>NC_044578.1:4927777-6271944 GCF_901933205.1 Camarhynchus parvulus
AAGAACAATGTCTATATGCAGTGTAAATTCATTGTCCTTAAACTCACTTGAACTCTGAGTCCAGTGAAAACTTCACTGCATTGCACATTATTCTTCATTATTTACCTTAAAATATATTTTCTAGATTTGCAGCACAGAGAAGGGCAGCTCCAAATGGAAGAATTTCCAGTGAGTATTTACAGTGTACATCAGTAGTGTTCATGAAATGGGATGTCTGGACTAAGTGGGGAGAAACCATAAAAAAACCAAACATGTCTTTATTTACAATTATTGCTCAGTTGGTGTTAAAGAGAGGAATTTGTAGATTGTGGTGTGAAATTGCACTTCCCAGCTGCTCCTCTGTAGATTGTGCTGTGAAATTGCACCTGCCTAGTGCTCCTAACAAGGGGCAAGGGCCCTTTCCAGAAGTGTGGCAATCTTCCCTCCTTCACTTGCTGCCCTTAAGGCTGCAGAATTCAGGAGATAATGGGATTTTTTTGAGTTGCAGGTCAAAGAACTTGATTTATGTGCAGTTCAAAAAACAGACACTGAAAGATCCAGATCTTTGTGTTTAACAAACTTCTGCAAATGTGCTTGGGTAGTTTTGTTACTACAGAGAATGCAATAACATTATTTTTATTTCTCCTGCAGCTTCCTGAGTTCCAGGCCACTTACTTGCGTTTCATCATCAAATCTGCCTTTGATCATTTTGTGTCAGTGCACCGGGTGATGGCAGAGGGCACAGCAGAGAACACTTGAGCCCAGCTTAAATTTGGGCCTCCACTTTTATTTTTTTATAAGGAAGTTACATTTTGATAGCTGCACTGCAGAGAATGTTTATTATTAGAACCTTGTATTAAAGTGGTTTTTGAAGGTATGGATGTGGTATGTATTCCCTGCTGGTTTAATGTATGGAATAGAATAGGAGAATATGGAATCATTTAGGTTGGAAAAGACTTTTACGATGATCAAGTCCAACCTCAACACAGTGCAGTTGTTAATTGTAGTAACAGCTTTTTCATTTTGTAACCTAAAGTGTCAGCCTAGAACACCCGAACATAACTGAGTCCATTTAAGGTAGTATATTTATATCAGGCTTACATAATACATTAATTAAAACTCAATTTCCTATAAAATGTTTCCCTTGCACTCTGAGTTAAATAGAAAAAGAAAAAAAGAAAAAAGTGTGAGCTACTTAAGTGGGATGTATTACTTCCTACTGTCAAACAAGTCTTTCAAAAGTCCTTAAATTGGTACATTTCTGATCAGCTCAAACTCAGAGATTATTAGAATGAATATAAATATCTGCTAATGCTTAGAAATAACTTGGGGGAGAAAGGCAGGGCAGGAAGGGAAATAATCTCAAGCCAAATTAAGTGTTTTGATAGACTTTTAATAATTGTAGATCAATCCCTTGTTTCTATAAATATTTTCTAGAATCAGGTCACAGCCACTAGTGCTTTAAGCTGGGACCATCATAACAAATATTCATGGAAACAGATGTTGATAGAGATTGTCTTGCTCAGAAGCCTCCTGAAGTCAGTGAAAGGGAACATTTTATATACACAAGTGCAATGTGTATAGTAATGTGAAATCAGCTGCTTTGCATACTAGCGGACTCTTGCAAATGTCACCGCCCTGAAATTCATCCTGCAGGTTTCCTTACAAGTGTAAATGTTGGTATCCAGAGCTCAATGGACCCAGCTCCCACATTACTGCGTGTTGTATAAGAGTAGTAAATTACTACAGAACAGAAGTTGGTGTTGTAGGGATGACACATGAAATCTTCTAGGCAAACATAATGAACCTCATTCCAGATGCTCCTTGCATATACATTGCATATGCAACATTGTTCTTTTCTTCTCTCTATGGCTGTTTTTAAATTCTATTTTTTTCCTTAAACTGAGGTCTGTGACAAAGTATTTTTGAACTTCTTTATCCAAATAGTTTTTTGCTTTGAAGTCCTCTTTTTCTATTTCAGTTTTTCCAGGATGGCACGTATTTCCTGGGGGTGGTAATTCCAAGGCCCCACTCCTCCCTGCAAAGGCAATAAAATGACACAGTGATGCTCAAGCAGGCAGAGCAGAAATCCTTCAGAGCACAGCAGCTGCACCAGAACTGTGGGCAGGTGTGCCTTGGGCTCCCTTTCCACTGGAGCCATCCCTGGGAGATCGTTACACACTGGTTACACCCTGCTGTGTCACTGGGATAGAGCCAATGTCTGGATCCTGGAGGTGGGAAGTGTTCCTGGATTTCACAGCTTAGATGTACCTCAGGTTACTAGTGAGCCAAAGGATAAATATTTGAGCAAGACTGAGGTGTACGTTAAATGTGTACATTATAAAGGCCCAGACTGGTTTTGCTGCATTTTCATTTCTCTCCACATTTACAGTGCATTGTGAAATGTTTAGCTCTCAAACAGAACTAAATACTGACTGTTAAATGTAAAGCAGTCTCAAGTCACCTTGAAATTTAAGAATCTCTGTACACTGTGCTCATTGGTGCTGATATTTTTTACCTTGTAGATGACTTTCCCTCCCTGAAGCATGTAGAGTCGCTCTGGCAGCGCAGCGTATTTTGAACTGCTCAGGTTTTCCATAGTGTCTAAAACCACTGGACATAGAGGGTGATTTTTCTGAAGAAATTGTGCTGCAATTTTTCGATCTTCAAGGCTTCTGTGATTTTTAATAATGACATTGTTTTTAAAAGCCCATCCATCTAAAACAAATGAGGAAGGGATTTAGCAGTGAAGGTTTTGAATAGGTACAAGGGTGGACATGTACTGTGTGTCATACCCCAAAACTAGGTTAAAAGAATCTTACAGTTTATTCCTGTAATAAGTTCCAACATCAGAACTTGCCATGAAATGAAAGCCCTCCTCAAATTATGGCAGCACTAGAGCTTTCTATTAAGTGGTCCCAAGATCTGTTTTTTTCTCCCTCATGAACTGTAGTTTCTTCTTGCCCTGGATTCAGAAATATTTGATGGATTTTAGCTGAAATTTTCCCACATAGATCTACCCTAGAAAGACACCAGGTGGGGAACACGTATTGGGTAAGGTTTGTTAGTGTTGTTCATTTTGCTTGATTGTACTCATTAAGCCTATAAACCAAAATTATAGGTCTGTGAGAAGTGAAATGTGAGCCAAGCCACACCTTTGTTTATCAGAACTATGCAAACAAACATTTGCACACAACTCTTCCCAGTAAAGTAGAAACTAGTAAAAGGGTTTGATGACTGACTTAGTCATTTTCTAATTCTCAGTTGCTGAAAATTACATACTACTAGAAAACTATAAATGTTAGGTTTTAGAAAAACATTTAATCCTGGAATAAAACCAGTGCCAATGTGTTACCTAGAATCCAGTGCAGATAAACAAGTGTGGTTTGTTTGCTTGCTAAATTTTTCAAATTGGAGTCTGCATCCTGTTCTTGGAAAATATTAAAAACTAATTTATTTTTCCTGTCAACACATAACATATTGTACACTTTTGTTTTATGAAATATCTTTTCTTCCTCTTTCCAAAAGGAGCTGTATAACATTGAGAGGCAATTGTTAAAAAACACAACTGTGTCCTTCCCATGAGTAACTGAGTGTAAAGTCAGAAGTGTAAGTAGAATCTCAGGAGAATTTGGGACACAAACTGGTGCCTAGATGTGGTGTTGCCACTTGATTTGAAGATTTCTGTGCTGTTTGCAGCCCCCTCCTTTGCTAGCACACTTTTTTTTCCCTAAAGGAAGTGACACATTTGTAGCTGTGGTTGGCATCACTGTGGTGTTTGTACTGTACCTACTGCATGAGCTTCCTCAATGTAGATGATAAGGAAATCTGCTATTGAACTGAAATCTTTGATAAGCTGGTTGAACTCATCAAATTTTAGCATAAATGAAGGTCAGGTGCAGCTTCCAAAGTTCAGGATTAAAGGTCGGTTATCTGAGGGGGGAAAAAAAAGAAGTTTTATGGTTAAGGGAGTAAGGACAGAATTAAATACACTGAACTGAGCCTCTGGTGCAGGGATTCCTGGACAACACTAAGTCACTTCATGAACTTCTCCTAGGTCAGTAAAATCAGCAGCAGAACCTCTGCATCTCTGCAAAGCAGGCATAAAAGTGTTTTTCCTAGCCTGGCTCTGTCTGTGCTGCATCCAGCAAGGAGTACCTGAGGGAACCCTGCCCAGTACAGGCAGGAGGCACCCTGCAGTCACACAGCTTCTCTTTGCTTCATCACAAGAGCCAATTAGCAAGTTACCAACATTTTTGGGATAGAGTGCTGATCCAAAATGCGCATCTCAGCCTCCCTGAGGTCCTTAGTATGGAGCAACTTCAAAAATACTAAACATGGCCTTCTGCAAGGTTATCCAGGGACAGTGGTTCGGGGCGGGCATTGAGGACAGAGTCCCAGTGCCTTTTCATGTCCAGATTTTTTTAGATGTGTCAGTTCAAGCTGAGCTGAGGGGAAACTGCAGAGTTTTCAGTCATGCATCACAGGCATTCATGCTTTCAATGTATTTCTGCAATTTCCTGTCCAAACAGAACTCTGGTTATATATTATTATTAAACTAACCTTACACTGGCAAAAGTATCTGCAGTTGCTTACAAATTAACACAGTGTTGTGTTTATGTTGGCATCTGTTTGCAAGGCCTTGATTTAAGAGAGCTTGCAGGATTTTTAAGCACCTCTTTTAGTCTGGTTATGCTGAATTCCATTAAATTTGTCCAAGACCTTTCTGGCATGGCTTAACTTAAAAGCTGCTGCTAACCATAGATCCACATCCTAAAGAATTAAATAACAGTGGTACCTTCCTGTAGATACTGTGTTTCTCTTCTCCAAATTTGCAGCCCATTTTCTACATAAATATCTATATATAATTAGGGATGCAGAGTGAGAGAAGGATGTAATCCCTCCCGTGGGGATGGAGGCTGCAGTTTAATGATTAATTCCACGTTCTGCTGAGATCTCAGTGGGAGGCAGCGGACAAAATACAAAGCAGCTACTTCTGCTTTATTCCCAGCCACTTTAGATGTGGAAAAACCCACTGCGTGCTTTCTAGGCTTTAGGCTAGCTAAGGGAGCTGGTGTGGAATTTTCTGTGTGGACAGGGAACGACAGCCAACACTCAGGAATCATTGCACACGTTTCAGTTCTGGGCCTTCTCTCCCTAAAACAAATTATTACCTTGGCTTTCAGCAAAAAGTGTTTCCAGGCAGAGCCAGCTCTTGCAAAAGCTCAGTGGTGTGAAGGGATAGCATAGACAGGGTGATAAATGCAGGTTATTTTTGACAATCAAGAAGCAGCTGGAGTAAATGTGCTGCATCTTCTCCAGCAGGTGGGTGCTGGTGGTCTGCACATGATGCACTCTGGTGCCAGCTGCCCGTCCCTGCTCCCTCAGCAGCATCTCCTCATTTATGCTCTCAGCAATTACTGAAATTACCGACTCAATTACTGACCTTTCATGAAATCCAGGAGGTGACAAACTTCCCCGCTGAGGGTCACCACTGGTGTGTTGGGAGCAGGGTGTCCCTCGTAGGCTTCATCCTCCAGCCTCTTCCACTTCACCTTCAGCACAAACTGCAAATACTTGAAGCTGAAAAAAGTCGGGCCCCAGTTTTCGTAGCTGAACTTTGGATTCTTGTTCATTCTGCTCTTTTCACCCATCTTTAGGATGTATCTTTTCATGGCATTGGGGAACAGTATCATCAGTGTTTTGCCCACCACAACAGACAGAGTAACCTGCAGAAGGATCAGGATTTTCTGTAGCAGTACCCTGATGCCTGACATGGTGGTGGAGAGGTCTGGCGAGCACAATGCAAGGCAGGGGCAAAGGTAGAGGGTGAGGGGGAGGGAAAATATTCACGTGTTTGAGTTTCTGCCTTGCCTTGCACACTGTCCTGTCCCTGCACTTCAGTCCCTGGGTGAGCAAGGATCCCGTCAGCAGTGCTCTCTCCGGCTGCACCAAAGGCAGTCAGTGCAGCCAGGGTGGGGCTGTGGTGCTCGCTGCAGAGCTGTGAGGCTTATCCACAAATGTGGGCTGTGCTGTACAAATGAGGGCAGCTTGATCAGGCTGTTCTCCCTGAATCCCAGAGTAAAGACTAAGGTGCTGATGCTTGAGGCCTTGGGGTGATGCAAGATACTGTGCAAACAGTGCCCTGTTCCTCCTGCTCTGACTGCTCTGGGGCTCTGCTGCACTCCGGGGTTCGGCATTTTGGGGCTGAAGGATTAAAAAAAAAATTTAAAAGTATATATATATATATATATATATATATATATATATATCATATGCTCCAGTATATATAATATCCAGCTGGTCCCTAGCACAGGAAGGATATGGATCTGTTGGAGCAGGGCCTCAAGAGGACGCCAAGATCAGAGGGATGCTGTGAGAAAGGGCTGGGGGAGTTGGAACTGTTCCGCCTGGAGAAGAGAAGGCTTTGTGGTGACCTAACTGTGCCCTTCCAGCACCTGAAGGGAGACAAGACAGATGGAGAGAGGCCATTGACAAGGGCAGCAGTGACAGGACAAGGGGGAATGGCTGCAAACCAACTGAGGGCAGGTTTAGAGTAGGTACGAAGAAGAAATTCTTTCCTGTGGGGTGCTGAGGCCCTGGCACAAGGTGCCCAGAGAAGCTGTGGCCGCCCCTGGATCTCTGGGAGCGTCCCAGGCCACGCTGGACGGGGCTGGGACCAACGCGTTCGGGTGGGAGGTGTCCCTGCCATGACAAGGAGATTAAATGAGATGAGTTTTAATGTCCGTTCCAACGCAAACCGTTCTGTGTTTCTCTGGTAAAACTCTCATTTACCAGAACACGCACTGTACGTCTGTAACAGCTGTACAAGCGCACGATCACCCTCAGCCCCACTATGTGCCCTCACAGACCGCAGCCATCGCCGCGCTCGGGCTACCGCGGGCCCTTTAAGGGGGCGGGCGGCCGCGCACGCGGAAGCGCCGCGCGGGCCCTGATTGGTCGGTGCCAGGCGCGTCGCCGGCGGGGCAGTTGCTCCCCGAGGGGCGGGGGCAGAGGGGCTCAGCGGCGCCGCTGATTGGCCGGGGCCGCGCGGCGGTCGCGGCGCCTTTAAGGGAGCGGAGCGGCGGCTGCGGGGCCGCGGCGGTGCCGAGGTGTGCGGGGTGCCCGGCCCGGGGCCCGGGCGGGTGCGGGGCTCGGGGGGCGCGGCCGCGGGGCACCGGGCGGGGACCGCACCCGCCCCAGCGCTGCCCTTGTCCTCTTGCAGGAGGGTCGAGCCCCGGGGAGCTGATCCTCATCAGGCGGATGAATGGCGACGGCGGACGACCTCAAATTCCAAGGTAAAGGCGGTGTCGCAGGTGCGGACGCGGGGCTGGGCCCAGCTGGGGGAGCCGTCAGGCGCTGGAGGCTCTGGGAGCGTTCCTGAGCGTTCGCGGAAGAAAAACGTCCTGGGAGTTTTGTTTGTGGCGTCAGGATGGGGTCAGGTATCCTGAATTTTCTGAGATGGAGTTGTGCTGCTGGTCAGATAAAAAATGTAACCGGTGTTGACGGAAATCGTGGACTGAAATCCTTTGTGGTAGCAAGTGACAGCTGGAGAGGGGCAGACTGCTCTGTAACTTGCAAAAGGCCCCGGTTTCAGACTGCCTTAATTCTTCATGAAAAACTTCACGTCAATTTTTGGAGAATATTAAAAGTACCCCTTTCTCTAGGAGGCAGCTTTCCCTTCCCCTGCAGAGACCTGCTGGCCCTGGGCTGGGGGCTGTTGGCAGGGCAGGAAGGCAGGCTCCAGTCCTGCCAGTGTCACATCCTGCAGGCAGACTGGCAGGAAAAGCAGACTCACGCTTTATCAACTGACTACATGCTCATTTTGATCCGTGTCAGTTTGGACTTTAGGAAACAGATCGTACCCAACATGTCTAAACTAGTGGTTAATCTGTCTCAAGGTATTTATGCATTTATTTGAGCCATGAGAACAAAAATTTTAGTGTCTTGATCATCGCCTGTCTTGTAATGTACTTATTTGCAGAATTTGACGATGCAGCTAATTTGCTTGCAGCAAATCCTGATGCCACCACCATAAGCATCGATGAGCCAGTTGAAATCCCCAAGAATCAGCACAGCCACCTGCAGGAGCCGGGGAGGGAAGAGGATGATGAGTTACTGGGCACTGATGACTCTGATAAAACAGAGGTAATGCTCTCACCCTTATGGTGGAAGCCCGTGAGAAAGATGGAGAGAGACTTCTTACAAGAGCATGCAGAGAACAGGACAAGGGAATGGATTCAGACTAAAAGAGAAGAGGTTTAGATTGGTGTTAGGAAGAAATTCTATCCTGTGAGTGCGGGTGGTGAGACCCTGGCACAGGTTGCCCAGAGAAGCTGTGGCTGCACCATCCCTGGAAGTGTTCAAGGCCAGGCTTGGAGCAACCTGGGATAGTGGAAGGTGTCCCTGCCCATGGCAGGGGGATGGAGTGAGATGATCTTTAAGGCCCCTTCAATCACAGGCCGTTCTGTGGTTCTGACAGCAAAAGGAACTTGTCATGGTGGTGAGGGTGTGTGTTCCAGATGATGTGGCAGCAGGGAGTAGCAGGCTGCTCTTTACAACCTCAGGCCGTGCGTGGTTCTGCCTATGGGGAGATAAGAGACTGGCTGTCGACAGCTGTTGGAGGGGAAGAGGGAAACCATTACATAATCCTATCCTGTTATGTTTGTTTTCAGTTTGGGTACCAAAATCATGTGACTACTGTGTAAATGAATTAGTAATGCATAAATTGTGTGCTTGTAACGCTTTCCGTGTTGCCTTTCCCACCATCCAGCTGCTTGCAGGACAGAAGAAAAGTGCCCCTTTCTGGACTTTTGAGTACTACCAGACCTTCTTCGATGTGGACACATACCAGGTTAATACTCTGCTCCAGAGGAGAACTATTGTCTGAATTATGCCTTTTCCCTTTTTGCATTGTCAGTCAGACAAATCCTTATGTTTCATAGGTCCTGGACAGAATCAAAGGGTCAGTGTTCCCAGTTCCTGGGAAGAACTTTGTAAGGCTGTATATCCGCAGCAATCCTGACCTTTATGGTAGGTGTGAGGTGGGAGAAGTTACTTGCTGTGCTAAATATTTTGAGTCTGTATTACACTTTTACTTGCTGGCCTAGAGAGCAAGACAGCAGAGGAGGTGCTATTGATTGATTTTTTTTCCTTTTAAGGTCCATTTTGGATATGTGCTACACTCGTGTTCACCATTGCTGTTAGTGGCAATCTCTCAAATTTCTTCATCCATCTGGGCAAACCAACGTACCGCTATGTGCCTGAGTTCAGAAAAGGTTTGTAAGTAGTCGTTTGTGGGAGTTTTTTTGGTTGGTGTTTTTTTGGGGTGTTTTGGTTTGGTTTGGTTTTTTGGTGTATTTTTTTATGTGCAAATGAAGTAATATAAAACCAGGTCATGGCTTTGATTTAACACTTTAGTCTTTTGATTGATTGCTGTTTTTAAATTTTTAGACATGTGAAAGAAGCCCTTAAAATGGGCTGTGACTGGCAGAACCCTGTTTCTTCAGAGCATAAGCTAGTTTCAGGGTTTTAGAAGAGCAAGCAGGAGTAATTAGTTATTTTCTAGCCTTTGTGAATGTCTCCTTGTACAGAGAGTGAAAGCCCAGCATTGGGCACTGTGGTGCTTTGGTGGGGGCCTTGCTGGATCTGTGGCCTCCCAGGAACCTGCAGGCCTGAGGCAGAAAATGACCAGGTCAGATTATCACTGCTATCACCTACTTGAAGTGCTGGCGGAGCACTGGGTATAAACTAGATATAAATGCAAAGTTCTCAGTTTATTAATAATTCAAACTTCATCTTTTGGAAGTATCTTCCCAGGTAGCTTTCTAGTTTTTATGCTGAATGCTTCTACACCTTTGATTCTGGTAGGATTCAAAGTAGAACATTAAACCCTTTGTTGTGTTTCCAGTGTCCATAGCTGCTACAACGATTTATGCATACGCTTGGCTTGTTCCCCTTGCTCTCTGGGGATTCCTGATGTGGAGGAACAGTAAAGTCATGAACATTGTCTCCTACTCATTCCTGGAGATAGTGTGTGTGTATGGCTACTCCCTCTTCATTTACATTCCCACAGCGGTACGTATGGCTAAGAGTGCCCCTCTCACATATCCTGCCTGAGAAGGTCTGCTGTTTCTTATAATATTGTTGATATTTGTTGAAATTTTGGAGACTGGGAGAATCTTTTTCTCCTTTTCTTGAAGCTTGTCTAGTGTAAAGGTGTTTTGTGGGTGCTGGAAAAGCCCAGGACACATCATTTCCCCAGAGGCAGCAAAACCAAGCAAGGTGCTGCTGGTGAGCCTCAGGAATCAGGATGTTTGTGTCCCCAGGGAACACATGCTGATGGCTCCAAGGACAAGTTTCCCTGGCTGGGGACAGGCCTTGCAGGGAGTGGCATAACTTGGGATTCACCCTTGTGTCTGGGAGTAGAACTCATCACTGCTCTTACTCTTTCCTCCAGTAAGAGATGTGTCAGATTTAGGCACGAGTTTATTTGTGCACAAACGGAAGCGACGACGGTGTCACAGAACACACAGCCTCTTTGCCAGCCTTTTGCAAGCCTTTTGCTGCCTTTTGCAGATCTTGTGGATCATCCCCCAGAAGGTGGTGCGCTGGGTGCTGGTGGTGTTCTCGCTGTGCCTCTCGGGCTCCGTGCTGGTGATGACCTTCTGGCCCGCCGTCCGCGACGACAGCCGCCGGATCGCCGTGGCCACCGTGGCCACCATCCTGCTGCTGCATGCTCTGCTGGCTGTTGGATGCTTGGTGGGACACTGCCAGTCCTTTTCCCTGATCTCTTATTTCCTAGGATAGGTGGTGTTATGGGACAGGGAAGGAAGGGTTGGCTGGTCACAGGAAAACCTCTGTGGTGGTGTTCGCAGGAGTCCCAGGACGAGGGAAGAGATGAGAATCTTCACTCCATGTTTCAGAAGGCTGATTTATTATTTTATTATATATATTGTATTAAAACTATACTAAAGAATAGAAGAAAGGATTTCATCAGAAGGCTAGCAAGGAATAGAAAGGAATGATAATAAAATCTTGTGACTGCTCACACCCTCGACACAGGTGGCTGTCATTGGTCATCAAGTAAAAACAATTTCACATGCTGGGTAAACAATTCTCCAGAACACATTCCAAAGCTGAAGCTTCTTGGGAGAAAAGATCCTGGCAAAAGGATTTTTCATAAAATATGTCTGTGACAAACCTCCAGTGTAAAAATTGCAATTATTTTAAAGGTAGCAAAAATTGACACCAGTGTGACGCTGACAGTGCTGGTAATAAAATTAATAATCAATTATGGAGTCATAGAATATCTCCAAGTTGGAGGGTACCCATCAGGATCATTGAGTCCAATTCACCTGGAATTCGTCATAGTACCAGCAAAGCCTTAATGTTTATAGTATCCAGTTGCACTTTATATGCTTTAGAAGGATTAAATGTTCAATATAAAGTGTGGGCTTAGGAGTTTGAGCAGGTTTGTTTTCATACACAGTAAGTGTTAAAAAACAGAAGACCCTGAGGCCATTGAAATACACAATGAAGATTTAAATGATTTGTTTCCTTATTGCAGTGGGTAGAAGGGTGTCACCAGGCCTCAGTTTCCACAGCTTCCAGAGTAGATGGATCTGTGTATCTGTGTTTGATGGGTGTGGAAAGAAAGAGCTGGGATGAGGCAGCATTATATGTTTCTCTCTAAATATTTTTTTTCTGTGATAATGTAGGCATACTTTTTTGATGCCCCTGAACTGGATATTCCTGCACCTATTATCCCCATTATCCCTGCTCACAATGGAACAACAGTAATAACAAAGAGTCACTAAATAAGGTGAGAACCCTATCTAAACTTCCTTTTTCTGCAGTCATCACAGACATCTTGAAACTTTTCCCCATCACTATGGTTGAATGGAAAGGGGTTTAACAGACTAATTTTGCTAAATAGGGTCTCTATATAAATAAAATTTATTGACTTTGTTTCAGTTGTAGGTTTTAAGTGCAGATGTAAAAACTGAAAAGACTCTGAGGAACAGATATGTTATTTTCTTTGAAGTTTGATCTTGGCAAAGAAACTCACATGTAAACAAATAATATACTCAGTCCCAGAGGCCATTCCCTTACAAAAACCCCAAAGCATTTATTTGAATTTATTCTGCACAAGTGAAACTTAAGCAATAAACCGTTAGACTCCAGTTTTTTCCTTTTAATACAAAAAGCAGATTGGGTTTTTCCCCCTTGATGTTTGAGACAGTGTTTCAGAGCAGCAGCCCTGTGTGAGGACATGTGTGTAGGCTCTGGGCAGGGCTGACTCAGAGCTGAGCCATCCATCCCTCTGCACTGCATTCCTTCTCTGGGATGGCTTTGAGCATTTGCTTCCTGGCATCCAGGCCTGCTGCCAGCAGCAGATGACATTTGAATTCTGTTGGATAATTCTCTGGAGGAGGTCCAGGAACAGCCTAATAGCCAGGCCACTCCAAGTACACCAGCCTCAATTGTGTTTGTGAAAATCAGGGTATTTACGGAATAGAAACTATATTAGATTTAAAATAAATAATATAAAAATAGCCAAATGTGCCCAGTGAAAGGCACATTAAAAAATGACATAATCCAATCATGCAAGTCAATTTTAGTGGCTTTTCCTCCTGCAAAATCAGTTTTTTCATTCCGGATGCCTTATTAGAATCAATATGACCGTAATGGATTTTAGTATTGAGACTTAAATATGTGCCTTGTTGTGTCCTCTGGTGAGGAGCTGAAATATTCACTGGAATTATTTGTCTCTTTCAGATGACGGCACCAGTTTCTCCATCTAGACAGTAGTTTCTATTTTAGATTATTTTTTCACTGAAGACCTTGGAAACATCAAGGACAAGGGATGTGTTTTGCAGCAGGACGGACAGCGATGTCCCATGGACATATGGACATCTCCGTGTTCCAGGAGGAGAGTGAACCAGTGATCCCAGCCTCGAACAGAAAGGGGTTGTTGTTGTTTTCGTTGGGATTATTTTATGTTTTGTTTTTCTTGAATTCTGTGCCCGCCACACTGTTTTGCCTCTGAATAAAGCCTTCTGAAGGTGATGTGATTTGTACTTTTTGTGCGCAAAGCATCCTAACGCTCTGAAGCTGTGGGGAGGGTTTGGTCCAAGGCCTGGTGTTGTGATAGGACTGGACCCCCGTGAGGGAGGCCCGTGCCGCCAGCGAGGCTTTCAAAGTGTAAATAAACGAACGTAACGTGGACTAATGTGACAAGTCGTTTCCCGCCGGCCCGGCTGCATTCTGTCCCCTTAGACACAGAGGCGACCTCAGGCGGCCATGGCCGCGCGGGGAACGCCGGGACTTGTAGTTTTCACGGCGAGTGACGTCACTCGCTCTCTCCCGGGCAGCGGGCGTGCGCGCCCTCCCATTGGCTGCCGCCTGGGCGCGCGGCGGAAGTGTCGCGGGTCCCGCACGTGGGGCCGTTGGGCGGCGGCTTTGAACGGGCGGCCGGGCCGCGGCCATGGAGGGGGCGGCGGGCGGGCAGCGGGCGCTGCTCCGGCAGGTCGGTCCTCGGGCTGCGCTCCCTCAGGCGCATCCTCCCCGGCCCCGGCTCTATTCTCCCCGCAGGCGCTGGGCTGGCGGATGGTGTCGGTCCCCGGCCTCCTCATTGTGTCTCCCCTCAGGTTCTGTGGGGTGAGCCCCGCTCCCTTCGCGCCGCGCACCCCTCAGGCGCTGCGCTGGCGGGTCCCTGTCCCCTCCCGGTCCCTTCCGTTGTCACCGTGCAGGCACTGGGTTGGCGGGCTCCGGTCCCTCACGCTGTGTCCCCGCAGGTTCTGGGTTGGCGAGTGGCCGCCGCCGTGACCTGGTCCGTGCTGCTGCTGCCCCTCTGCACCGCGGCCTTCATCGTGCTCAGCGGCCTCGACCCGTTCCACCCGGTGCGCTGGATCTCCAGTAGGTGCCCGGCCGCGTCCTCCTGGTTTTGCTCTCACGCGTTTGTGTTTCTGGCTTTTTGTTGGGTTGTTTGGTTGTTTTTTTTTTTCTACACTCTGTTGTTTTGGGTTCAGTCCCAGATAACGGGAACTGACGGTGGCATTGTGTTACACTTATATTTCGAACAGTCTTTGACCATTGAAATGTTTCTGTGTTAGAGCTGCAGCAGCCACAGTCCACCCTAGGTGGGAATAAGTGTTGCAAGTTCATGTGAGTCTGTCCCTCACAGAATTAAAAAAACAGGTTAAGTGCTTTAGTTGTCTGTTCTGAGTTGTTGGACACGCTTCCCCTTCCTCCCTGTGCAGCTGCTGTTTCCATAGGCAGCTTCAGTTTTCTCTCCGGTGCATTGAATCCTAAGAGAAATTCCTGAAGCAGGCACCGTGCATGGTGAGAATAACTTCCCCTGAGTGCCTGCAATGAAAATAGAGAGATGTTTAGCTGAAAGCTCGATGCCCGTGATCATTGAGCTACTCCAGGCAGAGAGAACTGACTTCCTTCCTCCTTTGGAAATAGAAAAGCCCAAAAGAACCACTGTAAGACATTTCTTCCCTTTTTGGCATGGCTGGATGGCTGTAGCTTTTCGTAAATGAATGGAAATGTGATATTTGAGCCACAGTTTAATGTTTTGGTTTTTTTTAAACAAACTTCTGAGTGTTGATTTATAAGAAAACCAGTTATAAGCGTGTCAGATAGTTTCTATGAAGTTTAAATTTGCTTTTGTGCTGAAGTGTTGTGTAGCTGGGCAGACCTCATGTGGGATTAGAAAGTCCATTGACCATTACTCCCCTTTAGGCATTCAGTGGATTATTTTCCATTGCTTAAGTGCTCTTTTCTGTTACTTACTGCGTTGCTGCTGTGTTGTTGCAATTTTCTGAACAATATCTTTATTTTTTCAGATTCTTTCAATGATTTGTATACCTCTTATGTCATCTTTTGTATCTTCCTGATGTCTGTGGTGATAATAGTAATAAGCATCTTCAACGTTGAATTTTATGCAGGTGGGTTGTGTAAATTGTTGAACTGTCTTCGATACCTAAATTAGATAGGATGAGCATTTATAATTTAGTGACTGATCTTGACAATCGTGGGGTTTTTTCTCTTTTTCATTTTAATGAAAGATTTTATTGGTAAGAAGTAAAAATTATTTTTCTGCTTTTATTTACAGTGGTGCCATCGATACCATGCTCTCGATTAGCACTGATAGGGAAAATTATTCACCCTCAGCAAGTGATCCATTCCTTTGTTCATGCTATCATGGGAATGCTGGTTGCTTGGTGTGCTACAGTCATGACAAAAGGGAGGTTCCAGTTCCTTGCTGTGTCCTGCACACCTTCAGAAAGGTAATTGTGTGTGTGTCAAAGATAAACAAAGCATTTTTATTGCAAAATGTATTCACTGAGTATTTATTTCAAAAAGAATCTCAAGAATTTGGGTATTCTAAAACCTCAGCAATTATATGTTGATTTTCTTTATTAAAGGACAAAAAATGCTCCCCTTTGTAAATGTTACAATGCACAGAGAACTGGACCAGAAAAACTACATTTCCAGGATTCTTAATGGATTCTTCATTCTTGATGACAAGTTGGTTGTCACTTGAACTAAGTCCTGGTCTTGTGGTTAATGGCATGTTTCATGCATAAATTACAAAAACAGGAGGTGGGATTCCTACTTTAGCAAAAAACTTGCTGAGGTATCATCAGATGTACTGATCAGGAAAGTAAAATGAAAATTCTGAATTGAGTTTCCTAAGGCTTGAACAGCTTTTTGTTTTGAACTCAGAATTGATTCTAAGTTTTCTATTTTAGCCTAGAAGATGCTGTTCCTCAGATGTGCCTAAATGAGTATCACCTCTTCTTTCTTCTTTCTGGAGCTTTCTTGGGATACAGCTACAGCCTTTTCTTTCTTATTAACAACATGAATTATTTGCCATTTCCAATCATACAGGTAAGAGCTTTAAGCATCTTTGTAGAAAGACATGTGTAAGTGAAACAGTGCTCAAAAAAGCCTGGATAATTTATGAGTGTGGCAGCAGGAGCTGCCTGTGTGCAGCTGCTGTCACTGATAGATGAAGTGTACACCCAGCTTTAAGTGCCAGCACTGTTCATCCTACTCCTCCTGCTCAGCTCCTTTTAAGTGAACACAGAAACTGGGATGCTGTGACTCTTAACATTTACCCTACAGCCCTCTGATGCCTGTTAAAAGCTGGCTGAGGTGGCAGGTGAACTACAGGAAAAAGACAATGTGCACAAACTGAGTGTCAATTTCAGGAACTGACAACAAGGGTCATCTAAAAGCTGAAAATCTTGACAGTTAAAAAAAAAACCCCTTCAGTTCAAGTCTAAGTAGCACATTAAATCTTGCTTAGAGCTCCACATCCAAAGCTTTTTTGTGTGTGTAGCACTATGGAAACTAAAATCCCATTAATTCCTCTGGAGGAGTCCTGCAGAAATCTCTACCAGTGTGAAGCATCACCTTAAAAATATTTCTGTTGCTGCAGCCTCCCAGCAGCCATTAACTTTGCCTGATTCCCAGATTGACACAGTCCAGCCAATTTGGCAAGGGATGTCTTTAACCAAGGTTGGTTGTGTTATAGTGGAACATGTGAGCTGCATTATGCTGACCATTCAGTTCATCAGCAAACCAAGCAGCATTTTGGCAATGCTGTAGTTAGAATATTAAAAAAAAAATCTATTTCAATGTTGTTAATTCTCCTTTTTTTTGTTGTTGTTTCTTTGGGTTTTCAGTTTGGTTTTGGTTTTTTCCCCCTTTTTTCTTTTTTTTTTTCTTTTTTTTTTCCTAATGCCAGCTAGTAAAATAAAAAAAATAAATCACTTTGGTTGCATTTGCATAGTTTCATTTTCGTGGTTTCATTTGTCAGCTGGGTTGCTTCAATCATTTGGAAACATATATCATTTATTTGGAGGAAAGCATCAATGTTACATTGGTTTTGCTGCTTGGAGGGTTACTGACTCTGGAACTCAGGCTTGTCTGAATTTTCCCTACATTTTAATTGAACATTTAGAATGTAAATGAAATCTAGTAGATTAAATATGCCCTTTTTTCCCCCTTTATTTTGCATTAGACAGGATTATTTTGGTTTGTTCCCTTGTGTATTGAGTCAGTCTACCCTATTCTTCATTTTCACTGCTACAGGCAGGAAACAGAACTAGAAATTATTATAAAATGTCAGGAAAGATTGGGAACTTAATTAATAAATGTAACACCTGGAATTACCTTAAATTTAGTTTTTAATTGATCTAGACTTCAAGCTTTGAAGTACCTTGTTCTTTTTTGTTGTATTATTTTTATTAACTGTTTCATTGATTAGTTCTGCATGTGGAATACTAAACTATTTATTTTGTTTGGTTTTAGCAATACAAGTATTTACGTTTCAGAAGATCTTTGCCTCTGCTGATAAAACACAGTTGTGTGGAATCACTATATTTTGTTAGAAACTTCTGTGTCACATATTACTTTTTTGGTAAGGGTTCCTGAAATTCTGTATTTTTTTAATTTGTAATTCCTGTGTTTGAAAATTTTAATCAGTCAGGCTTTGGACTGCTGCTTCCATTGCCTGGTAGTGGAGCTGTGGTGTCCCAGAGCTGAGCCCGGCACTCCAGCTGTGGCCAGGACTTCACTGTAATGTGTAATGTTGCTGTCCCATCCCATTTTTTTAGGCAAAGATCAGCACTTTGGCTTTGCTCTTAGATGCCCTTTATATTATTTGGAGGGAGGCAGGATGGCTCCCTCCCATGTGAAAATGGAGTTTGGTCTATGGCAAAAAAAAATCTGTGCTGATGAAGATGATTGCACTGGACTTTGTAAAAATCAGGAATTCTTTGTTAGGGTTGTAATTATCCTCCCAAATGATGTCAAAATATGCAAGAACTGTTATCCCTTTATTTACATCAGGGGATAAATTAGAAGTATGGTGCTTCTATATCAGATTCCATTAAGTCTTTAAAAGCACTTTGCTGCTGCCTGGGCTGTAGTGAAAATTAATATTAAATTACTATTAACCCTCTTTTGTTAGTGAGGAAACACAATTAACTCACTGCTGAGAAGCAGCAATAAAAGAGGAAGTCTACATCTCTCAGTGTACAGCTGCTAGCCTGAAGCCTTTTTTCATTCTCTTTTTTGTGTTTCTTGAAACAAAGTAACCCCAAAGGCAGAGTCTTTCCTTGTCCACGTGAGTTAGAAGACCAGTCTCTTGTCTCTGCATGAATTCTGTTTTTATCTTTTTTTTTTTTGGCCTACTGTGTGTGTGTTTTGTAGTGTTGTATTTGTTTCAGAGTTTCTTTTTGAACCCCTAGGTTATATCCCAAAGGTATGGATATGTACCACGATGGGTCTTCATACAGACAGGTAGGAGGACATTGTGTTGGAAACTGGAATATTCTAGAGAGGTTCCTTTGCTGAGGAAGTGCAGCTGGGCAGCAGACTCAGTTCTTTGCCTCCCCACACAGAATGTGGGGAGCTCTGGGCTCTTCTGAAATGAATCCTAAAGGAACCAGCATCCCCTTGTAGGAACCATCTTGTCATTAAGATAATAATTAGGAAATCACCTTTTTTTTTTTTTTCTGTAAGTCTCTAAAGTATTAGAAAGGGGGAACACTCCAGATTGTGTCTATGAGTTTTATCTGATTTTCTATGGTGTTTTTTTGGGGGGAGAAGGGGGGAACAGCCTTATTTTCTTATGACTATTGTCTGTTTTAAAATAGGGAGGCTGGAGTTTTAATATGTTAATTGGCTAAAACTATAATCATTATTAATTAATATTTATTTTCATTAATTTTTCTTAATAAGAATACTAAAATACTTATATCCTCTTGGTTATTTTATCTGCAGTAAATTACATCCTCTTGACAGCCTGAGTGGCTTATTGGATCTCTCCTTGTTTTACCATACCTGGCTGAGTGGTGTGTTCCTTCTGATGACCTGGTACATTGCTTGGCTGCTCTTCAAAATCTATGCCACAGAGGTCAGTACTTGTGACAGTGCTCCAGTTACATCATCAGTGTGGCACAGATAATTCTTCCATTTCAAAAGCAGTTCTACTAGGAAATAACTCATTGTGAGTTCTTGAATTTTCACAGCATGCACTACAGATAGTAGCTGATAACTGAATGGTCAAGAGAGGCCTGGCATTAATTGACTTTTCCTTTCTTCTCATAGCAAGACCTGTGCTCCTTACAAAATTCATGTTTTGTTCCTGCTGCCTCCTCCTCTTACACCTCTGTTTCTGTTTCCAGATATTTCCTTAGAAAGGAGAAAATTGTTCCTCTAACTTGATTTTAATTTTTTAAAATTAAAACACTGTGAGACTCTTGATAAAAGAGGAAAAAAAAGTGAGGTGTAAATCCTGGGTCAATGTATTGGTGCAATGTACTCATGGAATGAAATGGCAAATACAGTGCTGCTGGGGTGTTTAATTAGCTTTAATTAGAAAGGTGTAGTTGTGACTACATTGAAAAAAAATCAACAATGAGTCAAACATGACAACAGCTCTGAGGTGTGAGCAACCTGTCTCAAAGGATAATAACAAGCACCATGAACACCTTGTCAACATCTCTAATTACTGTATTGCTTATAAAACTGGAAGACAAAAGAAATCATCCATCTGTGAAAGTCTAAAATGGACTTTGCCGTTTTGGCTGATGTAAAAAGATTTGTTTATCCACGTGGTTTTGTTTTTCTTAATGAGCTAAATAACTTCCAAAGTTGCTTTTAAATATTTGCGTAGTGTTAACTGAAAAGCCAGGAAAGAAATTGTCAGATTAGCCACCTGAGCACATTTATTTGAAGATAAAGATATCTGGATTTTCTATGATTTCTCATTTTTAAATGAAAGGAGTAAACTCTTTTTGTTTCTATGTTAGAAATTCCAGGCCAGTTTACTGGTCTTTCATAAGATTTTCTTGTGCTTTCCTCTGTATAACATAAATTTTGATGTTTGTATTTAGAGCCATCATTTTCCCATTCAACCAACATTTGCTCAGGAGACAGACCAGTGCCTGCCTAAAATCTTAAACAGCAATCCTCCCCTCCTTATAAAGGTAATTGAACTCCTGCCTCTTCCTGACAGGTGTGTGCTGAAAAGGTGTTTTTCAGAGCACCCAGTCACATCTTCCAGGTACCAGTTCTGGTCACTGAGGTGTTAGTTCCTTGAGAAGCTGCCTCAGAGCACTCACAGGCTGTTGCATTTAATGATGAAAATTTGTTTAGTGGTGACATCTGCTGGTGCTCACCACGCTGTTGCTGTTAGCTGAAGATTCATTTTGTTAGAGGTTAGATCTGTGTGCAGCAGAAGTTTCATGGTGTGTACTGATGCAAAACCAGCAGCTTAGTGGCATTCAGGTCTTTGTAACTCAACTTTGAGTCTTGTCACATAAGTAGGTGTTTTCTCAAACCTTTGTACTCTCAACATCTTGTCCCTGCAACATATATTTGAGCTCTTAACATGTGTGTTCTCTCTTGAAATTAAAAATAAATCCATATTTAGGTTGGAAGTTTTTTTTTTTTTTTTTAATAAAAGGCAATAGTAAAAAGCTACTTAAAACCTCTGAGTAAAGAAGAGGAATTTTGTCTATAGTAAACATTAATAGGACTTACTGATTATAACACTTAGAAATTGGAGACCTCATTTAAAATGTATTATGTAAATAAAGATAAGAATATTCACTTGCACATGCAAATTCTACCTTTACTGATTTTACAGATTTCTGATAAAGCTGGACATATAATTGGCTGCAATGCCTTTTTAAGCTTTGATGCATTATCTGAGGATAGGTGGGGAAGAGTTGAGCACAAACAATTGAAGAAACAGGAAATCTAATACATTATCTCAGATATCATTAAAATGTCCAATTTATAATAGAATTTTAAATATTGAGAGAAATCTGGTTTATTTTTAGTTTAGCACATTAATTGCTTAATCACAAGAAAAAGCAGTGGTAGGTTGGTCCCATAAGGCACTGACCCTAAAACTATAGTTGAGTTCTGGTTTGCAAAAACGGTTCTTTTCTTAGACTTTTTAGTGTCTTAATATCTTTCTGCCTGAGCTATTAGAATAAAACAAGTGTTAGATCTTCTTGAACTCCTGAGAGCTGACATATCACTAAAGCTCTTACCAGCTCTGCAGCCCCACCCAGGGTGGTTTTGGGGATTTGCCTCCATTCTCTTTCTGTTACATGACTGGTTTAGGCAGTGTGAACTCATTCTTTGGTAAGGATTGATTTTGTATGGATAACTACATATGTTTAAAGCAAATGCAGTGGATTTTGCATGCACTAAAATAATTTTTCTTTGTAGTTTTTAGCCTTGCAAGACTTGATGTTACTTTCTCAGTATTCTCCTGTTCGCCGACAGGAAGTCTTTAGCCTCAGTCAGCCAGGTAATTATAAAAATTATTTTTGTTGATTCTTTTTTTTTAAATCATTAGTCAAACACTCTTAGAAATGATGTAATGTTGTAAGGTATGCTGCACAAGCCAGGAGCCTCTTCCCTGTGGTGCCTTTTCCAACAGGCTGCTTAGTTATCTATGTTCATATTGTTTCACCTGCTAAACTTAACCAGTTATGGTGTCTGTTGGATTTAATGACAGCCAGGACGAAACACAGGTTTAGGATTTTGAAAGCAAGGCCCACTTCACCCCACCAGTCGGTCAGTCCAGACTGGATAACCTAACAGATGTGTATGGAAGCTGAATATTGAGGTGTGTGTGAGTGAGGGGAAATCAGGTACAAATACTGAGTCACCACTGCAGCTGTGAGAGCAAACACTGGCTGGAACTTCAGTTAGTGCACAGTCCTTTTGCTGTACTCAGATATGGCAGAGGGGGTCAATTAAAACTGCTTAGAAGCCCTCAGGAACTTTTTGTAGCGCCTTATCAGGAATTCTAGTGTTTGTACTGCTTCAAAACTGTGTTGACATCACCAGTGGTATTTGTTCATTTTCGCTGTTCAGTGATTTCAGATCTGATGGGCCGAACTGTCTGTGTTGCCTGCTTGCTTAGCAGGTTTCACTGAGCTCTTTTTAGAGTTATCCATTGATTCTGTCCATGTTTTCATCTTCTCTCACTACAAACAAGCTGTCACAGTGGAAATGCCCTGTGGCGTTTTAGAAGCTGAGTGGCACTGTGACAGTGAGGCTCCTGCTGAGAGCATGTGGGCGCTGTCAGAGGGATGCAGGGAGGAGCAGCTGGGTTAAACTCTGCTCTTTGTGTGCACTGCCAGGTGGGCACCCACACAACTGGACTGCAATATCCCGGGAGTGTTTGAGTCTCCTCAGTGACCTGACTCAGAGGCTGATTGCACAGCAGGAAGCAGCAGCAGCAAATGGGAGAGCAAAGCCACCAGTGGGAGAGCTGAAAGTACCTCCACAGACTCCAGGTATGTGAGAAAGTGCTCATAAAGGTTTGTAAAGTATGAAGGTAGCAATAGATACCTTCGTCTCAATTATATTTTATGAGGAAAATGAGGGATTTCTGCAAATAAATACAGACAAAAAAGATCCTCCCCCAATTTGTGTTGAAGTATTCCCAAAATAGCTAGAAAACTTGCAGTTATCATGTTTACTCAGTTTGTTTACGTGCATGATATATTCAATACAGTATTTTTTCCATACTTGCATGAATAAAAAAAGTCTGATTATCACAGTTTCAGTAAGTGGTTCAGCACAGCACAGGGAGAATTTTAAGTCTTGCCAAGAGATGCTCTGTAATTTGCATAACTGCTCTTATGATTAGTTTAAGATGGTAAAATTAGGTTCTGTTTATGTTTGTGTGATTCACTAATATCACTGTAGAGTGGGGAAAGCCCAGTCTGACTCCTGAGCTGTGAGCAGCCTCCAGGCATTTTGAGTGTTTTACTTGCCAGACTTGGGCATCATTCCTGGCAACACAGCTGTGTTAGCACAAGGCTGCCAGGTAATGGAATCCCTTAGCAGGCAGTGCCCTGGCAACAGCAGGCACTGTTGGTATGTCACAGGTGAATTTCTTCTCGTGCTGCTGATCCTTGGATTTGCAGACAGACATGCTTTTTCTTACATGCCAATCAGAATGACTTTTCATTCTTCTATGGACAGCCTTTTTTCTAGTACTTAATGCTAAGAGCCCACTTTATGTACATAGGTATCAGGGTGTTGTAATATTGGCTAGCAGGAGTAAAATAAATAAATCCAGAAGATTTATTTAAATTATTTTTATATTTATATTTTATATTTATTTTCTCATCACTTGCTGTTTTTAAGCTGATGAGCTTTGAAAACGCTCTGTGCTTATGTTGATGTGTACTTTGCAAGACCAGAGTGCTAACCATGTCCTTTCATATTAGCTCTGGTACAGAAGTTGTTGAAATAGCAATCAAATAACAAACCCATCTCCTGTGTCACTGTGCCAGCCTGTTGTCTTCATGCAGTGTGTTCTTTGTCACTAGGAGCTGCTGGGATAGAAGATATGTCATTCCAGTCACAGAGGTCCAACATTGTTCTCAGAGCCTCCATGTCTCCCCTGGTTAAGCCATCCCTGATGCCTGTGAAGACATCTCCTGGCTCTGATGTTGGTTCACCTTTCAGCTCTCCTGCTTTAAGTTACAAGATGGGAGTTGTGGATGTAAAGTCTCCTTGGCATGGAACAGTCCAAACTCCCCATGTCACGAGGAGGGGACCAAAGCTGTGGACGTCGGTTTCAGGTAGAGATTCTACCACAGCACTTGAGCCTCAGAGCCATAAGTGTAGTGGCCTTGTCAGTGGAGAGCTGCATTGTGAGGATTAAGGGGACAGCAATCAGTTTTTTTGAAGATAGTGTATTTTTTTTCTTGCAGATCAGCAAATGAATGGTTCCCACCATGAACCCTCCCCAGTGCTCCCTGCTGCAAGAACTGGGAGTGAGGCAGTGCAGCCAAGATTTATTTACACATGGCTTCAGAACAAGCAAGAACAGGTGGAGTAAAATTTCAGTGCATAGGGGGTGCAGCTTAGGTGATACCTCTCTGGAAGAATTTTCCCCTTTAAGGAATGAATTCTTCCTTCTCTACTTAGCTTATATACCACAAATCCTTCCCTCCACTCCCAATGCCTTTTTGCTGTGTGAGGGTGGTAGGGTTGAGAAGGACCAACTGTGCATGCCTTAAATAAATGCAGACGATATGTTTAATCTTTTGTTTCTTTTCAGATAAAAAACTTCTTGTCCAAACGGGCGTTGATAATGTATTTCTTCAGCAAGGTAAGGGTGGTCCTGTGTTTGAGACACAAGTAATGACTTTAAATCCTGTATTTTCATCTAAAGCTTTCCATAAGTACAACTTCTTGCTTGCTGTGGGTTTCACAGCAGGATTGTCCCATACCTGCAGAAAATAAGAATAACAATGCTTTTTTAAACTCATCTGATTAGAAACTGCATTTTACTTAAAGTGTTCTTAGCCCTTGAACACAAGATAGTGTATATCCTTTTTTCCCCTTCTTTTTTTTCCCTCCTCAATTACAATTGTAGCATTGTGGGCAGCTTCTCTCCAAAAAGAATTTTACTTTAGATCAAATTTTTCTAGCTATTTCCCAAGATCTGTTGGCTTTGCAGGTTTGTTCTGAAAGCTGCAAGTTTGGCAATATTATTTATAAAGTGCACTCACAGCACTTTGGTTTCTTTCTCAGCACCCAGAAGCCTCCATCCAGGCTGTTTTCTGTGATGCCCAAATGCACATCTGGGCTTTGGAAGGTAAGTGGTTTCCAGGTGATCCACTCTGTTGGTTCATGGAAAACTCTCTGGGCTCTGTGCTTTATAAATGTACCAATAAAAATCTTTGAAATGCTTTTGACAAAAACACAACTGCATTTCAGACACCAACATGACTAAAGTGTCATTCACTTGTTAGTTTTGAGATCCCATGTGAGATCTTACTTTATGTTCTGTACAGATTCCTAAACTTGATTTCTGGTGCTTCTCTCTCATGTGAACCCATGTATCACTTTTATATTTTTTCTAGTGACAGGTTTATGATGCCTTTTTACAACAGCTTTTTTGACTAAAGGCTCTGGGTCTTTGTTTATCAGAGAGCTGAGGGAAGCACTCAGATAATAATTAGCAAATAAACAAAAAGATGGTTTGCAGAGAATTAGAAGAACAATGACAGTATGAAATTACATTTTGGATTTTTGTTGTTTCTTTCAAAGTTGTGAGTAAATACTGATATTGATAGAATCTTCTATTACATTTGACTGTGCAAAGTTGATCAATTTCCTTGGTGATGTGTTTTATGGGCAGATGTGCCATGCTGTGTCAGATTGAAGGTGATGGTTTGGGATGTACAGTCTGGAGATGAGAATCACACATAATTTTTATATAATCTCTCTTGCTTTACCAACCTCAAGCTATTATACACCTGTCAAACCAGTGAGTGGTCCAGAGCTGAAGTGACTTTCAGCTGGCAGCAGCAAGTCCTGAGGTATTCCAGCACACTGGTGTAACCTTCAGGCAACACCATGATCTCTGATACTGAATTCTCACCTTTTGAAGCATGAATTACAACAAATTTCTTTTTTTTTTAAAGGTCTGTCTCACTTGGTAGCAGCCTCCTTCACTGAAGACCAGTTTGGAGTTGTCCAAACTACACTGCCAGCTATCTTGAATACATTACTGACTCTTCAGGAGGTAAAACTTAACTTTTCCTTGCTGCAAGGCAAGTTTAGGAGAGGAGGAGGGGTCCTGTTGATTTTACATAATAACCTTGCTGACTAGTCATAACATTGAAGTTGCTGCCACTAAAAGAGCTCTTCTGCAGTTAATCTAACCAAAACAGCTGGTTGCCACTATGTACACTATGAAACAGCTGAATAAAAAAAAACCTGTTGGTTTTTTTAAATGTGGAAGGAGAAAATATGCAATGTTTAATTTTAAAGAAATGCTACTGTGTGCTCAGTTGAAGAGTTTATTTCAGGGATGCAGCAATTCTAATACCATATCTTTTGCAGAGTTAGAACTTAATCTTTATTTGTTGCACACAATTCCTGGTGCAACATGGAGCACTTGGAGACATTGCAAATCTCAAGAGATAAAATCTGTGTCTCTGCTAATAGTGAGACACTACTCTCAAATTACTGATGTTTGTGTAATGTGTTTTAAAAAATCCAGATTTATTTCCAAGGCTATCCATGTCCTATTAACATAACCATTTCACACTGCCCTAATGGAGGTTCTTGGAAAGAATTTAGAGGTTATTAAAGTTTTTCAGTGCAAGTCATCTATTCCAAGAACAGGCACCAGGGGAAAAGAAAGCCAATGCCCTTGTTTGTGAAAGAAACAAGTCATAATACAGGATAGAATTGTGTTTTTCCTGCAGCATGTGATGTTCTTAGCTTAAGACTCAGTAACAGAGAATCTAATTTCACAAAAACTTGGTTCTGTGTTCCTGTTGATGACTGGGAAATGCTCAGTCTCCAGAACATTTTTGTGTCTTGGTGGAATTTCTGAACTTGCACTTTGTTTTTGCTTTATTTGACACAAACATGTCTCTAGTTACATTATGAAAGAATTGAACAGATGACAGGAATCTGTTTGTTTTTCTCAATCAGGTCGTAGACAGACATTTCAAACTGCCACATGTTTCTAGCAAACCTCCCCGGATTTCAGGGAGCCTGGTGGACACATCCTACAAAACACTACGATTTGCACTTAGAGCATCTCTGAAAACAGCCCTCTACAGGATAACTACTGTCTTTGGAGAACACTTGAAGTAAGAACTTCCTCATGATTGCTTCCTTGTTAAATTTAGTTTAATTAATATTATTGTAGGACCTGTGAAAAATCAAAATTTAGGGGAAAAAAATCCCTTCTGGTCATTATTATAATGTGGTATTTTAGTTTTGTTTTTTTTATTTGTGGAACCTTAAAAAGTTCCTGTGTAGATATATGGTCCCCCTTCAAATTCAGTATTCATAGATTTCTGGGCAATTTTTCTTAGTGACTTTTCATGAACTCTTTAGAAGCAGTTCATGAATACCACTTGTTTAATAAATCTGAGCTGCTGAAAAGAAGATAAATCAGCTAGAGGCAATTGTTCTGCAGGGAGAAAATCCTATGAGGGGTCCAAATAATGAAATTCCATTGCTGCCTGATTGTCCAACAGCTCTTCCTCAGCCACTCTCTCAGCAGGCAAACTTCCATACTTGGCCTTAGAATATGTGGGACTGAAACTTCCTGTAGTATCTGCCCATCTCTCCCTCTGGGGATGAAATGTCCCTCAGTTTAGAAGTGCTCAGTATACAGGAGGGATCATTTTAGGAGATTCTTCCTTACCTGAATAATCCTTGCAAGTGAATCAGTTGCTGTTTAGAGGTAAGGAAGTGGGCAAGGTTTCCTGGTATAGGTATTTTTTAGAAGCTGTTGAGGATAAGAATTGACAGTTTCAAGGCTTAATATGCTTCTTTGTCTTGGAACATAGATGGTTTTTCATAAAATTTAGCTTCAGTGTAATTGATTTCAATGTACACTCAATTTTGGCATGAGACTTTATTTTTGTGCTGTATTACTTCTAATGTAAAATGTTCTGCATTTGTTTCTAGTGCTGTACAAGTGTCTACAGAACATAAGAAAAGACTTCAGCAATTCCTGGACTACAAAGAATAAATTTTGATGCAGCTGCAGTTGGTTTTTTCCAAGACTTTTGCTAAGAAGAAAGTGGGACTAATGAAGCTTTTTACTTTGGCTTTTTGGAAAAGCATATGGAAGTATAAGTTGCAGAACAAAACTTTGAGAACTGTAGAAGAGTTCTTATGGGTTTGGATCATTTTTTGTACAATAAAACTTGTAAAATTCATCTTGCCTTCTTTTAATATCACTTACAAATGAGAAAGTGCCAGTTCTTCTTTCTAGGTAAGACTATGACATTTAAGATTGCCAGAGTTATTTTGACACTCAGATCTTTCATTATTTTTCACACTGTGTTCTTTCCCTACTCTCTTCTGTTAAGGGGCTGAGGAGAGATTCACATAGATACTTAGTGCTTAAGTGCTTCATAAATTTAGTTGATAACACTTTAAGATCAAGAGTGGAGTTTAAGTGTAGGAAACAGATGTGCCCAGGAATAAAACATGCTGCTCCTCTGTAAGCTGGAAATGTTCCTTCAGAGTAAAATGGGTGTGCAGAAAGGCATTATTAGCACACAAATACTGCCTGGAAAGTGAGCAGCTCAGATTTTATCTTTAAGGTGACTTAGCAAACCAAGTTCTGATCTATACAGAAACTTACAGGATACAGTACTGCATTTAGTAAAACTCCCAAGTAATGATACTGGGAATTAAAGTTTAGATCAACAGCTTTCTGTTTGGGGGATAGGAAGGATGTTTGCAGCACATCCAAATTTTTCAAAATGGTACACATTATTGGTAGATTCTGGTGAAAAATATTGCTTTTTTAAAAGCTTTTAATCTGAAAACCTATCTAAAAAATTTGAAAATTAACTACTCAGTTTTTAAACAGGCTCCAGTTACTGTGATACCTATATTGGAAAATGTGTGGGGTGTGAAGATGAGAACAGTAAGCTAAATGGTCTTGCAAATGAATTTAGTTTGATAAGGGGAAACAAAAATATAATTTTCCTTCAGTGCTGTTAATTCTATAGTTCTTATTGTGTGGTTTTATGTTTATTTTTTTTTAACAGAGGACCCAAGATTTGAGGATGGCCATGATGTTAGTTATGTTGGTGTGATGCAGCTGTGTAGTAATAGGGTGTCTGTAAGGTTTGGGTAAAAGAGAAACCCCTGAATTTCCAGTGAGAACTGCATATTGCTTTCTTCAGTACAGAGAGGTAATTTTTTGTAGTGCAGACACTGCAGATGTTAGATTTGGTAGTTAAAATGAGAATTATATTGTTCTTTTTGCATTGAGATGGCCCATAGCAAAGGCACTAAGGTGATAGATAGCCTTTCACAATGTTTAAAGGTTAAGCTAAAGCTTCCCCATGCTTGACTTCTACCACAGGTAGAAGCTTTTTGACTTGTCTGACTTATTAAATAATTTATTTTGCATATTTTTTGGCATTGCAATGTGCACCTGATGCTTTAGCTGGTACCTCAGGTGTAACTGGTAACCCAAATACTGCAGCTGAAAGTTTCAAATAAATTTTCACAGTTTTGAACAGGTGCAGTATTTTTTTTATTGCTGTGGTATTTTCTGCAACACTCCCACAGCCATAAACTGCAAGTTCTAATTAAGTGTTACAGTTCTGAACAACAGGCTTAAAATGTAGATGACTTTTTGATGGCAAAGTGGTTGAGCTCTGTCCTTGTGTTGCAGCAGAGATTTGCACATATCTGCTAATGTGTGTGTGATTCAAAGCATTCTCCCTATGACAGAAAAGCTTTCAAAAGCTGATTGCTTTGTGGTTTCTTTAACAGCTCCAATATTTAAAGAGCTGAAGACTTTTTTTTTTAAGCCTTAACTTAAAAGTGCATCTTTAACAATATCTCATGCCTGTGAATCACGGTGTACAAGAATATAAAGCGTGTGTTGGGTGCCCTTTGAAGTTGAATAACTGATAACATCTTACTCTGGTTTTGGCTTTGGGAATAATTCTATTCCCCTGGCAAACTGTGGTGGTATTTCAAGTCCTTTTGTAGACTTTTGTCTTAACATAAGAATCAGTCTGTGAAGCCTCTGTGAGGTAGAATAGTCTCCTGAGTTCATTTCTGCATTCTGGGTACTGAGGAAAAAAATAAAGCCTTTTTACAGTTGGTTTCTATGTAGCTGCAACTGAAGTGGATTCCTCAAGCCTGATATTTTTCATCTGTTTAATCATCTCAAAGCTGAGCTGCATCTTGTTGCTGGATTGCCTGCTGCATGCGCAGGTGAAACAGTATTCTGGTAACCTTGTGAACAACCTACCTCTCCCACAAGTGAACTGCAGTCAAGAGTACCTGAAATAATATCCACTGCAGCTCTGGAGAGGTACATGGTTGATGGTTCAGATCCATGTTCCTATTACAGTGGAGTAATGAAACAGAGGCTTAAGCTCTTAAGCATTCAGTTATAAATCTGAAAAAACCTATCTTGCTTCATTTTCTGAGATACAGCTTTGAAAATTCAGACTGTGGGTGGACAAATGCAGAGGCCCTGCTCCTTGAAGCTCCTGCACACTGCTGTATCCACAGGAGGCAGGCAGGACTTAATCCCTCAACAGGAGCTCTGCCACTTTGCAGAATTGTCCCGGTGCCAGTCGCGGCTGCAGGCCTGAATGCCCCTTGAAATGAAGTGGTTTCGATTCTGTTGCTGCGTGCTTTGAACAGAGGCTACATTGTGTGTGCCGTGCTCGGTGTCCTGAGGCCTGCAGCAGCCATCTTCCCAGCTCCCAGCTGCTCCTGCAGCTCCCAGGGCAGCCAGGGAAGGGCCAGGCTCCTGCTGATGGATGTTCTGGTACCCGTTCAGTCACAGGCAAGTGGTGCAGGCTGCAGGCTCTGTGCTTGCCAGGCCTCCCCCAGCTCCTGCCCGTGGCACCCGTGGCATGGGTGCTCTGCATGGGGAGGGCTGATGCACTGGGGTGGGTGGAGGTATGGAATCCATAGGAGGTGGCCTCAGGAGCACCCCTGGCTATGGAGGTGCTTTCCCACATACAGTGCTCTCTCCTTTCCCTGTGGGATGAATGGTGGCAGCTCGCAGTGCTTTCCCTGTTCAAGCAGGTGTGTTGGAGCTGCAGGGCTCCACACACCCATGGCAGCCACGTTCCCACCACTCTCATCACCACTTCACCCCAAAGGTGCAATACAGCTGTGAAAGTCTGTGTGGAATCATCACAGACACCACACTGCAAGTTCAGAATCCTCCCCACTATCCCCATATCCTCCTCCCTCTGTGGTCTGATATTTTCCATCACCAGTACTGTGTTCATCTATTTGCTGTGTGGATTAAATGCATTTGGGTGCTGTGGACATGCCTGGAATGTGGTTTGCCAAGCTCTTGTGTTGTAAGGGGATGTAGAATGTTGCTTTCCTTTGCTGCAGACTCACGGTAGAGATTTGCATCTGGCAGATTGGCCACAAATGGCACAGAATAAACAAACAGTGCAGCTTCATTGTGTCTGAGGGAGCAAAGCCTGCACCATGCTCAGATTTCAGAAAACAAAATAATAACCTAGAGAAGATATCACCTTTCTGTCCTTAAAAAATCCTGGGACTACAGTAGAGCTAGTCAGTCAGGAGACAGATGAACACGGCGTCTCTGGAGCCTGCCATGAACAAAGAACAAATTCAAGCGGGAATAGTTCTCTGTTGCAGATGCAAGCTGATTCATCAAATAAATGGTGATGGCACAGGAATTTCCTCTTCAGTTTCTTTTTCTGTCTCCCTAAAGAGTCAGTTCCTACAGTAAGAATTGCAGAGAAAACTGGCCTAGGCCACATGTATGTACTCATGCAATCATCAAAGGAACCAGTCCTGAGTGTACTCTGAGTTCCTCTCTACCCCTGCCCAAAACACACAAAAAATGACAGGCTTTGCCTTTCACTTCTTGAATAACTCCACTTTTAAATCTGACTCCTGAAACACAGAGCTGGGGTGGGCTGTTGTATATAACTGCATCTTGTCTGAAAAGGTATGACAAGAGCCCTGAAGGAATTTTGCAGGAATTAGGAATGGAAATATATAACTGCCTGTGAGTCAAAGATTGTTGAGGGTTATGTGTAAGCATCATTCTCTGCTCTTGCTAAGTACGTTCCAGTTGTGGGCTTACTAGTGTTTGAAGTTTCAGCTGAAGAGACAGATCCTGTGCCCACCTCCAGGGCAAGCTCTGAGGAGCAGGGAGATGGGGCAGTAGCTCTGTAAGGCAATCGGTTTCCTGTCTGCTCACTGCCAGAGGTCACTGCTCTGAGCAGATCCAGGCTATGGACCTTGTCAGGGGTGGTAAAAGTTTTGAGTTGAGCATGGCTGCATCTCAAAGTTGGGTACTGAGGGGTTTTTGTCTTTGCACACACTTGCAGTCAGTTCTGGGAAAGCTTTATCAGCAACCACAGTGTGTTTTAGGGAGAAAAGTCCACTCTTGTAATTAGTGCAAGCTGAAAACTGCCAGGGAAATATGGGTTTGTCTTTTCTGTGCTTTGCATAGAGATCCTGTGCAGCCCTTCAGCTTTTCACAGGTGGCCACTTTGCAAGTCTCCCAGATTCTGCATGTTCACCAAGGGCTGAATTTAACCAATGGAACTGGAAATGAGTTTTGCCATAGACAATGATGGGAAATCCTCAATAACCTGGAGCGAAGAGTGAGGGAAGCAGTTGATCTTTGTCACAAGTTTAGCACTCAAACTGAAGATTTTGGCTTTCTGAGCCCCTGTTGTAAAATGGGGTTTAGCCTAACCCCACCCTCCCTCATCTCCCGTGATAATGAAATGTTGGTGTCCAAATCAGTAGGCTGCTGCAGTGATGGACACCAAAGAAATGCCCTGGAGTAAATGAATAATTCAGTATTCTGCACAGGGCTTGGCTGGTGTTCAGTAAATGCATTCACTGTGTGGCCCAGCACTGTGCCAATGAAGAGTGACTAGTTGCTCATTCAGCAATCACTCTCTTCAGTGCATTGAATATATGGAACTCTAGGCAAAATAACTGGAGGTCATGTTATAACTCCAGTCCTGTAACTCATTTAGAGTAGGCATGAGTCAAGTTTGTACCAGCAATTCTAGTCCTGCCACATCCCAGTGCCAAGGACTGGATTTTACAAGCTGAACATTCTTAAGTTGTGCTGTTCTGAGGGGGTTTTGTTTGTTTATGATTGAACTTTATTTTACTACCTGTGTTGTGTGTATGTGATGTGAGAGACAGATCTATTTATGGATTGATGCAGAGAAACAGTACAGCTGAATGTTGAGGAAACTAACTGCAGGTGTAAACAACCACATCCTGCTTGGACCCTTCTTTAGAGGCATTTTCCTCAAAGTTCACAGGAATGATCTGCCAATTAACTGGAGAGGCAGGAGGGATCTGTAGTGTTACAGTGGCTTTTGGAGATGATGGTTGTTTCTTGCAGTTTCTGCAAGACAAAGGTGGATTCAAGATTACCATGTGATTTTCCCAAAATATGCTATTGTAGAAGTTTGTTTTTAAAAGATAAGTCAGCATGATCTGAGGAATTTCTTTTTTCTAACTACAAGAACTATAAACAAATCTGTAAGTTATGAGGCAATAGTTGAGTCCATCACTAGATAATGTGTGGTCAGTTTGACCCTGCTGCCTTAATTTAGGAGGTCATTTTCAAACCACTATAAAGAAGGGCTTTGTGCTGCCTTAAAGGGATATGGACAATCTCTAAGAAACAGGCATACTCACAGAGACAATTCCTTTGGCCCAGTTTTTGTTTGGTTGTTTCTTTTTTGCTATCTGTGGTGCAGTAAATTAAAGCAAAAACAAGTCTGGACTTGGCATGCCTTTGTAAATAAACTGCTGTGTGTAAATTGACAGTTCCTTTGCAACCAGGTTATTTATAATAAAGTTTGTTATTCTCCCACCAGAGACCTTGTTTTGCCCAGTATTAAGAGAATGCTTATGGTAACACCTCCCACCTCTGTCTGCACTGCAGCAATTACACAAAGTTCTCGCAATTTCAATTGTGTCCTTTTAAAATCTTGTTTTGTTGCCTGCTGGAATAGATGATTTCAATATGTGAACTAGAGATTAATACTTCACCTCTGCTTGTTTGCTGTGTGCAGCTCACCTTAACTGTATCCGTTCTGCCTCATTCCTCTCCTCCCACAGAGCTGCTGGGGCAGCGGGAGGTTTCAGCTGCTCCCAGTTTCTCGACGATCCAGTTTGTGGTGGCGGCCGGTTACAGCCGTCCCTTCCTGACAGAGGTGAAGAGCTTTGAAGGCTGCATTTGGTGGAGTCTCCTTCATGCAGTGGCCTTTCCCCCCTCCTGTTACAGATGATTTCTCACTGTCCTCCTGTGTATCCAGCTCTCGAGGCAGGAAACTGTGTAGAGACACAGCCTGTGCAGCTGTGAGCACAGGGCCTGTTCAGAGCAAGGAGGTTGTTGAGTATCTGCAAAAGCGCCTGTAGGCCCTTAAAGCACTCTCATGGCAATGATCTGTTCATGGCTGGTGTCAGTAGGGAAAATGTATCAAACTTTAAAATAAAACTTCTCCTCCTTACTGGTACAATTTCACTCTGGCCCAAGCTAGCCTTAGACTATTACCTGTTTTCTCTTGGGTCACCAGCTAGGACTGAATGGGCAGATGGGCAAGTCTCTAATTACTCAGCACCTTAGTCAAGTGTCCTACCCACTTGACCCAGACAGAGGACATTCAGGCAAGCAGTTTTCTGGATGTTTTTTACACCAAACTGCAACCCCACATTTCATATGTGACTCAGAATGAAGCAGGGACTGAAGAGGGTCTGTCTGCCTCAGCTTTGCTGATGGTAACATCATTGATAGAGAGAAGAGCAAAGTGGCCTAACTGTGGCCATGCCATGACCAACAACCACGGCCCTTGACAAGCAGGAATGTTGAACAAGAAGGCCAATACAGAGAAATCTTCCCCCCACTTTCCTAAGGGCAGACTATTGCTGTCATGGGGGAGAGAGGCCAATGACTGGTTTTCCCAAGGACACAAGAAGGGAGACACCCATCTAGCTCATGGATGTAGTGACAACATTGGGTGAATCAGAGTGTGCTGTACAGCTCGTGCATGCAGCAAAGTCGTGGTGACCCAGGGCATGGAACAGTCTCAGCAGCCATGATTGCACTTGCTTGACCTTTGTTCCAGAACCAAAACATGAAGTGTCTTCTGATTCAGTAGGGAGAGAAAAGGGACTACTTAATTCTTGCCTTAGTACAGTTATTCAAGGAGCATTTGTTTCTCCCAGCACTTGTTCCTCCACGTCTGTGCACTCACCAGAGTGACCAAATTGCTTTTCAACAGCTCTAAGAGTCAAGTCTCTATCAGACACATCTAGCTCTGAATGTCAATCCACCATCTGTTTCTCTTGCTCAGGGCCAGGGCTGGGCATCCCCAGCTGCACAGTCCCACTAAAGACAGGGCAGCTGCCAGATGCCTTACCCAAACCTGAGGAAACAGCGCTGTGAGTGCAGGTTTGAGTCCATGGGGCTTCGTTTCCTGTGGGAGGAATACGGGGATACCTGCAGCTTGAGCTATGAGGTCTGTATTTCTGTGACACGGAGAAATCCATCTCGGTATGAAGGGCCTTTACCCTCTGTGTGGAGCTTGGAGCTGTGATGTGCTTCAGTCTGAACCTTTCCCGGCTTGTAGAGGGTGCCCAGCACATGGAGGAGGCTCCGTGCCCGCTCCTGCCCGTGGAACAGCCCAGCCCTGGGCGATTGCTGAGCCAGTGGCGGCACCTGCCGGTATTTTGCAGAAAGTTCTGGGTATTGCTGATAAGAAAGCAGCAGCGGTTCAGAGCAGGACACACACGACCTCAGGTACAGAATGCAGTGATGAGGGTTAACGAGCTTCTCCCTGCTTGCTGTGGGAAAATCCCTAACCACAAAAGCAAATCCCTCCAGGAAGGTACACAATATATCCAAAACTCCCTGTTTTCTAGAAAACTCCCTCCAGATATTGGGGCAGCATGTATCAATATAGCTGTAATAATTTGCACAAGATGAGCCCACGTTCAAGATCCACCTAAATGCTATTTATTTCCTGCACTGGAAGCAGTGGGATTTCTCTGGTTACACTGTGTTCTGGAATAATATTTCCCTCTGTAAATTTGACTGCTTCTTCATGTCAACTGAGGTTTAGGCTGTTGCCGTGGTGTATTTCTGTCTTAAATAATAACTGCTTGTGGTAGCACTGCCAGGTACCTTTAGCATTTCCAAATCAAAGAAAAAGAACAGCTTGGTCCTGAGGGCCCCATGGATGGACACGACTGGGGAATGGGGGCATAGGTTAGCAGAGCACTCAGAGGTGGTGTGATAACGTACACTGAAAATTTTTACTTTGTTTTCATAAATCCCTAGGATGTTACCATCCAATTCAGTATTTGTGCCAGCTAGTGGATATTCCCTTTTGTTTCCCATAGAGGTAAGGTGGGGATTTTCTCCCTTTTTGTAGCTTCTTGTTCCCACTAAGATATTCAGAGGACATTTACCAGTTTTCAACCACATTTGACAGACAGCTATTAACTTGTGACAATTTAAGATGTGGTTTTACAGAAGAAAAATACCCTATTACTGCTGTTCTTGAGGGGAAAGGCTGGCAAGTTCCCTGTTTGGTAGACCTCAGGTCATCCACACTAGGCAGGAATGAGGAGAGGCATTGCAAATGAGAGTCATTAGTACTGCTTCTCCCAGAACTACTTGTTCTATCTCAAGATCTTGTATCTTTTATTGAGAGTTGCTTCCCTCCCACTAAATCCACAACATTCATAGCATTTGCCAAGAAAAAGTCATGCCCTGCTGTCCTGACCATTCCTGTACTCTGTACACTGCAGCGTGGCAGGCGTTATTAAGGGTTGGATAAAACTCTGAGTGAGGCACTCTGCGCAGCATCTGTGCTACAAGAAGATGAAGATCTCTTGTCTCACTGTGGGACTCTCCTCAGGAGGGGTGTAGCAAGATGCCAGTTCAGTAGCTGTCTCTCCTCCTTGTGCTAAATCTCCCAAGCCTCTCCTTTAGGTTTGCTGTGAACAAGCAGGATTTCCAGCCAGATGTCTGTCTGATTTACACCCATGTAAATCAGGGCTGACTCCGAGTCTCTCCTATCTTCAAGCTGTCCTGGTGTGTTACAGACCTGCTGTGCTGCACCTGTGCTGACAGCAGCATGTAGGGCAGGAGGGTGCAGACATCCCTGAGCCAGAAAAGTGTGGGCTAGTACAGCTCTCTGCTGCAAAGCTGCACATCGTGGCTCAGCCTGCATTTGCTTGGAACCAGGCCCAAGCTAATAAACCCAACCAGATTGCTTCCAGACCCAAGCTGGTCCAGGAGGAGCCAGTGCAAATGTCACTATGCTGTGCTGCTTGTTCTGACTAGCTTAATTGTCTCTGTGGGCACGGGCCAGCTCCTGCACCTGTAGGGCAGGCAGGGAATGCGGCACATCCATAGACTGAAGCGCTGAATGTGGCTGGAACTGCATCACCAGAGAGATGTCTTGGCCAGGTTGTACCCACCTCCAACACATCTCCTGCTTCCCAGCCCCTGTCCTTGGCAAGGCTGTGCTCTCTCCTGCTGCTCTGCTGTGACACACTGCAGTGGCTGTGGCTTTCGCACACGAGCTGTTTATAGGGCACTGCCAGCTGTTCAGTGGCGGGTTGCCTTGTGGATGTGCAGTGCCGGGGCAGCCGCACGCCTGAGCAGACTGCCTGGGGACAGGCACAAGGATCCTCGACGACAGCAGGCAAAGGGAAAGGGTCCGGGCCCATGGCAGCGGGGCCGCGAGAGGGAAAATCACGGACCTCTCGGGAGGCAAGTGGGCAACTGCAGGGACTCTCCGCATCAGGAAGGTGCGGACCCAGGGCACACGTATTCTCAGGCTGACCTTGGCCCACTGGCCCCCGGCAAGCACGGGCCACCCGCGGTCCCGCCGCCGCGTTCCTCGACGCGCAGCCGGACCGGGCCAGCGGGCGTACCCCGCTGCCAAACCCCGAGGGGCGGCCCCGGCGGCACAGCCCTCCCCCTGCCCGCCCCGGCTGGCCCCGCCGCCGCGCCAGGGTAATGGCCCGGGCCGCCTGCGCTCTGGCAGCCGGCCCTGCGGCGGGGGAGGGGGCTGAGCCCGTGCGCCCGGCGCGGCGGCGGGAGCCGGCGGGCAGCGCGTCCCCCCGGGCGGCCCCTCCCAGGTAGGAGCGCGGGGGCGCGGCTGTCACCGCGCCCGGCCGGGCTCTCCCCCCTCCCTCCTTCCCTCGGGGACCGGTGACTCGGGGGCCGCGGCGAGCCCGGCGGTGGCGAACCCGCTTTGCCACCGCGTCCGTGGTTGCCGGGGCGGCCGCTGTTCGGATGCCTCAGCTGAAAGGCACCGGCGGCCAAACAACCCGCCCGTGTGCCTGGCCCCCTCCCCGCCCCTCCCGGCCGCGCTCGCCTTCCCGGGAGCGGCTACGAGCAGCCCGGCAGTGTTGCCTAGAGAGGGAGCGAAGCCGACGCGCGGCATCGGCCGCCCCGTCTCTCACGGACGAGCCGCCGCCGGGTCCGAGCGCCCCGGGTCTTCCCCCGTCCGGCCGGTGTGTGTGAGACAGCGGGCGGGGGCCGCGGTGTGAGGGCAGCGGGCTGAGGGCTGCGGGCTGAGGTTTGCGGGCTGCGCCGCCTCACGCGCGGCGGTTATCGGCCGTTGGCGGCGCGGGGCTGAGGCGGGAGGCGGCGGCACGGAGGGCAGAGGGCTGAGGCGGGGGCTGAGGCGGCGGGTCCGCCCGCGCTGACAGCCCGTGTGCCGCTCGGTGCAGGAGAGCGGCGGGGGCCCTGGCAGCAGCAGCCGCAAGCGGACATGCACTGTGAGCTCGCCGCGGCTCAGAAAGGCAGCGCCCGCGTCGAGGTGAGCGACAAATGCCAGGGAGCGTCTCCGAAGGATCTGCCGCGGGTGACTCGTCCCGGCGCTGGTAAAGCCCACTCGAATCCTCAGATGTCCTTTAAAGTATCTGTCAGTAACGGCGGTGACCACACGGAGCCTCAGCAGAGCCCCCCTGAAATGTCAGCACCTCTGCTAGATTTCATCCCCAAACGACCCAGCATATTTGAGAGGATTCCGATTCTGCCCAGGGCGCAGGAGCTGCGATGCGCTAGAGGCTCGAAAGATTATTTCCAGCAGCAGAAACATCAAAGCGTGAAGGGTGAGTTTGAAAATGCATGAACTAAACACTGCCATCACCAAAAACCTATTCACCACACGAATAAAAACGTAACAAGCTTTTTTCCTCCCCTCCCTCCTCCCTTTCTGGTCTTTAGCGTATTTCCTAACTTGTTTATTTAACTTCAAGCTTTAAAACTTTTTTTTTTTTTTCCTGAGCACCTTGGAGGGACAGGATAAACCAGACTGTACTTTTCCAGTGTGAAGCTGAGTGTCTCTCAATAGTATTTAAAAAATTGTGTTTAAAAAATCTTGAGACCAGCATCTTCTTTAGTTGTCCTAAGCCGGTGCTGCTCCTGCGGTTGCTTCTCAAACGTGGTTGTTTTGGGCTTGGTGCTGAAGACTGGGCTGGTCTGTCCTGCGCCAGAGAGTTCGTGTGGAGTGTTTGTTTGTGAGCGTGCCTGGCTGACAATAAATGCCTGGTTCTTATTCAGCAGTTTCACCACGGTTGCTTGGATTTTATAGTTTGTATTTCACGGAGATGTCACAAATGCTGGATTCAGGTGGTGAATCCTCAGACTTGGGAACTCCTGGTGCCCGAAAGGTCAAATTCTGCTAGTTAGCAAATGCCTGGTTTTCAGCTGTCCATCGTTAAAGAAGTGGCACTGAAGTAGGGTTAGGAGTTGCCTACTAAAAATCTGTTCATTACACTTTTCAGCTAGAACTGGTTAACTCAGCTGAAATTCGTTAATCAAAATTCAGTTTTAAAATAATCCCTCTAAGGTGTCACTGGATGGGCTCAGAGGGAATCGGAGCATTTCTTTATGCTGCAAAGTCGCTTGCAGAGACATACGTACACCTAAAGTTATTAACATTAAGACAATGTTTTCTGTAATGTTAAAAGGTAATTCTCTATTTTCTCTTCTTATCAGTCTATTCCCGTTCTCTATTTTAGATATGTAAGTGCAGTTATCTTGTTGCTGTAAGACTGTTCTCACTGGGATTTTTTCCAGTTCCGTCCATTCTTCTGAAAATCAAAAGTAGGCTGCATGCCCTTGGACTAGTGACATTCTCTTTTGTGAGCTTGTTACCTAGGGTGATGGCACCTTTCATTGCCACGAAGTTATGTTAATGAACACCTCGATCTGTGCTAGGTCTGTCCTACAGCCTCGAGGATGTGTTTGTTCATCGCCACTGAATACAGACAGAGTGGAGCAGCAGGTTATAAATTACCTTTTTTATTTTTCTGTTTGTTAATGCTGCAATTCTTCTCTCCTGATTAAAAAAAAAAAAGAGGTTGTTAATGTTTGGCAGGAATGAAATGAAGGTCTGTTACACAGGCTCCTGTTCGGAGGGGGGAGAAGGAGGATTCACGTAGTATAAAGGGAGAGCTACAAGCTCTTGTACTGTGCCTGCTGCAACTGCTGCCTGTGGAAGGGACTCAAGGGCTGTTCCAGTCCCTTGTGATCCCACGGGTGAGGTTGGTGCCACTTGACAGGGTTCATACTAGCTTAAAATCCTGCCCATGCATTGCCCTGTCCAGGAAGACTGTTGAAATACTTTTAAAATATTTTTTTCCTTTGAGCTCTTTTAGCCCTCTTTCCATGCATATCCCTCTTGTTGTTGCAGAGGGCAGGAGTGTAGGGAGGGAAAAAGGAAGAATTTAACTTTACATTCACTTTGGACTTTTACAGTAGATGTAGGTGGGCATGGGAGAAGGTTCCTAATTCATCTTTCCTGACTGATCAATTTCCCATTTTCACCACTGGGGGAAAAAAAGTGTTTTACATTTTGTTGCTGTTTTTGTTTAGTATGTTTTCTGTCCAGGGTGTTACCTTGTGGTTGCTTTGTGTATGGGTGACTTGAGTCATGGGAGTAAGTAGGTGTCCAGGGGCAGGAGAGGGCTCATTTAACTGAGCAGGAGGATTTGATGGATAATGTTGGATTTTTCCAAAGATGGCAACATTGAGTGTTTTGGGTGGCTTCCTGTTGTTTGTTTTTGGGGTTTTTTGTTTGGTTTGATTTTGCCTTTTTTTCCCCCCAACAAGACATTTTTAGGAGGAGTTAGGGAAAGTAAAATTTAAAGTAAAATTCTGAGTCTGATTAAAAATGTGTGGGATGTGCTGCTCCTTCTGACCTGGACGGTGTCAGCAAGTGCTTTAATGTCCACTGGGGCATTTTGGAGTGCTCACTGTGCTCCAGCTCACAAATCAGAGCGTATCTAAAGCGGGCTGTGCTGCAGACAGCAGAGCTGCTGCTCTTTCAAGGAGCTGTGCAAACCATCTCCCACCAACCCTGATTCTCTGAGGAAGATAAAGGACTGGGATGGCATGTGGATGTGATATACCAAGATAAAGCTAAGATGTGGAAGTGAGGGAAATACTCAGATGCACCCAGTGAAAGGTTTTGGGAAGGAAACTGATGACAGCTTGAATTCAGACCATCGTGCCATGTGTCTCCTGTTCTCCAGCCCCAGAGTGCCATGTACCCAGTAATTCCCTCTGCAGTCTGGGTTAGATTACAGAATGTGCCTCCTGGTTTTGGTTTATCCACAGTTGAAAGCTGCAAGTAGGGAGTGTAAAAGATGCTCTCTAACAAGAGCAAAACAGATTTTTATAGTTGCCTGTAAGGTCTTTTTTTCCTAAACAAGTCCTACTTTCTAATTTTTTTTTGCAAAAAGAATGAATCAAAATGATACACTGCTCTACTAATAAAAAGGGCAGCTTTGAAGTAATCACAATGGGGAAGAAGTATCCTGCTGTTGCAGTGTCTCTGTGGTGTTACTGTGCTGCTTCACAGTGTTTAAGTTACGATCCTGCAAAATGCTTCCATGCCTGAGCAAGTCTTTTGGACTTTCTGAAGAGCCAAACAAAAAGTTGAGGGGTTGTGGTGAGGATTATTTCTGGGAATTGGATTATTTGGGTCTAAACTTTTCAGGATGGAGCTGTTGGTTGTTTGCTGAAATTACCACTATTTTGGAATTGTGCTTCATATTTTGTTCTGTTTGGGAGCTGTTTAAAATAAATGCCCAGTTCTCACCCAGCCAGCCCCTTCTGATGTGGCTAGCTGTGATAGGCACCACACTTTTCTTGGTCATTGATTTCCCTGTGTGTAACAAGGCAGAGTATTTGCATACAGACAGTGCTTTTTTGAGGCATTTGACTTAGAATAACTGTACCATAAGGTATGAAGTCCATTTTATGGTGTTTTCCTGGGATTCTGTGGGTTTGGTTCCACATTGTTGAATTTCATGCTATGGTATTACAGTTTTGAAAGTAACACGGCAAAATACTTATTGTCTACAGGAAAGAAGCTTTTGGGAAGGCTTTAGTGGTGACAAAAGAGTAATCTATAAAGATGCCAAACATCTCAGTTTCTAAATGACATTGATTATGGTTGTTACCAGGAAACACTTCTCCTTTTCATTCTTTTCCAGTTTTGTTCAGTGTACCTAATTCATGACTCAGTAGAAATGACGAGATTTATCCTGTTAGCTGTGCCACTGGGAAATCATCCAAATGGCCCGGACCTTTGCAGCAACCACTTCAGATATTAACTTACAGTGGGCAAAACAATAAGCTGGTCGAGTTGCAGTAGTTGGATGCTTCCTTGTTGAGAGTATGTTTTATTCAGACAAGGAGAAAACGGCTTGGATTTTTTTTTTTTGTTTGTTGTTAACTGTAGCTGCTTTCAGCAAACACCCAACCAATGTATTGAAATGTATTAATTTCCTTCTGCTGTTGAGAAGGAGGGGTAAATCTTGCCATTTAATCCCCCTGTGACTGTTTCCTTGGTTGTCAGGACTGTCCTTGTGAAAGTAACAGCTTATACTGTTGGGATCTTAAGCAGAAGTGTATACTTTGGTTTTATGATTTATTAGGTGAATTGACTGATCTTGGGCCTGACTGCCATTTTCTTTCTTACACCTTATCTGTGTTCACCTGAATTATCTCACTGGAGCAAGTGTGACTGCCTAGAGCTGATAAATATGTTATGGGCTGATAATGAGACAGGGACAGGTTCATGGTGATCTCTAAACTCTCAGTTTTAGGTAGAACTGCAGTAGTAATTATTTCTTATTTTCGCTCTAGTTCCCTTGCTGCATTTGAACTCTGCTACAAAAAGGAATTGAAAGGTTGGTCTGAACAGAATGTGCAGTTACAGAGCTATATTTTTATTTCATGGTCTCTTTTTTGCCTAATTTTGTTTTGTAAGAGGAGAAAGGAGAAGAAACTGCAAATTGGAGAATGTGTTCATAAATTCATTTGGAATAAATTGTGGCTGTCCTCTCCTCCCTTAAACTGCCTATAATGCTTACTTGTCTTGAATAGGCAAATAACTTTCAGTTACTTGCTGCTGAAGGAAGTTCTAATGATTTGTGTTGCAAAATCAGTCACTGACTTGAAGATGGGACTTTCATGGATTTAATTTAAAATAATTTAATTGTATCTAATCATTAAATCCATTGTAATTTAAGAATCATTAGTGGAGAATATTTAGCAAATACAAACCAGGAAATCTAATGATCAACCAGTCATATAAATGCGTTCAGTACTTGTAAAAGCAAATAAACTCTTTTCTGCTTCATGACAAAAACTACAGCTACTGGAAAAGCTGAAGAGAATAAATGTTGTATCTATTTTAATATTGTGCAGAATTATATGGAATAACAGATAATGTCAGATTACTCTCAACAAGGAAATAAGTCCAATAATTGGAAGAAAATTTTTTATTTGATTTGAGTTTTGTTTGAAGGAATAGAAGTTAAAAATAAGAAATTACTTGTTCTGTCTTTAAAATGTTACAATAATGGAGGTCATTATATGATGGGCTAAGTGGAGTGAGAAGAAAAATATCCTTTTTTCTTTTATAGTAGGAAAAAAATGAAAGTCTACATCTTGCAAGTGGTTAGGTATGTACATTACTGTTCCTGTGAGCAATCTCATCAACTACAAATTTTTGGACACAGACCAATTTAAATTATCATTTAGATATAACTGAATACGTTATTTGTATCTTAAGAGTTCAACCCTGTATACGCATAAACTGTTAAGTATATGCTGAGAATCTTTAGTATACTTGAGATTATATTCTGGGAGGGCTACAAGATTCTTTTTTGTGAAACGGCTAAATTTAAAGTGAATGTCTTCAAGGGCACTGTACTGCTTCATTGTAGTAAAGTGGTTTGGTTTTTTGTTGAATAAGGACAAAATTTTACCCTAAATTATTAATATCAGTAGGAGTCTTGCCACTAACTTTAGGTGGGTCAGTATTTCAATCCTAATATTACAGGAGTTCTTTTTCCTGTGTACAGGGAAAAGCTTGTAGAGCAAATAACAAGTTTCTATTAAATCCATCTGTAAGCTAGGAAGTGGAATAACGTATGGATTATGAGAGAAATCTGTAGTACTGTGAATATAATTTCCATGCTCAGTACCGTAATTACCATTATTCTAGAAATTCTGCTGTTTAGTGATTTTAGAACTGTTGAAGATGTTGATGGCAGGGTAATTGGAGAGGGAAAATAGACGTAAACCACTCCATTTTGCACTCCAGATTTCTATCATTGTATGTCAACAAGCTTGAACCAGGCATGCAATCTAGTAATCATTTCACAGTGCCTGAAACGGCTTTTAATAGTCTGGGGTTTGTTTGCTCTTTTTTCCCTCAGCCACCCAACGTTGTTTCCCAGCACATTGCTGTAACTCAGAATACAGGGTTCCAAAGCAAGGGCAGCGCTCACTGGCTGTGGTGCAGCATAATCTTGCCCCACAAATGTGCAAACAATAGCAAAAGTATGTGTTTGGGAACATGGCACAGCTGTTATCTTCTGCCGGGAGCAGGGAGCGTTACAGTGACATAGAAGGACCAGTTAAAACCACTCGGGCCGTTTTATTGCCTGCAAATGGGGCGTGTAAAGAAAAGCAAGGGCCGGTCCCTCCATTCAGATAACATCGGTGCACACCAGCGTGGCACTACCTTTTGCACAGGCTTTGAAGAACAGAGGCAGAGTTCCCCTTTTTCCTTCCCCTCCTGTTCCATTTCTGGCACCCTGTATGTGAAATCTTGGTTGGAACCTGAACTTTCTGTTCTGAGAATCTGTGCTTCACTGATTACCTGGAACAAGGACTTTTTTTTTATTACAGTCATTAGCTTGACTATATGAAATGATTGTTAATGATTATTTGTAGGCAGAGGACTGCTTGTAAAACAGATGAGACATTTCCAGAGCTGCAGTAGGAAATTGATCCAAATTCTGTATTTTAGGTTATTTTCAGGTTTTGAGCGTTACAAGGTTGATCCCAAGGTGCTGAGGTTTGAGCATTACAAGGTTGATCCCAACTCAAAGTGCTTAACATCTTTTTATTTAAAGCAACTGTTTTGCTTTAACTCTAATAATTATGCTTGACTTCTCCATCATTATGCTTGAATGTATATGTGGTTATCTTGCTGAATGGATTGGTAAGGAGCACTGTGATTGAATTTACGACACCAAATTTGTTCTAAGGGTTAAATGAATGCAAAACATCATAAACTACACTTAATTCTGGCATTTATGTGTGTGATAAGAAGGCTTTGTGGGAGCTATAGAGTTGTTAGTTGTTTTACAATGAGGAGTAGGCAAATTCATTCTTACATGTTGTTTGCATATTAGCCAGAGGGAAAAATGACACTAAGGCGACATCATCAAATACAGAAAAAAACTAACTTTTTAATACAGATGTCCATTGTTGTTTTAAGTGCTTAGGGGGTTGGTTTGGTTTATTTTGGAACTTGCTGAACTATATGAAGTGTGTCTCCAGAGGCCTGGTATTTTAATACCTTGTAGAAGGTTGTATAACAGTAGATGATGTATTTTGCCTGCCTTCCAGTGCTGTAAATAAATTACATGTGCTGGCTTGGGAGAACGTATGTGAGGTGTAAATCAAAGGCTAATATAAGAGGAAAAATACCAATTAGTGATGTCTTCCAACAGGTTAAAGTTTCTTTACTCATGCATAGATATATATAATCAAGAGATATAAGAGCAGTAATATGTATAAAAATATTAACATGAGGCTCTTCCCTAGAAGGGGTAGAGGGTCTAGGATTATTTAAAATAAGTGCTGTGATTCAGTGCTTTTTCACAATTTGCTATGGTTAAGTCACTTAAATACTGAAGTCAACAATCCCCTAGGCAAAGAAAGATAATATAATTTTAAGTGTATTGTTAAAATTGAAATTTGATAGCTTCCACTCTCTAATCCTATCTGAGTCTTGGTTGTATTAAAAGGAAAATAGATACATGTGTCAGTTTTGGAGCATAATCTTTCTTTTGAGTTTAAAGGATAATAAATGTGCTTCAGACAAGCAACACAGCAGTTTATTGGTATGAATGTTTTGCTAAATACTACATGCTTAACGCAATCCCCATTCCTTTATAATAAGTTTAAATATTAATTCTTTGGAATGCTAGATGCCTAAAGCTAGATAGAAATGCTGTGCAGTTTCAGATATCTAGGAGTGGGCTTGTGAAACAGGATATTTAACTGGGAGAGATGAGTAGCACATTTCAGAGTTATTAGGGCAGAACAACAATGCAAGAGGATGACTTAAAAAGTTACAAAATTGTTTTCTGTGCATGAGGCTTAAATACCTTAGAGTTATTTATTTGAACCACAAGAGCAGATTTCCTATCTGTATAGGTTCTAGATTGCATTTTTTATTATTATTTTGTTTAACTTCTTAGCCTCCTGCCCCTCTCTAAAGCAGCTGGCTTTGATTTAACCTGAATCCTTCCCAGAGAGGGAGTGCTCAGTCACGATGACTGCGAGTTGTGCTCTTGGGTGGAACATCTCTGTAGTGACTGAAGAGAGAAGGCTAAATAGGACAGGAACTTCAGAAGGACTCACTTCACCCTACGTCAGCACTTGGTGTTCCTTACGTAAGTCCTGCCTACCTCCCAACCCCCATCTGTGCTGGACAGAGAAGAGAGAGTTAAAGGGAGAACAGATAAAAGAGGACATTTCTGGTTTATTACCCAGTATTTTCTGGGAAAATCCCAGAAATGATTTAACAGAAGGTTTCATAACTCTTGCTTTGCCTTGCTACTCCTGCTGAAATAGCAGGGTGTTGACTTCAGGAAGAGGCCAGTATTGAATATTTTTGAAAACTCTTCCATACTCCTTTGAGACACAGAAGATCCAAATGTTAAATTCTCTCCTGGAGAAAAAAGGGTGCAAGCACTTGTAGCCCAGGTGCCAAGATCAGTTAGCACGGCGCGTTCACCTTCAATTTTTCTTGTATTCAAGACCATACAGGGTGTAAAGCTGGTGTGATCAGCCATTGTATGTGAAACAGGCAGAAGTGGTGAAGGATTGTGCCAGCAGCCAACATGGCCAAGTATATAAATATTTTGGATGAACAGAACAAGGGTGCTTGAACTCTGTTCTAGACTGTACTGTTTGTATCATTTTGAGGCAATGCTGTGTACTGATCATGATATTTCTACAGTGAGAGCATAGAGGAATATGGTGTAGAGGAGGACAAGCCAGTTTTGGAACCAGAAACAAGGCAGTTGTTTGGGCAAACTCGGGGCCAGCTTAATTTACTGTGCTGAGAGACAGTTTGTTAGTTCAGGTGCAGAGATGGGATGTTTGAGGTCTGTTTGAGGTCTGATCTGGTGCTGGCGCAGGACATGGCATTGCAGTGTGTGGCTGTATCAGCTCCGGGTGGCACTTGCTGGAGTGTGTGCATGGACTGGGTTTCTCTCCTGGCTACATGAAGGTCCTGCTGTTTGCCCTTGTTGGTGAGTCTCTGAGCATGAGTGGTGAAAAGTGCAAAATCCATCTTTGTTATCTGTGGCAGAGTAAGGTTTTTAACGTAGCATTTTAACTGGGCTTGTTGCTGTTTGGCGTCTGGATTGTGCTGCCAGTTGCAGAATTGTTGCAGAGGAACAAAATCTCCCATTTATTTTAGTGCTTGATGTGCTGAGGTGAGGGAAAGAAGGCTACATTAAGGGATCAGTGTTTGACATATAATAAAGTACCTGGTGGAAGGAAAATTTCTACTCCCCAACCCCCAGTTTTCTGGGTTGCTCTTGCCTCCCAGCAGATGGCAAAGTCTCTTAGGGTGCGTTTTTCTTGAGGCAGAAATCACCCAATGGACTGTGTGTCCCTGTGCTTTTGAGGTGCAGGTGGCTACTACAAGGTTCCCAAGATCCTCATCACTCTGGCAGGACAGATTTTGCATGCAGCTGAGACTTGAACAAGAAAAAGCAACACTAAATTCCTTCTTTCTGGATATCTGATTGTTGTAATGTTCAGTTTCCTTGAAGTTATCAGAGCTGGTTTATGTTCAACTGAAACTGAGCTGGCCTGATCCCATTGTCCCTAGCTCTGGTGCAAATCTGAAGTGATGCCATTTTAAATCCAAGAGTGGATAAAAAGGAGGCAGACTTGAGCTCTGGAGGGCTTATGCATAAAATATTGTCCTCCAAGTATGGACTCAGTTCACTTGGCAAAAGAAAAAGACATCTCACGCTTTTAATCTGAACAGTTTGGTTCTTATTTTTCCTCCTGCCAACTTACCCCAAATTGGCTTTTATTCCTTTTCTTTGAGTTCTTGAGTTATTCAAGGTTTGCTGACTTGTAGTTTTGTGGGGATAAGCTACTGACAGTGCTGGTTCTTGCAGAACAAAGATCCTGATGCATTTCAGCATCTCCCTGATTTGGATGGATATGCAGGAAATTTAAGGGGATATTTACTCTTAGAGCCCACTTGCTCTTTCCCTGCCCTTGAGTCTTAGTGACCTTTTCTTTCTACTCTCTTGGCCTCCTTACAGCCACTGTGCTGTTAGTTTATTTTTAAATGTATATATAAAGGGTTGTAACTTACTTGAATTGTGGGCTAAATGAGTGGAAGCATGGCAACTGGTGTAAATAGCTTTTGGTCTGCTGAATGTGTAAATACTCGAAATCTGTCAGGGTGATTTGGCTGGCTTTTATTGGAATCATTATTCATATGAATTCTCCTTTCTCTTATACTGCATCCTGTCAGAAGCTATTAGGCAGAGATTGCTGGCATAAGTACTCAAACTGCTTTGTCAAAATGCACTTCTATACCTTTTATGTTCCTTTTATGTTTGCCAGTTCCATAGATACTTTTACAAGTGGCTATGTTCTGCAATATTAGTCATAGAAAGCTAATGTAAAGGGACCAAAACCTAGAAGGTGAGAGCAGACCGCTGGGATGATTAATCATCAGCAGTGTTTTGAGCTGAAATGTACGATAGCATTGGCTACAAGTGCAGCTTATTTGACAGGTTAGAATGAAAACACTGGTGTGTTGCAGAGGCTTGCAGCCTCAGTGATACCCAGGTTGAGTTTCTCAAAATGAGACTAACTTGCTTGGGGAACTTTCCTTGCTAAGGGCTAGTGTTAATGCCAACAAAAGATTTTTTATTAGCTGCTGGAGAAGTTGCTGGAAAACTTGAAAATTAAGAACAGTAAATATCAGAGGTGATAAAGAAGTTTTATGCGTGGGGTAGATGTTTCTGCAGCAGGCAGTCCCTCTGAAGAGACAGGGAGGTCATTTTGGATCCTGGATAATAAGACTTGAGAGAAAACTTGGTGAAAAATAGCCTCGTAGCCAGCTAACATTTAGATAAAAATGAATTATGACACTAACTACCACTAGAGAAATCAATCTGGGAGATTGAATACAGGTTCCAGTGTGAAGGCTGCTGATTGCAACATTTGCTAGTTTGATGAGCAGCCCCGATTCAGAAGATGTTATATATGGGAAGGAGCTTCTACACAGAGTGATTTGTAGATCAGAGTTACAGTTTGTGTGTCAGGCACTGCTCGTGTTCTGCTGCTCCAGAAGGAAATCTCCTCTTGCATCCTTTCTGAGCTGAGCATGGCTGAAGGTTTTCTCTGTTGGAAACTAAACATTTTGTAAAATGAACCTGATCGTCAGCACTTCTGTGTCTTCTAGATTGGTTTATTCTTCCACAGGGATTATGTGGGCTTGACAGTAGGAAAGATACCTTCTAGGACTGTACTACTTTTCTGACATATGGTGCTCAAGGATGGCATAAGTTGTTTATCACTGGAGTTTTTAAAGACTGGCTAGATGGAAATGTAATTCTTTGGGCCCAGCTGTCTTTTCTGTGACATTTTTAATTCCCACACTCAACCGCTTAGGCACTAGAGAGTTAGAAGAAGTCTCTCAAGCTGTTAGTCCAGGCTTCTATCCTCTTTCACTTGCTGAACAAAGTTCAAATCCCTCTTTGTCTAACATTGGTGTTTCTGGCCACTCATTTGTTTGTCAAGAAAACACTGAGAAGGCATGCAATAAAAACCAGGCTGAGTGAAGGGCTCGAAGAACATCAGTTGGGAGAGCCAGTGGTGGGACAACTGGGCATGGAAAATGATTGATTTTATGTGCAAAGCAGTTGTGAAATGTTCTGTGGCATTCTGGGGACATGCCATTGCTAACAAATGATTGCCTGTTGGGGATAGAAAATGCCAGCCATTGTTCTGAAGAAGGAAATAGCCTTATTGATACTGAATTAGGCTCACATTGAATTATTATTCATTTGCAGTGCATCCTGTTTTTCAAATACAAAAATTAGCTGAAGGGCCTGCAGCACTATTGACCTTCAGTTGTTGGTTGTATCTACATCCTTATGGTCCAGGTGGAACTTAGGCTGTTTATATCTGGGGATGGAATGTGGCAGAAATTTGCATTAACAGAGCAGCTGAAGGAAGCTATTCTTTTTAAAAGTTCATCAAATTAGTTCTTGTTTTGTAACAAGAGAGTGAGGCTGGCAGAGGTAAATGTGTTGGTAGATAAGACTTCTGGGATGCATTTTCAATTGTTAGATTCAATGTTGATGGCAGAAAAATAATGGTATAGGAAACAATATTGTTGTCTTTTGAGAGGAATAAAAACTGACTTCTATAGAAATTGAGATGCACACCAGATATAAATATTTTGTACAGTGACAGTGTTTTGTATACAGCTCTGAAAGTTTGGGTTTTGTTCCCAGTGATACTGAATAGTTTCTGCTGAAATCCTAACAGAATATAGAAAGCCACTACCAGTAAAGTTTGTTCCTTCATTTTAAGGGAAGGTTTTTATTTAATAAAAATCAGGAAGTGACTGGCATTTGACGTGGATTTCTTGAGCAGTCATCAGGAACCTTACAACAGGTATTTTTCTTGTGTCATGCAATTGAGGCAATACCTTGGCATGGAGGATATAAACTGTTTTTATAGGTGGGAGGCTGTATGTTCTGGAGCAGTGACACTGAAAAGCATTGGCATGTGACATCTAACTGGTATGAGAAAATAACACTTGTAATAGGGTATGAGGTGATATGATACATTATTAAAAAGCTTAGGGAAGAGATGTAATTCTTCTGTTAATTATCACTCTGGTTGCAGGAAGATAGGTTAATGCTCAGACTTTCTTAAATGGCTTTGAAAAATCGAAGGACTTTGAGAAGAACTGGAAGATGCTGCCCTATGTGTGGTACCCATGGACTCATGGAAGATTACAGAGAATCTGCTCTGTTCCAGAGATATATAGAGGAGAAAGTAAGTGATACTTGAGGGTTCTTCTGAGTGCAGAATGGTATCTCATGGAAACTGAGAAGAATAAAACAAGAAGGAAGATGAGCTTTTGACTGCAAGAGTAATCAAACCTGTCACATTTTAGTAAAAGATAAACCTTCTGGTATTGGGAGACACTGAATGTTTCTATGGAAGAAATTATTAATATCAACCACAGACAATTGCATTCAGTGGCAGAATCACTAATGGAGAAGCTGGACCTTGCCGAGGGCTTCCACTTACAATCTGTAAAGACTGGATTCCAGGCCATCTCCTTCATCCAGACCTGGTGCTGCAGTTCCTTCGTGTGCCTTCTGCATTGCAGTCCATGGGCCTGGCATCCCGATGAGCCAAATTTATGCCCTCATTCTGTGTTTTGTGACAAAGAGTAGGGACAGACAGGGAAGGAGGAGCATTGCCACAACCACAGTCACACAGTTTGGACAGTAGTTATGGCAAGGGAATCACTAGCAACTGTTTCCTCAAAACCCGCCCTTTCATTTCTCTTGTTATGTCCGTCCCTTCAGCAAACAGCACCACTCCTCCTGGACTAGACAAGTCTGTTCAGAGATGGGTGATGGAACCTGCTGTCTGCCAGGACCTGGGCTCAGACCAGCTAAAACCAAGTGCTGGGTTAAAAACCTGGACGTGTGGGGAAAGGATAAGGGTTGTGATAGCCTCTTGCCAGGCACTGATGATTTTCAACATTAATGTCTTCCCTTTCTTTGTTTTCTGAAATGAAAACAAAGGTTCAGCCTCCTTCCTAGCCCAGCAATAGTGACATACTAACACAGTTATTACAGCAAACATTTTGGCCCTCTCTGGTCATGATGTTTTCTTTCTGTGGGGAGACTGAAATACTAACTCACAAATAATGTCTTTAGAAGTCATATTAGTCACACATTTTTAAGACATTCCAAAATCATACCAACCTCCTTCTGAGCTTGTCTGTTGCTACCAATGATTCAAAGTTTTGAAAACTCTCCTTTAGTTTTGATTTACATTTTGGTCTTGGGCACTTGTTATTTCTGGCAAATGCCAGCTCAGTTTCATTAAAGAAAAATCTGTTTTACAGCCACGCGGCTCAGATCTGCTGCGCTTCTAATAATTGATGGCTGGTTTCCTTATTTCCTGCATTGTAGAAAAATAAGGACCTTGTTAGATCCAAACAAGCCTGCATAAAGTCACAGTGTGAAACATCAGGTTGGGGGTGACTAGAGCAGCTGTGGGCAGGTTTTACAACTTCGGGCTACAGTTGATCCAGGCAGCCAAGGGAAACTGAGAGATACCCATGTGACTAAAATTCAGCTGAGTTCTTTGGCTCCCTGGCCTGAGATTTATATTTGTGACACCTTCCCCTCTGTCAGTCCCTGGGCCAGACACAAGTCTGTCTGTCTGTGTACCTGGGGCTCTGCATACCCCGTGGAGTGGCCGCTGTGCCTGTTCCTCGCTGTGCCACCATGGGATGTGTCTATTCCCAGTGTTGGCTGTCTTGCTCCTACAGCCCACAACAGTGTGAGTGTGTGCCCTGGGAGAAAGCAGCTGCCATGTGGTGGAGATGAAAAATCAAGAGCAAACACTTTTGAATTTCTGCAAGTGGGGAAATTAATTTCAATCTGAACTGTCATCACAAGGGCCTTTTTTTCCTTCCCCTTTCCTTTGGGTGGTATCTTTGATTTATATTTCTGAATGAGGCAAGTGATTGCCTTTTGGTGCTAAGTTCAGTTTCTTTATAGATTTTCAGTTGCAGAATCCTGTCAGTTTTTTGGTTAATGTGGTAGCCTTTTTGGATTTGCTTGGGGCTTTTGTTTTATGTTGTTTTAAGAACCAGTGAAATTCAATGGTGCCTGTGTTGATTGAAAACAATCTGTTAGTCTTAAGGAGCAGCTAATGTCTCTCAAGTATTCCACAGTGCAATACCTGTCAGATGCTTCCTTGCCACTCTGTAAGCTGTAAGTAGAGACAGGATCCTGCTTCAGAGATTCATGGAATTAAATGGCTCCTAGGAAGGGCAAGCACCTGAACAATGTCATAAAAGGTGGTGTTTTGTTTTTTATTTTCATGCATTTATCAAGTCCAGCCTGTTTCCTTTGAGAACTGGGTGGCTACTTTCAGGAAAGTAATGATGACTCTCCTAGACACTCCTTTGAAGGACTTGCCTCTCAAAGGAGGTGAAGAAGAATTTGTAGGAATTGTAGAACTGCTGGAAAATCAAGCCTTACAGTTTGCTTTACTAAAGGCACAATGCTGAGAGGCATTCGAGCACCTAACTCCCATTGACATCTGTGGAAATTCAGTGCCTAAACAGTTCTCTGGATCTGGTGCTTGGTCTTCTGGCATTGAATATTACACAGTTCTTGCTTTCTGTGGGTCTCCTTTTAAGGCATCTTCTGTGAGTGGTGCTGTAGTTTTAATTTTGAATTTTTCCTGTTGTGAGTTGCAGCACGTGATGCAGACAGCTGCCTAGAAAGCTGTGCCATGTGATAATCTATTGTTCCACCAAGGAGTTGAGGCCTACTAGACAAGCAGTGGGGTGAGAGAGTGAGTCAGAGAAAATACATTGCACTTTTATTAATTGTGGCTGAGGGAGGATGGGGCCAACCTTCAGGCACTGTGACTTTGTTGAGTGGGGAACTAGAGTGACATACTCATTTGTTTGAGTGAAAATCCAGGGAAAAGTGGGAGATTTTTGTCGGCGTTTCCTCCACTCAGCACTGATCTTATCTTGCTGGTTTAGTAGCAGAGCTCTTTTGGCTCCTTGCCAGGTGATACCATTGGAGTCTGTCTGAGATGTGCAAGATAAAAGATCTCAGGGAATTGAAAGTATTATGACTTTCCTATCAAAATGTTCTAATGTGTAGACTCCTAGAGTCTTCTGACCCAGAAAACTGCCTTTCTTTTAAAAATCCTGTTACTGAAGAATAAGGAAACACAAGAGCTGGGAAGTGGGACTTGATGTTTATAAGGGCCCTGAGAGCAGCTGTAATTAGAGTAGGTTTTTGGAAGAGACTTGTTCCTTTGCCAGCAAAGGGCCTTGGTGTTCAGCCAGGTTAGATGTAGCCTGAGAGTAAGCACTTGGGAACTGCCTGCCATACACTGGTTCTGTGTCTGGCACTGAGAACACGAAGCGTCCTCTCACTTAAAATACTTTGTGTACTCCAGAGTGCCCTGTGAAACACTGCTGAGGGCTGAGTCACTGCCCAGCCATTTGGGCTGGTTCTCTAAACCCTGACTTGTGAAGGGCTGCTCTGCACCAGGGTGCTGTGATGGTGATCCCTGCTCTGGGTGCTGTCTCACTCTTGTGATACTGTGCAGTTGGCACTTTCAGTATGGGCCCACAGTTCTGGTAGCACGGCCAGCTGCGTGATGGAGAGCCAGGAAGTTCCTGGAATCCCCACTGTCAGCCTCTTCCTTGCATTCAGACTCACAGCTTCTTTGGACATGAGTATAGGCCCATCTGCACAAAGAGGTAAATGGGACTTGCAGGATGTAAGTGTGTGAGTGATCAAAGTAGTCATTAAAGAAAAAGACCTAGATATTCTTTATTTTCTTTGTAAAGCTTCAGAATTGAACTCTTGAGTTGTGAACTTGTTTCTCAGATTTCACAGTGCATGAGAGGAAAACATTTGACTTCCTGTCCCAAGGCCTCTAGAGCTGTTGTCAGTCCAGTTTCCCTGGTTTTAGACAGGAATCAGAACTGTCCACCATATTCCATATCCTGCAGAAGTCAGAGGAATCTCAGGAGAAGATGATTGCTTCTGGCAGAGCTACATTTGAGTGAGTCCCCTAGGCCTCAGTGGGAGCTGCAGAGAAAGGTGCTGAGGCACGGATAAGGGACCTCAGTGAAGTCTCTGGCCCTTGTTTGTGCTGCTGTAGTGCAGAAGGCCGGGCAGGGAGGCTGTCCAAGGCAAAGCCCACTGGGTGCTAGGAGCAAGATGGGAAGGAGCATTTGACCCCTGTGGAGGGTCAAATCCAGTTTGTGGCTATTGCAGGCAGTTGGTGCTCAGTGCAGGGAGCATCTGTCCCGTGCCACCCACAAAGCCTGTAACAAACTGAGATCAGTAGTGAAAAACACCAAAAACCACAAGCTGCTGTGTGCCTTAAAGAGCAGGAGAGGTTGAAAGCACTGACTGCTGCCTGCAACCCTGGAAAGGCTGGGAATTTCCCTAAGTAAAAATTCCCAGATGACCCAAGCATCACATTTGATCATTACTGTAAATACCAAAACTTTGTACCTCATGTTGTTTGTGTGCTTGGACAATTGGAGAAGTGCTGGCAAACTGGTGCCCACCAAGGCTGGAGTGGAGGGGCCGAGTAGAGCTCCCAGGAATCCTTTGGCCTTGCTGGTGCTTACAGCAGCCACATTTCCAGGCAGTGCACAGGAGAAGGTGCTGCTTTTTTCTTTCCTCTCCCCCCCTTTTCCTTTCTTCCCCTCTCTCTATTAATAACTGAAGCCAATGGCTGCTCTGAGTTACGAGGGGGTTTTATTGCACAGTTGCATGGTGGAGGGGCCTGGTTTTCATTGTGCAGTGCGGGATATCAGTTTTAACCCAGAGGCAGTGATGTTATTTAACAGGTGCCTTAAAGGCATCGTGCTTATTTAATCACCGTCTCCAGATCAACATTATGTAAATTGAAATTGCTTAGGTACGCAATTAATTGTGAATGCTTTAGACATTTTTAAAGGCATAAGACAATACCTGAAGTTCCATTTTAAGAATATCCAGGTCAAAGGACACACATGTTTTTATTTTCTTATTTGAGGTATAATGTGTTCAAGGCAGATTTATGGCACAACCTTTGTTTATTGACTTGTACTTTTCCACATGAAACTAATGGAACATGACAGATGATATTTATGAGGCATGTGTTCTTGATTAAATCATGTTAGACATTAAAACCTGATAAAAGAACGTATTTTAAAGAGTGGATTAATAGAAAAGGAGGCAGCATTGATTGGGGAGTTTACACGGAACAAGACATATTGGTCTTAGCCTGAGTATTTATAAGTGAGATATGTGGTTATAAAACTTTAGAAGCTGAACAGAAAAAGATTAATAAGCTCTGGCTCTTTAGAAAGTTCGAGTTGGTTTTTTTTTCTCCCTTTGTAAGCCACCGGCCACCTTGTATTTTTGGTTTTTCAAGTGAATTTTTTCAGTTCTGCATAAGAACTTGTGACCCTTTGTGGCCTTCTGCTTGTAATGTTGGCCATACATGCGTTCTGTATTCTTCAGGATTCTCAGTCAGCAGATCTGTGTGAGCAGCCTGTGCCACTGCTAAAAACTGCTCTGTAAACATGCTCTAAATTCTGCTTAGATGGGTGCAAATGGGGTGAATCAGCAGCAGTCAGATGGGGTCCCCACCTGATTCCTGGGGCTTTGCGCAGAGTTCTGAGTAACAGGTTAGTAGGGAATCACCCCGGGTAGTATTTTGCATGTCAGCTTAAGAGTATCCTGTAAGTATTTCCTGTGGAGAGCAACTGGAGGATTTTCCTAAATGTAGCAAGTGGGAACAGATTGAATTTGTTTCTGTGGCTTACAAGACTAAAGGGAAAGCAGATACCTGCCTTCTATTTTCAGTTACACAGGTGCAAACGTGGAATGTTTCCTGATTTCAGCTGCACAGATGGATCTGAGGACATACTCTGGCTTGGTGCAGTATGTTCAGTGCTGAGTTTTAACCTGTGGCTGAATTTGTGCTAACCTGGATCCTTAAAGCTGCATTTTGTCTGGAACAGAAAAAACTGCTGCAAGAGAAGATAGCTTTGAGTTCTTAAAGCTCCTATCAGCTTTGATTTGCAGAAGTGATGTTCACTGCAAATACAAGAAAAAATTAAGTCCTATAAATTTTTATTACAGCTAAGTCATTTCATGCTGTGGTGCAGTATTTACCTCCTTTTTGTAACTGAAAGACTTGTGCCAAATTAATAGCTCTTCACTTCTCATCTGAAAGCATTATCTTTGCTAGATGAGGTATGGTAAAATGTGTTAAAGTGGTAGGATTCAAGTATTTCAATAAGTAAATTGCTTCAATATCTTCCCCAGGGAAGGAATGCAAATTATAGGCGCATTTATGGTTTGCTTTTGTTTGGAATTGTCAGGGTAGAAACTAAAAATACTTGCAAAATGAGAAAACTGTGTAAGAAATACAGTTTTCTGTGAATGGAAGTGCTTTTATGAAGTGTTGTGTGACTTAATTTGAGTTAAGGCGTGACCTTGCATCTCATATCATCAGAGTGAGTTGTGTTTGAAAAGCTGTTAGCTAAAGTGCACTTCTGCTTTCCACAAATCCATGGTAATTATGTTTTTTCTTCTTCCTTTTTTTTTTTTAAATTTTTGTTTTCCCCAACTTGCTCACTAAAACACCTCTACCTCCCTGAGATTTTAGAATAAGCATTCTCTCCCATTAGGAAGTGAAAATCTTCATAATGCAGTTGTTTCCCTATAGAGATTTCAGCCCTCCTTCCCCATGCATATGGTGTAAGCCAAAACAACAGATGTTAGAGAATAAAAAGAAGAGAATAGAAAATAGCCCTGGAAGTAATATTATGTTGTTACATTAGTATTTTGCCTCCTAAAAGATTTAGCAGAATTTAAAAAGCTTCAAAGATGGATTGAATAATAGATCAGAGACTTAAAAAAAAAGAAGTGTATTGAGGCAGAAAAGAAGGGGAATGGTTTTGTTGAGAATTGATATAGATCAAAGATTCAGAGTGTGCAAATAAAAGAAAGAGAAGTGGGGGGGTGGAAGTGTGATTTTGGAGAAGAGAAGCAGTTTAGCTCTGAGTCCTATAAAAAGTGGAAAAATTGATCACATTTAGAAAGATGGAATCTTCAAGTGGTAAAATGGATACTGAATGGGAAGGGCAGGTAGAAGGGTATTTACTGTGTTTTGTCTTATGCTGGTAATTGTACCCTTAAGCTTTGTAAGGGCATCACAGCTCTGCTCTCTAAGCTGGTTCAGGTTCTCCTGGAAAAACAGCACTTGTAGTCACCAGTGAAATTGGCTGGGGGTGATGACCATCACTCAAGAGATGGCAGAGATTAGGATGAAATTCTTCCCTGTGAGGGTGGGGAGGCCCTGGCACAGGCTGCCCAGAGAAGCTGTGGCTGCCCCAACCCTGGAAGTGCCCAAGGCCAGGTTGGGCAGGGCTTGGAGCAACCTGTGCTAGTGGAAGGTGTCCCTGCCCATGGCAGGGGGTGGAACTGGGTGAACTTCAAGGTCCCTTCCAGCCCAAGACCTTGCATGTTTCTATGATTGTTTTCCCACAATGATCAATGCTTACCACACAATTTTTGGTAGGTCTTTGCCAAGTCTGTTGTTACCGAGCATGAAGAACTGAGATTCTGTGTCCCTTCTGTCCTCATGCTCAGCTGTCTTTCACAGCCCTTTCCTTGATGTTCAAACTATGTCTTGTTTGCGAAGCTTCACTTCTCTCAGCAAAATCCATTCAGAGTTTCATGCTGTCATGCTAGTGACAGGACTGGATCCAGAAATCCACCTCTTGACTTTGGTTTTTCTAAGTCTGTGTAAATTGAAGGAAAGCTGAATTCCTTTAGCTCCAATAGGTGATTGCTTCACTAGGAAAATTAGTTGCACTATTAATGATTTTATGTATGATAAAGGAATTATCCTTGGAGTCAAACCGTTGGTACCAGGCCACCAGGGAGGAAGCCCTAGGAAGCCCTGAAGTTAAAACTTCCCTCTCAACATGCTTCATACTGAACAGGTTCTTGTTGAGTTCTCCCAGCTTGTCTCCCTCCTGCCATGCTTTGCCAGTGGTTGTTCCTTTTTCACTTGTAGCTTTTTCTGTGCCTATATTTTTGGTTACTGCTAGTTTGTGTTTTTGCATGTCCTTGCTGTGGAGGATGCAGACTGGTGGTGCTGGGGCATTGCTGAAGGCAGCTAAACAGGCCAGGCAGGAGGCCTTTAGGAGATGCCTAAAATGGCCAAATCATGCATCAGCATCTCCCTGCCCAGTGCTTGAGAAGCAAGGATGACCTATTGGCTGTAGTGTTGCTTTGTAAAGAGAGCTCTGGTGCTGCTGGGAGGCAGCAGATTCCCATTTCCCGCCATCAGAGCTCACTGGGAGAATGTCATATCCAAAGAAGTTTGTGTTTAATCTGTATCTCTAATATAAATGGAAAGAAAAACACGTATCAGCTAATACTGATTAATTATATCCCTGTGCTGGTGGCCAAGAATGGGGGTGTCATACCATATAGATTATATGCAACATGTTCTTTTTATGAATCAGCCAGGGAAGGCATCCAAGCTCTTTAAGTAGGTAGGTAAAGGGCTTGGCTAGTTTTCAGGGTTTGAAGCCATCTGGAAAAATTTAACCAAAATTATCTCCTTCACAGTCCCAAGATAAATCATTTTCCCACTTACACAATTGTTCCTCATTAAGCTAGTGGAGTTAGGGCTGATTAAACCCTGATATTATAACTCAGGCTTTTACAGAGCATTTTGTAGATAGAGTTTTCGTGGTGACAGTGATACCACTCTGAGCCCCAGCTGAGAACAAGAGAAATAATAGTTTCATGGAATGGAATAAACACTCCACGAAGCAGAAACAATTCTGTTCAGCTCTGTGTGGTGTGAGACATTGTCCTTTCTGACAAATGTTTTATCTAAACAGTTCAATGTGTACTGTAGTATTTATGCTTATATACTTACATATTAATATGAGCTAAATATATATCATGTATAGCATGAATAACCTTTTTTTGTGAATCAAAGATACAGACATGTCCTACAATGGACTGCAACCATACCAACTTTGAAGAGCAGCAGCAAATAATTCTCTCTTAAAAAGCAGCTTCATTATATTTTTAATGTCTTCTCTGCATTCCTAAGTAGATACTTGTAACTGAGAAGCAAAGGGAAGGAAAACAAAAAATGAATTATTTTTTAAATGAAAACAAGTTGGTGAAGCTGAGGCTGTGTAAATGGAGACATAATTCAGTGATATGAAATATCCTTACATTTAATAATTTCCAGTGCTTCTCTGCATTTTGGAAAATACTATAGAAAGCAGCTATTTTAGTTCCTGAAAGATCAGTCTCATACTCTACACAATTGTCCTTGTGCACTTGAGTAGCGTTGTTGACTTAGAGGTCTACTTATATGGGTGTGTTTTAGCTTGGACTCACAGACCTGCCTGTGAAGTGCTTGAGATACATTTGATTAGGATTTGAGGTTGGTTAAGGATAAAATCATTTACATATTGTAGCTTGACTGACTAAGACCTGCAGCCACTTGACAGCATCACTGCCTCCCTCAGCTGCAGATCAGGGACATCCCTGGGAATGTCTCACAGGCAGTGTTTAAAGATGGAGTCCTTTATTCAGCATTTGCATTTTGCCAACAAAGGGGACAGGTTTTGCCTCCTAGTGCAGTAAGGTTTGTTATGAGTGTGTGGTGCATAACCCAGCTGAGCGACATCTCTCTCAGTGCTGAAGTCTGGTGATGTGGCCATGGGTCAGATCTGAGTTAGGGGCTCTGCCTTGGCTCATCATTAGAATCTCCAATGAGCCAGAAACCCCCTCAGTGCCTTGGGCTTGCTGCTTGCAGAATCAGGCTGGTGGTACCTGCTTTTCTACAGTACCTCTTGACTGGGAGGAGAATATGTGGTTCAAGAGCACTGCATATAAGTAATTATTGCAACTCAGAGGTTGTTAGAGCTTTGTGTTCTGGAAGAGTGATCAGAAGGTAGAATTTCACTTACTGTGGAACTGGTGAAGCTCTTGAATGCAGCAGCCTGTACATGCAAATAAAACTATGTGCAGGGAGAAAGAAAGAAACTTCTGGTTCCCAATTGTGTTCATGCCAACTGCTACCCGTCCTTCCTTTTTTTTTCTTTTTAAACTTTGTTATTCTTCTCCTTTGGAATGAGGTTTATGAATGCTAAGAATTACTCAAAGCTCATAAAGTGCAGGGCTTAGAGCTACAATAACTAGTATTTCCAGGGCACACATCATTATTACTGAAGATGGTAGTGGTGTGTGTGGGTGTCGGGGCACGTGTGTCATTGTGAAGTACCAGGGAGTCTTAGCAGACAGAGGAGGTCTGCAGCAAAGCTAAGCTGGTTAACATACACTCACTTCAGGCATGTACTTCAAACATCTGCCAGCACCGAAAAACTTCATTTTTTCATTAAGTTGGTGCCTTAGGATCTGTACCCCAATGCAGTTTCTTTGAAATGAGAATGTAGACTCTTTTCTGCTCAGTGCTGTTTATGCTTTCCCAAGTGTGTGGTTTTCACATGCTCCTGCAAAGGTAATGTGTCAGGTTAAAAGCAGAAACTGAGCCAAACCCCTTTTATTCCCATCCCATTTTGACCTGGGATAATGATGTTTTTACAGTATTGGAGAGTTAATACTTCCTTATAACTGATGTGCCCTATTTTGGAAGAGCAGTGATACATTCTGTGCACGTTCATGATGCAGGTTCTGTAACATCAGGGTTACATTATGCAGGAGATCTGCAGCCCAGGTGGCATGAGAGGGCCATTTCTCATTGCACTGCGTGTCCCTGGTGGGGACAGTAAATGAGATCAGGTGCCTCCTGCCCAGGACAAACAGAGTTCAGCAGGGACAGCCTGTAGTGGCTGGTAGAAGAGCTCTGGAGGATGGTTTGGTGAAAGCAGAACCCCCAGCCTGCACTGGCTTTGGGTTCAATGTGGGGTTACAGTTTCTGAGTTTATGCTCTCAGCTTTTAAAAACCAGAAAACACTCAGTTGAACTGGAAGTTTTCTCATCTCCTTTTATCCCAGCAGATACTTTGAACCTTTTCCCATCTTACCTTCTTAAGTCCCTTTCTGATGTCACCTCAAGGTACAGATTCTTTCTCTTGCCTGTGCAAAGCCTGTTGTGATGGTTGCATGTTTCGAGGTTTCCCTTTTGTGCTCTGTACATTATTCTTTCATTATTCCCTGTACGTTATTCTTTGTTCTCTGTACATTATTCAGTCTTGCAGATGCTTATAAATTACTTTGTAGGCTTGAGAAGCTGTTTTGCCCCTAGAGCCTTCTGATACCTGAATACCTCCCATCCATTATGTGCATAAAAACATTGAGAAGAGGGCTTTCTCTGTTGATACAGCACCCAGCACTGAAGGACTGATCTTGCCTAGATCCTTTGCATCTTCCCCAGCAGTAGATTAAGCAGAGTTCCAGGTTATGTTGAAGTTGCAGGTTTGAGGTTGTTTCTTTCATTCCATGTAGGTTATTCAGGGTCTGATTTAGAAATCAAACTGTGATACTATAATACTTATGTCTAAATGCTTATTGACCTCTCCCCATAACATAATCCCTTTCTTGTCTGCTGCTAGTACTTCTTTGTTAAAGTGAGCTGGGAAGTTACTTGCATTTGGAAGGGAATATATAAAAACAAACTAATGAACTAACTAAGGTGTGATTGCAAAATGTTGCAAGCTCTTTGAATGTTGGGTGCCTGCTTATTTTGGAGTGTTTGCTGGGCTAAATGTAACATGGATTTGTCTGTGATGTGTCATAGACTTATCAAAGCCAAATTACTCATTAAAATAATGCTGAATTGGAAATATAAAGCAGTAAACCAGCGGATAAATAAAAGGTTAGCAGAAAGGTAACTTGATATATGAAACCATAAAAGGGATTTCAGAATTAATGAGGGAGACAATATTTCTCCTGTAGAGACTTTAAGACTTGGTTGAAGTAGTGTAACAGCAACACATTATTTATTTCTTGTGTTGCCTTATTCTTAGGCCCGTGGGACCAGACAGGAAGGAATTAGAGAGCCCTATATTACAATTTAATTGCTTGAAGAAAAAATATTATTTTTTATTGTTAACCATTAGCTGCTTCTAGTTTTATTAAAGTCATAATGTCCATGCTGTAGCACTGATGTTTGCAGCATGCATTGAAGGCTAGGAAAATTATTCAATTGCTATAAAAATCAGCTTAGTGTGGAAAAAAAAAAAAAAAAAGAAAAATGGAGAGCTGGAACTAGACCAGTGGCTGTTCAGCTGTTACAGATGGCTAAATCTGTGGTTTTTTCCATTAGAGCTGTGAAAAAGTGTCCTGATCTTTCTTTCACTGAAGAAGTGTTCACATATACAGCCACAGTTTTCATTGAGCTGAGCCACTGGCAGCAGCTTGTGCTCACAGTTTGTTGTTTGCTCTTCTTCATGTTGCCTTGGGATTTCTGTAAAATGTCCTGGGCTTGGTCGCTAAAAGTGTTCTTGGTTTTTGACTTTTCTTTTTTTTTTCAACCACAGGTTAAAATTGTGACATTACTTGACACCCCTGTTTAATGTACACGTTTGGGTTTTAGACAGGTTTGGGGTTTATTTTCTTTTTTTTGCAGAGACAGTGGACAATGTCTTCTGCTTTTCTAACTATTGTTCACTTTTCAAAATCAAAATTCTCATGTGCCAGCTACACTGTGATGACTGTCCCCTACTGTGTTCTTGGCCTGTGGGAAAGGAAAGACAATATAACTGAGTTTGGCTCACCATGGCAAAAATACTTGGAGGAATGATCTCACACCTGCTTCAGGCTAAAAATGCTTCTTCCATGAGCAGCCAGAATGGCTCAGCTGTTGAGCTGTGGTGATCTGACCACATGGACAGATGAGCAAATCTGAGACACGTCTGTAATGCACAGAGCACATTGGTAATGGCAGCACAGCAGTTCAGCCTTGCATGGATCCACATGGAAGGGTTCACAGATCTGTACGATAATCCACTGCATTTTTGCACAGACTCAGAACATCTTCTTTCCCTCTGAAGCAGGCCAGTAGATTTTTTTTCCTAGAATGTCTCAATCCTTGATCCTTTGCTTCAGTTCCAAGAGCAGCTTCTTGGTGTGATGCAGGGAAATGGGTCCTTTCACAGAGGTTTCCAGCCAGGAAGGGACCACAGTATCTCACCATCTGATCAGCTCTGTCTGATGTGGGTTTAGCTCTTCTGATGACTGGGAAGTGAATGGCTTTCCTACCCACACGTAACAGACACACTTGCAGCAGTGCCTGCAGAAGTGTTGCGCCTTCCTTTAAATTCACAAAATGGTGGCTGTCTTTCTTCCCTTTCCTTGTTAAATTTATCCCCACTGAGTAGTATTTTTACCATGTGTGGTTAAACCACAGTGTGAAAGGAGCTGGCTGCATTGCTGAGGTGATGGAGCCGTTGCAGCTCGGTGCTGGGAGCTGCTGATGTTACCTACAGCTGGCTTGGATTCTGTTTTAAACCAAGGGCATCTTCCAATCCAAGAGATTCTTGCGTATGAAATCCAAATCATTCCCTTGTTTTTACAAAGACAGCAACAACATGGAAGACCCTCTCAAGAGATTTTGGGGACCTGTGGATCCCCAGGGCAGTTGTGATAAGCTGCTGTCTACTGCTCCAGCAATGGCACAGTGTGTAGTCCTTCCTAGAGCTGGGGTTTGTGGGCTTTGGCTCATGTTGGCAGCACTTGGTATGTGTGCAGATCTCCTGAAAGCCTCAGAAATCTGCATTAGGGATGTCTGTGTGTGTATACATGGATAGATGTGAAACCCTCAGGTGCTGCCTTCTGCAAGAGCTGCCCTGGAAGCCTGTGAGCTGACTCTGAGTTGTTCAGGAAACATGATCTGCCTGATTTTGTGAAGGACAGCTGAAATTTGAAATGCATCGTGGCCACTGTGAGTGACTCTGGACTGTAATTTTTTCTAAGACAGAGTTGGCCTGTTGATCCCAGGGCCAGCTCTGCTTTTCTACGTTCTCACAAACATTCACCGGGGAAGGTGCACTACTTCTGATGAATACTTCCATTGTTTGCCATGGACCCTGGGCAGTAACTTTGGCCTTACTGGGAAAGATTCCCATTCTTTGATGCTCTGATTCTTCAGCCAACTCTATTCTGTTTGATATAATTTTTAATCAAGTTTTCCTTTTAACTTGTAATGTAACAAGTCCCTAAATGTGTTACTATCCACCAAAGAGGGTTTCTTGGCAGGATTTCAAAACAAAAACAAAACAAAAAACCTCTATTCAGCCAAAATACTCTTTAACAGATGAAGCAACAATTACTTGTGGCTTTGTGAAAATAGACTATATATTGTATATACTGTGGAGCAAGAGATCACGATGTGCGTAGTGATGATTTGAGGTATTGGGAAATTAAGTGATCCATCAGTATTGATGCTTGGTGCCAAGTATTAGTTCAGTGCTCCAATTTCCTATGCAATTGAAAGTGGGAGTAGGCTTTCACGAAAGAGGGTCTAGTGGTTAATGCACTGGGCTGGGCCCTGGGAGGTCTGGCTTTAATTCCCAACTCTCTCCAGGCTTGCTGTTCAACTGCGAACACGTTACTTGAACTCCCAGTGCCTCAGTTCTCCTCTTTCCCTCCCTCACCCACTTCTTTTTGAAATGCCTTTGGGAGGAACTGTCTTTAAGCTTGTGTGTGCTATCTAAACAAAGGACACTGCATCTCAGTAGGGGCCCGGAGATACTTTGACTATAGAAAGATTTGTAAGTGTTCTGGCAAATACAAAACTGTCATGTACACACGCATGTCAGGCAGGCTGAGTTATGAATGCAGTAACAGGGGAAAAGTTAGCAGGCAGAAATGGCAACCGTTACAACCGCATGTTTTCATTTGGATATCTTGATTATGTGAATATAGAGAGCAGCTGCTCCCATCCCGGTCCCTAGCAGTACTGTTCCACTTCTGCACAAGTTGGGATGAAGACAGACTTGCTTAAGAACAAAGTTGTCCTTTCTTCTGTACGTTCTGAGGCATAACACAGGGAGTGGCAGCTAGAGAGAGCCCTGTGCATGAGGGAGAGCAGGACTCTGAATGCAGTCCGGCAGCCTGCCCTGGATTTCCTAAGCCCCTTGTCTTCCATCACCTGTAAAAGGCAGGAAGTCATAGCTACCATGATACTTCGCCAGACAGTGCAGAGTCAGTGCAGTCTCTGGAGAACTCTGGAGATAGTGTTTCCCTTGAAGTCTCACTTAATATTAGCAGTTGTGTTCAGTGGAATTTGGGAGCTTGAATAATAAAAGCTCTGGGAGGGTCAGTACTGAGGTGCATTTGCAGAAGTTACTCCATCTGACTTACTCCAGCCTGGGGCTTGGGTTCCTCAGCAAAGCCTGGGGTCTGGCAAGGAGCTCCCAGAGGTCCTGCCTGCTCTGCTTGCTGAAAGGTTTTGGTTTGAGGACAGCAGGGAACAGCTGTGTTGGCCTGACAGAAAGAGGATGAATGTCCTTCCTGCCACCTTATGTTCATTTAAAAGTAGAAAATGTTTGTAATTCTGTAATGGTTGTTTCTGAGGATAAGCCCTGTAACATTATCCAGTATGAGAGCACCAGTTCTGTGTCTATGCTAATTTTGGCTTTTGGAATAGATAAGGAAGCTTTTCCAATGAGTGTCTGATTTAACATTGCAGCCTAATAAAGACAAACCTCTTCTCTGAACATGAGTGACACAAGAGTGATTAATTTCATTCAAACCAAGGGATTAGTTTTTGGAATCAAACTCTCATTTTGTCATGACTAAAATGGTGGCAATAATTACTTTGCAAAGCAGTGTTTCACTCTGAGCCTGTGGGAAGGCAGGATTGAGTGTCATGTTTTGTTTTCATTAGCAGAATGTTTTGTCATTGGACCTAGGCCTAAACAAGGCAGTGACAGGAGAGCTGTTTCGTGCGAGTAGGTTGGGCACGCGTCGCTGGCTGTGTGCATTCTGCAAGCTGGTTTTTACAGAGAGATTTGGCTGCTGGGGTCTGGCCCAAGTGCCATGCCCTGGATCACAGCTATTGAAGATCACACCAGCAGACACCTTTGGGGCTAAGGAGATTTGACTGCATGAGTATGGTTCCTTCCACTACAGAAGAGAGTTTTGCTTTATTTTGTTTGCAATAATGGGTAATAAGATCTCTTCTTGTAACTCCTGTTTCTGGAGATCTGAGTAGCAAACAGTGACCATTCATGAAGATAATAAGAAATTATTTTAAGAATAATGTGACAATCTTAAACCAGACATGCTGTGTAAACAAATGATACTATGCTGGAGTGAGCTTTACTGACCTACCATAAAGAGAACCTTTCTGCCCTACTGATGGACTTTTACTATAGATTATCAGCTCAATCCTTGTCTCCGAAGTACAAAGAAATGTCCTGGTTAGGCCCTCTGAGTGTTTGTTCTCCCTCCTACCACTCATGGTAGAGTTAAGTGGAGTTTTGGCCTACAGAAGGCATGAAACAGCACAAAGAAGGAAAGGTATGGAAAGCGGTATTTTTTTTAATAGTTCTTGATAATTACAGGAATTCCCAGCTCTCATCTTTGTATTTCATTCAGATATGTAAGCAAGTAAATATATAAGCCAAATTAAAAAGGAGTGTGACTCCAAGGTATTCTAGGACTCTAAAGGTAGAGTCTGTGGGGATTATAGAAGCCCTGCTTTTCTAGAAGGCTATTGTACCAGCATCCACAGTCATGCATGCAACTTCCTACCTGTATTTAAAAATAATAACTTGCAAATAAATACTTCAATTAATTGCTGACATACAGATGTAAAAGTGGGGATAGAAGAAATGGCTGTTTTGCAAAGTAAACATTTGCAAGATCTTTTTTTTTCAGATGCAAGCACAGTATGTGTACTTTCTTTGCCAACAAATGTCTTTAAGGTTTTAGAATAGAGTCAATTTACTTTTTTTTAAAATCTCTATGGGAGTTATCTTGATTTCCAGCCAATAGGATCTGTCTGGTCCACAGACTCTTCCTGATGGACAAGAGTGCTACTGTTTGCTTATAGCTGTTGAAAGAACCGTAGAATTGGAAAAAATATTTAGTGATAGAACTTTCATCTGCTTGTTTGACACTGCAGTTAATGAATGTCTCATGTTTTGCCATCCAGGGAAGTGATATTTGAAAATCTAACCCGAATGCTGTGTAAAGGTTTTTCACAATTAAGGCAAAAGCAAAGCATTGTCTCATTGAGGACTGAATTTTCCCACCTTGACAGCCAAACATGACAGAGGACTGTAGCCAGTTTGCTCATGTAAATACCCAAGTAGACTGCTCCCTCCCAGGTATTCAGTCTTCATGCTCACCTGACGCACGGACAGGTGCGTGAATACAGAGACGTGTTTTGTGTCTGGCCCTCAGTTTTGTCCTTGGAAAGCCCAGCTTTAAATCTGACCTTGTAAGAGAGAGACTGCAATTGAAGCTTTTTGAATTGAAGATGCCTTTCAGGAGAGGAGTAGTCCACCTCCAGAAAGCCCTGGGGGGTTGATTTTACAGATGGGTCAGGTGTCATAAACCAGATGATGTGAATTTCTCCATTGCACTGTAGCTGTGTAAAGCCAGCAGTATCCACACGGTTACACTCAGTACACACTTCTTTGGGTGGTTGGAAGCACCTGATCTGTACCTTGGGTAATGCCTGATTTAAACACATTCCAAACTGCAGGTTATGGCACCAACTCAGTCTGCAGCTAGGGATGTATAGACTGGGTTTTTGGCAGGAACTGTCTAACTTTTGTCTGCAATATATAATAAGTCTTTATAGTGTTTAAGACACATAAATCTGATCTCCCCCCAAACTGTCTGTAGATCATTTCCTCCAGGGTTGGGGGCAGGGCGAAATCCAGGTAAATGGAAGGACAATTTGAAGAAGAGAAAGATCCTGTGAAATCATTTGAGCATGAAATGTTGGATTTAAACAATGAAGTAGCTTCCTTTCCTATTCTATTTATCATTTTAATTGCTTTAAGCATATTTCTTAGAAATAGTCAAAATACAGACTCAGACATATTTATATTTTATGCATCCCTGCTGTTACGTTTTTTTGGATGTAAAATGGATCGACAAAACCCATGGAGATGTTTATACAGAAAACATAGTATAATGAAAGTCTTACTGTGAATTTTGTGTTGATAGCATTTGTAATAAATCAGGAGAGTCAATTACTTTACTCTGCTATACGCACAGTAACTACTGTCACATTGCATGAAAACATTACTTATCTACTCACTGTAAAGATGCCAACTATCTTTGGATCAAACTGTGCTGAACTATGAAGTCAGACTTCTTACAAGGAAGGAATACTTGCAAATCATACAAATATATGTTCTGATGATAAAGCCAAAGGTTTCTGACAAACTACTTGATGAGGATTTTTTGTATTTGTTGTTTTCTGTACTGAGAGGGAGGAGGGAACTCAAATTAGTTCCTTGAGTTGTTCATGTTGAAGTAGTTCCTTGGGGACACAGAGGGATCAAGCATTGTGTATCTTAAGCATTTCCATTTTGGCAAAGAGAGTCAAGGCATCAGTCTAGGAAGATGTCCTACAGGGACAGAAATACTGGGTATGTAATGGACACTCTTATTTCTAGAAGACTGGCCCTTTCTCAGGGTTTCCTCTGGTGTCAGGCTGACCAGGGAATGAGGGACTCCAGACCAGTATTTCTAAACAAAAAACGCCTTGAAAGATGTTCTGATCTTAGCTCTGAGTAGTCATTGTGGCTCTAAAAACAGTAATACATGGCCTGTAGACCAAGTTGAGTATCTCAGTGCAAAATTTAGGCTGTTAGTAACTGCAGGTTTTATAAGAATTGAAGCAATGTCCCTTTCATGGTGTTAACTTCAAAGGCTTTAGCTCTAGAACCACCAGAGGCACAAATAAATTGAGGTTCTGAGGTCTTTAGACCCTTTGAAAAAGGGATTATTATAATTATAACCCCAAAATTCTAGTCACCCCTATTTGCCCCATTTCCTTGATACGAGTTCTTCCAAAATACCTGTAAGCTCTAGGTCATTAGTTTTATTCTCATTTTCAAAACCACAAAACCTTGGAGCAGTAAGTGACTCAGCCTGGACTGAAGCTCAGTTTTTAACATGACAGTGTTAGAACTGAGCTTGCTTACAGCACTGACAGCTGGTAACACCAAAATTAGCAGTTGTGCTGTTCTGGACTCCAGCCTTGGCAGAGCCAGCTTAGGTACTGCTGAAAGGACTACAAGGACCTTCCTGTGAGCTTACAGTTGGCTTGCAGCAGAAGGCTCTGAGTAATCAGGCAATTACAGCTGAAATCAGAATCAGCCTCTTGAAGACTTTTTTGTTTTTGCATTTCTGTTTTGTTTGGAGTTGTTATGTGAGTTTAAAGATTTTGAATCATTTTCTAAGCCTCTGCATTGAAATTGATTGAATACTGGGTGCTATAAAAACATTACTTCAGCACAGATACACTTAGACAACTCCCTTCTAATTTTCTGTAACTGCGTTGGGGCATTCGAGCAATCTTTGGTGAAAAGCCATTGGATACAAACAAGTTGTAACTTTTATCCCAATTGGATGGCTGAAGGCATTTCATGTCTTTGTGTAAGAAAGTGGCCTTCGCTAATAATACATCCAGGCCGTGCAGGGCTGTGTAAAGGTTGCTTGTTTACCATAGCCAGGACTCTGTTAATTCAGTGCCAAAGGGGGTATTAGGCTTTCCCATTTGAGCTGCTGTGCTATTAATGCAGGATCTTTCACTGTACTTTTTACATCTTCCCAAGTTTCATGTGTGCCAAGTTCTCAGAATGTGATTCCTCTTGCTTGATAGAAGGCACAGAGGCAAGGTGATGTCTGCAACAAATCCTTGTTAATATGCTTCACCCCTTTTGGGAATTACCAAAAAAGATAAATGTTTTCAGAAACGTCTGTTTAGATAAGGGAAAATTCCTGTGCAATGAGTATTAATGACTTACAGTTCTTCCTTCTGTAGTCAGGCTCTTGCAAAGACTGCCATTTTAACAGCACCCTTGCAGCATTATCCATACCACTGGATGTCCCTTAGATCCACACACAACATTCTAATTACTGATGAGATTTCATCACAAGTATCGCAGGATTTGGCGAACTCTGTATGAATGTTCCTGTTGTCATCCACATACTGCAGACATAAAACCACTAGCTGTCTTTTGGAGAAATCCATTGTTTCATCATCCATAATTGTACAGCACTTTCCAGAAATTTTCTGAGAAGCATCCCTTATGAGTTATAGAGCCATAATTTCCATTATCTCATGTTGAGTAACTGGATTTGTGAATTTGTCTTGAGTCATTTTCAGCTACTTTGAAATATGAGGATCAGATTCCGTTTGCAAACAAGATAGTTAAGATTGATTTCAACTTTATTCTTTGCTAAAGGGTATATTTTCAGTTTCTTTAGTTTAGTGGTCTTGCAGTGTAAGCCTTTGTCAGGCAAGATAATATCTTCCACTTAGTGTTTTCATAAGGATCTTCCTGTTTTCTTTTTTCTTTAAAGAGCATTGAAAATTTAGCATTTCACCCACATGTTTGTGGTCTTCTGAACGGTATCAGCTGCTTTGCAATGATCTCAGATAGATTTTAAGATTGTTTTTTCTCCCAGCTGGAAAACATGGATGGCATAACAGGGTTATGTGTTCATCTGTGTAGTTAGTCAAAAGTGCAGTTCTTTGGTGCAAGCTACAACAGTAGAAGCCCTGTGTGCTGTGACCACCTTGCAAACCAGACAACTGTTAAAAATCCTCAAATTAGGGATATGAGCACCCAGTCAAGTAGAGAAATAATACTTTTCTTGCTGAGCTGTAGTTGGATTCTGCTACAGACAACATTGGATAGAACTTCAATCACCAGAAGCTGAATCTTGCTGAAAGTTTGGTGGGTTTTTTCTCTTTCTTTTTTTGCCCAGCAGTCAGAAAGCTTAAGTGATTTTCATTTTGGCATCTGGAAGTTACACTGTGTGATTTTTGTGCTTCTTCAATCACTGCTAGCACAGTGATACAGCACAATAGTGGTTTGTTTATCCATTAGGTAATCCTGTCTGGAAAAATGAAAGTTTTATAGAATTACTGCAGCATTTGTAGAAGAAGAGCAATACCTTCCAACAGAAAATGAAAACATCCATAAGGGAAGCATGAAACCCTTTAATTTCTTGGCTGTGGGGTTTCAGGCTGCAAAAGGTCACTAAAAAAATGATGGTCTCACCATTGCCTGGCTGGTCACTCCTCATGCAGACGTAATTATTGGAGCTTGGTGACAGAAGGAAAAAAATGGGAGGAGCAGAGGAAGCTGGCCAGACCTACAGCACCCAGTGGGTATCCTTGGGAACACAGAGAACACAGAAAGCCATTTTTGAGAGAAGGAAAATAGTGTAGAAGAAATGGGAGACATGGACAGTAAACTTCAGCCAGGCTTAAGTGGAAAGGCTGTGTTGGATTGTTCTTCCAGTTGGGAAAAAGAGAGGCATCTAGACATGGATGCAGAAAAGGCCCATCCACTCACAGGGTTTTTCAGGAGCCCTTGGCTCCATGGGAGAAGAAACAGCAGACAACATTGAAAAGTTACTCATTGGAATTAAAGAAAACAGCAAAGTGCACACCCAAGAGACTGATCTTGGTGACTTTAATTCATAGAGAAAATAGTTTATCAGCTTTTCTACTAAAGCTGTCTCTTCCCATTGCCCTCCTTCACAATTTCACATAGAAACAAATGTCTGCATTCATGGCAAATCACATGCATCAAAAAAACACATGAGGACCTCTGCTGCTCACTCAGGCAGATCCTGAGTCCAGCTGTAAGAAAAATGCTGATGCACCCAACATGCCTTTTGTAGAATTTAGGAGCTGATGCTAGAAGGCTTTATTGGCTGACTGCTTATGTCTTCAGAGCTTGGAATTAGAGAAAAGCCAGGAAGAAATGTGGTTTTGGAGTGCTTTCGGTGCACTTTGACTCTTTTGAGGTGCATAGTATCAATAGTGCAAGCTGCAGAATTCTTGCTCAGAACTGACTGTTCTGTTGTACAAACTTTTTCATGCCTTGAAATGGCACATGCTGATCCCAGATGTTAGAAATAATCAAAGCAATGTGACAACTAGAAAACTTAGTATCAAAAGACACAATCTGATCTGCATTTTAAGTACCTTTTAAAAATGCAGAATCAGAGAAAAAAGTTCTAAAAAAATTGAGGTAACTTTTCAAAGGTGTAGTTAAAAAAATAAAACTATAAAATTCCAAAGTGTTAAAAGATTAATGAGAGTTTGATTTGTTTTATGTACCTAATGCAAAAAGTAGAATATTTTTAAGCTTGCTGTGTATTGGCTAAAACTGTTACCTTGATGACTGTGGAAAAATGGATTGGCTGAGAACCAAAGGAAAAGAGCACATCCTTTGAGCAGAGGACTTGTTCCCTGCTGGCATAACTCTGTCATGACTTCCATAACACCCATGGTCCTGCAGTGATTGATTGTATGGACACAATCAATTGTTGAACTTGAAAATAGACCCTATTGATTGCAAAAAGTAATATTTTTTTCCCACCTGTACTTAATAGGATTATTTTCCAGCAGAAAATTTCAACTCAGCTGTTTATTTTTGTATTCCATGATTCCATGATAGAGAGGCTTCAAATCTATATTTGTGGTGTATCTAGATAACACAGTGGTTTAGGCCTTTGTGTGAAAGGAGACTGTAAGGATGTTTGTATAGAAGGCCTGTTCTTTTCCTCTCTGAGATGTATGTCTCAGAAGTACATTTTTAAGAAAAACTCTGAGATCTGGGTTCAGAACTTTGTTTTTCTTGCTGTAGTAAAGGCAAAGATAAGCCTTACCTAAAATTATTCAGATGCTTTTAGGCTTCGGGAGAATTTATATTAGATCCCCCATTGATTGGAGGTTGATGCTGCTCAAATCCTTCTGTTAGTCTTCCACAACACCAAGTGATTAGTAATACTTGACTTCAAGATGAAGGCTTGGGATCATGGAAATGTGGTTTAGGGCTTGGTGTGTCCTTGGTTTTCATGAAATGGTCTGTGAAACGACTGTGCCTGTTCTGTGTATGTTACAGAGCAAAACAAGGTGGGGTGTGATGTGGAGCCAGCACAGCCATTTAGTGCCACTGTGCTACAGTAGTTCCCCCTGATCTGAAAGGTGAATTTAGGGATGTCTCTGGCAGTAAACATGACTGCCACTCGCAGTTACTTTTAGTAGTAATAATAACAGTAATAATCTTAAAATAAATTGGTGAGTAACATTTTTCCTGGTTTCTGTGTGCCCAAGGCACAAGGTTTGACTGCAGCTTTACTGGTTAGCGGGCAAGGCTGAGCTAAGTAAGAGATGATAGACTTGAATTTGCTTGGGAAGGAAAAGCAGTAGAAAGCCTGGCTCTTAGCAGCATGAGGTGACATGGTTGGGACTGTCACACAGCTAGATCAGCCCTTGTAGATCGGTGTGAGACCTTGATGTATTGAAGGGCAGAGAGTTTGTGAAATCATCACCTGCCTGGGAAGATTTCTGCTGGAAGAGTTGGACACAATTTACAGAGTTGCAAAGATAACATCTTAGGGATCCTTCTAATCTCTTTTCCATGAGACAGATAAATTTGATTGATGCTCCCTGATGTATAAACACCCATACTGAATTAAAGTTCAATATTCTCTATATTAATGGAAGTGGCAGCAAATGCTGAAGGAAGAGCAGAAGGAGTCAAACATGTAGTCAAACTTCCTGCCACTGATAGTGTGCAGCCTGGGGACGTCTTGAATTAGTGCTCATGTATTACAGACCTTCTTCACCTGTCTGGCTACCACAGTTTTTTCTAGTCAGGTTTTTGAACATATGCATTCACAATATTCCAATATTCTCTGATGGTTTTTCATAGCTTAGTTGTGTTTTAGTGAAAATCCCCACTAAAAGCTGACACATCATGATTACACAGAAACTGCCACATGATGTTTGCATTTGGTGCCTCCTCTCCTTTGCACCTTACAGGAACATGAGTGGAATGGTCCATAATCCATGTGCTGCTTAGTAGTATTTTACTGCTTGGATTGCACAATGTTTAATGGCATGCTAGGGAAGGAAATTTGTCACTTCTTGTCCTGAAGGAAAGCTGTCACAGGATTGAAATCAAGTATAATGCTGGTATAAAACTCAAACTTGAATTTTATAGCGTGACCTTTGGGTAAGATGAGATAATTTTAAGAGGCCATCATGCTCCAGGGAAGTAAAAATGGACAAAATGGAATGAGAAGTGTGGGGGGGAATCATTAAAAACATGAGTACTAAATTGTTTTTGCACTGTGTTAGGTTCAGATATTTGTCCTAACATCTGGTTTCTCTACCACTTTCATCTTAAATCTAAGCTGGATTTTCTTAGTAAACAAGCAGCAAATTCATCACTGAAAGCTTTCCAAAAAGCTTTACAAGTTATTTTAAAGATCTTTTTGGATCTTTTCTTTTTATTGCACAATAAGCTTCCATTCATGACTAAAGATGCCTGCTTGAGGTGTCAACAACCATTTTTCTTTCCTGCATTTCAGCCATATTCTGTGAAACTGAACCAAAAAAATCTATTAAATTTGATACGCCAATAGAAATTGATTTTGAAATGGAGAAAAAATAAATTATTATTCCTTCTGATATCCATACAGCTGTGAATACATCTTGATTCAATTTGTACCAAGCGGTGGGAAAACACTTTTTGAACAGTTTGAAAGCATTTAATAGTCCTGTGATGCACAGTTGATTTACAGTTGAGCTGTACTGGATTTCAGTGCCATGTGTCTGAAAGTTTGAAGGTATGATATGGAAAATTATTACCTTCCCTGTTATTCTGAGTAATTGCCCTCTAATGGACTCTTCCAGCTTTGAGACTGTTTTATTGCTTAAGGTAACTGTTAGCTGGTGCCAGTTAATACAGCTGTGATTATTGACCAGCCCCTGGGAGGATATTGTCTGTTCCCTGGGTGACAGGAGCCTTGTGTGCTCTATCCCTCTTAGCTTCTAAACAACTCAGAAAATGAAAACTTAAAAAAAAAAAAAAAACCAAAAACCTTTTCCTTTAGGAGTGATAACTTAGGATAGCAGAAATAAAGGCCTTGTCAAAGTGGTTGGAGAGTTCCATCTCAGCCTGCAGTGATGGGGAGATGCTGTGGTTATGGGGTAGCTCCTTTCTGCTGAAGTCTTGTTGATCATTTTCTAGTGAAGATGATCACAAGGAGGTGAGAATTATTCCCTGGTTACCTTTATACCATTCATCATGTAGCTTGGTCACCTCCTGTTATCTCTGGGTTTGAGATAAAGTTCCAGATCTCTGTGGGATCTCTTACTCTGAGGTGCATTCTCTGCCTTTGCTTATGTCTGCTGTCCCCTTGTTTGTACAGTGTCCCTTTTGGCTGGAGTTTAACTGCAGTCCTGAGAAAGGGTAGCCATGGATACATTGAACAGAGGGTTTTTTTGCTATTTCCATTTGTTTGCAGCCCTTGAGTGCCCTTCCATTGAGTTTGTAGCATGGGCATGTGCCATCCTCTGAGGTTCCATGGACTGAAACAGTCCGTAGTCCATAACCAAAAGGAGTCATTTTAGGTACTTGATAAAGGAATGGTTGGGGGGGCAAATCACACATTTTTCCTGATTGGAAGTAGAGCCTGTTCACCAGCCACACATGTTGGAAAATCGTGGGTGCAGCTTGTGGCCGTGTACCTGTCTGAGTAAGTACTTCATTCAGTCAGGCATGCTTCTGTGTATTTGTTCCATTCATACCTTATCCATCCTGATCCTTGTATTTAATTTTTAGTCTGAGTGAGGAACCAGATTGTTTCAGGTTGAAACTTCATGGGAAGAGAAAGGAAATATTTTAAATAACTGAGAAATAAGGTCGCTGCAGCTAGGCTGTGAATTACTGAATATTGTGTCAAGTGCTGAAAGAAAGAAGATACTGAGACTTCTAAAATCACACAAAAGCATCTGGAAGAGGAGCTTTATTTCTTTGGAGCTGTGGAGGGCAGGTGGCAGTGCAAATTCGTGAATATCAGCAAAAAGCTGAGCTCTAAAAATATTGTCATTATTTGTATCCCTTTGAATTTGAACACTTTTGAGCTTGGCCAAAAGTAATTAAAGCATCTCCAGCTGAGGAGATGCTCAGCTCCACTTTTTAGCCCCACTTGTTCCCTTTTCTTTTCTAGGACATTCTCCCCAGGTAAAAGGGGGGACATCTCTGAGGTTTCCTGAAGTGCTGTTGGCTGTTTAGGTGTGCAGACATGTTCAGGGAAGTATTACAGGGCATATAGAGTCAGCTTGTCCCACTCTGAGCATATCAGAGTTACTGTGAGTTAATGTTCTTGTGCTGTCGGATGTGCAGGCACACTGGGGGTAATCACAGGTGGTCTTTTGCTGAATAAATGGAAGAGGAGCCAGTAATTCTCTGTAGAGGTACACAACTGCCATGGGGCCTTTGTTGTGGGTTATTCGTGTTCCAAGCATAAGACTTTGTCTCCTGGATAACTTAAATCTGCACCAGGGGAATTCAGTGGCCTTCCTGAGGGGAGGAGACACAAGTGATGTTCAGGTTGGGAGGCAAAGAAATGGGTCTGCGGGGCGGGAGCTGCATCATGCCAAAGGACAAAAAGACAGAAGATGATGTTTTGAAATATGGTGATCCCCATCTATAGACCGATGCTGAGAACAGAGAGGAGTGTAGGGGGAGGGCAGGGCTGTCACTGAATGATCCAAGCCATAGGAGACCTGTCTAGTTAACAGAGCAGTAAATCTGAGCTTTCCTGTGTATATTTATTTTTACATCACAATCTGTTTAAGCAAGAAAAGCACATTCTAATTGCACTCTAAACAAGGATTTCTCCTTCAGCATTTTACAGCTGTTTCTTGTATGCAGTGCCAAGCTGATCTTGGTGATGAGATGTTCTAGCACAGCATGGACATGAGCCCAGTGGGCAGATGTTTCTTCTGCTGCGTTTTCATTCACTGTTTCAAGGGGCAGTTGAGAGACTGCTTTACTCCTTCATAAAGGTTTATAATTCATGAAGCCCATTACTTTGTGCAGAGCTGCATATCTGGCATAAAGCACTCTGGTGGCCCAAAGAATGTGCTCACAAGAAATAAGATGCTTTTGTAGTAAATTCTGCAGTCTGACTGGAATTAACTTCATTTAAGACTAAAGAGCAAAGATAATAGATAAGATAATGGATGCTGGAAAGGTGATCCCGGGAAGCTGAGTTGAGTTACAGTACCTGTGACATCTCAGAGCAGCGTGAAACGCTTTGGGCTGTAAAGCTCCTGCCTGCAGTTATCAGATCATGTACACAGCGACCTAAGGATTTGATCCCGGGAATGGGTAATGAGGACAGCGTGAGCAGCAGAGCAAGGGCCGTTCGTTCCCTGTGGCAGAACGGGGGTAGAAAACAAAACTCGTACTGCTTTTTCTGTCGGTGGCTCCGGGACGCGCGGAGCCGACTCGACCACCGCGGCTCGGCCACCGCAGCACGGCCACTTCGACACGGCCACCGCTGCTCGGGCACCGGGGCTCGGCCACCGGGGCTCTGCCACCGCGGCCACCTCGGCACGGCCACCGCGGCACGGCGCTGCTGTCGGGGCGCTGCGCTTCCCCGGCACAGCCTCCGCCCCAGCAATGTCGCTGCCGGCAGCACCGCCGCGCCGAAACGCACCCGGCTCCCGCTCGTCGTATTCATTCATGCGCTTAGCAGCAAAAGCCAGCTTCGCAGAAAGCGAAATTTTCCCCCTTTAGATGCCCGCTGCAAAACGTGCTTTTGAAAATTGTAGCCTGTGTTTATTAATTTAAAACAAACAAAACGAGCCAGTGATTGTGGAGATAAAAATATTCCAGTTGAATAATCAAATGTACCATAAAGTCCCTCTGGACTAAGACATCTTACTAGTGGCATCCCAGCTAAATTTAGACTTTAAAATTAAAACCAGTTCTGCTGAGAGGCCAGATCTGTGGGCATGTTCTGCAGTTAGTGAAGAGACAAAGATACTTCCCAAAGGTTAATTCAGCCACCTAAGATCTGAAGTTGTGGGTGTCTCTCCTGACTCTTGTAAAAGGCTCGTGTGCTCCCAAATTAGACAGAATAAGTGCGGGACTGAACTTAAGTGTAAAGTTCAGGGTAGGCTGTAGTGAATTAGGCACAGATTTTGATTAGCTATCAAAGCAGCTGAAGCCAGGCTGGTACTTTTTGGCACAAAGGGCTGGATAAAGAGTTTTTATGGACATGGAGAATCTCTATAGAGGCTGACTGTAAAGTACACATTAAATCAAAACTGCTCCAAAAATTATATTTCTTAAATGGAACAGTACAAATCCTGCTGACTTTTAATGGACCTTATATTCCAGTTCCTTCTGTGATCCACTGCCCACAGTGCACCACAGTCCCTGTATTTGTGAAATGTCCTCTTGATCAGTTGGTTACTGCAGAGTGTTTGGTAGAGCCTTGCTGACTTAGTAATGATCTGTACCAGGCAGGTGAATGACAGCTCAGGGGAGGGATGAGTTTGATAATACATTTATCTTGGCAACCAGCAGCATTTGGAGATCCACAGTCTAGCTGCAGTGCTGGTTAATATATTGAAGTTTTCAGCTCACAACAAGTCTGAAGTAAGTGCTGTATGCTTTTCCTCACTTCTCTAGGAAGAAAAGGGATTCTTACCAGAATGTGACAGGAGATCCCCAATGGAAGCTTCAGAGTATTCATTATTAGAGAGCAAAAATGACACAGTTATTTTAACAGGTTTTCATCAAAATCATATCAGGGACATCATCTGCCAGCTCCATTGAAAGAATTGTAAGAATCAAGCCTAGAGAAGACTAGAGGGGAAAGAAAGCACACTTGAGTGGAGTCAATCATAACTCCAATTTATGATGTGGAAAAGCATCCCATTTGCTAAACAAAGTATTTTCCTGCTTTGCTTATTTTCAAGTTCCCACACCAGTTACCTACTGATCTATTCCTTATATTAAATTGTAGGGTAAAAATCTCTCTTCATTCGCTGTCATAGCATGCACTGTATTTATTCTATTTATTCAGTTAGAGTGAGAACAGAATTTGGCTGTTCTAGTCTGGAACAATCAATGTTCTCTATTTCAGCCTAATAAGTACTCATTTAGCTTTATTTAAATATTATAATTTTCTTCTCCTCTGAAAAAATGGAGGGAAAAAGTTCTTTTAAAATTTTGACTCACCCAAGGACTTTGTAAAACTGGAATGTGCAATTAACATAAAACCAATTCTTCGGTATCTGAAATTGTGGGGGAAAAGGCAGAACTGATTCTTGATGCCTCTCTTGTGCAACCCAGCATTCCTTCAGAGTAGAAAGATTCCAGTATTAGTGGAAAGCGTTTTTGTAAGACATCTCAGCCCGTGCCAGCACGGCATGTAATGCACACCAAGCAGCCAGCTCATGAAGAAAAACATGTTTACAGAAACTGAAATGACTTCTTTGTTGTTTACTCGTGCAGAGGAGAATGGCGTCAGGAGTACTTCGAGAGAGAATGTTGCTTTTAAATTGCCACTGAACCAGCACGGCGGTGTGACCAGGCAGAATTTCCGTGACCTTGAGACCCTTCCGGGGGCTGCTGGGCAGATGCCCCATCAAACAGTTGCTGTGTGGCACAGAGAGGGGCATTGTCACCAAAGACACGGCTGTAGGCTGGACTTAACCCTGCCCTGTGACCCCAGGAAGAGTGACTCAGTGCTCGGTCACAGCAAACCCTGCTGGTAACATCATTCACCTCCGCAGCGCTGCCAGGCTCTGCCTTCTGCCTGTGCTGATGGATCCAGCTCACCTGAGCAGTTCAGAGCTCCAGCATATGATCGAGATCATCAGTAATGTGTGAAGGTTTAAATGCAACTGTGCTGCTTGTGCTGGTTCATGCTGACCTTCGAGCAGTGCATTGTAGAAATCTTCCTCCCGGTTACAGGATTTTGGCATTCCTCTGGTTATTTCCTGTTCACTTTTATCTGCCCCCCTCTAGGGATCTGTAATTGCCTCTGAATTTTTTTACCTCTGATAGATATGCATCATCAGTACTTGTTAAAGGTAGGGTTTGTTTTGTTTTGTTTTCCCTAAAGAGCAATTTGTAATTCATGCAGTGGATGTATCTTTTGGCTCCAGGCTTGAGATCCTGGAGATCCCACCCACTGTGGGCACAGACATTGTTGGATTTCTATTCACCCGGGTGTTTTGAGTATTGCCTATGCTGCCTATGTTTTGAGTATTGCCTATGCTGTCAATCAGATTAGTTATTTGTATCCTTCTTTTTCTAGTAATAGCTGAGTGTTTACCAGGGTTACCAAGATCCACGGGTGTGCTGACAGTACCTGGGCAGGGGGCAGCTCAAGGCAGGAGAAGGGAAAAACCTGGTGAAATCAAACCCACTGACTGTAGAGGATGATTTTACCTTCACCTTTCCTGGTAGAACAGTTGCCCCACAGGGCTTCCAGCAAGATGCTGAAGGGGTTGTCACCATGAGCAACATTAGTGGAAAGAATTTGTTTTGTGAATGTCCAGCCAGCACAGCTCCAAGTAGATAGTTTGTGTGAAGAGCATGACAGAAGTATGCACTTTTTTTTTTTTTTTTTTTTTTTTTTTTTTTTTTTTTTGCTACAAGGAGCAGGTAATGGAGAGAGGGGTGATTCACACACGAGTTAGACATCACTTACAGTAAGTGTGTTGCCCTTGAAGAGCTTAACAAGGCAATTCTGCAAACACAGCAGAGCTCTTGTAGGGCTTGTCAGGATTTTTAGGTCCTTACACTTTTTCATTTTCTTTCTGCTCCTGGGTGGTACTTCTTGTCTTTGCTCCACTAGATTTCCTCCCATTTTAGCAATAGTATTCTCTACTCTTCACAGCATCTTGTATTGCAGGCTCGGCTGGTTCATTTTCATCTTTGCATTACCCTTGTGGCATGAAGTTACCCCTGTTTCAAAGTGGGGAAACAGAGGCTGAGTCCCCAGATCCTTGGTCCATTCCTATTGATCCTTGTGTACAGAAGTGTTGTATAATATTCTCTATCCTAAATTCTGCCATAGAAGAGTTGTTTGACTAAATGCTGCTTCTGCCACTCTGGAATTTCTCTGTACTTCAGGTTTCCTAGTGATTTCTCCATATGACCAAGGATTGTATTTTCTGGAGAAATTTGTGTTTAACAGAATAGATCTCCCTGATCAGACTGTATTTTCCTGGTTTCTGTCCTTAATTTCATCCTGTGCACTTACACTCGTGTTTCCCTTTTTAAACAACAAATAACAGTGTGTTCTGTTGGATCATTCCGGTCTACTTGCCTTCCTCCAACCACCTTCTTAGGATGCATCTTCCATTCTGTCTCCTCAGATTAATGAAACTTTGCTTTTCAAGACCTAATGTCAGTTTTTCGCTTTATAGGCCTTTCCTCTCCATATTTACTGTTTCTCTGACTAGCTGGAGTGATCCCCTCCTTCTCCTGGCGTCTGCTCTGAGGGCAGGAGCTGTTCTGGTGCTTTCTCTTCTTCAGCAGTGGGAGGTGAGTGACTGGACAACCATTGCCACATAGCTGTCTTGTGCTGCCCTCAGCATGGCCTGGAGACAGACTGGGACAAAGAAACTACAGGGATAAGAGGGGAACGTGGGGGTGAGTCACATGGGATCAGAAGTGTGACACAAATCAGTGTTGCAGCAGTAGCAACTGCTTCATCCTCAAAAGCTGATGGCTCTGTGGGAAGCAGATTGCCTGTGACTCAGTTGGCTTTGCTGACTCCTGCACAAGTTTGAATGAAGCCCAGGCTGACCCCAGAGGTCTGCAGTGAGTTCATCCTCTTGATGCACACAGCTGGGAGATGTCTCATCCTGTCTGCAGTTCAGTGCTGGCAGGAGTTGAGATTGCTACCCGGTGCTCAGAGCTGAGCATGGGAGAAGGAGTCACAAGGCTCACTGTGAAACAGTGCTTCAGAGGAATAAATTAAAGGGTAATGAGGATCTCAGAGGTCTTCTTATCTCTTAAAATGAATCATATTACTAAAACCACAGGATAGCTTTCCTGAGGTGTTTAATAGCCCTGAGAGGTTCTGACAGCCCCAGCTGCTCTGCAGTGTGTTCCTTGGATCTAGAGCAGCTACTGAGACTGACTGTGAGCAAGGCTCACACTCCACTTCTTTTCCTTTCCTCCACCTTGCCCCATTTCTGCTGTCTTTCTGTCTGATTACTGGGTACAAAATCAGTGGGTGTCTGTTTTGTTTCTGGCACTAAGGAGCCATGGCTTCTGGGGCTGTTGGACACTGCTGTTAATGTGTCACATCACTGGAGTGGCTCTTTTCCTTATGCCTCAAACTTTTACTGATGGAATCGCTGTGAAAACTAGCATGAAATGGATTTTGGACCAAAACACATAAAAATGAACACATGGGGTGGTGTTGAGGCAGTTAATGGGACTTAATATTTGGCAGTATCATGGTTTGATGAAGTATTGAAAAACAGGCATGCAGTTAGTTTAGCATGGTTGTAAGGAAAGTGCATCTTGTCCAAGAAATCTGATGTCAGATTTCCTTGAGGTTATGAGGTTAATGGCTTGAGGTTGTCTTAAAAAAACCCTCAAACAATCAAAAACCATAAAACCCCCAACACACATCATGAGATGTTGCTCAAACATTTGCTAAACAGATAAAAGTGCTGTCTCAGAGTAATTGACAGTAGCAGGTCCAAAGGAGGTGGATCCAGTGGGTTTGTGTATGCAGTGGTCAAACCTTTTAACACTTGAGGCTGGAGCTCCTAAACCATTGCTGATAGAACTTCCTGCAGGATGTGAAGGTGGATTCAGTGCTGAATCATGACGAGAGCAGAGTAGTGTAACAGGTACATTTTCAGTCATTTAACAAGTTGGAACCCATTGAGAAAAAAATATTTTAGCACAGCTTGGTACTGTATACTGCTGGGGCAGTAGGAGAGACACCTTGTCCTGGAAAACCTGAACTCCTGAGGTGGTTCTGAGTTCTGGGCAGCAGTGGCAGTACATACACTGAGGTGTTAGAGAGTTTTATGCTGCTCCCAGTAGAACATCACAAGCTGGAGAAAGTGCTTTAAAGAGGAAGAAACATTCCTGGACCTGAGTGCTTTACCTTCTATCTTACTGGAAAAGTTGAGTGACTTAATTACAATAGAGCTCTGTACATGAAAGGATTCTTAATGTAGCAGAAACAAAAGCATAACAAAAACTGGGGGCTGGAAACTGAGTTCAAATAAATAAAATGAAAAAAGTAATAAATTCTTAATAAGAGATGTAAAGCATCCCTGGAATAGATGAAGGTTCTTTGCCTCCTGCAATTAAGACTGGATGCTTATTTGGCAGTTGTGTTCAGCTAGAGCTTGAGTTTACAGGGTCAGAGTAACTGAGAGAAATTCAGGGTCAGGCAATGGGATTCAGTAGGTCCAGCAGTCTTTAAAAAAACTGAAGTCTTGAAAAATTGTATCACCTAAAGCACAGGGTCAGGCACAGAGCCAGTTTTCTCTCATGGATGCTAAAGGCAGATGTTAATCATATCACATTCCTGCCAACCTTCACCAGATTTTCTTTGTCATCCTTAAAAGGGTATGATTTTGCTCAGTGGGAGGGTTTTCATTGGCTTCAGTGAAGATGAGTGAGTCAAAATAGCATTACTTTTACTCCCAGATCAGTGCTCTGGTTTGGTAGTGTTCAGATATCAAGTGTGAGGGATTCACACCTTTTTATACAGGCATCCCTTTTGATGCACTTTCAAAGCGTTGGAATTTAGTTATTTGACATATTATCCTTCCAAGAGCTGATATAGAAATTAGAATTTGGACATTGCATTTTCCACTGTCATTTGGTAACAATTGCAATAAATTTGATGTATTTCTACCCCTATAAATTTACTGAAAGATCAGAATCAGGCTTGTTTATATTTTCATGATTGAGTCATAATTGGTTCATGTCTTCGCTATTCTTTCCATAGATATCTCCTTGGACTTTCGAGTTTAAAGAATTAGTTTGAAAAAGGAAATGTGGGGAGAAGGTTGAGAATGAAGGCAGAGAGAGAGAAAGCTTGTCTGCAAGGCAGATTGTTTTCCAGTCTCTCATACCTACATTAAAAAGTACCTGGAGACAAGTTAAAGAAGAGGTATTCCTAGCCCCAGCACAGAACTTACTGCTGCTCATAAAATCGGCATAACTGGTGGTGCCTAACAACATCCTTGGGCAGCTTGTGCTTGAGCAATTCACCAGGTTATTGTGGAGTAGATTATCCACACTGTCTATCTCCTTCTGCCTGGGGGGAGAGGCTGCCAAGCCCTCATCAGGGCCAAATGCTGCCTTTACTCCCAGTGACTGGGAGAGGAGATGGTATTTAATTGAAATAGGTATTTAATGGTATTTAATTTGAAAATAGGTTGTGTTTGTTTTGTGTGCTATTGGACAAGTATCCTTTGCAGGCTCAGCAAGGATCTTCTGCATGCAGAATTCCTGTGAACACTGATGGAGTGCAGGGGAAGAGCCCAGGGAGGGCTTTGGGGCTCGGTGCAGAGTGAAGGGGCTGCCAGGTTTCTGTCTGCTGCTGTGTGTACAACACGATCTGTGGGACCAGGATGCAGCCCCTGCCTGCCACGAGGGCCAGCAGGAAGGCTCTGCTGCCTGTCTTGTCCTCACAGGAGCTGTGGGAGGGAATGGAGGGGAAGGAGCTGAATTCCTCTGGCTGGTCAGAAGAAAGCACAACTGGGGGCACTGGGTGGTACCTAATGGGATGGCCATTTGTAGCCTTAAGACTTATCCCTGCTCTCATCAGCAAGGTCTTCCCATGTTTCCTGGTATTGCTATGGCAATGTTATGAGTGCTTGATTCATTGATATCATTGCTTGGCAATGTTAGCAATGCTTGATAACATTTCTGTCTCTAGTTAGGTAACCAGAGTGCCCGCAACGGGAGGGCAAGTAATTATTTTGAGTATTTTGAGATACAAACCATAATAATCCTGAAAATTTGCTAGAACTACACAAGAACAAGTGGTATCAGAAATATAATGGGTGAATGCTGCCCCTCTGAATTCCCTGGTCACCTGGATTTGAGGCAAAGCAAAAGGAAAGAAGATGGCTGTTCTGTTTCGTGTGATGCAGGTTGATGGGATTTGTCTGATTTCAGACCCAGCCTTTCTGTCCTCAGGTTGCCACAGAGTTTTACAGCAGACACAGAGGGAAGAACACATTCCTGGTGTTTGAGTGATTTCCAGAATTTAGTCCAGCCACCAATATGTAGTTGGTCTCTTTTGCATGGAAACTACATCATCTTCCTATCTTCCTCCTCATAGAGTTTGAAGCATGACTAGTTTGTCCAACCTCCATCTGCAGGTTGCCATGTGTGTAGCACCTTTTTTTTTTTTTTTAAGGTCACAAAAGGAATAAGTTAGCTGTTAAATCACAAAAAAGATGGACAGCTGTAGTTGAAAAAATTAAGTTATGATAGTACAAATAATATTTTTCAAGTCTAGTTTTTTGATACAGTGACAAAAAATTTGAGTCAATCCTTTTAATTACGCTTAACAAATCAGTGCACAGTGGGATGTAGTGCAAAATTAAACAAGCTACAGTCTTACGGACAACCTAGGAATGCATTCCTCAGTGTCAGAGCCATCCACTGGTTCCTCCAACCTATTTTTCAACCACATAAGATTTAATTGTTGCAAATGGAATACTTGTTCTACAGAAGTCCAATAAATCTGCAGTCTGTCTTCCCAGTAATCAATCACAGATTGTGAATTGCATGAGGAAAAATCTATAAGATATGTTCTTCATGTCTAGTACGTTGGGTTATTTTCATGTCTTGTGGTTTGAATTTGGCCACTGTCATTTTAGAGGAATTTCCTGCCATCTGCGTTCAATTGAATTTTCTCACAGATTTGGGCTTGCTTGTAAATACTGGGATCTGGCAAAAGGAGTATCTTTGTTCTTCAGGGGCATATTCAAAAACCGTTAACATGGTGTTGGCAATGTGCTGGGTTAGGGAAGATCCAGGAGATAAAAAGGTATAAATTCCCCCCTGCCCCTAACAGCTGATGATTTATCTGTGAAGGAAAAAGAGCAACGAGTGCATGAGTGTGTGGTAGAGTTTTATCTCAAGCTATCATGGTATTTCATATTTTGCTTATTATTAGGGTGTTGGTCTGATTCTCTGCTTGTGACCACGTTCACAGTTAGCAGGCTTAGAGTAGCCAAAATATTACAGCAAATTCCTGGGGGATCTCATTGCACGGTCCCAAACAGACTGGGAGTTGGTTTACCACCAACTCTAATTTGTGTTTTGGCTGCTGATTTTGCATTGAGTTAATATCCAAACAGTGATACTGGCATATGTAGATTCTTAGAAATCACACATACCTTGGGGCAAAGGGGCTACTCTATCTTCAGTTTAACATATCAGCTGCAGTGTTACAAAATTCAAGGTAATCTCATCATCCTAACTGAAAGATGGAGAGAGCCCTCTGCATTCCTTCCTGGAAGAGTGTGTATAATCAAATAAAAAAAAAATCCAAGCACCGAGGATCAAGTTTAAACCAACAAAATCAAAACAATTCGGAAGGGAGTTTATTGCCGTCTTGAGCTTAACCTCACAATGAGAAATAGCAGATAAAATGGATTTACATGTGTACTCAACTGTGTTACTCGCTAGAGATGGAAGAGATGTCTCAACTCAGAAGGAACCTGCTTCAATTTATCTCATTTTGCATATTTCAGTTTGTCAGACTATGTGTTGTTTGTGCATGAATCAAGGGCAGTTCCAGCCTTCCTGTGAAATGTAGGCCTGTGAAAATGATGGCAAGGGTTTCTAGATTTACCACATCTCTGATTTCTTAACAGCTTATTCCGTTTGTAGATGGAAAGATGTGTTTTCTGACTGCCAGTTTCTCAAACAAACTTTGGTCTTCAGGAACGGGTTACTTCACCCTGTGTGTCACTGGGTCAAGATTAGCTCCTTTAATCTTGAATTGTGCATTTAAATATGTGCAACTGCCTGGAGTTCAGCACAGTGATCTGTTGATAATGCAGCAGAGGGAATCTGGCTTCTGCTCCCTTAGTTCTGCAGGAAGGGGAGAAACAAGTGTTTTGGCCAACAATGTCCTTGGACCCCCTGTGTTGTTCAGCCTTTGGTTTCTGTAGCAAGCATTTTCCAAATTCTGTCAGTACCTGACAGCAGGCCTGTCTAAGATGTTAAAGACCAGCTCAGTCCAGGCAGCCAGAGGCTGTCATTTTTGCATAATTTATTTTTTGGAAGAACCAGCCAGAGGGTGTCATTTTTGCATAATTTATTTTTTGGAAGAATTTCTTTTTTGCAGCACGAGAATCAACGAGTTTTTTTCAGTATTGCATTTTCCATGGTCTGGAAATAGTGCCTGGGAGGCACTGACTTGCTCCTTGCAGTAGCCTCGGACACACTCAGAACTCTCAGGCTTTGTCACTGCAGCCTCTGCTCTGCCCAGAGATGCTGGGCAGAGCGAAGCACTTTACTCTTACTGGCACGAGCAGCTGCACTTGCATTGCTGTGTCTGGCTGCTTTCAGGACAGGCAGCTTTACCAGCAAGGAGCAGTGTTTGCCCTGGATACACGGGGAGATTGCTGCTTGCCGTGAATCCCAGGGAATATCTGCACTCCTGCTCCAGGCAGGCTGGCAGTGAGTCAGTGGGCACAGTTCAGCTGGAGCAGGGTGATGCTGTGTGGTTCTGCCTTTTGGGGTGCCAGTGTGTCACCCTGGCTGCCATGGACCTGTTCACTGCCTGGGAGGAACCTCTCACATCGAATATTCCCCCAATGTTCTACATAGGTTATCTTTCCAAAGATTCCAAATCTTAGCAATATTTGGAGGGATTATTCTGTTCTTGCTGGGCATACTTTTCTTTCCTCTTTCCCTATTTCCTTTTTTTTTTAATAGTCTTCCTATCATAACATTGGTATAGATACTTGTCATATTTGAGGGTATTTCCAGTGATGTAATTATTTTAATTAAGTTATAATACATCAGGCAGCACTATTCTGGCTTCATAAGGAGCTGAGGCTGATTCTTTATGAGTAAATAGATGTTTATTCGCTCCTTCTATTTTTAATATGGCATGACTATATTAGCGAAGATTTGATGTATTTGATCTTGACAACAAAGACCATGATAATCTGGAAACACACCTTACAACTTTAAGCCATGACTCTGAGAGAGAGAAGCTCCTTTATTTAAGTAAAGTTTCCAAGATTCTCTGGATCACCAGTTTAATTTGCTTGTTTACCAAACAAAGGGTTGCATTTTACACAAGCCAAATGAGCCTGGCATTGCAAATAAAAAACAGATTACATTCGTTGCCATTAGTCACTCAGACTTAAAGGGCAGCTCCTCCCTGAAAAGCAGTTCTAAAAACGGCATTGGAGATTTCCATGGGTTTTGTCCTTTAGTATTTCCAAAGCATAAACACTAAAGCAATACTTCTATTTCCTTGTGTCAGTCTTGCACAAATTAGTTTTGTTGACCGACCTTCTATTAATAAAGTGTTTCACATTTAACAGGCCTGTCTCCTGTTCACTTATGTGGTTCACTCTGTGCAGGTTTTGTCTCTGATTATTCTGAGGCAAGTCTGAGTTCTGTTCTAGTCAAGAAGAGCTGAAACTCCTTATTTCTTAATGATTTTTTTTTTGAGTGGGTAAATGATAGATGGGATAAATCTTCAGAATTTTCTTCCAGTGATAAGATCCTATCACGTCCTGAATAAATCCTGTTGTTTGCTCCAATGTTCCTTTGCTTTGGGTATAATATTTCTTGCTTTGTCTTCAGGAAAGTTGATAATTTGCTTTGTCCCTGATCCTTTGTCACTTTATCACTTCATCCTGTTATCCTCTTGTTCCCTCTGTTGTGCCTTCACACACTGTAATTTTCCTCTCTCAAACAGCTATCTGCCTTCCTTCTGCTGGGTTTCCCAAACACATGCCAGCTCACTGAGTTCATCTGCATGATGCTCTTCATCTCAGGCTCTATTGGAGACCAATAAAACCTGTAGGGAATTAGCTGACAAAGCCAATTGTTACTGTTATTTCATAAGAAAACATGCTTGAATTTTCTTTCTCTTTCTCTGAATAGCTAAATGATCCTAACAGTAGTTCTCTGGTTCTTTCTCCTGTGTTTGCTTCTCCCTGCCATTTTGTATCATGAAGTTAAACTACTGATATATCTTGTGTGCTGAAGGGCATCTCTCAGGTTTGCCACATGGTTATTGCAGAAAAAAGAGCATCACTTAAAATTCTGTATGGTTTTGATAAGAACAGGATGCTTATCCTATGGGTAGTGAAAAATTCCTTATGGTCTTACTGATCTAGTCTGCCTTTCAAATGCTTGGGGTGTGTTGTCATTTTGGTAAGTAAACCTGTTGTTGCTGGATGTGCTAATTCAGTTTTATTTGGATCCTGAGCTGTATCTCAGTAAGAACAGAGGCAATCTATGCTGGAACATCGCGTGATTGTGCATATGTATGACTCAGAAGTTTCTGGAGTCAAGGTGCTCCAGCAAGACGTAGCAAAATAACCTGGGGTCTTGCCTTGATGTCCCACTGTACACCTGAGAGTTGCAGGTGTTAATGTCACCGTGAGAACTCCTGAGCTACTGATGAAATCCAATGAGCTGAATACAATTTTGGAGTTACCCAAATGTTGCATGTGCTCAAGCCAATTGGATTAAAACCATATCCTGCTGCTTTTAATGTGACTGCACAGAAAGGTTGCTGTGTTGTCATTAAAGATGTTGATGTGGCTTAGTAGTCTGAGCTTCAAAATACATCATGGAAGATTCCTGTGCTAAAAACTCTGTTAGATAAATCCAGGAGTAAAAACTAATATCTCTATTAGAGGTTTTCACAGATCTTCACCAAATGGTTCTGTTAAAGGTGGCATAAATCTGTGTGCCTGAACTGTGTTTACCAGCTGAGATTTTGACACGGATGGCATTGATCATGGGAAAGTACATTTGCATTTCACTTACCTATAATTTTATAGAAGCCAAATGCTTAAGTGCAAGCAGGTGTGTAATTTAAACCATTGTGGACTATACAGAGTCCAGAGAGTAAACAGGTCATCAGAGTAAATTAGGGATGAAGCTGTAGAATAAAACATGCCAGCTAAAATATTTGATACATTATCCTTACAGTTCTCAAAGACATGCATAATTATCATCCTGATACAGGCGTCTTAATTTAAGTCAGAATTCGTATCTGGAGTTAGTATGAAGCTCTGAGAGATATAGGAGCCATGGGAAGTACCGTCTGAGAGAATGAAAAGCTCCACAGTAGGGTAGCTGTGAGTGGTGCAGGGATCTCTGACTCCAGCCATGTTATTATTACTTTTTATGATGTGTGACTTGTGCTGTGAGAGATTGGAAATCTGTTGTTGGAAGCTCAGAGAAACATAGATACATAAAGTTCTATGAAAGGGTTTTAAAAACCAGTGACATTTCCTAATTATGTGCATTATTTTTTTCTAATATTTTTTCCTGTCGTTTTGGTTTGTGGTTCTTGATAAACAATTGGCTTTATTTAAACTGAAGCTCTCTTCTCCTCAAACCCTCAACTTTCTTGTGAGTTGGATGCTCAACCTGTCATTTGTGGCCTCACCCTGTTGCTGTGGGGATTTTTAGGACTAATGTTATCACACATCTTGCTTGTTGTTAAGTAGGAAAACTAAAGAGGTGGTTGAGGATAAAAAGAGAGTCTGTAATCACAGAGGGAAATTACACCTTCAAGCCAGCACCTTTGCTCTTGGAAAGTTGAGAACCTTGGGGAAGGAGCAGTTAAAATTCTTGCTTAGGTTTGTGTTGTAAGCTCAGAACAGGCTGCAGAAGGCATGGGGCTGTCAGGCTGTTCTCAGCTCAGGACAAAAGCTCAGCTGCCCTGAAACCAGCAAAGGGAGCTGAAGTCAAGGCAAAGCCCAGTACAGAGAAGCTCTCAGAAGTCACTGCTTTGCCAGAAGTCTGCACTAATCCCCGAAGTGATGCTGATACTGCCAAGACACAAGAGGGCTGTGGCTGTTCCTCCTCAGCTATTAGTATTAAACCAACATGACTGTGGGAGAGATCAGATTGCATCTGCTGGCAGAAAACCCCTCTGGCTTACCCTGCCTTTGTGCCTGCTGGAAGATGTGGCAGGGCTGCAATATTTGGGTAATGAATGCTGCTGTGCCATCTTCACTTGGAGCTATTCCCGTGCAGAACTCCTTGGGAATTATGTGGTTAACAGTGTGTTTGTTTAAGAGGCAAGGGGGGAGGGAAATTAGTATCAGGTAAAAATGTATATGTCTGTGTGTATATATAAATTCCCAAAGCATTTGCAGCCAGCTACTTAATAGTTTTCATTGAATTAATTTTAAAACGTGAACCTTGTTTCCTTTATTTAATAGAACAAAACGGTTTCCATATTCTTGCCTGTAACTAGCAGGGTTTATATAGCAATTCTGCAAACAAAGTAAGCATTAAAGTCCCTTTTGTCCATCTGTGGAATGAATAATTTTGTGCAAAGTATTTATTATAAGCACACGATACACTTAAACTTTTACTGTAGTGGTGACAGATCCAGCACAGAACTGGATTGTTAAGTAGCAAGCACACCATGCTTCTATACTGTATAAAAATTTACTGACCTTTCTAAAGGCTCCTGGGTTCAAAGGAAAATGTTAGCTCACTTGGCTGACTTTTGGGTGCTACTTAAAATGATTCTGGATGTTGGAAGCAGTGCACAAGAGGCTGTGAGGAGTTTCACTCAGCATTGCACAACTTCAGGAAGGTGAATGGAAAGCTTTGGGTTGGGTACACGTGGGCACTGCACGAGGCAGCAGCTGGGTACCCCTGGGTTAGGCACCAAAATATCCTTGGGAACCGCCTCAGAAAAACTTCAGGATTTCCCTGTTACTTGGCAGAAGTTGGGACTAACCCAGAGGTGACATGTCACAAGTACCTCCCACTAATGTAGCTGCTTTTAGGATGATTTATGGTAGATTCTATAATGTACTAATGTACACACACACCAGTCCTATTTGCTGTAAGTGAAGCAGTCCCTTCCCGTCTGGGAGTTACACTCTTGTACATGGCAGTTAATTGCTCCCAGAGTCACACTGTTCCCCCTCTGGGATCCAGTACGTGTTTAACATTCAGCTGTCTTATCAGAACCCAGACTTTGGGCTCCCCAAAACATCCTTTGCTGGGGTCTGTATGCAGAGGGCCAAATTCAGGCAGGGCATGAGGAGATGAGATTTTTGGATTAGCCACAGACACAGAGAAGCACACACCAGGCTGGAGGGAGTCCCAGGGGGTTGGCACACGGGCTCAGAACTCTTGGAGGTGACCTAAGTCACACCACTGTAGATTTCCTGTAACCTTGGTTATGCTCACCTCTAGATTTGGCCCATGGGCTCTGCAGAATGTCTTGGACATGGCAGTAGGGGCAGCTGGTTTAGTTTGTCTCTCGTTGTACTGGTATTACTGGTTGGAGGGAAAAAAAAGAGACAGCTTTTATGAAGATGTATTGCCAATGTTTTCTGGCAGACAAAGCAACAGATTCCTTTCTGTTGATCCCTTCCAATCTGCTGCCCACCCTTTGGAATTGGAATTAGCTGCCTGCCATGCCTTTACAGCCAGCTGAAGGGCCAGTCTTGTCTCCAGCAAAGCCTCTCCCTTATTTATTTGAATTTCCCAGGGATGAGCATTCAGGGACAGCATCTCAGCTGATGCCTGAATATCTGCCTTTCTCCATCTATCTGGTCTTCTTTCCACGGGCTGTTTTCTTTGCATGAATTGTATTTGCAGTCAGTGATAATGAATTCATGCCCAAACCCATTGTACATCATGTTCTTTATTGTCTTGATAGGGTTGCTGCAGTTCGATGTCTATTCTGCTCTCTTAAGTGAGGTTGTTTGTCACTGACATTTCATCTGTGAGGGAAATGTCTTCAGCTACTCTGCTGGTATATTCTGAGTTTTATGCTAGAAAAGTTGTTCAGGGTTTGCTGTGGTTGGGTTGTGTCTGATGTGTAGAAGGGCACCTGAAGTGGACTCAAGGATGAAGAATGTGTTCCCTTTTCCAGCTGTAGGCTCCTGGTGGGCTGTCTGTGCAGCTGGTCTGGAAGGAAACCTTCTGGATGCAGAGCTTGTGGAGCAACTCTCAGAATAAACATTAAGTTCCTTTCTGCATGTTTGAAATACAGCTGAAGATCAGAGTGGGTGGGGGCACTCAGGTATGATATTGTCATTTAAATACAACTGCATTCTCTCATAAGTTGTTTTTCCCCTCAGGCTTATGGTTAGTGAAGAAAGATCCCTGGATCTCTTTCTCACTCTTCAGCAGGAATGCTGCATTCCCTTTCTAGCTTTGCTTCATGGAGCATTCCTCTGTCATCACTCTGTTTATAATGCTGCTTTCAGGAGAGATTTGCTCTTGTGCTTGCCCAAATCCCAGAGGAATCTGTAAGAAAGGTACAAAACCAGAGGAGCACTGAGTTCCTTTACTGCCATTGTGTATCAGGAACGTGGAGGAGATGTTCCTAAATGCAGGTCTCTTCATTAGGTTTCTGTTGCTCCAAATTCTTTGAGCCTGTGTAGGTGCCAGTTGAGCTAATGCAGCAGAGGGCAGCTACTTCACAGCATGTGCCATTTGTCACATCCCTGAAATCTTGGGAAGACTGGAAATATCAGCTCTTTTGGTATGCCTTTTCCAAAATGCCCTCCGAGACCCTGTGAGGTTAGAGGCGTGGACAAACACAAGGAGGGAGGAGCAGTGGGAATGTTTCACGTTATTGTGAGTTTGGGAAAATGTCTTTGGTGTGTAGCTGGAATGTATTGTTGTAACCAAGAACAATAAACATAATAGCTGAGAATACATAGAAGTATTTCAGGATGTTAAGAAGTGACCAAAAAAAAAAGATTTCTCCTGTAAGAGCCCATTTTTTTCTGTTGGATAATGATGTAAACCCTGTTTATTTCCAAGCAGGCAATTTGCACATCTGTTCTGATGTTACTGTCCAGGTTTGTTTGCTATTATTCTTTGATGGGAACACCTAAATTGTTTACAGTTCACAGCAAGACCTATTTAGTTGGGTCAGTTGGTTTCTTCATGCGTGTAAGACATTCAGGGAGTTGTTTAATATGCAGATAGGAGGAATCTGATGAAAAAATGTAGAAATGGTGAAGGTGAATTTTACTGAGTCCTGCACCTGACCCAGCATTAGCTATAGGTTTAAATTTGACACTCGTGTAAAGGAGAAACTTGAAAATAAGTCATGTTTTATAGTCTCGATAATGTGGTGTCTGTTCCAGCTGATACTTTATTTCTTCAGTCCTTTGATTCTTTCCATATGAAGGCAGCAAATACTTCCATCAGGTTGATACAGCTTTTTCTTTCCTTTAGAAGTTGGATACCTTTAAAATGGCTCAAGCAACTGCATCTCTGAAATTTGCATAAATAAATCAACTGTGTACTGTGGCTTTTGTGATGTTCAGTGTCTTTATTATTTGATGATTAAACGTAATGCAATTTACTAATGAAGAGATGTATTTTGAAGAGCAAAGGTCAGGGCCAGATTTGAAGACTTCCATTGCCTGCAATGTCTAAAGTAATTTTAATCAGGGAATTTACTTGCAATCATCAAAGCACTTTTCCTTTCATGATTTGAAAAAGTCTTGCTGCTGATGTTTATAATTATGGAACACCACCATCAAACCCTTTGCTCATCAAACTTCATTACAATGATTTATTTGACATGCAGTAATACTTGTAATGCAGAACAGAAACAGAGCTATTGATTTACCAGCAAATTCATTAAAATTGTGTAAGTATTATTGCCAATAGATACACAAGGAACATAAATTATTTTATTCTGTTTTTTGAGTTACAGAGGATCTGTTAAGGAGTTCCATATAAAGCAGGGCAGAACACTGATATTTCTGTGCATTAGCAGACTCTGCTGGAATAGCTTTTCGTATTTAGAGATCTCATACTGTCACATTTTGCTTACAAAAGTATTTTGGTTGGTCCAGTCCTGTCTTGGAAGGAAATATATTTTATGACCTGTAATGAAGTCAAGAGTATGGTGAGTGAGATATCAAGACCTTTTTAAATACTAAACAGATTACTTAATGAATGGGGAGGGAAGATGATTTGCATTTTTCTGCATCACAAGTTTCAAGTTCATCCAGAAGCTACCTTGTGTTTAAAATATTTTGCTGATATCAAGAACTCTTTAACTTGTTTTTAATTATATTAAAATGAATCCAGAAGCGCAGAGTGGGGCATTTGCTGGTATTGTATCTCCAGACTATTCTTTTGTGTCATATCTCTTAGGTTTTGTAGGATGTTCTACAGCACCTGCTCCAGTGGAGCTGCAGGATTGATCAGGATTTGCCACAGAGTGGTAGTGACTTTGCTGTTGACATTAGTGAGTGCTGTGAATTGTTGGTACTGTGCAGGAAGGAAAGGACCATCCTGTTACACTGGTGATGGAACTCCCTGGAGAAATGTGAAAACTGAGTTGGGCTCTGGAGTGACTTTGTCTCTGTGGGATTTACTCACGGAAAGCTGGATGTTAGAAGGAACTCCTAGAGCACTTGAACTGTGTTGAGTTCAAGGGCACATTTTGTTATTCGTGTATCTTACTGCTTTCCCTGAAAGGTTTGGATTTTTTTTTCCCTTTGCTCTTTTCTCTAGATAGTTCCATTTTGTGCTTATCAGGGCTCTGCCAGATGCCATGCTGAACAGTGTGCTTCTTTCCCCAGTACAGAGCATCTACTCCACTGTTTCTTGGTTTCCTTGCCTAGCCTCAGGCAGGATTTGTTTTTTTAATTACAAAGTTAATTTTTTTTTCTTTGGACACAATTCAAACAGCTAACAGTAACGCTCATATATCCCTTAATGCCTATGACAGGTTTTCCATGTAAACAAAAATTGCATCTGTCCTCAGGGACTAACTTCTGTGAGTATATATCATGAAATGTTGGCTATTTTTATAAGGTATGTAAATGAAAATGGAAAATACTGAGAGGCTGTCCTGGAATGTGAAGAGCTTATATTTCTGTCTGAACTTGGGTAAGCAAACCTGTCCTTGCTTTTAAAAATGGTTGTTCTGTTTGATTCAGGGCTTTGGTTTTGGCTGATTGGTAGTGTAGGATCTAACGGAGATTCCAGTGAAATCACAGAATTGAGCAGTCAGGAACCACATGAAGCTGCAACAAGCAGATAGGATATGAAAGCTGAGTTATTCATTGGTCCTAAAATTGAGTTGTTTTGCAAAAGGAACTGGAGTCAGTGCTGGAGTGCAGGGAATTTTGGTGATTGGCATGAGCTGAGAAACTGTGCCATGGTCTCCCAGCAGCAGGATTTGACTGGGCTGTGCTGTGTGTCAGTAGATGGAGGCACCAGCAGAAGTTCTGGGGATCTGTGTTCTGATCAGCTGGATCCACAGAATCATCCTGGCTAAGTCAGTCTCACACAGCACAGCATGAGCATGGCTGGACAGGCAATATTTCCTTCACAAGATTTTCTCTGAACTTTACAGGTTTTCCAAGAATATCCATTCCATGTGTACAGTCATTGCTCCTGAGGTGCATAAATGTCTCTGGTTCTGCTAGGAGACAAATTACTATTGTGTTGATGTTTCGGCTGTTTTAAAGAGCCCGTGGATAGGAGCAGATGTGTTCATGGAGGCACTGGGCCTCAGGGCTTTGGCATCAGGATAAATTACTAGAGAGTAACAAATCACCTCGTGTCAGTGGCTCACTTGTGAGTAACCACATGCACACTCTTTCCCTGCAACACCTCCTTGTCAGTGAAAAGTACTTCAGATCTCTTTTCTGAAAGGAGAGCTACCTTAAATTAGGTTGCACTTACTTCAGGAAAGTGCCTATCTGAGACAGTATGAAGTGGTTGATAAGTAGAAACTTGCCACCTTGCAGTGTGGTGGAATTCTGGATCTTTTGAGTTTCCTTTCACTTTAAATATAGTAATTTTTTTTCTAGTTCAAAAGGAAATCAAAACCACTTTAATTTTCTTCATCTATTTCTGACTTCAGAGCATTTTGGTATCTTCCTGTTAGTTTCCTTGCAAGTTCAAAACTGCTCTTTCTGTTCTATTGAAGAAAATACCCTTCCTGAGAGAATTTGTGGTAGCATAAAAATTTGGCAATTTAATTTCCATGCTCAAATTATAGCATTCCCCTCAGAAAAATAATCTTTCTTTTCCTTTCCTGAGTGCTCAAAAAGAAGAAAAAAGTTAGCAAGTTCTCCTTGGGTTCTGTTGATTCGATTGGCTGATTTCCTTATGGTGTTTGTCCAAAAGAACATAGGATCTGAAACTCAGTGTTGATGCCACCTAAGTCTTCTAAACTGGATGAAGCAGAAGGAAGGGAACTGAAATGGGAAGAAAGGTGTCTTCCTTTTTAAGCAAGTATTTTCTTTCAGCTGTTTCTGTTCCATGAGCACTGCCAAATCTGCAGTGGAGACTGGAGTCTGGAGAAAGCTTCCCACCTACTCTAATGTCAGCCATGTTGAAGATCTCTACACCCAGTCCTGGCTAAAAACTGTGTTTGAGTGAGGTGTTTGCCTTTCTCCTGAGCTCGAATCCAGAGCAGTAAAGGATTGTTGGCAGCTTCATGATGAGAGAGCCAGCCTGGGCATATCCTTAGTCTTGGAGCAGGGTGTATCCTGCAGCCATTCCTGCTTCCTGTGAGGGTCAGCTGGCAGCAGTCATTGGGATGGATGTGGAAACTGCAAACATCCCAGATTCCCAAGGCAGGCTGGAGGGAGGGATGTGCCAGTTTGCCTCCCTGGTGATGACAGGCCTTGAGGCCTTGGAAATAAGGGTGTGAGGGATGGGATGGGATGGGAGGGCTGGGATGACCCAACAGCAAACAGGCTGGGGAAAGGGAGGGAGAAAGTGTTGACAGGGACTCCAGGGCTCCTCTTAGTTTTCTTGCTTTTGTCCCTTTCTTTTGTTTTTCTTTGTCAATGCAACGGTGAAAATGTGAGTAGGCCACAATTTAAGGTGAATGGGAAGTGGTTGAAATCTGATACTACAAGAAAATGTGTTCAATTATTGTCTTAAGCTTGACTTTTGTATAGAGCCAGATCTAAGATCTGATTGAGCCTGGGGCTAACTGCATTGTGCCTGATTTCTGACTGCTCCTTGGCTTGAGCTATTGCTTAGTTTCCAGCAAAACCCTAATTCTCAGAAAGCATTTTTCAGTCTTTCTATCCTGTGAGTGCTAAATTCAATTTACTTGCCCCAGAAAGCCTCCCTGAAATGTGCTCTGGCAAGACTCTGGCTACCTGTCCTTTCTCCAGTGGGTGATCTCTTGGGGAATGGGCCTTACTGTGCACTCTGAGCTAAATTGCCAGAAATGAAGACAGGTTGTAAAAGGTACAGCAGCCTACTCAGAAAAGCTTTCTTTCTCCCTTTCTCTTTGCACCAGTCAATTTGTTACAGGAGGATGTCTATGAGGTACACTCGCATGGATGATTCCTTCTGATGATCCTTTCCTGTTCTCTAAAATTAACCATGAAGGTTCCTCCTGTCTGGCAGTGACAGCAAAGGCTTAGGAGGTTTAGAGTTCAGGCTTAGCTCCAGTGAGTATCCCAAAATATATATGTCTCTGCAATTCTGGAGCCTGTTTGAATTATTCAGACTTCTTCCTGACAAAGATCATGCAATCCCCTGTGTGCTCTCTGGCTATATTTTAAGATACTCTTGGTGAAGGCTTCATATTAGGACTTGCCAGCAAATACATAAAACATTGAAATGGGGGTGGCCAGACAGCAATGTTTTGACAGTAACTTCTCTGTGTAGGGTGATTGTATGGTCCTGCAGAACTTGGGTATCTCTTGGTTTTTAATAGATTTATTTTGTTAGTCTCCCTATGAGATACAGAAATGCTGTTACTCCCATTTTACTAGAAAGCCATAAAGTGGAGGCTGAACTCAATGACTTGCCTGAGGGCCTTCTAAAATGTGAATTATCACCTCCAGTGTTTCAGTCTTCGCTCTAATCCAAGGACCATCCACCTTCCAGGCCTTCAAGTAGACGTAGGCACCACAGCCTTTTAAGATAAATCATATACTGTTGAAGGAAAAGCTAAAAGTGTCCTAACATTACCTTAATTAAGGTGTCCTAAGAAAACAACAGTAGAATACATCAACTGTGCTGGAGGTGTTGATGGAAGCGTTGATAGGGAAGCCTGAAAGATTCAGACAGTAAAGAGCCATTGTTGAAAGGATAGTAAAATGTATGAATTATATGGAGGAGTAGTTCCATTATCACCTGAAAATATATCAGTCCTATCTGTCATTTTTGTTAATTGGCCTATACAAGTGTTCCCTGCATCACTGAGGTGATGCAGTCAAACTTAGAGGAATTTGTACAGTTTATTTCATGTTGCTGAAATCTGTCTATGCTGGAGTTTGTTCTGGACAGTCACATTTACACAACTTGCAGCTTGAACAGCCTGTGATGCCTTCTGGTTTCCTTGTTCTATTGGGCGTAGTTCACTGAGAGAGAGGTTGTTTCTTGCTCCTGTAATGTCATGAGTTACAGCAATCCTACAGTAGTTTTTTTTCTTCTTATGAAGGAGTGCAGTCTTCCAGAATTGCAGTTAGTAATTGTTTAAAAGCTAATTTTTGAAAATAGTACTTAATTGTGCTTTCATGTGCACGTACTTTGTATAAGCAGGGCCTCTGTTTGCTATTTAGGTCAAAAATTGGTATCCTACCATCTAATAACACTAATTCCATCCAGGAGCATCCAGAAGGCACCAATAGCAATGGAAGGTGGAGCTTGCTGGGTGTCAGAACCACTTGCTGGTGCCTGAGACTTCAATTTCCCACCAAACCTGACTGTTCCATGTTCATGTGCTTGCAAGTCCTGTCAAGTTCAAAGCATGAGTTAGGACAGCGACAGTACTGATGCATCTGAGGAAATTCTGGCTCCATTCACTTTGGCAAACAATTGAGTGGGTTTGAAGATTTTAAAAATATTTGGGGAATTAGCAATTGTTTTTCTCCACATAAAGTATCTTCTCAAGAAAATTTGACTATGTTGGAAAAACCCGTAGTCTCTGCTAAACTTCAACTGAGTTAATTAAAAAACAAATCTTCAGACTTATCCCAGCTACTAAAAAGTTGGCAGGATGAAAACCTAAGGAAAAAGAAGTAATTTCTGGCATGATGAGTTCTTTTTCTTTTGCATTTTGTTACATTTATATACGAGTCCATTGTTGCTACTTGCTTTCAATAAAAGGCAGTCATTACACAACCCCTTATTCTGGTCACTGAGCCAATCTGCAATCTTAACTAAAAGATTAGATTCACATAACTCAACTGACCTTTCTCAGAAAAATAGCCTGATAATATTTAAGGACTGCCTTAACTGATTGTAAATTTATTTTCCAATATCCTTATTAAGGAATCAACAGAGAGGTCTCAAGCACTTCACCAGTAGAGAGAGGGAGAGCTAAAACCCCACAGTGGTGATGACTGTTGTTGCAGCAGAACAAAGACAAACTTTGTCTTGCAGATTTTTTTTCCATTTTTTTTTCATTGTTCTGTTCATGTAAACACCAGCATTTCAGTGGAGAATCGTTAGGAAACTTTTAGCAGTGAAATGCTCAGAAATGTCTGTGGCACACTACACACTCATGTAAAGTAAGATCCCCCGTGCTAAACCCTATAAACTATATGTAAAAGAGTATTGTTTTGTTTAAGCTGAGGCCCCTCCATTGATTTCAGGCTACGTCACATTGCAATAAAACCGTGGCCTTTGGTATCTCCTGCAAGCATCACTGTTGTGTGAATTACACAAGAGACATTAAAACTTGATGGCTGGAGAACAAGATGTAACATGCCTTAGAGGGTCAGGGTCACAGTCACTGTCAGCTTGGAGACGCAATGTTTTTCTGGCAAGACAGCAAGCCTTGCCATCCCTTTGGATGAGGAGGAGAAGGGACATTTATAGGTAAAGCTGAGTTCATCCTTGGGAGAACGATGCATCCTTTAGGGCTAGGAATAGTATATTGTACACATTCTATAGCACAACCTGGCCTGCTGCACCGAGAGTTACAGGGGGTGAAATGGTGTTGGGATGTGACCACAGGTCTGTGGTGGGTGGTAGTGCCTGAGGGAAAACAGGGATAATTAAAATAAGTGTAGTCAAGGTAAAACTCAAAGAATGAAAACCCAATCCCTGTAGTTCTTACTGATTTTGTTGTTTCTTAAATAAAAAACTCACTGACTTTAGATAAAGTTTTGGCTGCAAGGTCCGGATTTGATTTGCTAAGTATTTTAAATTACTGTTCCTAATTAGTTTCTAATAAAAAACATGAAGATTAAGTCACTGAGAGCTGAGAATTAACTTCTTGATTCTGCCTCACGTTCTTGTTTTTCAGAAGGAACTTTGTCCCATGTTTCTCTTTTACAAAAATTCATTATCAATGTAAATCTCATCCCCAGATGTTTGCATATCTCTGTAAAAATACAATTGTCTTGGAGAAACGATGTTTAATTTTATAAAAATGACTTTTTCCTTAGTGCAGCCCAGACTGCTTGAATTGAAGGGTCTTCTAAAAAAAATAAAACTTCTAAACTTTAAAAATCTAAGAGGCAAGGAGCAGTGCAGCAGGATGGAGATAATAAAACACAACAAAGATACTACAAACAGATGTGTCTGTGCTTCAGCAGCATCCTGTGAGCTGTCAGGTATGACTTAGCAGAGTGTAGTTACATTTGTGCCATTTGTTTTTTCTAAGAACAGAGGATGTACTTCAAGCAAGTTATTCTAGCTAAACCAAATAACTGCTGTTAATTTTTGGTTAATTTTACTATTTATTTAATATTTTAAGTTTTGTGCTTATGTTATTTTTCAAATGCATTTTCCTTTGTATCCTTTTTAGTCTCCTATTCTGTACATTGTGAGAGGTTTAGGCTTGTTTGTCTTGTTTGCACATCACTAGCAAAAGAAAATTGACTTTATGGCAGAGGTGAGTATGAATAATGAACAAGTACTCAGTTTCCTGTCTCCTTATCCCAATTGATAGTGTCAGTGTATTGCTATGAAAAAGAACTCTGTATATGGCACAGTGCAAATTAGGAAACTGGCCTCAAAATACCTTCATGTTTTGTGCTGAAATCCCATCCTGACAGGCAATGCTGAATTTAGAGTGCTAGGGTTTTAAAAATACAGGGTTTCTAAGCAACAGTGTTTAGAGAGGGAACACTTCATGTTCCCAGTTTTGCCTTTGACTGCTGTAACTGTAAAATAGCCTAAACCAACAGGTTTCCATGTTGCAGAGTGATTAATTTTGATCCTAATGAAATGGGGCCCTGCTGCCTTCCACATGCTCCCATGTACTTGCAGTGTTTTGTGGGCAAGGTGGAGGATCTTGTAATGAATGGGTTGCTTTGGGTGTTCTCTGCATTTTACAAAGCATATTGTTCAGGGCTGGTTTTGTGAGCAGCAGCTCAGAGATCCATAAAATAGCATAAATTGTAGGATAAGAACTTGCGAAGGAAAACCTGGCATTGACAAAAATCTTAGCTGTATTTTAAACATAATATCCGAAGGAATGGGAGAATGTGGTACCACAAACTATGGAAGATGCTGTTTTACTAAGAAAACAAGTTCTGCTTGTCCCAGTGTTGCATGTCTTCCCCCCTGTTCCATATGATTTATGTAGTAACTTTCACAAGCCTCATGGCGGTTTTGTTGAATTCCAAAGGAACTGACATAGAGATGTGTGTGATAGGATTAAAACTCAAGCATCTGTCATTTAAATGCTAATCTCTGTAGATTAGGAGAATTTGGCAGTATTTACCAGAGCCAGTGATGGTGCATACTGATTTGAGGTAATCCTTGATGTCCATTGCCCTGTACTGGGAGGAGAACCAACACTACCTGATGTCAGGGCCAAAGCAAGGAGAGATAATAGATATTGTAATAGATACTGGCTGTGGATGGCCTTTCAGAGAATGAAGTCCTTTTGCATGGGATGGCTGTTTGCTAGATCCAGCTGCTGGTGAAAGGCTCCTCACTGCCTGGTGTGGCTGGGTGTTTATAAAAAGCAGTTTAGAGTAAGTAATGCATGAGATCACTTAAAAGGAGCGCTGGGATCTTAAGCAGCTAAAAGAAGATGTTGCCTGTTTTAATTCAAAATCTTGGTTTCCGAGATAGTCTGGTAAGATTTAATGATTAGTCCTGATTTTATTTTTTTACAGAAGGTGTAAAACTTGGAATAGTGATTTGAGACAAATGGCAGAACCATTTTCATGGATCAGTATCAAGTTTACTTGAAGAGAGTCTTACTTTCTTGTATGTCTACATTATTGTAATGGTCTTAATCTCTACAGAGTGTCCTGAATCCATGAGGTATTCCCACATGCTAATTTTTGCATTGGCACATTCATATTGACATACTTATGTGCAAATCCAGTCTTCTCCCTGCTGATTTGACAATTTAGGAGGCTGCTGTGAGAGCTATTTCTCCCGCAGCCTTTGGAGACTTCCTCATTAAATCTTGCTGAGTTTACTATCAGGTGCTGCATTTTGAGTCATGGAATACCAGGGTGGAAGGAACATCATGGATCATCTGGTCCAACCATTTTTGGCAAGAGCATGCTCAAGGAATCATAGGATTGTTTAGTTTGGAAAAGACTTCTTAAGATCCAGCTTCTAACCCAGCCCTGCTGAGTCCGCCATTAGCCCATGTCCATAAGCACCACATCTACACAGCTTTTAAATTCCTCCAGGTGTGGTGACTTCAGAGCTTTCCTGGGCATCCTGTTCAATGCTTGACAACCCTTTTGGTGAAGGAATTTTTCCTGATATCCAATATAGACAAGATGGCCTAGCACCAGCTGAATCTTAAAAGTGACCAATGTTGGGGAATCCATTTTGTGAGACCTCACTCTCTTTAGGTAATTCATTGGTGTCCAAACAGAATGTGTGGCATCAGATTGAGAGTATAATTTACAATAAAAAAAAACCAAAAAACAAAACAAAAAACCAGGAGGTGAAAGTTATTTTTCAGTGCACCAGTTTCTTGGGCCTTTATTTATTATGTATTCTTTAGTAACTAATTCCTCCAGAAGAGTTTATATCAAGATCTGCTTGGCTTCAGAAGGAGCGTGTTGAGTGAGCGTGGAGTGGAGTGCACAGCACACAAGATCTAATCTAGCAATGGCATGAGTGCAAGTAAAACTCTGTATTCATGCATTGCCCCAGGGATTTCACTGGGGCTCTGCCTGGGCACCCAGTTCTGCCTCCTTGGGATAAATGGCAAATAGGAGTCATGTGTCTGAAAGCAGCACAGAGCTGTCAGATGCTTGTTTTAGCCAGACTTTAGTATTTGTATAAACACTGTAAGCACTCTATTGCAGAACTTGGAAAACATTTTGCTTTGCCTTCTTTGTTTTGATTTTATTTACATGCATCATTTTACATGTGAAGAGATTGACCCAATGTAACCAACCAGATTGCACAAAAGGTAGAAAAAGGTTTTACAAGCACAATTCATTTGCTTGTGTCCTTTCTTTCCTGGAACATAAGTTCACAATAAAAACCCCTATTTGAAACAGTCAATGATTTGTTCATAATGAATATTAAAAAATATAATCCAGATATCTGCTGGTTTGTGAATGTGGGTTTGCACTTTCTTTAAAGTGGATCAGGCTGAAATGTTTATTTTAGACAATGATTCTGAATACTGAGATGTACAAATATTAGCCTTTCATCTGTCTTCAGAACAGGCAAATATTGGGAGATGAACTTGCTCATACTTCTACTGCCACTTGGGTAAAGTATTTTAGACAATGAGGTCCAAATTTGCTTTTTGCTGTCAGCTTATTTTTCTGTATATCTTCAGGATAATAAATATAGAGAAAAGATACATTCATTATTGACTTCCTAGAGACTGGCCATCTGATTTATGGCTTCAAAGTGTCTCCATTTTATCTGTCAAAACTGATTTTAAACTTCATTTGTCTTCTGGTTTTGGCAGCACATTTTACCTTGAATTCAACTGTTTGACATGCATTGTACCAGAGTCACATTTTAAAAACATTTACAGTATGTTGCAGAAAAAAAGGTTCAAGTTGGTACATCTGCTTTCAATATTATGCATCTCTCAAAGTGAAAACAATTTGAGAGCTGGCAATGGGAATGTTCTTGTTGTAGCTGTAGGCACAGCGTTTAGGTAACTTAGAAGAATAGAGTAATAATTACAGAAAATGAATTGTCACAGAGTAACATTCTCCTGTGATTATCACCAATTACAGTTAGCAGCTCCAGAGGCCTTGGTGATTAGATGCAGAACATGGTTTCCCTATACTGAAAGATGGGCCATTTCTCAAAAGATTTTGTTAAAAATTACTCTCAGAGGTTGAATTCCTGCAGATGGGGCATTAACAGCTGCCTCAGGCCTGGCCCAGACAGTGCAGAGCAGCTCAGCATCTCTGGGGCTGAAAGAGCTTCCTGCTCTCCCTTTGCCCCAGCAGAGCCTCAGCTTCTGGCTTCTCTCCAGCCTCTCTCTCCGGCACTGAGCTCTGCTCCTTTCCCGGCTCCCACCTGAGCTGGAATAGTGGGAAAGGAGTGCATTGCAGGGGGAAGGGTGCTCCAGCACGATGGAGCTCAGCATCAGGTGAGACCTTCAGCACTGGTGCAGCTCTGAGAGAGGGCAAGAGAGAAATCTTGGCCAGGTGCACAGAGCTCCAGAGTCCCCTGTAGTGCCTGTGGTTTTCATCACAGCTGCATAGGCTAGTTTTTATCACAGCTCCCTTCATCAGCCTTTCCCCATCTTGCATGGTTTCACCATACTGTCACTGTGTATTTGTTCTTTCCTGCACTAGTCTGGATGATTATCAGTAAAGGAATATTGCATGAGTAAAGCACATATGAGAGGATGTATTAGAAAAAAAGGGTAAGGGAAGCTGGGTGGATCTTCTGACAGTGCAGGTAGATTAGAAGGGCCTTAGGAACAGTCTGCAGAAAGGCCTGGAAGTGGAGTGAGGGTCGTGAGTTCCAAGTCAGAGGTGGAGCTTATGTTATGAAGACCTCCTGGCAGGGGTTGTTCTAAGTAAGAGTGAAAGAAAGGCAAACTGAAGGTGCAGCTGGTGGGAGCTGCCTGTGATGATTTACCATCTATTAAGCAATGCCGGAGACTGAATTTCTAAAGTGCTGGTAGGCAGACAGTTGTCAGTAGAAGCAGCATAATTGCGTTATGTTTGGATTTGTAATTGAGATTACAAACCAGATTGAATGTGAAGGTGAAGAGACACAGAGAAAGAACTAAAGCTCTTTGAAAATAAGAGAGAAATAAACAGGATCTATCCTCTGGACAGTTCACTGGAGTAACTTCTCCCTGTGACAGGGTTTGTCATGATTCCACCACTTAGAGCAGAATACCCTGGTGTTGATGTGTGCAACCACCAGTTCAGAGGAGCCTGCTGAGGCTGACACTCCTGGTCTGCACTTGCCTCAGATGAGTGTTGGGGGATTATTGCCTGTGTTCTCATCAATGTAAGGAAGGATTTAAGCAGTTTCGTTTGTTTCTGCATGTGCCTGATGCTGAGCCTGGGGTTTTTATTCTTTCAATTATGCTCTGTAGCTTGGAATGCTTATAACAGAGCCAGGCACAGGCAATGCATGGGGATGAGAGCGCTGGAATAGAAAAATAAACAGTGGAAACCGACAGCTGAACTACCAGATGCTGGGGTTTGTCGAGACTTTTTTATAAGAACACAAGGACTCTGACTGGGGTCATTATCCTCACCACCCACTTGTCAGTGTAAAATGTCCCAGTCCAACTGTGACTGAAATAACTGATTAGTTACTGCTTCCCTGGAAGGAAGGGATGGGCCCAATGCCCGTCCAGGCGGGGTTGTGCAGGCCACCATGTCACCTCATTGCTGTGGCACTGGGCTTGCCTTAGGCTGCAGAGGAGCAGATCACTGCACAGTAGGATGTTTGGGCAGAAGTTACTTTCCTTCTTTACTGACAGCACTGAGGGGAAGTGTGAGAGGTTCCCTGTTGCAGGGGCAGACCATGGGCTGTGTGTGTGCGTGATCTCGCCCTGCCTCTTCTCAAGGTCCCTTTCCTACTTTCTGTCCTGCCAACCATTAACTGCTGGTCCTCACTACCATTCCTGAGCCCACCCTTGTCTCCTGCACTTGGAGAGGTTGGATGTGCTGTGTTGGGCCCATGATGCAGACAAAAGATGGAGACAGTTTAGCTACAGTTGTGCCAAGGCCATTGCTGAGTGGCACTGCCTCACCATTCCCTTGTGCTCTGCTGCCTACATCTGTCAGTCTCTTAGGCTGTGAACTTCCTGAGGCAGGAGCCACATTTTTGGTCATTCCTGTGCACAGTAAACTGCAATGGCATTATAGTCCTTTGTGCTTTGACAGTATTAATGAATAAATATCAGGATATGGTGTAGAAAGTTCTCACTGAATGTACAAAGAGTCCCCTCTGGTGCTGAGGGGCAGGAGCGCCTAAGGTTCCCTGACACCTCTGCCATGGCATTTCTGTGTGCTTTGGACAAACACCGCCTGTGCCTCAGAAGCAAAAGCTGGGCATAGGTCCTTCCGTGTGACTGCACTTCAGTCAGGTGAGAATAGAGAGGCCATGGAATGTCCTGAGCAGACCACAGTAATTCCAGTGCTCTGGCCTCTGCTGGATGGATGTTCTGCAGCAGAGAGTGGAGAAATAGCAATGGCTTTAAAGGGAAAGCAAACCTGAAGCAGGTGCTACATGTGACTGTAGTGCGTAGCAGTCATCAAGGGTCTGAGTCCTGAAGGAAGGTCAAGAGAGATCCTCACCAAAGCCAGTAATTGTTTTCTTTTTTAGCTTGTTTATTTTCTATGCAGTTAGCAAAACGTGACTCTTCATTATGGGTGGTGTAACCAGTCATTAGCTGTATACACATGGCTGGGGTTCAGTTTCACAGAAACAGGATACTTTGCTTTTCCACACTGACTGAGAAGAGGGAAATGCACTGATGTACAGGGCATGTAGGCTTGAGCTTTGAGAAGCCACTCTTGCTTATGTGCGACTGGTTTCTGCAGCACATGAGCTGGTTCAGTAGAGTTTTGTGCTTTCTAAGCATCTCCCCTGTGAAAGTGCCTGTGGCTGACAGTGCAGTGCCTGACCTGGGCTGGCCTGTGAACCACTCTGGGAGCAGTTGTGCCAGCCTGGCCCAGGCTGATACAGCCGCTGGAGGCAGGCTTGGATCCCCCTGCAGCACCAGGACTTGGGAGCAAGTCCCACCAGCCTAGACATCCCTGCAGCATGCTGTGAGGAGCCCCAGCTTGGCTGTTGCTCATGTCTTCTTTCCTTGCTTTGCTTACTGGAAAGCTACTGCTGATGATTTGCAGGGCAAATAATGCATGAGACTTGCTTCTGTTGTATCACAAGGAGTGATTTTGGAGCTGTGCTCTTCTCATGCTTTCCCTCTTGCTGACTTGCTGACAACGAGAAGGAAAAAATTCTTGGTTTTCTCTTTTTGGGAACTTCCAGAGGTTGCATTCCTTCCCCCTCATCTCAGCTAATTTCTTAGTCAGCATGCTCAGGATCACATGGATTTCTGCCAGGTAAGTAGGGATTTTTGTGAGCTGTAGTCTGTTCAGTCAGCAATCATTTTAGCTGTAAAAGGCCATGGCTAAGCATGGGGCTCAGATGACACACACATTCAGCTTCCAGCTCCTTTATTTTTTAAATGGCTTTAGTTACTCCCTCTCTGCTTTTTTTTTTTTTTGCAACCTAGCCATAGGGTTTAGATCTATTCTGTAAAACTAGTGCTAAACCAAACATGGCAAACTTAAGAAAGGCTTAATTAAAATAACAGAAACCTCACACTCACTGAATCTATTGCTGGAGCTCTTTTTGCCTGTAAACAAAAAATTCAAATAGCTGTTTCCCCCCGGCCCCCAGTTTCATAAGTGATTACTGAGCTTCTGCAGTTGCTACATTCCTTAAAAAGTTGTTATTTCTTTTTTGGTCACACACTAGGGGACTCCATTGTTTTCAGTGGTGCCTATTGAGTTAGGCCCATCGACAGCAGAACTCATTCTGGGTCATTAACTTCGGAGGCACAGTAGTATAATTTGGTGACTTTATTCTGTTTCTAGCAGACACTTGTATTAAAGTCACGCACACACAAAACCAGAATAACCATCGTTCTCCCTTCCTGAAAACGCTGAGAGTCTTAAAGGACCTCTTAAAGATCTTCTAAAGGACCCGTTAAAAGACCATTAGAATTTGTAACGTTGTGTTTAGGCACATATTAAGCAGAAGTAGCAAAACAATGCTGCTGTCTTATGTTATTGATTCTAGTGCTGTGCTGTTCTAGTGTTGACAATTTAACAAGGTTCCTTGGAAAAACTGGCTGTGTTAAGGAGAAGATTCACACAAACGATTCGTGATCTGGAGAATATACTGTAGTGTGAGAAAATGAACAAAGCAGACAATCACTGAAGGTAGGAACCAAGGCTGAAGTTATCCACAGAGGGAGAGAGTACCAGGTATGTCAAGTGTTTTCAGCTAGCACACAAAGTCATTATGTGAGACCCAGTGTCTGAACTGAAGTCAAACAAGCTGAAACTACTTAAAATTCATGCTGAGAGCCATGGAACAAACTGCTACTGAAGCAATTCTCCATCATTTAAAGATTCCACTATGAGATTTGATGTCTTGTTAAAAGATGAACTCAAGATCCAGCAGTGTGTGGTTAAACTAGATGGAGATATCCCGGAGGAAATACAATACACCAGGCACACTGACATTCTTTCTGGGCTCAGCCTGTAAACTGTGTGGTCTTTGTAAGTTTCACTCTATTCCAGTGCTATGCTTGATATTGACAAACTCTGTCACTTCACCCTCGAGGTCTGTTTCTCACTTAGAAATAGTTCTTACAAACATTTGGTCCTGACATTTAGGGAACCTCACACACCTTTTGGCCGCACTTTGTGTGCAGTGACCATTTTCATCTCCATTGCTCTTAATTGGCCTTTTTTTCCCAGCACCAAAGTCACATAAAAATGCACATGATCAAGGTTAGCAGTGTGCTAAGGTGATGGTAAAGACGAAAGGAAAGGAATGGAGTGTTTGCCCAGACTTTTAATAAGCTGAACTTCCTCTGTGACCCTCAAATCTAGTCTGAGTAGAAGTTTGTTCTGTCCATGGCTCTCCTCTCACTTTGGTTAGTCAACAATATTTACTGAGTTCCTGGCTGCACTCCTTGTATCTCTAATTGAACACTGCTATTAAAATGCAGATGTCAGAATTCTGTGTGCATCTTTGGATACGCAGTTCTGGAAGACTTCCTAACTCTGATCTTGCTTTTACTAGTTTTGTAGTGCTGTTCATTTCACTGCCTGTGGCAGAGACTCCTGACTGACAACCAGACAGGAACAGAACTGGGCTCAAAGACAATATGATTAATGAATTACTCTCAGTTCCATGGGATGGGTTGGATCAGCATGCTAGAATGACTTCATGCCTTTCACGTATTCTTGATGGCAGGGATGGTCAGCAGAAGTGCTGTAGATCTGAAGAGTCAGCCCTAATTAGAGTTTTGAGACTTCTCTAATGCCAGAGTCTGGATGTTGTGCAACTATGTGCATGTTCCTGAGGGTTTTTGTTTAGTGTTTTATGCTGCTAAATTGTGTTTTGGTATGAGGGGACCTTGATGGAAGCAACCTTTACCTCTGCATGTGTGCATTTGCTAAGTTCCATTCTGGGCTTTCAAGGCATTTTTCAGAGAGCAGTTTGATGCACCGGTAAAAACCAACAGCAGTATGTTCATTAATCTCGTTATTCTCTGTCTTACCCAAGAAAAAAGATAAATTAATCCAGGTAAGATTTAACTGCTGGATCTGCCTGCCATTGTGCTGCAGGCTCTCAGGGAAAGAACAGGATCTGCAAAGAACAGAATCTGATAGTGAAAAGTGTAGAGAAAAAAGGTGTATGAAGTACAGAAAAGGGACTGCTGGAGACAGTTCAGAAGAGAGACAGAGGGAAGAGATCAGAGCTCTGGAAAACGTGATTTATGAGAAAAAAACTTGAATAATGAGAGCTGTGTAACACTGGCAAGAGAAGACTGAGTGGAGACAGCCTGCAAAAACATAAAAGGTTGCTATGGAGGGCAAGAGAACAGACTCCTCTCCGTGTCCAGTTTGGACAGGACAAGATGTAACAGACTAAGTTGTGCTAAGGGGCTTTTAAGTTAGACATGAAGAAAAGAATTCCTAAGTCAAGTGAAATGACTGAATAGTTTGCTGGAAATGCTGGGGAATTGCTGGAGCCTGTAAAGTAGATTGGTCAAACACCCCCTTAAGTTTGTGAGGCTGGATTATGCTGTAGGGATACAGGACAGAGTAAATCATGTTCTGAAGACTCCTTCAGCCCTGTTTTTCACGATTGTATAATGTGTTTGTCAGGGCAAAGGGGTTCTCACGGCTACAGTGATTGTTCTGTATCTGTTTCTTCACCAGCATATCCAGCTTCATGCAATCCCTGAGATACCTTGTTCACAGGGCTTGTGTGGGAAGTGCAGACCCAGTTTATGGAAGGCAGCACTGCTAAATAAAAACAGAGAGTACTCCACATACCTCCTAATGCATAGCAACTGCCCACTGTCATCACTGGAAGATTCACAGAGGCCTTCTAGCAGGAGCTAAACTTCTCATTGTTGTTTATCCAGTGTTCATATAAGACAGCACCCTTCAGTGAGAATATTTTCCTTTTTTATAGCATTCTGTGTACCCTTTAATTTTTTTCTTCATCCTCATATCTCTGCTTTTTTTCTTCTCTGTGCCTTCACCTCTTCACAGCAGCTTCCACAGTAGCCTTTTTCTTATCTTGTTCCACTGTCTGCTAAAAAAGCCCACAGCAGAGCAGGTGCTGGTGGGGGTGCCTTGGTTACCCCCAGAATCTGACATTTGGAAGAGATGGATGCAATCAGGATGTTCAGTCCTCCCAGCTGTTGTCCAAAGCTGCCCCATTTTGGATAGACACCTGACCTAGTTACATTAAAGTCACAGAGTAGAGGGTTTTTTCTGTGTTGCATGGCATATAGATATTTATTGCACCAAGAACTCATATGTTTGACACTGTCCTTAGCAGACTGTGCTTACTGGTGATACATTAAGTTATGTGTTTAACAGGCGCTGCATATGTCTGCAGCCCTAAAACTGCAGTCAGAGGAGAGTCTGCAAGAGGCCCATTCATTGGCACTGAGTGCAGAAGGGTAAATTCAATTTGAGTAGAATTAGTCCCAAGCATAGTTCTGGTAAAATAGAAAACGACATTGCAAATCACTTGATGTTAAATATATTTCAAATCAAGCCATGAAATAATGCCAAAATCCTGGCAGAAAGAAATGTCAAACAATGAAAACAGCAAATGAAAAGTAGCAGGGGTAGGCTGTTGCTCTTTTCAGCATATGTTGTGGAAACTGTTTGTTTGTCTTGAATTTTCTTTCTGGCAGTGTTAATTGTAAGCTGCAAAGAGGCCATTACTGTATTAGGTATCAAGTGTTAAATGATCAAGGAGATGGCATAGGTGGAACGTTTGCCTCTTATGTAGTAGCAGTTTGAGTTTTCATTGTAAAATAATATTCTATGTAAGAGTACAAAGATGTTGCTAGGGGATGTGGGTTACTTGTTAAGTGTGAGAGGTCTGCAGTGAGTCTGGATTGGAGGCTGTGTGTGAGGATGTCTCCTTTTTTGTAAGAGCAAGTATTTTAGGAGAATTTGTAATCTTCAGCAACCAAATGCATTTTGGCTGTAGCTTTTCATCCCTGATACCTAAAGAACCAGAAAACAATGTGTGGAAGCTCTTGCAACAAGTGAGCTTGAAGCAAAGACAGCAATGGAAAGGAGAGGCTCATGAAGCATCTCATAGGAAAAGAGCTTAATTCACACTTCTGGGAGGACCAGCAAATGGGAGACAACCCATAGTTGGCAGTGATGAGCAGGTTTACTGACTCCCCTCCATTGTATTCCCTGTACATGTTGGAGGATTCCTGTCACATAGCAACATGGCCAGTTCTTTGTAGACTCCAGTGCATTTTGATTCCTATTATGACTGATTTTCTGTCTCTTTTGCCTGTGAGTAGACCGGTTTCCAAATCTATGTATTAGAATTACACCCACAAGACCAAATGTGCATCCACATCCCACCAGACCTCTTCCTCCACCCAGCTTGCATTGAAAAGAACAAAATGCTTTCTAGTTACCGGTTTCCACCATTTCTCAAAGTTTATTTTTCTGTGTAACCCCAGGTGATCTACAGTGATTCTGTCTTTGTGGCTCTTACTGACTTAGTGACACTTTGGGCTCCTGAAAAATTGAACCCAACATCTTGATGGAAATATTTTTTGTTGTGTTGGTTTTTTTTCCTTTCTAATGTATTTAGTGTACTGCTGAGCCAGGCAGACATGAAATTCCTTCTTGGAGTATGTTTATATAAGACATATGCAAGGTGCCATATGGCAAAACCCCAGCTTTCATTCCCTGCACATCCTTGTGTTTCAAATGTTTGGGAGAGCCTGTACCCCTGTGGAGTCTTTACATGGTCTGCTGGCTAGAACTTCCATGGAAAAGAGAGACTAAATGGGCTAAGTAAAATATAGGGGAGTGGAGATCTGGGAGTTTAAAAGTTCAGGGCTTAGTAGGTAAATGGGAAAGCAATAACCCACATGCAGTTCATAGTAGGCATGCTCTGGCTTTTAGGGAATTAAATGACTTAGAGGACAGAAGAAAAGGAATAGATTTTCTCATTCTCTGCATGTATGGAAAGATCCTGATTCCCAATGGAATCACACAATCAGTTATGAAAGCATCTTTACAAGGGGAGCAGCTCAAGTACCTCATCTCAGAATGTGTGAACTTCTGTCTTGAAAGAGTTGCTGGATTTCTTTCAGCCTACAGGCTCTGCCTAATGACAGTGCTGTGAAAACCCTGGTGTGTCCTTTTAGAGCAGCAAAAAAGAAAAACCAAGGGGGCCAAGGGCAGGTGAGAGTGTACATAACCCTAAACACTGTATAGTTGTCTTAAAGCTTACACCAAAAGCACAATGGCATTTATTTGGGGGGTGTGGATATCCTACCTATCAGAAATACTGAGAATTGAACCTATTCCAAACATGGTCTTCTTAAAAAAAAAAAAAGTAGTGCATCAAATTCCATTACATCCAGCTTATATTCTCCAAGTGCCCATTAGGAGGGTTTGGGGATTTCCTTTTAATTAAGATAATGTTTGTTGAGATTAATTTTTTCCCTAAAACATTTATTTTTTAATGTTTTCCCCCCAGTTACTAAAATCCAAGTAGTGAGGAAAGATAACTGACCACAAAAAAGGCCAGATGTGCTGAGAACAATATTTTTCAAATTGCCTGGCAACAGGAAAAGGGTGATTCCAAGCCGAAGAGACTCTGTAACAATGAATGTAATGACAAGACCTGTGTTTCATCCAGTTATGAAAGGTTTTGTCCTAATTGTTACAAAAGAGGCCAATGGTCATTTTCAGTCTGCTCTTACCTCTGTTTGGGTGTATAATTTAAAGGTCTGAGATCCAAATAGAAGCCAGGAATGTTGAGTTTCAAACCTTCTTGTAGGGAAAGACTTTTTTTGACAGTAGACAGTGTATTTCTCTCTTTTTTTTTTGAGAATCTATTCGCTATTGGCTGAAACAGTTCTGTCCTTACACATGCAGAGTCTAACTGAGAACATCAGCTGAGGCTGTGAAGTCACTGGAACAAAAGCTCATGGCATGTGTTTTCCTGAATCTTGGCTGTACTTGCTAAGTTGAAAAAGTGTTATGCAGGTCTCAGATGGAAATCTAAACTTTGTAATATTGCAGCTGGTTTAGCAATGAAAGATGTAGTAGATTATTATGTGTTCTTTGCTGCCTTTAAAATATCATGATAAAGTCGAATATGGGAGCCAAATATATTCACATGCTTGAAAGTGAAAAGGTTACAGATCTATAAACTACTGAACTGTTTTCAAATTGTGTTAAGCTGGAGTGATATAGAATTAACCATGTTGCTTTATTCAGTAGAGCCGACCATACACATTCACTCTCCTAAAATACTGTGTGTAGTCTGCAAAAATAAATTCCCCAGAACAGAAATATAATGCAATCCAAATAACTAGTTTTAAAAATAAATTGAACATGAAATAACAAATATGGATGTAGCCAACACTTAGGGTCCAGAATTTACTAGAAAGACACACATGGCTTGTATTTATCTTCCATGAGTTCTCAAGATTGATACTCAACAAATTATTTCTCTATCTGGGTTGTTTTAGTTTACAAGGGTTTCCTTAGCCCTTCTGTCTTCACTCATACATCAATGTGAAAGCAAAGAAATAAGTATTTCTGTTGTAGGATTTTATTGCATGGTTCATAAAAACTTGGAGGAAAGAGACCTTTCTTTTTTATTCTAATTTTATTCAGTGCTATTAGTTTTAATCCTAATCTTTTACAGATTGTTGTCATCTGTATCTATTTGGAAATAGGCAGAGGATCTGCTACCCCTGTTTTGAAACACCAATGCATGACAATTTTGGTCTTCACCTGACTCTCACTATGTGGTATGGTCTGCTCAGTGATAAAGAATGTTTTGGCTCTCTCACTGTGTTTTTATTAAGGTAGTGTACAAGTATTGTAAATAAATGAAGCCATGTCTCCATCAGCTGTATGAAACAGACTTTAAAATGTGAACAGGTTGTAACTGATACAGAGATCCAGAGTGAACCTGGGGTGTGGTGTGAGCTGCTTTGTTCCTCTTTGACATAGGAACTCTTGAATGCACAGTGAAAATTTAGTGCTGCTACTGTTAACCATTTCAGTCCTCAAGGAAGGCAGACAGCAACAAAAGAGACTCAGAATGCAGAACTTTCCTCTGTGAAGGAGTGAAAAGCCCAAATGTCTAGAGGTTTGTTGTGTATGAGATGGTGCAAATGACTGTGAAGAAACAGGCCAAGAAAAAATCTGAGCATTCCTTCTTTTTGGATCTGGAAGTCCTTGTTTAGGATGTCTTGTTCTAAGATCTAACTGAAAATACCTGGATAAATACTGAAAAAACTGAAAATACTTGGGTAAAGTCTGCTAAGGCTGTAATGGCGTCTGTGGCTAATCACTCCAGCTACATCTAAAATGTTTTTCCTTCTCTTGTGTCCATAATAGAAAAATTTAGACCCCAAACTCATATCCCTGCTAATAGTGGTTCACTGAAACAAAGGAGAAGCCATGTTTTTTCCACAAGGCATAGAAAAATCTGTCTCCACAGTCACACGGTTGGGCCTGCCTTGTAAGGGGTGTAAGAACAACTATCTACTTCCCATCCTTTGCTTTCTTTTCCTTTGCTACTTTTCTGCCCCTAAGGCTTGGGGTCATAGGATTAAGACAATTCCTCCCGTTCACCATAGAGAATAGCATGACAAGCATAAAAAACTTGAGCAAAGTGTTGATTTTGTTGTTATTGTTGAAAATGTCAAAAATGGCCTATTTCATGAATCACTTTGAAGATTCTGTGTTTTGAAGCACTCAGTTTGTTCATTAGAGCTTTCAGTCAGCAGCATAGTGCTGTGCATCTCTGTGCATGGCCTTAAATTACTGACTGTGTAGGAGGTGTGGCAGCCACCCCAAACATTCAGGGCTGTGGATTATTCAGGACTTGTCACATGGAATGACCTGCTGAGTGTGGGTATGGTACCTTCTCTCCCGTGGCTTTGCTGTGTTGGCAGCTTTTGAGTTAATAACTTCCTCTCAGTGGAGGGATGTGGTGGCCTCTTCCATCGTGGATGATTTTCACTTGTTTGAGAAAATCTGGTGCTCTTTGGTCTTTCACTCCTCTCACGTGACTCATCCAGCTGCCAGTAACGGCGTTCCATTTCTCAGTGTTGTCGTGGTACATTTTGGACATCACATCCAAACAAAACCAAGAATGGCAGCTTTTTTTTTTTTTTTTTAACAAGAAGTAATTAAAGAGAATAAGCAGTAAGAAAAAAAAAGGCAAATGACCTAGTTTGGTCTTTGCCGCAAAACCCACAACTCTCTGGGGATATCTAGTATGTTAGGCAAATATTTCAAATCTGTCTCTATTTCAAATGTGAGTCATTTCAATTAGACATCTTTCAGTTATTTGTTCGTTGGTCTTAATTAGGTAAACTCCAAAGCACTGCAGCATGCGTTTATTGTTGAATAATTACCCTTTTGGTAAGTTTTCTTGCTCTTATCTTCTTAGCCTTAATAGCTAATTTTGTCAGTAAGGGTGAAGCCTTCCTGAATGGTAAACAAGGTGCTCCCTAGGGAAGAAAAAGAGTTATTGCTCTTTAGTAGGGGTGTTTTAAATGCTGATCTCATTGTTGGACAGACAGGTTTGGCTTTGTGTAAGGAAACGTTCTGTTTTGTTCTTGGAGAATTTACCCCTAACAAGAAATGTAGGGCTGACCCTACAGGTCCTGACCAGTGTGAGCTGTCCTTTCTGAGGTGTGTAGCTTCATCACAGTCCATGGGACCAATTGTCACGTGACTTAATCTGGCATAAATCAAGAAAAAACTCCCCCAAAGTCAGTTACCCCAAAATGAAAGAAGCAAGATATCCAAAATTGAACTAACTTGATTACTCATATGGAAGGAATTGCCTGATTGCAGCCTTTGCACACTACTGTATCAACTGCTTCCGTTCCCTTGTGAACACTTAAATGTGAAGATATAAATCAAAACTGCAGGACACAAAAAGACAAAAGTTACCTTGATGGATTCCACTTCCATGAGATCCTTCTGGAAACCATTCTGCTTTTATTAGATTTACTCTCTGTAAATTAGGATTAGTTTTTTATATGGATTTATGGAATGGCTATGGTATAGTGCAAGCAGGGTGAACCCTCTGGTCAAGGCAAGGGAGTGTGTGCTCTTTTCATCTGTTACTGGTAAGTTACAGAATGTAGGTTAAAGGCCCCTCGATACCAGTGAAAGAAGAGATCTGGTTCCAGACATGGAAAGTGCTTAAATCTTACGTGTGCCAGCCAGTGATATTAATATTGTATAGAACAGCCAGTTGTCAAAGGGCCAGATTCTGTTCTCAGTTAAAGTGGTGTAAAGTGGATTTTTTCCCTTTTTTTTCAGAGGTAATGAATTTGCTTTCGCATGTGCTTGGACACTTGAACACTTGGGTTGTCTGTGTTTGGAGATAATCTCACAGTTCTTTTTTTAGTTGCTTTGGGGGAAAAAACCCATGAGCTGCTGGTGTTGTTCCTTGTCCATCGTTGTTCCAGCTCACATGTGGTGAGCACATGTCAGAGGCCTTGGTGCAAGTGCAACTGCACTCAGGGCACTGTTGTGCAAAAAATTTTTAGCTCTTACTAATTAATCTGTAAGGTACTTTGTGAAGGCAAATGGATTGGCTGAAACACAGAATTTCATGGATTTAGCATAAGTGTTCTGTTCCTTTGCAGGGAGCGAATGTGTTCTCTGATTTGACAGCTACAAGAGAAGATAATTATTTTTGACAGCACAGGGATAGTGTTCATGTTATTCTAGGAAATCTCTGTCTTCACACAAACAGGTATCAGTGTGTGCTGCAATTGGTATTGCTGAGTTTTGGTGGAAGCTTCAAGTTTCTGTGTTTTGATAATATGATAAAATTGGTAAAGTACATATTTAGAAAGCCCTAATGAATTTCAGACTTGTGTCATTTGGGGAATGAAAGAAAGTGTTTTATTACAAGTCCAGTATAAATCTTAAACACTTAAAAAGGATCTACAGTATTTTGGAGGGAAGATACATCTTGACTGTATTCCAGGTAATTCTGCTGGTGGAAAGAGAGGAACTGTGAATTGGGTATTGTAATATGATTGATTTACCTTCTTCTCTTGGTGGTGTGGCCTTTAAAAACTTATTCACAGTATTCAACAGTGTATTTAGATACCCTTCAAATATGATTCATCTCCCCCAGTTAGCAGTCCTGCTAAGGTAGGTATTGACCCTGTAATGAGTTAAATTATGATGTGATAAAGCCAGAATAGGAATGGAATAAAGCCTGATGGAGCTGTAGACTCCAGAGGATACAATGATAATTTATGTCATGGTTGCTAGTAGGGCAGAGCTGATAGTCAGAAAGACCCACTATAAGCTGAAAGGCATCCAAAGTGATCTTAAACACCTCAGTCTAAATCCACTGAATACAACTGACTGTGCCGGGCCAGAAGATGCTTCATTACAACAGATCCAAATTCCTTGGCAATTAATTTTTGTTTCCTTGTGAAACCTTTCATTGCCACTGCCTTGTTGTAAAATGGAGAATTTTGCAAGCCAATCCAAAATGAGTTTACAAAGTCATCAGTGGAGAGAGTTCTTAGTCAAAACCTTGTCTTTTTTTTGGTTATTTTTTTGACAGTGAACGGTGGCTACAGTCACTGCAATTTGATCTCTGAGAAGAAGAACATGATGGACATGGAGATGACGAGTGGCTCGGTGCCCGTGTGCAGGCAGGGTCTGTTCCTGCACACGGGGAACTCCCTGGTGCGAGAGCACGCGCTGTCCCGGGAGAGGCTGCTGCACGTGGGCCAGCTCAACTTGGCGCACTCGGATCTCAGGTACTGCTCCAGGTTTCACCAGCTCGTGCCCTTGGCTCCACCCCTGTGCCATGGTATCACCAAATTACTGCCTGGGAGGCAGGGATGATACTTACACCCAACCCAGTGTCCCCCACACGGTGATTTGGCATGCCACCACCAAACCTACAGGAAGCCAGTGCCACTTCTATTTCTGCAGCATTTCCCTTAATGAAGTATTTGCAAAGTTCCCATACAGCCACATCCTTGGTTTTTGCTTTTAAGGCCATAATGTGAAAATTTGGTCTCTGGTTTTGATATATACACTGTAGTTGGATATGCTATGAACAGAATCTCTATTTAAACATTTGCTATAAATTAATTATATGAAAACACAGAACTCCATTATTTTTTGTTGTTGTTACAAATTTAACATTACCAGATTTTAAACAAGTACCCCAAACAGACATCCATTGTGAACAGAAACCTGCTACAAATTAAAATCTATCCATCTATTTTAATTATGCTGCTTTTTGGCAGTGTATATAATAGGAATAATCTTGACCTTTTTGAAGAGCTGTAGAAAAGAGAAGCCTCAATAAAGTTGCAGCCTTTATCTTAGGTACTTGGAATACTTGGCACTCTGTGGATGGGCCTATCAGGCTCTGAAATTTCCACAGTCACAGCAAGGGGAAATATGGCCTACAGCTTGGTCTTGAAAATCTGACTGTTCCTGATTTTTGTTATACGTATTCATGCCTTGTTTCCCCTTTTCAATTTACTGGTGGCTTAAGAACATCTGTGTTTTCAGGAGAAAGAGGCACAGTAACGTGGCAAGCAAGTGGAAAGGCTTTTTTTCATGTTTGTTTGCTTGTTTGTTTGAAAAGGATAAATAATATCCATGCCACAACAAAATAATCCCCTATTGCCACATGGATTTGTAGATGCCTTTGCAGCTGGATGTAAATCTGCTCGCTCCTGGTTTCTTTATGGCTCACTGTGGGACTGGCAGTTATCAACCGTTTTTTTTCATTCTGTCAGTGAGGACAATTATGAAACAAAGATAATTAGGGCAGGAGCAAACAAAAGGAGGAAGAGAATACTCTGCTTAGATCTTTTTGAACCTTTTTGTAAATTTTATAATGGGGAAATGACAGATACCTTCATACCTAGCATCACAGTACCCATCCTCAGAAATATGAACCCCTTCCAGCCTCCATTTGGAAGAGAATTCCCAGAACAACATAAAGGATTGTTGACTGCATAACATGAGAAAGTAGCAGGTGATAGGCCTGATTCCCTCCATCTGGTTTGTGGCATGGTCTAAAGCCTTGAGACTCTGCTGCCTCTCAGTTTGGAAATGTTTGGAGAATATCCTGAAGGACATTACAGGTTGTTTTGTATCCCACTGGTCATGCTCTGCTTGTATGTCCACCTGGCTAACAGTGCATTTGTGTGCATGGGATTTGCAAGATGAAGCCAATGCCCAGCTCTGCTCTGTGGTCCTCACAGACACAGTGCCTCCTTGTATCACAGTGCTTTTCATGAGACACATGGCAGAGGGCCAAAACCTTGGCGTTTGAGAGAAGGTGGACAGCATTTCAGACCATTTCTTTTCATGTTGTTTGTGATGCTGAAGATTCTTGACAAGCAAGTAAGAGGAAACAGATTCCTTCCCTGAAGAACTGAAAACAGGAGAATGAGAGACTCAGAAGTGACTGAGCTGGGAGTGATGCCCAGGAGAGGAGTGAAGTCAGTGGGAGCCAGGGGTGCTCTGTGCCTCCCCAGATCTCAGCTTTCACCAGAAAATGGATGAGAGAAGTAGGGCTGCAATTGTCAGATATTGGAGCACATGGACATCAGGGCAAACTCTCTTTGCTTGTTCTGGCCAGCTCTAATGACCAGCACAGAGATAAAGGGAGACATAAATTCAAACAATATCTCTGGGGAGAACATTGAACCACTTTGCATTTCTAGGTTATGGAACATCCAAGGAAAAGCCAAACAAACCAGGGAGCACCTCCCCTAGCAATCAGAAAATCTTATTTTAGGGTTTGGGGTTTTGGTTATCTTTGTCCTTTTTCCACTTCAGTGCGCTGAAACTTGTTATCTCCTTCAGCTTCTCCCTGAAATTGTTTTCCCTTGGGAACTGTATTCTAGGGATGACTGCCTTAGTCCAACGATCATGATCCCTCTTCTTTCTGGCCCCTTTTCCCCACTCACTTAATAACTTTTAAGCTGTGCAGCATAATTGCTGCTACATTCTATCTGTGAATGCAATGTGTGTGGGACTGGAAAAGTCCCAATACCTTCCTCACCACAACTGGAGGCAGCACACAGCTAATGTTGGCCTTTTGTCAGATAATCCATTATCAGCTCCGGCAAACCCGCCCACACTGCCCTCAGTGCTCGGAGTGTAAAACCCAGGGAAGGCATCAGAGCACTCGGATAGTGTTGCACAGGGTCCCTGGATGTGCAGCACAACAATCCCCTCCAGCTCCTTAAAACTGTCAGTTATCACCGGGTGCACATTTCCAGTGGCAGTTGAAGGCATGTATGTTTTGTAAATAATCCGGAGATTTCAGATCCAGTCATCTTTTCCTCTGAGGGCAGTTGGGAACTGCAGTGCTTCTGGCATGGTGCTACTGGCCTCGTGCTCTGGCTCCAATTACCACGTAAGGGAGTCTCTTAGGAAACACTGCCTCACTATCCTCTGAGAGGCTGCTGTTACTCTTCAAAGGCCTTACACTCAGCTTTCATGAGCTTAAGAGGCAGTTCTGTTCCCTCAGACTGTCCATCCCTGGTGTGTGGATGCTCCCTCTGAAGGGAGGTGTGTGGGGTGTATTCTTCTCCTGACCCCACTGTCTTTCCAGGATTGTTTATCTGGAAGCCCTTGCAGAGCTGCTCATGCTGGTCCACGTGTCCCTCTCATCTTACCTGTTTATTTCATATACATTTATATCTATATTTGTCCAGAGATTGTGAAATCCTTACAGCCAGCACAGCCTGTGGGTACCAGACCTTTAATCTGCTCCGTGGCTGTAAGAGAAAGATGCCAGGGGCAAAGAATCAGTGGGTATAAGGGGAGCCCCCCTGCAAGCTGGCTGCCAGACACCTTGTGTCAATCCTGCATTGGTTTTGTTTCTGTGCCCCTTCTCCCTTCAGACTCCTCAGGACAGGGAGAAATGAGTGTGACTTTCTCTAGAATAGTGATGGCAAAATTCTGCCAGGAATACAGGAACTTTGTATTAATGCACGTTGACATCAGGTACCCCAACACTCAAACATCAGGAAATTGAAGAAATGTCAGATTTCTCCCAGCAGAGTTAACTAATATGGGATGTATAATGTATGTAAATATACAGTGCTACAGAGAAAACTGCAGATCCTGGAGAGGACTTGGTTCTGATCTGCGCACGCAGCCTGTGCTTATAATTTTGTAGGCAGAGAATACATAAGACTCATCTGTGGCAATGGGAATAATGCCTTTAGTGCCCTCATCTCATTTGCTTTTGAAGTCAGGCATTCCAGCTTGCCTTGTGGTTCAGAGCTCCCTTTTGTGTGTCACAGAATCTGCACTGCAACATCTTATCAATACAATCTTGACTCTGAGTAAGATCCTCTGCTGGAAAGGTCGCTGTTCCTGAGGATTTTGGAAACCTAGTGTTTCTCAGGACAAGGATGTTTGTGTCCATCCTGCAGGTACTCTGCACTGACTCCAGCTCAATCAAAAACCAAACTTCTCTCATGGATTTCTGGCAAGATGGGAGCTTTACATAAAGCTTAATAATACAACACCAATTATCACAGGCTGAAATGTAAGGCTTGGGTTAGCTTTATATGATGTAGGAAATGTGTTGAGTTTACTTTTGCCTGAGGCTTTGGGACCACTAAACTGTGATACAAACTGAATTATTTAGAAGAGTTTTTGTACAGCAGAAACCAAGTAATAGGAAATGCTGTGCCTGGCATGGCATGCTGTAAAGCCTTTCTCAGAATGAGTTTAAAACACCAATCTTTCACTGAGCAAACAGAGCAGGGCTTCCCAAACATATGCAATAAAAATATACTTATGCCACATATTTTACAGACATATGGTTCTGTAAATGTTAAAAAATAATGTATGAATGCTGTTTGGTTTGGTTTTTTAAAATATAAATTTGCCATCTGCAGAAACAGGTGCTTTACGCTTATCCAGAGACCAACTGTGCAAACCTAAAGGGAGAAATTACAAACAATGGTTTATGGAAACCTCTAATTTTTTTTAATGTACTGTTTTAAACTTTCTGGTGGAAAGCAAATTATCTGATTGTTCTGTATCAGTGAATGGTGGAGAATTTAACATCTCTCATGATCTTAAAGAGGTTTTTTACATTAAGCCCTATTGGAACTTAGAAACCTGTCAGTAGTGAATGCAGTATTCCCAGTTGTGTGCCTCAGACAAGTGCCAATTTTTGACAGCCTTAATTTCGTGGGAAGGAAGTATTTTTGAAGCTTTTGATTGTTGTTATTTTTCTCCATCCCTTTTTGTTCTTTTGAGGGCTATTACCAAGGAAATTTTAGAAGTTATCCCAGCTTCCCATCTTAATATTAGTGATGGATTAATGGAAATAATAGTGATAAAATAATCGAAAGTGTAAAATAAATGCAGTTTATTCAGCAGCTTCATATTTTAGTTTATAAGTGTCCAAAGTACTTTTAAGTACATGTGTTTCATGCTTTAAAATGTGTCAGACCTGTCTTAGCTGTGGTGTCACACACAAGCTGCCACATGGCTGGGTTTTCTTCAGCTTTTGTGGTGCTAGCATCATAAAAGCATAAAATTCATTTAAGTGGAACATGTCAGCTTAAGAGCCATGGGGCACTTCTCTGGAGGGTTTATTAGCTCAGGTACAGCTTTCCTGCACACAGATGTACTGTTTCCTCTCCTTGGTCTGGCACGATGAAGCCATAGGTTAAACCCTCCCGTGCTTTAGGGATATGTAAGGAACACCCTCTGCTCCTAAGAAAAAACACACAGTTGGATCATCCACAGTAAATGTTTATAGCTGAGATAAAATGTTTTATTTTAGGCCATAAACCAGTTGCTAACTGCTTGGAAGAAAATGTTAGGAGGAAATGTTTCTTAATGCAGTGCTTTTCTGAAAAGTCTTCTGTGGAGTTCCTCAAGGTTCTGCTTCCTCAATGAATGGATTCAACACACATGAAAAATGATGAAAAATCACTTCTTCTAAACAGAACTGTGATTTACAGTCCCATGCACTCTTTATTATGAAAAATGGAGATGGGAATACATAGGCTGCCATTTTAAATTTACTGGCTGTGAACTTTTTATTCTGTGGAAGTAAATGCTCAGCAGATCTCTCATTGATTCTGGAATGCTGGTTGAAAGCAAGCAGTTCTTTTGCTGTATTCCTTTTTTCTTCAGTGATATGGCTCCTTTTTTAATTTAGCAAAGGAAAGCATGTCTCTAACATGTAAGCAAAGCTCAGCTAGCCTTTTTTGTGTCAACAAGAATGCCAAGGCATTTCCCCAGTGTGCTCTGAGGAAAATGACAATATTTTAATAATTCAGAAATGCCCAGAGTTCTCAGACTTCATTCTCAGCTATTGTTTTGCCCAATCTATTATGTATTGAAAGTCTCAATCATGATTGATGAACTGCCTGTAGCAGTGAAGATTCTCTGTTCCATGTGTAACCCAGTGTGTCAAATTAATCCTGTGTAAAGTGATGCTGTCTTTACACAGGTTGGAGAGGAAGCACTACAGATTTTTTTAGTGTAATTGCTGCATTAGACAGGCAACATCAGCAGAGAGCAAGTACTTCCATTCTGCAGGGCTTAACGAGTGTTGTGTCTTGTACAAAAATCATAAACCCTGTGGTGGTTAGCGATGCTTAATGAAAACTGTATTGCAGGTCACCCAGGTTTCAAGACTCAGTAGATTCTGCTGCTCCATGCCTGAATGGAAGTCACCCGGCTCAGCACATTAAACAAGAATGCCCCAGTGATTATAAGGTTCTGTCTGAGGCTTCCACACATAGGAGGATTACAGAGGGGATGGAGCTGAGAGCCTCCAGTAGTCTGCATCCTGAACTAGACCTAATGAATAATAGCTTTACAAATTCACTTTCATCCTACTTGTTTAATAATGAACACAGCTCCTCCCTGGGTCCTTTGTCACTTGGCACCCCTCAGCACTCGGCCAGGCTACAAACAAGCAACCTGAAGAAGAGGTGCATCTCTGTTGTGCCGTCTTCAGCCGAAGGAATCGATATTACAGCGATCATCCGCACGTCGCAGACGTCACTGGTCACCTGTGTGAATGGACTGCGAGCTAACTCAGCTGGCATTTCCTCTCATCCTGTGGAGATCAGTCATCACAGTGCTCAAAAATCCTCTCAGCCCCAGTCTTGCTCTCAGCCTGGAAACCCTTGCAGTATTCCCTCCCCTCCAGCATGTCTTGTACCTCTTTCTACTGAATGTGACAGAGGTGACTGTGAGCAGATCCAAATGCAGCAAGTCGAGGAGAATGGCAGCCTCAGCCTTATGATGAATGGCACGAGCCTTCCTCACCAGAACTCCTCGCACAGCACCCAGAAGGTGAGTTTCTTAAAACAAGAACCGGCTGACGATTATTCCTCCAGTGCTGATCTTTTCCGCCATCACCAGGGGCTGCCTCCCCCTTACCACCTCCACCAGCAGCTCAGCCAGACCCCAGGGACGCTGCCTCACCTCAGCACCTCCATGTCTCCCAAGTCCCTGCAGCCCAGCGACGGCGATGAGCAGGACCTCAGCAGTGGCAAGCAGGTGTGTCAGTGGATTGACTGCAGTGCCACTTACGACCAACAAGACGAACTGGTCAGACACATAGAAAAGACTCACATTGACCAGAGGAAAGGAGAGGACTTCACTTGCTTCTGGGCAGGCTGTGTCCGTCGCTATAAACCCTTCAATGCTCGTTACAAACTGCTGATTCATATGAGGGTTCACTCTGGAGAAAAACCGAACAAGTGCATGGTAAGTCTGGATTATATTTGTTTGAATAGAAACATAAATGCTCTTCTCTCTTTCTTGCTCTCTCTTCGATCTTATTCCAATATAATTGTTGTGCTTTCCTGTAACTTAGTCTGTAGCAGGCTAAAGGGGAATTGGAGAGAACCTTAATCTAGAAGGAAATGATTGAGTAAAAAATACTGTAGTTCTTGGAAAAGGGATTCGGTTTCCTTATATGAGAGCTTAACTTTTAATACAGTGCTTTGTTTTTTTAATATTCATTAAACCACTAATAAAGTGATGATCAAAGCACCTAGCCGTCATTTAACGTAAAACAAAGTCACTGAGCCTCGGGTGACATTTTTAATCAAGAAGCATAAAACACATCTAATGAAATTCTTTTCATTCCTTCAGCTGAACAATAACCCATAGAGTTGTAAGTGCAAAAGCTTCAAATGTAGTTTAGACAAAAGAAAGAAACTTGTTAAAGGATTTTAAACAGTTAAAAGACTAAAAAGAATATATTTAATTACATTTTCAAAGGTTGTTAGGGGCTTTTTTAATTTGCAAAACAGAGCTTTAAAAATAAGTAAAAACCATTGTTCTCTTCTGATCAAGAAGATGTAAACAACAGCAGTGTTCCAAAAAGAGGATCTTGGGAATAACACCATCTCTGCATCTGCCCACCATGATGACAATATGGCCAAACTAAAATAAAAGTTAATGACTTCCATTAAGCTTTCCACATGTTTGAAACAACAATGATACAAGACCCTGACTGAAACAGATGAAGCAAAACAAGTTTGACATAAGCTTCCAAATTGGGCCATGAAATTTGGAAAGTCTCATTTGTAACACCCACACGCGTGTGCACGCATGCACACGCACAGAAAAGTGCAGACAAAGGGAATGGTTATGGCAGCAGGTTGGGGTTCCTGATAGGCAGAATTTTCAGCTATATGTCTATTTTATTGTTTTGATCAGAGCATGATGCAATGGAAAATGCTTGTAAGGATGTTAGATCGTGACAAACTTTTCCATGGTAAGCTGTACTTTCTGTGGAGGAATAGGAAAGAATGTTTGTAGAAAAAGCTTTCAGGCCTGCAATGGTTATGGAAGGGAGAAGGAAGAAAACAAGAATATTCAAAATGTGTTGCAGAGAAAAATTTGCTGTAAGTGATTGTCCTGATTATCTTTTTACTCCTATTGGATAAGTGAAAAACATTATCTTAATGTCTGCACAGTTTAGTGGGTTTTCCTTAAGATAATACTGGAAACAGTGCATATACTTAGAGAATACCATCAAATTGTCCAAGATAAAATGGTAACACTCTAAGACTTAAGTGTTTCTTTTTGCTTTGAATGCAAGAACTGAGTGGTTCTATTCCAGAAGTAGCTCAATGACATTTTCTAAATGTACAAATGAATTTAACTTCCCCTGAATAGATGTATTTTATTTATCAATTATCGAAGGATAATGCAAGTTTGCTTCTTTCCAAACAAAAGCATAGGTAAGTAAATTGAAAGCATACTCAAAACATGAAGCCCTGATTAGTTTCTTGTGGTGCTGAAAGATCACTAGACTCCGTGGATAAAGGAACTTGTCTCTTTTCCTGAAAAATGCATATTTAACAGGTATTGTATGGCAGACTTCTAATGTTACATTCCTATTCCTACAGAAAACTTGGTAAACCAGAGAAATGCTGTAATATCTTAGTAAATGCTAAAAATGTCCTATTTTCAATTAATTTCATCTGCGGTAAAGTTCCAGCTTTTGATAACACGTCAAGGTTTTGTGAATAGGTTGGAAAAACCTCTGCATCTGATACTGCAGACAGCCTTTATGTCATATTTATATAGCCTTGGCATGTAAGCATATAGAGATCTCTTTTACTGGAGCAGATATTGTAGTTGTTCCCATACATGGAACAGCCCAATCAGGACTGGGAGCTCCACATTGCTCACCTTGGAGTTAACTCTTCTCTTCCCACAGTAAGAGCCATCCACTGTCAGCAGAGGTATTGTGTGTTAAACCTTGCAGTCTGGAATTCTGCAGGGAGGGAAGTGGATCCAAGAGAATACATAGAAACCATCTCTTCTTTGCAAATTCAGTTTTCTACCCTGAAAACAGCTTGATCTAGCAGGGGCAGGATCCAAAGTTGCAGTACAGCTCCTTGAATTTGTTAATATCAAGTGGGGATTATTTGCCCAGTGAATTCCATTCCATGTGAAACAGGGGTTGCTGTGCAGTGTTGCGTTGTGCAGTGATGTAATGTCATTTTAAATGATGGCTTTTCTTTTGATGTGGTAATAGTTGTGCTCTTATTCCTGCAAATTAAGAAGGCAATTCATTCTCTGTAGATAGAGGTCTGAGATTTTGTTGTGTTTTTGCTGTAGCTCTGTTAAAGTAACTTTGCATCTCTTGTATTTGTAGTGGAGATTTTCTTTTGCTGTTCACAATTACCCATTGCACTTTCTTTTTAAGCCCTTGATTTCTCTCTTGCCTGTAAGATTACTGCCTGACTAGGTATTGAACTGCTCAGGGGAAGCTAACAGTGAACAGCACCCCGCCCTCATACATAAAAGGACTTTTCCATGTAAAATTATTAATTTCTTATGACAGGCTTTGCTACTATGTACTGTAATAGACAAAGGAATTTTGGAATTCAGGCTACTTGAGAACAGGAAATACATGAGACATTTTGATTGAAAAGTAAATGGTTCACTAAAACTGCAGTTAATCCTTTTATTATCTTTCCAACAGCAGTTTCCACAATACTTTCATGAGGTAAGCTTCCTTCAGTCCAACTGTAACACTCTCATCGTTGCAGCTGGTTTGAATTTAGCGAGCCTGCTTCTTTCTTTACTACAGACAGGCGACAGGCAAAACAGGATCTGCTGTGGAGCACTGCTGATGTTTTGGGTCCATATTCTGCTCACCGTGTTCCATTGCCAAAGCTGGTACTATGAGTATTCTGTTTTCATATTCTGTTAAATATTCTAATTAAGTGGTGCCTTCTCGTCATTGCGTCCTTCAGTTTGGTTTTTCCTTGGGCTCTGCAAGTAGTCTAAAGGAAACTACCTAATCTCTTTGCAATATCCTGTTATGTTTCATACTTAACTCATGTTATTTTAGTTTTATTAAATTTGGGGTTCATCTGCATTATAATCAAAAATATATCCAACAAAAATAATGATGCAATGCCTTTAAGACTTTAACTTCTGAAGATTAATTTCATGCTTTTTTAGATTTGATGTCCCAGACAATTGGAATTTTGATTGTCTGAGACAGCAAAAATTAGCAAGCTTAATGGTTTTTATTTTAAAAAAAGGAAGAGAAAAATTTTCTCATAGCTGCATCTTTTGCTGCCTTTCAGTTCTTCGAATACTTCGGTGAGTAGAAGCATGCTGATCTCCAGATATTGCATCCTTGGTTTAAGCCTCTGCTTGCAAATGTAAATACAGAGCTGCTCATTTAGTTGTCTAGAATTGTTTGATTTGGACAAATCTGTACTCGGCTTATTAGTTTACCCTCTTGTACTCCTGTGGCTTCATAACGAGTAGAAAAAATGTTCCCATCATCGCATTCATGTGTGCTCAGGGGCCTCCCCAGACAGGATCAAGGTAAATGATTTATCTTCGTGTCATTTCTACAGGTGTAATTAGTGTTCATAGAAATTGGCTGTCATAATGTATGTGACATCCATGAAAGGAGCTGGACAGGGATAATATTTATGGTTAATGTCTTTAGTTTTTGTATTTCAAAGAAACAAATGTCTCCTGTGTGTTCTAGACCTGTTTCTGTGTTTGCTAAGAGAGTTAAGGCTTTGAAGCCAAAATCTTTTCATGTATATATTCAACATACTCAGTTTGGGAGGAATCTGAAAGGAATTATTTGGGTGCTGTATTGTACACAGTGAAATTCAGCACCTGTGCTGTTTGTAGTCAGTTCTTTTGAATCCCTAAGGCTGAGACACCAAAGGTACTGCATTAAACATGGGGAAATTGAGACAGAGAAGATAAGTAACTTGCCTAAGGGCGTCTTTAGGCAATTCCAGCATTCCAGGGCAGATCTTGTGTTCCAATCACCATTTCACACAATCTAACAATTTGCAATTTACTGGTGAAACAGATTTTTGTACAGATTGCACAAAAGATTGCGCTCTGGCTGCACTTCCTGTTAATTTTTCGCTGCACGTCTCTGACGCAGGTGGTTTGACATGATGTGAGTGTGTGAGAGCTTTCATCAGAAGGCTTGGCTGCATCTGTAACACTTCATGGGCAGCGACCTGGTTATTGGGAATACAGGAGAAGGCCTGTGGAGCAGATTAGTATTATTGCTTCTGTTTCTGAGGAAACCAGTGTGGCATCTCTGTTCTCAGTAGAGGGCGAGTCTGATGCTGTCTGCAGTCCATGGGGAGTGTGTGTCCAGCAATGCAGGGTGGGAAATGAGATCTCTACAGGGCTACAGCTACAGAGGAGTCTCAGGGACAGCCCTGCATCTGTGGGGAAAATGGGCCTGCATGCAGCAGCTTATCCGCTTGTGAGTTACTTCACCTAAACAATGAGTTTCCATGCCTGACTCGAGGGAATGTTGTGGAAGTCTGGAAAGTGTTTTCAGCTTTTGGAGTGGAGAGTGTCATGCACTGATGCCAAAGGAGTGCTTTAAAAGAACAACAATAATATTGGGCTCACTTTCTTTCCTTTGAAGTCAGTAGTAGGAAACATCCATTCTATCAAAGCTGCCTCAGCAGAGATCTCTCTTTTTATTATGGCTCTGATGGCATTTCCCGATACTGTCAAGGAACATCAGCATTCAAAACACTCTGATTAGAGGAGTAGACAGCAATTCAGTGGTTTTGTGGAAACACAATGTTTGTTTGTTTACAAAGCCCACTGCAGATTCCAGGGCAGTACAAGTGGGTTTAAGCATGCCCCAGCACTGGAGGGCAGGCCAACAACAGGGTTTAGGCTTGGCTCTCTCTCCTCATGCCCAACCAGCTGGTGAATTTGAACTCGTGTCTGCCCACAGGAAAGCTCCACACTAACAGATCTTGCAGAGCAAAAGCAGCAGAAATTACTGGGCCCAGATTCCATTGTGAGTGGGATTGTCCTGTGTTCCAGTGCAGCAGAACAGAACTGCAAATGACTACAGTGCAATGGCCCTGCACTGCCCTTGGGGGCTTGGGACCTTGCCTTGAGCTGGGCTGCAGGGGGGCGAGCTGCCAGGGTTTTCCTGAAAGATTATCAGCCTCCCAGTTTGGTCCTGGGATTGTTGGGCTTCTATGATGTGCATCTCCTTTATCAGGCTGATATAAAAATGATAGAGGATGCTGGACCTGGTGGGATTCTGCTCTGAGCAAGCTGGACTGGCTGCCTTTCCTCTTGCTTTCCAGCAGTCTGATACGGGTTAGGTCTGGCTGACATACTGCCAGGGTTCTTTTTGCGTAAATCTAAATAAATTAAAATGAAGTAAATTCCAAGTGTTGCTGCCAGAATCCAGAATGGCTTTCAAGTTCACTTGTCTGCCTTAAAAATGTTATACAGGACGCTGAAGAGATCTGAGAAATGGAATAGAGGTATAGCATGAAACTTCTATGGAGGAGGCTTTCAGATACATACTTTTTATATCCTACAAGAATATTTAATTCCACAAGGTTTAATTTCATTTGACCTGATAAATTATTAAGTAATTTGGGACCTGTTCAAAACATACTATCCTGAAGATTTCCTGATACATTTGTGCAGATCTGGTGACTGTGTGTAGATATTGCTCTTCAGGGTGTTAAATAAGAAACAAAGTGGGGTATTAGCAGTCCTGTCACCACAACACAGTGGGCACTCCCCCCGTGAAACTCCCTGCCATAGGATATAGTAATTAATTGCCACTATTATGGTTCTCACAGTGTTGGATAATTTCCACTAACAATACTTGGTATCTGCTGAAGGTAAGGTGATAGGCAGATAGTGGTTTAGGGAACAGATAGCCTTGTGACAAAAGCATGGTTATTCATTTCCATCCTCCATGACAGAAATTTTATTAGGCATTCCACCAGTTTTTTCAAACCAGCAGCAGGATCACAGGAGAGCTTTGAGAAAAAAACATTAGTGAATCTGGGTCCACCTTCATTTTGGAAAAGAAGTGATGGGGGACAGTGAACAGGACAAGAGGATTTTGTTACTATTGACATTTTATAGACAATGTGCTATTTTGGAAACGTTTCAGTATTTCAACCCATAATTTTTTACTTTCTGTTTCAGCATGAATAAGGTTTAAACAAAGACACTTCTTTTTGTTGTTGTTTAAAAGCTTTTCCCATTTGATTTATTCAGTGTTTTTATTTTGTTAGCAGAGTCCCCCAAACAATTATATTTCAGCTCATCCTGGACTGATTTATCTTCTCTTCATTCTTCAGTGTTCTGATTTGGCTACTGAAACACATATTTTTCACCACAATTCCAACTGTGACCTGATTTGAGTACAAGGAAGATGATCCATTTGCCTGCAAAGCCACAAATATTTGTCAGAATACTAAACACTGAGCTTTTGACAAATACCTGACAGTGCTCTGATTGAAAGAGAACATCTCAAGTAGGGAACAGTTTTGTACTAGAAGTGGTTCTCCCCAGGGACTGTGCTGCTGGTGCCCTTGTGGCACACAGGATGGGCACTGGTACCAGGACTCCTCCACACCAAGCGAAGGCATTCATTTTCTTTGTCAAATAATACGGGCTGAAGTATGACCAGCTTCGAAAAGTGAAATTTATTAGTTGTGACCTGCCATGTCTGGCTGCCAGACAAACTTCTAGGCATGTCTCCCAGGTCTCTTTTGGAAGATTTCTTCTAGGCTCCTTTCCCTTCCCTTTGCCCAGTTTGCATACGAAAATGACATCTCGATACCATGTTTTTATCTTTATCCTCTTGTCCCATAAGACTCAGCAAGTAGTGATTCTTTCTCATATTAAGACACTCACAATTATTTCCAGCTCTGCTGTGGCCTGGTTCTGCATGTAGATTTATTCTAACCCCAGTCTCAGCACAGCCCTATGAACGTCTCATGAGGCATCACCTTTTGAGATATCTTGCAAACAGCCTCCTAACTCCCAATTCATTCCAGCTGCACCACAAGATCACTTTCTTTGCCATGCAGATCAATGGATTTTATCAAATAATCACATCTGAAGAGGAAAAAGAGAGAAAGGCTTTCCAGTCTCTAAGCACTGTATTTGCAATAACTCTTCAGGATTTCTGCAGCTCACCATTTCCCATGCAGCAAAAGTGTGACAAGGTTTCTTTCTCACTGTCTCCCCTGCCTTGGAGTGAATCATCCATGGGTTTCACTGTTTAAATCTGCTCAGTAGTAAAGATAAGTGATACACCCTCAACTGGTCAGATGTATTCTCCACTCTAGTACTCATTTTTACAGAGCAGGAAATGTAATTATGAAATACCTGTTTGCTGTAGGAATACCTTAATACATCTCAAGAGTACCTCAAAGATGTGTCCAGCAGTTGTATCCTAAAACCATAATTGTGCAGGATCCAGCATGATTTTGGGAGGGTGAGTTGTCTCCAGAAGATCTGGGAAAGCAGGGTGCATTCAGTGATTTGAATAATATCTACAAGCAATGAGAGAGGAATTTTCTTTTTACCCCTTGAAATTTAATTTATAAAAAAACCCCTTGCATCCAAATATTATTAATTCTGTTATTTACTGGACAACTTGGCTGCCTGGTGCAAAACTTGTAAGTTCTAAAATTTTAGACAAAGTATTTGTGCTTGTGTTCTTGAGGTTAAGTGCTTGGCTTTATTTTATTCCTTTGTATGTGTTCTGTGGGGATTATTAAAAGTGGTAGGAATTGTTCAGAACTCTCAGTGATTTAGCCTCTCTTGAACAGTGATTAACCTCAAGAAGGAAAAATAGTTTGTATCACCTGGCAGAAGGCTTGGACAAATTAAAAAGCCATAAAATTAAATATTGTTTAAAACCCATGCCAGTGATATACTTAATAATATTTCTTATTAGGCCAATACATTTTAATACTTGTTATTAGTGAAACCTATGTCATTTAATAAAAATGTTAATCTGCATTTGTAGGCAACAGAGAGGCTGTATAGTGTAGTCTCAGGGGAGAAAGAGGAATTTAGTGCACATTAAAAACTTTATACAGTCATTTATGCAGTTTTATCTCAGTTCTCAATGTGATGCATTTGTTTGTTACTTTGGGGCAAACCAGCAGCAGTTGGCCTTTAATACCAGATGAGAAATGAAAAGCCATCATTGCACAGTGCAGGGTCACACTCTGAAACCTTCACTGGCTCATTTAGCAACTAGTCCAGTGGGCCTGGTAAAAAACAATGTGCTGGTTAAGCTGAATATATCAAAATGTGACCTGCTGGCATCTGACAGCTCACTCTGAGCATTTCCAAAAGCAGGCCTGGCTTTGGGTAGGTTTGTTTTGGAGGGGCCCTGCTCTGCACCTCTGAATTTGAGGTCCTCTTCCTCTCAGACCAGGAACTGAGTTACTGAAGTGTCGTGAACACTTCGGGATATTGTCACCTTGGATCTCCTTTTCCTTACAGGTACAATGAAATAAATTTCTTTCGAGCATAGTGGGGGTGAATAATCACAGCGAGGTACTGAGGCAAATAACTTAATGTGCCCATAATGCTATTTTGCATCTAATCATTCCTTCTACTGAGAATCCCAAAGTTCTTTGAAGCTTTTGCCTGCCAACAGCATTTCCTGTGTGATGAAAACTCTTGTGCCCAAGTTCTGGATACAGCTGAATTAAGACAAATTACTCTGCTGCTTTCTCTCCCTCTTTAAACTGGTGTCATTGTAAAGAACACATGAAATGTCTGGTGGAAAAGGCAAGGAACAGATATCCTCCTTCCCAGAGTATTTTCTCTTTCATATATTTTGTAAAGTTGGTGTAAGACTGTGCACCTTTGCTAACCAGAAAGACCCTTTTACTTCAGAATATTATTCTCATGAGTAGAGGTGTGCAAGACAGTGATTTTATTCAGCTGTACTGTGCCTTTCAAAGAAAATGGCACCATTGTAGAGAATTCTGTGCCCTGTGTTCTGTCTTACACCTGTATTTTCTGTATTTGGGTAAATCAGAAATGGCTGTATTTCAAATAGCTGTGCATTTAATCACAGACATTTGTCAGTGCCTGACTTTTCTATTTACATCCCTGGCTGATTGTGGAGTCAAGGAACAATAGGAGTTTTATTTCAAAGTCTCCTGTAGCTGTCTATATCAGTGTCTTCCCTCCATCTCCTTCTTTTATTGTTGTGTACAGATAACATATGTGTGAAGAGATCCTCTGCTCAGGTACAGTGGAGCTGCAGTGTTAAATAATTGATCTTGATCTGTCTTTTGAAACTGCATCCAAGGCATTTAAAAGTGGGAAATGGAAAAAGCATGTTCTCATAATCCCGCTCAGTAAAGTTTGCACAACTGCTCTTTGTTTCATCATGCCTACAATAAATCTTTCATTTTTGCCAATTGAGAATGCCTACTAAATCTGCAAATGATTACTTCCCTGAATTGTGTTGGGATTCTTGCAATACATTTTTCTTACATGGGTAATGATAAAATAAGAGTCCATCAAAAAATATTTTATTGCCTGGCAGAGAGCCTTTTATGAAATGGTTTTGATTCAAGGAGATTCTTCCAAGTGTTTTAGAACCGTTGCTTACAACTTCCCTTTAACCCTTGCATGGAGGGCTGCCAGGCCCTGGGAATGTCAGGATCAGGGTCAGTCAATCAGCAGCTGGTGGAATGCAGGACCTGGGTATCAGTTTAACCTGCAGCCCTCGGCCTGAGAGCGCGAGCGCCTGCTTGTAAAGGGGATTGTGTTACCACGAGATTAGAAAGCTGATGAATGTCAGACTGGTGGGAACCTTGTAAAACTAATCTGCTGTATCCATGTTGATATGATTGCACCCTGCTTCAGCGAGAGAGTGAGGAAGATGCGGTATTACAAAAAGGAAAGCACAAGGCAGAACTGGTGGGGCCATCTGTGTCACTGAGCCCAGGCACCACCTTACAATAATCCTTCAGTGCAGCCAGAGGCACAGAGCACCCCTCTGTCCCTGCTTTCAGGAAAGGTGTATTGTCAACATTGTGGCTTGTAAGTCAGGACCTTTCAGTCATGTGAAACAAATCCTGCCCTTTTCCCCCTTGATTTCAGAATTGGGTACAGCTACGTTTGTCTGCCTGTGCTCAGGAGCCGCCAGCTGTAGGAATTACCCTGCTTTCCTTACAAAGAGACACAGTCTCAGCCCGGTTCCCTGCAGACCTCGAGCAAACATAAAACAAGGCCCAGGGGGATGTTCCTGGAATGGTGCAAGTCATGATGCCTGAGAATACATTCAAGTACTGCAGGGAGAAGGGATCTGGCAGGAGATAGATACCTTGTGGTACTTACTTGCACTGACAAAACAGCAGTAGACCTGACTCCATGTGGGGTGCTCTCAACAAAACCACATCTATTGCTTGACGTGTTGCCCAGTTGCCTCCATGTAATCAACTGTCCCCTCAGAAAAGACATGGGAGATCAGGAAAAAAAGCAGATTGTGTGAAAATACTTTTAAGTATCACAATTACTTGCAAGGTTTTATCTTCCTGCATACCCTCAAATGTAATGACATTTTTAATTGCATGGTCGTGGCGATCTCAGAGTTCCCTGTTTACAGTGCTTTGGTCCAGCTGAACATTTTTAGGTCATACTTTGTCTTCAAGGCCAAGGAGTGAAAAGCTGACAACACCCAGGAACCAGACATGCATCAGATGAACAGGGCACACCAGCTTAGTCAGAGTAATTCTTTCAGCCACGTAGGTTATAAATAACATGTTTTACATTTCAGATTGGCAAACCTCCTCCTGCATGTGCCTTGCTTCTGAGCTGAAGTGACAAAGTTGTCTCAGTTGACCACTGACCATTTCTGTTCAGATTTTGAAAGGAGGCACTCAGGAATACTTTCAGGTGTGAACTTTGCTGAATTTGGAGGGAGAGGTATTGGAGGTAACAGTGAACATGATGGGAAAAGCTGGGTGAGGGATTCTGCATCATCTCTCCTCACAGATGGATAGTGAAAAGCAGCAAATGTAGGACTTTGTAAAGGAAAGACTTTTTAACACTGAGCAAAGTTATATGGATCAGAATGGAAGGAACCTTTGTGAAGCTTGGGTCTTCTCAGGGGACTGTGATACCCCCAGCCTTTCTCAGTACCTCTCAGGCAACTTGTAGCCAGGCCACTAGAATGACAGCACATTTAAAACATGAATATTTGTAACTGCATTACTTCATTTCTAGTGCTGTAAAAATACCATTCGCATAATGGGGTAATGGCCTGCAAGTTCTCATGATTTCAACTGTTTTGGAGTTACAGGAGTTCTGTTCCTTTATGGCAAGCATCCATTTTTCATTTTAACATCTTTGGCACTTGCCTAAAGGATGGGAAATTAAAAAATGATTAAGGGGACAGAGAGACTGTCTTTTAAGGAAAGATGAAAGGAATTAAACTGAGGCTGGGGTGGGGAGAAAAGAAAAGGGAGGGATTGTTTAGGAAAGAATAGAAAACAAGTAGGGATGATTGGGCAAAATCAGGCAAAGGAGAATTTAATTTTTCACTAAAGGTTTCCCAAAGATGAGGTCTCTTTTAGAGTAGAATAATTTCGTAGTGGAAATAGAAGATGCCCAACTGTATGAGTAACATAAGCTGTCTTACAAAATTGGAAAATAAATTGTAGGGAATAATTTTGAAAGCAAAATTACATCACATTTCTGTCACTCTCTGAACACAGATTATTGCATTACTAGGTGTAAGAGAAGGAAGTGCATTAGCAGGCACAGGGATACAGTTTAAGCCTTCAGATGCCTGTACTCTGAATGTATTATTTGTGTATTTTTGTCCTGCTGATGTTGCTATGAGGTAGCTGAGGATGGTGCCCATGCAGAGCACTGGGTGCTCAGCATCCCTGCGGTTGGGGACCCCACTGTCCAGCCAGGCCAAACTCTCAGACCTTCTCACAAACAGGTGCTTGCATTTCACAGTGGCAGGTGTGAAGTAGGAGATGACTGGCTAGAGAGTCCATTTGCCAAGAAAGATACCTTTTGTTTTGCTTTGCCTTTACCAGGTTTGACCTTTACAGAACAAAAAGTTTCTCCTCACCATGTAGGAAAGTCTCACTTTTGATTCCAGTGAAAGCTAACACACCTCATGGAGCTTTGTGCCAGAAACGCTGTGCCATGACACATGGATGCTTTATTTCTGCTGTGAAACAGGGCAGAGAGAGACTGCTGAGCACAGCAGCAGCTTCACCTGCAGCATCCTGGTCCAACTCACTCAAAATTCAGCTAGTGAAGCTCAAGTGCTGGATCCAGCTTGTTTGGTGTGCAGTGGTGGGTGTCCCAAAGCCCTGGGGCTGGGTCTGTGTTTGGCTGTGGAAGGGAGCCCTGGGCACAGGAGCACAGGCAGATGATGGTAAACAAAACATGGGGAGAGGGAAAGAATCCAGATCCTTTGTAGGCATCTCTGCTAAATCCGTATCTGGGCGTGCATTGGTCAATTTTTTGCTCTTTGTTTGCACCAGCCATTTTGAATAAGTTGTTCCCTTTAGCAGCTTAAAGCACTGCCATGGAGAATTTAAGTGATGGTAGGTACCATCACATAAATTTTTATACGTGGACAGGAGGGTGCAAGCTTAGAAGTTAGGGTTGAGTATTTCAGCTTGTCAGATATAGCTTCTGATACGTGTCAATTGTTTTGTGAAAATCGGGGTTGGACCACATCTCTGAATGGCAAGAGAAATAAATGGGTATCGTAGTCATACCAGAGACTTTCAATTTTGATTGTTTATAGCAACGCTGACAGAAACTAACACTATACACAAAACTGGTTTTGAAACTGCCCTTTTTTCAGAGTTAATGACCCACAGGCTAATGGAAATTTGCCAGTTTTTACCAGCTGGGATCTGGCCTGATTTTGCTGGGAAATAAAAGTGCAAGGCAAAGAAACCATTTCGATTTCTGAAAGTCTGTGATGGTTCTCTTCTCTCATTATAAAACCTTCACTTTTTTTCTATGTTGTGCTTATAATTGACGTGTGCTTAGCAGAAAAGCTGGCTTTGCCCAAGGACAGCATACCCTGCTTGCCCAAGAATTCCTTTTAACAACTGCATTTAGATCCACTGCTGTGCAAACCCAAACCCAGCCCAGGCCCTGTGAAAGGAGTTGTATTAAATCATGGCTTTGAGGATCCACTGCCACAGCTCAGCTGCTCTGGCTCCATCCAGTAGAGGGTAGTAATTTTATGCATTTTATGATCTGCTCTTCCATTTATTGCACTCAGGGCTTTCCCAGGTATTACCTGGGGACTTCTCACACGATAGGCACGGCTGGTTTGGTTCCCATAATTAACCCAGGAAAGGCAGACTTTGTACCTGAGTGCATTTCTTTGTAAAGTCAACAAAAGAGGGAGAGTAAGCCATTTGTACTAATTGTATATATAAAAAATAATCCCTAAAGGCAAGACTGTATAAGGTGCATTATGTTCAGGCAAGTGTGGGATCATTAGTGTCATTCATGATAATTTGATTTACCCCCATGGCTTCCAAACAATACATGGCTCGTAGCCTCGTGAATTGGTGTGAGTTAAGAATTGCATGGCAGCCCTGCATATTTAGAGGGAAAGCTCTTAGGTCTTACTATGATGAAGACTCTTTTGTTGTAAAGTTTTCTTTACTAAGATAGATGTTACTTCAGTTCACACTAAACAAATTGACTCTGGAGTTTTTAGTCTCGGTTTGCCAGAGACAAATTGTGAAAGCATCTAATTGTAGCCTAAACAACACCATATTTTCCTAAAAAACATAGCAGTGTGTCATTCTAGAAAAACAAAAAAAAAAACTGGGCAAAATAGCCACCTTAGACAAAACACCTTAGACTGTCAAACCTGGATATTAAATTGAGTGGTTTTGGTTGCAGTGCTGCACTGAAAATGTTTCATTGTTTCAACTCTGTCCTTCCATGCAGTCACAGACGCTGGTGTATACTTAAGAAAACGGTAAATATGGAATGCTGGCAAATGTAGCTTAAAAGAAGTTGTGAGTAAACAATAATATTTAGACTGTCAAATTTCTAGGATTTATTGCAGCCAATTTTCACTTAGATTATGAGGGATGAAGAACGCTGAGCTTTTAAATCCCAGTTCCTAGTTCTTTACAACAATTATCAGTGTACAGTGGCTTTATTAATGACCTGAGTCTGGTTCTGATAAATTTTGAGACCTGTTTCATTATGTTATTGTAGAAACTATGGATGCATCATTTTGGCCATCAAGTCATTGTGCTTATGTGAGGGAAAGAGAGGTTGATGGGAAGGGCTGAGAGCAAAGGGGCTGATTCTTCTGCTAAAAGTGTAGAAATACTTGCTGATGAGAAGTCAGCTCTGCTGTTGGGTGTGCAGCCAGAGTGGCCATTGCACTCCCAGGTGGAATTGTAGCTGTTCTCTCCCCTGCCCTTGGCTTTGTCCTGTCCACTCTGGAGCACCTGGTGAGGGAGGGACACCTCTGCTTCCCCACAATGTCCCCACCTGGGGTCTCCAAGCAGAGCAGGATCTCCCTCCTTCATGCACCTGCGTGGAGCCTTCCCAGCTGCAAACTTCAGGCCTCTGCCAATTCTAAAGGCAAATTTCAGCTGTGCTGAAAGCAGGGGCAGAATTCCCATTGACCACAAACAAGCAGGAGCACAACCAGGGCTGGAATGATACGAGCTCAATAATCAATCCCCTTCCCAAGATCCTGAGTGGTTCTGCTGCAGAGGGGGATGAATTCCCCCTCCTGGGCTGTGCTTTCCACAGCTCCCGTGTACAGCACCTCTGAGCTGCTCCCCACGCTTTTGGAAACAGGGTGATTCAGGCTGGTGATTCACTTTGGGAGGCTTTGAAGGTTTTAGCTCAGGTTTAGGGAAAATATGCAGCATGAATCACCCAGGAACTTTGTTTTCTCAGTGAATTCTATGGTAATTGCACGTTAGAGCAATGTTTAAGGCAAAACAGTGTAAGACATTGGAGCTTTTTGTTACAACCAATCATAACCCACTGAAAGCCAAGTGTTCCTCAAATTCAGCAGGCACCACATGCCTGGTGGTCATTTGGGAATTGAGAAGTGACAAGAGGAGAGGGCATGTCTTATCTGGATGTATCAATATGCAGTGCTAAAAGGAAAAGAAAGGGAGCAACTCCTTTATCCTTTCTTCCTTTGTAAATCCAGCCCTGTTTCATGATGGATGCAGAATTTTAAGTTTACCACATGGAATTTGTTTTCATTTTTGGTCTTGGGGCAGCCAGGAAATGAAAAATTTGAATAAGAATTAGTGGGAAAAGGATGGTTTATTATATATTGGCACAATGTATTGGTTAATTCAGGAATTAATAAAACTGACAGCAGATAGTGGTGCTAGGGCCCATGTTTTAGTTGTATCCCATCAGTATCCTCTGGGTGATACCACCTTAAGCTGGCAAGGAGACACATGCTACGGGACAGTGAGCATCCATGGGGGCTGTCTGACCCCACTGACCCTGTAGGGAGACCTTGGCAACTACTGAGGTCAGCAGAGAGTTCTAATACTCTTTTTTTCACCCAGATTTTGTAATGGTCACTCTCTGAAGGAAGCTGATGGAGAACAGGAAAGGAGCTGTGAAGAGCACTTCTCTTAATTGAAGCCTAAAGACTTGGAAGTGCCAGAGAAGGGGTAGACAGAGCTGGTGTTTGGCAAGGAGAGGAGGTGGTCATGTTTGGGTTCAGGACTTGGGCTCTGTTTCCCCCTCAGCAAGGCAGAAGGTAGCTGTGTGGGAGTCCTGTGGCTCAGCCACAGGCCCTGAGTGTGTTTTGTTTGGATATTTCTGATCGTGTTGCCTCCTTGGCTGGTATTTTGGGTTTGAGCAGCAGTGTCCTACGCAGTATTTGTTTTGGAGCTTGGCTTCCTGTGTTTGTTCTGGGTCTATTAATTAATAATAATGGAGTGTCAGATCCTAGCTCTTGTTTTTTTGAGTTATCAAAACAAATGCAGTCTTTGTGACCATTTTCAGTCTTTTGTGGCTATATAGATCCCTTGTTATTAAAATATTTGCTCATCATAGTACCTTTTTGCTGCCTTTGAGGAATAAGTTCAGTGACAAAGGAGAGATTTTCTCCTTTACTTCCAGAATTACTCATTCCATGTTTGGAAAGACAAATAAAGGAGAACACAGACAAAATGTGAAGAACACGTATACAAGCTAACGGTCTCGCAAAGGGAAAATAAGAAAATCAGAGGTTACATCATGTTATTGTAAGAATACATTATTTTGTTTTCAAAACTGTTATTTAACAGTGGGATGAATCCTTTAGTCATTTAGTGTTGGAACTTCCAGAATGGCTTGTGGTCGTTCCGTCGTTCTTCTCACACAATTCCCAAAAACACAGATGTTAGAGACAGTGATTAATCTTTCTGTATTAGTGGGCTGATCCAGCAGTTACTGGTGTCAAGAGAAAGCTCCTCATGTACTTCAACAGACTTTGGAGCAGGATGGTGATTTTTAAAAAACAGATGTAAGCAGCAAATTAGAAGCAAGTTAGAGAAATTTATCCAAGTCCTGTAGTTTTAAGAAACTGCTGTATTCTGTTATAAGACTGTATAGAAACCTTAAAATGTATAATAATACAGAAACACATGGCTTGGAATTCATTGTGATCCTTCCTACCTTTGATCTTTTGCTTTACTTACCATCACTTGTGTGCATATGTGTGGATGTGAGAGTAAACAACGTAATCCTAATTGTCTGAAAATATACATATGCTTATATAATGCCATAAATGAGCAAAGTGTTGGTAGGTAAATTTCCTATGGTATATGTGGCCAGAATAAATAAATTCTTGTCACGGTAGTGGGGTTTATGTATATATTTTCCTTATAAACTAGCAGGTAATAATTTAATTCAAAAGCTCCTTCCAAAAATGCAATTAATGTCTTTTGTTATAGTTTCCCTGGGTTTAATAATCCCCTCTTCCAGATTTATATTGGTTTCTGGAAAGTAATGCTTATTAGAGTGTTTTTCCAAATTGGCCACAATAATCCACTGAAATCTGCCAGCTGAATCATTGCTATGCTTGTGAAATTGCCAGGATCGCCTGACAGTTATTACTGGGGTAGAAGGGGAGGGGGAAAGGGAATGAAAGTTTCATAATATGTCACTGTTATTGATACCTTGGCTATGGCTCTTGGATTTGGATTGATATGTTTACTGAATTCTATATGAAAGATGGAATGCCTGGTGCTGGATTGGCAGCTGCTATAAGGGAGAGAAAATTTAGTATTTTTTTCAGACAATTGTATTTTATTCTGGGCATATTTTAAAGCGTGAACATGTATGTGCATACAGGTGTGCCTATATGTAAGCATACCCATAGATACATGTATATATGTGTGTGTATATATATATGGGGGTGTGTGTGCAAACTGCCTCTACCTTCTTCCCCAGCCTGGTTCTTGAGAAAGGAAGGGGATGTGTATTCCCTGAATTAGGGTCATGCTTCACATGGCAAATCCCACCACCTGTGCAAAACACACAACCAAGTCAGAGTTCAGTCATTCACCTGCAGCCACATCTTCGTGTACTCATTCTCCTCTGTGCACTGCAGATAATGTTGGAGGCAGAGATGAGTCTCCATAGCTCCAGTAGGTGTTGTTTTCTCCCATACTTCCAAAATAATTGAAAAGGGATGTGTTTTGCAGTGTCTGAATTCATTGTCCTTGTGAAGTCCTGCGCAACTGGAGCATAACCCTCATTCTGAGAGGGATTCCCTGACACTGGAATGCTGGATCCTGCTGCCTAGATGAAAAGGTGCATAAAAGAATAGCAGGGCTGGGCCAGAGGGACAAAGACAGAATGCCTCTCCCATTATGAGCCTTGGCAGCACTGCTGGGACAGACCCCTGTAGGGATGGCTGCTGCAGGCTCTGGGTGTCTGGGATAAATATTGTGTCCAACAGCCATCCCTGGTGAGACTCTGCTTTGGGCAGTGCCCACCCCCATGCATGGGATTTATATTCTGCTGGTGTAAATGAGATTTTGTTAAAAACATCCATCTGAATTGTGGGTGGGAGATGGGAGGTGGAGCAGCTGCCTGGGCAGCTGGGCAGTGCTGCATGGACATACCTGGACACAGCTGCAGGGAACAGTTGGTGTTCTCTGGGGGTGCAGGGCAAAAGTCTTCCTTGCACAGATATTTTTCTATTTGTGCTGTTGCAGCTACAGCAGCTTGATGATGAATATTTTACCTTTTTTTTTTTTTTGTAGTTTATGGGCTGAGATAATGCCCAGTTCAGTGTAGCCAGAAAAATAAGATTCTCAAAAATTCTTGCATTCCCCAGTATGTGGTTAAAGATGATTTCCATCTCAGCAGACATTCATGTGCAAAATGATGCTTTAGAGCAGTATCCCTCCCTTTCTGTGATGAGAAGTTTCCCTTAGACATCAGCCAGTGCAAGAGGCACATTGCTTTGGAGGTGGCTGTGTGATCCCTCCTGTCCCCTGGCATTGCATTTGGGGTCAGCTTGAGTGCTGCACTCTTTTTGGGAGCAGCCACGTGGACTTGCTTCCCTCTTACACTCATTGTGATCTGTCTGAGCAAGCCTAAGGGACAGGCAGCACGGGAAGAACCCACAGTGCCACTTACATTTGAACCCCAAACACTGAGTTAGCCCGAGCCAACTGAGCTGCAGAACCAGTCATCTTCAATTTTTACAGCCTTATAATTTTTAAGACAATTTTTATGACTCTGATTGGAACAGAGATGATTTTTGTAGTGTCTGTTTATGCCATTTCAAACTTGAACATAAATCTCATTTTTAAGGGGATTTTGTGGTTTTCTTGGCTTTATGATTTTTTTTATCCCTCTTTTATGCATTCTGCTAAATTAAACCAAAATAAACTCGGGGGAAAAAGTGATTCTTTAAAACAAATATATTATTTTATCCATTCTTTGGACAAGAATTTTCATCAGGGAGACAAGGATAGAACATTCTATTCAGCCTTTGCCTGCTGATTTATGCTGCCATCATTACAAGAGCGGTAATGACGTCCAATAACCAGTAACAGGAACTGTGAGCAGAAGCTTTGTAATGCAACACTGCTCCCCTTTTTCTCCAGCAGCTTTGTTGGTGGTCTAGAAATCATTCCAGAATGTGTTAGATGGTTCTCAGAGAGAACTGTGCATCTTCTTTTGGTTTAGGAGAATCCAGGTCTGGGGTGGCCCCGTGTGGGCTCCTGCAGTGCTCTGACGTGCAGTGACTCACTGGAAAACCTGCAGCCAAAGCAACAGTAGCTGCTGTTTTTCCTACAAAGCAGCCCATGGATTCTGTTGGGGTGGCTTGTAGGGAATGCTTCTAACCATGCTGTGGGATTCTGCCTTAAGTGTTGGGGATAACATTGAAGATTAGAGTGTCTGCACAGCAGTGTGTGCCTGCAAGCCTGATGGATTGCTACAAGAAACCAAAGGTATTTGATAAACCCAGCAGTGGTTTATGGTGACAGTGTGTTGATGCCAGCAGTTCTGTTTGACATGTATTAGTACTTCTAGGAGGTCACAAGTGCTATCCAGCTGCAAGTCTGATACTCAAGTGTGTCTGTTGCTGCAAGGTGGTAAGAATCAGTTGTCCCTTGAAGCTGAACTTGATGGTGTCTTTCAAAAGGTCCCATTTGAGCTTTGCTGTGATAGCAGAGCCAGGGGCATCAAGGAATGAGCCTCTGCCAGCATCTACCACAGAGCAGCAGGTGAGACATGACTGCTTTTTCCTGTGTTTATACACAGAAAATGGCTGTGGTAACCCTGTGGGATCTGCTAGCAAATGCTGATTTGTTAATGTTCCCCAATATAAGTGGTTGATATTTTATCGGCATTCCAAAGCAGCATTTTAAAATTTTGTTTAATCCTGTCATTTTCAGCTGTTCATTATTATGGTAGTATGCTGTTTATGGAGGTTGTTTCCATGTGGGTAGCTGCAGTTGTGTGTTGGATGAGGGAAAGTTGGCTGTTTTGCCTCTGTAAGTGTGTATATAGTACTTGGTTTGGGTTTTTAGGGATTTTTTTCAGAATAAAATTGTTCCCACTGCAAAAAGGGATGTTGGCCTACAGACTTGATCACAAGTTTACTGCACTTGTTAAATGTTAAGATGAACAAATGACATTTGCAATAAAAAACATAATCCTCTTATATGGAAAATTTTGGCAAAAATGTTTATGCAAAAAAGTATTTTGTTCCTGACTCTATATTCTAAGTACCATAGCAAGGTCTCTGTGGCTGCTTTGGTACAAGTGGGATCAGAATGCAGCCTTTGTGCCTGGTATCCTTTGATTGACTAAACAATGCAAAAGACACATGCAGCATCACATTGGTTTAGCAACTAATATTTGACAATTTAAAAAAGTTTCTTCTAGGCTGAGTTTTATGTAAAGCTGTTTACATTAAAGTGACATCCAATTAAAGTGTATCATGTAACCCACATCACAGTTCAGCACACATTTTCTATTTTAACTGACATATGGCCCTATTTATGAAAATAAAAATCATCATGTTTTGATGATATGTTCACATAATTTATGTGGAAAAGCAGAGGGAGAGAAGCAGGGAGAGGGAATGCTTTTGCTGTGTAAAGCTATTATTTTCTGTGATTCATTAAATGTCTTTTAACCCATGCGCACAGGCAAATCCCTCCCTCCCCCAGTTCCGTCCCAGCCCCCTTCCCTGCAGTGTCCCCTGGACAAAGGGAGTTAATTTCTTCTATGGGCAGAGGCAGCAGACAGAAACATTTGGTTCAGCATCATCCCATCCCACAGACGTTTTTACACCAAGGGATTCTTTAGTATCTGTAGAGGAGATACATTGGTTTACCTAAAAACAAATCTATGGACAGCAGAGCTAATACAGCCCATTTTCCTTTGGTTGTCTTAGGACTGAGAGGATTCTCTAGTATCTGGGAAGAGATAGTCATCTACTGATGCCTTTTCTTCAGTCTCCCCCTTACTTAGCTGCCAACTTTAGTAAGAACGAGTAGGAACTTAATATCTTTGTAACCAGAAATCCTTGGTCATTTTGCTTGGAATTTTCTTTGTGTGTAGAGAAGTCTGTCTCTCTTGCACACCTAAGCATTTCAGGAAAGCCAGGTTGCTTTCATTAAGGTAACCTATTGATAAAATAAATTATTCTTTCTGTAGAGTGGCCACGAATCAAGAGACATGTCAGCACAAACTGAGGTATCCCAAGCCATCTACAGCCAAGGCTGACAGTTTGGTATTTCTGTCAGCACCCTGAGTCCTGCTGACACTGACCCTGCAAAAGAGAGGAGGGTTCTAAGCTGTTTTAAATCTACTGAAGGCAAGACTGTGGCAAAGCATTATTTTAAAATATATCTCTGTGTTTTCCACTTTTAACAACTGCATATAACCTCTCAGGCTTTATATTTTTTATGTAGCAGCACATCATCAATGGAAGAAAAGTCCCTGCCAGCCAACAAAATCCCCATCTGCAGAGTAATCACCCAGTCAGTGTGCACTGGAACCCAATTAATTCCTGGCTTTCCCACACATACTGAGAGATAGATTACCTTAAGATGTAAGCAACATAACTACAGTGAATCTTTTGCCTATCCCCTGATTTGGGAGCAAGCACTGAGGATTGCTGTTTAAATGTTAACTATTGTCGCACATCAGAGGGCAAGACTTGGTGGTGGTGGTAGTTGGATTGCATAAATCAGTTTGCCATCTTCTCCTTGCCAAGGTAAGCTGGACTGGACACCTGGGTCCTGGTTATTTGCAACATGGCAAATGAAACCTTTAGGCTGTACAGTTTTGATCAGTAGATGTTTGGCCACTGTCACAGAAAGCCATTGTGTCATGTCCTCTGTGAGTGCACTCTTAAGTGCCACCACAAAAAGCACCAAAGAGACATCACCCAGACATCGTATTGGGTCTGTCCTGTTTCTTGATAGATGTGACTGTGAAGCCTTAGCAGCATTTCTCATTTGTTGGAGCAGGAACAGAATCCTGTCAGTTTTAAGGTATTGTACTCTAATCACTCTGCGTTTCCTGCTCACTAATGGCTTTTTAGAATCATCATTCTGGCATAAGTTAATGCATGAAGGAAAAAAGCCCCACTTTCTCATTTGCCTCTATCAATGGAAAAAAACCATAATAAATGTTGCCATTCAAAGTCCAGTGGGATCTAAACTTCTGATGATAACATTAGATCCTAAAAAATGTAAGAGTTCCAATAGAATATGGCAACCTCTGGCAGAACCTTCTTTTTCTAATGAAGTCTGTGTGTTGTGTTTAGTTGGCTGGTGATCCTAATCAGGGTACTGAGATCTGTGCATTCACTCTGGTTTTGATCATTATTGCCAAGATTAAGTAGGCATAGAGCCAAGATGTTGCAGTGTAATAATCTGGGAGTTGAGGAGGAGGAAGGAGAGAGTGAGGGATTATTTATTGGTTGGATAAATGGGTTTAGCAGTTATTGAATGTAACAGAGACTTATTTTCCTGAAGTCAATGGCCATTTAAACAATGCTTATGCATGAAGGATATCTGTCAATTAAGAAAGCAGAAACAGTATCATGAGTGAAGAAGGCCAAAATCAGGCCCTGTTACCCTGAAGTAGTTTTGTTTATGGATTTCTGAAAAAATGGTTGAATAGGATTGCAGACTCTTGGATAGCAAATGTATGTCCACTAGTTGTCAGCTTTTTGTAATGGTGTTTTTTGGCAGTCTTGCAGAGTTTACCTCAGTACTCTAGAGACCATGGATGGAAAGCCCCAGAATTTTTCTTTCTGAGGTGGCTGTTGGTTTGTGCATAGGAGTTTATTCATCAGTAGGCAAAAAGAATTATTTTCCATCTTTTAAGAACACAGAAATCCATTACATATGCTCATAAGCTTCACTTTCACCAAGTTCATTAAATACAAGTAGAAATTCCGTTCTCAGTGCAGAATTGTGCTGTTTCCCATCAACTCATCACCTCAGAGAGGCTTTCAGGTTCCCTGGATAGGTAGAGCAAAGCTGGAATTGTGACATCTTCTTCTGTTCTGTAATTTGATTCCTAGAGTTTTGGCAGTTTCTTTAAGGAAAATAATGTTACAGGGTTGGGGTTTGTTGGCTTTTTTGTTTTGTTTTGGTTTTAATTAAAAAAGCCTGAAGCTTTCATCAGAGAAATTTTTGTATCCATCCAAAGGAGGAAAAAAAGCTTGCAAAACTACCCTCAAAATTGTTCTAATAAAAATTAAGGAACACTTAGAAGGAACAAAGGTTAATATTCTTAAGATTTTGGCTTGCTCTGATGCAGAAGTTAACAAAAGCTAATGGGAATGTCATGTGTTACTTGGGCATAGCCTACAACATGCACATACAACATGCACATGGCAGATCTAATAGCTGGCTTTCAACCCCTCTTGGCAAAGTGTTTCACTTTGTTTGGAAAGCAGAGTTAGTGGTCAGCTCTCAGGATATTCTGCACAAAGCAGAGACTCAGCTGTGTTCCTGCTGCTTCTCTGCTCTGTCACATGCAGGGCTGCTCCCCCGCTTCACCTGACCCAGCCTTGAAGCAATTCTTCCCATTATTTGATGGGAGGTTGGCCTCGCTGCTGTGCTCAGGTGGTCTGTAAGAAAAGGAACATGTTTATTTCAACAGGGACATTTTAATATTTGTGCCTCCAAAAAACTGTTAAGAAACAGCCAGTGACTGAACCAAGTGTCAGCACAAAGGATAGAGAGGGCAGATTTCTACTTGAAAGTATTCCAAGTTGGCAGAAATACTCAGTTTGATTAAAGAGAGAAGTGGTGTCTGATGAAGAATACCTCGGTTTTTTTCAGAGGTTCAAAGTGCTGGGCATCTATAAAAACAGACTACTTCTAAAGGTGTTTAAATTACAATTTAGGTGAAGAATTTGGTCTAGTTTCAGTTGAAATCACTTCAAGCAGACTTAAACAAAAACATAATTTTTTTCAGAATACCAGAAAAAAATAAAAACATAAAATGAAGTTACCTGCAAGTTTCGAAATATTCATTGCCGTGGAGGCTGGAAGGTGCAGTCTGTGGCTGTCTGATTAATACAACAAATTCTGTGGAGAAAGGTATTTGCCAGGTACGGTAAATCTGCCCTCTGCTGCTGAGTTGAGAACTTCTCAGAGAGCATTTCCATGAGGTGGCACATGGATGTGAGGTGGACACAGATTGCCTTCCAGTGAGGTTTGAGCTGTGTGTGCTTGCCCCTCGTTCCTGTGTGCCCGCTCCCTCCTGGGTTTCTGTAGGTTATGAAGAGCACATGTTGTGCTCAGCTTCATGGGAATGTGTTCTTACTTGAGTTGGTGAATTGTCTTTGGAGACTCTGATTAAGAGTAAAGTTGTCCAGAAGACAATGAGTCATGTCCTGCTGTCTGTTCTAGATGTCCACATCTGACTTTGTCCCTCTTTTCTCTTCTTTTATAATCACACTCTAATGATTCAGTCTAAGGCTTGCTGTACCTTTCCTGCTAAAACTTTCCAGTTGACATTTTCTTCTTGTCTCAAAGGATTTGTTTCCTGTTCCAGAATAATTCCCAGTTCTTCTGGTCAATGAGAAACACCTGCCAACCTGACACTGAGGAAAAGCTTCACAAAGGACCTTTTCCCACACTGTAGTACTTAATCCAGTTGTTCCAGTAGAAATATTGTCATGCTATCTTCAGTTATCAGGAGTGTCCTAAAAGGCTGATTCTAGGTATTAAAGGCTTGAGTCTGAACAAGGTGATCAAATCAACACAGAGAAACTAATTTGAAGTCTCTCTTTCTGGCAGTGCAGTGTGACTTTGTCTGTCTTTCATGTCTGACCATCCATCCTAGACATGCAGGTTTTTGAGTAAAGCTGTGCTATGGTGTGGTGGTGGTGAGAAGGCTCCAAGCCAGCTTCCATGGCCAGTGTGCCTGTAGCACTGTGCTTCCAGTCACACATTTTGGGTCATCTACACTGCAAGACTGAGCCTAGGTTAACCCTGGACAGAGAAGATTGTGGTTGAATTTGTGACAGAAATAATTTTCAGGTCCTGCATTAACAAATAGGAACAAGCCAAGTGGAGCCTGCAATGTTCTGCTTCCATGCAGACAAGTCTTGTTTGTCAGAGGCATTCACAGTTGTGATTTGAGGTTAGGGAATTTATGGAAAAGGAATTACGGTGGTCATAAAACAGGACTTAGCCATACTTATTCATCTGTAACAGTGCAAGCATGCTGCTTCTGTTTTTTCTTCTGGAATCAAGTTCACTGAACTCAATTTAATAACCTGGCCAGGATGAAAGGTTAAATACAGACACCCTGCAGAGCTGCTGAACTCCAAGACCCTGGGGACTTTTTCAGCCTAGATGAGATCCATAGGTTATCTGGGACTATTAAAGACCTCTTCATTTCCAGCTGGCTGTAAAGACACCACCATTACTTAGTAGCCTGGTGAGATGTGCCACAACTGTTCCCTGAAGAAGAAGAGGTGGAAACATGCTGAACAGATTAGGAGGCTCATCTGACAGCATGTCCTTGCTGAATGGTGTATCACAAAGTGAATACAGCTTTTAAATCTGGAACACATGGACTCTGTCTTGATTCTGTGCAGGCTGACATTTGAACAGCATCACCATGCCTAAGTCTACATTACATTTTTCTTTAATAAACAGGTAGAGAATCAAAAGGAAAAATCAAAATTATTTCCAGAGATTTGTAGTACATTAATATCTTCATAATAACTTTGAAAATAGGCATGAATTTTCCTTTCAGTGGGGAGAGAATGAAAGGTAGACATCAGACTTGGAATTGTTCATCTTCCTAGGCCACATTCCATGTTCCAAGAGGTCCAGTTTTTTAAGTTGTGTCCTTCTCATGCCTTTTAATGCAGAAGGCTTTTCACTCTGTCTATAACTGACATGGACAGCAGATCTTTAGGGCCATGCTAAACAAACCAGTGTGTTCAGATCATTATCTGAATAATGAACCATCTTCTGTGCACTTTGGCTACAGGCTTGGGGTGTAGGGCCTGCCTCCTGCACATCATGGCTTCTCTTCAGTGTTTTCTTCTCTCCTGGATTCTCACAGGAAGAGGCTTTAGGAACTCTGTCAGCCCAGCAGAACTCCCAGAGCATCATGTCCCATATTTCTTCCTGAGGTGTCTGTCACTCAGCAGCAAGGGCTGTCTCTGCTGCCACAGGTGTGCCGAGAGCGGATCAAGGCGTGCGGAGGAAAAGCTGTTTGGAAAAAATAATTTTAAAAAGAGCCTTGCATAACAGCTCTGGATTCAGGACCTTAACAAGTTCATAAAAGCTTGTTGCTGGTGTTGTAAAACTCTAATACACAAGTTCATTCCACATAAGAACACGGCTGTAAGTTTTTAGCTCCAGATGCCAGAGAGTGATCCCAGCCTGTTTAAAATGTGTTAAGCTGCAACATGCTACATAAGTTAATTCCAGCTTTTTACTTCTTACCTTTTCTGCTTGGGGCTGTGCCAGTGCTAGTCACTTACATACTCCTTTACCTTGATTCACTGTAGGAGATGAGGCTGCCAAGCCAGATATTTACCTTGGGAACACACATTCTTATCCTGTAATGTTTCATCAGCCACAGCTAAAGAAAAGATTTATGGACTTTGTAACACTAAGATTATTTAAGTCACTTGTTAGCCAAAAATAATGTAAAGACATACAGTGCTTGTTTCAAAAAAGTTTGTAATTAGGAGCCCATACTTTGCTCTGATTTACAATGTAAGCTTGGTATCCAATTAGCAATAATAGTGTTCTTTTAACTAAAACACATATCCTTCCAGAATTATGCAGACTTTCCAATTACTGTGCTATGATGAAATTATAGCTAGAGACTCATAAAGTTGTGCATAGTTTATAAATGCAATATATTCTTAACTACCTTGCTGTTCAGTATATACTAGCAGGGCTCATATGTTCTCTGTGTTATGGAGGCTTGTTAAAAGGCACATATAAGGTTATTGAAAAAGTATGTCAAATAATATTTATGTACTTACTGCCATTGTGATAGGCTGTTACTGGTCTTTCTGATTAACACTTCTGGTCAGATACAGCACAATCATGTGACTCAACCTCTAAAATTCAAAAAGCAGTTTAGAAACTTATCTTCAAAGCACCTGGAAACTTAAACTCTTGAGGGTTACTGCTTGCTTTATTTTTTACCTTGTCATTATGATATCCCCTTTGTTTTTCATAAAAGGAAAAAAGCTTTTGCTCCTTTTTAAAGCAAATTGTAGTGCCTCACCAGCTCATACACAACATCTCCTCATGCTGTTCTGTAACCAAAGACAGAGCTCCAGCTACTTTTGCTGATGTGGGAGCAGACTGATAATGAGAAATGGTTAGTTAAATTTTGTCCTACAGTTAAAATCAACAGGAGAAATGGCAGAAGTGCAGAACAGCCTTTAGGTGCTGTCCTGCAGTGGGAGAAGGCAGGGAGGAGCGCCTTGCTCTGTTCATAGCAATTCCTTTCCAGTCCTCTTGCAGAGGGTTATTGATGAGAAAACCATGTCTTTTACAGGAATGGGGGAATGACTAAGGCCTGTCCAACACTGTGAAAGTGTTGGTAACACTTTATGAGATGACTAAACAGGCTGCTCCGGGGCTTTTGCAATTCATTTATTATTATTTATTACCCAGAGTTTGCTGAGGACTGCTAGTCCCAGAAGGAAACTTCCATTCAGCTTGCAGAAAAACGCTGGGGAAAATGGCATGGATAGAGACTAAGAGGAGAGTGTGTGCATTGTATTCTCTGTGACAAGTATGAATGACTCTATGTGTATAATCTTGCCTTATTAGACTAATTCATGTTTGCTATTACTGTTCATTAAAAATTATTTCAACTTTGCCAAAACCTTGTGAGTTCTGTATGATGGGAGTGGACAAGGAGAGGATTCAGTGAGAATGACTTGGGCTGTTGTCATCCTCAGCTCTGTTGCCTGTCCTGTCTCACCCTCCTCTTCCTCAGCCCCTTAGCAAGGCCTGGTGTGGGACATGCTCCATGTCAGGTTTTGGGGGAGAGGTTTTTATTCCTGAGGGATGGAAAAGGAAAAACCAGATTGTTACGTGGGGCCAATGCCAAGTCCTATGTGGTACCTTCCCTATTCTCAAAGGAAGGAAGGAAGGAAGAGCAGGCTGCCCTGTCAGCACCAGCTGGAAGGCCCTGCCTTAGGGCAGCTACATGGCTGTGCAGTGTAATGTGGATCAAGAGATTATAATTAAAAGAAAAACTGTAACCTACGAAGCTCCTGAGAGCTTGCTCTTTCTTTAAATCTGTCCTTATTTTTACAATTCTTCTAACTTAATAAATGAGGCATCTTCTTTAGTGTGAGTCATTTAGGGGGACAGTTTGGGTTCTTCAAGTTTTGAGGCTATTTTAATTTCTCAGGCTATTCATTGTCTGCATTTGCTTTGTTTCATTTTGTTTGGTTTTCATTCGAGCTCTCAGTTCTATATAATATAAAAGCACTCAGAGCTGCATAAATTATGGCCCAAGATGCCTCAGGGGAGTTGGTAGTGAGTTACAGCACTGTGTGCATGCAGTGTCTCAGCTGCTCCGATTTACTGGTCCAAGTGGAAGGGGCTGAGAATCATTCCAGCTTCAGGAGAGCCTGATGGCTGATGGCACTCGGTGCAGCCAGTAAATCCAACCTGTGCAGACAGGGATTCCTGCTGCCAGACTGCCCTGGCATGCCCACCTGAGGTGTAGCGCTGATGGACATGGAAAACTTGATTGCAGCATTTCAGGGTAACCTTCAGATTGTCTGCTTTTTGGCCCTGGGATGGCTGCCTCCAGAACCGTCCTGTGTAATTTCTGGAATTGGCAGCCAAAGTCTTGGTTGTTCCCAGTGCCACCCACTGCTCAGCTCCCTCCCTGACCACCCTGGAATTTGTCTCTGACTCTCTCTGCAGGTTTGGCTCTACCAAGAGAAGGGACTAATTTGAGAAGAACACACTTGGGTCATGTCTGCTCTGTAGCCAGCTGGTCTTGTTGTTCCAGATGAAGTTCTCCAATACCTTGGAATCAGAACAGTGCAAGCAGGGTGGAGAAGAGACAGAATATTAAGTGCCAGGGCAGCAGTCAGGACAGGGCAAAGGAAGATTTAGGGTAGGTGGGGTGCACACTGCACAATGATGGGCATCCAGCAGCTGTGGAAAACAATAACAAATGGATAGAAGAAAGATTTATGGGAAGATGGTGTGTGCAAATTGGGGCATCAGAACTGCATTAGTTCCCATTCAATTATCTGTTGAAAACCTCAACAACACAAGACAGGCCCTCACTTCAAAGGCCCCAGGTCAGCTGAGGAGCTGTGCCTGGAGAACAGCAGAGGCTCCTCACAGCTGGGAATGGGGCCCTACCAACGATATGGAAGCACTTTTACATTCGTGCTTGCAAATATTTACACATTAGGTCATGGCAATTAGGAATAATTAGAGTGGAATGTATCTTGTGTTCACGGAGCCAGGAGCTAGGCCCATGTCATAAAACACTGAGTTTATTTCTGTTCAGGCTCGGCAGGGTAGGACACAGAGCCTGTGGTGCCTTCCCAGGGCTGCTCCCAGGGCAGGAACACAGTGCTGGATACAGGTGGTGCTGGGAATCCTGCTGGGGGCCTCAAGCTCTAATGCAATTTGAGGTCTTGAGCTATGCATTGCAGTCTCTCTTTAAGGCTGTTTAACTACAATTGAATTTTTTCATATATCAAATAATTTGTGGAGTGATACCAAATACTCCCTCCCAGCTACCCAGCAGCAAGGTTTGTCTTCTCACAGGAATACATAATATGAAGCCTTTCTGTCAGTACTGTTCCTCTCAGCCTTCCTGCAAGAAAAACTGCTACAAATGAAAGTCAGATTTAAGAATAACAGTGGAGGGGATTTATGCACTGGCTGGCAAAGGGTCCAGAGAATTATAGTGACCAGTTCTAGACCAGCTTTGCTAGTGGGGTTGTAAGTGGCACTGAAACTGCTCTGGTGTGGAAAACACATCCTTGATGCCTATTAGGTGTGCTTTGCAGTTGGATTGCAATGGGAGCTGGAGATTGTACTTAAGGCACATCTGATTTGTAGGAGCTATGGACCTCTCTAGCAGCCAGGACTAACAAATGGCTGCTTTTGCTTTGCCTGGACCGCAGCTCTATTGTTACTTCACAGTGTTGTGGGGCATCGTTACTCATAATTGTTCATAAATCTGGTGATTAAAAATGACAGTGCACATAAACTGCTTTTTAATACTTTGTATTTATACCAAGCTATTTATTAATTATGTGACTTGCCAACATATTATTACTTCACCTTAATTAGTGCCTGGCAGTGTGTTAATCACTCCTCTGCCACTGCACCTCAGGGCTCTCTTTAATTGCCATTGGCTTTCTCCCATGTTTGCTGTTAGCATGTGCTTGGTGATCTCTGGCTTTGGGACCCTGGGGACAGGATGTTGTTGAGGAGGTTGAAATGATTTGTTTTGTGGACAGTTTTAGCCCAGGAGCTCAGTGCTGGTAGAGCTCTGAGAAGGTCACCAAAGAGGGTGAGATGCAGGGATAGGTCACATCCTCACCTGCCCCAGGAGTGCCTGGGCAGCACTGCCAGCCCCAGCCTGCATCTCACTGACCCAGGATTCCCTCACTCCCCAAAGGAATGATGGCCTGGGGCTGTGCAGCTGTGCCTGAAGGGTGACAGTTACAGGATAATCAAAATCAACTGTGCCCCTCAGTACTGCAAAGTACTTTCCTGGTGTGGGGAATACATTGCCGACTCTTCTTAATGTTAGGTGCGTTTTGAAGTTGGACAGTGATGTGAGGAGACTGTGTAGTTTTAAAGTGAGTCCAGTCTTTAGAGATAGTTGAAATCTCCAGCTACCATGAAATACGTTGTCACTTCAATTACAGTTGCAAGTACCTCTCTCTTATTTGTTTCCTGTAATACCAGACAGACTAGGTAAATATATATCTTTTTTAATGAAGCACAATATAGTTTTTAAATGGTTTATATCAAATTGTTTCCAGTTTCTTATAAACTCCTGATTTCTAAATATCTCATTATTTGTTCCATATGTTTCACTGAAGTCATTGTTACCAGTACAGCAGAAAATACATAAATAATCTAGTAATTTAACATAAGTTTGTGATTTTTCTTAAGTTACTGTCAATCAAATATCATTAGTATAAACTGAAATCAAAGTAGAGCCAAGATCTGTAATTAAATCATGGAGGATGTACTGAGACAATGGGAAAATCAGGAGTGCTCTCACAGGCTGTTCCACACACAGCTCTCACTGTGTGTGCTGGGAGAGGGAGCACAGGAGTCTGCAAGGAGGGAGTTCTTCACGACAGTGACTGCACTTTTGTCAAACAGGTTTCCAAGTACAGTCCTGACAGTTGGTATTAATCCATTAATTGTGTTTGGTTTTCACTTCAGTTAAATATCCAGACCAATATGAGGGATTAAAACCAGCTCATTGTGGTGACATAATAGGAAAAGTTAAGAAAGGTTGTGGAAGATGCTCCCAACCTGCTGTTTGAACCTGATGAGAATGAGGCAATGTTGTACAAGGTCTCTGTTCAGCAAAAAAAAAGGTCACAGAATGGAGCTGGCAAAAGAGTCAAGGTATGCTTCATAAAAAACCTCAGCATTTCCTGAACAAAGAATGTCCTTATTGCCCAATGCAATACAGAGCTTTTTTATTGTTTTCTCTCCTCCCTCCTTTATCAGTAATGAAAGAAGGAAAAGGAGAAGCGACACATGATAAGAAGAAAAATATGGAAGAGGAAAATAGGAAGGGCAAACAGCGCAGAATATTTAAAAATTTGTGAAAATCCTTTTACAAATATGTAGAAAAATCTAAAAATAGAAGCATTTTCAGATTTGGGAAAATGTAATTTTAAATCAGAGGTGGAAAAGAAAAATCACACCATTCTAGGCACTAAAAATGTCAGTTTTCACAATGAATGTAAGATATCACTGAGGAGAATTATTTATGTGACCAGTGTTCCTTTTTCCCCATTAAATACATTTTTCCAGGCTTTGAAGGTTCCTTGGTTAATAGTACATCACTTTGTCTGAGATGGTTTTCACCCATCTGGGTGTCAATACATGAGCTAACAAACCCAACTGTACTTGTCAACCATATCAGCAGTTCCAGAGCCTGTAAACCTGCACATTTTCTCCTCACCAGGCTGTGCTGTTGCCCTGGAGCCCATCTTTGATTTTGGTCAGTGCAGAGGTGTTTTCAGACAGGCCATGTAAGTAGGGATTAGCCTGTGAAGAAATTGAGTTACTTCTGTTCTGTGGCTAGGAACCCTTTCCCAGTTTTCTGTGATGACAAGGTTCTCTATTCAGCTCAGGTGAAAATCCTGGGCAAATTTAGTGTATTCCCATTATAGCTTTTATATTGCCAAGTTCATGAAACAGCCAATTTAATCACATCATGAGCACTCATCTGTTACTTGCTTATTCTCTGTTACAGTTTTCTTATTTCCAGAATTTTCTGCCTCCTCTGAATTTCCTTCACTGCAGATGGTATTCCACAGTCACCTTGTGGGCAGTGACTGAGGGGTGAAGGACATTTCTGCTGCCAAGGTGGACAGCACAGGGTAAAGCACAGATCTGAGAGGGACAGAGGTGTTCCCTGAGGGTGAGCACAGAAACCAGAGCAGGGGGCAGGACACACAATGGATAACACAGAGTTCCAGTGCCCAGAGGTGGAGGTGGGAGGTGCAGCACTTCAGTGATTCTCCAGGTCTCTCTGAGAAGCCAAAGTGATGCTGAGGAAGAGGAGGAGGGGATGAAGCTGGACTTCACCCGGCAAGGGCAAAGCAACATGTTAGGGCTGCTGCAGTGATAGCTCTTCCAGTGTTTCTGCTGCAAGCTCCATTTTTCAGGGGTTTATAACTTGCTCATAAAACTTTACTGCAAGCCATAATTTGGCACAGAGGGTTCCAGGCTGAGAGCATACTGCTTTCCTTATTTAAACTGCATTTGGTTTACTGACAGGCCTGTTTTCAGATTGCAAAAGAGTGACGAGTGAAATAGAAATCTAATTGTTTCAGAAACTCTTTTTCCCTTTTTTAGGACTCTCTAGCCCCCAAACAGCTTTAAACATCTACTGGTGCCTTTGAGTATTAAAAAGAATTAAAACTAGTTAAGAAATTCATGTTTAAGTAGTGGCTACTGTGCATATCGAGGAATTGTACCTACAGTGTCTAGCATCTTTCAGCCTGAATAATCCCATTGCAGCTTTCCAGCCTTCTAAAACACAGCTGAAACAGAAATACATGCAGGATAAAAGGAAGCAGTTAATAATGCAGACCTGTATGGCAGGGCTGATTGTGATTAGGGCCAGGATGTTCTATTTAATGCATCTGCTCTTGCAAAAGACACCAGAGATCCTGTGGATCAGATTTTCAGGTACTGCCTTTCTCTTCTGGAAAACACAGGTAGGAATTAAAGTGGTTTTGTTGCAGCTTAAGCCATTGCTGTATCAAAGCTTGTGATTTAAAATCCCAGTCATGGATATACATTTTATTCTGTTCAGCACTGATGCTGCAATGAGGAATTCAGGGTTTGCAGATCATGATCACGGTGTTTGGGTGAACATTGGGAGTTTTAATTCTGATTGTTTCTCCAGCCCTTGCCAACATCCTGGCCCTTCCCTGAGTGTTTCAGTACAAGCTCCGTCCTGTGTTCCCGTGCATGTGTAATTCTGCAGCTTGGAGTTACATGCTCTGAGCTTTTGAATTCTAGTTTTGCAGTGAAAGTACCACAAAAATACCTGTGTTTATTTCTGGCAAACCAGTTCACATTTTTAAACTAGCTTTACTTAATTCTGTTAAGTAGAAATATGCTGAATATGTGCCTAGGTTTGCAGATGATCCTTGATTATGTTTGGGAACTTGGCCTTGAGCAGGTTGATGTTTCACTTAGAGAAAAAATATCTCAACAAGCAAAAGTGTTTGGGGCTGGTTAAGTTGATTTTCAGTATCTAAGCCAATGTGAAATGGTATCTTTCTTGATAAAATACACTTCTGAAAACAGAATGCTTCTGTAATGTCTTGCATCCATACTGTGGTAATGTGAGAGGAGGGGAGACTGGCATTTTATGAATTCAGCAGGTGGGACCTTCTAGGTGTTTTTCTGGACCTGTTGAAAAGCTGGTTGATGTTCATCAGTGTCTTTGTGGGGACTTGGAGGTCAGGCTTGCTAGATAAATCCTGTTTCAGACTTGAGTTGTTTGTGTGGAATGTCACAAAAGTGTCAGATCTAAGTCCTCCTCCTTGTACCCAGAAAAATGAATTTTACCATCCAAAAGGTGCTTTTGCTGGGTATTTGTAGCCTCATGAAGCATAAAACTGTACTTCCTGTACCTCCCACCCTGACTGCTCTCGCTTTTTCGAGATTTGTCTTGCCTAATTCATCACTTCTGTCGCACTCTTGCGAATACAACTCCAAATACTTCTTCAGCAGGAAAGATTTGGCTGCATAGGTGCAGACCAAAAAGACCAAGCAGAGGAATTTTCAGCCTGTGTGTGGTCACAGTACTTGAGCAAATCAAGTGGACAAATTACTCTGCTGCCATATCTGTTTCTCTTGGCAGAACTCTGACAGTCTTCTGGCCTCCCCTGCAAGTGTCCTCTGCTGTTTGCGATCAGATTCACTCTGCAGATTCGGTGTGTGTAGGGATTCACCTCCTAATCTGCGTGGCTGGCTTTAGAGAGGCTTTACCTCCTTGAAAGGTAATAAATTACAGATGGAGTGGTCTCTGTAGATGCACTGGGGAGTATCTGAGCGTTTGCAGTTTGTTCCACTCAGGGACTGCTGCTGCAGGGAGGTTGTGTGGACTGAGCCCTTGGCACTGAGGCACTGGAGAGAACATGGAAGTTGGTGCAACTCAGCACTGTGGGAGGTGAAATGAAAAGTCAGAACCGTTCTCACAGAGCACCCCGTGCTCTGCACCATTTCTGTGCCACCTCCCAGCTCCTCTGGTCTCTCTGGGAGGAAGCTGCTCCAGGAGGGAGGGTCAGGCAGCACTGGAGAGGCAGAGAAAAGCAGACAAGTGAGACAGAATGGGCATTGTGTGGCTGTGGCTGCCATTGCCCAGGGGTTGAGGGAGTGTAGAGTGAATGAGAGTGATGAGAAATTATTGTTTTAAAATCAAAGAAATTAAATGGCACAGAATTCTGCTTACAGAGTCAAGATTGCCCAGTGGCTAAACTTACACCTTTGAGGTTTAAGACATGAGGAATTCTGGTGTCAGTTACCCAGACCTAGTTCACTCTTAAAATAAGAGAGGAATGTGAAGTTTCTTAGCAGTCTTGATCTCTGTAGCTACAGGAGGATTTCACTGCAGATGTACGCGTGAGTCTCTCTCTCTGTGTTACTGTATGGAATGATAAATATTACCAGGACTTTTTTTTTTACATTTAGCAGACATTTCTCATCTGTGCATGCCAGAGGATGGGAAGCCTGATGTCTGTGTACCTGCGAAAATGTAAGGTCTTGAAAATTAATAGAAATTGTAAAAATGACAATCACTTATGTTTGTGTCAAGTCTAATTTCAACAGGTCTGAGATTCATCAAGGCACAGGTCAGGAGCACTGCCTGTGGAACACTGCAGGGCATGGAGACTTCTGGTGGTTTAGGGTAGGAAAAGAGAGATCCTAGAGAGCTGAGCAAGGATCAGAGTGTTAAGCAGGCTGCAGTTTTACTCTGTAATTGGTGTTTATTTAAGAGATTGGGAAGTGATTCCCTGTGCTTTCGATTAGCGCCCTGCAACCTTGGCTGGATTAGGCCATTGCTACTCCAAACACAGTTTCACAGTGCATGGGCTTTCAGCAGGGCTTAAAAAGTTTTCCCTGGCTATTTATATGGATAAATAACCAGCGTTTGAATGTTGCTGTCCCTTTTTTCCATTATTTGTCTTATGGGATCCACAGTTTGAGTTGAACAGACGTGATTAAAATTGATGTTCTCTGGTTTTTACTCTGGGAAAGTCACTGGTCTGGTTCACAGCATGATTCTGCAAACACTTGCCATGATTGAGCTGAAGGCATGCAAAACAATGGAAGAATGAGTAAAAAAAGGGTAAAAACAGGGGCAAGAAGTCAGTGTTGGTACCAAAGTGCTTGCTTTGTGACACTGGGCCCTGAGTTGGGGTGAGGTGACACCTGCTGAACACACTTAAAATGGATTTTTGTCATCTCTGGATATGTGACAAATAGAGTTGACTTCAGTGCAGTGCAGCTCATCCAAGCTCTGTTTGCTCTGAGAGAAAACTCGGTGTTCAGCACCATTCAGTGCTGGGTGTGACTGCCAGTGTCACACTGGGCAGGGAGGGCAGTGATGGGACGGCTTTGCTGGGTGCTGAAGGTACAACAGCATTATTTGAAAACATAAAACTGTGTGTACTTAGTGCTCTGAAGCTCCTCCCTCTAGAGGTGGAATGGAAAGAGACCTTTACTCAGTGCATCTTCTCTTCCCTCTGATTGTGGTGGTTAATGTAAATTCCTGCATCACACTGAATGTGGCAGTCACTGAACAGTGTTGGGGTGCAGCTGCTATTTTGATGCTATCTCAAGTAACCAGCCTGATATTCAATATTTAACTAAAAGCAGAAAACTTGATACAAATAAAAGATGGGAATCTGAATGGCATGGTGGCCAGCCTGATATTTCTAACATGCTAATTGATAAATCTTGCTTTACAGCTGCATCTGGGACCAGTCTTTGTATGTCCTTTATCTCTTTAATTCTTTTTGCACGGAACAAAACAAAATTGGAAATGAAAAACACTGGCTTATTGTATTCATCTGAGGACATGCTAATTGAAAATGATTGTTTCATACTGGGCTGGATTCAAAAATATGTACATCTCTCTCTGTTTTACACATAAATCCATTAATGTGTTGAAATAGCAATTGCTAGGTCACAGGGAAGTGAGATAAGTAAACTTAAGAGGTAGCCATACAATGAGGCAAATTCCTCTCCCAGCTTCCAGATCCTTTGGCACAGGTATGGTTGCCAGAATCTACATTTTCATTAAAAGCAAAACAAAACAATTTTTTTTGTTCTGAGATTTTAGGTCCGCAGAGATAATACGGAAAACATGAACAAGAATTTTTTTTTTTTCCAAAAAGAAAACCTTAGATTTTCTTAAGCACACTTAAAGCTACTAAAAAAGAAGTGTGGTGTGGTTTTAGGTTAATCTGGAAGAGGAGATTTGATGGACAAGTAGTTTGTACTCTCTTTATTCTGTTTCAGTTTATTTCTCAAATGAACTTGGAGTTGTAAAGCAGTTAATGAGGAACCTTAATAAGGAGTTCTTTTAAAAAAAGTGATTATTTTTAATAATTAAAATCATTGTCCAAATTCTGGTCTAAATTCTAAAGGGCTTGCTTTCACATTCTATCACCTTAGTAGAATGACTTTCAGATTAGTTGGAATTTAGGGATTTTTGGGGGGAGAAGATTGCTACCAGATGAAATGTGTATCATGGATATTGCATGCTGATAGTGTCAATTTGGAGGATTAGAGTAAAGTAAAAGACCAGTTAATATTCTAAACAAACCAGAGCACTACAGTACAGAGTGTCTGGTCCTTGTGTTATAAGAGCACTTTTCCAGTTGGGATTCCTGTGCACACAGCCAGAGTATAGCATCCCATACACAAGAGCCGATCAAAGAATAGCAGTAACTGTGTGTTTCAGCTGAGAACTGTTCCTGACACATCACAGATCCATGGGCTCCTTCGTGGCTCAGTTGCCAGTTACTGAACAGTGGCCAACAGTAAAAAGTGAGTCATAATGACTTCTCTTTCCTCTGCAGGATTACATGTTTTTGTCTTGTTTAACTTCACCACTTTATGTTGCCATTTACATCCTTGATCACCTACCCAGCACTGAAAGGGCATGAAATTTGGACGTTATTGTGCTGTGCCTAGAGTTTAGAATTTCTCAATTTTTTTACAACTTCCCAGCTGGCATTAAAAGAAAAAAAAAAAAAATCTAATCTTTTTTTTTTTATTTACTGTGATTGATCCCTGCCTCTAGATCCCTGATCCTCCCATCAATGTTAGCCTGTATTTGGAGCTGGACTATTGAGATTGGCATTAAAACTTTTTGGATTTGTTTGTTTATTGTCACTTTAAGATATCAGATGAAGTGCCAGTGGGTTTGTATCTTGGACAGCTGTGTCAACTTTTTGCCAATAGTCCAAGCCCACAGCTTAAGGGAGAAAGGCAGGATATCCCAGGTGAGCTGGTGAGAGCCTGGATTTGTTGACATTGTGTGTGGACCAGTGGACTTTGCATTTTTTATGTGCTGGGCTGTTTGTCAGTGGGATTCCAGACAGAGAAGAGGCCAGTCCTGTGAGTTAGCACCCAATTCATCCTTGTCTGTGGGACATGGGAGAGCTGAGTAACTTGACTGTTTGAACAAGAAAGGATTCACAAAACTTGTTTTGCTAAAAAACAAACATGACTTTTCAGAACAACCTGCAAATGAACACAATAATGACGTGCTTTTGGTAAGAGCAAAATCATTTCTTCCTACACTTAGCCCTGACTGTTCACTCTTCTCTGTTGGTTCAGCCACGTGCAGGGAAGGCCAGCCTGCGGAGAAGATGCTTTAACCCAGAGCTTGCACAGGGTCTCCTTTGTTGACCAAATCTCCCCTGTGTGTGATGGAGGAGCATTTACATTGTCACTGGTGTTGTTTGCCAGAGATTGCTGCATGTGGCTTTTAATGGTGAGCTCACAAATGTGTCTGTGGTAATCTGCTGGCGTAATCCTTTGTGGCTCAGCGTGTCCTGCATGTCCTCCTTGTGCCAGGGCATGCTTTAGCTCAGCCTGCGGGCTGTACTCTTATGTTTAAGAGCTGTGATTTTGTCATGGTAAGTTTTGAGGGAAAATCATGTGTTAGTTATGGTGGAAAATATCAATGGAGAACCAAACAAAGTAAAGAAAAATTGGGGTGTGTTTTGTGCTGCTTGACACAGGGTATTTAGGTGCATGAACGTGACTGGTCCTGATTAGAACTAGGTTTGCACATCAAAATCATTGGCACATTACTCATTGTACACAGGATCAGAGGCAGAAGGAGTATTCTGTATCCTTTTTGTAATTTTTTTTGTCACCGTCCTGGGTTCTAATTTTAAAATCTTTTCAGTGGGCACAGCCTGCCCCATGGGTTGCAAATGAACACAGTAATTATGTGCTTTTGGTAAAAAGCAACCCCATGGGTTGCTCAGCATTTGTTCTGCTTCCTTTGTCTTGCCAGTCTGGTTTTCTTGGTGCCCCCCACCCAGTGAAAGCAAGACAGTGAGTGCAGTCGACTCGGTTGAGAACTGCTCCATTTTCTCAGCTGGAACCCCCCCATGCCCTGCCTTTCCCAGCCCTCCAACCCAGCCAGGCTTGGTCTTGTCCTCCCAGAGGGATGCCACCGTTCTTTCCCTTTGTCCTTATTTCCTCCATGAAACTGAGCTCTCTTGCTTTCCTGGCTTGGTGGGAAAATGTGAAGAGATTGAAGAGGTGGATTATTTGGCTGTGTACAGGTACTGGCTCCTGGTGAGGATTAGGAAAAGGCATTCTAATGGTGATGAGCCATTCTCAATTTAAGGAGTCCATCACTCTGGCTGTGCTTTAGTGGCAGACAGACCTAGGTGCCAGAGCTGAAGCAGTGATTTTGAGCACCTGTAGCACTGTGTCTCAGCAGGGGATCCTGTTGGTGCTGGCTGGAACCCCAGCTCTCTGTGTTGCTGTAGCAGACTGCCATCCTGTAGCTCAAGACTCAGCTTTCAGAGCAGATCTCTGCACATTTTCTACTGAAAGAGGCAAGTTCAAGAGATTGATTTAGTGCTGCATCAGTAGTGGTGTGTGTGGTCGCGCATACAAGGGCTCTGTAACCAGTTATGCTTCTCATCACATGACAGAAGCACGACTGTGCAGTCCCTGTTTCAGGAGAGGCAAAAGATTGATGCTAGTGGGTGGTTTCAGAGATAAATTTCTCTGGCTAGGAATGTTTTGAAGACATTCAGTGCAGAGAGAATGGCCCTGTTGATGTCACATCATGTAATTGGTGAGATCATGTGTATATAAAAGTCACGAGAACAGGAAAGGCGAGTAGGTTGGTCACTCCTGCCCCTTTTATTTCCCTTGCATATGTTTTCCAACTGCAACTTGCCTGTCTGCTCCTAACTTCTCTGTAAGTAAAGACTAATTAAAAAGGCACCAGCCTCCAGTATGAAATTTAAAGAGTTTTTGCTTCACAGGTTCATGTTTGGCAGTGAGAAAAGAACTCATAAAGCTCACGAGAAAGATGATGAGGGTTTTTGTCCACACAAAATATTGACCCAGGGTTGTTTGGACAGAAAGAAAGGCTGCATCTCTCCATTCCTATGGGCCCTGGCATTTCAGGATTGCAGTCAGTGGGAGAGGAGTTGGTGTAGGAGGGATCAGAAAAACCATGCCAAGGGTAAAAGGTGAAAAACAGAGTGGAACAGTCCTAGGCAGAGGCTGTTTCACATGGGTGCTCTGTCCAAAGCAAGGCATTCCCACTCCAGCCCTGAGGATGGCTGCCAGCAGCCATGTCCCTGGCTCCATGGTGTGCCTCTGCACTGGGTGGTGCCCGTTTGGGAAGCCTGGCACTGCCTGCCTGTGGTGTCCTCAGCCTGGATTAATGACCTGTTTGGAAAGGCAGGGGGCAGCTCTGCCACTCTTTGCTCAGGCCAGTGTGGAAATGCCCCCAAGCCCCCTGTGCCCATCAGACCTTTCTTTGTAGAGCAGTGGAAACTGAATGCATCTCTCTTTTCCTTCTCTGGCTGCAATTCCTTGCAATCAGTCTGGAGAGAGTTTTACATGGAATCACAGCATGGTTTGGGTTGGAAGGGATCTTAAAGATCATCTTCAAAGAAAGGTTTTTGTGCTGAGAGCCTCTCTGTCTTTTTCTGTATTAGCTGGGCTAATAAAAGGTACTGTTTCTCCCAGCAAACCTTTCCTCACTGTCATTAAAATATGTGTTTGCTTGCTATGAATGAAGAGTTGAGGTTGTTTTGGATATTCGTCTGGGGAAGGAGAAAAGACACGGCTTTTAAAAAAAAATGTTGGCAGCTTTTGGGAAAAGACTAATAATTCATTAAATGAAAAAGTTCATTCTCCTTTTCAAAGAACGCATTGTGGTCACAAAGATTACCATGAAATCAAAGCGAATTTGCTTCAGAACTCATCTATTACACAGAAAATTAAACTTTTAAACATTTTTTTCTCAATTACGAGGTGACTGAAGAAGAAAGAGGATAGGTAGGGTTTTAAAAACACATACTGTAGATTAATTTAGAGTTCCAGCCTTTATTCACATAGCCTATCATTTGAAAAAGTTTATCGGAGTTCTTTATGAATAAATGATGTGCCAAAATGGACCAAAATTTTGAAATAAGAAATGAGCTGTGAGGTTCTTCTGTGAAGCTGCTGGTAGAATTGGAATAAAATAACTTAATCTTTTTAATATTTCAGAAGAGAATCATGGTAAGAAAGTGCCCTGCAGAAGAATCACAAAGCAGTGTGGCCTAAAACTGATGAAAATGAGCCTTTCCTGGGCATCTGTGTGAAGAGCAAGGCTGGAACTGTCCTTATCTGAGGAGTGCTCACCCAGTGCAGAGATCTCAAGGTGCTTTACAGAATTGAAGCCCCAGTGAATTAGAGCTCAGTGCAAGCTAGCAAGATCAAAATGCATTTATTTCCTATTTTAGTAGTTGATTAATGAGTCACAGAGAGGACACATTTAAGAGTGTTGCTTTGAGTTTGGCAATACAGTATTGTACGTACTCAGACTGGAGGCTGTACATTGCATGTGCCCTTGAAATAACCTTATTCATCTGCACCTGGAAGTTGTTCTCCATCCACAAAACCCAGTGGGGCTGTTTAAGGCCAATTCACAGGTGTGTGAAATTTTACATATAGAGGTGTGAGGCTATTTAAAACACATGTGCAGGTGTTTACATTGCAGAGTGCAGGAACAAGGCTGTGCACATCCAATTTAGGTTTCATGTTGAAACACAGGGCTACCTTAAAGGAAGTCCAGGAACAGGTGGCAAGGTTGGCCTGTTCCCAATGGTGTTAAAAAGGAGATAAGCCATACTATAAAGAGGTCATTTCTATGCTACATAAACTATTTGCTGGTTGCTTGTTCAATGTTACTTTCAAGTATCTAGGAGAATATTAGCATAAAAACACAGTAAAAACGACCTGAAGATGCTGATGTGTCCAGCATTCTCTCCAGTGTTATGGTTATAGATCTTCTGCTGGAAGTTCTGATTCTCCAGAGCTCTGCTCCTGGCTCAGAGGCTTTGCCCCAGTGACTGATAAGTTCAGGATACTCGAAAAATACCTCACAAGTGGTGATGCAGTCCCTGCTGAGGAGGCATTTGAGTACACAACACACGAAGGACTAAACTCTGCATAGGCGTTGAAGTGATTTGCTCAGGGTCACCCACTGACTTGGCATGAACAGCTCCTGGACCAGGTGTGAGTTGTTCAGAAGTGTCCTGGGCTGCTGATGCCTTGTGCTTTTCAGAAATACTGCTGCTAGTGGCTGCTTTGTCTAGTTGGAGATGGGCAGTTTTATAAGGCAGTAAATTCTGGAAAGCTGTTTGGAGCAGAGTGCTGAAATTGGACATCTGGAAAGATGTCCAGGAGAAAAGTTATGTCTTCCTGAAGTTTGTGGTCTTGTCAAGTGCCAAGACTGGCACTCCAAGGAAGCAGAAACATCCCTTTTTCCTGTTTCAGAACCCAAGTGGACAGGCCAGGTCCATGTAGAGCAAGTCCAAGGCTGCATGCAGCTCAAGTGCCTTTCCCTCAAGTGACACAGAGGACCCAGCTGGGGAAGAGAGTGATTATAGGGAATTACAGCCCCATACACTTCCTTTATCCCAGTTAATCTCTCCAGAAGTGAGAGCAGAAGTACAAATGCTCGCTTGTCTTAAGCACCTGGAGTGTGCACACAGAATTGACAGGAGTTGGAGCAGAAGCTTTGTTTGGGTGTGGAAGGAGCTTTGCAATAGCCACTGTCCCTGAAACAATTAGGGCAAGTCCCAGGGGCAGAGGCTTCTCTCCCTCAGCTCTGAAGGAGCTGGGAGATCTCCTGTGGGTTGGTTCTGCCAAACCTCACATGAACTGAGCAGCCAGGAGGAGCTCAGCAAATTTGAAGAGGAGCTGCACAAGGGCTTGAAGTCACCCAGCACCTTCAGCACATGGACCTCTCCAGGGCCAGGAGGTGCAGAGTCAGAGTGCAAAGGTGAAAATGAGCCATTCAGTTCCTGGGAGGTTTGGTTGGGGTGTGGTCCAAGTTCTGCCTGTAGTTTTGGGTCATTTCTTCTTGATTTACCCAAGTTGCTCTGGCCCATGCTTGGCCTCAGACTCCTCATTCTGAAGCCCTAGAGCAGGACTTGGCAGCACGTGGTGAGACACGGCTCTTGTGCCTGGTGCTTTTTGCAGAGGTGGTACCTGGGAGCATCAGGGCTAGCAGGACAGTCATAGCAGGAATAAACAACTTGAAAAACAAAATAAACTCTTGCTATCAGAGTCAACAAGGCAAGCTGTCCAACACAACAGTGGTCTCTGATTTTATATTTAATTTTAGAAGCTGAAACTAAATGTTTTAATTTTATATTATTCTCAACATAATGCTAATTTGCTCCAGATGTCCACTCTGAGCTGAACACTGCCATTTTGCATAGAAAGCATGTGCGTCAGTGATTTATTCCAAATAGCTTCTATTTTACTGCATTTCATTTTATTCTGAATGAAGTACTTAACAACATGTTTCTCTTTAAGAATCTTACTTAATCATATGGATATAATTTCTTCAATTTACGTTTTCAGTTCTTTAGTGTGGTGGCCACAGGGTGTTTCTTAACCTAGGAAGATTAAATGCACATGTTGAAAGCTGCTTATATTTGATTTTGAGGCACTTTCATTTCAAAGTCCTCCACGTAAGGTACAGAAGTGATTGTGGTTTCCTGCTAGGTTCTGGGATAGAGGGATAACTCTCAGGAAAACCTTGCAGATACCTTCTAATAATCATCCATGACAATAACATAATTTCATTTCTTTCAAAACTGTGGTCTACTGAGAGTGTTTAAGACTTTTTTTATTGGGGTTCAGGAGAAAAAGAGATTTAATTTTCTTGTCATTTCTGGGCTACAGTTCAACGTTTCAATTTAAAACCTATTTCCGTTGAGCTCCTTTCCCAGTTTTCCCTCAAAATATTATCTTAAAAAATGTCTTTTATTCAGTTATTTTTTTATTTATTTAGCAGCATATTAAAAATTATGTGAGACAGCTCAATATGAACCTTTGTTATTTGAGCCTGGCTCACTCAGCCATTCCTGTGCATGGGCTGCCATTGGTCAAGTATGTCAGGAATGTCCTTTGGCAGTGGCCTTGAGCTTCGTCATGGGTGTGAGGCAGCTCCTCTGAGCTGCTCTCGTGGATGGGGAGCTGCTCTGAACCTTGGAACAAAGTCCAGGGAAGGTTTTTATTCTTTCATTTTAAAGCTGACCCAGGGTGTGTAGTTTGTGGTAAGATGGGATGCTCCTGCAGTGGTCACACAAAATGTAATATAACAGATTCATCAGATATCAAAACCTACTCTTTGTTACTTTTAAAAATAATTTCCTTCATGTAATCAATCCCTTTTCCTCCTTGGCTTTTACACTGCAACCTATGCCATGGGATATAAATTTCATGAGGTCCCATCATTTGTGAGGCAGGTTTTTCCCACCTGAAATAATGTTCATCTGTATTAATTTACATCTTCTTTTTGCATTTCTTTTTGAATCTTAGCATTTAATTTTCAGAACTAACCTTGCTGTTATTCTACAATTGTATTAGTTTATTATACTGAATTGTTGACACAGCTGGTAGGGAGCTAAGTGCTGTGGTTTCACACAATAAAATTTCAGACAATATGTGTAGTACTTCTTTTTCATACATATCATTTGAAAGCCATATGATTCACCAATATGTGTTATTGTTATCCACCCATGTGGGACACAATCTATTTTAAATTAGTGAAGTGACTTGCTAAACTCCCTGTAAACAATAAGACTGTGGGAAAACATTAAGTGCTATTCAGAAAAGAACATTGCTATACAGTCTTTTATCCAGAGGATCCCACAGTGCTGTAGAGAATGGAAGGACCTGGCACTGCTCTTCAGCAGAGCTCATCTTCTCAACAGGCTTTGGAGGCAGCTCCAGCACTTGAAACTGGAGCAGGGCTTGGTGGAGGGTGTCAGTGCCACCAGTGCAGTGGGTGTGGAAAATCACCCTGAGTGAAGATAGCAATAGGGTGTTCATTAGCAAAATCTGGATTTAACATCTGCTTTGGAGAGAAAACTGACTTCCTTTAAAGCAGGTTGAGGTCTTGAAGCCATTTTCCTAGGAATAAGTCTCTCAGATTTTCTTTCATGTAACAAACATGGCCAAGCAAGACAAAATGCAAACACTGCCAGACTAGGCAGTGACTTGGGGGTAAAGTGAGGATGAGTTCTTATTTGTAGGGGAGAAAGAGCAGGTTCTCTCAGATTTATCCTTCTCCATGTGTTACCCTGAGCTCTGTGGGATTCTGCTGTAGTGTGATGAGCAGGTCCATGGGTGAAGGAGAGAGCTGTGTTTCTTGGAGTTGCTTTTTTAAAAAATAATAATGTTCTAAAGACAAATGCTTCAGGATTCCAGTGCTTTAATGTTTTAGAGACAAAAAATGGTTTTTTGAAAACAAATGATAAAAAAGTACAAGCGTTTTTGCCCGAGAGCTCCACAGTCATGGCACAAGGGAGAGCAGAATGAGGTGACCAACCCTGCAGTGAGAACAAGCTCCCACCCCATCACATCACTCAGCTTCCCAGTGGTTCACCAGCCCCTCTTACAGGGCTCTTTGGCAGAGCTCGGCTTTACACATGTGAGGGAGTGTCAGCTACAGTCATTTGAGCAGATCCCTTGCCTGCCTTGGATTACAGGTCTTCCCTTATGGACAATCAGATTGGCCCAGCATGGCACAGAGAGACCAGGAACCCCTCTGAGCACTGAGAGTCCCACTGGCTTTTCTGCTCCACTGCCGAGAACAACCTTGGGGAAAATTGTGTGTTGTCCTCATTGCTTTGTGCAGATTAACCCAGTGCTGGCAAGTTCATGCAGTTTGTCAATTTGCAGGGAAACTTTACTCTTCTGAGCTGAATTTCAAGCTGAAATAACAGTTTGAGATAAAAGCTCCATTATGCACTTGTAGAAATGAGCACGGGCAGAGTATGGGAAGGACAGTAGGTTTTAAGATTTAAAAAAATCCACCCTAACTAAAATGGAAGAAAACCCCAGCAATAAAACTCTGGACTTTTTGAAACATTTAGTGAAAAAAATGAACAAGCTGTGTTGAACCACGTACAGAAAGTTGGATTTGCAACAAAAAACCTACATAGATGGGCAAAGAGTTACCTTGCTGCTATTTTTCATCTTTCCTAAGAGAATTTGGTTGTGCTGGAGTAGTTCAGTCAGCTGTAGCCAGCAATTTCCCACTGTAGATCAGATTTCATCCACAGGATCCTCCTCTGTTTGATCTGCCAAGGGCAGGAGCCACTTTGTAAGCTGTGATGACATGTGACAAGCGATGACTGTAAAACATATTTATTTATTGGTCTTGACAAAGGTAGGAGCTGGGTTTTCCAGAATTATAAAAAAGCAGGAGTCCAGGGGGAATGAGTGGGAAGTTAGGATGGACACTCACTGTTGGCAGATGACACAGTGTTTGTGACACACAGGTTTGTCACAGGCTGGGCTCAGATCTTCCTGGGACTGGAGGCAGACACAGCACAGACCTAACCCAGGCTGCTCTGTCTGTGGTACACTGGAAACTCATCCTGTTCCTAGACACACTCTTGGCATGTTACAAAGGCAGACTGGACTATGTGAGGATCTTTTTGTTCCTTTACTGGTTCATTAAAAAGAAAGGAAAATATGAAATAAAGCGGGAAGCTTTTCATTTTGGTTTTTTCCATGTGTTTGTTAGGGAATACATTGAGGGTATTTCAATAGTGTCTGATGCCAGTATAACAGCTTAAGACTGTTTGCTTAATTCCTGAATGTGCGCATTGTTTTTAGCAAACATTCTTAATTTATGTTTGTCCTGCCTCTCTTCCAATCTCCCATTGGATTCAGAATGTAAACCAGCACAGGCAGCTTCTCTGCTGTGCTCTTTGCAGATGTGTGTCCCAGACCAGAGGTGAGAAGTGCCCTGTGCTGGGCACAGAAGGGTTGCTGAGCTTCCCCAGCGTGCTGAATGTCCTGCGCTGAAAGAGAGCGCTCAACACATCACAGGAACAGCTTACAGAAGCAGGGTGTGTAATTTTTAATAACTGGGATAAAAACCCTCAGTGACATCTTTAAAATATAAATGCCTTTTCTTGCTTCTTTTATTTCTTTGCCCCCCTTATTTTGCCTTTTCATCTCTTCTCCTTTCAATTCCATTAAGCTTCATTGTACAATAATGTATCGCAGTGGACTTTTTTCAATTATGTTTTTGATTTTTTCCTCCTTGTTACTATAAAACTCCAGATGTTTTGAGACTTCATGGTTCTCTGGATTATTTTTTCCTTTATTTTAATCTTCTTTTGTAACATGCCACACATGTGGTATTTTGGCCTTTTAAGATGCTAGGCTATGCTAATCAGCCATAAGTTTTGGGGTAGGATTTTTTTTCTTTTTATAATTACTTTTCCCCCTTCTTTTTGCTGTCGTCTCTTTAATTATTTTCTTTTTTTCTGTTTTCTTTTTTGTTACCCCAACTGGTTAGTCCACATCAATCGTAATGGATTCTCCCTTTGCTCTGAGGCTGCATTCTTTATGTTAAGCAAATTAATTCTTCACTCCAAACTTCCAAACCCTCATACCTGTAAGGGGATTATGAGCACCTTTCTCACCATGCTTGTCAGGACAGAACTGTTTGCACTGCAATTGGCCCCTCCAGGCCAAGAGCACAGACTGTTCTTTGAAGATTGAGATGGGTGCAGATAGATTCTACTTTAGATGCAAGCTGGAATGGAAATGTTTCCTTGGAAATTAAGACAATGAATTACTGATCCAGAGAAACAAGTTTTTGAAGTACATGTAGGAAATGATACTTTTTATTAAAAAAATCAAAAAGTACTGGAGGGAAGCATTTTAATTTATTTGTGGTTCTTTGCTGGCATGGATGGAGAGGGATTTTAATTTATTTTGTTCAATCTTAATTTTGTCCCCAGAACAAGCAGATCTGGCTTCAGATATTAGAACAGCAAATCTTGGGTTGTGTGCTGTCCTTTAATTTCAAATAGCTTATAAGCTATTCAAAAAATCCCAAATAAAGAATAGTTTACCAATTACATCTGAGGAAGTAAAGGGGCTGACATGGGGTGTCTTCTTTGCTTATTACATGACCCTATGAATTTTGCATTTTGTTCTTTAAAATGTTGCCTCATGTAATGTTATTTTTGCCTGCAAGCCATAATACTGCATTCAGTCCAACAGTAATGAGGTTTCAGAAAATTGTTTGCTTTCCAAATGACATATTTAGCAAAACCTTATGGCAAAATCTGTGGCTGTCAAGCTGCTGATAGTAAAAAATTCCCAACTTTCCTGGTTCATTCTCATATGTTGTAGCAAACAAATGCAACAACCCTTGTTTTGACAAATGTTTATACTTCTTCTTGATTAAAGAAGAATTACTAAAAAGAGTTTTAATACTAGAATTCAGGTCTTGTGAAAAGGATAGGATGCTCTGATAGTTTCCCAGATATTTTGGGTTTGCTGGAAAATTTCTGGAAAACTCTACTTGACGACTGAGGTGGGTGACCTGCTGGCACTAGAAGAAATCAATGTGTGAATATTCCAGTGCTGGAAGGAACATTTACCCTGTGCAGGGGATGCTGGCAGGCAGGTGGGGTGTGTTTGTGTGGGAATCACCTCATGGGCAGAGCCAGACCTGGTCACTCTCGAAACCGCGTGACTTAAAGGAGTCCTTCGTGGGCCAGGTCTGCATTCCTCATGGATCCATCACTCCTGCTGCTGCCCAAGGGGGCTCAGGGGCTTAGAAATTCATAAAATTGAAATAAAAGGGACAGCCCAAAGTCTTGTTTAAGTCAGAGATGTTCAGACACCTCCTCCAGGAATTCTCAGTGTATTCATATTTCCCAGTTTCGTGGTAATTAGGAAATACCCAATCTGTCTAACAGCATAAAGAAAAATGAGCTATTTATTGGTGGACAGTGTGTGGATGTCAAATGGTTGGCCACAACTACCCTGAAGACCAACAATGTGGAGGATGTATTGCATTTATACTGTGGCTCACTCTTCTTCCTGTTCTGAACCTTTTAAGCTTTTCTTGTCTTACACACCCGCAGCTGTACAACATTCTGGCTAAAGCCCTAAATGCTTTTTTTAAAGACAAATAACTAAAAGCATGAGCATTTTTGCCCAGGACTGAAACGAAATAGCATGTAGTGTCACTTTGTAAAGATAAACTGTTCAGGCTTCAGAAATAAAACCAAACCTGGAAATTGGCAGTTCCTTTTATGTTACAGTTACCTTCCACTGTATTATAATCACAAAGGGAAAAAACCCAGCTTCAACAATTTAAATCTGTACGTTTGAATCTGGCTAAATAAATTGGGATTCTTTAGGATGTTAAAGTCTCTTTCCTATGGGTGACTTGCTAGGTACTCAGATAGTTCTGTTGAGTTTAATAAAACTCCTTGCATGAGCCATGTTGCTCATGCACGACTATTTGCAGGATCAGGGCTTTACATTGTAGCTACAACAGCGAATTAAACATTAATCTAATCAGGAATTAGCTGGGAAAAACAAAGCACCAAAACAGATACTTTGATTGTGGTGTGGGGTGGAGCAACTCAAGTGTTTTAAGTTCCTGAGGTTCATAACAGTTCGGAGCCCTGTGTGCTTCCAGCCACGGCCCCAACATTGGCCTCAGTGTGCTGTTAAACATTGATGCTATTTAAAGAGTGGTGTGGCTGTTTCCTCCCCTCCAGAAGGGATACGCAGCCTCACAGGATCCTTTTTCTCCTAGCGTGTTTTTCAGTAAAATTTTCCCAATTCTGTAATCAGTTGGGAAGAAAGAACATTTCACAATGTTCGTAAGGCTCGTGGATGTTTTGACCAGACATCAGATTTCCTATTGATAGCATTAAATGCTTTGGAATGAAATGTTTTGGGTTTTCCATCTGTAGGCTGTCTGAGATGTCAGCAGCCAATATGACCTGCTCTTTCCCTTTTAGGTCTATAAATAAAAGGCAGCTTGTTTAACTGATCTTGCAGCAGAGAGCAGAGGTGTATATTAATGAGCTTGCTCTAATGGCACACTGGACCTATTTAGCACTACGACTGTGAAGGCTTCTCTTTTTCAGTCATAACTCATTTCCTAAGAAAATGTCAGTTATTGCTTCACCCTATGGTCTGAGCTGGTTAGTTTATAGTTTATTTCTTCTGATCTGTGCCACTGACAGATATGCTAGACATGACCGTGATTAAATACGCTCATGAAAATGGTAAACATTTGATAATATAAACCCTCTTGGGAACATGCTGTTATTTCTGCGTGGCAGCATTCTCAGGTGCATTCAAAGTATAATCTGGAAGCAAAGAAAAAACATTTTAAGCAATTACAGTTATTAGATTAAACTGCTTTGTTGGGAAAATTGTGATGTGTTTAGATCACTGTGAGATAATTCTGTGTTTTTATAAATATGGCTTTTGAATGTGTGATATTGCAACAGCGACACTGCAGTGGGATTTTAGTGTGAAATAAAGATAACATATGTATTTCCATATGGTAACAGACTAGTTCAGACACATAAATTTCTACAAGGTATTTTTTCCTGGTAGAAGCCCTGTTCTGAAAGCAGCAGTAGTTATAAAACCCAATAACTGCATTGTGTTCTTCCTGTAATCATGTGGCATTGTTTTGTGTCTGTGCTTGGGTGTGTGCAGCATTAACGATCTCACAGCAAAGACAAAAGTAGTAATTGCAATATAATTATTATTTTTATTGATGAAACTTGTTTAAGAGTTCTGTTGACATTTACAGACTTTGAGGATCGTGCAGCATTTGTTACACTTATCCCAGGCATCAAACGTCCACAAAATGTTTAGGATTGTAGGATTAAGCAGTGGCAGATTGGGGCCAGATGTCTGGGAGATCCCATAAGTGGCCTTCTCAGTTGGTAAAATAGCTCTTTCCATCCTGAAGCCCTTTCAAAACTGAACATTTGTCCTTTGTAGTCGAAGCTGAGACACTTGTGGGATGGCTGGATCTTCCTGGAGGGTATTTAAGAGGGAGAATGATCCCCCATTTTTCCTAGAGTAGTTTTATATAGTGTAAATGTAAATACACTCCAAGTAGTAAGAGTAGGTGGAAGGGTTAAAAGAATTGGTGAGGAGCAGTTAAACCCAAGCACTACCTTACAAAGTTGTCTTAACAACAGCAGCCCAGTTGAAGTTGTCACACCACTTAAGGGAAGCTGTTTCCATATGAACTTCAGTAGGGACAGACTGTGAGAGATAAACAGTCAGCAGATCAGAAATCAGAGAGCTGGAAAAGGAGTCCTTCAAAGTGCAGCTCTTCCTGCAGCTCTCAGTGGATTCTCAGCCCACCCTGCTCAGCTCTTTGCACCAGCTCCATCCCTCCCTTCCTTTGAGACCTTTCATCTTCAGCTTCCTCTCTTCTCATCACTTGTGGCAAGGTTCTTGTCTCCATTGCTTTCCTCCTGAATGGAATTCTTGTTTCACCAACAGCCTTTGCCAAATTGAAAATCTGAGTACTGCAGTCACATCATTCTCTTTGCTGGTGTATTTTTCCACCTGACATGTTTATCCTGAGTTTATCACTGCATTGGGACCATCCCACTGTCTGTTACCCAGTTTAATAGAGCTGGATAATACAAATAATGTGAATTAGAAAATAATAACATAAATAAGAAAAGCTCTGAATGTCCAAGCCTATGTGGTGATGGAGGAACCTTACTGCTGAAGGCATTGGACAAACTTAGCAGGAGAAGGCGGCTGAGCACAGAAGAAGGGTCTGTAAATAAGCCCATATTTGTTTGAGTGTTGCTGCTTTCACTGCAGCTCTGAGCATTTCTGGTAGGGCCTGCTCCTTCTCTCCCTGAGGTGTCGATCCAGCAAACTCTTAAACATATGTGCTTTCATGTGTTTTAAATTAAGCTTGTGTTTAGATGTTTGAGGACATTTGCTGTTGGAATTTTTGCTACTGACATCAATGAGAGTGGAGCTGGACCTTTTGTGAGTTTGGATTATTCTGCATACCTTGCTGCTTTGCATTTGTCTCTAGGAATGGAACTGAAGACTGGTAATCCATTAGAAAAACATTCTGAGGGTCAAGATCCTTCTCTCTAAATTGGAGAGAGATGGATTTGATGGCTGGAGTGCTCAGGGAAGGAGGAATGATGGTGACATCCAGGGTGGTGAGAGACTCAGTGTTCAGATGGGACGTGGGTGACAGGTGGTGTCCCTTGGGGTCTGTAGTGGGACCAAGTGCAGTCTCAGCAATTTGTGAGTGACACCAAGCTGAGTGGTGCAGTTGACACTCCTGAAGGATGGGATGGCATCCAGAGGGACATGGACAAGCTCCAGAAGTGGCCCATGGGGTTTCAACAAGGTCAGGGTCCTGCAGCCGGTTCAGGGCAACCCCTGGTATCAACACAGGCTGGGGGATAAAGGAACACAAAAGTGCTCCAAGGGATGGAACATCTCCTCTGAGAAGAAGGGCTGAGAGAGCTGGGCTTGTTCAGCCTGGAGAAGGCCCCAGGGACACTTAGAGCAGCCTCTCAGTGCTTGAAGGGAACCTGGAAGAGAGATGAAAGGGGTAATACTTCAAAGGGATGCCACACTGTGGGCACACTAATCAAAGGAGGTTGGAAAGGAGGAAGATTGGGAACAAAAAGGAAAAAAGTGATCTTTAGGACCTCAGAACATTCACTCAGCTTTATGGAATGTCCTATGAGAAGTATGAATTTGCTGAACTCTGCTCTATTTTTCATAGACTTCAGCATTTTTGCACAATTCAAATTGCTCCATCCTGAATCTTAGTCAGATTTTTAGTGATGATTGTGAAGAAAGTTTGTTTCTTTTGAAGCCTTGGTAGCTTTGGTCACTTCCAAACCCCCCTGCCTCCTTGCACCAGCTCAAGTGTTCAGAGGTCGTGGCCAAACAAAGCTTCTGAACTCATAAACTGCATGTCTGCAGGTGATTTTGTGGATCTGACACAATGGCTGTGATGGGAAAAGATGGAAAATATATACACATCAGATAGTTGTCTGTACACATACCCAGTATGCCAGTCAGACAGGTTACTGCTCAGGGCACTGAAATATTTATGGCAGTAAGGGCCACATTGATCCTTTGGTGTGTGAGGGGCTGGGACAGGCAGAGAAGTGCCAGAAACCCCTCTGCCTGTAGTGTGCAGAGCTGATCTGCATCCAGTGCCAGGACATGGCCTGCAGTGTGAAGTGCTGGCTCCAGAACCACTGTGGTTGCTGTGCTGAGGTGTTTACAAAACACCCTGGGATGAGCAGGATGTGCTTTTCTCCTTCCCCTTAGGCAGGCCCTGGGAGATCAGGAGCCTCCCGGCTGTAGCACCTTCAGTGCTCCTCCATCTGCAGCTGCTCTCCCTTCCCATCTCTCCAGTTTGCATACCCTGAAGCGTATGTGACAAGCAAGATTGAGAGGGTGGTGATTTCTGTGATGACATCTGAGGAGCCACAGGTTCCTGGAAAGCTGCTGAACAAAATCTTTACTCAGCATGAGGAAGTGACAAAGCATTTGCTGATTTTGTGAGAGTCAGGATTTCAGTGTTTATGAGCAAGAATCATAGAAAAAGCTATGGCTTCTAGAAACAGTGATTGGAACAGCTTGCCCAGAGAAGCTGTGGCTGCCCCATCCCTGGGAATTGCTCAAGGCCAGGTTGGACAGGGCTTGGAGCAACCTGGGATATTGGAAGGTGTCCCTTGCCCATGGCAGGGCTTGGAACTAAGTGACCCTTAAGGTTCCTTCCAACCCAAACCATTGTATGAAGATACACCTACTATATTTCAGAATTGCTCTTAGTGTTGACAGGAAGGTGGATTGGGTTGTGTTTCTCAAATACATTCCTTGAGATCACAGATCCTTGAGGAATCGGGGTTTTATCTATGTGGAGGCATAAGAAGATGTGCCATGAAACAGCAATATGTGCAGAGTGGGCAAAGAATATGCATTCCATCACTTTAGTGTTTGTATGCAAATATTTGAACATGTGCAAGTATCTGAGTGCATTCTGTGGGTGTGCAGGTGCACAAATGTGCACACCACGAGTATTTGTGCTCGCCTGGGAGAGTTCCCATCCTGCAGACAGTGCCTCCACTGCCTGTTGTCTGTAACACTGAAACTTTGCACTGAGCAACACAAAACACCCTTCCCTTGGCCTAGTAGCTGGCAATTTTACTTACATATTTATTCAGATTTAATTTGAAACAGTGACTTCTGTTGTGAAGGCTATGCAGTGTTTTATTGCTGAGCTCCCTAATGAAACGGGTGCTTAAGAAGTCAGAGTTGCTCAGGTTACTGGTTGTATAAATGCTGAGAACAGCTCTGAATGATACAGCTACTAAAGAAAAGGGTGCAGAATAACAGCAGAGTTCCTTTGGATTGATCTTCAAATGGATCAGGTCTTCCTGTAATAGTCCGTGCTCATCTGCTCCAGTGTATAATATTTCAGACACCTGAAACCAGGTTCTAACCCACCAGCTTCTCTTACTCTCTGCCTGTAGCAGCTAATTGTTATTGCCCACAGTGGCTCCTGTGCCAGTTTACATCTCAGAGGACTCCTCAGAACACTTGTTCTTTCTTTAAATTTTCTGCTCTGACACCATGTCTTTAAGTGTTCAGCTCAGACAGAATGTGTGAGATATTTATAACCCTTGTATTATTACTGAGCTGCACACCATGTCTTCGGTGACAGATTAAATGAACAGCACAACATGTTGTGGTTCATCCATAAATTTCAACAGATGTTTGAATGTTGGTTGATTTATTGCACGTCCAACTTGGTTCTTACACTGTTCTCATTGTGGCTGCACATGGTTTATTTAATAGAACCTTACAATGATTTTTTTATGACATTTTTCAGTTTGAAGGGTGCAACAAGGCATTTTCTAGGCTCGAGAACCTCAAGATTCACCTCCGGAGTCACACTGGGGAGAAGCCATACCTGTGCCAGCACCCTGGCTGCCAGAAAGCTTTCAGCAACTCCAGTGACCGGGCAAAGCACCAGAGGACACACCTGGACACCGTAAGCACCATTCCGTACTGGGAGCTGCCCCGAGTGTTCCAGTGCTCCTGGCACACGATCGGTGCTGCTGCTGCAGGGGGCTTGGCCTTTTCACTAGGAGAGTCTTAGAGCACTCAGCTAGGAGCAAGTGGATTTGGTTTTGAACTGTTTGTGCTCTGAGAAATGAGAAAGTCTTGATCACAGAGAGGCAATTATGTTGTGTTACTCGTGCTGAGGAGTGATTACGCAGGAGGGAGTTACTCAGCAAACTCTGCCATTGTTCCTGTTCCAGTAAGAGGAGGCAGTAGCTCAGTAAGGTGTAGCTGAGTCACTGCTGCTGCACCAAATGTGTGTCATTGTCTCACTTCCTGTCCCCTTCAGTGAGTGCTCTGAGTGAATGCAAAAGCTCTTCAGACCTCTCAGTGGAAGGTAAATGCACCTCAGTTTTTGGACAGTAATTTTGTAAAAAGTGAAAATAAATCTGTCTCATAACTCTATGGTTAAGTACCCTCCATGAGATTAACTGTGAGAAACACGTTCATTTATTCTCTGCAGTTGGTAGGTTTGGCTTGACTCTGCAGCTTCTCCCTTGTCTCACAGAGAGGACAGGAGCCTGTCAAGTGGTTTGGGCTCTACTGAAATGAAATCACCAGATTAGGGGGAAAAAAAGCAATGACACAGCTCTGCAGACCAGTCATGTCCTCAGCATAAAGCTTGTAAAGAATAACAGGCAGAGTTGTTCCTTTGTCTTTTTCAAAGAAGTGAATACATGGTTTAGTTTGGCCAAGTGTTTATGGGGCAGAACTTTTGAGTTTAATTGATATTTACTTTTTAAGCAGTTACACATTTCAGACAGTGCAGCATTAAGGAATGTCTAATGTACATTATGCCTTGCAAAAACAAACAAGTAAGAGAAGCAAGTCAGTCACATTTTCCAAACCAAAGCACACTTAAAATAACAATGTTTTATTTATTTGAAAGTCAACCTGAGATATTTGAATTTGTGATTTGTATCGCTTTTGAAAGTGGATATACTAAATTGCATGTAGTTTTTTAATTTAATTGCCTGAATCTAGTAGATATATTTTTTATTAGCCAAACTCACAAATTGAATGCCATCTATTAGTTTTAAGAGAGAACTGACATGGTTATTAAAATGAGCACAAATTCTTTGTGTGTGTTGTCTGTGCAATATTGAAGACAAATGTCTTAACTTTCTATTTTCTTCTCTTCTCCCTTTATCTCTGTCTTTATTATCTGAAATGCTCATAAATCAGGAAAAAGGTACAGTAATAATTTTCTAATAACTTTCTTAAATATCTAAAAACATCCTCCACGCTATTCCACTGCAGGTTCTCTAAAACTGTTTCTGTAGTCCTGCACACAGTAACTGAGTTCCACTTACCTGATTTAATTGAAGCCCTGTGGTTTAAGCTCAGTGAATTGTGTGCTTATGTGAACATGAAAAATAGCAGAGCTACAGGATGGTGCTGCTGCACCAAACAACTGCTTGGAATGTCAGAGCAAACAGCCATGAACCTTTGTAAGGGTGATCACATTCTCCTCTAGTTTCCCTATGACTGAGTTGAATGATTTTATCACTAATTTGAATGACATCAGTGATTTGAAAAATACTCTGCTAGTTTTTCTGCCAAGGGATTTGTTAAAGTTTTCCATAGCTTTTCCTCAGGTGTCAGTTCTCTGTGTTCCAGACACTCTCAATAAATCTCCTTTGCCCTGTAACTTTCTGGGTAGGTGCTGTGTTAGCCTGTAAGGTCATGAATTGGTGAATGATTCTATTATTCCTTCAGAAATTTCCTGCTGGCTGGACAGAGCAGCAATACTTATCCTCTGGAGGTACTTACAAAGAAAGGGGGTTTATATAGGCTGCTTTTTCCTTACTGAGTGCATTTGGAATTGGTTTTAAAGCTTCTCAATGCAGGTCACTCCACCATTTATCTTCTCCAAAGGAGAATCTGTAAATCATTTCACTTACTGGTGTATGCTGGTTTGATGGAATCCCCACTAAATCATCTGGAAGTATTTCCTTCTCCTAGGCAGGAGCAGAACAAAGGGAACCTGTCTGTCCTTGTGGTAAAAAGGGCACATCAGCACTCCTCCAGGAGCAGAGCAACTGGGTTTGCAGGACCTCACAGTCACTTCTCCCAAAACTGGTGGGATTTTTTCCCTTCTGTGCATCCTCCTTCTGAAATCAGGGGGATTAAAGAATGTGACATCAAGGTCATGGCAAACCAGTTTTCTACCTTTGAGAAGACACCAAAAAGATTTGCTAGTCCTAGTGAGAAGGCTGAGGTAATGTTGATAGATGAGGCAAGAAAACAGAGAACAAAAGAATGTTCCATTCAACTTGAAAGCTTTGTGAGCTGTGCCATGCAGCACTGTTTTGCTGGCATTTAAGACAATGGTCACTTAATAAAAAATGCCTTTGCTCATTTTGGCAGTTGCACCTTCATTTGGAGTTTGTTCTGTAACCCAGAGATAGTGTTCCATTTGTTAGCAATAGGCATAGCCACAAGAAGAATTTGGTGAGGATTTCAGTCACTGGGAAGGTCCCCTCTGAGCCTCCTTTTCTGCACGCTTAGCCCCCCCCAGCTCCCTCAGCCACTCCTTGTTCTCCAGATTGTTCCCCAACTCCATTGCCCTTCTCTGGACCTGCTCCAGCCCCTCAATGCTTTTCCTGTCATGAGAACTCAGAACCAGAATGTCTGTCTTTATATTGGGTGATGCCATGATAATTTTGTTTGCTGTAAAGGCGAGGGAATAAAGAAATGCTCTCAAGTCCCATTCAGTTCTACCTCAATAGCATTTAGCTCAGCCCAATGAACCATATCCAGTGTGCCAGTGCAGAATCGCTTCTGTTTGCATCGTGCCTGGTTGGTGAGCTCAGAGGAGACAGAGCAAACATGGGCCCAGCAGAGAGAGGGAACAGCTCAGGTTCAGCTGAGTGTGTTCAGCTCAGGTTCACACTGTGTGTGCTCCCTGTGCTGGCTGGGGCGGGCACAGGGGTGTGACATGTGTCCCACAGTGTGTGTGCCCGTCCTGGGGTGTGACACGTGTCCCTTTGCTCCTCCCCAGAAGCCCTACGCCTGCCAGATTCCCGGCTGCTCCAAGCGCTACACCGACCCCAGCTCCCTGCGCAAGCATGTCAAGGCGCACTCGGCCAAAGAGCAGCAGGTGCGTAAGAAGGTAAGAGCAGGCAAGAGAAGGCAAGCCCAGAGCTCCTCAATGCAGTCATTTTTCATTTACCTCTAATTCATGTCTTTTCAGATCGGTTTTTCAGCAATATCACAGAAGAAAACTTAAATGGAGCTGATTTTCCTGGTTTTAATCGCTGTTGTTAAGCAAACCGCCTTATATATGTGCACTTTCAAAGGCTGCCACCCAAAGTTCAGTTTGCCACACACTTTCTGTCCAAGCATTTATTTTCCTGTTCATCTTTTACACACATGCCCAAACTGTGCTGTCATTCACATAAAATGTCCATGCACTGAGTCTCTGCAATCAGCACTAACTGATGGTATTTACTGAAGTACATGTTGGCAAATCATCTAAAACACAAATGAAACTAAGCCAGGGTACAGTGGAAATGTAGGAAAGAGGACTTGGAATAGAAGAGGTGTCCTTGTGTCAGCCATGCCCCCTTCCCTCCTGCTGCTCCTCTTGTAGAGTTTTCAGCAGTTTGAACGTAGAGTCCCCTTTCCCAGGACAGCTGTGTGTCCCCAAATTCTCCCTGTAACCCTTCTCCCTGCCAGATGTGTGCAGTGTGAGTAGCAATTCCCAGCACATCAGTGACCAGAGCTCTGCACGCTGTGTCAAATACTCAGGGATCACTCATTGCATGGTGAGCTTTGTGCCTGGGAGACACACAGCCCCAGCGCCATTCAGGTGTCCATGGAATCAAGTCTGTGCACATACCAGCTCCACTCAAAAGTTTTATCTAGCCTGGCCACTGCCTAGTTTACCATCCCAGTTTTGTATTACCAGGCCTTGTGGTTTCCCTACAGCTCTCAGCTTTAGAAGGTTCCCCAGGATGTGCTCTGCACGTGTGTCCAACAGGTCACAAAATTCCCAACACTTCCCTAGATTAACCTTTAGCTTGTAATGAGAGTAGGAGTCAGAGTGCCATGGCAGTAATTGATTAATTCTATGTAGTTAATTCTGTGTAATGAGAGTAAGAGTCTGAAGGCCATAGCAGTAATTGGCCACAAAAAGAGGGTGACCGTGCCACCAAAGTCTTCTACAATTGCAAAATCTTTGCAACAGGAAGGTTTCTTACATGAAATTCTCAGCAGATTGTGGAAAGCAACTGTGCTCCCTATTCCAAAGAAGAGAACTTCCCCATTTTTCCTTCCGGTGGTTTCTGGCATACTTCAGAGAAACGAGGGAATTACTTCCTAACACCAAACCTGGGTGTCATTTGTTCATCTCTGTGTGCTGAGCTGAATGCATTAACATGTCACCGTCCTTACATCTAGGGACAGTCCCCAGTGTTACACCTTGGCACCTCCTGAGGCCTCGTTCCATTTCTGCAGAGCAAGGTGGGAAAAAACCCCAGATCCAGACTTTGTGTGGGAGGGCACAAAGTACTTCCTGCACCAGCAGCCCGAGGCCTGAAGCACAGAATCCATCCAGGACAAATTTGTTAACAGCAGCTGCAAACTCAGGCTGCTTGGATGCACTAAGACATCAATATCCAGGGTTTCATATCACTTAATCTCCTGCCTTGAGGAATTTTCCTTTGTGCGTGTACACAGCCTCATATAGACTTATCAAATCTATCTTACAATAATGTGAGTAACTTGCCTCCCACACCTTATTTGGTAGACCAGTCTAAATCTGCACTCCTCCAGTGGTTTGAAATCATCTTCAGATTTCCTGTCTCATTTATCCATGATAACTTTATAAATACTTGATCCTGTGACTTTTTTTCCTCGAATGAAAAGGCACCTGAAAAAGCAGCAGATTTTTGTGGTTTGTGTTTTGGTCAGGCTCTCTTAAAAAGGATCAAAGCAAACCTGGCTGATAAAGAAACAAGAACCCCCCCCCCCAAGTATTTCACTTAAATATATTTAAAAACCCCAACACCTTTCACAACTAAGTAAATCCCAGTGTTACTGAACAGCCTACTTTGGATTTCAGATGTAGGAAAAAAGGGAAAAGACTGTTTATACTCACTTGCTCGTTTTTGGTTATAACTCAGGAAAGGCAGTTGTCTGTTGGTATCAACTTCCCAAGAGTTCTGAGTGGAAATGACCTAGCCAAGAAAGAAAAATTAACAAGCTGTTCTGCCAACATGTCTTGGTTGAGACATGCTACCAGAATGTGCCATCTCTGATACAAAACAAAATGCCTGAGCTTAGACTTGTATCAAAGGAATCCTGAGCACTTTGTTCATAGCTTAGAGGATTAGTGCAGTGGTGATATTTGGTTGTTCTGAAAGGCTTTACAGAAACAAAACAGGAGAAAGTTAGCTGTTAATTTAGTAGTAGTATAATTGGCTGCAGATGCACTTGTGATCCAAATGTCAGATGTTTATCTCAAACCCACAAATGGCTGCAGAGCAGAATTCAGAGAAGGTTTGCCTGGGCCCTTTATTTAGAATACCCAAGCCCAGGGGAGATGGGTATGTGAGGCTGTACCCATAAGGACAATAACTATTTATTAATGGCTGTAGAGTATGATGGCTGTTTGTGTAACGCGATCACTCTGTTATGACAAAAGCTTGGCAGCATCAGCATGTTTGAAAGAGAATTAGAAATGCTTTTCTTTCTTAATTCTCCTCTCCTGCTGTTTTTAATATGATGGACATTGTGGTTTTTGAGAGTTTGCTTCAGAGCCTTTTGCCAGAGCTTTCATTTCCATGGAGCAGAGCTGACACGAGTGGAATCTCTTCCCATCACCGACAGCCTCGCTCTGCCACTTCCAATCTCATCAGCACAAACGCTTTTCTTTTCTATCAAATGCCTTTCCAAGTGTCACAGTTACAGGGTGATGCAAACCTTTTGCCACAGAATCCAAGAAACTACAGAAAGCCTGAAAATGTGCAGTTCAATTACTCAGGAAGGTTTGAAGGAACACAGGGTACATTATTTTTTGAAGCAAACTGGTTGTTCATGTAAGATTAGCACACTTAACTTGTGCACTTCAGAAAACCAAAGTCATATCTAATTACAAGTGCCAAGTACTAGGCACATCCTTAATTACACTGAGTTCCTAAGAAAGGCATTTCTTTCTTCTATATATAACCCTTAAGGGGATATATGAAGTTAATTATAAACAATTTGGTTTTACTATGTAACACAATGTTTCTTTTATCTTCCTCTTGTAGTTAAAGTCCTGTACTGATATTGAACAAGATGTACTCAGTGAGTGCTTAGCTGTCCAACAGCTCCACACATCTTCACAACACATCCTGGATGGGAAGTGTGGCAGATCTGTAGGTCCTCATGATTTAATTACAGGTAAGAATACTTCTAATAAGTGTGGTGCTAAATACATCATACAACAGAGGATTCAAACCAGAAAAGATTTGTCACTGTGGAAGGTGATAAAAACTCCAGACCAATAAATAATATGAAATAATTAAGTGAGTTGTTTGCTAAGGCCTTGCTTTTTTTGGTTTTTCAGCATTAGTCAGAGAAATAGCTCCTGTTAATTTCATATGAAGGGGCAGCAGCCCTGCAGAGAGTCTGTCTCCATCCATGTGTTCTCCTTTCAAAGAGAGCCTTGGCCTGGGCAGAGTGCAGGTGCAGCAGCTGTGCTAAGTTCAGGTGGATGCTCTGGCACAGAGTCCCACCAGGAGAGTTTTCTTCAGGAGCTGCAGGAAAGCTGAGGAGGCTGAGTGTTGTGATGCACTTTGGATCATAACAAAAAATATGGTGATACATGAATGGGAGAAAACTTGAATTTGAAATGTCAAACGTTCTAATAACATTTTCTAGTATTTAATCTTTCTTTCTGTATTTTCTTTTGTTCTTGTGGTTCGAACAAGAGTTGGTCCTTTTCAGGGACCTTAGACACTTCTATACATTTTATAGGAAGAGAAAAAGAGGATTCCATTCCCTTCTGTGGGAAATAAGATATAATTTCACAGTTTTGAACCCCAGCAGAGGATCCTGAATCAGGGATGTGCATTTTGAGGTCCTGTGTGCAGGTGGCAGAGGGAGGCATTCCCAAAGGCCAGCAGTGTAATTGTAATCTGCCTTCTGCCAAAATCTCCTACTTTTTTTGATTACTCCAAATCTTCAAAACAAAAAATGCATTTTGCTTAACATCTCCTATCCTCTTTTCTAGTTCAGATTGCACTAAAATGTTGGAATGTAAGTGGTGAACAGAACGGAGTAGAAAGGGAAATACCCTGTCATTCTGATGTACTTGCCCTGGGAGTCTGAACTCAGGGCTTACATGTGGCTCTTTGAAAAGTGGGAGAAAGCTGGAGGGATTTGGGGTTAATTTCCAGTCTCTGCCTATGCCACCTGCTCTGAATAAGGTCTGTGAGGGCAGCAGTGGCCTGTGCTGTCCCCTTGACAGCCCCGTGTAGCAGGAGCATGGCTTGGCTCCCCCTTCCAGGAAGGAGCAGTGACATTTTCCTCAGAGCAGGCTGCACTTCAGAAACAGCCTCAGATTTCAAGTGACAACAATAAAACAGGAAAAGAGTTATTAGCTCACAGATAAACAGACCATCCCTAACCCCTCAGTGTCATTTCAGAGAATCTCTTGTGAAATGAAGGATTTTATCTGTCCATAACTCTGGCTTTGTCTAATATGATTTCTGTGCTGATTATATCAATCCATCACCAGGATGTTGTAAAAAAACTGTAAATCTTCCCTGATACTTCCATCAGGTCACTCCATATGAGACCCCATCAATGCACAGTATGAACAAGTGCCAGGGAAAAATAAATCAAGATTTGAAAGACTGTTTTACAGTGAAACAGAAGTTGCTTCATCTTATGTGCAGTACAATCCACAGACAAAACTGCTCCTGTGTCATTATTTAGGGCATATAAACCAAAGTGCTGATCCTTACAGAATTAAAGCATGAGGACATTCCTGCTGCCACCTATAGTCTGCAGTGGTTGCACATGTGCTCTTTCAAATAAGCTGAGGTAATATTTTTTGAGAAATCAGTTATAATTCTGTATGTAGGCTATAGATGGATAAATATAGTGTATGATGTCCTCATATTCCACTTGAAATATGAAAACATTCATGGTTTGGGCTTTTGAGTTTGGTTTTTGTGTTATTTTTTTCAAAGAAACCACATTATTAATGTGCAGAGCTCTGGGCTTTAGGGATCTCTTGGATTCCTGGAGAATTTCAGTTTTGTCTTTCTCCAAGTTAAAGCACATTTTAAATATGTCAGGGATGAAAGCCCATCACAGAAAAAAACCGAAATATTAAAAAAGGCCCCATCCCTTGTGTCTGACTTCAAAGTAGGTAAGACAGTGAGCAGAGGAATGTTTCTGCAGTCAGAGGAACCCATTGTTTGCTGGGATCTTCCTCCTTTTTCCCTCCTCATAACTAAAATGCATCGTGGCTGCACACATTTAACTCTGCCTGTGGACAAGAGCTGGTGTCACTCTGGTCCCACTCAGGCATTTTCTCTGGGTTTTATTGTTGTTTGCCTGCTCTCAGCATAAAGCTGAGGGGGAAAAGGCTGCTGGTCACAGATGCTCAGGGCACTGTTTTGGCCACAGATGTTAAGGTTAAAGGCCAAGCCATTTAAAATACTGATTGATGACTTCTGTTTACAAGCTGAGGTGGTCAATGTGTGAAGAGGCCCAAGGTGCACAGGCCTGGCATGAGCTGCACTTGCAGGAGTCACTCACAGCAGCTCCAAAGGCTTCTGGGTGATTTCAGGTACACAGAATATTAGTGCTCTGTGCTGAAAGAAATGGAAGAAAAACTGTCAAAGAAATTTTGGAAGTACTGAAAATTATATTGCGACTGGGTTAGTAACTGCTTTTCCCCCCTTGACTTGTTGGTGGGGAGGGAGCTGGGTGAGGCAGCACAGGGATGGCTTGGGGGGATGTGGAGACAAGGGACACCACGTGCCAAACTGGGTGTGAGCAGTGCTGCACAGAGGTGTAGGGACAGGAGAACTCACTGGTGACAAACCCTGAGAGCCTCAGTGCCCAGGTCCAAGCAGGGGCCCTTTTCCCTGAGAAGTGTGATCAGGAAGTCAAAGATAGATCTGGGAGAGGATGTCCCCAGCTAGAAACTCTTCCAGCCCAGCAGTGGGCACTGGGTGTCCACCCCAGCAGTTCCACAGATGGGTAAATTCCTCTGCAGAGTGGGTGGGGGTGGCAGAAACTGGAGGTGCCAGGGATTCTAGTTTAATTTGGTTTTCTCATGTGGTGAGTTTGAGTTCAGGGATCATGTGGGACTTGGCTGCTGCCCACACAGAGTTGTGGGGTAGTTTTTAAACATCTTCTTGCTCCTCTAGAGGGTTATGCTGATTGTAGGTACTCAGCTGCTCTGTCTTTCTCATCAGCTTAAGGAACAGGCTAGAGAGACATCCTGAACATGCATGAACTGTTCAGAGGTGGCATTGAAAGATAAATCATGGAGTGTGTTTGCTGGCCACCACACTGCTAAGATGACCCTTTTCTGTGGGGTTTGGAGCTTTTTGCACAAGTTACTGCTGGGCCAGCAGTGTGGGAGCCTTAGAGCATGAACAGCTTGGTGTAGGGTCTGCACTCTCCTCCAGGCTGTGCTGTCAGTGTACCTGACCTGATGCTGTGGGAAATAGAGCTGAAGTGCAAAGTGACACTGAACAGTCGACGTCAAATTTGGCTCATCCTTCAAGCCTGACATCAAATGTATGAACAGTGAGGATCTGAGGGAAGTGGAAACTGTTGTATTGTGAAATGCACTGAAGCCACCAGTGGAAAAGCATTTCCACAATGTAGCATCCTTGCTACTGACTTACTGTTACCAGAAGAGGCTTTGACAAATAAATCCTTGCATCACCTGGGAACATCTGATTTCTTAAAGCCCCTTCTGTCTGGTGTGCAGTGCAGAAAGCAAGTTGTTTTCACTGGCTGGTTGACAAATGTTCTGTCTAGCTGGAGACAGAGATGATGTGGTTCAGTTTTGTTGCTTTAGATCTGTCAGCAGCTGAGGACTCATTGTTCATGAGGGGTTTTTGACTCATCTGAAGCCCCTGACAAAGGTGGCTGGAATCTTGCCTTGGTGGTTCTGCTCTTCAGTCACACACAGAAACAGATGCTGACATTCAGATGCTGCTTCTCCCCCCCAGGGGTGTCACACATTCCCCACAGCTCTGGATTTTCATGTCACTGGGAGGGTTTGGGAGAGGTGCAGTCCTGAGCCCTGCCAGTGACACAGCTGGGACATGGCTCTGTCCTGGATGTGCAGCTCTGCACACACTGAGTGGGGAAGAACAGGTGAGTGGTACAGGAGGAGATATGGCAAAGACAGGCCCCAGAGGGGTCTCTGTGCTCCAGAGCTGGACACTGGGAGCTGGCAGACCCCACTCGCTGCTCACAGCCTTCAGGTCACAATGTGAGTGGCAGTTCTGGTCCTCATCTATGTGCACATTCCCTGGGAGGATGGGACAGAACTGCAGCAGATGTGTTGTGGGCAAAACTTGAAGATGAGAAAGACAGAAAAACTGGGAAGGGAAGGACAAGGAGTACACTTTTCCCAGAGCAACATGACAAGGAGCCAGCCCTTTTCCCCTGCCATAAGGTGGCATTTGCCTGCTCCATGCTTTCAGTCCTGTGATGTCTGTCACCACAGAGACCTGTCTTGGTGCATGGTCACTCTTCAGAAGGGAGAAAAAAAACTTAATTCCAGCATCTTCATCCAAGAGCCCTGGACAAAACTTCCTCAACAATGGGTAGGCACTTGGCTATTGGTGCCTTGGTAGAGGAGAGTCCCAGAAATAGTACTCCTTCAGTAATTCTGTATTAGCAAACCTGTTTTCATGATCTCATTAAAAAATTTTCCTTGTTCCTCTTTGCATTTAATTTATTGGGGTTTCCTTTATATCGATATGTGATATTTGTAAATAGTCTGGGATGTCCAGCAGCTTAGTAATGGAAAGTCAAATTACAGAGTTTGAAATGAACAGCAAAACCCCAGGGTACCATGGTCTGTTTTGCTGTGTGAGCTCCATCCCGTGCGCACTGCGGGTTCTCTCTCACAGCTATGGCAAAGGCAGAGTGGGAGTCCCACCAAGCCCTCGTGGCTGTCAGGAGGGCTCTGCAGAGTCCGGGAGCACCTGGGCGGGTCAGAGAGGAGACAGCCACATGCCAAAGTGCCATGGCCCAGCTGTGAGTGCTGCTCAGGTCGGGAGGGGGATAGGGAAGGAGTTGGAGACTCTGCGGGTCTTACTGATGCTTCCTTGCTTACTTTGTTTTGCAACTGCTGTGTGTTCCAGGCATGTACAGTGGATCCAGCAGCAGCCACAACGGCCCCTCCCCAGCTGTGCTGCCACCTCCTCATGACATTCCTTCAAGGCACCTTCCCCTGGACTCCGCCCTGCCCAGCCCACATCACCACCAGTCGCCGCTGGAGAGTGCCAGGGACGGGTATGTGTGTGATGTGAGACGTGCTGGGCCTGGGTCTGCCATGATCATGGAGGATGAATTGTTTATTTTACTTTGCATGGATGCTGTTCAAAAGAAAACACTGGCCCAAACAAAGCAATTTTGGTTGTTTTAGAATCATGGAATAATTTGGTTTTCAAGGGACCTCAGAAGGTCATGTCAGCCATGCCCTGTGCAAAGCAGGGCAAACTTGGACATCATTATCAGGCTGTTCAGGGCCTTGTCCTTGTCTTTGACAAAACACAATGGGATTCTTTTCTTCATAGCATGCAGTTACATTTAGATTTTAATTTTTTTTTTAATTCTTGCTGGATGACTTTTCATAGGTTTGGAGAAGCACAGAGAATTTTTCTCAGCTAACACGAGAAACCTCTCAGAGGGTAAAACCCGAACTATGACTCACTCAGGAATCAGGCTGTGTTTGCCTTAGTAAGGCTCACTCAGTGTCAGACCCACAGCTTTCTCACTTCCTTGCTCTCTGATAAGGTTTTCTGCAATGCACCTCTGAGCAGCAGGCCAGATCCTAATCAGGGAAAGGTGTTTAATCCCACTGATTGTAGGATTGCACTGCTACAGCAGGGGTACAATTGCATGGCTGCAGGGTGTGAGATTTCTAAAGCACCGTGTGTCAAGGCTCTCATACCATCTCAACAGTAAAGAATCTCTGCAAGCCACAAAACTGCTCTAACCTTTTTACTCAGATTTCTTTGGTGCCTGGCCTCATTCAATTCATACTTACAAATTCAAGTTCATACTTAGAGTTTTACTTCCCAGCACTTTGGATGGGGAAAAGACTCTGTTTTGACATTACTGATGGGAATTTAAGATACAGAAAGATTAAAGGATTTTCTTTCCCTAGGAACATGTTGATGTCCTTTAGCAAATATAGCAATTAAATGTAGTTTTCCCATCCCCTCCAGTGACTGACCTTTCCCTTCTTCTTTATGGTGCAAGGAAAGCCCAGAAGGATTTTAAGCAAAGGGCAGAAGGCAGAGTGTGTGTGGCATGGAAGAGGTGTGGTGAGGAAATTTACACCTGGGGTGGTTGAAGAACAATCTGATTGAGGAAATTCAATTAGGAGAAAACTAGTCCTTCTTATTTTCCTAATTGGGGAATGAATTCTGCAGCAAGCTGAGCTTCTGTGCCCTCTGCTCCTTCAGCCTTCTCTTCTGACCTCGGCCAGTAGCAGTACCAGTGTCCCCCTCCCGGTATGATGGATACACTTACCCTGTCCTTGTCCCATAAAATGCCTGTGCCCAGCCCTGCTCCTGCCCTGCCACATTCCCAACCTTGTATTTCCTGTTGGCAGACTCATTCCCATGGCAGAATCGTGGCCAACAGGAGGCACTGGAAGTTACTCCAGATAAACAGGAAGTTTTCTGTAGCAGAGAAGGCAGTAGATCAAATAGGAATGGAGACAGACATTCCAAAGTGAAGGTCATCCATGAGCTGTTCTTCCTGCACAATGGGACTGCCTGAGCCTGTTGGAGTGGGAACCCTCCCTCTGACTGCTCCCGGTGTGCTGCTCAGCTGTTTCCTCTTGGAGTTGGTTCCTAGGGGAGTTAAGGCAAAAATCCCAACCAAGAATGAAATAAAGTAAGGATATACTATGGGAAGGATTTAGCAGGCTGTCAGGAAGGTGGATTTGTTTCTAAGGCACTTTGTGTTCTGGTGCTGCTAATAAGAAATGAAAGCAAAGGCCTGAGCAGGGTGAGGGCAACAGAAAAGTTTGCAGCTTGAGGGGTCAGAAGCCCCCAAATGAATTCTCATTCCTGGCCCTGGTGTCTCCATTCCAGAGCACAGCACTTCCCTTCCAGCAGGAGCACCATGGGCAGTGGGCTGAGCCTCTCACTGAGCTCCCGCTGCAGACACACCAGAGTTTCCATCAGAATTGTCTCTGCCAATTCCAGCTTTAGTGAAGTTTGGATTCCTTCTCTGAGGAGACAACAGTGCTGATTTCTTATCTCAGTGCTCATGTACCTAAGTAAAGTCTTTGCCCAAATATCCTGTGACAAAATGGGGGAGTGAGATAACAGATTCCTAGCCATGAGCCAAACGTCAGGGAGTGGAGTCTGGAATGTATTGCTGAATAGTTATTTTAAAACAGGGCATCCAGTTTCATGACATAGTTACTTGGAATTTTTCAGCATCTCAAATACCATTTTCTAAACTCAAAATAATCTTCATTCAGCATTGTCATTCCCAGTCCAAGATCCTTCTGCTGTATTTAGTGCTTTATGCTTACATTATTCATGACTGCTGAAATGCAGCCCATACATGACATCTTAATTGCAAGTGCAGAAACTTTGTGTGAACTAATTAATAATCCTTGAGTTTCATTTAGCAGAGTTTTGTTGAAAGCATCCATCCGTTTAACTGGGCAAAATCACTTAACACAAATTCACAACGCTAAGGCATGCTGGCAGCTTGGCCAGCTCCTGGCAGTGCCATCCCTCCTGGAATATACCTGGGGGTTGCAGTGGGAAGGGAGCCCTCCCCCTGCCTCCCTGCATGGCACTGCTGCAGCTGTGGCACACACAGAGGGTTTGCCCCATTGTCAGCTGTCTGCAGAGAACTCCTGCTCTGGGGATGGGGACCGTGACAAGGCTGGATCACATCGGGCAGTCTGTGGCAGGAACCAAGTGATTACTATCAAGAAATCTAATTACTGAGTCATCAAATGTGTGAGATGCCAAAAACTACACGAGGCAGAGTACAAATAGTCTACTCAAGTTTGACATGAGATTCAGAATTTGATTTAAAGGCTTTTTCTTTTTTTTTTAACAAAAAAAGCCCTATGTTACACTGTCCTTTGCCAAAGTCAATACCAAGTGCAGCAGTCAATTTTCCCAAATGGTTTGCTGAGACATTTAAATAGTTTGACAAAATTATCTAATTCACTTGAAAATGTTCTAACAAAATCTGACCTCATTACCGAATGTATTTATACTGGCTTTATTCAATATGGAGCACATTTTTTCAAATTCTGGAATGAAGTGTATGCTACGCTAAAAAAATCTACTTATATTGATATTAATTTAGCTAAAAGTGGTTGGCTGAGAAACACTTCAGCATGCAGAAAATGGGCTTGGCATGATCCAGATGAAAATGTATATTTATTTTTTATTTCAGGTAGCAAGAGTTTATTTTAGCATTTCTTGTAGCATTTGCCATGTACAATGTCAAACTGGGTTTCATTCTGCCCATTGCAAAAATAGTCTATTTTGATTTGTAGCAGAGGGAGGACAGAAAAACAGCTTTTACTATTAAATCTTGGGTGAATGTTGCACTTGGCTTGCTTTCCACTATTTTTTTAGCTGTTATTATCCAAGTCATCTGCAAATGTACTTAGTTTCATTTATAGACCATCTCCGTAAATTGCAATTTAGAATATTCAGTGTGATAAATTATCAGCTTTAATGAAACTGATCTGACTGAAGTTAAGTGACTTTGAGTGGTGGCACCAAGTTTGGGATTTGCACCAATTTAGTGCAATGGCCCAACAAGGTCACTTTGTAGGAGCTGAACACGATCCCTGTGTGTGTGACTGAGGCTCTCTGTCACTTGTGTGCTGTGACAAACAGCACTTCTGTTCCCAACAGGAGCTGGGGCACTGACAAATAATGACTTGATTGGGAGGGTGATGTGTCTCCAAGGGAAAGGAAAGTGAAACCATTTTTTAAATATTCCTGTGGTAATTTAGGTCGTTTCTGCTCTGTAAACACACCAGTAAATGAAGAAGTAGTAGGATTAAGACATCTGTGATGGGCAGAGGTGGTGATTAATGAGGACTCTGAGCCAAATCTGGTGAGCCTTTAATATAAAGGATTAGCTCTAAGCAAGGTTAGAGGGAAGGGCTCACACAACTCCCTTTGCCTGGGCTTCTCCCCAGCCAAGTGCAGCCAGCTCCAACCAGGGGCCAGACCCCCCTGAAGTGACACTGACCCCCACAAAAAATCACAAGAAATGGGATTTAAGAACTATCAAGTGAAAAGAGACATTTTAATCAGGGCGCTTAAACATCAGAGTTTTTGTTTGCTCGCTTCTTAGCACCTGTTATTTCAAATACCACAGGAATACTTCAGTGTAAAGAGTTCTCTGTTAAAAACTTAGTCCTTCACTTCTTTTTATGTGAAGTAACATGAGGTACACAGAGCCTCCCTTCTGCTCTACCAGGGAACACCAGATTTGAAATCCCTGATATTTTTAAGCTTGAAACTAAACATGCAGGATAAAATCTCGTCAGTTACACGGGGGAGATTCTTTCCTGTGCCATCTCCTTGAGCTGCCAGGATCCAGGCCACATAGAAAAAATACATTTGTGCCCTAATTCTCATTACTTTAAGAGGCAATTAGGTGTCTTAGCCACTTATATCTGATTGTTATTAACCTTGTTTATTGATTAATCTTTTAAATTAAGTTTGTGAGCTCATATAAATCAGTGGACTAGGAATTGACATGTTAGGATCCTTGTAGGAAAGAAACTTTTACTCTCTAGAAGTACTTTGGAAAACTAAATACCTGCACAGCTTTTCTAACAGACCAAGGAGATCCATCCCTCATTCTCTGTGGATTCCATCGGAGAATACTCTCATTTATAACAGAATACACAAGTCAGTGGTTTAGTCTTCCCTTCAAAAGCACTAAAACCAGTAACAAGAAACAGATATCTCTGACAGCTGAAAACATTTTCAATGGAGGAAGCCAAGAACCCTTCATAATTTATCTCAGTGTTATGGATCTGAGCACGCAAAAGGGGCATCAGTACATCTGTCCAGAAAGAACAATGTACAGGTGCTGCACTGGGCCCCACCAAACAAAGCAAATCAGTAATTAAAAGCATCTGCTTTCAAATCCCAAGTCATTTATCTCCTTGGAGAAAATGGGATCAGAATTCATTCATAATCATGTCCAGATAGGCTTGTACAGGTTCCCCCCCTCCCCTTAAAGCAAAATTAGCATTAGCATGAGCTTACTTCAACAGCAACATGCTTGAGGATAACCTGGTGCTGCATCCTGGGGTAAATACTGTTTGTCCATCAGCAGAAATAGGTGGGCAAGTGTTTCATTTGAGTTTCTGAGAGGGCTGCACTGACACTCAGGATCCTGAGAGCCTCCACCAGTGCCTCTCAAAGTAAGGGCTGAGGTGCCTGCCCAGAGGAGACACTGTAAGGAAAACTGAGTGAGAAATCAGAGTTGCAGGAGAAGGTGGGAGGTTAAAGGAGATGGTCAGAGTAACTCAGAAAGCATTTAAAATTAATTCAGCCAGAGCTCTTCTGCATTACATTAATGATTTTAGCCATTACTCAATTTATCTGTAGTTAAATTTACACTAAACATCTGTAAAGCTTTTTTTTCCCTTTTTTTCATGCAAATTTTGTTTGTTTTTAAGCAAAACTGCTGCAGTTTGATGCAAACCGTATACACCAAACACAGGAGTTTATCATGGTGTAACAAATAATGAAGCTATTTTAACATCTCCCACTATTGGGTAGTGTGTTCTGCCTGGCAGACCTGAAGACAGTAGATGTCAGGACCTGTACAGAACCCACCTGGAAGCATCTTGCTGCCTGTTTGCCAGAGAATAATGACCTTAAATGACTGAAATAGGATAGATCAGTCAAGCATGCAGCATATGCCAGATAATCTGGAGTAGACAGTCTCTGTGTTTGATTACATGTCTTTCTAATTCACTTCCTGGCAATCACTTGAACTTAAGGCACTGCCCTTTATTTAAATATGCTTTTATATTTCTTTGATCCTATTAATAAGGCTTTTCTTTCACTCCAAAATACCTTTTCCTGCTAGATTGTAAACTAGACTAATTTTTCAAATCTCCCTCATGTAGTGACTTCCACTGTAGCGATTCATCAGCTTCATTTCAGAGGTTATTAAACAAACCCTTATAAATACAAACATCCTTTGGAATGGCACAGTTCCCATAATGATCCCTGTGAGGAACTGCTCTGCAGAAGTTGCACATCTCAGGTCAGAACGATTGTAGAGATACTCATTTGACACAGAGTGTGTTTGTGTGGTTTGTGAGCTTGTGTAGATGATGACATGTGTGACAAACACTGAGTTATGTTCTATGCCCACTCAGAGGTGCACATGTACTTGTTAGAGCACACAGGGAGTATGTCAGTATTTCAGGAAGCTCCTCTGGGCCAAGAGCAGCCTCACACAGAAAACCCCTGAGTGAACCAGGAGAGGACTCCTAGGGCTCCTTTGTGATTCTGAACATGAAATTGCTTTAATATCACTGTTTTTGGTATCACTAAAAATATTCTAAAGCAGTTAAATGACCTGTGACTCTTCAGTCACATGAAAGTTGCTGTGGATAGTGTTCTCCATAATATTTATTAAGCCCCTCTTACTCCTTAGAGCAGAGCAGCTCCTGCACTTGTGGACTTGGCTCTGTGTGGGTGAGTGAAGGTGCAGAACTGGATCCAGGTAATCCAAGGCAGAATTTTGAGTGAAAATTAGTATTTTTTATTTGTCTAAAAGCCAGAAGGCTGCCATTGCCTTGGCAGTACTTTGAGGATGCCACACACAGGTGTGTCACAGGCTGCAGCTGCAGCAGAGCAGGGACAGAGCCTCTGGCCATGTAGGAAAACCAGAGACAAGGTGTTGTGCCTTGGAGTACCTTGGGGTACCCTGGAGTCACAGCCCTGTGTCACAGCCCTGGGACTTGGGTGCTCATTGTTTATAGGAAAAGGTAAGAAATGCAATGATGCCCAGCAAGGTGATCTGTGTTGAAGGATTTATTATATATCAGAGAGAGGGGGGGAAGAGGAGAAAGGAAAAGAGGGAGAGAAGGAAAAGATTCCTTGCATTCCAGAAACGTAGCGAGAGGCACCTGGCAGTGATTAGTGCAAAGGTTCACCAAACTTCAGATAGAGTCTGTCTTACAGAAAAGTCCAAACGAGTGAACGGTGTAACTGTTTCCTGAGCATGTGCTGACAGAAATTCCCGTAGGGCAAGACCCAGAACAGAAACACGTGGCCAGAGATTGGGCTCTATCCAGGGACCTGATTAGCAGAGCTTTACACATCATTTTTAATATTATGGGAAGAGATGAAAATCCGTGTTAACTTTTTTCCCATTAAAAAAAAATAATCTCCTGGTCCTGGAACTGAATTGGACTTTCTCACAGTATCAGTGACTATGATGCTTGGGGGAGAGATTTTATGAATGAACTGGTTGGAGTGCTGGGTTTTATGGGAGAACCTCATCTCATGGAAACTCTCAGTTCCTGTAAGTGGCTACAGTGCTGCACTTCAGATAAAATGTGGAGCTGCTTTGGCTTGTGCTTCTTACTCTGCTGCTTTATTTGCTATTTTTCTTCATGTTAATCTGATTTAAGTCATGATTCTCAAAAGTCATGATTGTTCAATCTGGCTGTACTGCTGTGCATGGAACTGTTACAGAATGGTCTTATAACCCAAAATATACAAAAAAATGATTTGACATAAAGGACAGATGTTTTTCAGCCTGGATTTGGTCCCCTTTCCACTGAACTTAATGGGATATGGGTTGAGGTTCTTTGTCTGGCTGAGGAATCTGCCAATCAAGCCATCACACCATTAAAAAAAAAACAAACCAGACAGTTTTCATATTGGAAACATTCCTGTCTTACATATTTCCATTTGCAGTTATACTTCATTCCTATTTATAATTCAAAAATCTTATTTTGAATTAATTTTTATTATTTTTCCGTTTTAATTTTCAGTTCCATTCAGTATTTACTAAGTATACTGTATGTAGTGTTTGGCAGTCAAGGTCTAGTCAAGCCCTCTTATCTTAAAGAAGCTTTATAATTTCTTATTCTGTTAATTTGTCCTGGAACTGGTATTGAACAAAGACTGAAGCAGAGGGGTAATCTATTTCTTCCTCAGACTGAGCACTATGGATATATAGAAAACACCTAGCCAGACATTGTGATGGAAATCTCAGAACAATCCATGTCCATCTACATAATTTATTTTTTTGGTTCTTTATGTTGCACTGCTATTGGAACAGGACATTTGGTGTGCATTGGGAGAATACAGAGAGCCTTAAACACCCCTGCCTGCCTGGGGAGGCTGAGAGTGCAGACAGGATCAACAATTCTAAAGCAAAGCCATGGTGCTTGTAGCCTTTAGATGTGTTTTCTGTAGGTCACTGCTGGCTCATGGCATACACAGGTGGCTCCCTCACACAGGCCTTACTTACAATTTCATATAAACTTCCACCATCCAAAACTTATTGTTAAAGCATGATCACAAGAAAGTTTATAAAAAGTTTCAGTGGGATTTCTGGTTGAGATTCCTAGGGTGTGCACTTAGAAAGTGAGAGGAAGATCAATCTTTTCTATGTTTCGACTTAATTTTCCCTTTTAAAAAGTCCTTTTGTTAGGACCAAGATTTCTGAGTATTTCCATTGATGTGACAAATGCTTTCCAGTAGAGCTGAGGAACAGGTTTGTTGTCCATGACTGCCGCTTGGTTTCATGATTCTTTGTGGGTAGAGTCCCATTTGACTGCAGGAGTTCCTGTGGGAAGGGCTGTGGAGCTGGGCCTTTTTGGGCAGTGTTGGTGCAGAAATGTGCACAGTGCCACAGACAAGGTGGTTACTGAGTTAGGCTCAGTTATTCCCAAAGTTTCCTTTTGGCTGTGTGTGTGAATCACACAGGATTTTTCTGAGTAGTCCTTTTCCTTGAGTGCCTGCTGATGCCTCCTCAGAGGAAGTGTTGGCCCTGCAATCCCACCTGCAATCCCAGCTCCCTCAGGCAGGAATTCCATCTCCAGCACCATCCTCCAGGGTGCTTCAGGGGGAACTGGAACAGGCCCCAGTACGTGTAAGTCACCCTGAGCTGTGGTGAGTGAAGAGAGCAGAATTCCTCTTCTCCTCCACAGGCGATCACTTTACATCCTGAAGCACAAGATGTGATTACCCCTCGCTTAGCATGGAAATGTTGGTTTTGGCCATTAAATTATTCAGTCCCTTGGTAAAAAAATAGGTATTTTGTTTGGTTCTGTGGCTCCTGTGGCTGTGAATGGCACAGGCCAGGGCATGCTGTGTGAGCAAAATGTTCCTTTTGTTTCCATCCAAGCTCCTTCTCTCCGTGGTGCGTGTCCTGTTGCTCCTGTGTCTTGGACAGGGTGGAGAGGAGGCTCCCCCATCACACCCTTGTATGGCCCTCAACAGAAATATTCCATAGAGCCAGGAGCCCTCAAATGTAATGAATTAAGGAAGGATATGGGGTTTTTTTCATGCCTGTGAGAGTATTTATATCTCTTTATATATAGCTATATATAGGCACAGATATATATTAAAAGGCCCCAAAGGACCTGCAAATTTACTGAATTATGCAAGTTACAATTAAGGTAAAATATATGGTATATATTTATTATTACTTTCCAAACCAAAGCAAACTGTGGTTGTAGTACAGTATTAACAGGAAATGTGCAGGCTATTAGTTATTGAAACACACATGTCTGAGCTGCTGCCTGGGAATTCTAGTGTATCCAGCTGAGTTCCTGCTGTAAGTCTTTCAGTGTTTCATCTTCCACACAGAAGGCATCACCTTTTAGGCTCTAATGCATTATCTGTTTAATTTGTATCAGGAATGATTCCTCCTCTTTTAACAACCGGAGTATCACAGCAACTGAATTAGTAGGCAGATACTCAGGAGAGAATTAAAAACACAGCATTGGAGACTGGACAGTTTGGCTGAGGAAAATCTCCCCTTGAGTGTGCCAGAGCACATTCACACATGCACACACACACAGAGTAATATTTTAGGGACCAGCTTGAGCCATAGGGATTGTGATGAATATTTCAAGGACACAGATCTACGTATTGGCCACTTGAGTGAACATAGCCAGATTTTTCTGCTGAGCAAAGTTCTTTCCTAGCTGAAAACTGTGCCTTAACTTCCAGGAAACATACGAAATTCCTTGTTGGGAGAGCTCGAGCAGAACGTAGCAGATTTTTATGGTGAACTGCTCAGCTCTGTGAAACTCTTCTGATGCAGAGGAGGCAGCGATGCTCAAGTGTTCCCCGGAGCTGTCAGGGTTTCAGCTCATGTTCCTGCTCCCAGGATACAGCTGCCCACAGCCAGCAATGTTTGCTGAGCTCCAGCACCAGGGCAGCCGTGCCCGGCGGGAGCAGCGAGCTGGCAGCTCCACACACCGCTCAGCATTCCCAGCTGGAGCAGGGCCTGCACCCCTCTGGCCTGGCAGGGGACCTCTCCACCCCTGAACACTCATCTCAGAGGTTTCGAGGCACAAACCCTGTTGAGCTCACACACAGGAAAAACAGGAATGCAAGAGTGTGAGTGGGGACAAGCATTGCTTTAAAAATAACAATAAAAACTTAAATTCTTCTCGCATGGTTAAGATTTAAGTAGCCTCTGGGAGTAGTTAAACTGGGTAGAGAAGCTGGGATTTTCAGTATTCCCACAGCTGGATACCTAAGTGTACCATTTTTGTTCGACAAAGCAGCATGATTGCATAGAATTTAGAAACACGATGGCCCATCCTAACAAAGCACTCGTAGCAGTCCAGCAGGTCTCTATGGGGTGCTGCGTTTCCCAGCAGTAGCCGGGACAAGACATTCCAAGAGCAGGCAGAGGAAACCCAACACAGGCAGTTGCAGAGGACTTGCTCCCCAGCAGCATTTCCCTCCCCTATTCACAGTGGTTTCTGGCTCATCCCAGCACTGGTTTCTGGCTCATCCCGGCATTGGAGTTTTTAGTACATCTTTTGTTTCTCTTTTAAATGTGTGTGTGGTCATTACCCATATAAATGTCACTATCATGAGCCCTTTAGCTATTATCTTTCCAACTAAAACAACTGCAATCTTTTTAATCTCCTTTCAGATAGAAGCATTTCCAGGCCTCTAAGAGCGTTGCTGGCGGGTGGAGGACGATGTCCCTGTGGCTGTGTGCTGGAGCAGGGGCCGGTGGCAGCTCCAGGGAGTGTTTGGTCCCTGAGCTGGGCGGAGCACAGGGGACCCCCGGTCCCTTTTTGGCACCTCTGCAGCCCCAGGCCTTTTCCAAACCAGAACAAATAGGATATTTTTCTCCTTACATGTTGGCTCCTTTATATTGGCAGTAGCCCTCTTTATTTTACATATTACTGATCAGTACTTACTGGAGAGAGTATCTTTCTCGCAAAAGAAAATTTTTTTCTGTGACAGGGGTTTGAGGATGAGGGAAGAGACAAGGATCTGACTCTGTGTTTCAGAAGGCTTGATTTATTATTTTATGATATATATTACATTAAAACTATACTAAAGGAATGGAAGAAAGGATTTCATCAGAAGGCTAGCTAAGAATAGAAAAAGAAAGAATGATAACAAAACCTTGTGTCTTGGACAGAAAGTCCGAGCCAGCTGACTGTGATTGGCCATTAATTAGAAACAACCACATGAGACCAATCACAGATCCACCCGTTGCATTCCACAGCAGCAGATAATCATTGTTTACATTTTGTTCCTGAGGCCTCTCAGCTTCTCAGGAGGAAAAATCCTAAGGAAAGGATTTTTCAGAAAATACGTCTCTGACAGTTTTCTAGTTCTTGCTATTTAACTTGAAAATATCCTTCCCTTCACCCACTTAACAACACTAGCTTAATTCCTCAGTTTAGTCTGGGGAGATTCAGTCTTCGTAGTTTGTATTATAGGACTTGCTTCCTTGTTTTGGGAGATGGAATTATCTGAGCATAGGATGGGCTTGCATTGGTTGATTTAAACTCCTTCTAATATTTAGTGTCACTGTGACAGCTTTTTGGCAGCATTCCTGTGCCTCTCATGTTAACTTTGGTTAAGCTGTTGTCACCATTTATTCACAGTTCCCCTCTGTTTACCTCTTGCACACTCTCATGTAGTGCTTAACCCTCCTTGGAGCACAGCCTCGCTCCCAGGGTCAGTCCAACTGCTCCAAGAAGCCGTCCTGTGAAATGATGCTTTATGGTGTTTGAACAGCTTGTGCAGGGGTAGAGGAAGACACCAGTGAGAGATTGGAGTTTTCATTTAGTTAATTTTTGTCTGCCTCCAACGGTTTGTGCTCAGTACTTTTTTTCCAGCTCGGTGACATCTATTACAACCTGCAGAGGTTGTTTTATTTTTTTTCCTTGGGTTCTGTAGCTGGGAAGTTTCCACAGGGTGGCTCTCAGACAGTGAGGTGGATTTTGCAGCATCTGAAGGTTCTGGTGCTGCTCAAAGAGGTCCTTCTCAGGTTCTCAGAGTGAAATGAATGCTTTTCTTTGTCTTGGCTGCATCTTGACCCTGTTACAGCTATGAAGGCACTTAAACAATTCTCTAGCATTTACCCCTTCTAGCTACACTTTCTACTTCTGTTTCTAGACATGTATCTCAGCTCACAAAGTTCTAAATCAGATGGAGCTGTGTTTAAGTTGCTCATTAAGGAGTGGTGTCATTTTGATCTGGCATTTATGGCAAGTGCAGGAAGTCAGTGTTAAGGAACAGAATTCCTTGTCTAACTCTCTTGCCTCCTAGCAAATATCTGAAGGTAGCACTGCATTGTTGTCCTTTTTTCAATATAATTTGTACCTGCAAAACAGATTTCTCTATAGTTTGGCCATTATGGAAGTAGTTCATACAAGTATTTCATTTTGCCATATTATGATGTGATATGTGAAGTTTTCCTTTATTTTCTTTTTCTAGGCTTGCTCCCAACATAATCTCTCCACTTGTCAGCCCCCTGAAAGCTTTAGTTCCACCTTCCCTCTTGCAGAAACACGGCTCTCCATCATCCCACAGCCAGTCACCCAACGGGCAGCAGTTTTCTGGGATACCAAATACACCGTACGCCCCATTTCCTAACCAGTCTGTACAGCAGGGATCTCAAGGTAACTCTTCCCTCTTTTTGTTTTTTACAGCTTTTCTAATTTCTAGCTGGAGAGAAAGAATTTATTTTGCTTTCTCATATTTGGCTAATAGTGTCAGCATTTCAGTGGGCACTCCAGTTTTTAAATTGGATTGATGTACATACGGATGGAAATTTTAAGACAGGTCCATGCTGTGATATGTCATCATAATGGGGAAAGCTGTCCCAACAGCAGATTTATTGCATTTATTCAGGTTCTTCAGTAGAAGGCTGCTGGCCATGCACCTCCCCTGACTGGTCATCCAGCCTGCAGTGACCCTGCAGGAGCCATCCATTCCCAGAATACAAGGGTTGAGGCACACCTTGGCAGTGTCCTGCTCCGTCCACTCATAGTGATGCACAAGACATGGAATTAGACAAAGAAAGCAAACATTTTTTCATTTATTATTTGGAAGTTTGGCTTGTTTTATGTTATACAGTAACATGTAAATGCACTCTGTACAACTGGAGAGTGCCTGTGGGATTCGAGGACAGGAATGGGAGCAGTAGGCAGCTGTCCCACAGCTTAATTTAAAACATTTTTTGTTCTGAATTACTCAGCCTTTTTAATTGCAAGCTTACATACCTATTCTGGAGTTCTGCTGTGGGAACTAATTAATGTTCCTGAAATTTTTGAGGCACAAATTAGCAAGAGATATTATTATCACAGATTCTCCCAGTAACAGGAGCTTGCATATTTCAGAAATCTGTTATGCAATCCAGATGGTGAGCTGCTAAAATGTGGTGAATATTCCCAATAAAGAAGTGTGCAGGACATCTGTCTGCTTGCAAGAGCCTGAGCCCAAACCCCTGAGCAGCTCCCAGCTGGGATGGGGTTGGGTATCCCAGCAGTTCCCTCTGCCCCTCGTTTTCTGAGCAGTGTTGTTGCTCTTTGCTTGGAAAGGCTTAGTCTGAAAAGTTAAAGCATATTATATTTAATGATTTGTGCTGAAGGAAAAACTAACTCAACCTGATGCTCAACAGATTATTCAATTTAAAAAGATTAACTCTGTAAGGGAGAAGTGGCAGATTTATGATAGCATATAATGATATATGATTATGTTGCTATAATGAGCTAAATAACTACAAGCCACAAGAGGAAAGTTTAGCAGCTCATTACTACGGCAGAAACAAATGCATAGACAGAACAAGTTTTGAACCACTTAAATAAATTGACTTTATTCCTTAAGAAAACCACATTTCCTTTTGAATGAATTGTTGCTTTCTAAGTGTTATGTCATGTGGTTTTGAAAAAGCAATAATTTTCCACTTTGGCCAAATGTTGAAGTATTATTATAAATTAATTATGGAAGTGGTCATTCCAAAATCAGTTTTGATTAGCAGCCTTTGAAACCAATTATCTGTAACCTGTACTTAGCTGTACTTGCTCTACTTTTTCTTTTCTTTTTACCTCTCAGTTCATTAATAGCACATTTTCTAATGGAATCTGTAATAATTTGGGGGTTTTGAATTTTTGCCAAAAAAAGGTACACCACATAAACTTAGTGTAGAACCAGGCATCTGTACAGAAGCACATAAACAGTGTGGATGTGGAATTTTTAGGAGATGGCAGCTTCGTCAGGCTGGTAGCAGAAATATTGATAATGAAAGAACAAGCTGACATTATTTATATGTTTTAACCTAGCTGTAGTAAGATCACATGGAAATCATTACATGCTGAAAGAATTTGGCAGGCAATGGAATCCTGTAGTTATTTATACCTGACATGATTTCTTGTCAGAAATTTTATGGAATTTGAAAAGCTGAGATTTATTTGCAAATACATGTAAATGACATGACATAACAAGATGGCATTTAATAGCCATATTCCAATTATTTGCTCATTACATCATTCGTTTTAAAGCTGCTTGAAGTTTTCTAGGCTGTGCCTTAGAGAAGCAGAGGCAGCCAGTGCCCTGTGTGAAGTGGCTAAGTGCAGCTTTTCTGCCACAAATTATTTCAAAGCAAAATTTTAACTAAATGTTATGTTTGGAACTCAGTTTATTCCTTTATGAACTGTTATATTTCTACATCTACTGTACATAAAACATTTAACAGTGATCATTTAAACTGACAGGGCATTTAGTAAATTCTTCACTTGAAAATAACCTCAGAAAATTCTTGATTTAAATCAAAACTGAAGGAAAACCTGAAATCCATGTGGCAAAAAAAATATTGGTGAAACACTTATTGCCAAGTTGGTACTACAGATTTGCACTCTAGAAGGAGCAGGGATGTCTGCACTGGACCAGCCTTCTTGCTTACTTTGTATTTTAACCCCTGAAGGGAGTCTTTTTTAAGAACTTGTAAAAAATGCTCCCTGTTTAGTTCAGTCAACCATATGTGGTTGTTAACCCAACGCTTGGTTATGGGATTTTAATAATATTTTAATTCCCCATATTTTCTCAGTGAAGCATTTAAAGAAATGTAAAGGAACCGCAACTAAAGGCAATGAACCCAAAGGGTCAGAAATCCCATTTTTAGTGTGATGCTTTGTTCTATCTGCACCCTTTCCCTTCCTCATTCCATGTATTTTCTTTAGTTTCATACCAGCATTTATCCCACCTTGCAGGCAGGTTAGAACAGGGAAGGTGCATTTCTCTGTATTTCTCTGTGAAGCGCTTGGCAGAAATCAGCTCCTGGTAAAGTCAGCAGTGCAGTAGCACCAGGATTTTCCTACACCCCCCTCACCACTGGGTGGTTCCAGGAACTTTTCCCTCTGCCCTCTCAGATTATCTCACAGTGGTGCCGAGGGATAAACACTGCAATCCAAAAGAGGATTTCATTGCTCATGGCAGTTCTTTTCCAGACTGATTCTGAGGCAGTTCTCTGCTTCAGGTATTTCCAGACAGTGTAACTCAAAACACTTCAAAATAACCTTTCCCCACAGGGCTTGGGAAAACCCTGGATGTGACTAGTTTCAATCCAGTTCTGTCATGCTTGGCTGCTCTCTGCTTTTCTAAGCCACTGTGCCAGCTCTGTAGATCATGAAGATTTTTAATTGATGTAACAAAGGCAAGCCTGGGAGCACAAGGGAAGGACAGCAGCTACAGGGATAGAGAAAATACACGTCATGCCTTCCCTAGAAGTGATGTCTGTAGCAGACATTCTGGAAAAGGCTCATTTTTTTTCTCTAGCAATGCATCTAAGTGTTCTCTGCAACCAGTTGAACCTCCTTTCAAGCCAACTGTCTCTTTTTTTCGCTGCTCATCTCAAAGGCTGTATTTTTAGAAGGCTTACAGCAAGGAGTTTGTTTTGTAAACAGAAAGGATAAGTATCAAAGCCAATCAATAACTCACTGTACCTAAAACCACATCAAAAGAGGGCTGTGCTACCTCTCATAAGAGCTCCTTGGTTCTTTGAGCCAGACTCTCCAGGCAGTAAACAGAGGTGGCTGGCTGTTTGTTCCAAGGAAGGACATGCATCATTTAATGCTCAGCTTTCCACATTTTTGGGCTGCCTTTGCCATAGCAGCAAGTATGAGCAGCCTTGGTACAGAGTGTGTACTGTCTTTATCTAAGAGTCATCCATTAGGACTTCACTAATTGTGGACATCACTAATTTAGGTATTTTGTAGTGGATCATATGTTCTCGAGAAATTAAGCATCTAATCCTTGCAGATTCAGTCAAAGCACATCTTAAACTGGGAAGCTTCAGAGCAAATCTTTCATCACTCAATGAATTGATTACATTTCTACTCAAGAATTGCCTCACTTGGCCTTATTTATTGCTAACTTAGGAAATATGAAGTGACCAGACCCCGAGCTTTGCCTGGTATTGTCTGCTTGGTCAGACTTCGGGAGTAGAGGGAAAACACAGAGAAGTGTGGGGGATCTTACTGAACAGGAGAGAGCTTGCACACTGCAGGAATTGTAAGGGTGTTCAAGCTCACAGTTCACCCCATATAGCCCCAGCTGCTCTGGGGACAGGCACAGGATTTAATTTCTGAACAAACAGACTGGAGAGCAGCACAGGCAGCCCAGCAGGGCAGGTCTCTGCTGTGAGTGGGGCCGAGCTGTCAGCTGGAAACGGGGAAACGTGGCTGGGACTGGGATTCACTGAACTGCCCTGAGCTTCTGCAGGAGTTCCTGAGGAAATGTTTCACTCTCTGTAAGACTAAGAGAAGAAAGACAACAACTCTATATTTTTTCTGGCAATTGGAGGAAAGTCCTGAAGCACGTTCTGCTAGACTTTAAGCTTAATTTGGTTGACTTCAGTTGCATTTAAGGCAAGGAGAATCGTTTCAGAGAAGGCAGGAAAAGGGGTAGCTGATAGGAATGTGCAGTTAGTGTGCACTGCACCCAGAATAAGGAAGAGCTTATTGAGGCAGGAGGAAGGAAGAGAATTAAATCAGGCCATGGTTAGTTTAAATACTGTGATGTATTTTGAGATCATCCTTCTGGGAACAAATTACAATTTTTTAGGATGTTGGAACAACTTATAAATTGCAAAATTCCTTCCTCAGGAATTCATTTGTCCTTTACTGTTAAATATCTTCCTTTGTTGTCTACAACTCATTCACAAATTCTGATGGCAAAATCCAAACTGCTGGGTACTGATAATACAACACTTGGGAAAAAAACCCCAGGATCTAAGAATGTTTGGTACGTGGAGGATGAAAGTTGAACATGCCCCAAAAGCAGAATGACTGAGGCAAGCAGAGACCATACAGATCTATCTCAGCACTTTCCAGAAGCAGGAGAGCCTCTGGTTGAACTCTTCACCTGACAACTATCTGGAGTCAGTCCTGCACTTCTAGGTCATTGCCTGCACACTGTGGTCCCCTGTGTCCAGTGAAAGGGGGTTCAGTTGAATCAAGAACAGTCTGGGAAAGAAGTCTGAGGAACCTGTGAGGGTGTTTTGGACAAACAGCGCTGTCTCCAGCAGTGCACAGCACACTCTGGATGGCAAAAGACTTTACTGAACTGAAAACAAAGCAATGCTATTTATTGAAATAGTGCATTATTGTATTTAAATTAACAGTGATTCGTTACAGAGACATTCCCTTAGGAGCTGAGCATCCTGGACCTGATCCAGTGAGGGGTCACTACTTGCCTTGGATCCAAGGGTGCTGTTGACTGTGTTCAGCTGATCTATTGCTTGAAATGAAGCCCATCCTTGAGATTTTTGCTTGATGGGGATCACAGTCCACAGCACCTTGTGGGACCGAGTCTGATGCAGCTCTTCTGTAACTGCACTTTACAGAACAGGATGATCATTTTTCCAAAGTTAAAACTGTGGAACTAAACCCCCCAACAGTAATGAAATGCTGTGACAGGAGTGGAGGTAGTACCACTGCAGGATTGAATTGTGTGCAATATCTGCTTTCAGGTTACCAAGGCAGCTTTCACTCCATACAAAACTGTTTCCACTACGGAGATTGCTACAGAACAATGGACCAGTCTGTCAGCGGTGATGTGCTCACAGGGGAATCCCATTGCTTCAATCCTCTGAGGCAGAATGGCTATCACATACTCAATGCACCTTTAGCTTCAACAGGTAATTTATTCCACCTGTAAGGAATTATCCATATGATATTCGTAGCAGGAGGGGCAAAGAACACATTTTATTTTCAGTGTTATGACAAAAACATGTTTGTATAAAAAATAGCCCTGAAATTAATTTTCATTTATGAAAACCCCAGAAGGAAAGCAAATTGTTTTTTTAATCCTGCTGTATTTGACTGATAGACAAAGTCTATTCCATTCTGCTGGATGCCATAGGCAGCACCCACCTTCAGGAGAGCTGACAAGGCACTGCCTGCATTTTTGTGTGGTCTGTTCATTGCACATTTCAGGTGTGCTCAGGAAGGCTTTTATAATCAGGTCAAAGTTATAATGGCTGCATTACTACAGTACTTCACTATTATAGTATTCTTTTTTTTTCTATCTTTAAAATTAATAATTGACAGAATTGCTGGAATCAAACAAAACATGAGTATTGTCAGAGCCATAAAGCACAACCATTTGCTGCAATCTTTACTTACATATCTCCAAGAAAGTTCTCTTCATGTCTGCACTCAGGAGGGCACCTCGGTTAAGGGCAATACTGAAAACATATGTTTAAGTGCTTTTTGAATTGGGGCCTGAGTCAGACCACAAAATTAGAGTTGACTTTCTTGTTTGTTTTGTATTAAAGGAGACTCTGTTCAGAGCAAGTGTGCACGCATTTGTCTGCCGTTCCATTCTGGGAAGTGCATGCATCAGTAACCAACACAAGGGAAACATTTAAGATGAAGTTTCAGCTTCAACTTTGAATTCTTTAGTGTTACTCATAAGTTTGATACTACTAAAACATAGGGGTTTTTCATGTTAACATCAAATTTCAAGCTTAGATTGACAGCCTGCAATATTTAAAGAACAGACTAAATAAACTTTCCAAAAGAAATTGTAGCAGTAAAGAATAATACTGTGGCAAGACACCAACTTCAACAACAGTTGATTTTTCTGTCTGGGCCTAAACGATCATGAAATGTTTCTGTTTAGTATTTTTGTTTTTAGAGTGGTTATTGAGGCATGCAAATACTTAAAAGGCTGAAACATAAACATGTATGAAATATATATATCTCATCTCATCTTTTAGTGTGTAAAATAGAACCATTCAGGTTAGCAAGATTCATCAAGGCTATGCATTAATTTTTTTCAGGCTTTTATAGCACCATTAATATTAAATGAGATCTCATCTCACAGGAATGCCCAATGTGACTGGCAAACAGCTGTTCCATGAATCACATTAACAGTCAATAAATTTTTATTTTCTGTTCAGGACTTTGGATAGTTTACTCTATCTGGAATCTAATAATGATTTCTGGGGTGTATGCTTATCTTGGGTTTTATCCATCTGTGGTTCTGTATCCACCCTGTATACAGGCTCATCAAATAGAAATTAACATAACATAAACACTCACAAAACTTATCAAAATACTGGTCACTCCACTTGGCCCGACACAGATAAACATGCTGAGGTCATCCTCCAGAACCTCTGGACATTCACTGTGTGCCAGATTTCTGCAGACAGCAGAATCTGACCTGTAAACCAACAGTAAATTAATAAGTCATAGGCAAATGCAGAAATGTAAGTAAGTAGAGAATTTGATCTCAAATAATAAAAACATGCCTAATAGTAAAATAGCCACAATGAAGTGGACAGGTTTTCCTGCAGTGAAATGAACCTGTGCATGTGGGCCTTGACTGGCCAGTTGCAAAAGCAGCCTATAGGGGGTCATAATCGGAAATTTTCATGTCCTTTGGAGTAGGCAATAAATGCCATAGCATCTGGTAGAATGGCAAACCTGCTCCTTTCCACAGGGATGTGCAGCTCAGGAGGTTTGTAATAGTTGTGGAGCTTTGGCATTATGAAAGAAGGACAGAGAAATTCTCCCCTACTGTCGTGGCTTTCTGGTAGCCTGGCAAGCAGCAACCAGCTTGGGCTGGTGGGCTTTGTTGGGCTGAGGTTCACAGCTCTTTCCGTATGTCCTGTGAGCCTGACCTGCCCCAGCCAAGCTTCCTCAGACCTGCACTATGTGGAGAGCCAATAAATGTAGGATCCAGATTTCTTCTGCATCTTAAGAGCAGCTGGGAGACACATGGAATATTTTTTCAAAGTGCTATTAAAAGGAAAAACCCAAACCAAGAGGACTGCATCACTTCTAGTAGCACACTTAGCAGGATCATTGGCCACTCATTGTTTTGATGTCCTGTTCAGATAATGACTGAGTCCCAAGAGAGCTGTGCTCTGTTTCTTGCACTTCACTTGCAAGTGCACAGCTTTGCCCAGAAATGAAAGGGAGCACCAGCTATGATGACACAAACACCCACTGAAAACTGTGCCTCTCCTGGCAAGGCTTTGATGCTGAGCACTATTGTCCTTCCATTAACGCTGTGCTGTGCTGTGCTGTGCTGTGCTGTGCTGTGCTGTGCTGTGCTGTGCTGTGCTGTGCTGTGGGCCCCCAGGCCCCAGGCTGTGCTTCCCTCCTCTCGTGCACCATGGCACTAACTCGTGTCCATGTCCTTGTCCCTCTCCAGGCTATGAGGGGATCTCTGAAGCCCAGTGTGTATCTGAAGACATGGTCTCCAATGGAACGGATGAAAATGGATTCTTCCAGAATAGTGCCTTTGATCACTGCTTGAATCACATTCCTTCCATCTACACAGATACCTAAGAGCAGTGCTGGCCTTGTTTCCTTTATTATACCTGTAACTGCGTATGTAATAACAAAGGTGTTGTTCAGTACTTTTATTTAGTCTGTATCCCTATATGTGCTCATTTAAATGAACACCTCACATTTACCAAACCATTTTATACATGAATAGTCTGTATAAGATAATATTGGAACCTGTTCCTTTGCTGTGGCACTTTGAAATTCATGCTTTAAGGGAATGAGGAGCATTTCAAGCAGCTTGTTTTGTAAGTTCTCTCAGTAAAGTGTAAATGTAAGTTATATAATAAACTTGTAAAGGAGATGTTTTCCTTCCTGGAAAGTATGCTTCAATTTGAGAATGTTGTTCCCTTTAATCAGTTTTCATTTAACTTGTTGGTTCGGTCTTCCCTTTTTTCTTTTTTTTTTTTTAACAAAAAGGATTTTTTTAATCAGAGACCTCATGTATATAAAGATCTACATTTGCTCAGCTGGTTTTGTATTTTCAGTTTTACAAGAAAGCATTAAAAACTGGAAACAAGTGTACTGTCATTTCTTAACACCATTGGGCTCCCTGATACTGCATTTTTAACACGCCTGAGAGGGATTTTAACAAAGCAGTGACATCTCAGTCCCTGTGACATTAGAACAGCCCACGTGTATGTGAAGAAAACCAAGGGGCTCCCAGTGCAACAGGGTCCCCTACAGTAGTTTGGTTCCCTGTCACTGTGGCTGCACTGCCCAGCATAGTGAGGATTCCTGGCAGACACATCCTGCACAGGGCCAGGTGCCCCAGGGTGTGCCCAGCAGGTCTGTCAGAGCTGAGCTCCTGAAGTGTCCCACAGCACTCCAGGAGAACAGTCAGGGAAAACTAACTGGAAAAAGCAGTTCTCAGTTACAAACCACTGCCAGTTGGGCTTAATAAGGGCTGACCAGTCCCTGCATCAATCCATGTCTGTTCACTTACAGAGGGCACCACTGAAAAGCCCAAGATGAGTTGAACCCAGTTTGAGGATGGTACTTTCCTTTTTTCATCTCTTCCCTCCCCAGAAATGTGGGACACAGCTCAGGTCCCTCAAGTGCCTGTGTCCCAGTCCCAGGACCCCACAGCTTTGCTGCTGTGGGAGCATCAGGATCCCTGGTGCCCTGGTGCCTCTCCTCAGCCCCTGCAGCCTCTGCAAACACAGAAATTCCCCCCGTGCCAGGGCTGATCCGGGGTAACCACAGAGCCTGCAAAGTGCACTTGTTTCTCCAGGGCCTGGTTGCACCTTGTTAGTGCATTTGAAGGGGCCTCTGTATCCAATTTAGCTTTCTGTCCTCCAGAAATTAGAATGAAACTTAGACATTCAGGAAGTTTTAGTCACTACAGAACAAGGTTCCTGGGGTTACATGACCTGACCCCACCGTTTTAGCAAGGGTTCCTGAAGCTCTCAGGCTCCCAAGGACACCCAGTGCCAGCTGCAAACCCATTAATTGTGGTCAAGCAGCTCTGGCAGCACTGACTCATCATTGCTCTCCTGGAACCCAAATGCAGAAAGGCCCCAAATTGTGCTCTAAGCCTACACACGTGGCTTTGCTTCTGATCACGGCCACATTTGCTTTCTATCCTGTTTGTTTATTCTGGTGCCTCAGAGTTGGGGTTTTTTTGGTCTCAGACATAAGTGGGCAGAACTCTCTCCCAGAACATTAAATAAGGAGGCAGGTAGCTTAACAACTGCCAAGCAGGAAGAACTGGGGCTTCTGAAGGAAGATTAGAAAAAATGTCCAAAGCCCAACAAAGCTGTAATGTCTGAGACAAAAATCAAAATAATTCCTGTGCTGCAATTAGTTGGAAACACAAAAAGGAAATCGTGACTTAAAAACAAGATTAATTCAATTTCCTAAAAATTAAATAAATTCTTCTAAAAACAACTTTTTTGGCTAAAAATATAAACCAACCAATCCTAAACATATTTGATCAATTACAAAAATTCTTATGTCACAACAACCAGGCTGTTCAAAACCACACAATGATTCACAAAGGTTTGGGAAACTTAAAAGCATAGCAGCTGGGGTGATGATTTAATTCCACAATCTGTGTGAATCAGGTTTTCTGTAAATTAAAAGGATAGAGTCAGAGAAATGCAAAGGCACTTGTTTGAGTCTGTATGGTTTGGAAAGTTATCCATAATAAAGCCAGTAAAATACACAATAGCACAAGTTAATGGTTACTCGTGTGCTGTGTACCTTATTATTTCCTTTTATTACATGTAAGTAGGGAAGTATCTCATGTAAGCTTTTCCTAAAGACACAAAGAAACCTTTCAATGGAATTTATTGCTTGGCAAGTTTCTCATTGTGGTGCTGTAAAAACCCCAACAACTAATATGTATAATAACTGGGGTAAGGCTTTATATATAATAGTAGAAAATTATTACCCTGTGGAATTAAAATGGAACTGCTGGTTCCAGTTGACTGTCAGATACTTTTTCAATCTAAGCAACAGAATTCAACTAATAAATTACAAAACTCCTTGAAAATAGCTACAAATCATTTCCCCAGTGAATGCAAACCCCAGTTACCCCTGTGCATGTACTCTGTGCATGCAGGATGCTTTAGGAACAACTGAAATAAGATGACCTTCAGTGGCTGATCAAGCTGGGAGAGAGAAAATTAATTTCAAGTTGACACTGAAACAGCAAAAGCACTTCTCTGCACTCTCCACCAGCTGGGCTGGAAGCCAAACATTCAGCAGGACTTCAAAGCTTTTAATATAATCAAGCTCAGGCTTTTCATTATATAGAAAACCAAAATGCTTGTTCTGTTCCCATCCTGCTGCAGCACCTCACAAGCTGCAGAGTGATGGTCCTGCCAGAGGGGCCTTTGCAGGTGAGCTGCTGAGATGTGCACAAGAATCCCAGGAAAACACCACCATGATCATCGAGTCCAACGTGTGGCATTTAATGACAAAATAACAGCCTTGCAATGCCCTCATTCTGATGTGGGGCACGGGAATGGTGCAGCCCCGAGGCTCAGGTGTGCAGCCCCGAGGCTCAGGTGTGCAGCAGGAATGGCCACAGCCTGCTCAGGGCTCGGATGTGCTCCCAGGGACAGGACACAGGCACTCAGGGCATTATTCTCACATCATCATCTCTTCTTACCTGCACACCCAACAGCAGGAACTGCTTGTGGAAAGGCTCCTCTGTTTCTGAGACTGTCCTTTCAACTGGATACATTTTCTAAATGGTAAAAGTCCAAAAAGCCAAATTCCAGAGTGCATTAAGAGCACCGGTTTGATACTGCAATAGCTCTGAGTTACGCAAGCAGTGCAAAAAAACCCCAGTGCTTAAAACAACAACCAAGTATGTGAAAATAAACAGTGACTGTAAATTGAATTTAAATTGCATAAGAGAAAAAGATTTCAATGGGTTTTGTTCTGATCTTATTAAGACCTACACGATTTTAGTTCAGCTCTCCAGTAATGTATTTGTATTAAATTAGGTCAGTGCAACAGAAGATGAAAAAATAGCCAGCCTATATAATTTAATTCACTGACAGCACAAAGCCATTGGAATATTTCCTCCTGAGATAAGCCCTTCTGAGATCTGCAGAGTTACACTAAAAGCTCCTCTCTGTTTCAATTTCAAAGCAAACTGCAAACTCCCTGAGGTGATTTGAGAGTCCATGGCCCAGAGTCAGCAGAAGGAGGGCTCCAGCCGTAGATTGTCACAGCCTTGCAAGGCTGCCTGTTTCAGCTCCATGGGCTGAAAACCACTCAGCCATGACAGAATTTTTCTTTAAACCATCGAAACTCTACTAAGTCCCAGTCTAACTAAAGGCCTTATAAGACTGCGCTTTCTACTGGATTCCTACTGAGATTAAATTTGCCCATTCCTTTGGCAAAATTATTTCTGTAGTGGTGGTGAAGCCAGAAGAAAATCAAATAATTCTTCTGGGCAAATACAGATTTTCTGGCCAGTGCCACAAATTCTCATTCAAAACCAAGTGACTCAACTTTAAAAGTGCATTTCTGGCCCTATGTTATACAGATGTTCTCTTCGATTCATCAAGGACACCAAGAAAAGCATGAGGCTACTTTTCAATACTCTTACAAGCTTAGGCCTTCTTGATTTCAGAGTTTCTCCCTCCTTCTGAGAGTCTGCAACCCTCCGAGTGCACCTGTGTGGCAGACACTGGACCAGAATGAGCTGCTGGGCACAAGGACACTACAGAGACGTGGCCTGTGGAGGCACTGGCCTGGGACTGGGCTGGGAAGGGAGCACACTGTGCTGCTTTATTGGAGGATTAGCCCCATCTCCCCACACTTTAAGGTTCCCTTCATTTCAGAAGGGCAGCAGGACATGCCCATCCTCAGGCAAGGGTAACCAAGAGAGCCCCAGGGCTGCTCCTCCCCTCCCAGCACCCGGGATCAGTGTGTGGGTCAGACAGCAGATCCAGGGTTTTCAGTTACTCAGGGAAGGCTCCTTTCCCCTACTCCAGCTGTCCATGAGTGGTCAGACCTGCACCTTGGCTGCCTCTCAGGCACGGAGAAGGAAAAGATGCCTCCAAAGAGGGTGTCAGTCTGTCCCAGGAAGGTGTTCAGGAGCCACTGTCTCCACTGATGGACATCAAAATGCAGACATAATAAACACCTCCCAGCACAGCTTCTGGGATAAGGAAGGCTGTGCCTGTGCCAGTATTCCACGTCCTTTCCTGAACATCCAGTGCTCCTCTCTGAAACAGAGCATGCCCCACACAGCAATCTGAGCAAACCTGGAGACCACTGGGACCACATGAAATCCCTGGAGTTTGCCCTGAGAAAGTGACATTGCTGAATTGCAATGGGCTGAGGAACAGATTTTTAAAGGTGTCTGAAAGCCTAAAAACAAGACAAGAAAAGGACTAAGTGGTTTGGGTTTGTTTGTTTGCTTGTTTGTTTTTAACACAACTGCCCTAAATTGCTTTCATTTCATCTCCAGGATTTTTGTCCTTCTGAGAAATCCTCTCAGCCATCTATTTGCATCTTTAGGCATATTCTTCAAATCTGGCCTATGCTGCATGAAGAGTTTTCTTTCCTATCTCTTTGATTCTCTTTGAGAATCACACATTTGCCTAAGGAATTCTCTGTGGAGCTGAAATCTGTTAGGATTATAAATACAGGCTGAGCTGGGAACAGGCACTGGAAACTGCCATGAAGACCATGTACAGAAAACAGTGATTCTAGTCACACAAGATACCTGATACAGTTGGCAGGAAGGCAAAGCTAAACAAATGCAGGTTTACATTTTACTATTTAAAGAATAAAATATTCAACTTGAGTTCCATTAACACCTGTCAGGACTTTGGTACATACTCAAATCCACATTTCTAATTTTACTGCTAAATAATCCCAAACTTGGCAGTTAGAAGGTAAAGTAAAATACCCAGGCTAAACATCTGAAGCAAATTGTAGCCTTCTGGAAGAGCCCTTCTGCTGTATAAATGAAGGTCATATGTATAAATGATTAGAAGCTTAAGGAAATATGTCTTCTGCTTTTCTAAATTGATAACATACATATTGCATTAATATTCCCACATCAATTATTGGACATGTTCCCTGCTGTAAGAAAAATGTATTTTTTTTTAAATAATCCTGTGGAATAATATTCTTATACTAGCACAATTAACTCTTGCCAAGCAGAGGGAAGAGAGTTTGATTTAATAAACTACATCCTGGAAAAGCAGTGTGTCAGTCCCTGGAGGTGCCATCACCTGGGTGCACCCTGGTTTTGGGGGACAGTCTGTAAGATGCAAGAGTTTTCCCTGATGAAAAAGGGACAGAGGTGACAGGTCCTGGAGGGGATGGGGTGGGAGGAAGCAAACCAAATACTTCAGCTGTGGTATTAAAGTCATAGCAGCTGCACCAATGGCTAACCCAGCAGCTCTGTTTATTTATCAACAGCAAAATAAACCAACAAACATTGTAGAAGGCTCTTTAAACCCTTGTTTTCTCTCTGGAAGGGGCAGCTCCCCCTTGGCAGTGGGCATGGGGCAAAGTGTGACCCCAGCAGGAAGGGGGGAGGACCCCCAATTCCCAGGCTCTCATGATGGATGGGCTGCCCAGGCCCTGCCTCAGCTCTCCCCAGTGAAGTCACACTGCTGCTGGGGACTGTCACCCCTTTGGCTGCTACTAAATCACACCTGCCAGAAAGAACTTAATCCTAAAGCTCATAAAAATACTTCTGAAAGAGTTTTTCCCCTTTGAAGTGTACCAGATCGCACAAAATACCAAGTATTTTCCATAAATGTTCCCAAGCTAAAATACACCTAAAGACCTCTATAGGGTCACCAATATCATTCTGCTGGATAATGTACCCCATTATTCCCTGAGCAGCTACTGCATGGCTGGAAACTCCTCCCTTCTCATGGGACATGGTCTTGGCACGGACACGAGGGAGCCCAGCTCTGGGTCTCTGTGCTGAGGATGGCAGCAGAGTCACCAATTCATCACAGCTAAAGCTGAGCACAGAGAACACAAAAATGCAAACAGAATTTATCACTTTTGACAGATTCATTTCTTTTCTGCTTTTTATTAGCTGACATAAAGTTGGGCCTTTTTTTTTTTTTTGCCAGAGACAAAAGTCACTGGGGGTTGTGGAACAGAGGAATTATTTCCACTGAAAAATAGTCCTACATTTTTATCAAGCATTTTTGGTGACACATCACAGCTAAGTACAAATTATGGTGCCACTTCCCAATTTTGCAAGTTGGTAGCTTCAATCCTTTGTTTTCTTGTCCCAGTGGATGGAGGTATGTGCAGACTTACAGGAAAGGCTATGGGGAATTGCTTCCCTGCTGAACAGCACCTTCGCTGCACATTTCCAGTTGACAGTCCTGGACTTTTCTGATCTTTCTTTCTCACAAGAGGGAGCTCTGGCATAACCATATGAAAACATCCTGCCCAGGCCCTGCTGCCTCTGAAAATGCCCATCTCTTGTTGAAGGTCAGGCTTGCAGGGCTCCTTTTGCAGTTATAAACCCATCAATAAGCACTTGAAAATCAACATGAATTTCAATGATGAAGAAAGTTGTCATTTTTAGAAATTTTCAAAGTGAATTCGATGGTTTTGAACAATGCCAGAAAGTGGAATGATTGTCTAAAAACTTTTTCCTCAAAAATCAGATGAGTGTTATGGCTGAGCAATGAAACCTGATCAGTCAGAAGTAATAAAATGGAGTTATAGAACAATAATACCAATAATCCTCATAATGTCCATTTCAGGATTTTTCTAATGCAAAGACCCCACAGCAAATTCCAGGTAAAGTAACATTTTGCACAGTTTACCTAAACCCCTCCCTCTATCCAAATCCAATCCTGATTCTTACCCAGACTTATGGACAAATCTGTACAGGTCAGCCAAACTGGTGCACCAGAGGATGTTGGCACACCTGGGATTTCTGTGCTGATCTCATTATTAATAATTTTAAAAAGTCCCTTCCCTAACGAGATTCCCATTAGTAACAACTCTCCCTCTAAGCCCTCCTCCTTCCAGCACAACCCAGGTGGCCCCACGCAGCCGCTGCACAGTTTGGGGGCTTCAAAATAAGTTATTGCCACACTCAGAGGCAGAGAGTTTGTGTCAGAAACACTTCAGCACCCAAAAAACTGCGTTGGTCCGAAATCCACAGCTGAGACTGCATGTCCTTGGGCTCCCTCTGCTGCTCCCAGAATTATTTACAGATCCAAGCCCATGAAGTGCGCTGCCACCTCGATGTCCCGAGTATCTCCAGGAACACAGAAAAGGTTCCCCAGGATGGAACCAGCTGCACAGGGCTCCTCTGAGGCAGGGAGCGGGGAGATGTGCTGGAGGCTCTACTTTTTAGGGAAACCGATTATGATGAGCCGCAGGCATGACCCAGGCCGGGGCCAGTGCCCCGCAGTGCCCGGGGAAGGTCGCGCAGCCCAAGGCACTGGATCGGGCACTGACAACGGGACATCCCACGGGAATTGTCACGCAAAGCATGGACGGGCTGCAAATCCTTTGGATTTATTCCGAACAACAGATCTGCCTTGAAAATGTAGGTCTGCAAGGATTTTCTGTGACCAGCAACCCAAAGAATTCCGTATTTTCCTGAGCCTGAGGTAAAGGCAAGGGGTCGGCTCGGCGATGGAAGAGCCGCGTCCCCGTCCCGCGTTCAGCACCGCACACGAGCCGAGCCGCGCTAATTAACTGCAGCACGGATCTGTGACAGAGTGTAAACAGAAATATAAAAAAGATTAAAAGGCGACTGTGGAAAGCTAGCGTGCTCCTCGCATAATTAAAACAAGTTGTTCAAAGGCTGCTGCTCGCCTGCTAGCACAGGCTCGGGCAGGTTCGCAGGAGCGTCTCTGCCTTGTCCCCAGCACAGCCCCAGGGTCTGCCTCAGTTTCCCTCATGTCACACATGGCAACATGCTCACTCCCGGTTTCAGAAAATTATTTTATATCCCTGGATTAAGGATTTCATATCCATGGATTAAGGGTCTAAAATTATCTTGCTGCCTTCCTATTCAGCTCGGCTTTGTTTAATTAAGACTATGATTAACTGAGAGTGGGAATATGAATTTGGTGCTGGCTAAAGGCTTCTTCAGACAATGATAAACTCTGCCTTTAAAAATACCCACTTTGTTCATAGTCTAGGGTAAATACAAATGCAACAGTCTATTAATACAAAATGGTTTTTGAAGTACTATTAGCACAACATAAAAGCTTTAGCCATGCAATACATTCCCTCTAATCCTATTTTATTTTTTCTAAACATTATATGCCTTTTCTGTGGAACATTCATTATACAATAAATACAGAATATTTCACTGCAGCAATATTTCCCAACTGGCACTTATATTATGCAGTATCAAACACTACAATCAATATAAATACATTTTCCTATATTATGTAAGAAAAACATTCATTTAAAGGAACTTTTCAAATATTTTTTCTCTTTTTCCCAATAAAATTAATACCCTACTTCCTTTCTCAAATCCATTTTAAATACCCAGCAGATTCCAACAGTTACAAGTTAAACATTTGAAAACGACAGAATTCACCATCTCTCTAAACTTAAGAATATCAAAACCACATGTCGACATCTAAATAAAAACTGTCAAATGTTGAACTTTTTGCCAAAGTGGTTCTAGCAGTTATAGAAAATCAAAGTTTATAGAAAAGGGTAGAACTCGCTTTGGGGAAAAGAAAAAAAAAAAGGAAGTGCTGCAGCTTGTATTGAGTCGCTTTATTCCCCTTCCAATTTGAAATTTTAGGGGAAGGCTCAGCTGGCTGATTGCATGTGATGGAGCAGCTACCTGAATTCCAGTCAGCTCCGAGCTGAAGCTCCAGTGTGTTCTAGCCAGAAAAATTCCCTCGCCAAGAGAGGTTTGAGTCCCTACTCCAGCAGTTTGCAGGGGTATCTGAACTGCCATCCCTGATGTGAGCTGGCTGTCCCAGCACTGCCTGTGCTCCCAGCACACTGATCCATGGAAACTGCCCCAGCAGCTGCAGGCCCAGGTAGAGCTGCAACACAGCCAAGCAAATTGCACCATTGTTTACTTAATGATGCAATGAAAATCAAAGGAAAACTGGCAAATCCAGACGTGTTATGCTGGGAAATTAATAATTTTCTAATATGCCTGAAAGTACCTCAATTTTTTATTTAGGGATTACATTGGTGAAAACAACTGCTCCCCAGGAGCAATCAGCAAGCCTGCCTGGCCACCTCTGTGGGCTTTGTAAGTGGCAGAGCCTGTTGTGCTGGGTCTCCATTTTTTGCTTTTCCAGAGGTAGAAAATCATCTGCAGGGAATATGAACAGAAAAAGCTGGCAGAGTTCAAGTTTCCTTAGAAACACAGCTATCACCTCTCTGCCATTGGAGGCACTGGCCTTTGTTTTATAGCAAGAAGGAGAAAAGAGGCTGAAATGCCCAGGTAGGAGATGGATTCCAATGCTCTGCTTTCAGGACTAGATTTCTTCATGCTAATGTGCATTTTCCCATCTTGCAAGCTGGCTTGGACTTCACTGCACAATGAGGAACAGGAGGCAGCGCCAAGCATTTCCCTTCCAACCACCATCCTGTGGCAGCAGCACTCAACATTTGCACTGGAATTCAGTATTACAGCAAGGATGGAAAAAAAACTCATCAGGGAACAAATTAGCCTAACTGGAGAAATGTCCCTGACCCATTCACTGCACCAAAACAACACGACTTTCCCTCTGATCCTCTGCAAACCTGGTCCTCCCATGAAATCCTGTTTGAAAATCAGCCCAAGTGGGACACTGAAGTTCTGATGCTGATGTTTTTCCCTTGAATTGCTTAGCAAAGTAGTTGCTTTTCAGAAACTGGTGGAGCAGAGATGAAGTCAATCACAGAAGCAAATTAGTGAGAGAAGTAATTAAAATCATGAATGTACCTTACTGCACGTGTGCACTTCTGTATTTATGTTCCTTTTTGTAGCATCTAAAAACTACACCCACCACATGTATCTTAAAATTAAATGCTGTATTATTTCTCCAAAAGAAACCATAATGGTCTTCTGTAAATAATTTTATCTACTGTTCAGCATTTTACAGTCCTGCTATGTTATACTACAGCATTTATTGTTTTACAAGTGTTAGTGTTCTCTGGTGGGAAATGCTGTAAAAAACATAGAAACTGAAATAATTTTTTTCATCTCCTGGATTTATAATAAACATGGGGCTCAACAGACAGTTGCTCAAGCTGGAAGCCATTTGCTTTGTGTCAGGGGAAATGCTGGGTAATCAGGACAGCCTGCTGTTCTGCACTGGCTAAACTAAAGGAAACATACACAAAGTTAAAGCTCTTCCCCTCTATATATGGGATTTTAGAACTAATGCAGCTCAGCACATCGCCCAGTGCTCCCCAAACCTCACAGCTGAGCCTTCAGGGATCCTGTCCCAGGAGAACCAGGGCAATGTGCCTGGACAAAGCAATTCTCATCTCTGGGCACTCGCTCCCAAAGTCTGGAAATTGTTTGGAAGCCAGTCTGGCTCTGCCCCATCCTGCCCTGGCTGTGCCATGGGATTTGCCAGGACTCTGTGACATCCCTGCCCTTGGCCAGGACAGCCAGGATGGCCCAGGGTGAACAGCTCACAGCACTGAGCAATCTCCTGGCACAAAATCCCACTCCCAGACTGATGGAGGTGTAAGGCACTTGGTCTCAGCTCAGTGTCAGCTAAATGAGTTTTCACTTTTTCATGCACTTTTAGATTACTTCAGTCCTAGGCTTTTCTCTTCTTTAAAAAGCAACAGATACTTGAATTTATGAACTGCGGTTCCTTTCTCTGGTATTTTTGGCATTTCTGTGTGCTGTACACAGTCAGATGGCTTCCGACTGTTATTTCATCTTTTATTTTCTCATTTCCTCTGGGGTTTGGGGGACTTTTATTTTTTGCCTTTCCCTTACATTGTGAAGTGACCTACAAGGTCCTAATATTGCTTCACTTTTTGGGCATTTTCTGCCCTAAGGTGGTGGTGGTTTAAGATGTACACCAGCAGCAAATGTTGCTCTCTGAATTGTTCAGACTCTAAAAAATACCTTTAGTAGAAGCATGAGTTTTGTTATTAGCACTTTTGAGGTTCATTGCGCCAGTCACAGTGAACAAAAATGAAAAACCTCACAGCCCATCCCTGCTAGAGTGAAGGATACCTGGAGATACCTGGACATCCCACTTGGGGACACTCATTAACAACCAGAAAAGCACATTTTAATTTTGGAAGGCTTTTTTCCCTACTGGATCTTGCAATGAATGCATTTGGTGAGCCATCTGCCTTGCCTGGGGGCAAGGAACAGCAGACCAGGGCCAGAGGAGGGCTCGTTCCCAAACCCAGGCCCAGCACACCAGGACAAGAAATGAGGGACGGGGATTTGGGAAGAGAGCCCGAGGCACAGCCCCAAGCTAGGACTCATTTTTTATCTGGGTCTTTGAAAATCATTCCTAGTCACTCTGCTGCCACAGGGGGATACATCCCCCCTCTCTCAGCAGCACATATTTTCTAACATTTCATCAACTTCTTTCTGAAATAGAAACTGTCATTTTTATATGATTTCTCCCAGTATTGTTAATGAATTACCAACACTGATGTGGTATTTTACTAGTCATGGTGCTCATTACTAAAGATTTCAGATCTCATTTTCAACTGCCTGCTTATGTTTATTTAATTAAAAATTTGATTGATTTCAGGGCAATAATTGTTAAAAGTTATTTTCCAATTCACTTTTAGATATTTTGCTAATGAAAACCACATTACATCCATGGTGTGCTCTACAGCCTTTGCTTATCCCAAACAATATACTACATTTACTCCATGTTCATTGTATTTAATCTTCATGTGGGCCCTACCTGAAGCAGAAGTGGCATTTTGGAAAGTTGAAAACTTGTAATGTGAATAAGTCTCCTTCTTTACAGCAGCAGATTTGTGGGGATTTTAGTGAGAAATGGGTAACACTGCAGAGACTGCTTTTCCACATACAACTATTATCAATCTAGACAGTAACTATTAACATAATTAATTGCTTCAGATTACCTCGTCATGTCTTTAAACAACCACTTAAAAAGTAACAGGTAAAGTCAATAACTATTCAAAATATCAAAACCAGCAAATTTTGAACACTCATCAGAGAAGAGACAAGATTAGCACTGGGGGTAATGCAAGAGACAATTAAAGGCAATGCAAGAAAGATGGAGGGAAAAAAGCATTATGGATATGTGGAAGGAAGCCAGGAACTGGTATGTGGGTGTTTATGATGTCTAGCTAACAGCTTTCTTTAATGAATGTATTATTAGACAACATTTAAACACAACTTAATAATAGCTGTATGTCAGAAATTATCCTAAAATCAATTGCTTCAGATCTAGCAAGTTAATATTAATTTAAGGCCAAAACAGTGATGCAAGAAGGTTCCCAGAGAAGTTGTGGAAAAATAAACAATATTGCTGAAGATATTTTAGTGCTATGATACTGCTGTAAGTTTCTCCCTCCTGGAGAGTCTTTGAAACAGTCAGAAATACAATATGACAGCTTAGAAATGCTGCTGTCAGACCGTGCTCCTTCAAACAGAAACCAAAAGGCACAAAGACACCTTGAAAAAGGTGACATGCTTTTGATACTTGTGTCTGTTTTCACACTGCTTCTCAAACTCAGCAATAATCACTAGACTAAGTAAAGCCTTACAAGTGCTAGAACTGGAAGGTATGGAAACCAAAAGGAAAGGGAAGACAGCTTATGTCCTCTAGGCAGAGTTAAATCCTGGCAGATTAAATTGGAGTGAAAACATCTTGTCAATTAATTAGTGCCTTTATTATTTTAACTGACGCTCTGCAGGCCCTGAAGGTTCACAGCTTTTAAACACCAAAACTGACAAGTGAAGCTCCTCCCTGAAAACCCAGTGGGCAAATTCAGAGGAAAAAATGTGATCTGAGATAAAGCCACAGAGGCTGCTGAGCTGACTGACTGGGAAAGGAAGGGACAGTGCAGGATGGGGAGGGACTGGGAGGAGTGGGATGTGCCAAGGAGTCCCAGAGGAGCTGCTCATCATAGGCAGGGCAGGCTCAAAGCAGCCAGGCTGGTGCAGGAAGGGGGGTGGGAAAGTAAATTGGAGCAACTGGGGGGAGCCAGAACAAGCAGAAAGGCAGGACCTGAATGTGAATTGTCCAAAACCTGGAGGTAACAGAATTAACACTGAGCCATACTGGGCATGATTGGAAGTACAAGAGCCAGTGTAGCAGCAAGAAAGATACTCCTGCAAAGTGGGCATCTGAGGAACCATCGAGAATGACCCATCCCTGCTCCCCAGCCAGCCTGCAGCAGAGGGCTCTGAGCTAAGACTAGGGACTGGGGCTTTTAAAGTTTCTTTAGACTCAAGCCAAGTTTTCTTAAGTTTATTCAGAATGCACACAAAATGCACCCAGCTCCATAACTGTCACAGACATATTTTAGGAAAAATCCTTTTGCTAGGATCCTTTTCTCCTGAGAAGCTGAGAGGGCTCAGAAACAAAATGTAAACAGTGGTTATCTGCTGCTGTGGAATGCAACAGGTGCATCTGTGATTGGTCTCATGTGGTTGTTTCTAATTAATGGCCAGTCACAGTCCAGCTGTCTCAGACTCTCTGGTCAGTCACAAGATTTTATTATCATTCCTTTCTATTCCTTGCTAGCCTTCTGATGAAATCCTTTCTTCTATTCTTTTAGTATAGTTTTAATATATCATTTTCTTTTAATATCATATATATCATAAAATAATAAATCAGCCTTCTGAAACATGGAGTCAAGATTCGCATCTCTTCCCTCATCCTGGGACCCCTGTGAACACCACCACACATAACCCTCCAGAAAAGAAAAGGTTCTGCAGGCAGCTTTTCAGAATATGACACTCTCCTCCTATGTTTGTGTTGAACTAATTCCCAGTTTGGTGCTGGGAAATTGAGCTGCTGTAAAGACAATCTTTCTTTTAAGAAATACAACCAAAACCTTGACCATTTATTTTTCAGCAATTACGTCATAAAACAAAGTAAGAAAGACGAATTTTAATCTTAAGGTCTTGGCCAGCTTGAATTCTTCCTCACCAGAAATTTCAGCAGAAGTGATTCCTCATGGGCTGCTGGATGTGTCAGGAGGGGAGAGCAGCCAGATCCTGGCTGGCAGTGATGCTCCCCTCCCCACGGCTGACAGCAATTTGCCCCATGCTCAGCAGTTCTGGGCCTCTAAAATGAAATGAATCAGCTGCAGAACTGGTTTAATAAACTGGATGAACCAGGCTTAGGGCTGCACAGACACCAGCAGCTCCAGCAGAGTCACAAAGTGATGACAGTGCTGGTAACAGGCTGACAGCTGACTGGGATGCAAGAAAAAGAGAGGTATCTGAGAGCCAAAGAGAAAATGCAGGGTCTTTGCTGGCACTGGTTCTCCCTGGGATAAGTACTTTGGATGCAGCATTGGTGTTTGGAGCCAGTGAAAAGCAGGAACACAATCACAAACTGCCCCAAATGGCTGCAATGCTGTGAGAAAGTTGGGGGGGAAGGTGGGAAAAGAGACAGAGAAGCCTCACTGAGGGAAAAGCCAAAGGGGTGAATCCAAAATGCAGGGAAATGCAGTATCAGTTCTCTGACAAAGGCTGGCAACAGGTTACTGTGCACATGCTGCCACAAGGAGCAAATGAATTTTTTTTGCATTAAAAACAAACTGATGAACAACCCTAAGGAAACCTTAGCTCCTCCTTCCCAAAGCAGACTCCACAGAACTACATGCAGAACAAAGCCCAGAGTGATACCCTGGCTCTCAGCATCCTGCTGGAATTTCTGTCTGTTTCCAGTTAGTTTCTTCAGTCTTCTGCTGGCTTTGTTCATTTTGCCAATATAATTTTTTAGAGTAAAAGGATGATGGTGCTGCAGCAGTGGCTTAACTGAGTCTTAGACTTGCTCTCAGTGCACGCTACTATAGCACAAATAATCATCTATGATACTGATATGCAAATGTCTTGTGAATGATCTATTCCTGGTCCCAGATGAGGTGCAAATCTCCATTTTCAGGCTTCCAGATTTCTTCCCAGTATCTGCCAATACTGAGTGGTGCAATTGCCTCCAATATCCCAGAGGGACAATCTCTAGAAAGCCCACAACTAACTCCACCTTTTATTGTCTGAAAGGAGTTTTGTTTTCTGTTTTGGGGGGGTTTTACTCTACCTAATGGAGGGCTGGGCACACAAGCAGGATGTACGTAAAGGTTGGACTGCACAATGATACAATGAAGTCAGAAGCTCAAAGAAGCTTCAGTACATTCAATATCTGAGCCTGGGCTGGTTCAGTGTCTGGTACAGTTGTTACACAAGCAGACAGCCAAGTGTAAACATTAAGCTGTGAAGTGTCTCACTACTTGCCAGGTCTTCCCACTATGCACGAGTTTGCATTACAGAACATTTAATGTCAGTGTTTTGACTAGAACCAGCTTTTTCCTTTCAGCCAAGCAGAAAAGTAACAGAGTAATTAAAAAAGTAATGAAAAGTCAATAAAAATTCCTTAAACCAAGGACCCACATTCAGTTGTGATTTCGAAGAGCATATGTCAAGGAAGACTCCTGCTAACTGTCATTTAGCAGGTTGTTAAAAAGTTTCAAAAATGAAATAAAAGTTGATCCAAGTTATGAGGTTTATTCTTTTGTCTGAATTTTTAACTATCTTTTCGATATGGAGCCCAAGTGGAAAGCACAAAACACAGTCAATGTAGTAACTCAGAGAATTTTATGTTGTGGCTTACGAAGTTATTTTATGCACAAAAGCCACGTTGGCCTCAGTGGAAGAATTTGCACAGCCAGTACATGTAGGTGGCAGAATTCGGGCCCAAAGCTTTGGAACACTGATTACACTGACAGGTAGCTGCTTTACAGGAAAATCTTCCTAGGAAGTGTGGCTGATATTTCAGTGTGCCAGACTCTGCATTGAAAAGCAGTGAAGAAAGCTTCCTTTCATGGCATTGGGAGGTGCTGAAAAGATGATGGTAATTTAAACCATCATCACAAAATGTGTCCAGCCTTATGCAGATAGTGATGTGAATTTACTTCTGCTGTCAAAAGCTTGTTTTTAAAATAAGCCTTGACTTAGGATAGCATGTAAAATAACATTTTAGACTGTAACTTTTAGGCAGCAATCAAAGTCCTATTCATCATTTGCAGTCAAAGTCATAGTACATCAAAACATTAATTTAGACTAGTGTTTCTTTCTTTTATGGGAATTTATAAAATATTATATAGGAGAAACATAGCAATCAGGTTTAGCCCAGAATACAAAGGGCTTTTAGGTCCCCTAATGAGTTGTGTAAGAACAGTGTACTACAAAAAGGCCTGCATGTCATACATCTCTCCCTCATTGTAAAACATTGTTCTTAGCTTTTACTGCAGCCAAAACAACTTCATCTTTTTAATTTAAAAAACAAGGTATCCAATTTCACTATGCTTGTGCAGGATGAATATGTTCTGAGTTCTTGAAATCACACTGCAACACCAGAGAATTCAAAGAGTCAGGAGTGCAAGAGCACGGAAAGGACAGCATGAGCAAAGCCACCCTGGTCTCCCTGGTGCCAACTGATGCTTTCTCACACGTCACAAAGTCTCACAATAAAATATTATGTAAAAAATACAAACTCTCACCTTTTCTGGAAAAGTCAGCACCATTCCATTTCCCTCCCCACAGAGTTCCTGGAGGAACGTGCTGTGTCCTCAGCATCAAGCCCCTGCCTGCCTTCCCCTGCCAGTGCTGAGCACCTCTGGAGATGTGGAGCTGACTTTGGCCTTTAGGCATGATTAGAGCACAAAAAGAGCACAAAAAGTGCTCACACCACAGCAGAGCCACCCAGCTCTAGGTAACAAAGACACCTCAGTGTCAAACACTTCAGGCTGAAGATGTCTCAGCTATTGGGGACACAGGACAGAGAAGTGGCATAAAATAAACAGGATGTGTTTAGAACTGTAGGACTCCAATTCTAGTAACCATCAAATAAAGAGTAATTTCAGGGTTTGGGTTTGCATGTGTTCTTAGAAAATGTGAATTTCTGCCTATTTCGTTGTGATTTATTCTGTTTTGACTTTCTTAAGATTAAGTGATGCACACAGCAGGTCAGTCTGAAGATACCCACATACCATTCCAAGAAAATGCTATTCCAGTCACGGCAATGAGCAGCCTTTTCTAGCAGGGCTGGCTTCAAACACTGCATACTTGTGACAGGCAAAATCCCACACTAAGAGGTTTAGTCCAGTCCAGCTATGATTGTCAGAAGCTGTCAATCACAATGGCTGTTTCTCCATCATTCAGAGAATTAACAATGAATATACTTTTTGACATGCTAAATGAGATTTTGGGACACTTTACAAGACTTGCCTCAAAAGTGCCACCTCAAGAAATACAGAATGCCAGCAATGTTGACACGGTATGACAAATTATATGTTCCTTCACATACTGTGTCACTCCATTCAGTTTTGTAATTGGCACTGACTGCAGCTGAAATCGGATCCAAAGTATACACAATTAACTGGCATTTGTTTTGTCCCTCAGCATTTTCTACACTACAGATCTTGGTAAATATTTACTTAACAAGGTGGCATACTAATTTTTCCCATAAAATATACATGTCCATATTAATGATATAATTATTCTTTGTCAGGTGATGGGCTAGCTGTGTACAGCCAGCAGAGACTGCAAGTGATGCCTATAGAGTACAAGCAAAGACAAACCCATATAATAAAGATTTTTGTACCCTTTGACTTCTGCCTACTTCATTAAAAACACTGAAATTACAGTGGTTAATAGCCAGCCCATAACTGCCCATGAGAAAGATTTTCAAGGAATCACTGTTCCATGGAGATGCACCATCAGCATTAAATCCAGGGTCACACCAATGAAACTCCTATTTAGTGCCCTGGATATTGGTGTGTAATGGCTCTTGTGGGCCTCTCCCTGCTCTTTTATCCAATTCCTACTGAAATAATTTCATCTTTTGCCACCCAACAGCATGTACCCTGGGGTCCCCTGACTTTTTGCCGCTGAGTTTGTTTTGCATTTGCTGGCTCCTTGGTGATTAGGGTTGTGTAAATCTCTGTTACATCCATTTCCACCTCTCTGAGTCCCAACCAGCTCAATACTCCCTAGCATGGAAACAAGGATGGGCAACAAAGTGCTGAAAATTCCCACGGATGTTGGGGGGAGCTGAAGTCGGGACTCCATCTCCTCACCCCACCCCCATTCCCCTCCCCCAAACAAATCCACATCTGGACACAAATGACTCACTAATCCTATCAGAAAACAGCATTTCAGACCTGTGCTGTAGTCCAAGCTCCATCTGCATTCACAGCAATGTAATTCAGGACTGACCCTGATTTAGGATAGATAAAACAGTGATGGAATGCTAATATGAGCTAAGAATTATATCCTCATATGTACATATAAATATAAATAAATAAATAAATAAATAAAATATATACATTTCTTGAAGAACATTGAAAACTCCTCTCGCTTCTCAGTAGCAAAATCAAAGCATGTGGTTTGCACTTTTCTGGAACATTAAAACACCATTTCCTTCTTAACAGAAGAAATTCAGACTATGGTTGGCTTTATTTTCCCCAGAGCTGCTCAGAGTCATTGTGGAAATTTTCAGAAGTCTTGGAAGCACAGAGTTCTCCCTGGCACACCAAGCAAGCTCAGTGCCCACAGGTTTGTGTTTGGACATTAATTTTAGAACCATTTCCAAGGATTTTTTAACTGGGCCTGAAGATGTGCCAAACAAGCGAAACTTATTACAGCCTCAGGCTCCTAGCATGAGAATTATTTAAAAGGGAAAATATCTGCACTGGTTTTAATTTACAAAGAACAGAAACAGCCCTTTGGTTTCATTTTGATTGCAGATATTTTCAGGAATTTTTTATATATATATATTATATATATATATATATATATATAATATATATATGTAAATGATGTTGGTCTTGTCAATGCAAGTGTTTCTTAAACATCATTTTCTAAGCCAATGTGTGCTTATTTCCTCAACTTTTTTCCATGTAGTTATTCATTGGTTCACTTTTGTTTGATGCCAAATGCAGTAACATTTTGGGTAGCAGCACACAATGATCACCAGAAAGGCAGGGATTATCTAGGCTGGATTATGTGACACCCAGCATGTGCATCAAGCCACTTCCAGGACATAAAAGAACAAGTGGAAGATTCCTGAGCTGTGCTGAATGCTCACCTCATTCCTACAGCCACACTACGCCATCACTATCTTTATTTATTTTTTTTAATTTTCATAATCACTTGGGCCTCTGGGTAATTGGAACAATTAGGGTGATTAATTGCATGTTTGTAATAAAAACAGAAGACCAGGGAGCGTTACATTACAGGCTAAATATTTTCAGAAAACTCTATCAGCTGGTAGACATAACAAATGCGATCAGTTCGATGCAACATGAAGCTGAGCACATTGTGCAAACTGGTTTGCTCTGGAACTCGAATCTCCTCAAAAGAAGCCAAAGTGTTTAAAAAAATAAACGAAGTCAGAGTGCACAGGGGGAAAAGAAATATTGACATGTGAGGCTGCTGTACTTCTAACATAAAGAAACACTGTTTTCCCTTCGGTCCTTTTATTGTCTAAATAGAAAGTGCAAAGCAGGGGGAAAGCGCACAACAAGGCAGAGTGCTCAGGGGAAGGTCAGGAGCTGTGCTTGGAATCAAGGAGCTCCACTGAAAGGAAAACTGGAAAAGCACACAGCGGGGTACCTACAGAACCAGCACATTCCTCACTGGCAGCAAGAGGGCAAACTACCTGCCTGCCACTGCACTCAAACACCAAGGGTTTCGGAGAGGGAGGTCAGACCCAACAACAGAAGATATTCCCACTGAAAGTTTCATTTGTTGAATCTTCTCTTACAAATCTGGGCTCTCATCTTCTCCTCAACAAGATGCTACTGAAAGGCAGCTTCAACCCATGCCTCTTTCTGGATTTCCTTGCATCCAGCTGGTCTCCCAAGACCACTTGAACTAAATGGGGCGTGAATGCTTACTTACACACACTTCCCAAAGGAGAAACAAGAGCCAAGAACAGGCATTGCCCACCCCTGCCATGAAAGCTGTGCCACGGCATGGCAAAATGCCAAATTCCCTGTTAGGGAGGGGATCTCCCACAGCAATGCCAGACAGGGCTCAGCTATCACAGTGCTGTTATCATGGCCATTCCCTCCCTGCCTGTCTCCTGAGGAATGTGACCACTGCCACTGTAGTGCAGCTCAGGTGTGCCCTGCAGGAAGGTGCAGGGCTCACAAGCCAGGGGATGGCTGCACACCGAGGCAGGCAGAACCCTGACAGCTCAGGAGCCACAGCTCCAGCCATCACCTGCAGAGAGATGTGTGTCCCATGTTCCAGACCAGTGCTGCACATCAGTGACTCTACAGGATCTGGACCATGGTCATCTGGCCATCACCTGCAGAGAGATGTGTGTCCCATGTTCCAAACCAGTGCTGCACATCAGTGACTCTGCAGGATCTGGACCATGGTGCTCATCAGTTAGGAGTCTTATCTTTGGCCGAGCCTTCACCAGGCTCCTCTGGGAGGTGCACTATCAAATTTCTGCATAAATAAAAAGCCAGCTTCTTATATTGCCCACACTCCCACATACCTGCCTGGTTACATGGAGAAAGTGAATAGTGAAAGGTTTTATGTTCCACTTGTATGATTGGAGACTTTGTGCTTTAACACAAGCACAGGGTCACAGGGCAGGAACAAGGTGTTTTCTTTCCAGTCAGCATGAACCTGACATTTATTACATAAGGGTTTTGTTCTATTTGTTTTAAGTCAATTACATTTTAACTCGGTTCAACAATGCTGGAAAACCTGACAAAATATTCCAGAGTGTTTAATCAGCACAAATGGACAAACGTCCAAAAGTTAAAATAGAAGCAGATTGCAGTTTGTTCTTTACACCAGTAGGTCTTTCTTGTTCCAGTTCCTGACAAGTATTTGTGTCTCTGCCTTTAGGAAATCTGTCTAAAACATTTCTATTTAGTTGGGAAAAGTATTTTCAGAGAAATGCCAATGTTTCTTGTGATTAATTATTGAAGAAATTGGCTTTTATTTTCAATTTAACCATGGAATTTTTGTCAGGCTCATTAATGGGTCAAGTCCTCACTTGTTTAAGAGAATAAGCAACATGAATCTGTAAGAGGAGTGGAGGGCAGTGGAAGAGTGCTGAGCTACACATCATCAGTATTTCTGTACATACCCTTCAGAAGGGGCCCGGATTTTCCATATGTGTTTCCAGGTATCATGACATTCAAGTGAAACAAACAAACAAACAAAAAATGGGCAAAATTAAAGGACTGGCAATCCCAAACAGGTTAAACTCCAAACTTCTGAAGGCATTTTCTTGCATTCTGCCTGGCAGTCTCACTTACTACACAGGGGTAAGGACAGGGACAGATTAAATACATATATACACACACACATATATAGACTACATATTAAAACTTTGAATTTCCTTCCTTTAGCTCCAGGTTGTTACTTTTCAACACAAATAAATTTGTTGTAGATGGGAAGAACCATCCTTCTCCAGCTTAGACCAAACTTTGCATTCAAATATCCAGTTTGTTATGGGGATATTGACTTTGGTTTGCTCACTGCAGAAAAAGCAGAGAAATGCTTAGTCCTTTAATGTTTCAGCACTTAATTCACCAGTTACAGAGAAAAGTGTTCTGAAGGCCATGGAGCTCTGGCTTAATGTAAAACCAAGGTCCAGAAAAATTAATATAATCAACCACAACCAGTTCAGTCAGAACTTCTGCAAACATTAGAAATGTTCATGAATATTTGACTAAAATGGTTATTTCTAAAAATGCAAAGCCATTTCAATTCACTCTCACTTATTATTCAGTACCCTACTCCTAATACATTTATATCTTGTAAAATGCTCCTCACCAAGGAATAGAAAGATAGCTAAAAACTGCTTTTCTGACAAGACAGTTTTGTAAGCTGTAAAATATACAGTAGCTCTGTTTAATGGGTAGCATTCTAAAATAGTGAATTAAACTTGCTCCTTGATGTTGCTCACACACATGAAAAATTAACCACCGATTGGAAAAGATCTTATTTTCCCAATCAGGACACTAAAACCAGCCTCTCAAACATGAGCTAAATTATGTAAATAAACACAGTATCTATTCACACAGATACTATTCCCTGAGGATACATCACTTTGTGGAGAATTAAAAATTAATTTTTGGTGATCCAGAAATTATCATTAGAGAAGATACCAGTCTGGCCTCTTAGTTTTAGTTACAGCTCAGGTTGAACAATTTTATCACCAGTCACTCAAAAAACCTGCACATTATCATCCACTCTAAACACAGTCTGATTATTTTACCTGCTCAGCAACCTGGTCTAGTGGAAGATGTCTCTGCCCATGGCAGGAGGGTTGGACTAGACCTTTTGAAGGTCCCTTCCAACTCAAACCATTGTGTGATTCTGTGGCAAGATGCAGCTCACACAAAGTCAGACACTTCAGACTAAATCAGTTTGTTGTGTGTTCTCCAAAGAGTCTCATTCCTGCTCCTGCTGAGGAACTGCCCCTCACCATCCTCATGCACCTGTGGTTTATGCTTTTACAAGGTTTCTATTGAGAATGGTAATTCTGCTTTGGAATCTTCCTTACAGAGTAACACTGCTGGGATATTCCAGCTGAACATTTCCTCTGTCCTTTGCCGGAGATATTTCCAGTTTTGCTTTCAGGATCACACACTGCTCTTCCCCTAGGGACCAAACATCTGTAAGGTTCTGAGCCTGCATTCTGGTCATAGCTCAATGTTCAATCTTCCTTGTGTTTTTTGAGAGCTAGCTTGTGTTTTTCTTGCCTCTCACTGCACATCTCTCCAAGAGGAACTAAACTCACTGGATGAAACACTGGCCCTCCAACTGCAGTAATTTGCTTTGCAAGTTTCTGGTTTCTTCACCAAATTTATTTCTCTCAGCTGTGGCTCTCATTTAGTCAGATGCAAAAGATTTGTATTTGCAAGAAGAAAGTCTTGTGTCTGGTATGGATGAAGTCAATCTTGTAGAACTGCTGTGCTTGAATGTATCAGAAGACATAATGTAGGAAATCACACTTGAAATACATTAAGTTGAGAAGTGAACTGTGGCCAACATTAAATACATTTGTGTGACTGCTACAAGGTCTCCATTGGGTCTTTGGAGGCTCTGAGTTCTATTTACTCTGGTTTTCCCTGCTGGAGATCCCACTACACTGTGATACATTCTAGCTCTGTTTCTGCAAAGATTCTTGATTTCCTCATTCTCTCACTCAACTTTGAAAGCAGAATGCCTTTTTCTTGGAAGGGAGGTTCATACTCAAGCAGAAAAATAAATTAAAACTGCCTTTAATAATAACCTGCTGCTCTAGAGCACTAGCACAAGGGACACCATGCACACCAAGTCTGTACACAGGCTGTGCTTCCACGGGTTTCTATAATTTAAACAGTTCTCAGACATCATTTTTCTGCAAACATTTCAAGTCCAAAAAAGGTTAAGACCATTGGTCTGACAAAACCGGGACAAGAAGAGAATTAACTGCCTGACTTTACTCAGTAGGACTGAGGTCAGGTATTGAACAAAGCCTTCCTGACTGAGCTTCAACTACTGCAGCACCCTGCCTCATGAATCACCCACTAAGAGCTAGCTTATTTAACATTTACTTAGAATCTGGATGATTTAAACACTGTAATAATCACTAATCAATTTGACAAGCTTGAGCTTGGAGGGGGAAAGCCTGAAACTTGGTAGAAAAATGACTTTGACCAATTATTTTCCTACAGTTACACAAAGAAATTAATTTCTTTATATTGCTGTATAAATATATGTAACTCTCATGCAGAGAGGTCCTCAAAAACAGAGACTTGAGCTGAAGGTAACACAATCATACTGAAACAAATGGACAGTCCTGAAGGCACAGCACTCTCCTGCTTGCAGTGCCCTTTTTATAGCACTGGGTCCTTTCAGCAGGCAGACTGAAAATTGCTTACCCCAGAGGGCAAGTGCCTTCTTGAGCTGCAGTCCTTTCTGTGGCTCCAAGAGCAGTTTGGATTATCTATTGCATGAGACACACATTTCACCTCAATTTCTTCAACATAACCCACCTGCATGTTTTCTAGAGAAACTTGCTTACTTGGTTTAAACTTAGAGTAATGGAAAATTCACACCACCCTGTTGGCAATCTGTTCCCCTGGTTAACTCTCCTCCTCTAAAATTTCACTTTTGAACTTGGAAACTGGTGCCAACAAGCCAGATTTGTTTAGCCAGTATGAAGCACTGTAAAGGCACAAATTGGTCTGAAAGAGTCAGATTTCACTTGACCTTGAATCTTGGACTATAAGTCCAAAATGAATCAGCACAAGTCTCATTAGGGCTAAACATCCATTATAGCTAAATTTAGGTCCAAGGAATCCAAAACCATGAATAACTATGTTGAATTACTTAAAAAATAAAAGCATTCTAGGTTAAGTCTTAAAGGTTTCCCTTTCCTGTTTTTATGCTACAGATTTGGTGGGTTTCATATTTAGACTTCTCAAATAGAATAGTCTGAAAGCAATAACTTTTTGAATGGGTGTCAAATATAAAGCTGTATCAAGTATGAGTAATGTGTTTTGGGCTTATTTTATACTGTCAAAGTCAATGCCATAAATGCCATCCAAAACTGGGGTTTAACTGTAGTTATCACTCATGATCCTGCCACCATCCCTGGCTTGGCCTGGGTGCACTGTTTGCCCTACCCTGGTTATCAGACACCAAGGGACCTTCTCCATGGAAATTTTCCTCAGCACAGTCAAGGCTGCAGAATCACGGAATATTCCGAGTTGGAAGGGGCCCACAAGGACCATGGAGTCCAGTGCTGAAGGGACTGGCCCAGGCAGGGACAGAGCCGAGGCTTGGAGCTGGCAGAGCCGCTCTGAGCAGCGCAGCTCTCAGCAGCGCAGGTTGTGAGCGAGCAGCTCCGCCCCAGCACCATCGCTGGCCTCTACCCAAACTGAGGAAATCCGCACCATGACTGGCTACCACCACAGCAAAACTCCACGGGACTCACGACTGAACCCCCGAGCCTGTACCTGTTTGCCCAGTGGCCTGAGAGGACAGTCCATTGCCGGGGAGCCGAGGCGGGGACCCGGGCAGGGAGCGCGGGCACGACCCGGGGAGGAGCCGTTCCCTCATGAGGCGGGAGCGCCATGGCCGCGGCCTCGCCAGCGCCCCTAGCGGCGGGCCGGCCCCACTCCCACTTCTCCGTGCGTCGCTCCCAAACTCCAAGGAAACGAACCGGGATTCTGATTTCCCATCTCCCTCCTCGGAGTTCCATTGGAGCACGCCAGGTGCTTTGCGTCAGAAGGTGAAAATTGTTATCCCTCTTGAACTTTTTTTTGAGGTTTGGCTCTGATTCATTTGTTGCAGCAGCATGAAAAATTCTGATGAGGTGTTTTGAGGGAAAGCAAAGCGCGGCTGAAGGCTGGGACAGCAGGGAAGGTGGCCCGGGCGGGTGTGGGCTCTGCACGGCCCGCAAAGCTCCGGCACTGAGGTGTCCGGCCTCGGCCTTTGTGCCTTTGGGAACAGGCAGGGGGGATCTGTAATGCCAGCTCTGGGGAACAGCGGGAAGCCAGGAGCCATTTCGCAACGTGAGGCGCTCCATGAGGAAGGGGATGTGGAAAGTCAGCCATCTGCAGGTACACAAGGCTTTTGAATGTGTGGAATTTAAGTGTATATTTACTGTTGGAAGAGCATGAGAAACAGTCGATTTGCACCTTGATCAAAAGAATACATTTCTTAATGAAAAACAGAGCCTTTTGTAAAAAAAATGGGAAGGTTCTCCCAGAGAACTATGTATATAGCTGTTATTTAAACCACATTCTCTGAAAAGAAGAATTTTGTAAAAATAAATGTGTTGTATTTGCTGTAGCTTATGTGGCTTGAGCACTTTTGAGTCCCTTGTACCAGTAAGGCTACAAAACCATGACAGTAATTATTAAATGAAACCAGAAATGCCTCTACTGAAGGCAGTTGTATAAAATAAAAAAAATAAACAAAACAAACCTGTGTGGAATCACAACTAGATCCACAGGAGATCACCCTATTAATCAGCAGCAAGGTCACCAAGAATGTTGCCTGGAGAAGATCCAAAGAACCAGCAAGAAGAAATGAGAAAAATCTCACCCATTGTAATTAAAAGTAATGCCAAAATAAATCTGTTTTTGTGGGGACTCTTTCAGAATTGTTGAAGCCGAGCTTACTTGTGTATGGTAAGATGTACCTGTAAGGATACATGGAAAAGTCAAGTGAGCAAGGTGGGTGTGTGGCACTGCCTGGGCATCTGCGGTGGATCTGGAGCTCTCTCTGGGTTGCAGAAAAACAGGCAGGCAGTCCCTCTCTGATTTCAGGAACACTTTCCACAAGGTCTCTCTTTACATTTGGATTTCTCCCTTACATTCTGGCAAGCTAAGCGGAGACATAACTCTGTGACTAATGCTAATGTTGTGGTAGTAAAATATTAGGCAAAAAAATGGGAAAAGCAGACCCACTTGCCTATAAGAATGATTTAATTAAAGTTTTCACTGTTCTAAAATAGTTATGTTTCACATCATAAAGAATTTTTCTGTCATGAAAACTATTTTTTTAAGGGGAAGGAAATTTTTCTTTGCTGCAAGAGGACTTTATTGGTAAGCAATTAAATATTTCTTTGGATTGCAGTTCAAAATTAATTACTCATTAATGTGGAAAAACCAGCTTTAGTCTTGCTGTGGACTCAGAGGTTTCCAACTGGATGCATCTAATTCCAAGAAGAAAAAAAAACAAACCTAGAAGGAGAATTATAATTACTGTCATATGAAAACCTGCTTCAGTCCAGATGTAGAAGCCAATAGTCCAAGAGTGTTAACACTGAGCAATCTGCTGCAGGGAAATGACAGATGAATCCTACATATGTTTGCAGAATGGACATATTATACCATCCTTCTAGAATCTCTTGGGTTTATTTTCATTTTTCTAAAGCTCCTACCAGAAAAAAAAAAAAAAAAAAAAAAAAAAGAAGCAGATCTACAATCTGAGAGGTCTGAGTGTCACAGACACCTCTCCATAAAATCTGGATCCTAAACTTCTATACGTAACCAATGCTGTCCACTCTCTCTACCCTCACAAGGAATTCCACTGAAAGTAATGAAATTAGTGGTGGGAGTAAATGTTAAAGAGCTGCCTCCTAATTCCAGGTTTTCTCCTTCAAGGAACAAAAAAGAGCTTGTGGCTCTGTGAGGACCCAGGGACTTGCAGCAAGGACAGAGAACTGACAGAAGTGTCAGGTGTTAGGAATCACACCTGCAGGAGTTCAGCTCAAGGGAGTGAATCCTCAGAAATCTGAAAATTGTGATGATGACAACTGCATATATACAGATTTCCTACTGCATCCAGTAGCAGCTTGTATGCAAAAAGTTTTCAGAAGCAAAAAGAATCCTTTCCTTTTCCTTCACAAATTTTATTAATTCAGCCAAAGTCTGTGTCAATTCAGCCTTAATAAAAAACAATAAAATTCTGGGATGATTTAGGCTGGAACAACCTCTGAGTGACTTGTCTAACCCAAATAATTCCATTTCAATCCAAACTGATTTCATTATCCCTAAGTCATTTATTTAAATAAATGGAGTCAGAAGAGATCACAGAGTTTAATTATTGGAAACACTAGTTGGCACTAAGTTTGGAATTAAAATTGCTCACTTTGAAGTCCTTAAGTGCATAGTATGAAATGCCAGTTGTCAAGGAATGGTTTTTTCCTTGGTTAAAATGGACAAGCTGAGCACAAAGTGGAAGAATGAAACCTTGAATTATCCACGTAAGATATCTCCACCCTGTCAGCTGGAGAGTTACCCACTTTCAATTCTCTTACCAAGTCATTTACATCTCTAGGCAGGGATAGGTGCAAGAACTTGGGGACAAGTTTCCTGAAGTGTACAAATCTGAAATGACACCACACACAATTGACTGATGACAGGATTAAGCATATTAAGCAGGATTGGTCTCACTGTTTCCCTACAGTAGGAACACAGAGACTTAAGCTGTGCCAAGGGAGATTTAGGTTGGATGTTAGAAAAAAGTTTTGCACTGAAAGAGCGATAAAGTACTGGAATCATCTGCCTGGGGAAGTGGAGTCACCATCCCTGGATGTGTTTAAAAAAAAGATTTGACGTACCACTCAGTGCCATGGTTCAGTTGGGCTGTTAGGGCATGGGTTGGACTCGATGTTAAAGGTCCCCTCCAACCTGGTCATTCTGTGATTCTGTGAAAATCACTTGACCCTTTGCCCCAGTCACCTTCTTTTTCTTCAGGTGTATAAAGTAGCAAGGTTTGCTAATGGTTTTACAGCTGCTCTGCCACACCTGGTATGTTCTAAAACTGACTTTAGACTCCCCCTATGATCAACTTCTCCATCTTTTCAGTTTAGTTGCTCTTTCTTAAGCTACTTCCCTCTGGAGATGCCCATTTATCTGCAGCAGTGCAGCAAGGGAGACCCTTGCCAGACCGTCCTTCCAGCAGCCAAAGGAAGGGCTTTGGTTCACTTGATGATAGTTCAGAAAGATGGAGGAAAAGGAAAATAAGGAGTTTGACTTGGCAATCTGGAAGCAGTCACTGGCCCAGTAAAACAGAGAGCAAACAGTGGTATATGTGCAGTGTATCTACAGTGACTGTGCATTACAGTCAGTGAAATGGGCTGGAATCCACCTTGCTTTGGGATTTAAGGAGTAATACAACACTGAATATGACTTTAGAAAAATATCTGGGAAGGAGCTGGTTCAAGTATTCATCCTGAACATTGCTATTTTCTTAAATAATTATGTTATAAAAACCAAAGCCTCCATCCACAGAGGAACCTGCTTTGTGGGCACTGCTGGTATTTCTGTTTGTAGATTATTCTATTTTGAAAAGAAAGAGGTATCCAGAGCTTTCCAAGCAGACAGAAGTTTTGGAAAGCTCTGGGCAGCAAAGATCCTATTGTAAATCTAAACTATAACAAGTTGTACATCAGATTCTTTGCTCTAGATAAATGAGTTTTTCTGGTTTTATCTTGTGGCAGTTCTAAATTTGCCACTTTCACGTTTTTGCCAGAACACTGCACTGCAAAGCATTCCAGCAGATCACCTACTACATTAAACAAAAGATAAATGTTCAGCTTAGCAGAACTTCTTTCCTTCTTACAAACATCAGAAAAGAAGTCTGTTTATTTTACTGCGCTCACCTCTACAGAAGCAGAAAGATGTAGGAAAAAAAATACTGAGGCCTAAATCTCTCTCCAGACAAGTCTGTTACACAGAGCTGTTCAGGGCAACATATGACATTTGGCTAGAAAAATTACATGCAGACACACATCAAACCATAACAACAGTTTAATGCATCTTTTTTAATTATACAAAAGTTCCACCCCAATTATTCAAACATTAACAACTGTCCACTTGATACAAAACCAATTAATGCAGGAAAAACAGTAGAGGAATATGCCATTCATTTTTAATTGAAGATTATAATTGAAAATCATAGTATGGATGGATTTGACTAATTATTATTGTAACTGGTGTTTTGTGCTGGGCAAATCTCTCCATACCTTGGCTATGCCACAGTGCGCTTCCAGTACACACGTGTAAAACTGTCTACAGGAGCCCTTTACAAACAAACAGCACTGCTCAGTTTCAGCTGACCTGAGTTAAACAACACTGAAATCATGGATAAATCATCAAGGACATTCAAAATGTCAGATGTGAAGCCTGTTGTGACAAGAGGTGATCCCAAATAACTTGTCCCCACCCTACACAGCAGGTGCCTTAGAGGAGCCAGAAGCAATGTGGAGGCACCAGGCCTTTCAAGACATTCCTGCTGTGTCCTTCCAAACAGCACCCACCCATCCCTGCCCTGCTCAGTTATGTTCCTAGGCACCAAGTGCATCAGCAACCCAGGCTGGGCTTCTCATCCTCTCTCACAGTCTTCAGGCTCCACATCCTGAACTCTTCTGTAACATTGAGAACCAGATTTCCTTTGTAGCAAACTGATACAAACAACATCTTTGTGACTACTGTCATGAACATGAAAATGCTGCAGAGTGCACATGGCTCAGAGACATGGTCTGGGAGCCAGGTAACCTCAGCAGAGGAACAAATTCAGAGTCATAATCATTTGTTGCTTCCACTGAAAAACCTTTTAGGAACATGGGCTTTGTAGTGCTTGGGAGGCAGAGCTGTGAGCCTGGTAGCTCGAACATTGATCATAAAGTGAGGCAGGGGACTAATCCCCTTCTAGCTGTTGTGACTGCTCAGTGATTAAGTGTCACTCTACGCTCATTAACTAACACTCAGAAATGGAAACAGTGTTGCCTGCTCTCAGCTCTTCTCCAGCCCATTTATTGTGTATAATATATGGATTGGTCTCTTCCTGTTTATTCTGGGGAAGAAGGAGGTTGGCCACATTCATGAACCACCCCTGAATCCTCACTGTCAGCTTCAGTGGCTAAAATGAAGAATGGAAAAATATCAGAGTTAAACACAAATAAAGAAGCAGAAACCCCAAACCCTCTGTTTCAGTTCTTGTTACATCTGGAATCAATCACATTTCCACATTTGAAGCTGCACTGGAATAGAAGTATGAGGCAGACACTTCTGCCCACTTACCCACAATGAACCTATGCCATGCCTTTTTAACACTCCTGTGAATTCTCAAAGGCCTCCACAGACTGATTCATAATCCATTTTAAAATCCAACTAGGGATTTTTATTTGATAAAGTATTTACTTGGCAATTTGCATTAAAAACTCCCTCATCTCTTCACAGGCAACCTGGGTTTGGTTTTCTGTGGCTTGCTCTTTTAGAAAGCCAACCATCTGCAACCAGAGTCTACCATCAGATGCTGTACCGGCTGTTTTACTGGGCGTACCTTGTATTTATTTTGTCAATCTCTGTAACACAACCAGTCAATACTGCATGGACTTGTCTAACAACATGTCTATACTTCACACCACCCCTGTAAACTGAACTGGCCTCATTAACTCAAATCTTTCTGGAAGCATCTTCTACCCTAGGAGCATCTTTTTCAGGTAACACTTGCATCCAGTTTTCAATTTTTTGTTTTTATCTGCGATCTCCTTCCAGACAGAGATCAGAAATACTTCTCCTCACCACTTGTCACCCTGCTAGGGCTTTCTATATCCATCTCCCTGCAACAGTTTTGCCAGAAAGCCCATTTCACCTCAGTTCTGGAGGTTTCTGGAGAAAGAATGTCCCCAAGTTTAACTGCAGGTTGGAGTCAGTTCCATTTTGAAAAAAGAAAAGACATTATGCAATCCTAACACATCCTCATGCATTACACATAACAGCTTTTCTCTTTTTTCAAGCATCTTGAATTCCAGAAAGAATTTATTAGTTTCACTCTTCCCTTTACATCTGCATCTTCTGCCAGGCTATTTTGCATGACGTCATGCAGAATTATTCCCCCTCACTCGGTTACAATTGCAAATTCCTACATATCCTGGAGCACAAATGCTATGCAGTAGAATTAATTTCTACTTTCTCCATAGCACTAAGGAAACTGGATTGTTCTCTGAGCAACACAATCCATGATGCATTGTTTCCTATGGCACTGTGCCTGGGCTGTGATTTCCCTGGTGTGTGTTAAGGCCTGAGGTCATTAGATGGCATTTTGCTCCCTGGGGGAGGCTGCTCTACTGATGTTTCTTCTCCAGTTGGCTGTTTTCATCAATTTTTGGCCAGTACAACTTCACCCTACCAGTGCAGGACTGGACTTCCTCTGTTTCCCAATAACTTCACATTTCTATAATGTCTGTACACCCCCACCCTGCCATATTCTCCACATTGCCCTTGTCCAGCACATCTCCTGCTTCCTTTCCTTTGGCTTTCCAGCCAGACAAGGAGCAGGGATGCCCCGAGTGCTGGGGGGATGTATCCCCACTGCTGGGCTGGCTGGCAGGCACCCTGTGGCTGGCCCAGGGACACACACCCCAGTCAGGGACTGAGTGCAGGGTCACAGCCAGCCCTGCACCACAACGTGGCTGCAACCAAATGCTTCAGTGGGAGGCATCTACTGCCCTTGCACATCAGTAGTGTGCAGGCATGTGATCACAACAGATATGCCTGGCTGAAAATAGCTAATGGGTTGAAGAGTTATGAGAGGACTGACATTACAAGAAAATGAGGCTGCATGAGCCTTATGTTGTTGAGAAAATAGGCCAAAAACCCCCAATTTACATTTTGTCCCACATCACCACCACCACCACAATCTTTTCAGTTAAGATGAGATCATTCTACTTCACTTCTTTCTCTTCCCTCTTGATTTTTCAGTGGGTGATTGTTGTAATCTATTTCATAAACAGCTCACTTAATGGTTTTTGTTCTCATGTTCAAGAAGAGAAAGTTATATTTATTTATCTTCATTTTTAAAAAATTACAATTAAAAAAAAATTAAAATAAAACTGGCTATTTACACATCCAGTATTAGTGGTTAATTCTCTGAGCAGGTCTACCCTCTTGTGGTCAGAGCTTAGCTGCAGCCAAATGAGAAACTTGCTAATATAATCACAAATATGTCCACATGTAGGCACAGTACATGAAAGAGACTTAAAATAGAGGAGCATAAAGACTTAATCTATGACAGAAATTTAAAATCCTGTGGGAATCAGAGATTCTGAAGATTCAATCTTTCTTTTCCAGCAATTAAAATTTAGGATTTTCATATGAGCAAGAAATTTCATATTGTCCATAGTGTTAGTCTGCATTATTTTTTAACAATTTGTCTAAACTGAAACACAGCCAAATAATTTTTAAGATATGCCCTGCACACTAGCTATGTCGCAAAATATTTTCTTTTTGAGAACATCAAGAGATAATTTTCTGGAATAGCTCTGAGTCCTGGGGCCTTTGACATCTGCCTGAGATTGAGGTGCTTGTCAGCTGGAAAGCCCAAGCCTGCCAGGCTGCCTCCCCTGGGTCAGCCCTTCCCAGAGCTCTACAGTCTGGCCCAGGAGTCAGGGCTTCAATCACAGAGGTCAAAACTAGCTAGGATCAGGGTCTCTTGGGTTTCCATCTCTGTGGTTAGGTATTGAAAGCAGGTTAACAGCGACTTTCTCTTACCATTCACTTCCTTGGTTGTTTCAGCCAGGATGTTCAGTGAAACCGGAGCTGGGATGTAATGAATGCCTGTCAGAAATCCTGGTGGGATGAACTGACGCAGAGGAGTGTAGTATCCTTGAGGGAAATCTCCAGCTCCATCTGGAACCTGGGGAAACACATGAAGCAGATCACCTTCCATCTAAAGACTCTCTCCAGGATACACCTGCATTATCAGGGGTTTTGTCCATATGCTGCCATGTCAGTGCACATATTGGCATGTGGAAAGCCTGGGCACAGGATAATATGCTGCAACTGAGGAGCAAGAACTTCTCAGACCATGTCAGAGCAAAACTGATCCTTTTAAATACTTGTCACCTGTTCGTGCATCTCATTGGAGTAGTTGGTTTAAACCAGGAGCAGCAATCTTCTTTCTCAGTAACCCCTAAAATGTGACAGGGAATTTCTATACAAGCATAATAGATCTATTGTTTATTGTCTTGAGGCAGATCACTCTACCTTAACATCAACTGATTAATTGCACTGAAAGCAGGTCAGATTATTAACATCACTATTTGCTAATGTTTTCTTCAGTGCAATGTATCAAAATGCTATGGAAGTAACTGATAAGGAAAAAGACTCTTCATGGTTACTTCACCAGAGAGAAGGCAGCTAAAATAAAGCAGTATTAGCACAGGTAATTAAAAGCATGCTACTCACTGATACAGTGGTTGCATTCCCTGGCACATAGCTGCTAGGAATGTGTCGGAATCCTCTCTGAAGTGATATCCCTGGAGGTGATGGAGCTTCCCCACTGCTTGACTCATTGATGGCAAATCCCAGGGAAAATGGGTGGTAAGGATATACCCCAGAACACCCCGGGTACACTTTTGGGATTTCTCTCTCCAGGTATTCTGGGTTTACAGTGTATTCTGCAGGAAAAGCAGGGTGAGCTAGGGAATAATGAGAAAAGAACAAATAAAATTATCCATGTAATTTTATGGAGTTACATAGAAGTAGCTGCAGAACTTTTCTGTCTTGTGCACTGGGAAGTTTATCCTTAGTAAAGCACTGGCTGCAGAATCTTATTCTTTCAGTACCTCAACAAGAACAAAACAACCTACCTTAACTTTTGACTCTAGTGGTACTTAAAACAAAATTCCACAGAAATAGCAGAGTTCTAACTTTCGAGCGTTCTAATAATGCAGTCCTATCTGCCACTTCTTAGGTTAATTTACAGCACACTCCGTTTTAGGGTCATACACAAACAAATCAGAAACAGCAATTAGTTACTTCACTTTTTATCTTGCATCTTGAATCTTATATGGCCTCTCTGAAATTTTAGGAGAAAGAGTGGCTATTTGAGTGTAAATAGGGTCCCTCTTGTCTGCCCCATCCTCCGACTGGCAGAGAAGGCAAAGAATTTCCTTTGAAAGGTTTACTTCTGGAGTGCTGTAATTTGTGCCTAATCTTTTTTTGAAGTTGGTCAGCAGGTTAGAAATGTTAAGAGAAGGACTGACAGACATCTGTATCACTACTGTCATGTATAAACATACTTTTATTCCAAAAGAAAGCCAAAAAGGTAAGTTATTGACAGTATTCTCTGGGGACTGCAGATGTCCAAAATAAGTCTTCTCAGAACAACATTTTGTCTTACAGACTACCAACTCTCCAGAGGCTCAGATTCATGACTACTGCCATCAGTAAGAATTTCTGCAACATTCTTATAGTAATAGAATGGAGTTACTATAATAAATTAGACAAGTCACATTAAAGATTCTATTAAAGGAAGCCATTTAAGAGATGACAGACCACACAACTGCTCCACCTGAGAAGTTTATGCCCTGCTCTTAAATACCAAATGCACTTTTACATCAAGTCATCCCAACCAAATTTAGTCTTTGCTACAGGCATGAATTAAGGCAAAAAGGTCTTTTTCTTTTAGTGCCAGCATGAAATGCTTGCTACAGACAGCTGCAGCAGTACCTTACCTATTTACATGCTATCACTGAACTTCTTAGCACTTTTGTTGCTGGAATTTTGTGCCTGTGAGTTTATAAACACTGTGACAGCGCTCAGAGAAACAAGCGGAGCAGGTCCAGTTTTGTTGCACTCCCAGATTAACTTCCCTCTCAGTGAAAAGCCACTCTGCCTAAGCCTCGAGCTCGCAAGGGGCGGCGAGGCCGAGCACGCAGTTCCCGCGCCGCGCTGCGAAGCTGCCAGGGACGGGATGAGGCTGCAGAAGGCACATGCCAGCCCAGTGCCTCCGGGGAAAGAGAGCGGGACAGAATGCAGGAGCGAGCGCTCTCCGGGCAGCCGCAGCCTGAGGAATCCCCGAAATGCACAAGTGGCGCCTTTGACAGGCGAAAGAGAACAGAGGGAGATGCTGGGGAGAGGCTTTGGGACAGGTCCTTACCGTCGTCCCTGAAGGGAGGTGGCGGTGGCGCCCAGCATGCCGTGCCCTTGCCGCCGCTGTCGGGCTGGGCGCCCTTCTTCCTCTCGTGGCTGCAGTGCTCGGGGGCCCCGTCCTCCCGCGCAGCCGCCCCACGGCCCTCGCCCGACGGAACGGGCTCCGCGCCCGCCCTGGCCGGCGGCTCCGTCTCCTGCTGCCTGAGCGCCTTCTGGGCTGCCATGATCTTCTGCCGCTCGGTGATGAGCGAGCACTTCTCGCACAGGCACAGCTTCCAGCGGCAGTGCCCGGCGTGGCCCTTGACGGGCACCACGAAGCCGTGGTTGCGGCAGCGGGAGCACTTGGGTGCCCGCAGCGCCTTCGCCGTGGCCTCGGCCGCCTCCATGGCACCACAGCGACCGCCCGGACCCCCCGTCAGGCCCTCCCCGCCCTCTGGCCTTTTATAGGGGACTGGGGGGATGCCCGGCATGTAACAACCGGGGCCGGGGGGCAGGAGAGCCCATGGCAGCGGGGGGGGAGCGCCCTGCGCCCCGCGGCATCCCTGCCCCGCGCCTGGCACGGCTCCCCCGGGCACCCCCTGCCCGGGCCCTTTGGTGCGGGCGGGAGCCGAGCCCCGCCATGGGGGGCTGAGCCTGCAGGAGCTGCGGGGGGCACGGGCCCCACGGGCGGGTGCGTCGCTCCGTGCTGGTGTTCGCGGGGTGGGGGGTTTGGATGGAACCGGTGTGCACGGACGGGAATGCGCTGTCCCGTACAGTAGTGCCCTAAAAGATAATTTTCCCTTTTGGCACTTTAACATCTGCACCCACTTTCATACACCTCATGCATTCGGTTTTAATATGCACGGGACTTCCTGTTTTGTTTCCAATTTGCAGCATGCTTCTCTTGATGAGGAGGAGTGACTGCCTCAGCAGAAAAAGAACACTTCCATCATTCTGTTTTTCAAAAGAAGGTACTAAGATGAAGGTGGAAAGCATATGTCATGCCAAAGACCTGTTTCCTTTTCTCAGAATTCCTTATTCTCTGGAAACAAAGGCAGGCTTACAGTTAGAAATACAGGAATGCTCCAGTTCTAGTACTGCTTTGATAGCACTTGTTATTTGTTACTGCTGGTAGCGGCAAACCCATGGTTTACACAGTAGCCCATTTCAGGAGAAAACTCCCCACTTTGCAAGGTACAACACTGTGGAATTTTCTCGCCTATAAAACAGCTGTTTCAAAATCTTAAGGTGGATGTAGCTTCTATCTTAAAGAGAACACGACAAAATTTAATCACCAAGTAGTAGTGAAGCTTTCTACTAAGTTTCAAGAGAACCGGGTAGCATCTATCTGCTTGCTCTGAAACAATTCTAGCTGCAATGGAGTTTGTTTCACAAACCTGGCAGAAGAAACCTTCCCTTGGTGCAAAGAATCCGGGAAAGCCTTTGTGCAGCCTTCAGCACCTTGGGGGGTGAGGCCCCAGCAGAGCAGGCCCGTTAGAGATTTGGCAACAGTGTGGTTTGGCAACAAGTGTTCTTGTCTGCAGTGAGCAGCCAGCCCCTGTGCCCGCCAAAGCTCGGCTGAGATTTCAGCCTTCTCATCTGCAGAAGACCCAGTAGGATTTTGCACCTAAATCCTACAGATTTCCAGTAGGATTCTGCCAAGGCCTTGATCTCCCATACTCATTCTAAATATTGATTCTGTATTACATATAGATAGATAAAATATTCCTAATTTTATGCTCCATATTTTTACTGTATGCTCGGGTTGTGCTAATTTAGCTGTAGAATGAAAGAGGATAGATGACACATTTTAAAAAACTGTAATTATATCTTTTAATAGATACCCAATCTGTGTTCCTTTGGATACTTGAGCAGAGGGGGAGAAAGGTAGGCTACATGTATTTTCCCCAGTAATTTTCTATTCTGAGTCACATAATCATATTCTTCAAGACATTTACTCAGATACACAGAAATGTACCTCTTCTCTTTCTAAAATGGCGTACCAGCCACGGGCTGTATCAGTTTCTTCACTAATTAAACCATATTTTTCAAAGTCATGTGGATTTTTCTTTTGAACAACTTCCACCTAAACATTCAAGATTTATTGTATTCTCCATATAGTTTATTTCAAACATTACTAGACTTGCTTTTTGTATTTTATTTTGCTTGTGAGGTAAATCCTTATTTCTGCAGGCAGTTCAGAGAATTCTGTTCCTCCAATCCTGTTATGTTTTTGTATATGTATTTGAGTTAGCCTAATCACACACTGTAAGAAGACCATAATAGAGAGAAGATAAAACAATTTCTAAACACATTTTTGGAATTAAGTATAGACTTGTATGTGGATGCAGCTTCATGTCTATTATAATTTTCTTCTCTGTTCATATTTGAAAGAAAATGAGGCTCAATAAAGACTCTTCAAAACTTAGTTTTCTCTAGCATTTAATGTAACATATGGTGGGAGCAGAACATAAAGTGTGTAAAGAATTGTGTATTAAAGTAGCATTTATAAGAATTATTATCTTGCCAAAATGAAAGGAAGGCAACCTGCTGACTTAATGTTATTGAAATAAATAGCAATAATATCTCTACTCCTTTCCACCTTCTGAATCATATAAAATGTGTGGTTTTGGTGTGCAGTTTGCTTTGTACATGAGACAGTGAGGAAAAGCAATGACTTAGTTAAAAGGGAACAAATCAAAAAACTGTCATAAAAGTGAATAGCAGAAAATGAGGGTTTGGGGTTTTTTTCCTCCTTCTCAGACTTTCCAGCTAATATTCATACAAGAAATATTTTTTGGCAAGAAAATTGTTCTGTCGCAAGAAAATTGTTCTGACATTTCAGAGAGCAACAGCAACTTAATCAAGAAATTTGTTCAGTCTGAGATCTCCATTAATAAATATTTCCACACTCGGTCAAAATACATTTTCTTATACATAAAAAATCGAGAGTATCTTTCAAATTTTTAAGACATCACATATGAAGTTAAAATCCTCTATTCAAAAATTACCTTTTAATCTTTGTAGTTTGGAAGTATCCATTATGGACTGTCATAAGTTATTTTATAAAAATTGATATAGTAGTACTACTATCAGGTCTTCTCCATTATAACTGTGCCAGAACTGTATTTACAGCTCAGCCAGGGCATAATCAATATGTGGAGATATAGCTGCAGAGGCAGAACTGCCCAAGAAGAACTCTCACCTTCACCTGTCCCAAATTATAATTTTAAGAAGTAGCATATTTTTAGCATCCTCATAGTTAGAAGCTCCTTATAAAAGATATGAAAGAGTTGCAGACGTGCTCTGGCTGACCTGCAGTACCAAATCCCCTCTTGCTGCTGAGCTCCCCGCAGCACACATCCATCAGTGCTGCCACAGAGCTGCAGGGCTCAGCTCTCTGCTGACAAGCTCACGACGTTGTCTGATCTTGCCCCAAACAAGCCTACATGACAATGAATAAACTTCTTCCAGGCACTTCTGTACAGTGCATATTCCACTTTTCTAATCAGGGTGAAATTGTACTGTAGTAAACTTTTTTTTTTTAGTGTGAGGGGAAATGCAGCATAGAAACAGTGCAATATGATTATATTCTAACTACCTTAAAATTTGATATGGCTGAAATGTGTTTGGGTTAAACCTTTTAAAAATCTGGTTGCAGTTAAGTTCTTTAAACTGAAATAAACAGATTTAACTTTTCAATTCTATTTCAGCACCAATTCCTTTATTTTAAAATGTTGTCTTCTGTAGTGCAAGCAGGAATTCCACTGAGGTGTGTGGAGTTTTAACCAGAGCACCAGTAGATGTTGACTTTCATCTGCTGTATCAAAAAAGTCTATGCTGTGATCAGAGAAAATTGGATGAAGTTTATACGTATTTTAAAGTCTTAAAAATGTATCAAAGTTATATAAGCACTTCTGGTTTTTTTAACAAACACAACTAAAATAAATCTTGAGTACTTAAAATTGAGTGTCTTTTTAACATATAACAGTTCTTAAATATGAACAGCAGAGACTTTATTAGTAACACTGCTGTTTGTTTATTGTAACAAGATCTTTATTTAAGAGAAAAGAAATAGTGATTAAACTGGAAGCTGTGTGATCTGGCTATGTCATGAGTTCCAGAAGGGTGGGGTGGACCTGTAGAGAAATGAACACCAGCAAGGAAACTAAACACGTAGCAGTTCTTATTCTGCATCAGTACACCTCTCATATAAGCAAGAAATAAAATTCATTAAGGGGAAAAGAGTGAGACAGACATAAATACACATGCATGCATACAGGTGCTTTCCCCAAATAAATGATAGAGTGTTTAAAGATCCCTATCTAGAAAAAAAATAGATCCATGGTAAAAAAACTTCTGTGGGAGATGTTCAGTCAGTTTGCAATAAATAAAGAGCGCTGTATCATTACAGCCTGATTGTTTGCTTATTTTCCACGTCTAAGAAAATAATTATCCCTTCAGAAGAAATCTTTTGTTTCTATAAAAGGTCACCTTTGTAGGTATTAACAGGAAAAAGAGTAACTGAAAACCCAGAGGATAGTCTACTCTGATAGTGCTATGGCAGCTGCAGGGGTGCCTTAGTTACAGGACTATTTTACTTCAGTAACCTCCCAAATTTAGTGAGTTTTATACTGGATAGCACTCAACTTGTCAATCAGTCTTCTGCCTAGAGAAATAAACACATTTCTAATCCAGAGTCCTCATTCTCCTTCCCCTCAGCTATAGTTCTTGTCATATTATCTTAGACAAAAAGAACAGAAAATCACATTTGAATTCTCCCAAACAGCAAAAAAAGGATTTCATGCAGAAACAGTCACGCTCTCCACAGTAAGTAGGTGGCCCGTTTAGAGTCATCTTTGCTTAGCACCTATTTTGTGCTGAAATTGTCATATTACCTTGTCAGCAAGCCTAAAGCAATGCTAATGGATGGATAAGGCAGGAGACAGCTGAAAGACCACTACAAACATCAAGTGTACTTGCTGTGGGCAGGATTCCATTTGTGATTGTCAACACTGGTACATATCCCACATTTTCTAAATGCATTTCTCCACCTCACATCTGAATTAGATTTCAGAGTATCTGAAGTAACTTAAACAATGCAAAATAAATAAAACCATCTGTTTGCCATAATTTCTTCCTCTTCAGTCTGGACCCTTCACGGATACTTCAGTGAAGCCAATAAAAATGAAATTACCAAATGGCAGTTACTTACCAGCATAGAATGAGAGACTATCATCAAAATGTTTAGCTTGGAGACAGAACAGACAAGAGTAGTGATGATTAATCTCTGGCATGCATGCTGAAATTGATTTCTGGTATTCACACCAATAGAACATTGTCTGGTCTTTGGGGATGATTCTGGGAATTGATAGACTCCCAGTGAGATGATAAAGCTTCTTGCTGGCTCCTTGAACCTGTATGTCAGAGAGAAACTGGTTTGTAGTAGGGAAGAGAATGCAAGCACCAACAGTGATGAATTTGCATTAGCTCATTCCAGCCAGGTGTACTGAAGGATGCTTTTTAAGAAGCATTCCTTCTCTTTGTTATTTCCACAAAATTTTTCTATGGACAATGACAAGATAATCTTTCCAATTTAATATAATCTTGTAGATTACGTATACAGTGAATGTATATATATTGGAGATACATTTTCACAGGAGAGGACTTTTGCAAATATGAACATAAAAAGAGTTGAAAGGATACCTGCCTGTCTCCAAACGGAGGCAGTAAAACTCTCCTGCCTTGACAGACTTATGTCCTTGCTGTGTTAAGACAACTTGCATTTCTCTCCAACATGAAATCTTGTGTGTACCTCAGCCAGCTCCTGGAACTTCAAAGTCCACTAACACAAGGTAGAAAGTAGAATAGGAAATAAAATCAATGCACTGATAGGACATCATCCTCTTTTCTACCTCCTTGATACAGCAAACTAAAAAAGAAGGCCACTTATTCAACCACTTATTGGTTGAATAAAGAAGTCCCCTTATTGCAGTGGGCTGCAAATCACCTGTGGCAGCAGAGATTATGGACAAAGAAGACATGGAAGTAGCGGACAGCTGACCAGCAGCTTTGACAGATATAATGATAAGCATGCACAGGTGTGAAGCCATACTAAAGCATTTTCACTGCAGAAACAAGAGGGAAACCAAAGAGGCATATTTCTTTGACATTTCATATGTTGCCAGCGTGAAATCAGACTGTCTTTCATCACAATAAATGAAAATATTTGCAAGATTAGCTATTATGAAGCACAGAAATAACAGAATCAGACAATAGGTTGTTAGCAGTATATCCTTTGAATCTAAATCAAACTTGATTTTAAGTCAGGAAAGTTTAGTTTGATCAACTCCAGAAAACAAATAGAAAAAGACACCAAATCATCTCTTCAATTTCCCTGGAGCTGTGGGACCCAACTGTCACAAAAGGTTGCCTGCAGCTTCAGGGCTGTGCTTTTGGAAAGATTGACCTCCACAGCAGCGGCTGCTGCAGGCAGACCCTCTCGTTGAGCTCTTTCCTGGGCAGCAGCCTGAGCCCGGTCCCCTGGGCCGCTGCTCGGCTCTCTTGGCTCGCAGCCCCGGCCCTGCGGAGCAGCGCTTCGAGCAGCCCCGGCACGGGGAGGGGAGGGAAGGGAAGGGAAGGGAAGGGAAGGGAAGGGAAGGGAAGGGAAGCAGATCATGCAGCTTTCACCCATGCAGAGCACAGGTGAGAGGAACGTCTCAGACCTCTCCTGTACGTGTGAAATAACAGGAAATACAAGGCCGGCAGAGGTGGGAAGTCATGGTACCTGATGGTTGATGATGAGCAATGATCCTGCTTATGATCCCTAGCTTTGGCAGAACAGCAGCAGTTGTCTCTTTCTACACGTGTCTTGTCATCTTTAAAATACCAGCACCAACGAACACACACACTTTTATTTAAAATTAAACATTGGAGGGTGGAAGTCTTATCAAAATCACACATTTAAGCTGAGGACAGGAGGTGCATTTCTGGCAGGGAGTAGTATGCCTGCTTTGTCATGCCGGGGCAATAACTCGGGGACAGGGAGTGGATTTCATGCACAGTGTCCCAGCTCTATCCTCAGCCTCCACCACCAGAAATGTCCTTATTCCCAAAGTTGAGTTTTCTTCAAGGCAGTTTGAGCCCACAGATTTCACACTCTAATCAGTTTGCACACAACAGGACTGTTCTCTAAAGGTTTATTAGATTCCCTTAACATATGATGCCTGTTTTCCTTGCATAATGGATCTGAAAATGTTGATCTGGAGCACACTGTTTTTAAATATTATAGTAAACTTTCTCACATATTTAATATAAGATTTCTCTTTCAATATTTAATGGAATGAAAGCACTAATATGAATACACGTAATAAAGTGAATTAATACATTCACATAAAGATGAGTGTTCCTGAATAAAGTATCTATAAAGTTTATTGAAATTGCATATTAACAATATTTATATTTTATTTTAGCATTCTTTACCTCCTAACTCATACAAAACCAAACAAGTTTGGTATTCTTGAGCACACTGTATTCTTAAATTTGAAGTGTTAATGATAGTGACTCTTATTTGCAGTTGGCAGAAATGTTCACAGAATATTTACTGGCAGGCATCCAAAGGTTTCCTGTTCTTTAATAGAAAATCTATACATGCCTGTACTGTACAAATCTGTACTGCAGTTTAAATTATTAACCAGAGATAGAAGAGTAGATGTAATATATGCACCAGTGAGACACAATATCTGTCTTTTACAAAGGTACATGTTAAGAAAAAGAATTAATTTTCTTTAATAAATAAGATATCATAACTAAAATAAAATATTTCTGTCCATTCTTAATTCAGACAAGTCTCAGTTGGTACACAGATCTTAATCTTCACTTTTCCAAAGTGTTATTTGTTAAGTGTTACCCTTTTAGAAACAAATTGTTAAAAAGCAAATAAAAACATCATTATCTGTAGGAAATCTTATCTAAATGAGTTTTGCTTGATGTAAAAAGTAGAGATTATCATGAATATTTGTGTTGAGGTAGTAAATAAAGAGTAATGTGGATCTTTAAAGGAAAATAATTAGGTATCCATCCTCTCAAAATTACACATTTTAGTGTTGATTTATTGGCCACATTATCATGACATTGATCAATCCAGCAGTCTTGTGATTCAAAACTGATGAACTGGTGAATATTATAGATTTTTAATGCCTTGATAATAAATCTGGGGAAAGAAGATTACCTATGTTCATTATCTCAGTAAGAGAAGCTTTCCCATTTTTACAGCACACTTCCACCTAGCAGACACCTCAGACATAGAATAAAAATTAATGTTCGATGTGAGATTTCGGGAATGCCTTGTACAGCTGTATTGATATTTTCATATATCTATGAGCAATACAAAACCTAAAATATTTTAAGATTTTGTTCACCTTTGCCACAGATGTCTTCACAGCAGTGACTTACAGGTAGCCTCTGTTCAATGAATGGATCTGTTCCATGTTTGGTTTCCAAGTACTGAGCTCCTGCTGTTGGTTTTTCATACATATATTATATGCTTTTAAATTTAATTCCATTTCTGTTATTCCAGTTGTCACAATATCTATTTCTTTCCTGTTTGAGCCTTTAATCCTCTTCTGTGGTAGTAATATCTCTCAGTGTTTGCTTTCTACAGAATTTCATTAGCATACTTTTTGGTGGCAGTCATTACTGTAAATATTAAATAAGGCAGATTCCAGTATTGATCTTTCAAGAATTACAATAATACCCTCCCCTGAGAAAACAATTCCTCTTCTAGCACAACCAAGGGCTTTTCCTGCTTTAGCATTTTATTCACAACTTTCTTTGCAGAGGCCTCTTTGCAGATAGATCTTATCTGCATCACTTTCTGCTGATTAAACCAATGGTTTTAATCAACAGAGATACATTCACTCAACCTGCTTCACCTTTGGTAAACTTGGCTTGCATTTTGTTCCATTTTCTATTTTTTTTTCTACTCACATGGATGTTTTTCTTAAAGGAAAAACCTAAATTCTTGAATATTGTTGAGGTCACTCTAATGTTTTCTGGCTGTACATTTTTCCCCTTTCTAAAATCCTGGTGAGAGGTTTGCTTTTCAGCAGTGCTCTGCTACCAGTCAGCAGCTTTATTAAAAATTCTTGCTGCTGGACATGCAATTTAATGTGCCAGTTCTTTCAGAACCTAGGGACAGAGATTATCCTGTCCTCCCAATTTCAGTGCTTTAAGCTCTTTTTTTTTTACTTCACATATAATAATTTCCATTTCGGTATCCACATTTACATTTACATGTTACATTTACATGTTACTTTTTTTTTAGATAGTTTTATCTTTAATTGCAAAGTCCCTGGCAAAGAAATTCTTACTAGGATTTATTTTCATTATAAAGGTCCTTTGATAAATTACAGTTCTATGTGAATTATTAGGGCTTTGCCAAAACAAATTAAAACCCCATAGTTTTAGGATTTGTGGGGTTTTTTTTACAACCAATTAGATATATAAACTTTACTGTGAAAAGAAAGAAGCAGTTACACATACATGTATGTTATGCATATAATAGTTCTGTGGCAATGTCACTACTATCAGACCATGCACTATTCAGAGTACAAATGCATCTGAAAATAACTTGATTTGTGAAATACAAATGGCAGAACTGAACAGGAAACACTGCAATTAAATGACTTGCAGGATTAAGGAATTCATTCTGTTGTCAGAGTATTTAATTCAGGAGCCTGCACTGCCTCCCTCCAAGCTTCACAGGACAGAATAAGATGTTTTGGGTATTACAAAACCTCACAGATGTACAAAGTTTACTTACTCTCTACTTAATAACAGGGAAATAAGGAGAAATTGCAAGACTGTATACCTGGCAGAAAACTACACACAGGTTTCAAAGTTATTCATTTTCTTGGTTTGAACTCTGGGCAATTGTAGATGAAAAATGACGAAGCAAAGTGTCTCACTTTTACACTGGTTTCCATGATGACAGTGGGGTTTACAGGGGGAAAAGCACGAGAACAAAATGATGAAGAACAAAGTATGTGGTGAAGGAAGACAGACTGAAAATGGAGTAAATTAAAATAATTTAGAAAGAAAAAGTGCATCTGAGAAAAAAAAGTGAAAGAGGGCAGAAAAAAATAGAGGCTATTTACAGAATTTACAGAATGAAGTGAACATGAGAGATATTATGTTCAGGGTTTTCAGCCTGATTTAAATCAGTAGATGACTAATAAAAAAGAAAATTTATTTGGGAACCTGCAGGAGGAGTGAATCTATATTTTAAATTTCTTTATGCTCATAAGAAGATTTCCAAAAATGAACTAAAAAAGGAAACAGTAGACTTGTTACCTAGAAGGAAATCCCCTGTCTAGCTGGCAATCAGCAATGAAATATTGTATAACGGTTCTTGTGCTGTGGATATGCAGTTTAGGCAGTGTTAAACCAGAAGAAATGAGAAACTGGTTGATATCTATCTCTTTTCAGTAAAGACTGTTGAAAACAAAAATTATTAAAGACAAAATCTGACCTTATGTATGATCATTTTAGACTGACATAATACAGAAGAGTCCACTCTTACTTCTCAGTAGAACAAAAAAAAAGCTCTACTAAATTTAATGAAATTGCACTAAATTGGTACCAGTACTGTCAAAAAAAAAAAAAAAAAGCACCAAAAACCAAACCAAAACAACTGATGAAAGAATCATACCAGTGTGCATTTCCAGCAGGGCAGAGTCTGGCTCACAGATGTCCATGTGCAGGCAGACAGCGTTTGCATGTAATACATGTACAGTCAGGCACAAATAATGACTCCTAAAAGCATCATTTCTGAGAAGACTTAAAAGGAGAGTTTCAGTACATGCTCTATTATTTTTTTTCCTAAACTTTGGTGCTTTATTAAATCTTTTCATGTACCAGAGTGACTTGACTGCAAAGACAAGGAACATCCTCAATTGTGGCATTTTCCAAAAGAAAAAAAGGTTCTATGTTAACATGGAAGTTGTGCACAGATTATGTGGAAATTTTAGTCAGAATGCTGGGAAGGGAACCACAAGGGTGGTTGACCCCCTCAGATTCAGCTCCTCCAACTCAGCAGGGGCAAGCAGAGTTCCTGCAGTTCATGTTGCAGCTTTGAGGCCTGGGTGCCCTCACTACTGACTGTTCTCTGTGTCTGCACAATGGAAGCCTGGATCCAACAAATGCAGGAGTTCCACGTAAAGAACATGGCACTGCAGCAGCAGCAAGCTCTGCCTTACCTCCCTCACGGGCCCCTTCCCGCCCTGCAGCGTGGCCGCCATTTTGGTGTTCAGAGGTGTGAGGGCAGAGCGCTCTCCCCTCACGGCCTTCAGCTGAGCCTCTCTGGCTCCAGGGCTGGTGTGCACCTCAGAGCAAGGCAAGGGACATTTTTATGGCAGTTTTCTTGCTCCTATGCACGTTGGGGTTGCTCAGGGGTCCCTGCACACCTGCCAGCCCAGGTGTCTCAGCAGGACCCTCCCTGCGCCTCAGGAGGGGCTGAGGTGCGAAAAAATAACATGGTCACCTCAGGGGAAAAATGGAGCCCAGAGCTACTGCTGCTGTGTGTGGCACACCTGGAAGGGAAAAACACCCAGGAAGAGAGGAAGAAATAGAAAAATAGACACAAAATATGGAGTAGCTAAAGTGGGCCTTGCATTCCTTCCACAAAAGAAGCATGAACCCATCCTTCAAGGAGGTGCTGTGCCAGGGGAAGCACAACATGGTGACCCGGCGAGAGGAGCCCTGCCACCAGCCTGGCAGATGGTGCAGGGCAGCAGTGCCCACAAGGAGCAAGCCCAGGCTGAGAGGATCCCAGCCATCAGGGGAAGAAGCCGCCAAGGAAAAGGTTAGTTTTTTAACTGAGGTGTTTCTTTCTTCTGGCTCTTCCGGCATTGTGAGGGTTCTTGGCTGCAGCCACCGTCATGGCGCCTGCTGTTTTTGTAGTGCCTGGGCAACAGTACATGGCTGTGGTGGCTCTTTTACCACAACTAAGGGGCAAAAATGAGAGGGGGAGAGGGAACCAGACTAAAGCTGGGTGGTTACATTCTCTCAGAAAATAAGTCTCCTGAAGCCCTCAACTCCTCAGCCCAACCTTGGGCAAGGAGATTTCTTCAACCTCCTTAGCCCTGGCAGAGTTGTTCTGTGCTGTGGTTATAAATTCTTTTGAGGGTGAAAGGGAACGGGCAGGAGGGCAGCAAGGGCTACCAGCCCTTGGCATCACTAGCCCTGCTCAGGAGTCTGGCACCAGCAGCTTTATCCTTGGCATTGCCAGGTCCTTTTTGCTGGCCAGGGCCCTCCCTGGTAGGAGCTGATGTGCTGCTGCTTGAACTCTCTGAAAGCTTGAGAAAAATTTCTCTGTGTGGCGGGTGGACCTAGATAAAGAATCCATGGAATGGGTTGCAGGGGAGGTGGGTGCTTATGCTTTCTCAGCAGAGTGCTGTTTCTACAAATTCAAACTAAACTAGACAGTTCTGTCAAGAAAATGTTATCAGCTCCTGCTAGATTTTATTCCTTTATGCCAGGCTTTTATGCTTTGTTTCTGTCACAGTGGCAGGTGGAATTTTCATAGGGATGAAAGTGTTCTTGGCAAGGAATAATTAGCAGAATATTATGGATTAGGTGGGTGTTCTCAGTGCAAGGACAGAGCCAAAGCAAAACTTGTGAGGAGAAAGAAAAGGCTGCAGTGACAACTTTGTCCTGTTGTTGGTTGTATTCTCAGTGACCTGTAAAATCAACAGAGCTTTTAGTGTTTATAATGCATCAGGCATAATAATAAAAAAATTGTACATGTACAATACATTTGGAGGGAATGGAGTTGAAAGCACTGCTTCAGGAATTGCAGCCATGTCCAAAGGAAGCTGCTGTTCTGTGCATGCAAGGTCTGTGTACACAACCCTGGATTTCAGACTACAGAACTTGTGCCCCAGGGGCCCTTGGTTTACTGGGTTCTTGAGAGAGCTGAAAATCGTCTCATTAATGTTATTACTGATAGCAAAGGAAACGTACTTAAATTGCTTTTCAGAGAGGATAAAATACATAATTAAACATATTTCAGAATTCTTTTTAATTATATGGAGTCTATTTTCTTTATCATTTACTTGAGCTCCAGAAGATCTTTGTCTGTCTAAGCAGACAATACATTTTTAATTAATGGCCAGTAAAGACCTCAGGATAGAAATAGAAGCCTACAGAAAGATTTCTGTTGTGCTTTATTATATGAACAAATCTCCAAAGAAGACTTTTATTGTCCTAATTTTTCTCTTTGAATATTGTTATTCCTCTGAGTAGAATCCAGCTTGGACAGAGGTTAGTGCACTTGATGCCTGGCTGGGTCATTTTGCTGTCAGGTGTAACTGCACTTGCCTGTAGCATTGTTTCTCTGTTGAAAAAATGGAGTATTTTTGACCCCACACATCCCCTTTTCTCTCTGTTACCAGCAGGCTGCGTGCAGTGCTAGCACAGCCAGAACATTTCCATGCATTTTCCTGCAGTGGATTCCTCATAAAAGTCAGAGCTGATCAGGGCACCCCAGGCTATGGAGCCAAGTGTTGCTGCTGTCCATCCCTTCACTGTTACTGCTGTGATAAATATTCCTTTTGGGGCCACTCTTAACACTGGGAGCTGTGTTCAAGATGGCAGAAGACTGAGTTCAATTGGGCACCTTGCTTTATTTGGGCATTTTGCTGCAATCAAATGAATTTATTAGAACTTCTCTAATCAATGCAAGGTGCCACGTCAGGGAGGTTCAAGTCACATCTCAGGCATCCTTTCTCTAGAATAAAGAGACAATAAGATAAATTTATTTGCAAATCTCAGCATGTAGCCACTGCTCTGTCTCGATACAGTTAATTTCAAAGTGTTTGTTCTTTCCGTTTGGAATTTCAGATGTCACCTATTTCCAAATGCCTTGTTATGGTTCAGTGTTTGGAATTTCAGATATATCTATTTCCAAACGCCTTGTTATGGTTCATACAGGTTTAATTTTCCTTAGTCTCTCTGTAACACTCTGGTATAACTTATTTGATGAAACAATTTAGTTCTTTGTAAAGAGAGCTCACATTAAACCTGTTTTGATTGATTCCTACTGTGCGTCCCAGCAGCTCTCAGGGAGGTTTATTTGTCCCTCCTCACAGAGGGATTTAGCCAGGTTTGAACCGGAGCTCAGATCTGAAAGCTGTGGGATGGATGGTTCCTAACAAAGTCATGCTGCCTTCGGATCAGTAGATGGAGCTCCAAGATAAATCGTTCCAGCCCTGGAGCGTTGCAATCAATTAAACATAACAGCTGTTAAGAGACCACAGTAATTACAAGGCTAAATGATATCCTTAAATAATCACTTGGGATTTATACATCTTATTCCTTAAATCTTATCATACATACATGGAGGTTTGTCAGGGAGAAAAATAAAATTAATCCTGTGCCTCTCTGCCAGATCTCTCTGGTGTCTTTCCAAGTGTTTAGAAGACTGAATGATAGCCAAAGTCATACATATACTCTTGGCTACAGTGCTTTTTCTTCAGCTGCCTACAGAAATCCAGTTTATAGAAACCTGCTTATGATAATGTGCTTTATTTTTAACCCTCTTAAATTCACTGCATTTTCCCCATATAATATGGACAAGTAGCACTGATTTCTGTGGTTTTCCCACTTTACTGTGTTGGCCTTTAGTATCCCAAATTATAGTCTATATTTAGTGTTATAATAATTGTTCAAAAATCTGACCCTCTACTTCAGGGTAATTCTCATTATAATTAAATTGTGTCTGACCTCCACCATTCACATAATACACTATTTGTCCCCAATGTTTAAATGCATCCCTTTAAACTTTGGGAAGAGGAGATTGTTGAGTTCCTGATAACAGAAGAACATCAACAGTGAGAATTGCCACCTTAAAATGGAGTGTCTGTACAGGATGCAGTTGTCCAACAGTATTTTTGTTGTGACGGCAGTAAAATTAACTGCCAGGGCACAAAAAAATGGTCTTAAAGTTATTAATTAAATTACTGAGCATATGAAAGGAATGACAATTTTTTAAATGAGAATTTGAGCTTTGGTAAAATAATTGTAAGAGAGATAGAAACTAATTAGAACATAGGAAGAAGATCGCCATGCAGCTTCTTTCCAGGTAAGTGAAATTAGGAAGAGTTAGGAGGCTGTGAGAATGACACACATATTGCAGATCAACAACAACTTAAGAATTGACTCTTGTAGGAAACCTGGATTAAGTCTGAATTAATGTTCTGTTGTTCACAACGTGGGATGGGAAATGCTGCTGGTGTTGTCTTGTATTTGGCTCTCTGATAAGCTCAGGCAGTACCAGTGAAGCCAGGGCTACTCTATATTAATTTACTGAGACTCTGTTTGCATCCTCTTAGTTAACTAAAGATGTGTTTGCTTCTTCTGGCATGTGAGAAATCCACAGAGAAGCATTAGCCATATTATATATTAATGTAAAATGAAATGAACAGTGATGTGAGCTAATAGGCTGGGCTTTGAACTTTGGCTGCAATAGGGAAGATTTCTTGCTTTTCTTCCCACTCAGAGGGATGGTAAATGTTAGGCAGGTGATGGGAAGATGCTGGCATCCAGCATTGTGAAGCCCAGTAGCAGGAATTGCTGAGATGATGGATCACACACCCTGGGGACCTGTTTCCATCTTCACTTAAATTCCTTCTGGTGATTTTGCCAAGGCTGCACCTCACACTGCAGTTTACCTTCCTGCTCCCTTGAAGGAATGAAACCCAGCATGAGAAGAGCAGGCTGACAGCGAGAATGATGCGACACAGATTGATTATGAATATTTCTCAGAGAGGTCATTCATTAGAGAACACAGCTGACAGTGAAAGTTGAGATAATGTTTCTTCCCATGGGAACAATGTCAAGCTGGAGAGGACAGAGCCCCTCACTGAGCTCCCTGCTCCCCCCACACTGCAGGCCCTGCTGCAGGTGTCTGTACTGCTCTGAGTCTGCTGCAAAATGGCAGCGATTTAGGGGACCAGCTCCCCCCTTCCCCCAACCTTGGGCCATGCTGCACATGAGGAGCTGGGCATGAGCTGTGTTTGCTAGAGTTTGAGCTATGTTTGCTAGAGTTTTGCTGTGGAAATTTTCTCTGAGGTTCTGCCGAGTTCACCTGCTGCGACCTCCTTGCAATATTTATGGAAATGTTTGGCTGAGCTTGTGAAGATCTGTAAATCCCCAAGAGATCTTCATGCAGGATTTCCATTGATGCCACTTGAAGTTAACTTTCACCAAAATCTTTGAGTAAAAAAAAAAAAAGACCTCAAAGGGGAAGGCTTCAAAAAATTAATTGGGTGGGAAAAGCAAAACACCTTCTGCTGTTTGAAAACTCAATTCCATATAACTGTAAACCTTGGTACGCAGGGCAGCAACTTTAATCAGAACTGTAGCTGATTTTTTTAGCAACGTTTTTGACTGCAGCCCAGCTTTGCTATTAAAACCCATTCTTCTGTTATGCCTTGGAGGAGAGCTAGCTCTGTTGGGAATAACATAAAGCATGTATACTGAATTTCTTTTTTTTTTTTTTAAAGAGGTTAAAATAGCAATAGCAACCTTGTCAAAGAGCATTGGCTGGGGAGCAGCTTGCAGAATCCAGTAGCCTTTGGGCTTGCCTTCAGTGGTCCAGTCTCACAGGTGGTTGTCAACCCTTGGAAATTCTGTCAGTGTTGATTGTTATTTTTAGTTATCAAGTTAAACACTGTAAGTTAGATGAGAGCTAAGAAGCATGGCTTGTCAGTTAAACTGAGATCTGAAACGCATTAATGGTGAAATTTCCATCTTCTAAAACCCTCTGGGATTTTTTGGAAGAAAAGAAAGGACAGATATGAATATGATGAAGTTTAAGCAGAGAAGTAATAGGATTTTGGTAAGAAATTGCTATGGAACAGAACTTGAGTTCTTAAGCCAGCACAGGTGAGTTCCACTGCAAACTTCCCAACAGAGCTGGTTCAGTCTCTGGTGCTGCTGAACAGCACCTTCAGGGAGAAAAGTAGATAGTGAAATGATTTCTATTTAAAACATTTCATTGCTTCAAGTTGAGTTTGGTTGCACAAAGTGGAGAAGTAAGCTGAATAAGAATGATACTATAAGCTTCACAGGTGAAAAGGCAATATAGACTAAATCAGGAGTGTCTGACATTTCCCTTTCCACTTGGCATAAACCAGCAGAGTAGCAAGCTCTCATTATAAGCAGTGCTGTAGGAGAAATTCTCCTGGAAAGATGCTGAATGTTCATTTTTTTCATTGCACCACCTGCCCCAAGGCCAAGCCTGTCCAGCATTTTAAACATGCAGTCCCAGGCAAAAGTGTTAAAACCAAGTACAACTTATTTAGCTTTTCTTGAGTAGGAACAGGCTGTATATAGACACTGAAGGGAACTTGCTGTCACATGTTTGTTAACGTGAGTAAAAAATCCACTCCTGAGCCAAAATCTAGCAGCAACAGGAGGCAAAAACCAAGGGGAGGAGACCCCTGTGCTACTGAGAACAGGAAAAAAGGACACTATATCCCAAATATCTCCTACATCCTTTCAGCAGGACCCACAGACACTGAATACTCTCTGGCCAGAAGGTGAGAGAGGCAAAGAGCACAAGCACAAAACTGCATAACAGAACTGCTCCCTCCTTTGTCTTTCTGCTTGGGAATCCTGGAGTCTTCATTTATCATCCTGCAGTACTGAAATCTCTCCCTGGAAAGGTTTCAAGGGAATTAAGGAAGAGCAAAGAAATAAGGAAACAAATCTAGCAACAGAATTCCAGCTCCTCTCATAAATTGCATGCTGGCCTAAGCTTTAGCTGGAATTTCAAGGCAAATGTTAATGGACTGATAAGACTTACAGGGTTTTTTAAAAATGGAAATAGCATTGATAATACAGTGAATAGTTCAGGAAATGATCCACTTTAGACTAAAACTTCAAAGATAGACAGGCAAGGCTCATTTACTGGAGAAAAACCACCCATGTAAAATAATATGCCTGAAATCTCTCTGACCAAGGAGACAGCTTATTTCAGAGATAGTCATCCAAGACCTCAGCTAGTGGAAATCAGCATAGCTCGACTGATTGAATCCTGTGAAAACATAATTGGGTAGAGTATCCCCTGCACTCCATTTCTTAGAGAGGGGTAAGGACAGGTCCAGTTCTTGTGGTGAAGAGGGCAAAAGCTGTAACAAGGAGTAATCTACAGGAGAGACATAATGAAAGAGAAATAAATTTGTCTGTCAAAGGATTCAAAACAGTTTGGAACAATAAAGAAATGGAATATAGCTGTTCATTTTCGAAAAAAGTGTCATAAAAAAGCTGATCAAAAACTCCATCCAACTTTGCAGTAGAAAAGATTAAGTAAAATGATACCATTTTCAATAGAAAATTGTAGGCAGAAAAAAGCAAAAGAGCTCAGCTCTCTCTCTGCAGAGTAATTACTAAGAGATACCTACTCAAGCTTTGTTCTGTCAGAGATCGTGATAACACTTACAGAGATACAGCCAGACTGTCTGTTTGGCTAGACAGCATTAATATAAACCACATAATTTAGAAACTACCTCTCCAGATTCCATTTCCAGATAGAAATCTGCTAATGAACCATGATTCAGTTATATTCCTAATCAGGAAAATGTCTTTCAAGCTGTATTCCAACTGGGCAGTGTTTTGCTTCCTACATCCCAAAGACCAATTAAATACTTTGTATGCAGCTATGCTATAGCTAATGAATGTACTGTACAAATTAACTCAATTTTGGTGAGAAAAATAGCTTATGTTCTGCTCATTTCAGTCAAAAGCCAAACTGCTGATTTGTAGGACCCTTGTAAAATGGAGTCCTACATTGAAGAGAGCAGGGATTGTAAGTCTGGGTGGCAGCATGACAGTTCATGGGCTTGGGCACTGCAGAAATTGGTGCCTAATCTGATTCTGCAGCATGTCAGTCACAGAACAGCAATACCACAGTCTTAGTGGGCCTCCACCAGAGATAGATTTGGCCCACTTAACTCAGGTCTGGAAAGGATGAAGTCCTATCAGTAAAACCTGGAAATAGCTGGGAAGTTTAAATTCATCCATTAATAGAAGGCAGGACTTTGTAACCCTCTTCTCTCATCACATGGGTCTGCTCCACTGCTTTTTTGCCAGGTCAGAATTCTGCATTAAAATCTTCACTGCCTGAGTTTAAATTAAATCCTCTCCATCCTGGCAAGGAGAAAATACAGAAGAAATCCTAATGCAGAAATATCCATATAGTTCAGAATCAGGGCAGAATCCAACCTCTGCACCAGACTTCAGACAGAACTACTATTTTAATATAAAGCTTTTTTAGGAAGATCATAAAAAGCTTTCACAATGCTTCTCTCCTGGTATAATCAGGGAAGCCAGTTCACTCCAGTCAGAGAAGAGGCATCCTAACAGCATCTTAATGTTAGGATTTAATTGGCATCAGACCATTTATTATCCATGTTTCCCCCCAAAGATAATTGGGTTTACATATTGGTCCACCAAAGATTAAAACAAAATGTGTTCAAAACACAGAGGGGAAAAAGCTATTTGTTTGTATCTGTGAAGACCTTTTGTTGCCAGATATTTTGGAGCATCTTATTTTTTAGGCTGTTTCCTGATGGCTTGAATTCTGATTACTTATCCTCAGGAACTCAGTATGATATTAGTTCCACTGATCTTGTTGACTTTGCTTTCATGTGCAGTGGGTAACGCTGGGGAAAAAGCAGAAAGGATGGAATCATTATAGATTCTGAAAGAAGTAAAAACAAACACCCACCACAGAACACTTGGAAGAACACAGGAGACCCTGCAGCACAGCTCTGCTGTAACAGCCCACTCATCCCCACAAGCTTTATCTTTATGAGTGGAAAATGCGCTGGCAACAGAGACAAGCTTGTGTGAGAAATGCAGGCTAAGCCTCCAGGTAAAGGTAAGTAAGTAAGTCAGTGCTTTCCAACAGAAGAAAAGACAAAAGGAAATGCACGGTGCTGGACTGAAAATCCTGACAGATTCCCATTCCCTGATCTACCCAGTTGTGAGGGAGGTGTCACTCTAGGAAAGCATTAGTTTCTGTCCCCATATACTCAGCCCATATTTGAGTGGTTTCAATCAGCTGTAGAACGGACAAGATTTGCAGTGGTTCTTAGATGCTACTAGGTAGATTTAAAATTTTTTCCAAGCTTAGGGAAAGGAGATATTTAGGTCCAAGGAAAGTCAGGCAGGATATCTTGAACAGATGACCCAGATAGTTTGTGGAGTTTCCCTCACTGTAGATGCTCCAGAATGGTCTGGACACAATCCTGTGCCATGTGCTCTGGGATGACCCTGCTTGAGCTTGAAGGTTGGAGCAGATGTCCCACTGTGGTCCCTTTCAACCTGACCATTCTGTGTTTCTGTGATTCCGTGACTCAGTGACTTTCCTGCTTGGAGAAGTGTGACACTGGCTGTGTATCTCTGTGCTATGAAATGATTTGGAAAATCTCATCCTTGTTTTGTTTAGCTCATGCTGCTAAAACCCTTGTTTAAAGCACTGCAGCTCCCAGGCTGGACTCAGAAAATCTAAGTTAATAGAAGTTGATTAGGAAAATGGCCATCAGGAGATAGAAAGCAGGAACACTCCCTCCTATTCTCACACCTCTCTTACCAGATCCATGTGGAGCCTGCCACACACTTACCTTTACATCTTCCTAAATGGGAGTTTAAGGCACAAGGAGGGACCTCACCTGGAGATGTTTGGGATTTTGCTCTTTATTATGCCCTATAAGGCGTAGCAAATATGATCTTTTTCAACTGTGAACTCAGCACTGCAACTCTTTATTAAAGAACTCTTCTTCTTTTTTTTTTTTCCTTTTAATTGAGGCTGCTTTGTATTGCAAAGGAAAATCTGTTTTGTGTGGTCTCTTCTTCAGCTTTTTACATGGTAGAATGCTTAGATAGAAAGCAAGAGGGAGAAAGGGAGCTCTGGTGCTCAGGGAAGAGGATGTTGGTGACCTTGATTTTGCAGATCCTCAAGGTATCATTTAGAGGAGATGCAAATATTTTACAGCAAAAGTGTGGCATACAAAGCTAACCTATCAGTGGAACCAAAGGTGAGCAATCCAGCAGTAATTAGGTCGTTTCCCTATGCAGTGCTAAAAAGCCAAAGCACTACCAGGAAAAACCAGCCAGGGAAATCCGAGGGAAAACATGCACCCAAATCTATGCATATTTCAGCTGGTGGAACTGGAATATCTTATTCACAGCACATGCCAGTAATTGCTATTTTACACCTCTCCAAACTACATTAGTATTTGCACTGAGGCATTTGCACATTGATAGCTTTGCACTGAGGTCCTCTCAAAGCTGTGTTTCCCCAAAATCTCATTTTGCCAAGGAGGGACCTGCTGGGCTGTGCTGATACACAGCTCTGCACATTCAGATGCTGACATTTGAGTGACCCATTGATGATCTTATTGGCTAAGTGCCATGGGAAGAGATTGAGTGCCCATTTGATAGAACCAGGAGATGAAAACAGGTGTTCAGGCTTTGATCCTTCTATTTGACAGCTGGACCCATATCCTTCAAAATCTCTCTATTGAATTGGCATCTCCCAGGAAAGCAAAAAGCCCAGAAAGACAAGGGCAGAACTTCAGATGAGAGGAGAAAGCTGAAGCAAAGAATAAAATATTTTGTCTGGCTAACAGATAGATGCAGAATAATTGGATTTGAATTCAGAATGGCACTCTAACTCAGGACTGAATGATCAGGTATTTTGGGGGTTTTCTATCCCAGCCTGTCAAAAAGGCTGAAGCAGGTGGGCAGGTGCCTGCTCATCTCTACCACTGCAGATGTGAGGGAAAAAGCTGAATTTGTGTTGCCTTGTATTAAGAAACTCTCTTTTACCTGGCAGGGCTCCTCTGCTGAATCTAACAGGAATGTTTTTATTTCCTCTGAGACACAATTTAAGGCTCCTGCAGTATTCAGAACAGCTGTGCAATGTGAAAAAGGGAAGGGACTGTACAAAATGAAAGGAAAAGGCAGAGTTAGTGAAAACAAAGCTGAATGGGACAATAGTGAGGTATATAAAGAAATGCAAGCATGATTCTTACTAAGGCTGCAATCCAGAGCTTATTAATTTGTACAGATGTTTTCCCTTTTATTTAGTGGTTTTTTAAAACCCCATATTGTGGTATTGTGGGTTAGGATCAATAGAACTTTTTTTTTTTTTACCAGTTTTCCAATGTATAAATCCTACTGGTACATAGAATTAGAAATGGAAGATGTAATAGCGTTGATCCCCTCCCAGAGAAGAGGAATGAGCTGCACCATTGTGGAGAGCCCATCAGTCTACTCAAGGCAATTTGTAATGAGATTTTGTGTGGTGTCAGCAGAGCTGCATATCAGGGAATGGAAGGACAGAGCAAATTATTGAGACAGACAGGCAAAATTTGCTTGAAAAAGTAACTATGCAGTTAGAATTTGTTATATAGCAGCTACACAGGACTGAAAAAATCTGGTAGAATACTGATAAATGGCTAAAATGAGGATTTTTTTTGATGAGCACTAGGAGATCCCCATATCCTTTGCCTTGTGCCATCTTCCTGTGAAAGGTCCACAGGGAAAAAATCCACAGATCCAGAAACTTTGCTGAAAAAGGACTCATAAACTTGTGTGGAGAAGCTTTGTAATTTAAGATCTTCAGCAAAAACAGGAAATGCTTTCCTACCCTTGCCCAAAACAGTTTCTGTAGAAGGAGCTGTTGAAGACAAATGTTATGTTTGGAGAACTACTTTTATTAAAGAGGTAGACAGTTGACAGGCAATGTTATTAGTCAATTTTTAGATTCTTGTGAAAGTAATAAATAGCTTTTAGCAGCAAATGTGCAAGTTGGGGTCTGTACTGTGGCAGTCCTCTGCAAAACAAAGCAATAAATACAAAACAAAACATTTCAGTGTTTCAATGTATAGTAACTCCTAAAGGGTCCTGTCACAGTGGTTACAGTCAGCCAGGAATTGCAAAACACCAGAGCTCCACTCACACAGTTCATGTTTCTCTGCTGTGGCACAGCAGCAGTCTTGGGGCAGAGCCATCCTGGGGCATCCGTGGCTCTGGCTATGAGAGGAGACATTGAGTGACAGGGAGGCAGTGGCAGCAGAAATCCCCAGCTTGGTTTTCCTCATCCCTTGGGAAATATGCACTCTTATGGTAAGAGTGAACTTGTTGGATTGCAGTTCCTAGTACCAGCCTCTGCTCACCAGCCGTTCTTTAAAACAAAGCAAAAATGACAGGCAGTCAGCCTAGCTCTGTATTAGAAATTAGTATGGCTGAAGAAGTCATGTTTTCTGTAAATAAAATGGAAGGATCTTGACTATGTTTTTTGCCACCTAAGCAGCTTGATGTCCTTTATTAAGTTCTTTGTGTAGAATATAGAGAAAGAGAGAGAAGAATTTAAAAAGCATTCCAGTTGTGATACAATGATAAGCGGATATATCAGTCCACGAGGAACAGAGTCACAGAGTGCAAAGCTGTGTATGCAACAGTGCAGCTGAAATTACATTATTAAAGAGTAGATTTGCCTTTGTTCTGCACAGCAGAGCCTGAAACAGTAAAAAAATGTATGCAATTATTCTCTATTTTAGGTGAGCATTAAACATTCTAATGTGAATTCTAACAAGCAGTATCCTGTGAGAGAGATCCTTCAATAGTGTGGAGTTTGGGGAAGGGAGACTTAACAGACAGTTCATAAGTCATGGCAAGGGCACAAGTGGCTTACAGTTCATCCAGCTTTAGATTCAGTGCTCCTCACTGCTGATTTCTGGTGTGAGCTTCAAAAAGCTGTGACAGGTGGCTCTGAGAAACCCTTCTCTAGCTGTGTGTAGTAATTCCTGCTGGAGGTGCTCACAGTTACTCCTCTCTGCCTCCTGTGAGAAGGTTGAACTCTCAGAGGTGGGAGCAGTCACGGTGCCCTCATGCTTCACTTCCCACGGCAGGCCCCGATCTCAGCAGGAGCTCGATGTGTCACTGACAGTGAAACCCAGAGCCACCGGCCTGGCTGGGTGTGTGGGGGAATGGGCTGACCTTGCTTCATCCCAAGGCAGGGGTGATACTCACTGCTTGTCTTAAATGTAGCTGATAAAGATCAGAGGCATGTGGAACATGAACTTCCCTTTGGGGAGAAGCCTTGAATTTTTCCTTCTCAGGAGAAGCATGTTTAACAAAATACAAACTTCTCAATCATATGTGTAACCAGCTGCAGCAAAAACTGCCACGACTTCAGTTTCCAGCAAACAGAGAAGAGCCTGCTTTTACAGATACAGGCTTGCAAGCACAGGCATTTGTAGGGTGGACTCTGTGCCCCCTCCTGCATTTTGCATCTCATTTTTACTACTTTATCTTGGATTTGGGCTGACAGTATTGATGCCTCAAACTTGAGGCATCCATATCACTGGAATGGTCTGGGGACAGTGAGCCTATGTGCAGTTTTTTACCTGCAAGACAGCCATGGCAGCACAGCACTTGCAAATGTTAGTGCCACAGGAATGCCTTGGAAAGGACTCATCAGTATGCATGCAGTAGCTGCTGAGCACAAATATGTATGAAATTCTGATCATTGGTATTGAAATGGTGATCCTGAATATAAATTAGGAGGCTTCTAAATGCATCAAATTTAAGTTAAATGAGAGCTAAGTAAATACTGCATTTTAAAATTATAGTTGTCTTCCATTTAAAAAACGAAATCTGATGTTAGTTGGTTCTTCAGACGAACTAAAGCCCTTTAGGAATGTAAAAAACACATTATTAACAGAGACATTTAAATTTGAAAAATTATTGCCTAGGCATAAGCAAGACTTTTATAATGCATGTGAAGCTTTTAAATCTTTAGATCTTGTTGAGATATGGCAGATAGGTTATAAAAATGCTTATCTATGCAATACTTTTTGCTCACAGAATAAATTCTCAAGTAAATTGATTATCCTAAACAAATTAAAAATCCCCTAAACAGAAAGAATTCACTGTATCTTGTTCTAGCTACCACTTGTGAGGGCTTTGTCTTCACAGCTTGCTTGCTATGGCAGCTCTCTGAAAACCATTAAACATTGGACATTTTCATCTTCCCCCAGCATTAAAGAAGAGAGAATTCCCATCATCAGGGATATAGAAAAACCACCATCAATTTTTTTCAATTCCCTTTGCAGAGGAGCTGCAATGCACTTTCCCTTTGCATTGTCAGCTGCAATCCTGGGGGCAGCTCTTCACACAGTCAACAGACAGCCCCATATAAGGAAGACACCAGAAATTTGTTTGTTTTATCAATGCTGATCTAGCAAACCTCTTTAATTAACTACCTCTGCAACAGAAGTTTTTAATTCAACCAGTGAGAAACACACAGTGTGTTAGTACTGCATATGTTCAAATCACCCTGATGTAAATATTTGATTAGCTTTCCATTCATCTTAAGCCAGTCTCTGCTTAACATATCAAATAACTGTGGAAAAGGAGAATGCATTGAATAGGAAAAGAAATAATGGGAAAGGATATCTAAAATTCAGAAGTGGCTGGGAGTAGAAATTCAGAAGGCAGTAATTTACTCCTAGAGTATCATCTCAGTCTCTCAAATAAGAAAGGTACAAAATCTATCTGTGCAATCAAGCACTATCTTTGTGTATCAACAAAAGGGGATTTGGGATGACAGCCAAAGATACATAAAAGAGCACTGCCTTCACTCTTCTCCACAGTTCAGAAAAAATTGTCATGTCCAAATTGTGGGTAAACAGTTGCAAGGCATTCAATGCTTGTTTTTAATGATTATATCTATACAACTTGATTTATGAGCCAACCAAAATAAGAAGCTTTCTTTTGCTGTATTTCACAGTTAAATGCTAAAATGAGGGCACTGCTGGAGGTACCAGAATACAAAACACACATTGCTTAGTGTGCAGTACAGGCATGTGGCAGCACATATGGCATTACACGTGAACACCAAACAATATGCTCAGACCCCAAAGAATTTGCAGGAAGTCAGAGGAAACACAGAGAAAGTCAGAGGTGACAACAATAATGTGCAGTGTAAGAGGAAAGTGGAACCAGTGGAGCATGACAATGCATTCATTCCCCCTTGTCCCAGGATGGAATATGGAATACAGCTGAAAGCAGAGAGGATTGTCTTCAGCAGATCCAGGGGCTGTATCTGGGGCTGTCAGGATAACTACAGCTGGTGGTTTGTTGGTGTTTCTGTTCCCATCCTGAACTTCTGTGGATGCTCACTCAACACTCTCTGTGATCACGGAATGAGCAAACACTGGAAAGTAAAAGGTCATTTTTGGAGGATCCCAGCTTGTACACAACCCACAAGGTACAGCAGCAGGTCAGAGTGCTCATGCCAAACAAACTTAAGCAACACTACAAAGATTTGGAAGCAGCCTCACAGTTCCACCACAAAGACAGTGGCTCTATTTCACAGATCATCTTGTATCAATGCTTTTTTGGAGACTGAGCCAATACTGCTGCTTGTTAAATCCTCAGAGTCTCAGGTAAAGTCTTATTTGAAGTCTGGTTCATGCCAGTAGCAAAAGTCTCTGTCATGAAACTGAATACTTTTAAAAGTTCATTTACACATAGTTTGAAAAGGATTTTATTTGGAAATACCACTATACATAACAATCTTGATTGAAAGGCAGAGTTACACATAAATATACAGCAGAACACCAGGTGAGGCAGGTGTATCAGCTTATGGAAAACTTGCTTTTTGTGCTTTGCAGTGCTCTCAGACTGCCTCTAATATTGCACAACTTTTGCAGTGACATAATTTCATTCATTTCAGTGGAGTTTCTCCACTTACACTGATGAAATAAAGAGGAGACTGCAGTGCCATATTTGTACTGGGAGTCAGGGCAGGATATCAGGATCACAGTCTGTCACTTGCTGTGGTGGGCATAAAATGAAGATGATGTCAGGCCAAAGAAACAGTCTCCAATATCAGTCTGAAACCCAAGGATTTAACAAGCAGCAATTAAAAACCTGTCTTTGATATAAGAATCTACAAGTCAATGGCATTAAGTTCTGTTGCTGATTATCTGGTCTTTGTGACATTTAATTTCCCAATATTTCACGGCAATATATTTCCCCCTCTAGTTGGAGTATATGATTAGAAGTAAAATCGGGAGCCTTTCAAAAGGTGAATTATTTGGAGTGGCGGAAATTCATCTCTCTAAGAGACAAGTACTTACAAGCACAAATCATACTGAAAATTAAGAGACATTGCAGAGAACTTTGCGCTAGCCCTAGGTGGGGATCCAATATGTATTTTTATGGGATCTTTAATGATGATAATATTTATACAATCAGTAAGCATTTTTAAGAAGAGAAGGCTTGGAAAAACTAACAACACTTCAGTGGAATGGCGTTTCCACCTGCTACTGTCACAGTTAATGTTTTATTGATAAGATGCAGGTCTTGCTGACTACCATATATATCCTTCACTTTATTTCCTTTGCAGGCAGCAAGAATCCATCATTCACATTTTTCTCTTGGCCTACATCTGTCTAAGACAGTATTCTCAGTATATAGTACTGGAACAATATCATATCTCATATTATTAAGTTGATGTTATGTGCCTGATCCTGTTGTTTAAGCCCTCTCAGTGGGCAAACGGGCTTCACAAAATTTTGGAGGTGCATGAACACCTGAGACTCTTGATTTCGGAAAGAAAAACTGCTGATCATCTGCAAAAGCAATCAATTATTTTTTACCTTTCTCTCTTCTCACCCGCAGTGCAACGGTGAAGGTGTAGACACAATGAACAATGATAAAGATGTCAGAAATGTTCGTGTACAAAGCAAAGTCACACTTCTTTCCAAAGTTGCTAGGATGGAAATCTAAAAACCAGTGACAGAGTGAGTTCAGCATCTCCAGTGAGGCAGTGTCTGTTCACTGACAGCAAACTTCACTCTGTGCAAAGACCTGTGCACTATTTCCACATCCCTTCAGTGCAGTATCAGCCCTCTCAGTAGGAAAAAATGAGTTCTTCAGTTCACTTACCTTCATTCTAATTTCTAATTCACTGACAACTCACTGGTCACAGTCATCTCTTGTTTCTGTCTGGGCATCAGAACTACTCCTTACTCATATGACACTCCTCACTCATATGACAGTCCTCTTAACTGAATCCTTTTCACATAATTGTAGAAAATAACTTATATTTTTGGTAAGGGCATAAAGAGAAGCTTGACTAGAGGTACAACATAGAAAATTGGGAAGGGAGGTCTTAACTTCTGCCCCTGATGAGTTGATAAAACTGCACAGATGGTTTTTGTATGGGTATCTCTGTCACTCTAAAAGAAAACAGTGACAAATGTACAGACTCATATTTTGGTTTTTCTTTAATTCATGTAAATTATAAAGTTACTAACATGTACTTTAATAACATATCCTGTATCTCACACCTATTTTTGAGAATGTTAAAACAAGAATGAACTTTGTGATGCATGAAATCATCAGCAGGAACAGTTCAGTAGAACAAAGCAATGATTACTACAATGTACAAACATGAAAGCTGCCCTGAGGACATCCCTTAAACTCAGCATTATAAGGAATGATATGAATTGAGTCTCCCATGTCACTGAAGTCACCTGCTACAAAAGTGCCATCACTCAAAGCAAAGCTGGAAAGATGCCTTCTGGCAATGTGGAATCCCTCAAGAGCATGGGGATAGATCATACCCAGCCACTGGAGGACAGCAGAGAAACCTGTCTGTGCCCATTCTGGTCACAACTGTTTTCTTATTAGCCAGCAGCTCCAAAACACTTGCATATTTTTATTAGATCTGCTTCCACTGTACATTCTGTCTTTGGTCACAGGTGTCATTTTAACTCCATGTTTGAGAAGTAGATCTGGTGTCTCTGCTGGTTGCTTTAAGAGTGCAGTTGCTGAGGTCTTGCCCGGTTGTTGTTCTGTTTTCTCCAGTGTTGGCTTCATTCAAGGATGTATGAGCATGGATGTGTAGGAAAGAGAACAAGAGAGCAGACAGAGATGAGGAAGAGAATAAACTAACAAGCATTAACCCTTTCTTTAAATTATTTTCTCAAAAATACCTGGATATCTTATTTTTTTTCATTTTTCACTTTACCAGAGTTTTCACCCTGCTTTATAAGTAGGGGAATCTTATTTTCCCCTTCAGAGAGACCATCTGAGGGCACTTTTGAAAAAGATAATTAGCTGTCCTTGCTCCTAGATTTCTGTTTTAATCTGTACATTCTGATCTTTGGAAGTTCTAGGAAAGTTTAGTTACAAGTTTTGTTTTTCTGTTGCAGCAGGAACTTAGCACAAGTAATATTTTAAAGCGGGTCAATGAAACTTTGATCTCAAATTTTCAAATCTAGCCTGACATGCAGCACCTTAAAGAGGATCTGATTTACAGACAGTGCAGGCTCAGCACTTTCGAAGGCAAAGTCCTCCTCTTGTCTTTCAAGCTGAATGTTCAAAAAAGAAGCATCCTAAAACATCAGACACATTTTGGAAGTCAAAGTGAATCTTTGCTATGGCATATTTGGTGTCACTGACTGATTTCCTTTTTTCTCTGCTTTTGCAGGGATTAAGATACAGAGATTACAAAGTCTTTCTTGTAGCCCCTGTATGAGCAATAGGAGGCCCTATAAAAAACCTCTCGTGTTTATGTTCATTATTTTCAAGAGTTCCAGCTATTTATGTGTCTGTAAATAACCATTTAGCAGCAGTAGGAGTTCTCCATGGAGCAAGTCTGTTCCATTACACTGAAGCACCAGGCTGAAGGATGACGCCTGATCAAACTGTCATCTGCATCTTTCAGATTTCACACCTGCTTGGAGTCAAGACAGTTTTCCATTCATAGGCTCTCTCCCTTCATCATGCTGGCCAAGGCGATTCTGAATAGTAGCACTGAGCTGCAACAGCAGGTAATTCAGACTTGTAAAGAAAGGAGCAGCTTCCACTGATGCAGATGCAGGCAAAACAACACAGTTCTTACACTGAAACCTTTTCACTGCTAATACAGCCCCAAAGACAGAGCCTGACTTCCTGCCATAATATGCATTTATTCATTCCTTTATCACCACAGAGCAAAAGTGGTTTTCACCTGTCACAGAACTCCTGGAACTCGTCTCCATGTGCCAGTGGCAGAAGGGTTTCTTTGAAAGTCTCACGGGAGAGCCATTTGCATGCAGCACGTTGTGGACATGTTCCAAATGCTGCTGCACCACAGGCATACCAATGCACAGGCCTTATAAAATAGGGTTTGTCATGGCTAGTCCTTGAGAGGTGGCATATTGGGAAGAGAAAAATAAAGGTATTAAGTGAGACTGTAGCCATTCTCCCCTTGAGAGAAGCGTGTCATCTGCCCGCCATTGGCAGTGTGAGCCAGTGCCAGCTGACAGAGACCTTCACACGAGGAATAGCTGAAGAGACAAGTGGGAGTGTACATGGACTAAGGGATTGATATGGAGTGACTCCAAAATTTGCACATATAATTTCTAAGGCCCTTTATTCAGGGGGTGCAGATGCACATATCAGGGCTTTTATAAGTTGGTTTATGTCTAGTAAATAAAGAAGTGGCAACTGGGCAAAAAAAGAAAAAGGTCTTTTGCAGCACAGAAAGAACTTGCACAATTGTGTTACAGGATCCATACAAATGCAGGGATTAATGGACAGAAAGGCACAGAGTGGAAGAGTGTACTGTACATTTTCAGCATCTTGCTTTTTGGCTATCACCAGATCCTGTAGCTGGCAGAAATAACCAGCAGTGCAATTCATCATTTTGCTGTATGGTAGGTCCTTTGAATTTATCTTCTTTCACTGATGTGATATATAAAACTTGGTGATTTCTGGGTGTTTTATTTTCTAGTCAATAAAATATGTTTACTGTAGTCTTATGGTATGTTCAACTTGCAAAAAATGATTAAAACACCAAGAGTTTAACATAGAATTTCCCAGACAGGATTAAGAAGAAATGCTAGTGTTCTGACCACCTATGAAACTGGCATAAATATATTTTGAATATTTCAAAAGTATTTTTAATATTTTGAATTTTCTATCCCCTGCCTATTTGAGCACTAATTCATGGAATTGCACTGGTGGTTCTGCTATAGGAACAAAGACTCCAAGACTGAAAACAAGACACTACTACCTCTTCATCATAAGAGAAAAGATACATACATTGGTTGAGGCTGGAGCTCTGAATCAGGAATTTCCTATAGAATGTGCTTCAACTTGGGGGACCAAAAATGGTAGTTTAAAACTCTGTTATCAGGAAGCTTAAATTTGCCATACATGGAGCCACATCCCTACATCAAACAGAGCTACTCAGGCTGGAAATGTTGAATAACTTCATCAGTGATTCACTAAGGTTATAGAGAACATGATTGTTAAATTTGCAGATTAATACCAGGATTGAAGGGCTGCAAGCATTTTGGAGAGTAGGCTCAGTATTCAAAGCTATGTTTATAAATTAGAGAAATGAGCAGAAAAAATGTGAAGATGACTTGAATAGAACAAGGACAGCACAGGTAGGAACCATGGCTGCAGCAGCAGGGCTGAGTGAGAGAGTTCTGCAGGCAGGAGTGCAGAGAACTTCAGCACATCCTGAATTGCTCTTCAGTGCTGTGCTATTGAGCAAGTCACAAACAGCACTTGAGCTGTCCAGTCTGAAGCCCTGCAGGTGAGGTGTATAAATGCCCCAGGCTTCCCTCTCCTCTGCTGGAATGGTCTGACCCACCTGGCACGTTGCACTTTAGGAACACTTGGATCAATTAGTCCTCAATGATGGTAGCCAGAAAGATCACAGATCTAAAAAATCATGGCTTTGAGGAAAAACTGAATAAATTGAAATGGTCCAAGGATGTCAGGGCTAATGGGGGTGGGGAGGAGAGAAAACAAATTGCCATGGAGTAAAAAGAATCTTCTTTCTTATATCTGTATTCTGTCAGTAGTATTCTGTTATCATTGGACTTCTAAGGAAATATCTCTAGACAGCAGCATTTAGCTTTCTTTGCTTGTCTACAGTATAAAAATATTTACATTAGTTTCCTTACTAAATAGATAGGAGGATGTCAAATAAGTCCCATTTTTCTAGGCCAGTTTGACAGAAAGAATTAAAATATTGCTGTTTATTGTTATGCAGTATGGTTTTAAAGTTGAAATTCAGTCAAAATGACTGACTCTGTGGTGGAAATATCAAAGTTGGAATTAGACTTTGTATTTAGCTGCTTCTAGTAAAAGAAGTTTCCCATACTTACTTTCAAGTATCTAACTCAGCACAGACAGGAAAGTTATGAATGTTGTTAGTATGTGGCCTGTTAGCATTTCACATTTATTTTAATTGTTTATTTCATGGTATTTCTTAGATCATTCTGGAATCCCCACCCATTAGGGCATTAGTGATTTTCCTTTTCCTTCTCTTGTCACTCGCTTTCCAATTAAGTTGCCCTCTCTTTATCTGATGAGCACTGGATTTATGTCCAGAGTATACAGAGTTATCTACACAGAGACAGTGCCCTTCATTTATAAAATAGCTGTTTATTTTCAAGGTTATTTATTAAGGGTATAGCTAACATTTCCAGTTAGGATATTTTATTAAGACCTGAGTCAAAGTTTTAAGCTTCTGCCAGCTAGGAATGGATAATACCTTGCAGGGCACCGCCAGTAATTATAGCCATTTCCTTAGAATAACATGCTCTTCCATGAAGTGCATCTGTAATTATTTATCTCATTAATGGGATAATCTGCTTTCATCAGCATGACCATGTGAAAATGCATTTCAACATACAGATACAATGTTAATGCCATGTGTGTTTTTATGACTTTTTCAGCTTTTGAAGTATTATTGTGTTTAGAATGGATCTGTGCGGCAAAAATACTAAAATAATTTTCTGTCACTGTCCTAGGACTAGTATGTGCATCCAGCTTCACTGAACTGCTTTGCCTTGGTATCCTTCATGCTGCATTTACACAATGGTTATTTTCCCCAATATTCTTTTTAGAAAAAATATTCTTTTTCTTATTTTGTTTTGGTCTGATCCTTTCCCTTTATTAGTCGTTCATTTTATTCTCTAACCTAATATTGTTCAAGTACAAAATGAATCTAGATCTTGACACTGGACTTTGCCTTCCTGTAGCTCAGTGAGGTTTGGAGATTTTACAGGAGCAATTACTAATTCTTCTATTCCTCCTTGAGAACATTATCTGCTATTTTCAGGGAATTCAGTGCTGCATAAATTGCTATTTGTCTAAAGAGAGGCTTGTAGTTTTGTTGCTAATGACTGGAGACATGCACAAAAAGCTGTTTTGAAATATTCTACTCTGAAGTAAATTGCAGATTTCTACTATCAGTAAGTTTGAATGGGTATTCAGTTGGATATTTAGCCAGCCAGCAGCAGAGGAATAATGTTCCCAAAGAGCATTAGAGGTGTTGCTCATCTCCAAGAGCTGCCCCTTAGGGAAGCTCTGAATTTGTATCCTGGTGCTTGTCCACTTGGACACCTTTTCACCTTTCCTTATTTCCTCATAACTTTATCCCAAAAAACTGATCCTACTACAAATACTACAAATCAGTTCCTGTGAGATGTATAAAAACCTGTCCCCAGAAACTCAGGAACAGTGATTGGTATCGGAGATGAGGAAGCTGTGAGGGTGAATTGAAAGGATGTGACATCTCTGTTCTCCACTTCTGCATTATGGCTCCTATTTTCCTTGAGGAAGGAGACAAATGGGGCTTGTTTCCAAGCTAGTGAATATAAAGTTGAAGTAATTGCATCTGCAAATATGTGGTCATGGTTTATATGGTTGAAATAAATGACATTGTGTCTCAGTGCTCAGTGATGCAGAAAACAGAGTTAGAGACAGAAGCATAATTTTTTTCCTTTTGTCTTCTCCCTGATTAACCAACATGTCACATCTTCCTTTTATCTGAACTCTACCTTATATGATGATAACCAGCTGTGTGTTCATGGGGTAGAATCTGCAGCAAAACACCTGTGACACAGACATTTGCAAGGTACTTCAATGGTGCTCCTCCAACATTAAACGTGGTCTGATTTGTTATTCATTTTGTGAAATCCTAAGCATACAGCACATAGAACAACATATCAATTTGTTGTGCTTTAACAAACAAACAGTGTTTGTAAAAGAGCCAAAACAAATCTGCTGCTTGTCATGTCTTATGGATAGGTTGTTGTCCTAAAAAGTATGGAGCTTTCCATCAGTGTGCTATGTAGAGTTCAAGTTAATGATTTAGTAGTGCATTTTACTACCTTTATATCTAATAAATACTTTGGCATGGTACAATTAAGTTACATTTCAAAGAAAATTTAGAATTATAGAATCATAAAATTGCACTTCTGCTTGATTTGTTATTTCACAGGAAAATTGTCTTCATTTTCAGGAGGTGTGTTGCTATATTTACTATTGGTTCATGGCTGGTTTTTTTGTGAATACAAGCAACATTTCTCTCAAACTAAATTTGGGCTGATCATGAAATATTACCTTGCTGTCTTGTTCACAGGAAGGAGCCTTTAGATGCTTGTGTAGTAAGAGCAACCTGTCACAGGGCAAGAGCTGCCTGCTGTAACTGAGACTGGACTGAGCACATCTCTTCTCTCGATGGGGACAGAGTATCCCCGGTGCAGCTTTGTCAGATCTGTGAGCTTGGTGGAGCTGGTGCCTAGGATGCCTTGGAGTATCCTTCCATATTCTGTACAAAGTAAAGGGTCATGGTGTACTGGGTAAGAGAGGAACACACAGACAGCAATAGCTGCAGTGGAAATCTATTCCTCCTTTTCCCTACCCCTTTGCTAAAGACAGCTGCAGAGAATGTAGTCTGGGAGCTCTCAGCACTTCTACATAATTGTGCACTTAGTAATGATTAAAAATTTGCTCATTTACTGATTTCTAAGGAGCTGGTTCCAGTTCAGCTGTGGATAAGTTATTTTTCCAGCTGCATCTAAATGATAGTTTTCATTTTCAGCACCATTATTAATGATTTCAGAAACTATAAGAAAAAATATAGTTTTCATCAGCATATTTCTAATCCTTGTGAATCTGAAAAGTTTCTGTAAATACCCTAATCTTATCTTTAATTATGTTGGTTATTTATGTAGGTTTCTTTGTCCTTGTTGATGCCTCACCTGAATGCTGTAAAAAGGCTTCTAGCTGGGTGCCATGTTTTTAAGTAGCCACTGTCCTAGATTGTCCTGCTCATATGATACAGTTCAAAGGCAACCTGCCTTCAATGCAAATCTGGAGTAATCCCACTATTGTTAATCAAAGCACTCCAGAATGATACCAGTTCAAAAGGGAATAGAATATAGTGCTGTGATACAAATCCAAAGAAATCCAATTGAACTCAGCCCTCAAAGTAGTCACCATAGATGTATTATAGAGCTATGGCCACAAAAAATCACTTCTCAGTAGTTCATTTCATATGTGTTTGTTTTTATTCCCAGCAAACCTGAAGTGCCATCAAACTGTAAATAAAATTCTTTCCATCAGAATGTGAAATCTTGAAATATTCAGCTGCAGGCTAAGTCTTACTCCTCAAGCATCATTCCTTTATTTAAAGCTATTCTCTGCTGCAGACTGTTACTCTGTTGGCAGAACCACTTCCTGGGGCACTCAGATGAAGGAGATGTGGCTGCTGACAATTTGTCTTCAAAATCCCCTGTTTGCTTGAGGAAGGCTTATTATTAATAGATGCCTTTAGCAGATAGTGAATCTTTTAATTGCCAATTTCCAGTCTGCAGAAATTGCTCATAGTTCACCAGAGCAATAGTCATCATCAGCTTGTAAAGGCCTTTTGTTTGCTCCTGGCATGAGCTCAGTGTCATCACACCCATTAATCTGAATAAACTGCATGTTGTTTATCTCCATCATTTCTGTGAGCTGGTGATGAGCCCTGTCAGTCTCACAAACATTGAGATGAATGGGTTTCCTTGGAAAGCCATTGCTGGGACAGGAAAAAACAGAGACAAAAGAATAAAGTGCTGAGGAAAAGAAAGATAAAAGTTAAAAACTGGGTATTAAATTGAATTGCCTGGATTTGAAAATAAAATTATATTCTTTTTTGGCCAAACTGCTGGTAGGTTGACTTTGAACTGTCTGAAGTCAGTGGGAAAGATGCCTGTCTTCCATGGGAGCAGGGTCTCTTGTGGGAATGGGTGTGCATTTTTTACCAGGTAACTTCTGAGTCAATACAGACAGAGCTCTTTCAGCTGGCTGAGTCGATTGATTAAGCTAAGTACAATATGACCCCCAGACCTCTCAGTTGATCAGACACATGTGACAGGCAGCACAGTGGAGAGAGCCCAAGGCTCTAACCCAGACCTGTGTTCATCCTGTGAGCAAACCCAGTGTGAACAATCTTCTGGTGACCCCTCTCCACTCCCACTGAGCTGTAACAACGCTGATCCTGTGGGACCTGCAGCTCCAACTGAGATCTATTTCATCCAGGAAGGGAATAATGCTTTCATACTTTCGTAGCTAAGTTCAGTGTGCATTTGGAGAGAAATTACAAATTAATAAATTATTATGTTAGACTGCACAAATTATTTCAACAGGTCACTTTAATGGATTTATTTTTATTGTTACACTGAAGTTTGGAGTGTTTAGTGCTGTGGTGGAGCAGCTGTGGTCTCTGTGGAGCAGAGACACTGGAACCCACGTGCTCATCTGAACCTCATTGCACTGAAGCACTTTTTAATGGGTTGAAGCCCCTTGTCGGTGCTATGGGAGAGCCACCCTGACCCACTTCTCACCCTGTAAAGTGCAGTGCAGGAAACAGTGGATGTGCAGCACAGAAATCCTTGTGCAGGTTGCTGTGAATATGCAGAGACCCATCTCTAGAAACAGAGAGGGAGAAAAGCTTCTTTCATGTTTATTTTTAAGAACCTGGATAGTGTGAAAAATTTGCTAAAGTAGCAATTCTTCGGATTCAGATAAGCTTTCCCCATATATTTCTTATCTCCAGTGGCTGCTGATAATGACTGGCCTTCTCACCTGCAGAGCTGCTCAAGGGTACATTACAATGTCAAGTGCCAAAGGAAATCGGTCACATATTCATGAATGCAAGCTTATGTCCCAATTTCCAATGAGCAGTTTCATTTGATGTGACAGAACGCATGCAAATTGGGATATTGGCAGGAGCAGAAAAAGTTTTTTCTGCATACGATGTTACAAAAGAAAGCATCAGTGTCCGCATATATTAAATTAATCTGTTTTTAAGGTAGCAATGCTGTAAGGTACAGCTCTTGCATTCAGTGTTTTAAAAACAGAATTAGGATTACACAACAATTTACAGAGAGGGTTTTCATACTAATGAAGATGTAATTCCTGAGGGTGACTGTCCCCAAGTGGCCTCAGTGGAAAGCCTACAACTCTAAGTCCCAAACCGCAAGTTAGGTACAACAGTGTCTAGTTGTGTGCCTAATGGTAATTAAATGCTGAGGATTCTGAGGCTGCTGATCTCAAACTTTAAGTGGTGCTTATTTAAAAAAAAAAAGAAAAAAAAGGAACCCAAAACCAGGAGATCAGGCAAATTTAGAAGTTTGGGGGTTTTTCCCCCTTTCTAAAAGTTTATATAGATCCAATCCAAGTGGACAATGCCACTGTTGATGCATTTACAGTTTTGTCTCTGGGTTGTGAGGTCTCTGACTCTGTAGTATAACTGCAGAACATTTGTGCAAAATACTGGCAATAAGGAAATAAGAAGGAGCAGAAATATTGGCAGATTTGGTAATCTCCCTTTTTTATTTTCTCCTTTCCCCCTTTCTATTTGCTTGGCCTCTTTACTTCTTCCTTGAGGCATATTTTCATCTCATGTTGCGGCCTGTGCACATCAATTACACTGGCAGCTCTTACAGAGTAAACCCAGTAACCTGGAGAGTTACCAGTGCAGTAAATGCTTTTTTTTTCCCTTTGGCAACGATCAAAACACAGGATGGCTCATGGCTCAGTGTGCCTGATCTCTTGTGTTTAGGGCAGTGCTGCTGGCATGTGTGGTCAGTGTTTCTGTGGTGCTTCTCCTCCTTAGTGCTCACACTGTTCCCAGAGCTTTGCAGAGAGTTCATCTCTTCGTCCAATTGTTTGACTGCTTTTTAAATGTCCTACTAAATGACCACTTTAAGGAAATTTTGTTTATGGGTAGAATGTCACGGTGATTTCAGAGGTGGCTTCTGGAGTAGGACTTGTGATGACAATTTTTGCCTCGTCTCGGACTGTCTATTCAGTGATTCTCTCCCTCAAAAAAATTGCCAATTCCACATTCAGACATACTCATATATATATATATATATATATATATATATATAGGTATGTATGTATATATGTTGCTCTAATTCCAGACATCTGATAACTGCTTATATCCCAGAGATACCCTCTGAGACTGGGACCAAGCTGTGGTCTTATTGAGGAGGAAGAGAAAAAAAAAAACCTTGTTCTACTGGCTAGTTTCAAGGTGGAAAAATTGAGGTTTTGTGAGTGTTTAAAAGTGGTAGGAGCTGCAGACAGAATGGAACTTAACCTTTAGATAGCTTATGTTCTGCAGATGGATATCTTGGAAAAGACTAATCTTGTATTGTAATGCTGGACTGTGTTCCAGATGGAGAGAATAAATTGAGTTGGCAGAAAAGATGAGCTGTACTTTGTTTCCATAACTGAATTACTGGCCTGAAATGAAAGGTGGAAGGGCTGGCATGTGGACACCCAAGCCTGCAGCAATTTGGGGACACCCACATCCCTGCAGTGACTGTTAAACTCATATGTGCCATGCAGGCAGGGCATGCTGAACTGCAGAGGAAGAGGTTTCCACCTCAGAAAGACAGGCTGTAGTCACGGCACCTGGAACAGTTCAGACAGAAAAATGTTGGAAATGTTTTCTTTTCCCATTGCTTTTTCACTTAGGCTGCTGTCCATGAGGGCTAGATCCATGCCCAACCTCTTCCTCTCATTCCTGGCAGTTTGAAGCTCTTCATGTGTCTGAAATATTTGGCCACCTTATCGCATCTCATATTTCCTTCACCCCTTATTTCTTAAATTGTTTGTTCACAATTTTGAGAATCAAATTATTTTACAGGAAGTGTCTTTTCTTCACTCAGATTAAAATTTTGCAAGTTTGGTATAGCCTTGCAACCTATAGACCACCCTGGCCTGCAGGACTTGCATTCTCTTTGTGTTTTTCTCTCCTGAGCTCATTTGCACCTTCAAATGGTTTCTTGCTGTCATCTTTCCTATTTTTCTCCTGCATCTCTCCTGGTTGCTCTGCCAACATTCCTGCTGCCACCTATCGTAAGTCTGGAGATGCCATCGCTGTTCCCCAAGCCATGTTTGCACTGAGCACACACATTTAAATATGGATGAGCCTGGATAGATTCCACTTTGTCTTTTGCCTGGCACTGTTATAAGCTTGTCATAAACACTTCCTAAAGGATTGCCACATTGAAATATTTAAGAAGCTGTTTAATCTAGTCACACTGATTAAAAATATTTAGTTCTTTAATTCACCTCACTCTCTTGCTTCTATTTGTTATATTTACTATACAGCTGGCAAATTTGTTGAGAAAAAAGATCAACAAATAATGATATTAATCTAAGTAACTTGCATATTTTTGTTATGAAAGGCTCATTTTTTGCCACTTCCTGCAAAGGAGGAGTCAGCAGGGAAGAAATACACAAAAATGAATATAAATATTAAATATTTATAAAATATAAATATAGTTAAATAATTGCTTAGGCGGAGAAAAAGCTATAACTGAAAAGACTTTCGAATAATTTTATTTCAGGACTTCAAGCCTGAATTATAGCATCAATGGCAGTTTTGCCACTTCTGTCTCTAGGAAAAACTTTTTACTGCCCTTCAATGTCTGGTAAAATCAACAGTCCTCTGAGAAGTGTCAAATTATTCGTGACTTTGGCTCTGAATGCAGTAAGCTCCTGCTTGATGTGTCATTAGTTCAAATCCAGTTAGGACGAGGAGGTTTTGCCTGTTCTTTGTCTTTCATTCCCCTGGATAGCTTGCCATATCTAATTAATATTTTGTCACCCATCACTATCTAATTCCTCAATGCTGTCTTCCATATGAAATGTTTTAATCTATTTTGCTCTTTGTACCATGTGTTGTATAACAGGCTCTAGCCAGTAGACAATAGAAGCAGCTGCCTCTGGTGTTAAAATGTGTGGCAAACATGTCCTGTTCTGTGCTGCACTTCTTTGATGCTCAAACCTTATGGTAAGTCCCAAAACTCAGAAGCATGTAATAAAAATTAGTCTAGAGAGCCAAAAAATCTCTTATTATCACCAGCAAGTAGCAAGAGTCCGTGTTACCTTGTTCATCATTCTGTGCATAGGATAAATTATGTATGTGTTGGTGGTGGTGAAGAAATAAATAATAGAAAATAATAATCAGTTCAAAGTATTTCCATGATACATATTTGTAAATAGAGCTAGCTGCAGGTTTGTGGAAGCCTTTATGAGGTTGGAGATGACCATTCTGTCATGGTTTAACCCCAGCTGGCAGCTCAGCCCCACACAGCCTCTCACTCACTGCCCACCAGCAGGAGGGGGAGAGAGCCCAAGAGCAAAGTGAGAACACTCCTGGGCTGAAATAAAGACAGGTAAAGCCAAAGCACACAGACAAAGCAAAGCAAGGAATTCATTCCCCACTTCCCACGGGCAGACAGGTGTTCAGCAAGGCTCCCCCAGGAGTGGTGACTTGGCAATTCAAACACCACCACTCTGAATGTCCCCTCCTCCTTCTCTTCCCCAGCCTGAAATGCTGAGCATGACACCACAGAGTCTAGAATACCCCTTGGTCACTTGGGCCCTCTCCCAACTCCTTGTGCACCTCCAGCCCCTGGGTGGGGTGGGCTGAGGAGCAGAAAAGGACTTTGATCTGTGTAAGATCTGCACAGCAATAACTAAAACATCCCTGTGATATCAACCTCGTTTTCAGCACAAATCCAAATCATACTCTCATACCAGCTACCAGGAAGAAAATTAATTCTGTCCCAGCCAAAATTACCACACCATTGATGCCTTAAAGAATTTGTCCAGAAGTGTTTCAAGAAGTTGCTTGGGAAATCTTTAGTGTTTTTCCTGTTTTTTGGGTTTTTTTCAAGGTTTATCTACTTGCTGCATATTGGCCCTTCTCTTTTTGGTGTAGTATGATGGGAGAGATACAAAACATTACTGGAAAGAAGAAAGGAGTTAACCTTGATCAAAGTTATTGAAATGTGTCTGTAGTAACTTTTTTTCCCCATTTTGGTTAAATTTGTCAACTTCTGGCTCATTAGAATGGGTCCAAAAATCCTCCAAAAGTCTTCCAAATACATTGTGAGATTAATTTGGGTGTATGAAATGCAAATTTACATAGTCATATGGTTTAGGAAAGCACTGAGTGACCACTCTGCAAATTTTTTAGGTGTCATAAATTAGTCTTCTATTTTTATTTTCTTACATGTTTATTCTAGCATGACTACAGCTATTCTAAAAATTAATGTTTTATCTGCAAAATCTTGACTGACATTACTTTGACCTACTTAATTTATAATTTCTAATTCTTTAAATCTGTTACAGTATTTAGATGAATCTTCTTCAGCTACCTCGCAGGTTTAAAAAAAAAACTTGTTACCCTGGTATTTATCTCAGCTGTTTCATGTAACTGACATTTTTGGAGCCAAATCCTCTATTTCAGTTGAGAATGGGAAGGCAGAATGATTGGAAACAATTTACAAAGTATTTTTGCATTGTTGGGAAGCCTCAATATGCTGTAAAGTGTCTCAGAAGTGCCTGTGCCAGCACGTGCTCTCAGCCTGCCATGGCCCAGGGCTGGTGCACACAGAGCTGTGCTGACCTCCTGGAATAATTTCTCTTCTTGTTTAGGTTGCTGCTTTCTGCCTTCTCTCATGGCACATTTCTGTGGAGATACAGAAACTTAGCTGACAGTGAATTGTCCTTTCCCTGTCATTTATGTGTGTTTCCACAAGATGTTTGTGATTTAGCAGGAACCAGATATTCCTGGATCCAGATATTCCACAGCAAGCTCAGTGCTATTTTCTTTCTCCTGTCTGGTGAGTCCAAGAGCAGAGGATAATCCAGACTGGCATTTCAGCTGCTGCTGCCTGCAGGCAGCTCTTAGCTTAGGAGGGCGCAGCACAGCTGAGTGCCAGTGCACCTGGAGCTGCTTTTCCTGGGACCTCCCCCGTGCCTCCAGCTCCCTGACCCGAGTCCCAGGAAGATGCCGGCGTGCACAGGCCCCTGAGCTGCTCAGCTGCTCAGGAGCCAGAGGCAGCCAGAGGCAGCCCCCCCTGCTTGGCTCTTGCCTGCCAGGCCTTGGTGCAGCTGCAGAACTGTTCTGGCCCCACTGCAGCTGCCCTTGGTGCTGGGCTGAACCCATGCACTGCTGCAGTGCTGTGGGCATGACCTAACCAATGCTGGGTGCAATTCAGCTGTCATTAACAGCTCCCTCCTCCCTCATTTTGATGGAGGGAATTTCTTGTATTTTTGTTTTCCTTGGAATAAAACTCCTTGAGAATTGAAATCTCAGAATGTACTGGTTTGCAATCAATACAAAAGTGCTTATCTCTAGCCTTGGGCTTGAGAAGCACTCAGCTTGCAGCAGTACCTATCTATATGTATTTAACGACTCAAGTACTTTCCAAGAAAACAGCAGGAGCTGTTTGATCTCTAAGTAATGCTGCACTTCCATGTGTCCTATGAACTGGGCATCTTCATTCCACTTGCTCAAAGATGTGAATTCTGGAGCATGCAAAAGCAGGGAGGTAAGAATGTCACCCTGCTAGTTGAACCATTGATATTTTTCCTTGTCTCTTCAGCCCCATCTCAGCCTGATTTACATCTTCTGTGGAACTGTTGCACAGAATTGGACACTGGTGAAAGTAACTGGGTTGTTACAGTAGAAAAGCCTTTCCCTTCCTACTGGAGGTGTAGGAACTGCACCCTTTGCTTGCCTGAATACCTTTATTTGGGCAAAGCCATTGGAAATAAATTCCAGTCTGAGCTTTGGTCTAAAGGGGGCCGAAATGCCCAATGTCTGGTGAAAGGTGGCCATGGGGCCAGCTGCTCTCACCACCCCAGGCTGCTTTTAGTAGAGGAACAGAAGCCAAAAAACATCAGGATTTTGTTTTGGTGTTTATTTTTGTGGGTTTTTTTTGGTTGGTTGGTTGGTTGGTTGGTTGGTTGGTATTTTTTGAGGTTTCCTGTGGTTCTCTGGGCTGGATTCTATTTGAAGGAATCTGGAATCTGTGGAATCTGTGTAGCAAACAGTGACCTTAGGAATCTGTGTAGCAAACAGTGACCTATTGTTATTATTAAATCACAAAAGCTATCTACTGACAGTGGGACTATGTGAGTCCTACCATATTTCCAGATAGTTTGAGGGTAGGGTAAGCATCAAGGACACTTTAAAGTAATCTTTTGCTTTTAAAAGGCTTGGATGTCCACAGGTTTGAAGAGGGATTTAAACCTTTAATGAAAACAGAAGGGAGTGGCAGAATCATTTAAGAAAAATGGATCATATCATACAGGGGAATTGAGCCAAGTGAGGATGTCAGGCCACTGAATGAGATGAAATAGTGGCATTCAATCCTTCTAGTTCTTATACTGAAAACAGAACTGACCTCTTGGTTCTGTATGTCAGAACCTGGGGTCCTGCTAGCACTGCTGTATTAATTTTCTGGAATTAATAAGGGTCTTTTTCTGAGCATAGAGAGTCTTTCTTTTGAAGCCCTTCCTTGCTTGGGGGAGAAGGGCATTTATTTATGCTTATGAAGCCAGATTTTCCCATGCACACTACAGGATAAATCCCACTGAAATCAATTAAAGAATATATGTCATAAGTGACCATTCAGTATGAGGAAGGGTGACAAAATCTGGTCTGTAGATAAATCACAGGAGGAGAAAAGTCTGTCTTCATACTTTATAAATCCTTAAGAAAACACAAGACAGATTGGTATAAACATGTTGCAGAAATGGAGGTGAGCAGAATTTCTTCCAAATACCCTGATAACTGGGTTGTACCCTACAAGATTAAGCTGGTGATGAATACATAAATAAACTAATTAGCAGCATATTCTGTGGGAGACTAATATCCTGCTGTATTAGCCCAAAGTACTGGGAACCAAAGTGAAAAGAGGCAGATGAAAAGATGGCAAATAAAGGCCTTTAAAGGAAAAAAGACAAAAGAAAAAAGAAAATGAAAAATTCTGCCTCTGAACAGATTCCAAATGGAAAATTGACATAGAGGATGCTGGTATTGTCTCCTACCTTCTGTTAGGGCTGTCTTATGGCTTGAACTGAGGAAATCTAAACTTTCTAGACTGGTGCAAAAGGAAAAGCATCTTGAATTCCTTGGCCTGATGCCTTATTGAAGCATCAATTCATATACCATATCAGAGTGGGCCTGGCTAGCAAGTGCTTCTGTTGGAATCCTGAAAAGCTTCCAAGGATATCCAAGCACGGACGCCTGGCAAACAGGAGCTGTCTGTTGAAACCCACAGCCAGTGTCCATCCCAAGAGCTGGACCAAGTGAAAATCCCACCTGTTCTACCTCTGGGTGTGAGGAGATCAGCAGAGAGCTGTGCAGCACCGAGACAGAATTCATGTAGTGCACTCCATTGTGGTTAGTGACAGCAAAAGACTGAGGAGGGAATGTGTCACTACTCAGTGAATAGCTAAAGCCAGAAGAGCATAACTGATTTATTTCTGATTAAAATTTCTTAAAAATTACTGCTGTGACTATTGTACATCTTGACAACTTTTAAACAGAAGCACAAAGCTGTAATTAAAATTACTATATTTAAAAGAATGGCTGTTCTTTTAAGGATATTTGAATATAACTAGAGAATGTACATGCCATGCTAAGAAGAGAAAAATGGAGAAAAGGAAAAGGAAGAAGAAGAAGAAGAAGAAGAAGAAGAAGAAGAAGAAGAAGAAAACCCTTTTGTTCAAACTATAGATGGCTAAATGCAATGAACTCCTAGTAGTGCTCAGTTGTAATGAAAATGCCTTTCATGTCCTTCATGTCCAAAGGATCTTTCTTCCAAGAATTTTGAACTTTTTCAAATTATCAAGGGCAACCTTAAATCTTTGGAGCGTTCTCTGGTGCTACTTATGCAGCCTTCTGTGCCTCCCATGCTGAAGCCACCCCTTGTTGCTCACTGATGACTCCCTCAGGTTTTACTGCTCAGGCCATGGCAGAGAACAATTCTCTGGCTACATTCCTGTATGTGGCACTTGCAAACTTCAGGCTGCTCGTGGCCCCTGTAGCTGCACTGACAGATGACCAGCACAAGGAAGCTGGTTCTCACTGGAAGAGTGAGTTCTCCCCTGTGCTTGGGAAGTGATGGGAGGAGAAGGAGGAGGAGCTGTAAATTTCCAATTTCCTGAATTGACAGATGTAGTCATTTGTAGTATGTCAGCTTTTCTGAGATGTCCTTCCACAAATTCATAAAAAATAGACTGCAGCAATTTTGTGCATGATTGATGATGGTGCATACTTCATCCAGTGTCAAACTCTACAACCTCATGTGATGAGCAGTTTTTCCATATCACTTTTTGTAGGATAGATAAACATTATCTTGAAGTCTGCTTTGTGTGTTTTACTGGCATTATTAATCTGTTTTGTGTCCAGTTCAGTCCCATTAAAGTCGTACCTTCAAGCACATTCGCTGCTGAGTATCTCATCAGGGAGAGATGTATATTTATAATTCCTGCTAAGAGCTTGCCAGTCATACAGTCTCATGCTTTTCCTCCTTCAGAACAACTTAATTTTTCAGTTTATCAGTAGCTGTGACAGTAGAAGCAGTGGGTGCTCTATTCTGAACTGCTTGCCTTCGTATTATTACTCCTTAATGTGTTATATGGTAGTTCCATCTTTCTATCTCCTTTCCTTTGCTTATAGCATCTCTGTAAATTTACAACCTCCTGTATAACCTCTATTACCTTTTGTACAAGTCTGGGAAAAACATGAACAACATTTTTTGAAGCCCCATTCTGTCCTCTTCAGGAGAACATCCATGTAAGCTCGTTATTCATACAGAAAACTAAAGCAGATTTTGAATCTCTTTTAAATCTAGGTAGCTGGGTGAAAAGAATGGATACTTTTTTATTTCATTAGGTATTGTGTGATAGTCACATTGCTTTACCATCCTTCTCCTTTATCACTTCTGTTAATAATCTTGTTTGTTTTCTACCAAATTGTTCCTGGAACTTACATCCCTGGAGCCATAAATTGTTCTGAAATATGTTGAGATTGTGTACTTGTTTATGCAATTTCACTAAAGCCAAATTGGAAAACAATGGCTGAAAGTGACAAGGCTTTAATTCCATTAAATACTTTATCAAAACCATAAAATAATAGATAGTAATTAAATGGTGCAAGCAACTGATTTATGCCTTGTGAGGCTGCAAATGTAGTCTGCTCTCTTGCTGCTGTTTCAGACAAAGGGCAATGACAGTCACTCCATGCTTCATTGACTTGTGTGAAAAAAACAAAACTTGTACAGCCAGGCCACTTGCATGGTCATTTCACTGCTGACATCTTGACACAAACCCTTTTTGGGGTCTAACAGAGATCAGTTCAGCAGCACAGTAATGACCTCATTTAGTGCCATGGAAATCATAAAGCATTAATGCTATAAAGCATCAGATTTTGCTCATTAGTATGTTAGAAAAACATTATTATTAACACTTTATGCCTGTTTATATGAATTCTTAAGAGCAAGCTGTGATACTAAACGGTGGGTGGGTCAGCTATGCTCTCTTTAGTCAGTTTGGAAGAAAAGACAGGGACTCCCAAATTCCACTTTCCTGTGCACAGGGGACCAGTGAGGCAGTGCACACAGCTTCCCCTCCCAGGCCTGTTCACACACAGCTCGAGCATTCCTGTCTGCCCAAGTCACTGCTGACAGCTTCAGCCTTACATCATTTCAGAGAACTGGGAAAGACACCTAGAGCTCAGCAGCATTGTCTTGTATCCATGCACAGCTCAACCCTGCTGCAGGAAAGGTGACTCATCCCAGTTTCTGTAGGTGAGTTCTCCTCCAGTTCCATCATTTTAATATCCTCTCGTTTTAATATCCTCTCAAACACTGTGACAGGTGAGATGAGTCTGACGCCAGGGATCTTAGCTGCAAGTGTGAGGGGCAGCTGTGTACTCACATCCCCTCAGGAGATGTTAGAGCTGGTATTGCTGCCTCTGGCTGGAGTTAACATCTGATGCCAGCTGGCACCAGGGAAATGGTGATCAGGATCAGTTTCTTCAGCTCTTTGGGAAAACCACATATTCTTTAATGCATAGTGGCTCTTTCCTCAATGTTTCTGGGTTGGTTCCCTCTTAAAAGGCACTAGAATATGTTGCTACTTCTGTGGAAAATACTTTCTGGAGATTACAGTGTCATGTCATTTTACGAATGAAACAAAGGCATTTCCAGCTCTGCTCTGCAGTATAACACCAGGAAATCTCAGAAGCCTGGCTCCTGACATACTAAACTTTACCTGGCTTCCTGATACCCAACCAGGCTTTGTGTTTTAAAGCACACACATGTATGTGATATTCAGAGGTTTGAATTTAGGTGGCCAGATACCCAGGAGTGAGCTGCATCATTAAAGATGCTTTTTATGACAGAATGCAAATGTGGCTTGGTGTGTAAGGAGGACAGGAGCAGACTTTTCTCACTGGTCCCCAGTCACAGGAACAGAGATGATGAACAAAAATTGAAATGCTGGAAATTCCATATGAATGTCAGAACCTTTTACACTATGAGTTGGTTTAACACTGGAACAGGTTACCCAGGGAGGCTGTGGTGTCTCCATCCTTCCATCCTTTGAGATTCTCAGAACCTGACTAGACACAGCCCAGGGCAACCTGTCCTAGCTGACTGTGCCCTGAACAAAGGGTAGGAGTAGATACCTCCAGAGGTTCCTTCCTACCTCAACTATTCTGCGATTCCTCAGAGACCAAATATTTGGTGCAGATTATATAAGGGTGAGGAAATATTAAATATAGGTGTGAGAAGAGGACAGAAGACAGGCTCTGCAAAAGGTATAACAAAGACAATTTGTACACTTATTATCGCAGCTGGTGTATGTTTGCTCCTGGAGAGAATGCAGAGCGTACAGTCACCTCTGAGAGAAAGGCCAGGATGTAAGCTAATACTCAAGTCAGTGCTTAATTAACCAAGGAAAAATATCAATAGAGGTGCATGTGAATGTCACAGATAATATGGAAATACAGTTTCTAATTTAATGCAGTAAAGTCTCTAGGCATGCCCACTCCATATAAATGAGATCTAGGCCAATATTAAATAGAAAGGGTGATAAAGTAGGGAAAGAAAATCTAATCTGGAACAGCTTGCTGCAGTATTATCAGAGATGTACTGATAGGGATCATCTGAGTTTCTGAACAACTGTACTTTCAGTTTCATAAATATTGTTTTTAATGTGTTAATTTGTCATTCAGACTTCTGTTTGTAAGTCAGTGTTCCACTTTGGCTCAAACAAGTCTATGAATTGTTTGTAACCTGAAGCCATTGCATTGGTACCACAAGCTGTCTTGTAGAAGAGGAGCATCTCTCAGAGCTGCAGCAAGGCTGGCCTGCCACACCCAGCGAGGGAGAGGGAGGCTGCCCACACCCCACCTGGGGCCTGCATGTCCAAAACAAAACAATTCCTCCCCTTTTCACTGCAAATCCTGTGCCCTCCATTCCCAGAGTGGTGCTGGCACATGGATCTGGTGATGCACATCCACTTTGTCATGTGAACATCTGGAAGTGATGTACCTGGAAGTAAAGAAAGGTGTTTGCTGTGCTCTGATATTGGGAAATGCAGTGTGGCAGAGAGCTTAGGTGGTCATTGGTAAGAGATTCTGCTCCCTGTTGAATCATTCAAACCCAGCTAAATCTTGATGTATTCAACGAGAGCCCTGTGATCTTGGATTGAAATAACTCCAGTAAATTGGGCACTGCTGTTTCTGTTACAGGCCCTTATTTGGAGGTCAGATATGCTTCAGTGGCATGACTTTACACTGAATTTCTGATGTGTCAACACTGCAATCTGAAAGGAAATGGCTTTAAAGTAATACCCACAATGTTATGTTTCCCTTTTCAATTGCTGTCTGAGTAATCCATCCTGCTTTAGTTGTGTCCTTATTTTCCTGCTCTTGAGCTCTAAGCTTTGCATAGCAGCCACAATGCTTTCTGCACAGCATATCAAATGGGTTGTGTAGTCCATAGCAGCAGCATCTGTTTCAGTTCTTGATCTGAGCCTCCTTATTCACCCAACTTCATCCTTCACTGTGACTTCTGGGGACTTTTTTGACAACAAAATAGTAAATCTTCCTTGATTTGATAAATCTCTCTGTAAACATGTGTTGTGTTCATGAATGCTACAGAGTAGCTCTGGAAACTGTACATCTTTTCCTTATAAATCACAGACAGTGTGGGCAGGGATTGTGGATATTCTTCACAACTTCCTGCACAGTGATCCAGTCTTCCAAAAATAATGTTAATGCCAGGTGGGAGCCAAACAGTTTCTATAGTTTGGGTGCTTTTCTTGTATCAGTGGGAACATCCAATCTTGCCATACAAGGCCTTGTTATTATCAAACACTTTGTAAATTAACAGTTCTACTTAAAATTAAACCCACTGGTGGTAGTAATGACAATGGTCTAGGACAAATCTGTCAGGCAGGAATTCCCAGAAGTGTTGTTTCTCTGAAGTCTGTGGGTTGCATGGGTTCTATTCTTTCCCCAAATGCCTGCTGCTGACCACTGATGGAAGGAGGATATTGTGTGCAGATTCTTGCTTGGCCCAGTGCAGGAGCCATGTTCTTAAATCAGCTGCCTACTCAGGGTAACTGGCTGTTTCAAGAGTTCTAAATTAATTTGATCCAGCAATTTAATTTTTAAATGCTCTGCATTCCATGACTGTAACACACAGTTCTCTGGTTGTGTTAATGATGACTACATTCAGCCAGGCCAAAAAAGTAAAAAGAGTAGCAAAAGGAATACCCATGCAGAGTGGAGGATGTGTGGGAAAAACATCAATATTTTACAGCAAGAAATCACCAATATTATTGGGGGAAAAGGGATTTTTCAGACCTGCTAGTAAGAAATACAATATGTGAAAAATGAGGAAATATAGAGATGACTGAATCCATACAATTAGGAGAATGAGTAAGCATCACAGAGTGCCTCTGTCTTTCACACCATGTAATTGATTTTTAACTAATTCTATACCCAGAGAAACTAATCCTTGTGTGAAAAAAAAAAAAAATCATTGGATCTAAACCAATAGGTCACCAAATACTGCCCCAGGAATCCTATGCAGTAATATGGGTACAGATGTGTTGGTCTGCACCGAGTTTTGAGTACAGGTCTGGCTGTGCACTGCCTGCCCTGCCATCACTGCAGTGTTGTAGTCAACTCAGGACAGATCACACATCCTGGGAGGAGCACCAGCAGCAGGTAGGGAGGGATGCCCAGACCTGGATGTTGGTCTTTGTGCTGCAGTTCTTCAAGGCTCCTTTTCCCTGACCGCCCTTGTCTGCAGATGTGACCAAGTTCCTCCTGGCCATGATGGGCTCTGTGCCCACTCCCAGGTCCTGTTTGCCTTTGCTGTCCAGGCAGAGCAGGCGTTGTTCTCTGAGCACCCACTCTGCTCTCTCTGAAGAAACAACACCAACTGTACAGTCAGGTGCCCTGCTGTGTGTTCCATTTTTGTGCTTCATGCCAGCTCCCAGGCAGGAATATCGCATCACTGCACAGGAACGTTTCCATTCATGTAACTGTGATTTCCTGGTGCTCCAGATCCCTTTATCTTGTGCTCATATGCACAACTGCCTGTATCTGTGCACTGCAGAAGGATGCATCCAGAATTCATTTTCTTTCTCACATAACATGAAAGGTATTTCTGAAAGAGTAGCTAGTGAAGTGATGAGAATCCTCCAGGCTTTGAAGTCTAAGCTTTGCTGGTGTGATTAGTTTAAATGGCTCATTTGCCATTTAGGGAAGTGGTATTGATGGGTTTGGGTTTCTTCACCCCTCCTCTTCTGTTTTGAAATTCGATATCACCCAACAAGGACTATTGGGAGCAAGCTCAAAGCTGCTGTTGTGTTTCCCAACAGGAGCCCTCCAATATATGTGGAAAGAGGAAATTATCTGGCATTTCTGAACTGTTCTTTTGGTTGCCAATGTGCTACTTTGCAATGAAAATGTTTGAGAAGATGGTGGTGGGTGTGTAATACAAACTCTCCACAAGCACAGGGCACTTCCCAAAATACTTGTTTCTGACTCACAGAGTTCAATAAAAGCAGATCTGAGTTCTCTGGGCACCCAGCTGGACCTTTTCTGCAACAGTTATTCAGCTTCTCAGATAATCTCCCACAACGAGGATTTGTCTTGGTATTTGTTGCCTAAGTTTCATCTTCCCCTCATTAAAATGAGCTCTCAGCCAGCATAACCAAGACACATCTGCCATTTATGCAGTCCAGACTTCCCTGTGGCTGGATATTAAGAGGAACTGCATGATGAAAAAACTCACTTATGCTGAAGAGCAATTTGATTTACCAACATGCAAAAAATCAATCTTAGAACTCATCACAAGAAACCCCTTATGTCACTCAAACCCTCTTTTATTCAACAATTCTGGATCTGCTGTCAGCAGAGAAATGGGTTTTATCTCTAAATGCACCAGAGATCTCTTGATTCTCAGCATCCTACTCACATCAAATGAAACTTTTCAAGGCTGTTTTCTACTTGTGGGTTTTTCTGGTTTTGTGCTACACAGCTAAGATCCCAGGGCTGTAAACCGTGTAATTGTTGAGCAATCACAGTTCCAGCTGAGGCCACTGCGATCTTAATCTTGAATATATGAAGAACTGTATAATAGTCTGAAAATTCAGGTTTTAAACAGCTTGTGTTGGGTACCCAAGTTTAGCTGATACTCCTTACTCAGTTCATGTTCCATAAAAATGGCAAAAACTGTAACTTTAACACCCCTGAAAGTTTATAAAAACGAATGCATTGATGTCTGAAGCATTCACACTGTTCTGATAAGCACCGCAGAAAAGCCTATGAAGAAATGAATAATTCTGTTTTCAAAGCAGAATCTGAATAGCGTGCAATAAATAATGCCTGGTGAGAGTGAATAATGAAGAGAAAATAAACTATTGAAAGCTACACATTAGTTGAACATTGTTCATTCTGCACACTGAATGAGGCAAGGGCCTTATGGAAACCAGCATATGTGACAGTGTCATTTACAGTGCTATCGTGGTGCCTGTGCACCAACCACATGAATTACTGTTTCACAGGCAACCACACCATTTTGTGTGCTTGATTAGCAGCCTTTATAATGTAAGCATAGCACAGTTTTTGTGTGCAGTAAATAAGTTCCATGGTTTTTAACTCATTTGAAGTCCCTATTTCAAGATCTGAAGACTCTGAAGCCTTTTCAGTTAAATGGTTCTAGGGTTATTCTGTTCTTTTATGTGGGGGAACAATTCATTCTCCCTGCTTTAGCTCTCTGAAATATGTGGACTATTTTATTTGAAACTCAGAAAGAAAATAAAGCGTGAGCCTGGTGCAGGTATTTCACATGATGAATTTTATTTATATTGTGAGAACAGAATTCCATCATGGAAATTGGTGGGCAGGGTTGCTAACTTCAGTGTTTCCTATTGCACCACTGTTATTTAGGAACATGGTGATGGCTCATGCACCTCACTCATGCACCAGCAGTGACTGGAGATGCCAGACTGCTCAGAGGCACCAGGCTTGTTTATATGTATGCCCTATGCTGCTGTTACTCACAGAAGGAAAAATGTGTAATTATTCCCCATCGAGGCTAGAGCAGCAGTCTGGTTGGCCTCCAGGGACTGAGGAGGAATTCCCTGGTTTCATAAGTGGGTTTGGTAAAGAAATACTGGACAATACCAATAGGATTTGAAGGAGACTTTACATGTGAGACAGCAATGCCACGTTTTGAGATCTGGGTGGGATGGGAGTGAATCATGAGAGGTATTCAGGTTGCTCACAGTCATTGTGAGGATGGAATGGATTTACATTAAGTTTGCTGCTGCCTAGATAAATATTAGTGCAGAGGACACAGAAAGGTGCCAGAATACGATGGCCGGTCTGATTTCCCACTTGGTAGCAGACAGAGAATTTAGGATTTGACAAAAGCCATGAACAGCTTTGGGGTCATTAACCAATAAGCTCCTATTGCCCACAGCAATAGCTAAAGAAAAGCTACCATTCCACTTAAATTTTGCTTTTCAGCCTTTTTTAGGGGGTAATCATTACTTTTTATCCACTGACAAGTTCCCATTCTACTGATCAGGAATCAGTCAAATCAGACTGGCTTATTTCACAATAAATTCTTAAGTTCATCTTTTACATCTGAATCCTTGTGCACTTGGTTAAAAAAAACCAGCCCAAACCACTATGTTGTACTATGTCAATTGTTTACTCTTCCATTTAATCATAGGAACACTGTCCTGCCCTTTCAGCTTCCTTTGGAGATGGATGAATTCCCAGAGATGTCGAGGAAATCAAGGGACTTTAACTTAACATGAAACAATGGCAGTTTAAAATTTTTATAAGGGTGCCAACCATGCTGGTTTAATTTTTGATAAGGGATGATACTACATTTCTGCATTTTTAATAGGGAGACTGACAAAAGACTCACTTAAGATACCTAGGAAGTCAAACTTCTACAGTAGGACTGTAACTCATTCAAATGTTAATGGTAAAGATACCAGGACAGTATGTCCTAAAAAAAAAATCATTAAATACTCACTAGTGTTGCTGCATAAAAGTCAAAAGATTACTTTTGATTTGCAGACTTGATTACAGACAACTACTGTCTTCTTTGATTACAGTCACAATGCTTTCAGGTTCTTCAGATTGATTTGGAAATAATTTTCATATTTTGAAATCCTGATGTAGTAAAATCCAGGAAAATACCACCCCTCCCTACAGGTAAAAACAGAAAGAATTTTACTGACTTTCTGTTTGTCCAGGGAATTAGTCTTTGAATTTATAAACCAGATTTTTTTAATGTGTTTCAGAAAGATAAGTAACCTTAGACTACTAAACTCTTAAGAATATGTACAAGAGAAGATTGATGCCATTGGTTCAAATTTCATTTGCTAGCCTAAGTTATGACTTAGGACCAGCAGATCATAACACAGGCATATAAGACACAGTAATACTTGATTTTTTAACATTTGGACTATCTAGTTTTACAGATTATCCTCCTTAAGAAGACCTATGTTTATCCATAAAACATTTATATTGTGAGGACCACTGCAAGAAATATGATGGTCACTTTCTCTCAAGGTTAGGTTTGTGCACTTTGGCTATTCTGGGGGGAGTTGAATTGTGAAATGAGATCTATCACCATCCATGCATCGGATCTGCTGGGCTGAATGGGAAGAAGCTCAGCTCAATTGATGGGGAATAGGGCTTCTCATAGGGTTTTGTGCAGTGCCCTGTTATTTGCACACCCCATTGTTGCCAGGCAGTGTCATGGCCCATGAGCCAACTCTGTCACCTCTGCAGTGGATCACAGAGCCACCCAACCATCTGCATCCTGCACGTGTGCACAGATGGGGACAGAGGGGTCCCGGGGGGGCTTCCTGAGGATCCCACACACACCTCATTGTGGGGAGTGTGCAACAGGACATTCCTGCACTGCCCCCAGCTTGTGGGTAACAGCTACAAGGTTGTTGATTGTCTTTCATGGGACTGTTCAGCCCTGCCTCATTTTTCTTCCCTCTCTCCTGCATAAATTTTCCTGGCCTGGCAAATTTTTGAGAGGCCAATAATGCTGTCAGACCCTAGATGAACATGAATAATAGCCTGTTTGCACAGCTGATAACTGAGCTGTAAAAACGAATCTGCTCCCAGATGAAACTTGACATGCAAAATTTAAGCTTGGGGAACAATTCTTTGTATGTATCCTGAAAAAAAAAATAATTACTTGGACTGCTTAATTTTTATTCATCCCTAAAATAAAAAACCCTACAGGAGGGTCAGCAGAGAAAGCTCCTGTGTTTTGACACAGAACATGGAATTAGCTTTAAACATAAAATACAGCAAATGTTTAATCTGCAATAAAGTTGAATCTGCTCATTTTGCAGAAGAACAATGGCTGAGGGTCGAAGCCTTGGGTTCTGCAGTTGCCAGATGGGATCATTTCCAAAAGGGAATTTGGATGGTAATCAGTGTCCGCTGGGATCCATGCCCACCGCTCCAAGTCCGCGTGCCACAAAGGAGAGATTAGGGGCAGAATGAGAATGTGCAAGGCTGGCACGAATCAAAGGGACTCCCTGTAAAACCTATTACATCTGTGCTCTAAAAAATGTATAGAGAAACTGACAGTCAGGAAAATGCAGTTTTGATTGTGCTTTGATGGCTGGGAAGCTAAAATTGTGTGGGTGGGTGGCTAAGTGTAACCCCATGTCCATGCCAGCTTTATTTGACTGGGAGAGCCGGAGTCAGGCCAATTTTCATTGTCCTTTCAAGACTTTCAGAGCAGCAGGATAAATAAAGGAATGAAATGGGGAAATGAATTTATAGACTTTGGGTGTCAAATGATTAATAAAAGGCCCAAACCTTGGTGTTTTGTTCTATTGATTTTGTTTTGGCAAGGCAAAGATAAGATTGTGAACCTGTACAAAGGGATGTGGTCTTTACTTCCCTCTGTGCCTTTGTGGTGGGTGGGTAATTTGCTGAATAGAAGTTTCACTTTTGGACTGAAAGCAGGTGTTACTCTACACTGAATTATGAGATACAAAACACTAAGCCACGTTTTTGGAGCCCACATGGTTGGTTAGTATTAAATCAAAACAGATCCCAAATATTGGGTAGGAATATCTGAATTTCTCCAGTGCTTGCTTTGTGATGGTAAGAGAAATTATCTACTTCTCAAATCAAGTTTCAAGTAAACTACACCAACGTCTTGTGGTGTTTGAGAGCCCCTGTTAGTCCTTGAGGCCTGTGCCCTTAGCAGGTGAGTGTGCCCATGATCTGAGTCCTATCCCCTAAATCAGTTTCCTTAACCCAATCTGGCCACAGGATTTATAATTTCCAGGGGAAAGGAACTTGCAGCTGTGCAGGGCTGTGGCATTGGCTGCAGCCCTTCAGAGCTCTCCTCCAGTGCTTTGTGTTGCCTGGTGTTGCTCTCCTGGGCATTGTGGGCTCCTGTGCAAGTACCAAAACCAGCCTTTCATCACCAGTGGGCAACAAGTATCCAGCAATCCTACTGCTGTCACAGCTTGTATTGCAACAGAGAAATTACTTTAAAATAATAGGAGTTGTGAGATTGGTTTGGACATGTTGAAGCTTTTTAAAGTGGAAGCTAAAGGTAGAAGAGGTTTTTCAGAGACAATAGAGCAGCGTGCTGGTAATGCCAAGGTCATGGGGTTGATCTCTGCATGGGCCATTCACTTCAGAGTTGGACTCAATGATCCTTGTGGGTCCCTTCCAGCTCAGGACATTCTGTGATATGAGCAGGAGTCTCACAAAGAAAAATCACAGTGCTTTGAAGGGCTGTGGAAAGTGCTTGTGGAAGTTCAAACTGCAAGTCTGACAGGAGCTGAGCAGATACACCCATACATCACCACTGGGCTTCACCACAGTCACGCAGAAGGCAAGGCTGGAGCCCAGGATGGCAGCAAATCCAGGACCAGCTGCACTGGTAGGTTAGTTTAGACTCCAAGGATGTATATGCTTGTAGCCTTTCTATCTTGATCCATCTGGTTAGAACTTAACATCTGTGGATCTGAGAGAAGCCTTTGCCTTTGGTGAAAGAATTGGGGATAGATGGGGCAACATTTTGAAGGGTGTGCTGGAAAGGGTGAGAGGAGAGCTGTTCTATGCTTCCAGAAATTAATCTCTAGGACATGTTATTCTGAAGTGCAACTATCACTAGATGCTTTATGTGATATGACAAAATGCCACAGGGACTGATCTATCAACTGCTGTTGTTTCAACTTGGTGTAACAGGCAGGGAATCTGAAAAGACATGTTTGCTGAAACTTTGTTGAAAAGAGCTGTGGCTCTGGGAGTGCTGGAGTTAGGTTTGTAACGCGCACACACACACACACACACACACACATGCATGGATTCTACACGTGGCCTGAGCTCTGTCCTGACATTTCTGAGAAAAGGTTTCTGAGCTTCAATGAAACAAGTTTTTCACAACTCAGTTGCTCTGATGACTCTTCTCAAACATATGGGACTAAGGCTGCATTGCCTGATTCCAGTGTCTCTGGTGAAGCTATACATAGAGACTGCCAGAAGAATATTAGCATTGACTAAGCAAATCACCATGGAAGGTGAGGGCATATTTGAAACTGGGCCCACATTTGCAAGATGATAATTGGATTATTTTTCTATCCTGAAAATAGATCTTCTGGTGTTTCCCTTTTCTTCCCCTTCTCCCTTCCTCTTTTTGGGGGGATTTTAAAAGCTAATTTGATTTTTATCCACTCTGAAAAACAAATAATTTTCCTCTAACCAAGCTCATATCTTTTGGTAATGCTCAAATCTCCATTCATTCTCTCATCATTCAAGAACTGAAAGTGATGAGATGGCAACATTTAATGGGATAGCTTAAAAAGATTATTAAATACAAGCTAGTGAATTGAAAGAGAAAGTAAGGAAAAAACCCATTCCAAATCCAACCTTGAAAAATTTGCTTTTAATGAGTTTTCACTTTAAAAAAGGAAACAAGTATTGGGTTCATACTCCTTCATAAAGAAAGACATCCCTGTCAAGCAGCTATGAGAATTCACAAATTGGATGACAGACTGTGCCCGCTGCTTTAGCACGAAGGCAATAGATCCAGCATGAGCTTGAAAGCAAGATGGGTTTTAAAGTGTTCTGCTGTCATACAGAATCCATTCCAAAATAATGAGAAACATTCCACACAGACAGCATCCTAAATTCCCATTTGGGTATTATTTTCTCATTGATGTTGTAATTAATGCTAAAATAATTTGTCTGCGAGCCTTCAAGATGCTTAGTGCTTTCCAGAGGGCTGCTAGGAGCTGAGGGAATTTGGCACCTCACAGAACCAGACCTTGTCTCCTCTTCTGCCATCCACACACAGAACACCACTGGAGCCTGAACATATAAAGTGTGGGAGAACAAACAGAGCAAGCATCTAGATAGCAGGATTTTTTAACAGGAAAGAAATCTAATCCAGTCTTGGTGCTGCTCCTAGTTTTTCCTTGTTTGTGTCTAAGCCCTTTGGGAGCCACAGAGCAAACAGCAGCCTGTGGTACTAATCTGCTGCTTTGGAGCACTGGTATATGGTCACTGTAGAGCTACATGAGACACTGTCAACTTCAGTTTTGCTGCAATTCATGATTCCTTTGTTAGTAGTAATAGGATGAACAGTTTGAAGTGAGACCTCTTGAAAAAATCCCAGTGTACTTGTTACAAACTGTGGCCTCAAGTCTGCATTTCTGTCAGCTTTCACAGTGATTAGTCACTGTACAACAGCAAAGAGCAGAGCAGTCTAGAGCAGTGCTCCTCTGGCATGCAAAAGATCTTGCCAGACACCTAATCCTCACTTGGTACCTTCATTCTTATACTCATTAAAATTAATGGAAACGGTTCCTGTAGAGGTGGTAGGTTTGGCTGCACTCAGAGATCCATTGTCTGGGATACTACTATGGCAGGGTGCTCAACCTTGGGATGGGAAAGAAGGGCAATTCTGTGTTAACTCCTCTCTAACAGAATAAAATCTTTCCCAATGGACTTCAAAGCATCTCTTACCTTCCCCATACCCCCTTGAAAGAGTTGCTATAGAGAGGCAGGAATGAAGTGGAGAGAGATGGATTTGGTGCCATGCTGGAAAAGTGGTGTGATGGGGCAGGGCTCTCCAGGCAGCTGTTCCCAGGGAACTCTTCCCAGCTGCTTTCATATGGCCAGGGTAGTGCTGCAGGCTGCTGGGTGATGCTGCAGGTGATTTGCTGAGAAAAACCAAGAGCTGACACCTAAAGTGGACTAACCTGGGTTGCAGGGTTGCAGTTATATGTAAAATTTAAGGGAGTGGTTGTAACTCAGAACTGCTCTGAAGACAATAATCCATGAGTGTGAGGTAGGGACCGTTATCTGTTTGTGTGTAAATGTAGTCATTGTCTGTTTTACATTTCAATGGAATCTTTTGGTCACTAAATGCTGCAGTCTCATACCTGGAGAAGAATTGCCCCTGAGATTTTATTTGCCCAGCAGTGTGGCAGTGCTATATCATACTGCTACGTATGCTTGAATAAAGGAGCAGTGGGTTTTAGGACAAAGAATAATTATGGCTGTGGAAGAGAGAGATTCTGGCTTGCAGGAAAGACAATTCTTGGATGACAAACTGATGGGGTTTGTACTTTGATTTAAACCTGACTGTGTCCTCCTTTCTTTAGTAGGCCATGAGCTAACTAAAAATAAGGAAATCATTAGAAGACCTGGAGCATGCTAAGGTGCTTAAACTGACCTTTTAGACATGAAACAAGCAAAAGAAAAGTCATGATGGTTGTGAAAGGTTCCTAAAATGTGAAAAGGGGAGGTGCATCCAACAGGCAAAGAAGTACAGAGCATGGATTTAAGTAAGAAATACGAAAAACAAACCAGCAAACAGCTGACTTAGGGGATTGGAGTTCCCTATAAAGAAGTTGAAGTTAAAAGAGAATAAAATTAAGCCAAGAAACAAAGGAGATTATAGAAGACATTGAACAAAGCATTTTTAAACAATGAAAGTTCCAAAAATAAAAGCATAGAAAAAGGAGATCAAAGAGACACCATTTAGTCAGATACAAACAAAAATATGAATTGGGAAAAAAAAAAAGAAAAAAACCCCAAACTAAAGAATTAAGAACCCTAACTTGCTTTCAGACAAGCAAAAAGGGATTTGTGCAAATGAAAAGTAATATCACCTGTCATTAAAGTGCCCTTGCAAACAGACAGATGAGAATGAGCACAGGGCTGAAGGGTAAAATGCTAATGACCATTGATGCTACAGTGAATGTGGCTAAATGCATGAGTTAAGGAAAATTCCTACAGCCACCCGGGCAGGAGTGGAAGGATTTAAGGAAATTAGAGTGGAAAAATTGGAAATCAATCTAGGGAAACTATGAAAAGAGGAAAAGTAGAAGAAACTTTTCTGTGCAGTTTAAAATGGGCAGATTTTGAAGAAATTCACCAAAAGCAAAAGACTAAAGCATCTTAAACAGATAAATGCAGATAAATAACGTACAAACAAAAGTAGGTTTGTGAATCCCAAAAGTAGAAAGGCAGGTTGTGAAAACTGTTGGTTACTTTGAACACAGCAGGTAAAAAACAGGAGCTGTGTAAGAATCTGAAGGACAAGTCAGAAATGAACCTGTATTTATGCTCTGCTGGGCTTGTGGTTTGTTTTGTGCCTCAGTAGAAGCAGCAGAAAATAAATTTTAGTTTTAAATGTAATATTCAACACTATGTATAGCTGAAAACTCACAGCAGTTTTGGCAAGAAAATTTTACTTTAAAATGTAAATAGTATTGTGGGCACTAATACATCAGTTGGCAGTTTAAGGGATGTGGTCATTGGTGCATTGGTTCAGCTAACTTGAGTTAAAAGGTTTAATTTCAATATCTTTTTGCAAAACATATTACATTAGAATATCTAAAAGCCGTGACGGGATCGAAGGATTGTCTAGTTGAAAGACAAGACTGAAAAAGTCAGCCAATGGGCAGGGCATATTTTCAAAGGTTATTATACAAATGAGGAGAACAGGTTTTTAAATATCCATTTGGAAGAAGAAAGAAATATATTGTAGAAAGACATTAAATTGTTTTGGGGGGATGGGAGATGAGAGGGTAGTAGCACAAATATCTCAGCAACTTGGTCTCTATGGCTTGAAGAGTTTCCCAGTTTTCCTGTTGTTTCTCTTCCCTCACAGCCTGTCATTATACTTTTTTTTTTTTAAACTTAGCAAAGATTTTATTGCTAAAATAATGAAGAACCCATCATTGTTCCATTCCTGAGAGCTCTCTTCACTGGGGGAGGTGCTCAGCTTCTTGACATTCCTGACTGTGATTGTGAGTAAAAAAGCAGGGACTGTGCTCTGACTTGGCACCATCACACCCAGGCTCCCATTGTTAAATTAGGTGATACCTGGTGCCTTTCTCTGAGTCAGGGTGGATGGCATTGGGTCACCTCATCTTGCACAGCAACTCTGTGGCCTCTTGGCTGCCCTGTGGATGCTGAAATGCTCCTGGGCATTGCACACACACTGCACACCAGGTGGGAATGCCTGGAGCACATTGCTCAGGATGGACTCCTGGTCTGAACCTGTGTAGTGGTGTTCTGCACAACAAGGAGAAGTGTACATACAGTGGGCAAAAGCTGGGAACACCAGGAGAACTTCCACCAAAATAAGTTTGGTGCATCACTTTTCACATGCTTCTGAATGATTCAGTTCCCACTCTGTGACTGGGAGGGTGCATATCTGCACACCTGGGAGAGTAAAGAACCTGGTGTATGAATACAAGCCTGCAGAAAATCCAGGGTGCAGGGGGTCAGTTATTCATCCTGACACTTCTCTGATGTATAAGCTGCAGTTAGCATGAGAAATATATAGATCCAAGGGACCGATCATTGAAACATTTAAATATGGAAACAAAGTGTGGGTTTTGCATTAAGAAAAAAATTGAGCTATAATTTGTAAAATAGATGAAAGGAATGGTATGGATGACAAACATCAGACAGCTGGCTGATGGAGCTCTTTAGAAAGAACATTTCACTGTTTTGATGTGCCCCCTTGCTGTGTTAGTGGGTGTCTGATCTGTGATTTGTTGTTTAATGTGCAGCGGTGTGTGACCAACTAGAAGCAATAAACCACAAAGGTAAATTAAAAGGTAAATTAACAGTCTTAACTGCTGGAACATGATGGATGAAATTATATTTCATTTCTCTTTCATACCAAATGGCTTCCTTTGCCCAATCTACTTCTCCCATGGCACCTCCAGTTTCCTTCTTGCCTCTGCAATTCCTCAGAGACACATATGTCCACAAGATGGTACTAGGCTACCAGTAGCCCCCAAGTGGCTGGTCAGTGAAGGCTCTTGAAATTGCTGCTGCTCAGGTGTCACCAGAGAAGTTCACACAAAAAAAATCTCATTAGTGTTGTTTCCTACGAGAGGCATTCAGGCCAAAACACCTGTTTGGTTGTTTTTTAAAATGAAACAAAATTCCATCAGGAATCAGAGCAGATCATTGCTGTGACTGATGCTCTGCACACTCACATCTGTTTTGTACCAGATAGCTTCATTATTGCCTTTGGATCCACTTCCAATTTCAACTAATAAACTAACTTATAAAAGAGAAGAATGAGGCCATGAATTACAGTAGATTTATAAATCTGTGTTTTGACACATTTAAAAAAGAGAAATTTGACCTGATGTATTATAAATACCTCATTTACTTTAAGCAATTATTGTAATCTATCACATTGATGCAGCCAACACAAATATGTGCTACATTTCTCATGCTAAAAATTGTTCAAACAGGCTTGAATAAATTGTTAATACTCTATAAGCTGCTAGTGGAATAGCTCAATGATTAGCTCTTCTCTTCACATGATTCAAAGGCATTAGTGACACTGCTGACTAATGACTTGCAAAATTTTTGTTAAAGACCTAGGTACATTTTTATATGGCAGCCCAGTTCTTAAGTCAATGGCATTTCAGGCTTTGAAACTGAAAAGCTTTGTTACATTGGTTTATGTAAAATTAGTGCTCAATTAATTTTTTTTTGACACTCCACATATAATCATGTTAATTCGGTTGTGATGATAGATTCAAGTTACTCTTGAAAAAAGTATCTTCTCATAATGTGATTACTGGAATACTGTTAATCCTGACTGTATGAAGAAGGCTGTGATGTTAATTAAAGACGGTGAACTGCTTTCTCATCAGCACCGTGCAAATGGAGTGATAAATAAGGCCCCTGATAGCTTGGAAGCCATTTGTTATTGCTGATCAGACTGCATGTGCTTAGGTAGTAGAAAGGGTAAGCAGTCCCTACGAAAAGAGGTGCCCACCTTTAGTATACTTGGTACTTGTTTCACTAATTTTAATACAATTAAGTGGAGATGACCACATCAGTATGGTCATAATGAAACCCCTCAGTGGGAGACCTGAAGTAATGAGGAGAGCACATAATTTGTGACTCGAGGCCATTTAAAGGAGCCCGCGTGTTTAATTGGCTTAATAAAATTAAGATCATTGATGAGGCTGTCATTGTACCAGGGTCACCGAGGGAGGCTCAGGACCTGAAGGCCTGACCCAGTCAGACCCAGCAGGGCCCAGGCCCACCTATCCCAGCGAGAGCTCCAGGGTGACCAGCCCAGCCTGGGAGCGTACGGCCGTGCGGCGCTTCCTTTCGGTGGCCGCGGGAGGGGTCCCGCAGATGTCCCTCTGGGCTCCTCCGGGAGGCGGGATGCCGACGGCGCTCTCCGGGGCCGAGCCGAGCGGGGCCCGCCCAGCGGGGCGCGTCACGGCGGCGGCGCGGCGGGGCGGGGGCGGCGCCGGCCGCAGTCGGCACGGGGCGGGCAGCGAGCGGCGCGCCGGCTGCGCGCACCCCGCACACGGCGCGCTGCCACCGAGGGAGGGAGGGAGCGAGCACCATGTGCCGGCCAGCGCTCGCCCGGCTGCTGCTCCTCCAGCTGCTGCTGCTCAAGCTGCATCTCGGCAAAGGTGGGTCCGGCGCGGTGCGGCCGCTCTCCCTCCGCGCCGGGGTCCCCCGGCCTCAGCGCTGCCGGGGAGGGGGCGAGAGTCCTGCCGGCACGGGCACCCCGGGATGTGCGGCCGCGGATGCCCGCTCGCCCCGGTGCCCTGCGCGGGGTTTGGGACCTGCGGAGGGCCGGGCACGCTCGGGGGTTGCGACCTGCCGGGGCCGGGCAAGCTCTTCAAGCGGGCGAATGCAGCCCGAGAGCTGGTGACAGGAGCTGCCACCTTTAATCCCTTTCAGAGGGGATTTGTGCCTCATCAGAGCCTCGCGGCACCGAGTCTGTAAAGCAGATTTGCTCCGTTCTCCCCCCGCCCTCAACTTTAGTTGGGTCAGGTCCCTTTTCCCGGGACGGCGCCGGTACCTTTTCCGCCCCGCGTCCCCAGGTGTCGGTGCGTTTTGCCCCGGCAACGGATGCGCAGGAAGTCCTAGCATCACTGCGCTTTATCATTTTTCTTTGTCTGTTGTGTTTCGGGTTTAACCATCTTCTATTCCCAGGCTCCTTTTCCCTCCGCCTTTAAAACAATGCGGGGAAGCACGGGAATGGCCCTTTTTATCCCTGCACAAAGCAGCTTCGGGATCGCCGCCGTGCTCCCGCGGAGGCGCGTCTCCCCCAGCCCCGCACCGAGCCGCTGTGCCCCGCGAGCCCGGCCCCAGCCCCGCACCGAGCCGCTGTGCCCTGGCGAGTCCAGCCGCAGCCCCCACTCGGCCGGCGGCGGCTCCCGGCGCCTTGCCCGGGTTGTCCGCGGCCGGGCCGGGCGGCGAGGCGGCCCCGGGATGCCCCCGCCGCCCGGCCGTGGGAGCGCGCCCCGCTGACCCAGGCGCGGCCCCGTGTCTCGCAGGCGCCGTCAAGGAGTGCGAGGAGAACCAGTTCCAGTGCCGGAACGAGCGGTGCATCCCCGCCATCTGGAAATGCGACGAGGACGACGACTGCTCGGATAACAGTGACGAGGCGGATTGCCGTGAGTATCCGTGCTCCGCGCGGGGCGGGGGTGCCGGGAAGGGCGCGCTTCCCAGCTGCGCTGCGCCTCTTTTTTATGAATGAATGAATGAAGTCGCGCCGTCCCCGGCCGCGGCGCCGATTGGCTGCCGGGAGCAGCAGATCCGTGACGCGGCGCCGCGGGGCACCGGCTCCTCGCTGCCGGCTCGCCCGGCCCGGCCCGGCCGGGATGCCCGGAGCGCCGCACGGCAGCGCGGGTCCGGCGGCAGCCGTCACCGGGCAGCTCCCTGCCCTCCCTCTGCCGGTCCCCTCGCCTCCAGCAGCGCCTCTGCTCAGAGCGCCTCTGAGGAACTGACAGAGCGCAGTTTGTGTCCTCGGGGCAGTTGGGAGAGATGTTAAACCCCGGAAGAGCCCGTGCTTAGGGCGAGTGACAGGTGCTCATGTGAAATGCTGCTTACTCATAATCGTCTTACAAGATGTGCGGTGGGTGTGAGTCTTGTGTTTAAATATGTTTGCAGTCAGGGTGACAAGGCAGATGAACAAGTAGCACTGCTTGGTTTGGCAGTGTCAGCCATGCAACACTAATTCCTTCATAGTATAAGGGAAGAGAGAGCAAGAGCTATACTTCCAATTCTGAGAAAATGGCACTCGTTCCTTCTCCTGTGGTGTGGCCCTGGTGTGTATCAGTGGAAACCCATAAACTCTGGGTACTTTGTAGGGTTGTGTTGTTACAACTTGGCTGTTATTTTGCTTACAGCTTTTGATAGCCTGGGAGAACTTGTCTCAGCCAAGGAGTGTAAGAAGCATCTGTAAAAGAAATTACAGAGCCTAAATCTTGAAGAGAAGTGTCTGTAATTTGGAGTTTAAAATTGCAAATATTGTAGCAAGTACCACATCTCTTGAATTATCTCTGTAGAGTAATAAGCACTGAATGTGCATTCAGTGAGTGAACTCTTCAAAGCTCATAGACCCAGTGAATGCATCACGAAAAGAAAGGTCACTGGTTATGTGTTTTTCCACATGTGATTTTCCTGTTAACATCTTCCCATATAAGTCTATCGGGTGATATTCAGAGTGAAGTCTGAGTAGATCAGTTTAAGGAGAGCAGGGATTCCCAATCTCTTAAATTATAACAGGATGTTCCCTGTGATTACCCCATAACATTTCTTTCTGGTTGCTGTCTTTATTCAGAGGACTTGATTTGCTTTATGTATGACATTTTTTATGATCTGGGGAGTTAGCAACATTAATTGAGATCTAGAAATGGCTCTTGCAGGAATTATAATGGCAACTTAGATGTGGAATGTTTCAAATTTCAAAAGACTCGGGGAAGCTGGGGATGACTGAGAACTACCGTGGACTCTTGTGCAGCCATAACTGGGAAAGTTTTCTCAGAAGTGTCTGTGTTTCCCAAGAGAGACAGTAATCTGTAGAAGCACTGAGAATCTCTGAGCAGGTATATAATGATGTTCTTGAAGCCTTCAATTTAAACCTCTGTACACTGTGGTACAAAGGCTTGCTGAGCTCAGGTGACCTGTGGGCAGTGCTTTTGGAGCTGCTTTTCAGAGGTTGGGATCATGGCTGGAGGAGCAACTTGAACGGATTCTGGACACTGCACTCAACACAGAGGAGTAGGTTTGTGTCCTGAGCTCTTGCCTTGAATGAGGGGCTCAGTATCTGGGCTGCTTTTTTATTTTCTCCTTATAAGCGACCCTCTGAGCATTGTGTCAGAAGAGAGAGTGTAGAACAACATGCTGTTGAACATCAGCTCAGTGTGGATTGTGCTGTGTTAGAATGCTTATTGCATCTGATTTAGGTTTATTTCAGAGAGGTTTTATAGTTACTGGGTTTGGGGGTGGTAAAAATATGTTCTCCACTTTAATCTGAATTTGGCATTTATTATTGATTGGTAATCAGACTACAGAAATTGCTCATGGACTGTTAATTTAGTTCATAAATAGAGAGACTTTGCAGTTGCTTCTTCAAGCAGGCTGAAAGACAAAAATTACATTTGTCATACACATTTTTCTCACTTAAATTGTTCTGAACACTGCTTTATTTTGAAAGTGCATACTGCTTTTCAGCATATGGAATGTTTGGAGTTCTACTCACTGGGTGAAAAAATACATTCCATGTTTTCGCTTCTAGATACCGCCTCTGTTATCACTGCTGTAATAAACAGATACTTATTTTAAAACTATTTTATGAACATATGCAATAGAAGAAACTATTTTGGAAAACTCAGTGTGCGGGTGTGGTGATGGAGAGGGAAATGAATATGCAGGTAGCCTGCTGGCAGTGAGTACTGATAAGGACCCTGATAACCTCTGTAATTACTTGATGATTCCTTTTCCCAGAGCTGATAATGTATTCATAATAGCTCATTGCTGCTTGTGTATATTCTCCCTTTTTAAAGAGACAGGATGGTCTTTATGGTGTGAAGAATTGGTTTGTGAAACCAATTCCTTGTGGCAGACAGTCTAATACACTGGAAAATTTTGTAACCAAGAGTATCTTAAATAGTTGGAAAGAGTTGATTTTTTTTTTGGCAGGACTCTGTGGGCTTCCTACGAGAAATCGTCTTTGCGCAAGACTGAATTTTAAGTTGTTTGTTTTTATCTGTGTCCCCTTTGTGTTGTGTCCTGTGTGTGTCCCTGTTTCCCCCATCCTCTGAGTCCCCATGATTTGCTGGCATCATGTTTTGGATTCTAAGGAGAATGTTTCAGTAATCAAAGTGAATTGCATCCTTGGCATTTGATTTCAACTGAGTAATCCTTTTCTGTCATGGCTGGTAGTTCAACTTATCTACCCTAGGACCGATGTGTGAGTTAATACAGCAAACGTGGACCTGAAGGCATCACTAGTTTTTTGGTGTGTTAGGTTTATCCAGGAGTCAGTTTCTGGGCTAGGAAAAGAATGGTAGCCAAGGAGGCTGCCAGGAAGGGAGGAGATGGTGCTCGTTGTGTGTAGGCACATGACTTGTGAAGTGTTAACAAGAGAGGAGGAGGAGACACTAATTTGTGTGCATTGTAGAAATATATAAAAATAAAGCAGTAAACAGATTGTCTAAATATGAAGATGCCGTTTTGCTGTCATGTTTTCAGAAAGTTAAACCATTTTGAGGAAAGGAGGATAAAAAGGGAGTAGATATGTTCCTTAAAATGTATCTTTGAAAAGGAAGCTAAACTGCAGAGAGATAACCAGTGGAAGTTACATTGTTTGGATTGCTGGGGAAATCAAGTTTTAAACTTTGGAATTAGAAATCTTGGGTACCTACTGCAGAGTTTAAACCTGTCCTAAGACTATTTGTTCTGCTGTATGCAAAAGGATTTGCTTGGGCTCAGTCCAGTCTGTGTAGGCCCGGAAAAACAAAATCCTGGTCACAACTTACATCTTTTAACGCCACAATCTGCACTAAACGTGGTCCATACAATGAGGACAGGGCCCCAGGGCAGTTCTGAACATGATTTCTGTAGATGCATTTTCGTCCTTCCCTGTGATACATTTTCCTCTTCGAAAGCACTGGAAAGACTCTAACAAGCTGTTTCAGACAATGCTTGCAGATGCACAGTCATTGAGACATTTTTTGTAATGGTACAGCAGGAACTTTATAAAACATCAAAGCTACTTTTATAATAGTGGAAAAAATGTCCATTTTCTGAGGCAGAGTGTTGTAGCAAAAACATTCTTTGCTGAGATACTCAAAATGTGGGATACTGACTTTTTTCTGTGTCTCCCTCAGGAAAGGTGGAGGCTGCAAAGCCAGGTCGGACTAGGGATGTGTGTGCTGTGTTATTCAGGGTGCTGCTGTGTGACACATCACCCAGAAGGGAAAATCCTGGAGTGCTGTTCTGAAGGGGGAGCGGCTCTTGGAGGCTTTTCCCCAGCTTTACAAGTTTATTCCTGCTTGCCATTGTAGCCAGCAGAAAACAAGGAAGACCTTGCAAACAGCTGCCAGACGCAATATATTTGACACAAAATAGGAGCTCTTACTTTGATAGCTGTTTGATTTTATTTTTATGATGTAAGTATGATTTATTTTAACCCAGACCTGAGTGTGGGTGAAAGAGACTGGAGGATCTCTGCTCAAATGTTTCACTGTTGAATAAACACTAAATGTGGCAAAGAGTATAGTTGCAAAAAGCAATCAGTGGTTTAACCAGTTTCCTAAAATTAAACACAAACTGCAGGATCATTTCAGCTTTGTAATACCTGCCTGCAGGGGGACACAGCCAAATGCAGAATTACTATTTCCTGTTAAAACTCCATTTTCCACCTTTGCACTGGTATCCTTTCTGTGATGTTGCTTGCTGATGAGGACTGCTCATGGGAATATTTTATAGACAGGGTTGAGGCTGCCTCAGGTATGAGATGCAGTCTGAAGGGAGTTACTGTTTCAAAAACCGTTCCCATGTGTACAGAATGCAAGGTAAACATGTGGCATCAGCAAACCTCCCCTACCTCAGCCCCTGCCTGCCTTGTGGCTACAGAAGGTGGCTGTGTAGCTGAGACACATTTCCTTTGCGACTGGGAGGAAGGAGGTGTCCTGTGCTTCCACCGGCTTTGTAGAGACAATTTGACTCCTGCTGCCTGTATGGAAGCCCAGGAGGCAGCCTCATGGTCTCTATGCTTTTCAGTTTAGGTTTCACTAGAGCTGGAATTTGGGAGTAAAAACATATCAAAAAGCCCATTTGAAAACTAAATTCTGGATCTGCTGCAGAGTTCAGTATGATCTGGGTGGCTTTGAAGTGCAGGAGTGTGATGGTGTGCCAGGCTTGCAGCTTTTGGGGCGTGACCAAGTGACACAGTAGGCACTCACAATGCCTCGTGTATTCTATAACTTTTTGTCCTCTGTTATGCATTGCTGCAATTTCTGTTTCACATTGAGCCAGTGTCCTGTGTGCTGAGTGATTGCTGCCTGCCACCCTGGAGATCGTGTGCATGTTACCACATGGAGTTTTAGGGTTCCTTGACATATGCATGGTCATATGCTCTTGATTGTGTCAGTGACATTTTAACTGTGTTGTGTGGCCAGCTTGCATGCTTATCCTAAAACTGGAAGCACTAGGAAGACTGGTGTTGAGAGGCAGGACTTGTTTGCTTTTCTGTGTGGCTGCTGCCTGCTTGTCCTGGTCTGTACTGGATTCATGTCCAGCTTAGGCTCAAAACCAGTTTACTGACTTCTTGTGCTCCACAGTGAATGTTTTTATTAATTTATCTTCATTTTTCATTATATTCTTGCTATCTGCTGTGAAAAAACTAACTTGCATGTTTTTGGTGTCTGGATTATCTTCCCTATTAGTGCAGCCTGCTGCAACATTTATGTAGACAATGAAGTTTTAAGCACATGCCTTTCTCCATTTCCCTATTTCCTGGGACATTTTCTTGAGCACTTTTATTTATGCAATTTTATTTATTAAGCAGTCTAGATGCAGACTGCTTTCTAGAAGGTGGTGATTTTCTGTTACTCCTGCCCATGGTCTGGGAAAGAAAGAGAGAACTGAGAAGGGACCACTGAAAAGGCAGAAGAGAGAGTTGGGAGAGCCACTGGGGACATTATGGTTACTGAGGGAAGTGAACTTGGTTTTATGAGGTGCTGCTGTGCTACAGCAAGAAGGCACAAGAGTTGCTCTAGATACATTTACAGGAACGAGCTGTGAGCTGAAAAGCTTTCCTGAGGTCAAGGAGAATGGGAAGAGCGAATACAATGATTAAGTTCAAGAAAGAAATTATGAAAGTGCAGTTGAAACCAACATGACTTGGTTTGTTTATCAGAGAGCTCAGAGCTGGCATTTCAGAGGATAGAAGCATATTCTACATTTTGAGCCAAGGTAGGTAAATTTCATCCAAAGCATTTTAATGTATAAAGAAGCTGTGGCTGCCCTATCCCTGGCAGTGTTCAAGGCTGGGCTGGCTGGGGCTCTGAGCAACCTGATGGCAGGAGGTTTGGAACTAATGGTCTTTAGAGTCCCTTCCAACCCAAACCATCCTGTGATTCTATGAGAAGTCACTGCAGATCAGTTCTCTTGTGTCTGCAGTGTTCTAGACCCAGCATTGGCACAGGTTAGAGATGTGATTTCTGACTGATTGATATTAAGAGTGGAAGATACGTAGGATAACTTAATATTAATCAGAAAATATTCCAAAGTTTATTCAAATTGCAATTATGAGACCAGAGAAACCAAGTGTAATGTGTTGGTGAACACATTATTTGATACACCTACACTAAGAGATTGCCAGTGCTAGAAATAAGTTTTTGTGACTCCATTGTCCACCTAAAGGACCATTAAACACTGTTACACCTGAAAATGTCTAACCATTATTGATTCCCTCAGCAGACACCCAGCTTTTGTTTCTGCTGGCCTTTTCAATACCATCAGCTTTTTGAATTCGCTGACAAATTTACCATGTCTTTGGTGTGCCTCAGAGACTGATGTTGTGTTAGGGATGCATTTGTGGTAGGATTGATTTGGTGTGAAGTTCTCCTGATCCTTTTACTGGTGTCCTTTTCTTCTCTACAGCTTTCCCGTTTTCCTGCAGCTTTTCCCTGGTAATGTCAAAGATATTCCCAAAGCATGCTGTTGCTCAGTTCTGTTTTCCTGTGTCGCTACACTTTTCTGTATCTGCCTTATAAAATGCTGTAAGATGTCAATTGTTCTTTCATTTTTTCCTTTGCCCTTTCCTTTGGTGATGGAGATGAAGATGTGGGTTGCTGCTTGTTGTCTTGTGCAGTAGCTGGTCCTTGGCAGAAAAGGAGTCTGCCTGCTCTGGTGTGCTCTGCTCCTAGGGCAGACAGCTGCTTCCAGCCAAAGGGAAATCCTCACTATTTTATGGTGGGAAGTGTTGGAAAAGCTGAGTGTAGTTTTTCTAACTCTCTATTTTCCATTAAAATTATCAATATGTATATACCCAGGGAGGGGAGGGTAAAAGACCCTGTGATAAAATTAATGCAGATTTTCTACTCTGTGAGAAATTCTGTCTGAAAAGCAAGTGCTAAAAACCTGATTAGACTTTAGAAGTTACAATAATACTGTAAGCTAGTTGAAAAATAAAACTAAACCCTTGCACACTGAGAGACTTTCAAAAGCCAGATTTTAACATGCAAGAAGCCAGAAGATTTTTAAAGCAGGATTGTGAGCTCTGTCACTGATGGTCCCTCAGGGTGAGACATCCTGTTTCTTGCCATAGTAATGATGCCCTGGTAGACTGTGCTTCTGTTCCTGGCAAGGCCCATGACTTTCCTTCCCAGAGCTGTGGCAGATCTGGCAGCCCTGTGCCTTTTTCCTCATGAAGAGGCGAATAAATGGTGATAGAGCTCTTCTGCTCCAGAGTGACTCAGCTGTACAAGAGTCAGCAGCCAAGCCAAGAACAGAAATGAGGCCTCCTGCCTACCAGTCCAGTGCTCAACACACACAACTCCTTGCAGAGGTACCTGTTGGACAAGTGGAAGGGTTTCAGTTTTTCCTCCAGGTTTCCTGGTTATTTTCAGCCTAAGCTAAGGCCTGGCAGTCAGTCTAACCTCACACTTAATGCCAAGAGCAAGTGTTAGAAACTAGGAGAGAACAGGATTTATAGCTGGCTTGGAGCAAGGCTTACAAGCCTTTGGGCTGCAGCCATGTAAAGTGAGTTTTATTGCCAATTTTTTTCTTAGATGTTCTGTTTCTGATACTTCAATATTATTTAATGCATTATTAATATTTATTAAATGCTTGAGAGCATGTGTGGCACTGTACCAGGACCAGAGCAGTGAGGGACTCAGTTTCCATGGCAGCAGGAGCACAGTCCTGTACTTGCAGAACCAGAAGGGCTCTTTTTGGCAACTGCTCTCTGTGCTGTCGTGATTACTTTTTAAAGATAGATATATTATTTAACATCTAATTCGTTAATGCTGCAGAATTTTGTCCATCCTGAGTGAGAATTTTGCCTGCTGTAAGTTTCTTTATCTCTTTCTTGAGTTCTAGCTTTGTTTCTGTATCTTCTGTGGGTGTCATTTCTTTTACTTGCAAAATAGTGAAAGGGATGAAAGTGTGTATTGAAAATTCATAGTAATAGGTGGAAGTTTTATCTTGATTTTGGTTAAATTTGAAATATTACATTGTTGAAGACTTCTTTTTTTTTACATGTAGCATACAGCATAGATTTTTCAATTAAAATAATTGTTGAAGAAACTGGTGTGTACAACTGACAGTAAACTCTTAACTCTATGTCCCTCATATAGATAACTGCTCCAGTTCCAGGTTTTATCTTTGTACTTTATTTTAACTGGCCTTGTTTTATACTTTTTTTCATGCTGCCTTCCTTGATATGTAATGCGTAGTGTGATGCACACTGAGGTGATACTTTGCTTCATTTCAAGGGGTGAATTAAACTTTTTGTTTGATCCCAAGTCTTTGTCCTGCTGTGCATTACCCAGTTGAGGTTTTCTGTCTGTCTTTCTTTCCATGTATGAAGTTAAAGGGATTAATTCCTTTGATGGTTTTTTTCTGTTTTTGTTGATCTAGGTGAGTAAGGTTGTAGGCATCTTTCCAAATGTGTTGCATGAGTCTCCTATGATAGATACCACCTGCTTGGCTTGCTGTTTGAGCAGTGATTGTATATCAGTAAACATTGCTGGATTTACTGGATGTGTTCCATCCAGATATCATGCATTCTGTGAGATCCAGGGAGTAATTAACACCATAAAAATCAGCTACAGCCGGAGTAGTGAATATACTTGCACTGAGAATGAGAATTTTGGATGTAAACTTACAACTGTTCCTGTAGACTTTTCATCCTGAATCATAGAGCTACTTATAAACAGAGAAATGGCCCAGTTTCTTTGATAGCAAATGTCAGTGCTGACTGATATAGGCCAAGAAATACACCTCCTGCCTCTGTAACTCAGAGCTTCTATTCTTGTTTGTGTGCTTGTGTTACGCTCATTACACATTTGTCATCCCGTGGCTGCTTAGCAGTTCAGCTTTCTATGAATCTTCCCATTAAAAGTGGGCTAAATATTATCTCAGGGACATGAAAATTGATGCTTGGGGAAGTTACCCTCTGCCCAAGGCTGTAGAGTGATTCAGCAACTCATTGTGGACATGAGTGGCTCATGAAGAAAGACCCCAGTTTCTTTTTTTTCAGGTCAATTATCACGTTGTTTTACACAGATAATCGTGTTCCTTGGATTAAATGACTGCTCAAGGATTTAGCCTTTGCTTTTGTCATATACAGTTCATAAAATATTCAGAAAAAACCCAGTGTTGAGACAACTCACTGTTTCAAAATTTTAGTGTTGGTCAAGTGCAAGAAATGCTTCAAATGTCTCACTTATTGTATTTAGTATTGGACACAGAAAATACAGGTGCTTGAGAAGGAGCATAATATTTTTGTGTTCCAAAATGAACTTTTTGTACATTCCAACAGATCCTGAAGCATAGCCTGTGTGCAGACAGACATCACTGCAGCCACTTCTTCAGCTGGCCAAAAGAGACTGCACACCACAGACTTTTAGTTTGCTAAAGAGGCTCTTTCCATTCTAAATTCTATTCAAGCCTCCTTCACCTCCTGCCCACGCCTTGCTGTTATCTGAGCACAGACTACTGAACTAATCACCTGTGTACCCATTCCTCCATAAATTATTAGTAATGTATCATTTTCTGGAAGGAACAAAGATAACTGAGGGAGCTTAATTTTCTATTGTTTATTTTATTACTCTTTTCCTTCTTCCTTTCTCGTGTAAAGCAGTAAAGGTACAGTTTAGATTGCACAACTCTGAAGTTTACACAAGGTGGGCTCTGTAGGTGATTTAGGATGTGTAACCTATATGGGAACTGCTCTTTGGCACCTGGTAAATAAGGAGTTTCAAAGAGAGCCTCTGGACCAATCTCTGCCAGGATCACATTGATGTGTTGAAATTGCTGTACTTCAAGGTCTTTGCTGGATGATTTCTGTTCCACCTATTCACAAGAGCTCTTTTAACACAGAAATCTGTCCTATTTTTTATAAAATAATGTGTTATGTGTATTTGCCCAAGGTGCCAGTGTGTGTTGATCCCTGAAGTTAAATTAGGATTAAGGAACTGCATTGACAGGTGTTGAAAGGAATCATATCTGTCCAGTTCTTGACGGCAGGGTTTCTGATTGTGGCCCGGCACTTCAAAGGGAGTGAGTGTAGAGCAGGGGAGAAATCCTGGGGGAGAAACCTTTTCTAGAGGGGAATGATAAATAAGGTACTTAATTTTTCTCCACGGTTGTGGACAAGCCCACGCCTGTGCAATATGGAGCCTTTCCCAGGCTTGCACACAGCGTCTTACGGCCTTGCTCTTCTTCCAGTCTTCCCCCATGAGTTTGGCCATTAATTCTCGTGGCTGTGTTTCACAGAGTGCCCATCCTCAGCAGCAATGCACAAAGCCTTTGTTAACACCTTCCCTCACTCAGGCATTGCAGGGGACTCTGCAAAGCTTGGCTGAGAGCAGCAGCATTTCTGCACATTCGATTATGCACGCAACCATGTGAATATTGCAAGCCTTTATTTGTGCTAATGCTTGTAGAAAGGATTAATAATTCCTGCACAAATGCTGTACTTCAGCTGGCAAGAAGCAGCTAAGTTCACTTTGCCCAGATCTAATTACTTAATTTACAGTATTTTTATATTTTGAGACTGAAATGCAGGTTGAGGCTGCCAGGGTGACAAGTGTTGGAGATTCCAGAGCTGATGTGGAGCTCCACACCTGCCTACTGTTGATTCCAGTTCAGGGCTGTTGGGCACCAGATTGCTGGGCACTGTGAGGTGTACTGGCAAGCAGTGCCCTGAGAGATGTGTGATCACAGAACAAAAGCCATTGCTGTCACTGAACAGTTTTGATCCTCCAGTTTCAAGGTCAGGACTAAGATATTCAGCACCATGGGAGATGCTGCATTCATTCCTGCAGCATGAGTGAGGGTTGTGCTGGGGTTCTGAAGTCCTTGGCTTATGGTGCTCTTGCCCTGGCAGCTTCATCCCTGCCTGCTCAGTGCACTGGGTGAGTGCTTCAAGACAACCTGAAACCAAAATATCCTTTTAGGAGACTGCTTTCTTTCCTTTTCCAAGCAGGCTGGATAGCTGTCAGTGAGTTGTCCCTAATAATAAGGGTTGAGCAGTGATCTTTGTTGCTTACTGGTTCCTTTTCTGAGCCATGTTGTGCAGGCTTCATCATCATATCACAGGGTTAATTTTGGAATGCAAAAAAGATGCTTCTCTGACAGTGAAAACCACCGAGGGGGAGGAAGGCAGCCAAGTACAGGACCTAATTTCCCCCCTTCCAACAAAAGTGTTTTTTTCTTCCTGTGGGGGAGTGTGAGTTTGAATGTAGCATTAGAAACATATTCAGCGAGGGGCTTAGGGCAGAATCTTGCTGTCTTGTTTCTGAAAAGGGTTCTCTCCTTGCTACTTGTTTCTGCAGAAGCCATGTGGGATTAGGTTTCCTGAGGGGAATAAGCAAACCTGGTGAGATCCAGAACAACGAACTGGAATTCCCTTAATTTAATTTATGGCCATTTTTTGTGACTGTGGTACACCTGAGAGCTGTATCACCTTTTCTGGAGATGGCTAGGGATGAATTTTCCTGTGAAGCGTTTTGGTGCATCAGCTTGACCTTTTACATAGAAAAAGGGCATGTGTAAATGTCACTTTTCTACAGTAATCAGTTGGGATAATCTGCCATTGTGTTGGGTTTTTTCCTCTGCTTTTATAATAGCAGAGATTTTTACAGCACTTTGACATGTAAGAATGATGGAGGTTTCACTCTCTTACGCTGGATAAATTCTCGTCACTAGATGGGAAGGAGATGATTCATACCTATTAGGACTCTGTGTGTGAGAGAGTGATATTTCTTGTTGGATATGAAGTGGAAGATGGAGGATCTCATTTCACTCATACTGTTAGAATCCAAAATGTTAAATGATGAGCGTCTTGGGATTTGGGGAAGATATTTGCTGTGTGTTCCGCTCTAATTAATTGCGATGTTTGCTGGGGGTTCCTCATTACTTTAATCTGCGGACAGCGCCGTTCTCTGATGGTGAAAGTTGAAGAGAGAAAACATCTTGTCTGTGTGAGGGCTCAGCCTGATCTTGCTGCTGCAGAAATCTGAGGAAATGCTGATTGGTTATTTTAGATTGCTGACAAAGCGTGGTCCTGTAGCTTCAGAGCACAGACCTGACCCTCTCCCTGCTGGTGTAGTTCTGTTGAGATTGATGTTTCTTAGCTGGAAAAGCTGCTGCTGTGGGCCCAGGAGGGCTGAAAAGAGATGGATCAGGGTGGTTCACAAGGTCCTGCCAAGAGAGGAGCCCTGGCTGGCTTTGCTGAGCACGGGGCTGTGCCCATGTAGCTGAGCTGGCCAGGGCTTCTCCACAGGGCCACCCTCCCCAGGCAGGCAGAGCTTCACCTCAGGTACATTTTATCTCCTGAGGTGAGCCTGTGAAATAATGGTGAGGGGAACAGTGTTGGCAGGGGAATATGCTGGATAAAACATGAGTTTGAAGTGATATTTCAAGGGATCTTTGTTCCTTCATAGTTACAAACAGTCACAACTGACAATAAGAAACCTTTGCAAACTGAAAAATCAATGGCTTCAGGCCTGTGGTGTTCACTGCTGTTTTTCTGCAACAGTTTTCACCAGGGTATTACCCTGTGTTTCTTTCAGCCTCCAGAAGTGCATAGAGAATCATTGTGGAGCTACAATACAAGTTCTGGCCTTAGACCACTGTTTTGTTCCAAGTGAGGATTAACTGCTCTCTGTTTTAGGGGTGAAAGTACAGCTTCATTCCAGTCCTGGTCTCATGCATCCCCCAGCTACAATGTTGTGTGAAAACTTGCTATTGACAAGCCATGAAAATAGAAACCATCCATATTTTATTGACCATTCAGTCTGTCTCCAGTACTTCTTTTGCTTGTGTTTCCCAGTGTCCTGCTGAAGGAATGATCAATTGCAGGCATATTTTAGTCTGTGATACCCCCACTTTTGTAGTAATCTTGGTTTTAATTTGGAAGGTGTAAAATTGCTCTCTTAGGCTGCTTAGTCTGCATTTGCAACTCTGCTCTTTGGTGGAAGAGGCCAAGCTTGCTCCAGTGGATTCTACGGCTAAAGCAAGTTCTTCCTGTGCTAAACTTCAGGAGTCTCTTCTTTCTGGAGCAGAAACACCCAGAGCTCTCAGTGTGGTACAGGTGCAGTGTGTAGGCCTGAACTTTCACACTGGAAGTCTAGAAGTGCAGGAGATCACAAGGTTAACATGATATTTAAATTTTATTGAGAATCTGCTTGTGGCAGGAGAATCCTCACTGTGACTTTGACTTTGTCAGTGCCTGTGGTGCTCACCTTGCCCTGAACAGCACAGCAACTAAAATTTCTCCAGGCTTGTCTCACAGTTTGCAGTGTCATCTCTCATAGCAGGAATAGACCCAAGAAATATGAGCAGTGTTCCTCTGTCCCACAAAATTGAACTGTTGCCTGGGTTGAATATTCCCAATTAAAGCTCCTTGCCCTGCCTGACAGTGTTGTATCCATGGCTGAATATGGCTTGGAAACTCTCAATATTATTGCTTTAATCCACTTGCTTATGAAAAAACTTGAAGTTCATGTTCTGGTTTAGCTATTGTGCAATATATTCAACTGACAAAAAAAGCAAAGCAAGAAAACTCCAACCCTGAGCCATTTGGAGAGGTGGTTTTTCCTGCTAAGCTGCAGGCTATTAGATTGTACAGCAGAACTCTTGGTGAGTTCAAAGTGAGTTTATTGTTGCTGTGTGCGTATTTAGTGAGTCAGTGTAAACCTCTTTAATTCTGTTACGTCAGTAATGCAACTTTCATCCTGCTTTTTCAGTACCCTTTCTCAGGTAACATTTACAGGATTTGCCTGTGATATATAGGTACTAAAACACTTCCAGTATATTTGTAATATAATAGGTACTTCCTGTAATATATAGGTGCTATAACACTTCCAGATTCTTTTGTCTGACTGCAAAAAATGGGCAGGAAGACTTGCCAAATGTGAGTAGGCACTCTCCATCTCTATCACTGCTGTGCACTTGTTTAGAAGTGCATGAACTTGATGGAGATTTGCTTTGATGAGCTTTTGCCAGGTTGGCCTTTTGTTCCAACAGCATTATGTCTGACTAATTACAGTCAAATAAACTGCCTTGGAGCTTTCCAGCATGCTGCCTCTCCTCTAGATGAAGAGCAGGTAATCGTGACTCAGTCCTGACAAATCTATTCTATTATAAAGAATTTCTAGGCAGGTGGCTGTCGAGTAAATCTGTACTGCTCTTGCAAGGATCTTTGCTCATGAAGGCCATTCCAGGGAAAGTTTTCAGGGGGAACAGGCAGGTGAGGCCAGGCCTGCTGGAGGGTCATTTGGGTGCTTGGGACAGTTCTGGCCTCAGGTCTCCACTGGAAAAGTGCCTCTCTGCAGAGAGCTTGTAGTGTCAGCCTGTGTGATTGGGCTCCTCACCTTTGCATTTACTTACTGTTGCTATTTGCCATGGAATTGGCTGCATGCAGGAAACTCCTGCTGTCAATGCAGAAACATGGGAGGGTGCAGCTGCATGTCAGGAAGGTGCTTCTCTGCTGCAATAAGTAGAAATAGGAAAGTAAAAATGCCTCTCTACCTGTCTGATTGTCAGTGGGGTGGATAGGCCCCAAAAGTAATACTAAGGTTATTCTGTAAATGCCCTATTTTTAAAAATGAAAACAAGAAGTCTCATTATTTACAAGAAGTCATTGAGGGTATGCATTGGGAGCAGGGTACCTAGCTGTATTAAAATGTGCCTGATCAGGCAGGGACAGGGACTTGGTAAAAAATTCCTTTCCAAGCTTTCATTGACAGCCTCCTTCCGCTCTCATTTTCCCAATTTGCCCTCTTGCGAAATGGGGAAGTGGTTTGCCTTTATTTTTGTAGAATAGTGCAGTCGATAAATGGTCAAAAGAGTGGAACAGGAGCTTGGTACTGCTGTTTAGTTAAATGTGTGTGCTTGCAAACAAAATCAGCAAGTTGGCATTTGGTCAAGAGAAGCAGCTTTCAAGTTTAGAGGGACGGACTTCTGAATCCAGTAAGAATATTGAATGCAACCCAGATGGCATCCTGGAGGGAAGTTCTGTGGCATCAATTAGCTTGTAGGTGACCATGCTTCCAGCCAACTGTGAGTTACTTGGCAGCTTGCCACTTGACTGCTAGTGAAAATTCAAGAGCAATGAGATGAATAAAAGTTCCTCAGAGACAAAGAGTGAAAGATGTCTTCACTTGAGAAAAGAGATTTGTGGATACTATTTCTTAAATTATTTAAGCTGTCTGCTTTTGTACAGCCACATATCTCAGCCTCACTTATATGTGTTTCTTTGCTGACTTTGTGTCCGTAAACCCATTTAAAACTTCTCCCAATTTTCACATGTAATTTGTTCTGAAGAGGGAATCTGCAAATAAAAGGGCCACCAGTAGCTGGACCAGTGCCCACCAGCGCCCTTGTAGCTACTAGAAGGTGAGCTTAATTTAACATTTCCCTCTGGAAATTATGTTCTTAGCTGGATTTTAGGACTTCTGTATTTCTGCTAAGACTAAATGAGGTTGTTGCACTCTGGACTCAAAAAGAGCTGCCAAATCATGAAGAACTGGCTGCATTGTAATAGATTGTATTAGCACAGTTTCAGATCATCCCACTGAGGACTGAGTCTAAGGAGCAATAAGAATAAATACTCATGTGGGACAGATGTGATTTGTCTGATATTAGAATGAACTGGGACCAGATTTTGTTGACTTTGAGTTTGTTCATCACTAACAGAAATACTTCTGCATGGCTTTTCTTTTTTTAAAAAAGTTCATTTTAAAGGGACTTGAAATTATCTGTGTGTCTCAAGTGCCAACATTTCAGATGTCTTTTGCATCTGTGCAGTGAGGGATAATTAGGTTTGTAGAGCAGATGTTGTGGAAGGCTGCACTGCAGCATGCCTGCCTGTTTCTGGCCACAAAGATTTACTCCTGGGTGCACTTGCTTTCTATTTATGTAGGAGAATGGCAAATTCCCAGTCTTCTGTATGCAGTAAGGACTCCAAGATCTCATACCAGATTTAAGCAGTAAATGCTTCACTAAGAGCTTTAGAAATGAGTGGTTTTACTCTCAAGAATTTATTTCAGCTGCTTAGTACTGAGTTTTTACTCTGCACCAAAATGTGTTGTGGGTTTTTCGAAAAGAGCAGAGGTATTTTCAAGGAAGTACTGATGGTGAGATTCTTCACTCTGTTCTCCTGAGACAAAACAATTTGAAAAAAGTCCCCATGGAAAACAGAATGATACCATTATCCCAGAATTGCATTCTGTTGTGCACAACCTTGTGCTGTGCTGCTTGCTAAAGGGAGAAAAAAGATTTTATAAATAGCCAGATAGAAACAAGGCTATGAACAGTAAGTATGGATGTGTGCTAAGAGTGACCTAGGACTGGTTTTATACAGTACAAACTGTTCTCCATGGCACTTTCTGGTCTGGAGATGTGGTTTTGCTTAGTTTTATCACACCACACAAGGTTGTGTGCTTCTCCCAGTGTAGCTGTTAATGAAAAAGCCTATGTTTTGATTTTGAAAGCATTACATGTAAAAAGCTATTAAGTGGAGGTTGCCTTTTTTATCAAAAAGTTACATCTGAGTTTTTAATGGTTTTATTATTGTATGCAGAGGTGCTTTCCCTCATCATGTCATCATGTGTTCCTGTTTGTCACAGACAAAGGCTTAGGGAGCTGATCTTCTGTCTTTCAAAGCTCATTTGCTTTCCTTCTGGGGGATGTCGAGGCTCTTTCAAAAATGACTTTGCTGGGTCACTCCTCCTGACTTTACTCCTATACAGCACACGGGTATGTTTTTACAACTTCAGAAAGATGTGGTACCAGAAGCAACAAGAGCTTCAAGGAAGGACCTGGAGACACAGCACTAAAAAATTTAAGCTTTCAAAGCTTCCCAAGAGTGCGTGGATGTGGAAAAATACCCCATGCTCAAAGCAATACCGAGAGTTGTATTGGGGTGTGCTTTCAACTGAGCATCAGAAATGGGCACGAGTTTCATATTTGTCTTACTGATGCTCAGTTGGGTCAGTTATGTTCCAGAGCAAACTCATCTTCAGTTTGAAGTTACTGGAAGTGTCAGGGATTTCCTCAATCTGGTTCTTGCTTTCTTAGTGACTACTGAAGGAAGAAGCTTGAGCAAGCACTCCCAGGCATTTTACAAGGAAAGCCAAAGCATAAAGTTATTTTTAGATCTGACTTTTTAAAATGCCTGCTGAAAAACCTTTCTCTGCTTTGCATAAGAATGAACCTGGCAATCAGATCCTTATATAAATAAATCCCGAAGCTCACTGAATCAATATTTTGTTCCTCTCTTGGCTCATGTAGAATAAAATCACAGAAGAGCTAGTTAGTTTTCACAATTAATGCTGATCTTGCAACAACAGTCACGATTTTCAGAGTCACCTGACGTCTCTACAAAGTCCTGGCCAAAGAATTTTCTTTTTCTCCAGAGGTTGCATTGTCATGGCACTTTTCTGCTCTGAGGATTTTATTTTTCATGTCACTTTTTTCAGAATCACGTTTGAGAGCTGCACGTTTCTCCTTTTTAAATGTTGCAATAATTTGGAAGTCATCTTGACAACTGAGTCTTCTGAGTGACTTTGCTGTCATCTCCCATCTAGGGTGAACCCTCCTTGTGCTTGCTGCACAGGAACGTTCAATTCCTTCCTCTCATTTACTTCCAGTGGTTTCTGCAGTTCTCTCTCAGGGGCTGTGAGAGGAGAGAAGCAAATAAATAAGGCAGAGGGTTGCTATGAATATACAATTTCTGTTTCTGGCAGATCTCAAAGTGTGTTTCAGTTTTCAGTTGATCTTTCCAAAGAATCCCTCCAAAAGGTTCTATTATCTTGTCAGAACTGCGCTCCAAGGATACTGGATGAACTAGCAAAACCCAAAGCACTCCAGACCTTCCCACATGCAGCAGCAGCTCTGCAGGGAGGAGTGGGAGCAGTGCCCTGTTCCTCCTATGGGCAACAGCAGGGAGATCTTGCAAGGGGCACTGTAATATTTTCGTACCTGCTGGGACAGTTTCTTTTCTTTTGATCTTTAGGGGCAGAATAGTCTCACAAAGCTGTAAAGGACTTAAAATTTGGGAACTCAGTTGCTGATCATCAGCACCAATAGCTGAACTTTGAATCCAATGCAGCCAAATGTGTCTGAGGCTAACACACATTTTATATTGGGACATTTCCAGCTAGAAGATCATTAATCTTCAGAGTAGAATAGATCTTGATTTAACCTCTGGGCCCTCTAGAGTGTCTCTTGTGGTGCTGTGTTATTGGTCAGTATAAAAAGTCCAATTTAATCCTCAGTAAGAATTTGAACTTCTGTGACTTTCACATTTCAAATTTCAAGCTCTGCTCTCCTCTGGGATTATCTGTGTGGGTTTATGCAGGAGCTGGGAGGACATTAGTTTTTCCATTAACATGTGACAATTGCTCATGCTCCTCTCTCTCTTCCCCCCCCAAGGTTTTTGGCATGGTACTGCATTCCTATCAAGTCATTGCTCTTGGGCTCATGACTTTCCTAATCTCATGGGACATTTTAAATTTGATTTTTCATCATGGTGGGTACTACTTAGTAGTTTTGTTGAGTATCTGATCTGAGTTTCTTTAAAATGCTTTTCATATTTTGTAGGAATGACATAAGGCGGACTCTCTCTTACCCTCTGGTCTAGTGGTGACTCAGCAGCTGTCTGGAATTCAGGTCAAGTGGCCCAGGGTGATGGGTGCTGGTAGTCCCAGGTACAGAGACCAGAAAAGAAAACCTGTGGCCTGCAGAAGGACATTTTTCTCTGCTCAGTTCCTATATTTGGGGTCATCTGGCCATCTTTGCCTCTATGTCTGCAAACAGAGCAGTGATGGAATCTCCCCTGCAGACCTGTTTTGGCAGCACCAAAACCAGAGGGGAAATGTGGTTTGTTTTTCTTTGCCTTTGAAATCCTCCTGCAGAAAGGGAGCAGGACATGGGGCAGAGCTTACGAAAGAAAAAGCTGTTGGGTGAGTTCAGCCTCTGACCACTTCCCTCCCAAGCAGGAGTGATGCTTCTTGGTGACTGCTTCCCCTGGCTAGAGATTAAGGAGTATTTTAAGTGCCAGGTATTTCATAGGCAGTTATCAAACCAGAGCTATCCAGCTATACCTTTTGGGTGTTCATAAAGTCTCCAATTGGATCTCCATCTTTCCAGTCCAAGTCATCACAGTAAAGTTTCAGGACTTGTAACTTTTCTCTTCCATTTGACTTCAGTATTACACAAACTTTTGGTCTGGTGCCTCATCTGATTACCTCCCATTTAGTACTCTTCTGAGATGAGTACCTGAAAAGCACAACCAATCCATGACACTAATGCCACTAATTGCAACTAATGAGTGTGTTTAAAAGCATTCTCACAAGCAATTCCAGACCCAGCCTAACAGGGTTTCTGGTTTGTGCTTGAAGCTGTATAGGTATTCTGATTGAGCTGTCAGTGCATCTCTGACCACCACCAAACAGGATCTGTGCGCAGAATTTGCTTTCCTTCAGTGAGGATGCTAATTCAGAGCTCTCTCACACAAGCTGTCATCTAATCTATTAATAAAGTCCCCATAAAGATGATAATCTTTGAGACCTACGCTTCATTTTCCACCTTGATTGAAATTAGTCAGCTGGTTTGATTAGTAGATATTAACAAGAGGTCTAACAGAAAAGCAGTGTGATCATATAATCATCATGACTTTAAGATACCAGTCTACAAACAGATTTAACTTGAGTTCCTCCTCTGTCTCTGCCAGGAGCAGGGGTAAGTTACAAATACATGACAGTGCTGAGTTCTGCTGTGAACAGAGATCACTGATGGATCCTGGCTCCATGGGAATGCCATACAGGAAAGATACTTCCAAAATACAAGACCTATCAATGCTCACAGCTCCAGAATAATGAAAAGTTGAACCCTTAATGGTGCAGTTGGCTGTACTCTTTCAGTTTAAAATCATTACTCCTTGTCCTACTACCTGATGAACAAAGTCTCTCTACATCTTTCTTGTAAGCCCCTTTATACATTGAAAGGCTGCAATGAGGTCTCCTGAAGGAGCCTTCTCCAGGAATCTGAAGGATGAGTCTGTATCTCCTGCAGTAAAAGGAGCCTTGGATTCTGTAATACAGGATGAGTTAGGACTAGCTAGTCAGCAAAAAAAAGCAGGAAGAATGTACAAATCCAGTCTGCTCATGGAACAGAATTTCCAGTTGTATTTGAATCTGAGAGGCCCTGGCAGATAAAGGCTGTGGGCCCTGATTTGGTTAGGAGCAAAGGCCGGCTGGGGAGCAGGGTTTGGAAGCTTGGGGCTGTGCCTGCCTGCTGCCAGGCTCTGTCTAAGGGGCTGCTCACTCTGTGCTGGGGGATTTTCTGGTGTCTGTCAGTGCTGAGAAGTGCTCATTAAAGGAGATGGTGCTGGTGTCAGACGTCCACATGCAGGGTTGTCACAGTCTGGTTGTTCTGCAAAGATTAGTTCTTTTATTGACTTCTTGCTGAAGATTGGCATGCGTTTCCTGAGGAAAATCTGGACATCCTGCCCTAAAAATAGCTGAAGACAACTGGCTTCTGAGGAGTTTGCAGTCAGTCTGTGGCCTTAGAGGAAACAAATCTGTTCATGAGCTTCTGGTGAGCCTATCCAATATGTGACTCTGTCCAGTCTTTTGCATGTTCTCTTAGCCCAAAGCTTTGACTCCTTCACCAAATCACCCCAAGTGCAACCTCTCTCAAATCCAGGTAGGATTTAGGAGGCCAGTGTGTGACTGTACCCTTGTGCTGGCTATGGCTGCTCCAGGTACAGTGCCACAGTGGGATTTAGGATATGCAACCCATAGTAGCCCATGGCTTGGTCTGAGCTGTCAGGCAGTCAAAGCTTTGCTGTACTGGGCTGTGTTCACAAAATTGTGATGTGTCCATGTAATCAATGAGAAAAATCAACAGGAGCCAGCATGTGTACACAAGTGGGCAGGATTGATGGCTGTGTAACTCACTGGACAGGTCTGCATTCCAGGGAAGGGAGTAAGCACAGTATGGACAGTGAGATGTGGAGGTGTAAATCATTTGCTGTGTCTTTATCTACTGACTTTTGAGGAAAGTGACTCCAATCAAATAGGAATGGTTGTGATGTGATGGCAGAGCTGTCAGTGAATTGAGGTGAGGTGTCTGTGCTTTGCTGCTTCTCAGAAATTGGTCTGTCCTTGGCTTCAGCTGCATTTTTATGTGACGCTGGAGAAATGGCTTAACCTCTCTGGGCATTGTTGCTTAAAATGAAAATGTAAATATTTTTGCCAACCTTTGTGAACTATCACTGGATTAATGGATAAAAATTGCTGCATAAAGGGTGAGCATCATGTATGATGCATTTAATCTTGTTTACTTGCAGCTGGGCTACCTTGAAGTGTCACAACTGCCAGAAGTGTGCAGGGTGACCTACCATGTTTGCCTGAGCCAAGATACCTCCAAAACTAACTTCACCTATAAATTCTTCAGATTGGTTTAAAAACATATTTTAAATAGGGCTTATTTAGTGTTTGTAGTGCAGAACTTCACTTTCTCTAATGGACTCTGTGAGTTGCATGCTTTCAAAAATTGCTTAGGAAGATTACAGCATAGACACTGACAACCATGGTCTTCAGGAACCAACCTGGGCAGGCAAAGGAAAAGAAAATATATTGTGGTACTTCCAGATAACACATCTCTGCTTTATTTGTTTCATTCCTTGGATCTTTAGCTTCCTATTTTTAAGCAAACTATTCCCATGCATTGTCATTTTAATTACAATATTTAAAATTACAGTAAGTGCAGTATCTTAACTGTTTTTACTGAGAAAAAGAGTCTAGTTACAAAAAGTGCCATCTCTCTCAATGCCTAGAATTAGCAGTCTACTAAACCTTGTCCACTGAATTGACTTGTCTCTGAGGCTGCCCCAAACCCTGTATTTCTGGCATGTAACTCTTGCTTTTCTGTTGGGGAATCATCATCCAGTTCTCCAGTTTACAGCTGTGCTGCTTCCATCCCTGAGCTGGTGTTCAGCCCTTGGATAGCTGTGGAATGGTGAGTTTTGCTGCCAGGTTGTTGCATGTCTGTGGCTTTTGTACTGCAGTGGTTGTTTGCTGTGCTGCTCAGACACATCCTCCTGTATCAGACAGTCGCTGTTCCAGAGGGGTTTGGAAGTCCTGCAGCTTTGTTCTTGGGGACAGTTACCCTGGAGAGACAAAGCTGTTCCCAGCCAAAACAGCCCATGGAAATCAAGGGCCAGTGGGAGAGCACAAACTGGGGCAGCACGTATGGAAAATCTGGCTTGTCCAGTGCCAGTTGGTGGTTCTGTGTTGGACCAGGGCATCCTGGTGTTTGGCACTCTAAAAACACAGCAGAGACCTGGCTCTGCAATTTTAATTCTCTGCTAGATGCTGACAGCTGGGAAGAAGCACAAAGGCAGGAGTAGGGTACAGTAAGGGCAGAACAAATGTCTGTATCAGTCCATCTCCTTGTCTGTGTGACCTTTGCTATTTCTTCTTCAGGTCTCTTGGATGCATTGGTAGAATCCTGTTTTCTTTCTCTCTGCTGGAAAAACTTCATGTGGCAAATGTGGTGTGACTCAAGCTGTGATTGGCAACGACTAAGATTGTCCCTCAAAACCTTATTGGGCTGTGTTCAGGACTCAGAGAAGAACAACAGGGAAGGGTTGGGGCAGGAAAGAATCAGTAGCCAGCAGTGTCATCATAGGCCAAGCACTGTCATCACAGACCCCTGGCACCGGGCTGGGGGGGAGGATGTTGGGGTGCTCATTTTGATTCCTTAAGCCACAACGGCTGTCTGCTTTTGTTAGTAGGCTTCCCTGTTATCCCACAATCCCTTCAGACACTGGAATTTGTCTGCATTTCTGCCTACATGGTGGGGGGTGTTGGGAGGCTTCTTGTTTCAGAGGCACTTGTGGTCTTTGAATGCAACTTTTTACCCTAATGTGACAAAAAGGAGGCACAAGGCCAGAAATAGCATGCTGTGCTGTTTATGGCTTGATTTATTTGTGACCATGTCTGTCACACAGATGCCAATATGTTTTATCTTCATTTACAATAGCCCAAAATGTTTCACCTGGACTGACACAGTCCTAGACCAGACAGGGAGGTTCCATAGGGAGGTTTTTCTTAGCATGTAGCTTGTTGCTGTGATTCTTTTTTTTTTAACCCCTGCTCCTCTCCCCGACCTTAAGTTCACTTGTAAAGCTGTGCATGTTTTCCGTGCACAGTTTGGATAATTAAAAATAGCTGCTTGCGGCGCTTGGCTTCTGTGCAGTCTTTTATCAATAGTGCCTCTGAGAATACCTTGTGTTTGGATGAGTGGTTTTAAATAGAGTGCTGAGAACTGCAGGGAAGACAAACCAAACAGGCCTCTTTCACAGCAATTTTTTTTTACTTTGTAATGCCTAGAAATAAATTTTAAATTGAAAACAAAACATACTGATATTTTCAATTTAATGAGTTCTTGTTGATCTTGTTTTCTAATCCTTATTGATTTTTCTTACTGGTGGAAGAGTTCACAGGTCTGACATGGGGGCCTATCCTCTTTATTCTGTTCTGTTATTGTTCTCAAAAATCAGATTTGTTACTTGGTGTGCAACAGGCCAATAATTACACACTCAAGAGACACTGGTTATTTATTTCAGAGCTGCATAAACCCATGTGCTCAGTGGTATTCCACAAATCAAGCACACCAACTATCAAAACTTTTACTATTTATACCCTTCAGCAAACAAAGGAATTAGTGTTCATTGGCTACAAGTGACATAGTTCTTATTAATTAATATTCTGTTTTCTATTGGTTAATAATTCTCTCGCTTCTCATGCTAATTAGGCCACATGCTCAGTCCCTCTCCTTTTGAGTCAGTGGGTTTCCTGGGTCAGTGGTCATGCTCTGCCCCTGCCAGGATTATTTTTTATCCATGATTTCAGCACAACTGCTGAGTTGGCTTTATTAGTTTCCCCTTATCTCAGGAGTTCTGCAAAATGCCCTTGTGGCCCATAAATTCTTCATTCTTTGTGTCCACTCTCAGTGGTACCTCCTTCTCCCCAGCCCTTTGTTAACCTCTGTGTTTGTCTGAGATAACTGAAACATGTCCTGCCCTAAACCTTATCAAGGTAATTCTACCAACAAGTAATTTGTGTTTCTAACACCTTGACATCACTTAGAGCTTGTTAGCTGCTCTAGGTTTCACAGTTAAATCTCTCTTCTTGATTAGACTTGAAAGTATACAAAGATCAACATTAAGAAAAAGCCTTCTTAAAGAAAATTTTACATAATCCACATTTTCAACATTGTGAAGAACCCAGGATGGTGGGCTGAAGAGGATGCTGCCAGAAGCTACACAGGAAATCATCAGTGAAAGTTGCTACGTAACCTCCTTCAGTGCTTATCTTGGACTCTGAAACTGAAGACATTTTTTATTATAACCCATTAAACTACATTATATCCCATTATAACCATTAAAACTACAATTCCCATTTAATAAAAACCTCTGAATGTACTTACAGTCAAAATAGTTGCCTAATTTATTTTCTCTCTTTCTACAGAAACCTCCTTCCTCCCCACCCCATATCTCAGAGATGTTTTCTACTGGAGGTCGATTTGATGTGTACAATCTTTCACTGATTTATTTCTGACTTTTCAGCTTCCTAGTCTGCCAGGATCTATCTACTGTAAGACATGCAGAATTCCTAATTTCCTTTTTTTCCTGTGCCATTTACTACATCAAAATACTTTCTCTCTACCTCCTCTGTTGAACAGTTCAGGCTTGCTGGAGGCAATAGGAATATAAAGGAATTGCTATTGTCTTTGGCATGCTCAGACTGTGAACTTCCATTTTCAAAGCCTTTGTTTCAATATGTTTCATGAGGGATGCACTCACTCAAAGAACGGTGGGTAGATGTACAGGAAAAAGGTCTCTCCTCTTTACATGCAAATTTTGAGTCTTGCATGCTATTTCTCAGAAAAATCTCATGTAGGTCTCAGTATTCTATTTCTTTCTAAAAAAAGAGGGGCATGCTCATCTGAACGTGCAAAATATTGCATAAACACAGGAATTTTTATTTTTAAAATTCTTTTACAGGCAGGAAAGCCCTCGTAATAGAAATTGAATCAACCTACACCCCTGTAGTGTTGTGTTGTAATCATTGCAAATCTGCATGTGTAACCTTGTCCTGTGCAAAGCTTTCTGACTTTCTAGGAAGCTTCTGGCCTGAAGAGCTGGAAATGAAAGGTGGTACTTTTTCTTTAAGCATGTCCATATATTCAGAAGTGAAGAACAGAATTGAGTGTGTGTGTGCCTTTTATGACAGGTAATTAATGTTATATGTTACTGTAATATTGATTTTTATTTTTTTTCATCATTGACAGACTTGATGCTGTCTGAGCCATTGAGTCCTGGAATTGTAGGTGGGCAACATGATAGGTTCGTTACTGTCCTAAGTAATTTTGGTACTGGTTTAATTTTACATTTGGTGAATTTCCAATGCTGGCTTTGTTGATTTATACACTGGGAGAGAAAAATAATGTATGTGGTCTGAAGACTGTAGAACAACTTTGAAAACATTGCTAGGAAAGCATGGAAAAAGTGGAAAAAATAATAAAACCATAAAGTCTTGGTGATATTTTTTCACTCCATTTTGCTTCCCTGTCCCCCATTTTGCATTCATACTGCAGAGAAGTAAAATGAGTTAGGGGTGACCAACTGCAGAAATAAATCCCCAAGGAAGGAAAAAATCCTGTGTGTGTACAAATACACAGGAGGATGTGAATGCTTTCTCCAAGAGTTTGCTTCCTAGAGAAAAGCTCATTTACACACTCACTGATGTAGGGCTTCCTTCCAGAGGTATCAGCTTCCCATCACTGCTGGCACCAGAGCTGACAGCAGAGCTCCAGGATGCCTCTGTGCTGACCCCATGTGCAGGCAGCTGTCAGTCTGGGCTGAGGATGGTTTGCAGTGTCAGTCTTTGTCTTCTCTCACTTCTCTTGAATTTCAGTGGAAATTCCATGGATAATCAAGGCCTAAACCCTGCTAAGTGCTGACACTGCAGCAATGCCCAGCTCTCTGCTGGTCTGCCTGGCAGTGTATGAGAAGCTAAATGAATATTAATGCTTTCCTGTCGACCAGCAGCTTGGTTTACTTGGCTCTTTCATCTTCTGCAATGAAGTATGTGCTTTCTGGCTGGGGCATTAATAAAACAGCTCCTGGGTGATTTATTTCACCCAAGGTGCTAGTTGGCCATTGTGTCTCCAGTGTCAGCAGTGAATGGCTTTTTTGCTGTTGTCATGGTCTCCCTCTTGGTAATCACAAGGATTCAGGAGAATGCAAAGGATCAGTATTGTGGGGAACTTGCTTACCACAAGTCTTGCCCCTATTGTGCTCTTTGTGCAGTTTCCAACTGAACATGAATCCTCTGTTCCTGGGAGACACCAAGACCCCCTAGGCCACTTGGTAAGAATGCAGGGACCTTGTCACATCCCTCGTGGTGCAGGGCAGATGACTGCTCTAGACAGCACAAAAGAAGATATAAATATATATTAAAAAAAAAAATATATATATACACACATATATTCCAGGCTGCTGAAGATAGATGCTGTCTGTCCTCATTCCTGGTCTACCAACCATCTCTGTGTGTCTGGTGTTTTTGGGGTTCCAAGTCTTGGCTTAGTTTGGGCTGCCATGGAAAAAAGCACTGATTACCTGTCAGTCCTAGGAAAATGTATTATTTAGAGTAACTAAGTCGCTCTATAGTCTAAGTCAAGTGTGAACTAAACAATTTTAATGCAGTGAACATGAGGAAAGGATCATCTGCTCTGAATATAAGATGTGTTAGAGATTCTATAGGATCTCTAGATCATTATATTTAAGGTTCTTCCCCTAGAGAGTGTCAGAAATGGGCTCAAGTTACTTGTTCTGGATCTGGACCACTGTTCAGGTCAGTTACCAAAATAATCTGGTTCAAAAATAGTTCAGCAGTGAACTATGATGCAGCAAAGAGAGTCCTGGCACACTGAGACACAATAAAGATCTGAAATAGATTTAACATAGGTGGCTTAGACCGGCAGATTTTTTTAATAAAATGAGTGTGTTCTCTTCTCCTGCTAATTTGGGGATATAATAATCTTTACCACTTGTTTGCATTCATTAAAAAATCTGGAACAAGTCCTGGTTCTAGGGCGTTTATTCCCTCTCCCATGGTTTTAGTGGAAGCTGCACATGCAGGTGCTGGGTGCTGCTGAAGGAGCTAAAACAGCTCTGCAAATTATTGCTTCTGGATATGCTCTTTCAAGAAAGTGATTACAGGTCTAAAGGAGTAAGTGTATAGTCTCAAAGGCTTCTGTACAATGTACATTTTCTTGCATGCAGATGAATTTTTCTGCTTTCTCCTTGTTCTTTCTCCTCTCCTGATTTTTCCCAGGCACGTTTTTGCCATCTGCTGTCGGAAAATTTGCCCCTTCATTAATATGGCAACTTTAAAAGACACTGAAAATCTGAGATAACCATTTTAGCTGGTGTAAGCAATTACTGATATTTCCAGACAGCAAAATGGCAACCTCAGTGAAGCCTGGACAATTGCTACATAGATGTTAATCAAGAGGGACATGGATAGATTCCTGAATTATTAAAAACGTAATAATTTTTCTGAAGCCTTGATATGCCCTAGTGAACCATGCTTAGGGAACAGATTTTGCCTGTCCCAAGCTCTCTTATCTGCTGCAGCAGAGTAAGAACTGAGCAACCTTCTCTCGTTGCCTTTCATCATTTGGAACATCTTTTCAGCTTTGAATTTGCAAGGCTGTTTCATTGTGCTGCCATTCCCCCTCCCACCCTTCGGCTTTGTTTGCTTGACAAGGAGAAAAGGCAGAAAGTGAAGCACAGAGCCACATTTCCATAAGCTTACACAAACTATTTCTTTCCTTTTCTTTCTGCTCCAGACAGGGTGCTTATAATTAATCATCCCTGCTGTGGTTGAAGCTGAGTTTTTAGAAGAAAGCTTTGGTGGTTTCTTACCAGCAAAAGCAAGAGTTAAAAATAAAACTCACGCAGTTCATCCTTAATTTGGGGAATACTTGTTAGCCTCATAATCCAGGCAAATAATTTCCTTCAGCCATGTTTGTTAGAAATACTGGAGCAGAGACCTAGTGGTACTTTTCCCTATCTTGCTGAGATCAGACAGTGCTGGCAGCATTTGGTGTCTTGAAGCTGAATGCAGAATTAAAAGCTTCTTTAAAAAGCAGGCTATTAAAGTGGCACTGAGAAAACTTGTTACACTGCTTAGTGGTTGGGTGGGATAATCTGAGATTCTGCTTTTAATTAAAAGTGGACCCGCTTTGCAGAATGCAGGCCTGGATTGAGATGGTGTTTTGTGTGTGTATTTTAAATCCTCCTGAAACTGGCAGTATTGAGCTCTTGGGTTTTGGCCAATGAGCAGTTCTAGGGTTGGGAGAGAGAAGAAAGAGAAGTGATGAAATAAAACTTGGAAGAAATTTTCATTTTTACATGGGAAGTCTTGAGTGTAAATGGTATTGTGGACTTTTCCTGACAAGAATTTTAGATGAACTGTTTGGTAAGATGTGAAATACATGATTATGAACCTTTTAGTCCGAGGGTTAAAGAAGTTATTTCTGTCACTATTCTAAATACTCGCTGGGTCATTATCCTGTCTTGTTAGGAGCTAAAATGTTATCTATCCTTCTCTAACCCTGCTCATTCTCTTGTCCTTTTTTTAGTAGAATAGGAATGAAAAGAATATACTGAAAAGTATGTACATAGACCCTGGCTGTGGAAGTCATGTTGTGTTGGAGCAGCTGAAGGGACGAGTCCTTGTAAGTAATGCACAAATTTCCCTTTGATTTCACTCAGGCAGTTGAGTGTCCAGTGCTTGTTCATGGGGTTCATGGCTGAGTGTACAAAGCTGAGCCCAAGTGCAGCTCAGATGTAGTGTGAGTTCGGGACTTGGCTGCATCTTCTAATGCAAATTGCTTGTGCAAAAATCAGACCCTCCCTGCTATTTTTGCCATGCAATAGATTCCCAGCCCTGTTGATTCCTATTAAATAGATGTAATATAAACACTAATTCTTCATATCTGCCTTGTTTCTTCTCTTTTGGTAATCAGAGACAAGTTAGGTTATTTCCTGCTGTGAACATGAAATTGCATTTTTACGTTCTGTTTAATTTTTCTGCAAAATCAGTTCTTTCTGGAAACTTATACCACTGCTTGACTGAGAAATGGTTCAGAATTTCTTGATCATTCTGAGGGGGAGGAACAAAATTCATAAAAAAGGATTTGACTTTCTTGGGCAGTAGAGATTTGGAATTTGACAGGTAACCAGTTCTGTGCCCAGCATTACTTGGTTTTGATTTGAGTAACTGAAATTCTCTTTTAAAGTCCACTGCACAATAGATTTACACTTAACTGAGTTTTAATTGACCCTTTTATTATTGTAATGATGGGAATAATGCTTTGGTAAATGTATTTTCCAGTTGCTGACTTTGGTAATAAAAACCAGCCCAAGATTGCAAAAGAGAGAGAAACTCAGTTTTGTGGAAATAGGCTGTCCTTCCATTGTAAAGATAACAGGGTCTTCTTTTAACCTTGTATGACACTCCCCAACTTGTTTCCTGTCTTTTCTTCATTATGTTGGCGCCTGGCCTTGAAGAGGAGATGGCTTTTTAATACAGCCACTAAATTCCACCAACTCAGAATCTTTCAATCCAATTACTATGGTACATTAGCTCTTGACTCTCTCCCTCTGCAGCTATAGCACTTGTGAATCAAGTGTTTGTTTTTCATCACAAGTTTTTCTTCTAGAATCAAAGGATTTTCTCTTTTTTTTTCCTTATGCCTTAGCTGGCATTGTCAGTAGGACTCTCAAATGTTAATGACACCAGGTTTGCATAAAGCATCAGCTCTGCTGCTGTGCTTTGCAAGATAAAGCTCCTTGTAAAGTTGAGCTTGGAGACAAAGCAAATGTTTATATCCCAGAGCTGTGAATATGACTGGAAGAAGGTTTATCCTATCTTTGTCCAAAGAGCAACCTGTCCACTTTTCCCCTCAGGAATAGTAGTATTAGCTTAGTACAAGAGTTTGTATCATAGACAGCAGTTTGAAGACAAAGCACAGAATGATAAACATAATTGTTAAATCTAAGGAATGTGCCATAAATTCTAAGGGAGACAGTATTATTGTCTGGAAAGGATAACAATCCTTTCTTTTAGAAATGCCAATTTTGAAATAGTTGTGCTTGGGGTGGTACAGCTCATGGATGAGCACAAGATATTTATTAGAAATTATCATGGGATTTGTTTTTGAATTCTAACCTTGAAGAGTGTTCCATTGAGTGTCCTCAGCATGGGGTGTGGTTTGGCTTTGAGCACTTTTGGTCAGGCTCTGGGAAGGGAGGGCTTGGTCTCTGTGTTCCACTGTTCCTCCAGTGTCTCCAGAGCCTGGCTGGCTCTGGGATCCCTTCAGGTGAGGGCTGCCCTGCTCCCTGCAGAGCATGCAGGAATGTCACTGTGCTGGCCAGGAGCCACCACAGTGTGATCTGGTGTGGTTCTTGCACATCCAGGATGTCCTTGGTCTTCTCCTTTCTTCTCCTTTCCTTTCTTCCCCAGCTCATCCCCCCTCCTGAGGGACTCCACAGCCATTGCCATAGTACACATCAGCCCCAAAATTATTATTATTATTATACTTGGGCAGAACTAGTTTTGAGATGTAACACTTGTGTTCTGTGTCTCATTCTAGCTTATTCTGTGAAGTTTGGCAGAGCAAACTCTCACTATGGGAATGCCATATCACTGTGTGATGCCTACCTGGATATTCTAGTACAGAGCTTGGTTTCTGTTTAACTGGACAGATTTTTGCTTCCAAATGGGAACTTGATTTCTAAGCCAGTTTCTGCTGCAAAATTTAAACTGAAAAGTCTTGGAAGTAGCTGGGGCTGGATGCACTGTGAATACATTAAAGCAGATCCTGTATTTGTGCTCCATTCCCTGGTATAGGATTTGAGCATCTGTTTTGACTGGCAAGTGTCCCTCAGCTGTATTCACACATACAACATCACATGGGAGTTTGTGGACAAATGAGATGCATCCATACAAAATCTCTTGTACATTCAAAAATGTGCAAATGCCTTTACTGCTGGTAATAGGAAGAGCTGAACAAAATATGCCAAATGATATGGAATAAATTCCAAGTATGATAGCATTTTTATTACCAATAATATATCAAAGTTATAGCCTGCTGAGGATAGATTGGAAGTTTTGAAAGCCTCTTTAGTTATATAAATCTAAAAAGGGGATTAAGTACTAAATGAAAGGTAACTTGAAATGTAGAGGTAGGGTGGTTACCTGGGGTGCTACATGCAGTTAATGTGACTTAGGTAAGGATGTTGAGACACATTGTACATGTTCATTTTGAACTTCTCCACACCTGGGAGGTTGTGTCATTCATCATTTACTGATTCCTCCTGGGTGTGCAGGTGTCTGTTACTGTGTGACTGACTGCAGGTACCTTGTCACCATGGGAGAAGCTGCTAGGGAGGGATGGGCAGCCAGGAGCCACTCCATGTCTCTCAGGCCTCATACCTTTGAAATCCTTTGTGGATTCTGCAGTGGATTATACCATTAAAAATGTAATGGGAATAAACACTCTTAATCGTTCAAACCAGCAATATGTATTCAAATCACTAAGCATCAAATAAATACTAAAAACATCTTTGGAAAAATTGTATAAAATTTATGTTGTAAATGTACTACAGTAGTTTCAGGAAATTATTTTAAAGGAGTTTCTAAAAAGATTATATATAACAAAATAAATCTCAAATTTAATATAGCAAGATACAAATTTAAGGGAACTCAACAATATAGAATTTAATCCAGTCTTTACACCCAGCTCTTGGATGTAGTATAGCCAGAGGTTTATATACTTCCAGCATTCCCTGTTTTTAGCAGCATCCTGCTGCTTTGTTGGATGAATTAAAGCCTGCTGTTAACTCACTCCTTATAAGCAGCTTCCCTGAGCTTCCTCTGAGGCAGTTTACAACTCTGTTCTGTCTTTTACTCTGTAGCTGCATCACAGATGGGTTTGGGGTTTTTTTCAATGCAACGCAGCATGATTCATCTTTATAGGGAGGCAGGCTTTATGTATGCACTGGATGAATCTAGCTCATGGGAAAACCAAGCCCTCCCAAATTTTACAATTAAGCATGGCACTTCTCAACCATCTTGCCTTGCAAGGAAAAAAATGCTTCAACTATCACACCTTTACTTCAGGTTCTTTATTGATTCTTTATTGTATTTAAGATGTGGATTAAATTCCCATTTCAGCTTAGCTTTGGGTTCTACTCCTTCACTAAAATTAAAAGGTTGTGTCACTTCAAATACTGATATCAGAATTTGGTCTTCCCTCCCTTTAAGAGGGACAAGACTATCCATATATGTATACATAAACACATGCACCTATAGTAATTATCTAATCAGTGTATTTTCAGAGTGATTCTGAACATGTGCTTTTTCTTATTCAATCTTTATTTAGTTTGTGGTTTTTCTAGATATGTCTTTACTGTCATCACTATCTTGATGTTCCTAAGAATGTTTATAAAGCAAATGGCACCAGTACATTGACCATGTAATTATCTTTTGCAAAGAACTGTGCAAAGAAAGACAAACAAACATTTCCTCATTAAGTAGGTTTTGCAGATTTTTTCTAGTTTTTAAAACCATGTCAGCTCCATCAGTTTGTCAGCAGAACTGGGAATTTGATGCACACTGTTGTTTGTATTATACTACTTAATCTTGTTCTGTGCTTAAAATATTAAGAGGGAGCTGTTACACTCAGGCTGTCCACATTACCAGTGTGGAATTTTGAACAGTTGTTGACAGCACAGAGAACATTGCACAGTTTTCCCAGTTTTAGATAAGACTGTTAAGGGGAGTGTGTTTAAAATAACAGGACATAAAAGACAAATACATGTTGGACAGAAATCAACTCTTTCAGATAAGATTTTCTTATACACTTTGCAATAAAGAGAAGATTGGAGGGTCTGCAAAATCTCTGAACAAGTGACTTGCTGGGTTCTGTGTTGGGCTCGGATTTCTTTACCTTAGGGCACAAGCTGCCAATGCATCCTGCAGGATTCTCACTTGAAAACACACAGAAAACAAAAACTTCTGTGCATGCATCACTCTGCAGTTGCCTTTATAATTTACGCCTCTTTCTTGCTTCACTTCAAGCTCCAGCTCTGGTAATGGTGAGGAGCTGAAGCCCATTTTGCTCCTCCTGTCTCATGTGAGGCTGTGCTTTCAGCACGTGGTGACAGGGTGACCCACATTCCCAGGGGTGCCCCAGGAGTGCCACGTTGCTGCTCCACAGTCCTTGCTTGGCACATCTTACCCAGCCAGACAATGTTATTTTCTTGCCCTGCTCATCAGTGCACCTGCCAGCAGTGGTTTCTTGTAGTTAGCATTATCTAGCAGCATGTGTGCCTGGGTATGGGGTGAATACAAATGGAATAGCAGTTGGATGAGGGGGCAGACAGGTGTGTTAATAACACTGATCAGCAGGAGGGGTGGAGAGAGGAGAAAAAGCCCACAGGCAGAGGAGGCTCATAGTGGATTCTGAGAAGCCATGAAGTCAGGTGAACTGGAGAGGGATGGAAAACCACATGGGTCTAAGGTGAGGGGGTTGCCTTCTCCCTGGTTGTGAGCAAAAGGAGAAGAGGGAATGGGAACAGATGGCTCTAAATTGTATTCCCCCTGAAAGTCTGTGCCTCTGTGGGATCAGACTGGGATTGATTTCTTATTTAAAGGTGGAGCTGTGGCTTTTACAATAGATATATAGAAAATCAGTTCACCAAGAAACAAACCCACAATTCTGGTGATTCCTGAAAAGGAGAAGGATTGTGGGTGTATGTCTTTGTTAAAAGACAGTGAGGTGTGAACAGTCAGGAGCCTCTTCTGATGGGTTATTATGTTTAAAATACACCAGTCTGTTCATCTTGGATGGTTTTAGTTTGTTATGCCTTTTTTTTTCCCCCCTAATCTCTTAAGTAACAATAAAAGCAGGATAGGTTGAAAGATTGTTCTCAGAAACTTTCTGAGGCAAAACACTGTAACTGGGGTTCTTCTACCAGGAGTCCTTACTCCTGCCTGTAGGCTCACTGTGTTTAAAGCTGTTTTGTTGTTTTCAGTTGAGTTTTTTTTTTTTTTCAGTTTTTGATTGTAAAAACAGTTGAATCTTACCTCACAGACATCTAAAGATGTTGCTCCTTGACACAGCCTGAGTTTGTAGCAGAGGAATGCTTCATGGTTGGGGCACTGCAGGGATCCCAAAACAGGATTTATTTTTCCTTTTCTGTGCAATAAATCATGGGCATTTCTAGGAAAGCCCACATTGAATCAGGAGAGGGTAAAGGTGCCCCCAGGTTTATTTGGAATTTATGTGAGTGAGTTACAAAATCACTCCTGGTGATTTTGTAATCAAAATCTCCAGTGAGTGAGATCCTGGGAGGAGAGTCCCTTCTTGGACCCAAAGCACAGTGGATCTCTGGCCTGCCTTTTCTGTGGGCTGCTCCTGTCTCTTAACCAGAACAACTTTTACCAACTTGGTGGATTCCTCAGAGTCCATCAGGCAGAGGAACTTCTTCTGAAGTTACAGGAATCTGTTGCATTATGCATTGCTGTGGACATTGCAAAACTCCTGCTCTAAAAAGCTTTTTAATATGGGAAACTACTAGAAAAATGAATAACTTTTAGTATGATTCCAGAATGCTACTAGATTTTATACAGCTTCTCAAATATTTTTGCATGTTCAGCAGAATGGCTTTTCAGTTTCAGGTTTCCCACCAGCCCCCAGTCTCAGACCTATTTCTACTAATTCTATGTGTGAATTTGGAGGCTGGGTAGGTCTTGGAAGCAGTCCTTTGCTTTGGGATTTCACTGTCTTTTATAAGAAAGCTTCAAAATATGCCTGTAACTAATGAATTTAGCTCCAAAATAATTATTTAAATGTGCTGGATTTTCTTTTATTTAATTATTTTATTTCATTTAATTTTCTGTCCTACCTTCTTTGACCAGCTCTTTTTACCTACATTATATCTTCTGAGCTCCTTTGAAGCATGTTTAATTCAGTTGAGCCTTTTTTGATGTGTATTGCCGAGAGTTTAGTCAAACCAAGAGGTTTTGTTTGTTGAGGAAAAACAAGCCATGGAGTTTCAAAACTGCTTTAAATGTAGTTGGCTTAAGGGCATGAAAGCCTTGCTGCTGTGCAAGCAGCTGTGGGTGTTTGCAGCTGCACAGAAACATGGGGTGCAAGTTAGGAACCCTCAGACTGGGAGACAGTCCTGTTATCTTCAGCCAGTGCTGGGATCAATTGGCACAACTCAGCTGGGATGTTGCTTTAGGGTGGGCAGAGTTTGACAGTCTGTGTTGCAGCCTGTGTTTATGACCTCTTTGCAGGACTGCTGGTCTCCATTACATATCCTTCCCCTGGCTGTCTTCCTCTGTTGACCCTTCAGGGAGGATAAACTCTTCTCTGCCATGGTAATCAGAGCCATGGGAAATGCTGAGGGAATGTCATGTCCTTGTTCATCAGCTCCTGCTCTGGAAATATCAGCAGCTTTCTGGGCATCCCTAGGATGCAGCCTGCGGTTTGACTGTTCTGGCTGAGCTGAGTGGAAGGGGATGGGGATGGTTTTAGAAGAGCAGCATGAGAAGACAGAAAGTACAGCTCAGTGGAAAGTTAAGAGAACACCCTTATTTCAGTCCATGGTGTCCATCACTTGCACTGGGGACAGATGGAGGAATGGAAGTTGTTTGTGTCAGGAGACTGCAACCAAAATGAAATCTGAGGAGGCAGAGACAGCAAGATGGGAGCTGGGGAAAGGGCAGAGGGTGTTCCATGTTGGAAAGGAGGGACAGGGTGTCTGCAGCTTCAGTTATGTGCTGTGATGTTCCACTTTCTTATTAAGTTCCTTGAGTATTAGAAAAATTGCATTTGTGATATGGTGTGTTTGGTACAACTCTTGAGCAGATTTTGAAAGAACCCTTGGAAATACTCTTTGCTATTAAAGGCCTAAGGGAACCTGCCTGCTGCTGCATTTCTGGAACTGAGTTACTGCTCACTACTGGATTCCAATCCAGCCATAGCATTTTCTGGAAGTTTATTCCAGGACAGTCCAGACAGATGTGAAGGCAAGTAGCAGTGACAGCATCAAGCACGTGATGATTTTGGATTGCCTGGTGTCACCTGTCTCCAGCAGTGGCCTAGAGAGAGCTGTCTGGTACTGAACTGAGAGCAGAGGAGGAAGATCTCTCATGGCAGCTGGATGAAAAGGCTGCAGAACATGGCAGGTCTGCTGTGGGCAAACCCAGCCGTACTTGCTGCTCTGAATGCCTCGTGCTTTTCAACCCAATTTAAAGGAATTCCATGGTTTATGAGAAGGATGCAAATGACCTTTTCCTCTGTTTGTGGCAAGCATTTGAAATCCAGCAGGAAGAAAACCTGCAGACCAAAAAAGTCTGACTCTAAAATTCTTTTCAGGTTTTGCTTAGATAAAAATTGTATTTTCCTTTTGTCAGGTTGTTTCATAAGACTAGCAGGATGTTTCTAAAATTCTGGCCTGTATTACTGCCAAAGGAACAAAAACATATGCAAGAAGCTTTGTGTGCTTGTGAATACTGCTTAAAATTATATATTCTTCTATTCTGGGATTGTGTTCATCAATTATTTTGTGTCTTATCTCCCTCGTAAAATTCCTGTGTTTGCTGGTGAATGTGGACACCTAAGAGGGCAGAAGTAAGGTTGTACAACTCTTTGTGTGCTTGACACTGCAACATACTTTTAAAAACATATATTGTCTAGATGATGCAGTGTGTACTATTCATGGCAACACAAATAATTCAAGATTATGCCTGGAGCAATGACAGCAGGGAGAGTTACAGGGATTTGGAGATTGTAATATGCAAAGGTGGAACATACAGAACATAGACATTTATTACACTCAGGGAAAGGGTCATTGTTGACACTGATTGCTGAAAGTGATAGGGAGGGACAAGGTCAGAGTGCACCCTGATAACCCCTGATATCGGCAGTGGACAGCATCATGTGCAAAAAGGAAAGGTCACTGGAGCAGCAAAATGGGCAAAAATCTCCACTGACAGATCCAGAATACGCTGGTGGGTTATGAGGAAGCCTGTGCTTAGAGCTGAGTAACAGGTACAGGCACTTTATCCAGTTCAGCTGAACTTTACATGAATTAATTATTGAATATCAAGCAGCTGCTTCTGTCAGCGATGAGGATCTATCATGTAACATCATTGCTCCAAGAGAAAGATCTAGGTGGTTAATTTTTTTGAGAACAGTTTTTCTTTCACTACTGTTGTGAAAACTGCATCAAGAAGGTTGAGGATGTGAAGGTGTGAGTAGGTATCTCTTCCTCCATTCTCCTGTGGCATGGAAAGTTACAGCTGGGTAGAAGAAAATGCTGCTGGTTTCCACACTACAGAGTTTTTGGTATGTGGTGTTGAATGCTGTAAAAATAAACTTGAACAAATATATGCTTTTCTAACTGTCAAAAATCACAAAAACATGCACAGGGTTTGATGAGCAGTTGTCTAGGAATTGTAAATATATTCCTAAGAAATTGGGTTTGACAGACAGGGAAGGACATGCAAGCTGTAGGATTTCAGCATTTTTGAAATCTCATTTTCATTTCTGGACCCTCTATCTTCTTTTATGTGCACATGCACAAATACCCATGAAGGCAGTGTTCTCATTGCAAACTAGTTCCTGACTTTGATGGGTTAGAAGTCTAAAATGGTGCTGTTTGCACTTCAGACAATGTTGGATTTGCTGTACCATAGGGGTACCCTTAGCAGCAGCCTTCCCAGAGGGATGGCTTTTGACTGCTGGATCCACAAGAGGCACTTTTTGTGGTAACTCAGAGTTTTTGTATTTGGGGAGAGCTATTTTGGTAAACTTTCAAGTGCTTCAAGTACTTCCCAGTGCCTTATTTTCCTCCTGTGCTAATTGCCTTAGGCTTGTGCCAACAGCTGCCCACCCCTTGCATATGGAAGGGCAGTTTTGGGCAGGGGGGCCAGACCTGGTGGGTATCTCAGGCAGCCCCCGCTGCTGTGCCCCACAGCCTCCCCACTGCGCAGCCCCGCAGAAGGATGGCAGGGGACCCCACTGGGAAGCTCCATGGGGCACGGGCGGTGCTTTGGTCTCCAATTCAGGGGATTAATACCATTTGCTGTTTCTTGGACACTGCAGCCAGTTGGCCTTGTGTTCATATTCAGTTTGCCCACTTCTCGAGTGCACTTACTTGTGTAAATCTGCTCGAGCGTTTCAGCCTGAAAGCGCGAACAAACAGGGAATGAACAGCCGGCTCCGCTGCCTCTGGGGGGGTCGCTTGCCTCCCTTTCCTTGTTCCCATGAATGTGGCCCGTGCAGCACACACACAGTGCTGTCTGCCAGCCCTCCCTTCCCGCGGGGCCTTTGCTCAGCTCTAAAACTCCCTCTGTGCTCCGTGGCTCTGCTCCTTGGATGCTGCACACGTGCTCCTTCCTCTTCCTCCACTGCTTCCTCTGTGCAGCCTCTGTGTGCCCCGGGGGCAGGAGGGGTGGCTGAGCCCCAGGGCCTGCCAGGAGCAGCCACCCCAGGCTTGGGGACAGCCTTGTGCTCCTACAAATGGCTTGAAGGGTTACACTGAGGGAGGACAGAGCCCTTTGGCCACAGATGTTCAAACACTTGTCCCATAACTGATGGACTCCTGCTTTCTAAAGCAGGGTGGTGAGCACTGACCTGTTTCATATGCTGGCCATACAGAGCCATTTATGAGTTTCTCAGGCTCTTATCATCTAATAGGTTTTCTCTCAGAAGATTGCCTCTGCTGTTTTATTGTAGTTTATGGCTTGGTTTGATACCTACATGCACTTAATACTGAAGAAATTTGGTTATATTTCAGATTTGCGGTTGGTTTTCCATTCTTTATTACTTCTGTAAAATTGCAATGGTTTTGTTAATCCCTTGCTGGTCACCGAATCTCTGTTTTTTTGAATAGTTTGGTCCCCCAGGATATTGAAAGGGTTCTTAGAAACACCCTTCTCTTGCTTCTAGATCTCAGCATATGCAGTGTTTCCCCTTTTGAATTTTGGCACAGAGCTTTCTGTGTATTACCCTCCATTCTTCATAGTTTGTATCATCCCAAGCTTCCTACCTTTCTGTCTTGCACTCCTCATTTGAGTGAGTTAGACAAAGCAAACGTTCTGACCAAATTCAGGTCAGAGATTCAGGCTGTATTTCTCATGGGCAATTTAATTTTGCCTATTTTAAATTTCCATTTAACCACCTTAGACGTGACATTTATTCCAGTCTTTAAATCATCTATGGCACTGTCTGTACTTTTTTTAAAGGCTGCCACAGTCCGTCCCGGAGTATCTGGTGTTATAAAGGTTTAAGGAGTGACTTAGTGCAGAATCAATCCTGACAGGATATTCTGGACTGAAAGAAAACTCTAATGGCTGTTGTTCTGTCATGGAAATTGTTAAACAAAGGAATGCCATTGGGCTAAAAGGAAAAATATCTAAGACCTGCCACATATTTTAATAGTAATTTCTAATTTCTAAACTGTTTTAGTCAGTTTAGTGCTGTTACATATCTTTTGTGTGTTTGGTGTTGTCTCTTGGGATGAAGGTGGTTCTTGTTCTTTGGGGCCGGCCAGATGTATTAGGGACCTGCAGAGAGAGGTCTGAGGGAAGGAATGGGGCACTGGACACTTCTGTATCAGGCTTTGTTTGCTCTGTCTGTGCAGGACCTGCAAGTATCCAGTATTTGTGTGCCATCCATCTTGACTTGTCCTTCCCAAAGCTGACTGGTTCATTGAAAAGCCAATGCTTTTTTGGAAGCCAGTTCTTCAGGCTTTTTGTAGTGAATTATGTTTCAAGAGCTGATGGGTTTTCTTTCTTAAATTGAGCTATGATGTTTTTTCAGTGAAAGTTTTGTACAAAAGTAGGTCTCAAACTTCTCTGCCTGTGTCCCCATTCTCTGGTGCAAGCTCTTCTACTGAATTTCATCTGACTTGTGATCCCACCTGGGATTCTCGCCCCTGTTTGCCACTTGCCCAGACAGTGCACTGCTTTCTGCAGGCTCCAGCAGGAGCAGCTGCTGCTGAGATCCCAAAGGGAATTCTTTTGGTGATACTTTCACATGCTTTAGGACCAGAATGCTGGGCCGAAGTAATTCCTGACATACTTGCATCAAAAAAACTCACCTACTTAGCAAACTGGTGTTGATTTTATTGTTAGTACAGAGTGCTTGTCTTTAGATTAAAATATCAGCCCTAATCAAACATACAGGTGTTCCCTGTTGATTATGTCTAAGGTTTCCTTCAAGAAGAGTTTGTATATAAATAATTGCAATTTCTGTTTGAGTTCCATGTGACCTCCAGTGAAGACACAACACCACTGATTCTTCTCCTTTCAGCAAGGTAAGATGTTTTCTCTGGTGTTTAAAAGGTGCTGTCAGACTCAGCCCTGTTACTTTGCATTCATCCAGGTTTCCACTCCTTGCTATCAAGCAGATGTTTAAAATGTCACAGAACTCACCAGCCTGCCTTTTGCACTGTTCAGTTATGGTTCTTTATTTGCCTCCTGGTGGTGACCTGCTGCAAGGCTGGAGAGGAGGGAAAGTGGTTGACTTGCCTGAGACCTAAGGTCAGCTGGAAGGTCACTGTCACAGCAGGAGCTCTGAGGGAGTGTCACTGATGGGAGCAGGGAGAGAACCCTGTGGAGTGAAGCCTTGGCTTGTCTGCACTTCTGTTTGTGAAGGGGAAGGCTGTCCCTGGAGGCAGACTGACCCTATCCTGTGTTGGATAAGACACCCAGGTGTCTCACCCATTGTGAAACACCAGGAAACCTTGTCACAGCAGCTTTATGGGACAGTATAAGAGGAGAAAAAAAGTGAAAGATCTTGGGAATTACCAGGGTAGTGATGATTATGCTACAAGAAATATTCTTCATAAACCCTTGCAGCTCTCTGGGGGATAACCAGGGTGCAGAGTCCTGGGACACCGAGATTGATGGGTCATTCCACTCTGACCCTTTTTCTCTTCTTAGTTGTCATTGCTGTGTGAAGTCTATTTGCATTAGCTCCTGTTCCAGATCAGGGAATTCCCTTGTGCTCATGCACTGCCTGACTCACCAGTCATGTTATCTTCTTTGTTTCAGAGTAGAATTTTACACCCCTGTTAAGGGGGTTGCCAAATCCAAACTTGAAGTAAACAGAGGCAGCTTTCTGGCTAAATTCTGCCATCTCTCTTGGGTCTGTGTGCAATATCCTGATCCTGGACTAAGCACTGGGTTCAGTGTGCTGAGAAGTGACCTGGATTGTCTCTCGTGCTCATCTTCGAGACATCTGGAACTACATAATTGTGTAACTGGCCCCGAACTGTGTCTTAAGGACATCTGCCAAGGCACTGTGGACCCCTTCTTTGACATTTGAGCAGCCCTCTTGATCATGTGCATAGATCTTGGATCTTGCTAGGGTTGAAAAATCCAGGTCCTTCTGAGTAGGGACACTTTGGGCAAAAGTAAAAAGAAGCCAGCATTTGGGCAGCTCAATTCATTTGCATTTCATCTGCTTCAAGCTTGGGCTTCTTTCCACCAAAGGAAGACTGGTTCATTACCCTGGTGCTACTTTGCATCTCTGCCCTCCTTGTATGAATTTCTTTTGGGGCTGCTCTGAAGCAGTAATCAAATGTGTGATCCTCCAGCATGCCAGCACTCTTGGATCCTTTTTAGTTTTAGTTGGTGTGGAGGGAAGTGAGAGGCAGAGATGATTCCTGGGAGCCCTTAGGAAAAAAATAGCATGCCTTGTAAAAACAAGTGATTTTAGTTATTGCAATTGAGGAGTCAATTAACTGGCTAATTAAAGCAATTTCTCATTACATAATTGAATTCTGGTTCATCACCATTTCTACTCTGCAAGGCTGCCCCAGAGAGCAGAGCCATTTCTGAGCACTCTTTATCACAAACAGAAGAACCATTCACTCTCTCAGTATTCAGATGTGTCTGGAAAAGGGAGAGGTGGTTTGGTGGGACTTCCTCCATTACTTGTGGAAATAAACAATGGAATGTCATCCAGGTGATAGAGAAAAAGGCAGCTTTCTCAGACATGTTTCTAGTGCCAAAGATAAAAGAAGAAAGGAGGTGATGAATACTAGAGCACAAAACCCATGAGGTTTAGGATGCCCAGGGCTATGGAACTCAAGGTTACACTCTGGAATATTAGAATGTCTCAAGCTCAAAGCATTACACTGGGTTTGAACATGCTAGTGGCTCATCAAATATGCTCTTAAATTGGATGAGAAGACTGAGAGCTTTTAAATTGTCAGCTTCCTCCTGCACAGAAAGGTAGACTGAAGATGGAGTTATTTTTTAATGAAGGATGAATTAGAAAAGTGCCAGTGTACTGAAATGTTGGATAGCTATGGAAGGTGTTTGTGGGGAAAAAAACCCCATGAATTAAAAGAATCTGAAAGAATTCTGTATGTACAATATGAGAATTTATTTGGCATAGTTAAAACCATGGTGTCAAACCAGGCCACCTGCAGTAGCAGAGGAGGGAGGGCTGGGTCAATGACATTTGTTGCTGGTGAGCCATGATTTGACAAGGAGGGACTGTGGCAGAGAAATTTTTGAAGTTAGGATATAAGTACTTCAAAGCCCAGAAGAAATTGCATTTGGCAGCTGATGTGGACTTTGAAGTCTGAATGGACACAATTAAAAGAGCTGTAAGTAACATGTTCAGCTTCCCTGGTACCCACACTGCTGAGACCCAGGGACTCTGAATGCCCTGGTCAGGCTGTACCTTGGAAACAGGGCTCGGGTGCAGCAGAAACCATCTTCTCCTTTATAGAGGACACTGGTTAAAATTAGTAAATGTTGTGGATTTATTCAGAGTTCAGGTATTTTAACTGATGTCTCATTTGTGAGCTCAAAGTGCTTGAGGAAAAAATACTGTGTGGGGATTTTTTTTATTTGTTTGCACTTGTTGTTTGGGTTTTTTTGTGTGCTTTTTGTTTTATATGTTGTTTTTAAGTGTTCAGACTACAGACTTGGGCTTCCTGTGTGTGAGGCACTGATCAGGTACCTTGTTCCCTGAGCCCCAGTTCCTCATGCAGAAATTAAATGTTCTGGGCCTTGACATCACAGAAGCACTGTGGGTCACAGGCACTGGTGTTTGTGGGTCACTCGTACCTTGTTGATAATTACCTCTAATAAACATAAATAGGCTTTTAAAACTCAGGGGATACTATGCTTTGAGGAATGCAAAGTTTGCTAGAAATGGAGAAGTGAGAGAGTATAAAAAAATAATAAATAAATAAAGAAATTAGAGCCTCTTGGTAATAGCACCTCCAGAGAATGATGAGAGAGAAAGGAGAAGCAGGTAATGATGGCTTTGCACAGTGAAATATTTCTTTTCTGTACCTGGATGTTTGGTCCAATGGAAGAAAGGGAAGCAGTGGTGGCAGATTGCAGCATGAAAACTGGGGGAAGGAAGAGGAAACTAGGAGGAATAGAAATGCCCATGTTCACCTATGTTGTGAGGTGAGGGGGAGTGGGTGTAGTGCTGTGCAAGACTCCCTGAGTGGGAAAGAACATTAGATTGTTAATGACTGTATTATGGTTGAAAATGTATTGCCAAGAACAAAGCTAACAGAAGTTGGGAAAGAGAATCTATGACAGTAGCACACTTCAAAAATATTCAACCAGAAGCTGGAATGTAAAAAGCCCTAGGATGTGTTGTAGGGAGCTGCATGGCACTGATCTGGAGACAGATCACCCATGGAAAATGTTTTGTGGGTTCAGTTCAGTTGGGTTTTGCTGAGCATGGAGTGTGAAGGAGTTTTTGTTCTATGGAGTGTGGGAAGGGAAAAATCACGGCAATTAAAAAAATACTATTAATATTTCACTTCTGACTGCCACTGCTTAGTATCATGATTGTGGTGGAGCTGAGTTCCAGCCCTGACCAGAGGCCTCAGCTCCATCTGTCCATGCTCCCATGGGTGACATGGGCATTCCTGGTGTGGCACAGCTGGCAGATGCTGGTTTGTCCTGTGGCAGCCTTTTCCTCTCTCCATCGAGTTATTAGTGTCATTGTCATGGAGCACTCAGCATCTTTGAGCCCTTAGGGAAGAGCAGCCCAGTTTGGAACAGAAACCAGTGCATCCTGACAGCACACATTGAAGCAGCATGGAGCTAAGACAGACTCATGTTTGCTGTCCCTTAGGAAGCAGTCTTATTCCCAGGCTGGCACTTCTGACATAACTCAATTATGGAATCATAAATAAACAGTTGACATAGGCCAGGGAACTTCAAAGCAATCAGTACAGTTGTAATAGGATCTAGCTTGAAAAATAAACCATGCTGATATAGTCTAAAGGATGCTTAATTTTTTTTTCCTTCTGTCTTCGATCAAAGCTTCTTCCTTGAACAGAAGCCTGGCAACTCTCCCTAACCCCTTTCCTTCCCCCACATCCCCTGCTGATCTCTTGGTACAGGCATCATTACCAGGGGACTGGTGTCTGCAAAGTGTATTCCATCTCCTAAATTAACTGGCTACGCATACACAGTTGCATGCAAAGTAGTTTTTGAGAATGATTCTTGGCCAGCATTTTGTTTCTGTTTACTGAATTGACTTGCATAGCCTGGCTCCTTGGGTAACAAGGGTCACTTGAACATTGGTCCATGTTTTGTGCTTTTAGTTGCCTCTGTGGGAGCTTCGTACCCACATAGTGGGGTCCCAAGATCAAGACACAGTGAGCTGCTGGCTGAGATGGAGTTGCTTGTGCAGCTCAGTGATTGCTGAGGCCTTTCCCCCCAGACTGCTTCTCACACGTGGAATTTGCTGATTGAGGCAACTGACCTTCAGTGAGCCCAAGACTCTCTTTAAGATATCCCATCCTCCTTCACCAGCCTGAAAACATCATGGGCCATCTGAATGTCTTGTGGATCAGTGGCAAGCCTTGGGATAGCCTTGCTCTGTGTTCAACACCCTGGTTTGGTGCCAGCTGTTTCCTTGTGTGGTGGCAGTGGCAGGAGTGAGCTGGCCACAGAAGGTGTGGAGGGGGGTTGCCTTCCATCCACCTCTGCCCTGCTCTATGTGAACACATCCAGTCTAAAACACTGTCAGAGTTCATAGTTCCAGCTCAGTTTGGGGAGTGTGAACCCTCTCAGGGAATACATTGCTGACAGCAGTGGCATGGCCCTGGCTCCAAGGGAAAGGTGCCTTTTGTTTCTGTGTCACAGTGCCCATCACTGTCTGGGGGACAGCAAGGCAGGCAAAGGGGAGAGGGGGAAGCAGCAGGTGCAAACAGCCTCCTGCTGGGAGCATTTAAATACTGACATGTCAGAAGCTGGGAAGTGTGTGACAAGCAGTTTTCCTGTGACCTGGATCCTGAGAGCTTAAGGAAGTCTGAAACTTTTTTTTTTAAAACGAGCTGACATATTAATGAGAAGTCTATTGTTTGTGTATGTGGGAGAGTGGCAAATTTTCACATGGGATCTGTTTGAGAATCCCATGTGATACCCAACACCACATATTACTGTGCTGCCTGCTGTCCAGAGGAGGAAGTTGCCAGAATTTTCTGAGAAGAAACCAAACAGAAACCTCCTCCTAACTCCAACTAAACAGTGAAGGAGAAGTCACTGGTGGTGTTGGCCTCCTACCAGCTGTGTTTGTACTGAATGCTGTCACTGAGAAACAGAGTCCAGTCTGAGGAGCTGATACTTTCCAATGTACCAAGAGCTCCCTGGTTGCCCACATCAAAATAGCCCAGAGCCTGTGCATGGGTCTTTGGACCAAAGCTGTTTGATAAATATTTTAGTGTTTTGCACATTTTGTTGCCAGAAAATCAGAGTCTAAAGCATTCTTCCAGGGAAGGGCATCTTTATGCATGCTCATGTTTGATTCAAGCGCTTGTTCTTTACTGTATGTGCTGCAAAAGAAGGCAGGCTTTATAATCAATTCTCTCCATTAGCATCCTCAAAGGATGTCTCTGGTCACATCAGAGGCAATCTTCTCTCTCTGTCTTTTATTATTTGTTTTGTTTAAAACTTTCTTGTCTATGAAATCATCTGTCACCCTCTGCAGAGACCTGTCAGGGCACTGTCTCTGTATTTGCCTCTCCTTGGGAATAACAAAGAAGTTTCTTCATTGCAGGCTGCCTGTCTGCCTCCCTTCAGCTGAGGGAGAAGTGGTTTGCTGAATTTTCGTGGCCCATTTGGTCCTTGGCCTCTTTGCTTGTGCTGCCCTAAGGATGCCAATTAATGTTAATCTGAAGATATAAGCTTCTCTATTAGGCCCTGGAGTAATGCCATCAGCTGGTCCCACATGGGCCACCAGGCAGCTGTCAAGCAATAATGTTTATTGCATTTTTACTTCTTATCTTTTACATTATGATTGATCGCTGGCACTTATATAAAACCAGTAAAATTGACAAAATTTTAAACCATTGTAAAAGTCAGTAAGTGAAATGTGGGCATGAGAGCAGGGAGTTTGTAGCCTGTAGCTTTCTTACAGTTTGAGAAAATAGAGAGAGACAGTGAAATCGAGCAAATAAAGGTGTGCTTAGATCAGGAACCTTGGAAATTTTCCTTGTCATGTGAGGATGTGACGTTCAGTAGCACACTTTAATGTATTTATCTTACCCTTAGTGATGCTGTATCTCCTGTCTGCCCTTGCACACTCACCTCTGCACAGCTACAGCTCTCAGGGTGATACTTGCCTGCCTAGGGAACAGTAAAGAGACTGTGTCACATTTCTGCTGCTCCTCAAGGGGTTTATATTTATCTAACCAGTGAAGGGGACAGCTTGGACTCAGTACTGGTTAATTGCTTCCACATCATAAATAAAGGTACTTTATTCAATCTGAGGTACTTCTGCTGAGCACCTGGATGAAGTGAAAGCAGGATTGGCCAGGTGCATCTGGGAGCTCCCCTCTCCCAGCACACCGAGGCTCTCTGGCAAATCCCCCAGCCCTGATGGAGCCTGCAGTGCTGAAAATGAATTGCTGTGTTGGACTCGAGCCACAGGCCTCATTTTGATTGTTTACAATTGAGTAAATCAGGCCTGTCCCCATGGAAGTTAATGGGATCAATCCTGGCATGACAGCAGTGCAAAACCTTGCATGCTTGAATCTGGCATGCTTAATGCAGTCCGTGTTTTCCTGTCTCAGGTCCTTTACTCTTTATCATGTGTCTTGCTTCATGAATGTATTCCTTTAAATGTGCCGTGGATCAAAACTGCAAAATGCCATCTGTCAGCATGGGTGAAATCTGTAATCCCTGTGCTGTTCAGGCCTGTTCAGGTAACCAGCAAATTGACATTTGTTGGAAATGGGGCACTTAGCCAGCCTACTAAGGCTGTGGATTTGTTCCTTTTTTTTTCCTCCCCCTCCTGCTCTCCAGATTATTGCTTACATAATGTATGGACTAACAGTTGCTGTATGGTTTACATGTGAGATGCTTTCTGGAAGCTGTGTGTAGGCAGGGAGCTCAGGATGACATAAGGTAGGATTAAATAATTGCAATATTAAGTTGCAGTGCAGGAAGGAGGGAGACTGCTGTTTGTGAATGATGCTGTCCAGTTAAAACTGCATCCAGGCAGAGCAGGCAGGAGGGACACAGGGTGCAGGTTAGGGTTAGGTTAGGTGGGTCCTCCCTGACCTGTGTTCTCTGCAACTAAAATTCTTCCTGCTGGCAGTTGGAAAGGTTTGGAAGGACAGAGCTGTCCTAGTCGTGCCACTGTAAATTTAGACTGGATTTATCCCAGCATCACTGAGCTTGGAGCCTGGCTCATCGTGATATTTATTAGCACCTTAATTATGCCTAGGTTAGTTTGGTATTCCCCACTGGTAAATTTTGCTAACATTTCACAAATAAAAAAATGTTCTGACTCTATTTTCTCCCTAGTCAGCACCAATTTTTTAGATCAACAGTTGTAGCTGTAAATAAGCATCCCAGATTTTTTGTTGGCTTTGTTTGTTTGTTTTTAGTTTTGCTTTGGAACTGTTTGTACCTAAACTGGCTGTGACTCAGTGTGAGGCCTTGCTGCCTTCACTCAGATATGCAGGTTTGCTGAACTCAGCTGGAAAAGATTTTTTCGTCAGTGGAGAGTGGAAAGGTGAAGAGAAGTGCTGGAAAAATTCAGTTAACACTTCACTGCAGTGCTATAGCTCAGCTATTAGTATGTCTTAGGAATGTGAAAATGAGTGCTGGTTATAAACAACCCACTTTTGTAATATCCAAGATGAACCAAAAAGAAGCAAAAACCGTAAGATGTAGTCAGGCAAGTTACAACCTAAAATCATTTCACTTACAAATACTCAGCAGTTTCTATAAAACAAAACTATTTTTTTCCTCAAGTGATACTTTCATCATTATCAATTTATTTATTTAGCCAGAGAAACCTTAAGAAGGGTTCTGTGTCTTTGTTTCCATGAGACTTGCAAGTTTCTGCTGTGAGAACTGGGAAGACTCAAGCCCAAGCCTCAGTTCAAATCTCCAGGCAGAGACACAGGTGTGCTTGTCCCTACAGGTGTCTGCAGGGTGTCCCTGTGCTCCAGGGCAGGCTCCTGTCCCCGTGTGCCATGCAGGAATATGTTCCCTATCACTCTGCAGTGCTGTGAGCAGCAGAGCCTTGGGGCTCATTATCCCGTGTGGACAATGCAGTGTGACAGTGAAATGGCTGATGAAATCGAATGCTGTCTGTTCAGTTAAAAGGCAGTGTGGTGATCACAGCCCGGGCTTTCCAGAAGGCAGCTGAGTGACAGGGATTAGGAGAGCCAGGGAGCTGTGCTACATCCAGTGACCAAAGGTTGTGCTGTGTGTTTGGGGCTGCCCCACCTGCTGCCCAGCTCTGGCCTGAGCCCACTGGGGTTGTGCTCACCAGTGTCACTGTGATCAGTTGAGGCCTGAGATGAGCAGGTTTTCCTTTGAGTTTATGTATGCAGAAGGCAATTAGGTTAAAGCCCAGGCTGATGTGTAAATGACTGTGTGTGGTCAGTGTAACTGTTTATTGATGCCTTCTGATCTTCTCTGTTTGCAAGAGCGGTGAAGTTTCCCTGAGCCTTTGATGCCTGTGCTGTTCTGAACCCACAGGACTCTGTTCTTGTATGGTTAGTGGCTGCTTTTCTTATGTGGCAGTGCCTTCTGTCTTTTCTTGGGAGCTGGGAAGGTTGTGGATAAGCATGAGTGGCCATGAGATGTCTGAGACCAGCTGAGGGTGTGCAGGAATCTTGCACTTGGTGCTGAGGCTGTGCTGTGGAGATAAGGGGTTTAATAAGGTGCACCTGGAGCCACGATTGAAATTTTTTTTGGTGGTTGCAGTCATGCACCTGGGATGTTGTGGGTCATTGGTGGAGGGGGAATAAATTAGATCAGTGTAAGTCATGTTCTTCCTCCGTGTGGATTTTCCTATGCATTGATTAATCTGCTTTAGAATGTTCTGCCAAAATGCAAATGGCAGCAGCTACAGCCATGATCAGAACTGGACCCTGGACTGACCCTGAAAACAGCATGTGAAGCTTTAATTACCTTAAATTCTGCATTACAGCTTCTCAAACTTACTGAGGAGCATTCTCTGCTGGGGCCTTCGTGGTTGTTCCTGGGACCTGGCTTTCCCCTGTCCTTTGCAAAGTGGTTGGTTACAGGCAGTGTCTGTCATGCTTGGAGCAGTCCAACATTTGGTGATTTTAATGAACCTTAGGCAGTGGAGGGGGGATTCCTGTTAACCCCCACCAGCCCTGCCAGGGCATCCCCTGGTGAGCCAGCACTGACATCTCTGAGCAGTGAAGCCGTTGCTGGCTGCTGCAGGCACCTGGCGCTGCCGTGCTGTCAGTCAGGGGGGTGCTGACTCCTGAAATGAAATGCTGTCCATCTAATTAGTATGTGTAGCAGCAGCAGGTTTTAATTATATGGTTAAATACACAGAAATATAGGATTGTCATGTGGGATCAGTCTATTGGCCCTTTGTGGCTGACATTCTGCCTCCAGCAGTAGCCAGTGCTGGAGATATTTGTGCATTAACATATTTCTGTTTGCCCTTGGAGTGATATGCACAGGCTGCTACAGAAAAAATTTCCATCTTGCTTTTTTGAAGCCAGTTTGTGTCCAGAAGAGAATTCCTCCTCTGTGAACTGTTCCATTCTGCTGTGGTTCAGGTTAGCCCAGGGATTTATATTTTCTAGGCAAAATATGTAAGATGAATGAGCTCTTTTATTTTTTTTACTGGCTCTGACAGGAGATTTATTTTTTGCAGAATTTTCTGTAGTTTGTGGTCTCTCCAGATTTTCCAGCACTTTCCTGTGTCTAGTGGAAATTCTTCTAGGTGACCAAGTAATGAGCATGTAAAATATTTGCTTCTGGTATTCTTTTGCTTTCACCTTTTGTTGTGAATATTTCTCATGCAAATAAATCTCTCCATTTGTGTTAATAATTTAGGGTTGGTTTATATTGTTGGTTTTTTTGCTTTATTACTGTCACTCTCTTATTTGATTATGGATTGACTGCTGGCAGCTAATTATGCAGTCCTGATCTAGAGATGCATAAAATAGTAATAAAATAGTAAATGAAAGTTGTGCTTTGGTTCACATGGGATGTGCTGCGTGGTCTCTGCTGGATTAGTTAAGTATGAAAAGGATGAAGAGAACCAAGCATTGCTCCTGGTGGTCATATCCACACAGGGGATGCTCCACCATGTGGATGGGGTGTGATGAGGAAAATTGTTGATCCTTTAGTATTGTGATCATTCTGCCTTTCTTTTGTAGAGGGAAAAAAAAAGATGGGAAGGAGCTCTTGATGTTGGAGGATCCCAGCCCAGTGAATTTTGCTTTTCTCCAAGTCTGTCTCGTGCTGTGTGGAGGGCTTTGCACACTCAGCTGTGTTGGTGGCAGCAGTAATGGTAAAGTCACTCACTGAGAGTCAGGAGGTCACAAAATTTCATCCACTGAGGTCACTGAGCGTGGGAATTCCAGGCTGCAGAACAAATTTTAATCCATGGCCACCTGGGAGCCCCAGAGCAAGGCTTTGCAGAGTGGGAATGACTCAGCTGAGCCTTTGGTACAGAGGCAGCTGTGTCAGCAGGGGAGTATCCTTGCTGCAGTGCCTTCCAATATCCCTCCCAGAGAAATCAGTGATGTCTGCAAAAGCTACAGAATTACTGGGTTTTAAGTGGCACAAGGTTTTTCCAGAATACAAATATGTAATTATAGAGTCCCCATGACCCTGGCAGTTTGTTTCTCAAGCTATAGACCAATAACACATTACCTTGAAGAGAGTGGGGATCATACACCAGTGGTTGAAATGCAGTTTATAAAAAGGGTCCCTGAAGGGCTCTGGAAGCTACGAGATGCTGATGCTTCTTTGGATGCTTCCACACAGATTTGGGCACAGTGAGGGTGCAGGAAGATCCTGGAAACTGGATTGCTGCCCAATGTAAATTCCAGTCACTCCACAAATGTGTATCAGACTGTGTCTAGTCTGGGCTAAACAAGTGTGGGTGTTACCTTATTTTTCATTGTGAATGCTGATAAAGGATTTAGAGATCCCACTGGACTGAGAGATAAGCCTAACAGGAATTTTCCTGATTACTCATTACTCTTTTGACACTAACTAAATTGGAAGGGGGAGGGTGGAAAGACATGGTTCTAATGGTTTTTAGTTTTGATTGCTTTAGATGTGGTTGTGGGGGTGCATTTCTCCTAATTCAGAAATTGTTTAGGACTTGAGGTAATGGATTTTCTCTATGTATGAAATACACTGGAGGCAAATTGATTTATGGACAAATTAAATGTTGTATTTTCACAGGTGGAAAAGTTGCTTTCAGAAGTTCCAGTCCTGGCAAATTCCTACCCATGGTGGGTAACCCCACACCTCAGCCCCCAGCACCCTCCCTGGCGCTGCTGACATCCCCTGGGGCAGTGCTACAAGGAGGTCATCACAATGACAGTGTGTTTTGGGGATTTGTGTGTATTTTTTCTTCTTAAAGAAACAGCACTAGAGAAAATATAATTGTGTAATGCCAGGCTCTACCCTCGCTGCATGAGCTCACATGGGGTCTCTGATAACAGTATTTGGTGGAGTGTAGGTTGTGAAGATGAAGCAATCATCCAGTACTGCACAGAACATGCTGATTGAGAGGTTAAGGTGAGAGGAGGTGTTCAGGAGTGATGCTTTGGAGCCTGAGAATAAAGGAGTGCAAGCATTTGCAGTAGTGATACCCCTGCCTTCCCTGGAGCAGCTTTCCCCTACAGGTGTGTGCTCTGTGTCCAGGTGCTGTCTGTGGAATTTTCCTGCTGGATATTTCCAGAAGCTCCTGAAGTGAGGATAGCTGGCCATTTTATTCTCATTCCCAGCATTTTGCTGCTGTAATTCACAAAAGGCATAGAGACAGTTTACCTTGCAATTTATTCTTTCTTTTGTTGTAGATTGCTTAATAAAGACACATGTTCTCCTTTTCTTTTGTGTTGTGTATCCGTGGCAGTAAAATGGAGGTAGCAAAGCTACATGTGGTGAGCACTGTTGAAAACTTCCATTTTTAAGACCCTGCTTTCTGTTGGCCTAGTTTAGCTATCTGAACCCAAATATACTCTACATTTGCTTCAGGCAGGTTTTGTTGATAAAGCAAAAGATAAGCTATTTATCAGAGAGACAGAAGGAAAATAGTCTCACTTATGTGTGTGTATTTGGTCTTTGCTGAAGAACTTGAGTCATTAAAGGCTTGAAATCTGTCATGGCTTTGCCTTTGTGTTGAGGATATGCTTTTAAAAGCCCCATTAAAATTCAGCTGGGCATGAAGCTTTGTGCAAATCTCTGTAGATTCATGTTTAGCTTCCATCCTGGCACTGTAATTTTTCTCTCCAATTTTTTCTTTTCTTTCCAAAACCGGAGAATAATCTTCAAGGATTTCTATTAAAAGAACATTGAAGGCATAGTCAAGCACTCAAAAATTTGATATTGTCAGAATTGACAATAGGAGCTGTTTTTTGTAACCTCTAATACTATTTTAATCTAACTCTTTATCTACACATTAAATATGATAAATGTAATTTGAACTTGGAGACAGAGTCCCACAGTTTCTGGTTCCTTAAAAGGAATTGTACTTTGCTAGAATAGATAAATTATGACAGATGATTTAGGGGAGAAAAAATAGACAGGCAGTTAGAAATTTTGGGTGACATTTACTTAAAAGACTACACTTTAAAAGGAAGCATCTCTAGCTTGTGGTAGCACATGGTGGGAACAAGCAAGGACCTCATGCTTCTAACCTGCTGATGGCATAAGTTCAGAGTCCAAAATTTTGTCAGTGGGTCCAGGTTGTAAAGAAATGTGAGCAATTCAGTAAACATCTTTGCTTTTTTAATAATGGATGATGTTATTTAAAACCTCAAATAGAGAAAACAAGGAGCATCACCTTCGTATTTGGATTTGTAATTGTCAATGTTAAAATAAGGCTGCTGTTAATGTTGAGATGTCTAAACAAGACTACTTTGTGGGTTTTTTATTTTTCTTCTTTTTAAAGTGCAATATCTCTTTTCTGTTTGAGCAACCCTGAGCTATTCATAAGATTTTCTGCAGCACCTGCTCGAGGTTATCATTTACTACCAGTGGAACTGACTGTTTGCTGTACCTGCCATTGTAAGTGGAGGGGCTGCCACAAATCCTGAAGCAAAATAAGTCAGAGCACAGCAGATGCTGTTCCCATTGATTCACAGGTAGTACAAATTTGATTTTGTTATTAACACTTTTTTCTTGCAGTGGGATTACTCTCACTCCACTGTAACTTTTTATATCACAGTACTTGAGAACAAAATTAGGCCCCCTGTGTTTACTGATGAAATAATGGTTCTAGAATACAGCTTTCTAGCTCTGCTGGAATTCCCAGAGTTATCCATATCCCAGTTGTTTAGGGATCCCCATGGATTGTGTTTCTGTGCTTCCCTTGTTGTTGCTGTGCTGTGGCACTGAACTGCACCAAAATCCACTTTGCAGCTGCATCTGCCCTGGCTGCACACCTCTGTCACATGATGAGGATTTCTCACCTCATGTTAAATTCTTATTAAGTGACTCCAGCTGTTTTTGATGCACGTTTCAATGCCAATGTGGCTGCCAACAGCTATTGGCTCTGACCTTTCAGTTCTTTCAGCACCAAGTTGTGTATCTTATACCTACTATTCTTATTATTGATTTGTTCCACACTATATTTAATTTTCACCTGGGATACTAGAAGTAATTAATGTTACTAAAATAAGCATTTCTACAGCAATTGAGCTGAGGCAGTGGGTCCAACTCAGACTGCAGAGGCATTTTTTTAGCCCTGGGACTGTCCAGAAATTCTGCTGTGTTCTGAAGTAGCAGGGGAGAAATTTCCTTCAGTGAATGATGGCTGGTCACACAGCTTGATTTCTGAGGTGGATTGTGTTTGTGCTCTGCAGCGTGCTGGGTCAGATGATTTGGATTTGGGTCGGGGAAAGCAGCTTAAGTGCTGACTCCACTGTGAGTCAGGGATCACACGGCTGGGGCTGGGTTTGGGCTGCTGGAAGTGCGTGGTACGGGAGGGACTTGGGTCCACTTGTGGAATGGAGAATGCAGTGGAGGCAGGTGGAAGGGAGAACTCTGCCAGTGCAGGAACAGCCAAGGAGACCTTGCCAGGAACAAACAGAGTGACCACAGGTCTCATAACCCACGTGGTATCAAAGATAATGCTCTGGAAGGTGAGGAGGAGAGAAAGGGTTGAGATTTCTGCCTCCCCATTGAGCAGGACTGTGGAGGCCTTAGAGAGCTGGCGGGGACCAATAGCAGTGATGGGGACATGGGGTCAAAATGGATCACTGTGATATGCAGAAGAGAGAGAGAGGCACAGATTTTGAAGATTGAGGGGCTTTGTGAAGGAACAGGAAGTAAAAAACAACTTTAAAAGGAATGGTAATTTTTTGAACAGTGAACACTAGAATTTTTTGCATGGCTCTTCAGATAATCCTGTTTTATTGTCTTGTTATATGGAGAATAGGTGAATTTTGCTTTCCTTTCCTCACCTCTCAGAGCAGAGGACAGCTGGACGTTCCCCTGTAGCTGGAATTTGAAATGTGCACCTTTATTTACGTGAAGTGACTTGATAACAGCAAACCCCAAATACCACAAGAAGGATATGAGCATCCCTCCTCTAAGCAGACACTCATGGGACTGAGTGGCAATTCTGTTGCTGCTTTAGGTATCATCCAGACTTCATGAAATTGTGTCATGGAAGAGTTTATAAGGCAGCAATTGTCAGCTTGCTGTGAAGTTTCACTGAAACTAGAAATAATAGGGTAAAAATGTATTATTAATACTGAGATTTCTGGATACAAATGGAAACCATTTGACAGATTTCAAGTGTGCTGTGGTTTTCAGGTAGAGATAAAGAGAAGAAAACTGCCAGGGAGGGAAATGGGGGAGAGATATATGAATCAAGGAGACATCACAGGTTGTGGTGTTTATTGTGAGTCAGAATTAAAGATGGGCTCTTTGCTTTGGGCAACAGAGTGGGAGATTTGGGCTGATATGACAGGCTTTTGTGACACAGGCAGTGACCTCTGCCTCCTCCTGCCTGGGGAGGGACAACAACAGCACCCAGCAGGCTGATCCCAGGGATGGGAATGCAGGTGAGATGGAAGGGCAGACACAACATGCTGGGAGAGGGGGACATGAGCCTAATAAAGATAATAAAAGGTCTCCCTATGAAGAACAAATCTACACCATGCCTCCCCAGCACCTTCTGTTTGGAGTTCATGCCCAGGAGATGCCCATGGAATACATAAATGACTGCCAGTTACCAATGCTGTGTGCAGAGAGGAGGTGGAGGTTTGATACTGGCATTGTCCCACAGAACCTGCAGCAAATGCTCTCCTTGCCATGGCAACTCTACCTGTTAAAAGTCTTTTAAGACCCCACTGAAAGTGCCAGGTTCCCAGTGAAAGTTCATTGTTGTGCTGTGGAATGCCAACAGCTCTCCTGAGGTCCCCTTTACCTTGTTCACATGTTCCACTCTTGGCTTTTGCTTCTTGCTTTAAGTGTTGATCTGATAAAATCCATTATGAAGGGAAGACCAAGCTCCTGGATGACTGAGTTGAGCTTTGTAACATTTGAGCTGGCACCAGTGAGTGCTGAGTACCCCTAGAAACTGATTGCTCTGGGCTGTTGCAATTGTCTGCACTGGAGCTCGTTCCTGATTTGCCCTGCAGCGAGGGAGGGCAAGCCCACAGCCGGGAGAGACAGCAGAGTGAGCACACAGCAAGAGAGAAACCCTGAGAGAAAAATGCTAATTACATATTTTGACCTTGTTGCGTTAGAGATGGCATCACCCACATCAGCCACTACACAAGGTTGTTCCCTAGGGCCTGAATTGCTTCTGGACAAGGAGAGATGTCTGGGGCTTTTATTGTGGCTGCCTGGTTAAGTTTCAGAATGAAATATATACCATGTAATGCTTTTGGACAAATTCAGTGGTTCTTAGCTGCTTTTTTTCCTGTCATTTGTCTTGTGTAGCTGTAAGTAGCTTCTGTAGCAGACAACAATTACAAGACCAAAATAAAATGCTGGGCAAAGGGTGGGATTGAGCTGCCCAAAGAGGGGAGGGGTGGAGCACAGTGTTCCCTTTGTGGAGGAGGAGGGAAATTGGTTAGTAAATTAACAAAGAAATTTGTTCTACATGTTTGCTTTAAATATTGGCAGGTTGCTCAGTTGTTTGTGTGCATAACTGGGGGCCAGAATTTGTTACAATGTTGTCCTGCTCAGTCATCCTTTCAAAATGTTCTTACTCCTGGAACCTTGTACAAAGCAAGATTTCTCCCAGAGGAGAATTGGTAAGGGAGCGAGTTAACTCTGCTCGTGATCCAAGGGTAGGATGGGAGTGGGCAGAGCAAGTGGGAAAGACACACTCTGTGAAGAAAGGAGAGAACAAGTTATTTTCTGTAAACCGTCTTAGCTTAAATCAATGCTGTGTTGGAAAAAGGTAGAAGGACTTGGTGCTTAGATGGGGAGCATGACTGGCATCCTCTGACTGACTCAATATGCACTGCAGCTTCCCTTTATGGGAGAACTGGCCGGCTGCCTACTCTGAATCTGGACAGAATTAGGTCCAGTTTGTCACAAGGTGTGTTCAGCTGCCTACCCTCATGTTTCTGTAAAAACAAGACTTGCATACACTTGGTCTTGGCATATAGGTGTCTGGCTTCTTTTACTTGTGAACTGATTTTAATGGCATTTGAATGAGGGATGGGGGTCTCAAAGCTATAAGGAAGGAGGTCTCCTGCCTCCATCTTTTGAGTTACTTTCTTTTTATGGGACTGGAGAAGTTGGTCTTTGTGTAAGTATATAAGACACAGCAGAATTTGCACAGAGAAGTCATGTTCTGGTCCCAAAACCACTTAATTAATATATTTTAACATCTTTTACAATAAATCCATTGAAAATTGAGCTTTAGAATGGTGCAAAATTAATTTGCTTCCCCTGAATGAACACTGATCCATGTCCTAGCGGTGGGCAGTTGGCTTTACCCCAGCCAGACACCTGCTCATTTTGCAGTAAGGAATGACAAGATTCACTATGGTGGTCAGTCCTTCAGCTCTGCCTCCACAAACTGAATAATCAGAACAGGTACTGAGGCACACTGTGGGATGCTGGCCTTCCTTTGGGATTGCCTGAGCTTCCAAAACTGTGGGAAAAAACCCCCATACATACAATAACAAATTTAAATCAAAGTAAAACTATGGCTATATAGACTAGAGCTGCCTTCATCTTTTTGTGTTACTCTTCCCTGTGAGAAATCTGTTTAATTGTCATGCAGTAAGTGCATTATCCATCTCTGCATCCTGTCGTGGTGTAGCCTTCAGTAAAGGTACTGATACCTTCCTTCATGGGCATAGAACAAGTTGCCTCACACAGTTCACCCTCATCTGATTTGTCATCAGTTCATCTCATTTTATAAGACTCTATTTTATATTGTATTGGCTTCAAACCTGGACAAAGCACAGACATAGTCTAAGCTATTGCCTCATTTTTATTTATTTAAGTCCCATGCTGCCAAGTTGACCCATTTTTTTCATTCTACCGACTGTTCAAATCTTGCAGATTAATTAGTCAAGGAAGGCACAGCTGATCCTGGAGTGAAATCCATCCCCACACATGCGTGGCTTTTTCCCCACTCTGGGATGTAAAGTGTCAGTATTACACTGCTCTGTAATAGACCTCAGTAGCCATTATCATTAGCAGTGGGTACCAGCTTACAAACCCAGTCATCAAAGAACAAAAATGCTGGCAGCTAAATGGAGAAATCCAGCCAGGAGGAAAACAACCCAGAGCATCAGCCAGACAGCTGCTATTCCCTGGACAGAAGAGGAGGACTGTGCAGGACAAGTTGGAAAAATGCTGTCTGACATTTAAAAACAACTGTTCTGTTGTATTTGAGAATGTTGTTAAGAAACCTCAGCCCAATGCAAATGCCCTCAGCACACCTCAAATTGACCACAAACAGGCTGAATCCCCTTTCTTGTGTGTGTGTATGTTGTAGAGACAGGCAATTATCTCATGCATTCTGAGGGGCCATGTCCCTCATTTATTAGAGCCCTGGGATGTCTTTAAGCTTGCTTGCCCAAACCTTGGCAAATGCTGTTACACCTGAGAGCCTCATTTGTGTTCACATCCTACTGAATTTAGTTTTCTCCTCCTGCTCCCCCCCCTTTTTTTTTTCTTCGAAAATGTTATTAACTAGAGCATTAAATGCTGGCCTCCAGCAGGGCCTTCTCCATATGTTAACAACAAATGTTTCCTCCATAGACTGAGGATGTATGTGTGTGAGAGAGCATGCAGATATAACGGGGCAGCTCCCAGATCCCGTCTCCCTGGGAGGCGAAACTCAGGCACTTGAAAATGCTTATCAGCTCCAGCAATGGAGATGGAAACAGATTGTAACATCTCCCGTGCACCTTTCACCCAGGGTGAGGAGAGGCTGCAGGCACCACGAGCAGATCTGCCTCCCCTGTGGTGCCTGAAGGTTGGCCCAGCTCCTGGGGGAACCCCGGCTGGTTTCAACGTGGCAGGTTGGACTTCAAAGCTGGTCAGACTGGCTTCTCCCTCTCCATTCTTCTTCCAACCCAAGCTCTGTGCACAAAACATGTTTCTTACCAAGCCAGGACTTCGATCCCTATGAGCAGTTGGGAGGATGACGAACTTCTGCCTTCAGCATTGCTGAGCATCTCTGTGTGGAGGCTGTGAGGTTTGTGGTGCCATGAGCTGCAGCATTCCCAGAGCACAGCCCTGTGCAGGGAGAGCCAGGGTCAGAGACTGCTGAATGCAGTTCCAGTTATCAGCTGGAGCTGGGCATTGCTGCATTGTTCCCTCGTGTCAGCACTGCCTAGTGTGACTGTTGAGGTAACAGCAAAGGCAGAGTTAATTGCAGCTGTTTTGAACTGGAAAATTCAGTAATATTCATCAGTCAGATCCCTCTTTCAGTTTGTAATTAATTCATGTGCTGACCCTTATTTTATACAAAAGTGTGGTGCTCACAGTGATGTACTTTGAGGGACTTAACTTTTGTGTATACTCATCAGCTGCTCCACCTTCATAATTTGTTTTACTGTGGCTGTTGCCCAACAGTGAAGGTTTTGTTTCTGCTTCCTGCTCAGCAATTGAAATTTAAATGGAGAGAAGCAAATAGAGTTACAAATAATATGCTTTGGTACACATTTTCATGAGGAATAATTGTTTGAACTAAAAGCTTTCAAGATTCATTAAGCACTGGGCGTTTGTGGAAAAGCTATCAGAGCATTTATGAATAATGGAACACGAGTAACTATTGCACAGTGAACTCTGCCCTTTTAGATTATGCATATATTTGTGACCCTAATTGTGTACTAGCGTAACATCTCCTGAATCAGCTCCTTACTACTGCTAGGAGAGGAGTGAAAGCAAGAAAATCTGACTTCCTTAATTATGTTGGTTCCTAAGTAGTTGTAAAAACCCATAAAACATTTGTTAAAATTGAATGCTAAATGTTAACATTAAAAACATCTTTTTAAATTGGGAGAGCCACACTTCCTCTGACTTGAGACTGATATATTTATGTTGTCTAACTTCAGGGTGATGGAACAAAATGTACAGCCTGTGCTATAGACCATATGTAGGACACTGCAGTTGAAATTATTTGTTTGGCAAAAGTTGTTAAGGATGGAAAGCCCAACCCATGATACCTGCACTGCACCTGATGTAACATCAAGGGTGTATCAACATACCTTGGGGAAAGCTATAATTTGGGAAGGCTACATTAGCCATAAGCTATGTAGGCCATTTCAATCAAGTTCAAGTAAAAATAACCCCACACTGTAAGATACCCACTTGTGTTCACAGGTTTTATATACATTACAAACTGCCTTAATGTTCCAAACACATTGAAAAATGAGGCAAAATGTAGCACAAAGCTTCAAACATGGCTTTGGCTGTATCTGAGCACTAGTGAATACCTATAGATAGTTTTATTTAAGCTTTCTCCAGAAATTCTTCAGTTTTGCCTGGCTGTAGTTTACAAAGGCTGTCTGGTCTCTATTCTGGAGCTGTGTGGCCTGTTTCTACCAAACCTCCCTGAATTCTGCTTGGATTAGTGCTTGAGGATGGTGTGCAGCAGACCTGGTGCATTCAGGAGGGATTTGGGTCGTTTGAAGCTGGAAGGGGGTAGTGGAGCAGCTGGGAGGTTTTATAAAGGTGATACCTTTATAAAAGGGTACGCACCTTTGCTTGTGTCCAACCCAAAGACATGCTTGCTATTGTGTCTGTATGTAGGCAGAATCTCTGCTGGTGACTGGGATCCCTTCCTCATGAGATCAATAGCAAATGCTCTGGTGGCTGCAGTGGAAGCAAAGAAGGGCCAGTCCTCTGGAAACTTTGTTCTTGAAGGGTAATTCTTCAAGCATAAGCAAACTAATTGCAGCATCTCTTGAATTGTTGTCAGATGTTAGCATTTTAATATTTTCTTTATATTAACAGCATCTTCCAGTTGTTTTCCCAAAGCAGTGTAACCAAGGCCCAGGCTCAGCTGTTGGTTAGTTTATTTTGCAGTGATCCTTTCCTGACTGTTTTAAGCAATACCTCATTACATCCCAGTATTTAATGGTTTATGAAGCACATGAAATTATGGAACAACTTCAGGACTCATTTTCATAATATCAATTTGCAGTACCTATATAAGCATTCGTTTTCATTTTATTGCTTTGATAGCTGTTCTGGAAGGGTGATCTCAGTGGTGCATCAGCATCTGTTTCTCTGTGAACACATCCTCTTCTGTCTGTGGGGACCAGGTCCTGCCCTGAGTCTGTGTGTGAGGGACCCATGGAGGAGCCCACATGGAAGGATAAATCTTTCTTGAATGTTTATTCTCATGTTTTGAAATGGGCTTGGGCACGATGAGAGCAGAGCTGTCATCTGTGTGATTGTCCAGGATTTGCTCTTTGCTTTGCAGACAGGTAATTCCCTTTTTTCTTCTTCCTTTCATCCTTTCAAAGACCCAATTTTAATTTAGCAGCTTATTGCTGCAGAACCAGCACTGGACTCTGCAAGGCTGTCCTGAGATTTACTGGCTCCTGGAAATGATGTAACACTTCTAGTCTGAGCTTCCTTTCAACCTAAAGTCACTGGAGCACAGTAGAGTTGCCATCTCCACTAAATGAACCTTCTAATGCTCCTTTTTTGTTTGCCAGGTAGGTGCTCCCAGCCACTAATGAAATTACTCTTCCCATCTGCTTTGATAAGCTACAAACCCTGTTATTTCTGCAAGGCTCATAGCCCACCAAGAAAAACAACTGGTTAGCCTGACAGGATCTCATTTTATAAACTGCTGTTGGTTGTCCTAAAATTAAAGACAAATGTAATTCACTGCCTTAGCTTAGCTAGAACTGGTATTAGGTTGACAGGTTGATAAACACTTACTCATTGTATTTAAATTCTGACAGCATTAGCTTTCTTTGAGTCTGCTGGAATGACATAGGTATTTTAAGATTTAATGAAAATAACCAGTATTTTTTGTTACCTCCCGTCAGCCAGCTCTTTTAAACTCTTGAGTGCAGGTTACTTGCCTTAAAATGTCTAAATTTAATAAGTGCTGTTGAACAGCCTTGTGTTACTCAGTAAAATTGAAGCATTTTGTTATCTTCTGTTGTGGAATGGAAGCTATTTTTGAGCACTTTCTACATTATTTCTGTCACTTTTAATGTTTTTAAAAATGTCTTTAGTCTTTAATTTTGCTGCCTGAAAAATGTCTTCTTGTATCACCTTACTTGAGTGCTGCTTTCAAGTATTCCTGCCCTGCATTTTTTGCATTAATTTGCTTTTTGACTTTCCTCTCATATTTATGGGGGTTTTTGTTAAAAAATTATTCCGCATTTTCATTGGCTGAGGAAATGAACTTCAGGTGGAGTATTTGATCTTGTAAATGTGAGGCAAGATTTCAGTCCATCTTTGGTTTGTAAATTCTTTTCAAGCAGAGTGTCCTGTGTATCCTGAAGCAAGTTAATGTGAATTTACTGACTTAGCTGGCACAGGCTGAAGAGGCACTTGAATATCAAAAACATGCTAAGGAGAAATGCATATATGTCCAAGAGATGCTAGTAACTGTGCCATTATTATTCATTTTCCAGTGAAGTGATTTAGTAATGGACCTTCACCGCAAAGATAATTTAGCTGCTAAATTATATCTGAATTACATGGGCACTTCCACTCTGTACACAGCCTGTTGGCACTTCTGTTGAAAAGAGATAAAGTTTGAATACATTTGGTAAAGAAAGCACATTAGAGAATAGAAATTAGTTTAGTTCTGCTAAACCCACCAACCTTTTAAATATTTTAATATCTTTTTTCTTTTTCTTTCCTTTTCAAATTGTTTTTTGTCTTGTTTCATGCAGCTTTCCCCCCTCACGTCACCTGAACCAGCAGGGCTGTTGCTGGTTCATCTGTTCTTTGTGGGAGAGTTTCTTTGTGCCATCCATGGCTATGGATTAAGAGCTTTCAGTGCATTACTGACAGTGCAATGTTGCTGAACTTAGCAACAAGCTTTTTCTCTCAAGTGTTTTTAATGAAACAGAAGTTTCTTGTTGCCATCTAATAGGTTTAAATGCTACTAAAAAGAAATCCCCTCCATTGCAGTTAATCAGATTTTGTTTGCTCCCCGTGATAACATAAGCTTGCTAGTTCTGACACGTTGAGGGAGATGAGACCTGAATGTTTAATTCTAACAAAAAAGGCAGGGAAAAAAATGGGGTTTGTGTGGGAAAACTTCCCTTGCAGTTCATAAAATCAAGGAGGGGGAGAAAAGAGGGTGCAGTAATAAATTTTCTTCCTTTTACAGCTCGTCTTAGAGCAGAATGCATGAAAAATAGTTGCAAATTTATACACAGTAATGTGATTATATTTTCACAACAGTATAATTTTGCTTCAAAATTAATATCAGAAATTTCCTTTCTTTTTTTTCTAAGACCTATAGCAAGAATAATGTTTGCCAAACACTCCTGTTTTTAACTACTTCCCTAAAGAGCAGCTTGGGAACTCTCCAAGGATTACCATACTGCTGACTTCAGAAAAAATTAGAGAGCACAGAAAGAAATTTATTTGCAACCCAGGCAGCGAGGGAAGAACAAATCCCTAGTGCTCGTAGGAACTGCTGACACCGAATTGCCCGGAAAGGACATGTTTGGTGCATTTTGGAATTGCTGTTGTGTGACACAGAGTTGGAAAGGACGTGTTTGGTGCATTTTGGAATTGCTCTTGTGTGACACACAGAGGCCCCTGGGTTGGAGTGAGCCAGGGGGCACCTGCAGCAGAAGCTGAAATTGTCTCTACCTTGAATGATTAAGAGCTTGATTCTCACAGTTTATAATTTCTAAAAATTACACATAGCTGGTAGTAATTGTATAGCAAGGGCTCATCTGACACTTCAGATTTATCTGACAAGCTTTTCCATGTTTTAACATTTGCCAGTCTGTGACCTTTTCATCTGGCCTCCTCTGAGTGCAGTTGATGGGGGTTGTTTTATTGCTTATTTACTACATTTGCATTTTTGGTGAAAATGAGTTAAGGACTGTTGGGAGAGCGATATAAAATGTCAAAAGAGAATTGCCAGCTTTGCATCCAGTGGAAAGACTGGATAATGTTTGCTGAAGATCTAATAACCAGGTGTAGTATTAAGATGAAGAGCAATATTCCCTCCTTCCCTGCAACTCTGTGCTCTACAAATGAGGCTCAGATGGTAGGGAAAGAAAATAGCCCAGGAATATATAAGTCTATTATGCTGTAAATACACAAGGGAGCTCAATTAAGGTTGTTCAGGAAATCTTGCTTGACAGTTTGCTTTGAATGTGTGATTTTATAAACTTAATGCTCTTTTAGAGCAGTAGTTCCTAAACTACTGTGTGTTTTCTAAAGAGGTGTGTAATCTACTTGCTTCAGGGGGAACCTGCAAGCAAGAACTGAGATGCACTCAGCTCACAGAAGAACTGTGAGATGCACTCAGCTCACAGGAGAACTGCTGTCACAAGATGCTGATCTTGCTACCAGTGGTGCTGAGGCCAGTGTGTGATGCCAGCTGGGTGTGTTTGGGTCTCTGGCTCTTGGGAGAGGACTCATCATGTGCTCCTTGATCATACCTGATCCCTGCTGAGCAGAGAAATCCCAGCACTAAAGTTAGGGGTGATCCTTGTTCTTCCAAGCCTGTGTTTTGTAGGCAGTGTTGGGAGGGAAGGTGGGTGTGAAGGGACATGCTGGGCAGTGGTGGTAGCAGTGAAGTGTTGAGCTTTGTCCAGCCACTGCTGCTCCATGTGGGAGGAAGTTTAAAAGCTTGTGTTGGGTGAAGGATGGAGACCTGGATCATCCCTCCTCACATGAAGGCAGCAGTTTAAGGCTCTGGTAATGTCACGGACTCCAGCTCCCCACAGAAGCATCCCTAGGCCATGAACAAGGGCTGGTTTGGCTCCCAAGGCTCTGCAGGGACAGGTTTGTTGGGCTGTGTCTGTGGTACCCGTGACTCTGGGGCTTGTTTAAAGGTCACCCTGTTGTCCCTTTATAGCTTTCCTTCCTCTGCTACCTTGGTGTGAGGTGTGATGTCCTTCAAATCATAAAATTGAACACAGTTCTGTCATCATAGAATGATATTGAATAACAAAGGAGTATTGCACCACCACATACTGTGCTCTTGTACCTTTTGAACACAGGGACTAGTGAATTGTCCAGGTTTCTGACTTTTGTACTCAGTCCCTGAGGTCTCACAGGTCATGCCCACAAAGGGGAAGTACATACATGTGTGGATACCTACATGTTTACACATATATGTTTGAAAAAGTAAGTGGCTACTTCTCTTAAATCCAGTAGTGTGTTTCTCTTCTCCTATTTCTGCAAAGAAAGTAATTTGCTTGCGATGCAGTGTGCAATGTAGTCCTTTAAATGGTTGATTTCTTTATTCTTATTTTGGTTTGTGTTTTTACACTGGCATTTTCAAAGTGGATGCCAGTTGGCATTCTGAATAGGGGAACAGAATCAGCTGCTTTGTCAATATTTTACCCTGATGTATCTTGTTCAATGCAAGTTGAAAATAATTGCCTTTTTTCTCTCCTCCACAAAACCAATTACAATTCTGTCATCTATTTAGGATTAATATTGCTAAATGTATCCCTTTTTCAAGATAAATATTCCACTTAGTACACAGGTATTCTACTTACCAGAGGTTTGTGTGTAGGCAGAAGTTACATCAATTTCAATTAAATCCCTCTTGCCTGTTGTTAGAGAATTTTGTGTTTATGTCCTTCACTTGAGTTAAGTGTGACTTACATTGATGGAGTTTAAATAATTTCATCACTTAACATAATTACTATTGCAAAATGAAGATTACAAATGTCCAGTTGAGTGGTTGGGGTCCTCCCCCATGAGTTCTATACTGTGATACTGGTACTAGACATATTTAAACATTTAAATGTGTTAGGACAGTGAAAGAGTGAGAAGCTTTGGTGAAACTCAAGATGATGGGAGAAAGGATCAGGATTTTACTTATACAAAGAAAGACCTTTCCATCTTGGTTCTAAATACCAGATCCTATTTGAATACTTTGGGTGTTGTGAGTGGACTGACTTTACTGAGGGTGGGAAGGACAGGTTGACTATATGATTTTACTTTTTTTCCTCTCTCCCTAACTTTGGGGTTGACTGTATTTTAGGAGGAACGGACTGATGAGAAAGTAAAGTTAAGCAATAGCAACTGAAATCAGGATTTCAAATGTCCTCAAATCTGAGGATGCCTGGCTTTTCTTAATAATACAGGATATGTATAAAAGTCCCAGGATTTATCACTTTCAAAGGTATCACAGCTTGTCAGAAGTGCCACTAATTGTTATCCCTTTGTGCCCTTGCCAGCTGTACTGTCTCACCCTAGGACCTCTCCAGGCCCTGAGGGACACATGGAGCACTAAGCAGGAATTGGTCCTCATTATGTGGTATTGATCCATGCAAGCAGGTGAAAAGCAAAATGTTGAAGGCTTTTGCAAGGACCCACATCTGTCAGACTCTGCAGGTTCCTGGGATTCCTTCTGTTCTCATTTTGTCTGAGTTTGCTTTTTTAATTTTGAGTTCACTAAGTACAAGACTTGGCCCTCAGCTCTGAGTACTGTCCATGCAGGTGGAGTGTGGTTTTTACAGGACTGTGATGTGAACTTCCCAGTAGTTGGTCTCACCAGTATGGACATTTCCTCCCCACACACCCCCCATGTTTAGAATATCAGCTCTGGAGAGTTTGCTTTTATTTTTTTAGTGAGGTTAAACAAGATGCAAGTATAGTTTGCGTGGAAATAGCTATATATAAATTAGTCATCTGCTTCTAAAGTGATAAAAAGTGATCTAAATACTGCTGGGAAAGAAAAAAAAGTGTTCTCTAATCTATATACACATTGAAAAATACTTTTGTTTGGCTCAGGAAAGCACTCAGCATGAATTCCCTCCTACCCAAGTACTCCAAGAGCTGATGTTACAGTGAACCAGTCATGTGGCAAATTAAAAAGTCTGGTGGACGGATGATATGGTTCCAAGAACTCAATAAAACTTATTACCTACAAGACTGATCTTTCTATTCCAGTGACATGTGTGCTGGTACTTCTGCAACAACAGGAATAATTAAGGAAAAAAAAATACTGGTTTAGTATTTTGAGGCTTCATTTTAATGGAACAAAAGAACTAATTTTTACCATGGTATATACAGGATTAAGTGGAAATCTCCCCTCCATTGCTTTCCCAAAAAGATGTAAATTTCCTAGCTGAAGTCATGCTTGTTAAACTCAAGTGATGATGGAGGCGTGAATATATTAAGGGAGAACCTGAGAGGCTGAAGTAGACAGGAATGATTTCCTCATCGGGGATGTGAATGTATCAGTTTAATGTGGAAAATAGTCTCGTTGCATTTAGGCCTAGTGGCAGCTGAGAAACACACAGTTGGTCTTCCCTGTGAATCAGCTGATCTTAGAAAACTTCCACATGAGTTAGTTTAGAAACAGAGCAAGTTCTGTCATGCATCTCTGGCCCATGAACTGATTGCTGTTGGTGTGTGATTATCCAAGACAGGAAACAAGCAGGAAAACATTCCAATCCCAGCACCCCAAGTCAGGCAGATCCCTAAGGAAGAGTTGTTTTAAACACTGAGGTAAATGTGATGAGCAGCAGTGCAGGCTCCTCTGCCAGCCTGTCTGCTGCTGTGCCCGGGGGTGCCAGTGGGAGCTGCAGAAGTTCACTCTGCCATTTTGAGATGTTTGGAAGTTCAGCCTGGAACAGGGGCACTGACTTTAGCACTGCAAACAGGCTCTGGTGCCTGCTTGGTCAGCCCTGAGTGAGTGTAAGGAGGGTGTGGAGGGAGGAGCTGAAACCCTGTCTTGCTTTCTGCAGTCTTTTCACAGGAGAATGCCAGAGAACTCCTTGAAGTTGAACTTGCAGGCTGTGTGCAGAGGGCACCTGCATGGCCAGCTGGCAGCCTTACAAGTGTTAGAGGCACCCTCCTGTCCCTGGGGTAGTAGAAATCATTTCAGCTCCATCTTTTTTTTTTTTAATTTGGGGGTGTCAGGAGTAGTATTTATGTTGAGCATCCTGAGTGCTCTGAATATAGATCCTACTGGACAATCATTAGGGTTGGAAAAGATCTCTAAGATCACCAGGTCCAGCTGTGAACCCACCACCACTGCTAAACCACATCCCCGAGTGCCACATTCACACACTTTTTGAACACTTCCAGGGATGAGGATTCCACCACTTCCCTAAGCAACCTATTTCAGTGCCTGAATCCTATGATTGTGTATGGGAATTGCAGTATATTTTTAGATCTTAGGAAAAAAAGCTGGGTTTTGTCCATATTGGTAGGGGTTTAGGCTTATGCTGGAGCATCTATTTCTGTATAAGTCATTCAAAACAATTGTCATTATTAGGTATAGGCCTTAAAATTGTTAGGTAATTCCGACTCTAGGCACAATTATTTTTATTTTCATTTCTACTTGCAGCAGCTTTGTGTACACCAAGAGAAATTCTCATTATACACTGCTTTTATTTCAGTGTTTTGATGCCAGTAGCACAACTTTGTGTCCTTGATCTTCTCTTTCTTGCTCTGAGCCAAATAACTTGAAGAAACATTCTCAGTTAATGATGACCATGCAGTAACAGTGACTCTGCAGTTCTGGGAGCTCTCAATTATACCCATAAAAATCAGGAGCTTGACTGTAAGAAGTATTTTGGGATGTTCTTTTGTTCTGTTCCCTTGACTTTCTCCCCTCATTTGCTTATATTGTCTTTGGAAGGATGTATTTCCTTCATTTGACTAGCAGGGGAGGGCTTGCATTGCAGGATTCTTTTTATAGTCAGTTCTGCTCTTCAACAGAGTTTGCAGATGGAGTAATTGCTGTGCACGCAGCACCAGCTCCCTTTGTTCCTGCCCTGACAGGTTGCTTTTCGCTTGACTTGACTTTGAAGTTCTGAGCTCCCATTTCTTAGAAATTTGTTGTGGTTTTTTGACATTATTTCTTGTATGTTTACGAAGCTTTCCATTCACATTCCCTTCTTGTCACTGCCTTTGCACTGGCTGCTTACGAGAGAGATTTGGGTGTTATAAATAATAAAGCAGAATGAGGCAGTGCAGCTCAGGAAGGCTCTTGGGAAGCAGCTCTGTTATTAACACTCCTCCTCTTGCTGGTGACACGATGGACACACATGGCTGAGGGGATGCCATTGTGGCCTCTGCAGGGGCTTTGTCTCAGGCTGTGTTTGTGTTGGACAGAGACTGGCTTGGGTTGTTGAGCTCTTACACAGGATCATTGTGGAAGCAGTTCATGTCTGTTAGCTGTGAACAGATGGTAATGCATTATTTTTGGCATGGGGAAGGAAAAGGAGACCTCACGTTGCATATGAATAGACATCTCTGGGGCTTGTCCTACCAAAGTGAGGATGCAGAAGTAAAAGGAGAGCAAAGCTTAGCTGGCCCTTTGTGCCCTGCTGTGCCCTTCAGTCACTCCTGGCTTTATCTGTTGCTTCTGGAAATTCTTTATGTGGATACCAACACAGTAGGATTGATGAGCAGATTTATTCTAGCTTGTCAAAAAGATAACTGTTTGCAATTTTTGGGATAGAAATAGAGATGGGTTGGTAGATGGACCAGCAAGTTGGGTGAGAAATATAAGGACTAGCCTGACTATAGTAACATAATGTCATTTGGGCTTTTATTATCAGTGTGACTGGGACTGTGTTGTGCATTGGCCATTGTGTTACCACAGGCAAAAAGACCATTTCTCACAGAGAGATGTTGCACTCCATGTGTGGGAAAAAAGGGAATGCTGCTGTGCTGAGGCCAGTGCAATATCTGCTAGAAAAAGCCCATGACAAGCTCACCTGTGTTTGATGACTGACTGATTGAGAACAGAGGTTGTGGGGAGTTGGGAGGAAAGGTGATATTTTGGTTTAGACATACAGACTCTGTGATAAGAACCTGAACATTTGCAAGTAGCCAAGAAACAGGCTGGTCCTTCACCACAGGAAGCTTCTCAATTCCTCCCTCCCCACACACCTCCCTTACTCTATTTCCTGCTATATTCACTCACTATTCAGCTTTCAGTCCAGCTCTTGGGATGTGTGGGCTGTAACACAGGTGCCTTGTGACCTCCAAAATAAACCCCACAAAGCTCCGTGGTGGGGAGCAAACCCTGGGGGATGCAGAACAAGATGAGGGAACTTGGAATTGGGTTTTTTTTAGTTTTTAGGATGAATCTTAGAAGGTGAGTGCAGTCAACAGATGGAGGAAAATCTGAGAAGCTGAGAAACTTCAGGAGTTAATGCATGCTGGGTGAGATGTGGCACTAGAGGTTCATCATTTAAACTCCCAACAGCATTTTCCAGATTGAGGAATTAACGATTCGGAGTGGGGAAGTGGAAAGCTCTTTATATTCTGTGCAGAGTCCAGCCTGGGCTTTCAGGGCTGAGGGATTGCTCTCCAGCACAAAGCCTGGGAGATTCTGAGATGCATGTACTGCCTGGTTCCCTGTAGTTTCTTAGTTGTCTGTCTTTTAGTTTGTTTAAATAAAACTTGACTTGAAGCATGAGAGAATTTTTTCTTGGATGCATTTTTAATGAGCTCTTCTGCAGTTGGTAGGACCCAGAGGTAGTTCCACATCTTCTGCTCAGTGCTGCTGATGCTTGTCAGAAATTAGTATTTGACAACACTTCATGATTTCAAAAGCCACTGAAACACTGGTTATATATTTTATTTTTGATTCTGAATGCTTTACAGTGGTAGGTTGGTTTGCTTTGAGTTGCTGCCACTTTTAGATGTGAGTTCTGTGGTCACAAATGTTTTCAGGTCAGCTCAGAATAATGAAATGCTAAGACACAATTGTACGTGAGTGTTTGTGAACGCCAGCTCTGAGGTTTGCCTTCAGCCTTCTCCTGAGGGAGTCATTGTACCATATCTCACACTTTGGGCCAAAGGGTGCTGCTGTTACCAAGCCTGGTCAAATTAATCACACTGTACTGTGCAGAAGTGCAAAAATGCAGATTTGTGTATTAGCTTTTGACACTAGTATTCTATTGCCCTTTAATTAATTCTCTTGGCCTTAATGTGATATGACCATTGTAAAGCATTAATATGTTAAGATGGTAAAAAAAGAATTTTTTTTATATTTTTACTACAGTGTGAATAAGAAAGCAAAAGTTAGCAGTTTATAGCATTTTAATTGTTTTTATAAATGACAAAAACATGCACTCAAAAAATCAAAATTATGGCACTAAATGTACAGGGACAAGACCTAGGCATGTGTTTTAACCATTTGATGAATGTACCTTGCAGTTTAGTTTGGATCTAAGTGATTTAAAAGCTGAAATATAGATTTGAATTTTGTTCATTTCTTTGTAGCAGGTATAAATTGGTCTGATCTTGAAAATAAAGAGGCAGAGGATGTTCATTCATGGGCAAAATAATTTTTGGACCAGAAAGAACTACCTTTGGTTTCAGAATGTCTTGTGAGGACTTTCTGGCAGTCAGTGGGGCTGAAAACCACCAACCTCTCTAAGCAGCAATTGAAATATTTTGCACATCAGATTGGGTGTATCTTTAATACCTGCTGTTGCCTCTGACAGGCTTGTTTCTTCCCTCACTTCTAAGTAACCCATGATCAAGAGGGAAAGACTCCATGGTGATGGTTTCTAATGGTTCTGGTTCTCTGAGAGAAATTGTAAATCTCTAGGGGGCTCTAGTGTAAATAAACACTGTCCCTTCCTAGCTGTGATAAATTTCTGAACCTGGTGTCTTTGTGAATTCTGTCTGAAAAATGATGATTATTTGCCTAAATGAGCTCTATAAATAAGCATTCTGTATTTTAACAGGTGTGGTTGCCACTGCAGTACAGCTGCTGTACTTGGGGAGAAAAAGGTATTCTATTTTAATGGAGTAGCAGAAAGGCTTTGCATGTCTTTGCTTGAATTCAGTGCATAATTTAAAACACATAGGAAGTTATTTTGTAGTGTATATACTCCATAATATTTAGCAGTAAGTAGGTATCATACATTATCTTTGTTGAGCAAGTATGAGGAAGCAGAGCATGCTCCCAGCAGCAATGGATCTGGCAAAGCTTGTGGGTTTGGAGATAAAATTTCCAATTTCACACTTATTCTCAAGTCAAAAGAGACAACAGATAGCTGAAATGTCTCTGAGGGGGACGACCCCAAATATCTCAAAGTTTAAGAGAGCTCTGTGACTGATTGCTAAGTGCAGGGTGGATTTATACATACTGCTTTCACAAAACATTTAAAGTTGCAAAGCAGTATCAGTTCCATGCAGGTTTTGTCCACCTGCTTTGGATCTGCATATGGCCAAGGTGTGAATTTTGTACAAAATGTTGCTGATGTTTTATGTATTGAGTTAAACACATGGTTCTACAACTGTCACTGGTGCTCTCTGGGCAGAGGTGTGTGGTTGCATCTCATCCCTTCCCTCTATGATAAATGTTACATGTTGCTTTTCAGGGGGAATTTAGTTGTTTTTAAGAACAAATTCAGCTCATTAGGTCCACTGGCAATGTCATGAGAGCCGAGGTGCATAAATCTCTGTCTCACAGGCTCAGGAGCAGAAGCTCTGCACTTTGTTTTACCATTAGGCAGAGTCAAATTCTCACCTGGTATATGTTGACACAGGCTCTGAAGTCAGTGATCCTTTCCAGTGATCTCTGGACACAGATGGTGGTCATTACTTCCAGAGGCCACCATACCTAAGCTCATCAAAGAGTGGAGTGATAAAGCTGGTTTCTTGATCTCTGCATCCTAAAGACTGACAGGAGTAATGACTGGATCCCCCACGACGTGGAGAGCTCTCTGGCCTAGAAAAATTCCCTTGTGGCCTTGTGCTTGCACCAGCAAAATTGTGTGCAATTATTTCTTTATGTAGCAAAAAAGACATTGAGATCTTTCCTCTCCAAGTCTGGAAGCAGCAGCTTTGAGTTCCTGCCCTGCCTGCAGACCAGCCATGACTTGCTGTGCCTTGCAGGGTGCTTTGTTTTCCCTGTAGGAGACCTTATGGAAGGGGACTGGAAGGAATTGTTGTGCATGGGATTTTCAGGAGATGTTTTCGTTGATCAAAAGTGTCCAGCTGTGTTGCAGAGATGACTTTCTGAAGGCAGCTGGAGAAGCACATCCATGAGTAGTGACTGCCATGGAACTGATGCAATTCAGCTCCTGTCAGTGCTCTCAGCTGTAGGTGCAAGGCAATGCTTGCAAAAATCTCTGCAGCATCACTTGGCAGGTTCATGTGCTGCCTCTGAGTACCTCTGCACTCACTGAGCCTGAACAGACAGTTCCAGCTATTATTTTAATGCTGTGCAAATAGTCTTTGTATTTCAGAGTGGGGTTTAGATTTTAACAACAGCTCTTTCTGCAAGAGCTGATATTTCTGTGTTCTTACAGCATTCAAAATGTCAGGGCCCTTGGGAAATAGCAGGCCTAATGTACAGTGGTCAGTGCTAATGAAACTTCTAAATATTTCCTCCTGTGTCAGGATGTTGAAAATTCTTTGCTTTTGTTTAACTTGCTTTTTGATTTCCATGCTCTGATTATTTTTTTTTCCCACCCAGGTTGCTTAATGCATGCCATAACCAGAACACTTGTTTCTCTGTGTGGAAAACATACTATTTCTGGGGGGAGAAATGCAGAGCTTATAACCAAAATGCTCACCTCTTCCTAATTGTACTTGGTTGTTATTTTAACTGTTGTTGTCTCTGCTGATAATTATCAGGTGGTCCCAAAACTCGCTTCTTGAAGAGTGAGCTTTTGAGTGTTGTTAGGGGAGGGTGGGTTAACCCAAACAGAAAAGTAATTCTTTGTAACCCACTGTTAGCTCTGAGTCAGTTTGTGCTTGTGGAACTGCCAGATTGACTAAAGCTTTCTATTGCTTCTTTTGGCAAGGAACATGTCTGGCACGCTGGGCACCCTGTCCTTCCTGTACAGGAGGCTGATCTTCCTGAGAAATAGACCTTGTTCTGTTCTTCTCTACAGCTGCTCTCAGCCTGACTGCTCTTAAACTTTCAGAGACTCTTTCACAGACCTGCTCACGTTACCCAGAGCCAGCAGCATGGGGGGTAAAGTCACCCTGGGTAGCCACTCCATGTCCCTCTGTTTGCAGTGCTGCTGCTTTTCCATGTCTGGGATTTCTACAAGGGTTTTGAGGATGGACAGGTTTCCTTGTTATTCCAGAATGGTGCAAATACCAGAGACTGGCCACATTTGTGTCTTTTTGGAGACTTCCAGGATTCAAGGATGCAAGTGTGTCACTGGTGTTGCCAAGGCATGTGCCAGTGCTGCATGATGACCCCTGGCATGGGAACGCCTGCTCTGCAACAAATATGGAATAAAAGATGGGCTGAAGTGTCAGTGAAGAGCCCTGAGCACTCACACTCAATGTTGGTACCTTTGGGCAGCTGCTGTGTCTGCCAGCTGGAGCAACGTGAGGTGTTATTTTCATGTGGATCTGGAAATGGTTTCCTTTATTTCAAACAAGACTCTTTTGGTGACGGGGAGGAAAAGCTATGCTGAGTTTTGAAGTTGAGAAGTTCAGTCTCAAAAGTATGACTGACCCAGCACAAACAGCAACAGCATCGTGGCTTCTTCACTACTTCTGGAATTAGTCCTCAAAACTCTTGAAGCTATGGTTGCTAAAGGAAGTTTTTCTGGGCCCTTTTATGCACATCATTTAAATCACTTGATATATCAGTTCAAAAGTGTGGAAAACAAATACACAAATGGCATGGGGCCCTACAGAATCTTTTTAGAGAGAGGGATATATTGGAGTATAGAAGCTTAGCTGTTCTTTTAAGTCCCTGAATAGCTCCTAGAATATTTGTCACTGCCACCTCTTTGAATTGGAAGAGAACAATCTGTGTTTTCTGAGACAGAGTGAATCTAGACTCACCTCTTCTTTCTCTGTATCAGGAAAATATTCCAACACTATTCCAAGCAAGATGAGCACTGCAGGCAAAGCCTCATCAGGATCCCAGTGAAAGCCAGTCATTAACAACCTTTTGCATCTCAGGATCTCTATTACCATTGTGTTTGCACACTGCTTATTTCTCTATGCTGAAGGATGGCAAGACCTCCTTTGGTTTGAGACTGAGTCTGCAGGCAGCATTGCTCTGGCTAGGAGGTGTTTCTGTCCCCATTTGTTTCCATTTCACTGTTCTGTGTGTGACCCTTTGACATTTGCACATGGCAGGAGTCAGAGACAAGATGGTGAAGGATTTGCCTGAAGGAAAGTAGACTCTGCTAAGAAAAGGAGACTCTGAACCTGGGTTATGTGCACACAGTCTCAGGGGTGAGGCTGGCTGGCTCTAGATATTATTAGTGTGACACAGAAATGATGGTCTCTGGCTCATGGCAGAGACAATGGTCCCTGAAAAACTGGGAGATCTCTGGCACAGGGAAAAGTTTGTGCAGAAGCAAAATCTTGTGTGTGAAAATGAGGTGTTTGAGACAGTAAACAGCATCATTCCCATGGCAGTTTCTAGTTGTCACTCCTAGAAATACACGTTCCTAGGATAATTTTTTCATCTTGCTTCTTTCATTTTTTCATCTTGCTTCTTTCTTTCCCCAGATGTTAGACTTGCTCAGGTAGAGGCTCGGTGCCTCTGTAATTGTTTTCCTTCAGTTATCTCAGAAAGCATCCCTGAAATGTTACTCTGTTGATGTCTCCCTGGACTTGCTGAAGTCTCAGGAACTGTTTTCTCAGCTCTGAGTCAGAAGTGTCATTCTCTAACTTTTGATCTTTGGCACTTCATTCCTAAATTCTGTGGCTTAGAGTTTATTTTAACATTTCCTGCAAGAAAGACTTCATGACATTTCTAGGGTTCACTTAGGTGCAAAGTGACACTATATATTATTAGGAGAAAGAATGGCAAAAAGAATAACTGGCATGTTTGCATTGCCTGATCTTTTGTCTTAGTTCTGCCCAGAGAAATAGAAATGTCGCTGTGAACAACAAAATCAGGAAATGTTTTTCTTAGTCCTTCTTTCTAATGTGTGTATGCTAATACTCCTGGGATCTAAGAGCCTAATAGATTTATTGGTGATCAATATTTGTTGTGAGCCTACCAGAGTAATTTTTACATTGCTATTGCTGAGGGCTTTAAAGATAATCCAGACTTTGCTAATTTTCAGCCTTCTGTGTAAGGGAGGCAGCTGGGAAGATGCATCCAGTGGCCATTATCCTTTTTTGGAATCCCTGGCTGGGTGATTCCCTCATGGAACCTGTCTTGGCTGTTGTTTCCAAGGCCAGCTCTTCCCCTTCACCCCCAGACATAGCTGCTTTTGGGACCCCTTAAGGCACTGCTGTATTCTGCTCATGCAAGGTTTCTCCTTCTCCATAGTATCCATATTATATAATACCACCATCCATCAAAGTGGTGGTGGAAGGAAGCAGAATTCTCTTAGGTTTGGTGGAGAAACATAGTTTAACATAGATTTAGACCATCTATTTTTTCCTTAAATTGTGTATTGCTTACCAATGCTGTAACTCCTACAATAATCATTAAAGCAAAACCACAGGTTAAACTATTCCAGGCATTTAATGAATTAACCTGTTCAAGGAGTATTTTCCAGAACCTTACAGCATATTGGGAAGGGCTTTGAAGTGATGATGGAGTGCTGCATATTTGAGAGAATATACTTGGCTTGCATCAGGGCTGCATGCCTGATGGGATTTCTTGACATGGGTATGAGCACAGGACTGCTACAGGGGAGCACAGCTCATCGTGCATTTGTAGAAGTGTACCTGCCAGAGGGGATTTGATCCATTACATCTCCTCAAATGTGCTTTTCTTTGTTTCTCACCCAAACTCTTCTTAGAGTGGCATTCAGAGCTGCACCAGGTACCTTGTTACTGTCCTAGAAGCACAGCGGCTTCTCAAAAGTGTTTTTTTCTTAGTCTTGGAAGAGACTCTGACATCTAGACTGAAGTTCACGTATTTTCTTCCTCTTTTCTTCTGGAGACTAGTGAATTTTGCTTGGAATTTTCCTTTTTTCAACCAGCCTAAGCAGGACTTCCTGAATCAGGGGAGACTCCACAGCAGCAGAGAAGTAGGAAGCCACTCTTCTCCGAGAGAAGAGCTGTGGTTGATGTTCTCTTTCCTTCTGAACAGTTTTAGGGGTAAAAGAGCTGGATCCTAAAATGACATTCTCTGCTGGGAGTTATTCCACAGCTCCATGGAATTTTGAGAGTGAGTTAAATCCCTGTGCTGACACTTGGTATCTCCTTGTAGCCTTGGATGTGGCACTGCTTTGATAGTGCAGGAAATTCAAAACCAGAGATCTGTGAAAAGGGGAAGATTTCAAGGCTTTGTTTTTACTGTCTCATTTCTCACATATTTGATGTAAGCACGAAAAAGAGATTCCTTTTTGCTTTAAAGGTCTTCCTACAAAGCTGCAAGTCCATTAACAAGCTTGAGCTCTTTGGCTGATAAATCAGTGAACCTCTCTGGGACTTGAAATGGAGCACAAGGCCTGAGAACTGTCAGGGAGAAGTGCCCAGGCTGGTGTCCATGAGATGTGCAGGTACCTGCCTGTGCCTCAGGTGCCCAGGAAATGGTGCCTTAAAAGGAAAAGTTACCCAGCTGAAGTCAGAGGCTGAAACGGCTGCTAAGGTAGAGGAAAAATGCATTGGGGGGGAAAAAGGAAGCGGTGTTAGGGGCAAGAACACTGAAGGACCTTAACCCCCTGAGGATGTGAGAGCAAGTCAGGTTACCAGGTATGAAACTGGCTTCTCTGGTAAACTCACCCTGCTGTGACTTCTGCCATTGCTGAGCTGTGGGGGTTTTACAAATACACCTGGTAACAGCACATATCATGCATGTGTTCATTGTTTATAATCTGGCAAAGCTTTTGCATGAATGGTGTTGGTTGATGATTGTGTTGGAAGCTTCTGTGATGATGATTTTAAAGCTTATACAGCAATAAACACAAACCCTGCAGTGCTGTGTGTTTTAAAGTCCCTATTCTCAAACTGATCTGCCGTTAAAGGACTGAATGTAAACAGCTGTGCAGATTTCTGTAAAGCTACACTGGTTTACATCAACGAGGGTTGTGGCCTAAAATACTTGGGTATGTTTAACACAGTGCATTTGTCCAAAGATATGATGAAAAGTCTTTTTGCAGTGCCAAGAAAATTGTCCCACAAGCAGCGGAGCGCACTCAGTCCATCATTGCCAGTTCGGTCAAGGCTGAATAGCAGCCCAGAAGCCCCAGAACTGGGTAAATGCCTCTGTAATTTGTCTTCTGACACTGCACTGCCTGCAGCTCTGCCAAGGAAATGGAAAAACGTGGAGCGAGCCCTGAGCAACCCGTCACAACACAATGAATCCAGCTTCCAGAACTATTGTAACTGGGATGCTGCTCTCCTCGCACATGCCAGCAGCTACAACAAACTGAACAAAAAAAAACAAAAGCAACAACCCTCCTCTTCGAGAGAAACAAGGGAGGGGGAAATCACATGATTTGCTATTTTGTGAAAGTAGCATAAACATGGCAGTTTGTGCAGCAGGATTGGGAAACAAGAGGCAAGTCTAGATCCATGTGGGCTTCTTGCTTTAGGTCCCAGTTTTCATACCCCTCTGACCAGCAAGAACTCAGGGAAGCACAGACGATTTTCCTTTTGGTCGTGCTCTGCAACATGAGCTTTATTGTGGCACTACATCCTGACACAGCTTGGGTGAAGTGGAGCAGGAGCTGCTCATGCAGACAGCAAATCTCCATTGGCACCAGTAGGTGAGGTGCTGACTTCAGAGGGAATGGTCTATTCTGTGTTATTGTCAGAAGTATGAAGTGAGCAGAACTCAGCAAGAGGCTGTTCTTGAAGCTGAGGACCCTCAGAGTTTGGATGCAGTACAATTGCTTGCTTTGCTTTGTGTCATGGGCACGTAGGGTCACACCAGGGATCTCCTGAATCTCCAGGGTGCTTTGACAGACAATGCAGCTTTCTGATCATGCCAGTATATAATGTCCAAAATCTTTTCCTGTTTGTGCCATGTTTCCTCTTTATTTTTTCCTTTTTTTTCAGACATGTTATTAAATACAGTACTTTTTATTCATATAAAGTAGATTTTTTCTTCTGATAAATACATTCTTCAAACAGAACTTAATGGCAGAAATTTCCTGAGCAAAAATAAACCACATCTCTGGGTTGAAGCTGTGCTAGTGAGAAAACATAGCTCTTTTCATCTTCAAAGCACTGTGCAAACTTGAAATAATAGATTTTTTTTTTAAATCAGGCCTGTGAAGTATGTATTAATGTGCCAGATGAAAGATGGGAACCAAAAAGAGAGGTTAAGTTAAAGTTGTTGGGATCAGAGCCAGCTTTGCATACTCTGTGGGCTGCTTGGACCTATAGAATGTGAGATTCATGATAATTGACACTTCTGCCACTCCAGAGTCATAGAATATCCTGGGTTAGAAGGGACTCACAAGGATCATCAGTCCAGCTCTGCACAGACACCCCAAGAATCCCACCCTGTGCCTGGGAGCACAAGCACTGTCCAAATGCTCCTGGAGCTCTGGCAGCCTTGGGGCTGTGCCCATCCCCTGGGGAGCCTGGTCAGTGCCCCACCACCCTCTGGGGGAAGAACCTTTCCTGATACCCAACCTAAACCTCTCCTGACACAGCTTTGTGTCGTTCCCCCAGGTCCTGTCCCTGGGCACCAGAGAGGAGAGATCAGTGTCTGCCCCTCCACTTCCCCCCATGAGGAAGCTCTAGAGATTATTTGGATGTTAGTAAGATTTACAGGGTGGAGATTCACTGGGAGTAAATTTGTTTAGCCTTTTTCAGGTGCCAAGGAGCAGCACCACTGAGCAAACAGTCCTTATTTATTACTTTCTTTTGAATAATTAAGATGAAAAACTTTCTACCTATTGGAAAGGAAGTAAACCACACAGAGTTTCAATGTGCTTCATGCTGCAGCCCAATCTGCACGCTCACCCAGAATTTCACTGTGGGATTTTTCTTTTTGGTTGTTGTTGCACTGGGGAATGTTTGTATTGCTTTGGTGTGAGATGCTGTGCTGTCCTTGTCTAGAGCACAGATATGAATGTGGCTTTGGTGCTGCACTAATGACCAATTTGCTGGTTTACAAGCACAGACCAGTGAACATGATCTCTTGTAAGAGTACAAGAACTTGTAACTGATATTAGTACTTGGCAGAACATGGAAGTCCAAACATCCTGATTTCAGTGCCACAGCCACTGCTGGCAGTGTCCCTCCATTGCTCCCAGGGCCCTGTGGGTTAGCAGCAGCAGTTCAGAAAATGTTTTCAATGAATGTGTTGAACAGCTGAGAATGTTCTTAGAAGTGGATTAAACCTGTTTGGCTTTGCCATTGGTATTAACTGATCACAGGAAGTGTTTCCAGGACAAGGACCTCTTATGGGTGTTAAAAAATAAAGTGTATTTGGAGTTTTCAGGCTCTGGAGAAATCTCAGCAATACCTTTAGGAATGGATGTGTGATACTGCAGTGTGGTGAGTTTATGATATCCTGGCAGCTATTAGGGTGGCTCAGCATGTTGTGATGATAAAGTCTGTTTATTCTAAGTGTGGTAACACAAGCAGCATTGTAACTCAATGATTTAATTTGTTTCCTAACTCATTCTTGCAAATGTTACAAGGCAAATAAAAAGGAAATAGAAAATTAGGATAAAATCTGGGATCTCTGAAGTGAAAGATTTTGAGTCCAAAGTGTTATGCAGATGCCAGGCAAGTACATTTGAACCAAATGAAAAAAAAAAGTTGATTTATAGAAGCAACTGTTGTTTATACACAGGTCACCAAAGGAGCACGTTATGGAAATTGGCAATAAATTAAGATGAACTGAAGGCAGGAGATGGGATGAAAGAATGAGCCTACCAGAGTAATTCAAGCACAGCCCAGTTGAAAGGTCAGGTTATTGAGTGGTAGCTACTGTTCCCATGAGATCAGGGTAGGGGAAGGCAGCCAGATGCTTCCCAGATCCTGTTTTATTGTCAGGAAGACTTTACTTACTAAGAAGCAGGATTTCCATCTGCAATTTCAAATGGATGTCAGGGGGTTCAAAATGGAACCCATGGTCTGAAACTGCCTTCAGACATTCCCTGTTTTCACACAGCACTGCCCACAGCTGCAGCTGGGCTTGGCAGTCCTTGCCCTCAGAGCTGGACCAGGAGCATCCACTGACAGGAGCAAGGCAAGAAGAAGCACTGCCCCTGCTCCCTGGGCTTCCAGGTTTCCAGTGCAATCTGGTTCCTTGGCTCTGGAATAGCTGCTGCCATGGGCTGAGGCTCAGGGCAGCTCTTTGGGGAAGCGAGCTCTGGAAAAGTTGTGTCCCCCTTGGGTTCACCTGTGCTGTTCAAACCATAATGAATGTTCTCTGCCTTTGAGACCTCAGCAAAGCTTCTCATGGCATGTAAGGAACACTGAGGTTCCTGCCTGCTCAGTCCTGCCTTGTGTTGGGTGCAGGTCTTTGAGGGAGTTTGGAGAGCTCCAGGAGGAGCCTAGGTTTCCATTCTTCAGAGCATGGCATTGTAGAAGTGGTTGGGAGGGTGTTGCAAGGTGTGGGAGCTGTGGGATAGCAGGGAAGCTCCCACAGAGCATTTCTTATGCATCCTTTGGTAAGATTGCACTTGTGTCCACTCAGTCTTTGAATTAATAAGCAGTAACAGGTACCTTGAGCATTATAAACAGTGCCCACATTTGGATAAGACATTGTCTGGAAAGAGTAATCTTTTCTGTTTGTTTTGCTTAAACTCAGCATCTGATTTGCCATGCTGCTTTCTGCCGTGTTTTGAATTATAGCTTTCAGACTTACCAGGAATGAACTAGTTGCTAATCTTCAAAGGAAGTCTTTAAAAAATAAATTGCTTTAGGAAATGCTGTTAAACATTGTTTATGTGCCTCTGTTTTTCTCATCTTTTCCCCTGGACAAAAATCAATATTCCTTCCTACTGGTAAGAGGATCTAAAGCTACAGCAGGTGTTTGCTGTCCAGCACATACAGATGAAGAAAGAAAAAGGACTGACTATTTGGGATTGATATTTTCTCAGATTTTCAGAGGAGTGTGGTGTTATTCTATATTCATAGGTTGTTTGGTGCTTTGTCCTCTCATAAATAGATTAGAAGCAGCTGAATTTTCTTGTGCAGGTAGATTAGCTTGGTTTCTTTTTTTTGCTTGCTCCTTAGATTTCATGTGGAAAGGTTTGTAGAGCATCATCCTTTTGGATGAAGGACTGTATGTGTTCAAATGAGAGAGTCCAGTGTTGTGTAATGCACACATATTTAAGCAACACCAGTTATTTTAGAACTAAATTAGAAATATTGAGACATGGCTTTATTTAGCATCTTTCTCTTCTGTATCTGACTTTGACCTGTTGTCCTTGACATGGAATAGATAATTCCCTGGCTTGCATGCCCTGGCTGCCCAGCACTGTGGGAGGGCCTGGAGCAAGAGGGTGATCCCTGAAAGGTTTTAATAATGTATGAATGGAATTAAAGTAAATGCAGGTAAAATTCTGACCTTTTAAATCTGCAAAATTACAGACAGAGGCATCCTGGAAGTGGGGCTTGATATATAGGTGCCCTGGGGGCAGGGAGAGAGCGCTGTCACTGTGTGGGTGTGATACCATGCTCTTGACTTACTGCCTTGTCACAAGAGAGCCTGGAGAGCCCCACGGTGTGGGGATGGCAGCTCTCCTGCCCCTCTGTGGGAATAAGGTTTCTGTGCAGCACCACAGAGCCGTTGGTTGGCATGTGGGGGCTGCCCAGAGTGGCTGTGGCTGCTGGCAGAGGAACAGCTTGGAGACCTCTGGGATGTGGCTGCTCCGGAGGAGGTTTGTCCCTGCAGAGAGAGGATTTTCTGTCCCGCAGGTTACACATGAGCCCTGTCCAGGGATGGTGTGGGAGGAATGAGGAGACTGGTGTGACTCCTTTTCTTCTCCTCCTCTCCCAGCTTCCTTTGGAGCTGGCAGCACACTGCTGCAGAGGAGCAGGGGCTGTGGGCTGCTGTGTGTGTGTTCACAAGCTTGTCCTACTCTGCTGAGGCTTCTTCCTGGGGGTGCCTGGGATCCAGCAAAGGAGGAAAACCATGGGGCAAGGCAGCCACAGAATGGGGGCTTGGATGAATGGGATGCATCCCACATGTCACAGATTTACAGAATCACAGAATCACAAAGTTGGAAGAGACCTTCAAGATCATCGAGTCCAACCCATTCCCTGACACCACAGCTAAGCCATGGCACTGAGTGCCACATCCAGGCTTTGTTAAACACATCCAGGAATGGTGACTCCACCATTTTGGGCTCTGCTGTGCCCTTGGAAGGTTAAAGGGTGGTTTTCATTTTTTGTTTCTTTTTTTTCCCGTCTCTTTCATGGTTATAAAATATTTTATTGACTTTATAAAAGATGATCACAGAAATTTTGGCTAATAAAAGGACTAAGCTATAATCTAAAGCTCCATCCTGGCAACCTCTTTGCTGCATGAGTAAAGCCTCTGCAGCGTGGCAAGTTGTACAGTAAAATCACACTAAGAAATAGCAATGAAAACAACTAATAAAAACTGATATAAACCTCTTGCTTTAAGAATTAATTCAAATAGAGCAGAAAACAATACATGATTTTCAAGGTGGTGATTGGAAAGGGGTGGAAATATCACTGCAGGCTTATAATTTTGTGTTCATATAAATCAAATTTAAGTAGTCTCCTATTGCTGACTATGAAAAAGCTATTCCAAATTGTAATTTTGTTACATGTGTTTCTTGTGAATGGTTTTATTAGTTTTTAGATAATATCAAACCTCTAAGGACAGGCCTGAAGCTGGAATAATTGTAGATTTTCTCTTGCTCTGCTATTTAAAACTTGTTAACCATTCTGATCTCAAAAGCAGAAATGCTGGTCCAGATAAAAATGGTCTTTGACTGCAAGAGTCACAGCAGGGGTCTTATGGCTGTATGCTTTGCTTCTTGTTTCACTGCAGCTAAAACACAGAAGAGACCAGATTTGTTCTCCATTTGAGTTTATATAAATTCAGATTAACCCCTTAGGAAAGCTCTTCAGGCTGTGTTTGGAGGCACAGCAGGACTTGGGGAAGCAGGAGGTTTTTGGCTTCTCGCTTGGCTTTTGATCAGTGAGGATTTCCTGAAAGGAAATAATATTGAACAGTGGTCTCCAAGCAGCCAGTAGCCATCAAAAGTTATGTTTTAAATATTAGTGACTGGACTTCAGTTGGCCTTGGACAGCTTATGGAGAGGACAGTGAGGGCTTGATCTCAGTCATGAGCCTGTGGTTGAATTGAGTTAGCAAAGGACTTGATGTTTTCACATGAAACTTGCATAAGCCTGAAAGCTTCTTAGCGACTATTTATAAATTCATCTGTCTCCAAAGTAACTTTGTCCCCTTGTACATAGTGCATCTGGCTTTAGGGGAGAGCCACATTTAGTCTTCAGGAGACTGCCAGCAAACCAGTTCATCTTTGCTTAGGGGACAGGTCAGTGCTGGCAGTCCCTCCTTTGGGTTTGGGCACTTGGAGTGTTGTAGCCTTCGCTCTGTGCCTTGGCCCTGCTTTCTGTGCCTCCTGCTAGGCACTGAGGAGCCCCTGTGCCAGGAGGACAAATCTGAGAGGGTCTGACTTGGCTGCAGGACCCAGAGGTTGTGATTCTCTGCAGTGCTCCCAGGCTTTATGGGCATTTGCCATGTTTCTCCTTGACAAACAGCTCTTCCAGTGTCAGCAGGCCTTGACAGAGTTACTTCCATAGCAGGGAGGAAAAAATATCAGTGTAAGGCAGCTCCATTACATAACAAAGGTTATCTGGAGACACAGATACTCTGAAAGTCCCCTCTGTTCTTTTCTATTTCCAGGGACAATCAGCTTATTCTCATTTTAAGAGCTTACTATCAGTTCTGACCCATTTAAAATTCACCTGCCAATTGAATTGTATGACAGGACCTGGCTGACCCAGGAACAAAGGGAAATGTTCATATCTCTTAATGAACTGCCACAGACCGAGAGCTGAGAAGAAAAAAGGGAAAGAATAGAGTCAGCTCTATGAGAAACAAAACTTTTTTTCACAAGGCAGGGAATAGGAGCTTTCTTACTAAAATATTGTAAGTGGCTTTGCTCTATTGTCTGTTAGCAGCTTCACATCCTTGAATCATTTATTCTTTCACAAAAAAGGAAGTTTGCAAGTGGGTGTTTCTCTGTGCCTAGGCCCCATCCCTTTTCTAATGATTATTCTGCCAGCCTGCTCCTCCCTCCCAGCCCTCTCCCAGCTGAGAGCTGAGGGCAGAGGATGGTCAGTCTGTGTCTCAGCTGCTTGTGCAGGACACAGGAGTGACTCTGGCATCAGCAGGGAATTGCTGCCCAGTGCCTGTAGTTCCAGGGGTCAGGACCGTTAAATGTATGGCCCTTTGGAGAAACAGCTGCTATCTAAATTCCATGCCTGCATTTTCCCCATGTTTAATGTTGGTGGGGTTTTGGTTTTTTTTGCTTTCTGGGGTGATAGTGGTTGGTTTTAGACATCTGCACTTATTAATAATTAATTCCATTATAATTGCCACATGCATATCCAGGATACATGTTAAGTGATTATCTGACCTGGGACTGAGCTCCTGAGGACCTGGCAATGAGGTTAACTTCATTATTTTGCTTATTCTTTTGCCTATAACAGCTAAGGAAAAGTGAACTCCATCAAAGCCAGTGTGCAGTTATTCCCCCATCCCTCCCCAGTGCAGGTGGACTGTTCCCACTGTGTTCCTTTACCAATTCTCTTTCCTTTTCCAGAGGCAACTAACGGGAAAAATGTGCACAGAGACAGCAAATGGAAAAGTGATACCACTGAGAAAAGATACTGGGATAGAAGTTTCCAATGCCAAGTACTGTAGGACAGAGTCATTAGAACAACATCATTTCTGACAGTAGTAATTTGAGGTTCTTTACTTCTTTAGGCTTCCTGAGGGATTGGGGTATTTTTATTCCCATTTTCTGCTTTTGGAGAGACAAGCAGTTGGTGATGGATGGATGAGATGAACCAGATCACACAACTTCTCCTTAATGGCTGTTGAATGCAGCTGTCACATGGTAGGGGATGGTGAAGAACTTTCCATGCTCTTTTTAATATTTCTTTTTCAGAATGAAGATTTTAATTGATTCTGTTAAATCTCACCATTACTTACCAGGTTGATGGATCAATTCTAATTGGTACTGAAGTTGATCATGTTCTTGCCACTGGCTTACAAGCAGGGCCAGTCACAGATCTCCCCACTTCCAGGGGGCTTAAAAGTGCCTTTGGTTTGTGCATGTGCAGCATCTTCCTCCCAAGGTGTGAAACAGCATGTCCTGGAAAAATCCTGCTTTCTCCCAGCTCAAAACAATCAGAGCAGCCTTTAGGGAATGGCTGATGAGCAGGGAGGGTTTTTAATGCACAGGCATGAAGAGGGTTCTCTTGATTTTTCAAAATAAGCTTTTTTTGGATTTCATCAGTTGCTCCTGGCTGGGCAAGGAAAGGTCTGATAATGGGAGGTTTTATCCCACCTCATCTTCTGTGGAATGATCAATGTCTGAAGTGATTGTGGCTGCACTGAGTCCCACTGGCAAACTCTCATACTCTAACAGAGGCTCCTGCCTGGTCAGACAGATTTTCCAACAGTAATTTTACCTGGCAGGAGAATGAGAATTTTTACTTACAAGCTGCACTTTATGAATCTGGCAGGAAGGACTTCACCTTAGCAAAAAGAAAGGTGGAATAAAGTGGTCGGGCTCACGTTGCCTTGCTTTTGGCTCTGTGCAGTTGAGCTGTTGGGCTTGATACCTTAATCAGCAAATCTTCTTGTAGCCAAGCACTTGATAAAAAAGTGTCACTGTGAGAGGGAAAATAAGGGGTGTGAACACTTCAGCAATTTCCAGTCATGTGAGTTGTGGACAGCAGGACTTCCCTGCTGGCTTTCATTTGTGTGGGAGATCTGCAAAACTGCCTGAGGGTCCAGACCTCCTGTCGGGGATCTTTCAAGAGTCTTACTGGAGGAATATGGAGCCTAATAATACATTTTTAATTTTTCATATATCTGACATAAATAAGAACTTAAGTGGCTGCTAATGCTCTGGTAGCTGAGTGGTTTATTTCACTTTCTGTCATTCTCATTGCCCCACTGCTTGCTCTCAAGGGATCCAGTTTAAGGTGCTGCCCCCAAAATGCAGGGCTTTGGGGGTTTTGTTGTGGGGTTTTTTTGTTACAGTCTGCATGAAGATGGGACAGCTGGGGAGGAAGGAATTTGGCCGGAATGCTCCTGGCTCTTGCCAGGTGAAGTTGCCTCCTGATGGAAGCATAAAACCAAGGGCACCATTGATTTCCTCCTGAAGAACTGGCTCTGACTGTCCTGGCTGTAAAGTGTTTGGGACTTTCCAGTGAAAAATGTTCTGAAAGGATAAAATACTACGGTGTGTTACACAGCTTTAATGGGGGCTGCAGCTTCTGGTGTTCCCCACCCCTCCCTTGTTCTCAGGTTTCAGTCTCTGAGTTTGTCACACATCTAAAATTCTTAGTTCTGTTGCCTGTGTCCTTACAGCTGCTCTTGCTGGAGCTATTTGCTGATGTAATTTTCCAGGGCAGTAACATAAGTACTGCTGTGCTCAGTTTATCAGCATTTTTTCAAAACAATTTGTACATCCAGATTATTTCTTTAACACTGAGTTTTAAAAATGCCTCACACATCTGTGCCAAAGGCAAAAGAAGGTATATTTCTTTCTCCTTTTTTCTTCTTTTTCCTTTTTTTCTTAATGCAGCTGTTGGCAATAAAGAAATTGCAATGTGCAGCTCCAGGGTTGTTTATAACCAGCGTCTCTTGGCACCCAAAGCTGCCTGGCTTTCTTACATGTAAAGTTTTGCCCCAACATCAGGCCTAATTTATAGTTGATATCCAGGACAAGAAGAAGTCAAAGAAAAAGTGATGTTTCCTAGGGAATGAGAAGCCCTTGCCTGGCACTCATGAATTACAAGGCTGAACTTTTTAATGTGTCTCTCCTCCTCCTTTTGCTCGGTTTTGTTGCTGCCTCCAGTAACATTTTTCCTGACTATAGTACCATTGACTCCTGTGATAGTTTAATAGTTTCTGCTGTTTACACAGTTGTCAGTGAAATTGTTGTGATTTAAATTTGCATGCAGAGTTGGGAAGTGCTCAGAGTTGATGGTGCTACCCCAAAGGTAATTTGTATTCCGGGTGCTGGAGTTGTCCTGGTAACACTTAGGTGACTGGAAACCATTTGCAGAGGGGAAGTTTAATTCTGATATTGCTCACCAATCCCAGTCCTGGGGATCCAATCCAGGTTGGGTGATGTTTGGTAGGGACAAAACTTTCTAACTTTACCTTGTGGCCAGGGCCTTCATAGGGTCTTACCTGTGCTGCTGTTTAGAGAAGGCTTTAGAGGAACACTTGTAAATTATTCCTCTACTTGCACCTTCATTTCTGACATACTGAGCTGGAGGATGCTGTTCCTTTTGCTGGAGGATGAATTCTTATCTCTGAAACTCAGTTTTCACTTCTGATGCTACTTTTGGATTTCTGGAGGGTACTGATTAGCAGGGGCTACAGGTCACTTGCTGCACTGCCAGTATCTATGATGTAACAGACTTAAAAGATAAAAAAGTTAATTAAAAAGCCCAGCCTTGCTTTAAAATTGTACACAGAGATTAATGTTTTTAGTGTATGTTAATGCTGGGGACCCAGAAAATTACTGGAGTATTGCAAGTTTAGCACTCCATACTCTAGTAGCCAGGCATTTACAGACTTCTGTTTTGAATGGTCTGAATCATATTGCTAATTTTTTTATTGCCGAAAGGTGTCTGGTATTTCATTCTGGCTGCCCTGGAGAGAAAGAAGTGGTATTTTTATCACCTACAGGGACCCAGTAGAGAAAAGCAAGAAAGCATAATAAAACAAGTCATCTGAGAGACATTTTCATGGTCACTATCTCCTATAAATCCATTCATAGCTCTTCTTATGAAAATGACAGTGACAAAAGACTTAATCAGGAGACAAATGTTGATACAATGTCTTGAGCTTCTGGGTTTTCTTGCAGCAAAAAATATATCTTCTGTACTACATTCAAATCTGGACTTAAATAATACCGGTGCATTACTGCAATACATCTTGGTGAAAGAGGCTTTTAGAGCTAATCTGAATTGGAGTAGCTGCAGTGACTTCAGAGCAGACAAGCAATTTCTCACACCAGCTGAGGGCATGGTGCACTTTGGGTATTTGGAATTACAGGCTGAAATCTGCAGAGCTGTTTCTACATTGTGCAAGGAATGCTTTCTCTACTTCTTGCTATCCTTCCTTTTGTGAATGAACCACAGGAGAATAAAGCCAAAATCCACTTTTGTATTGCTGGAAGAAAGATTAAGGCTTTGGTCATGACTTATTTTAATAGAGTCTTCTTCTTTTTATATTTCTGGATGGTTTCCATAGGTTTTACATAGATTAATCATTGGCCACATGGAAAAAAAGTAAGAAACCAAATGGGGTGGGGGGGAAGTAATAATCATTGGGATAATTATGTCTATGGATGTCTTTGGCTTATGATACTTGATCTTTCAGCAGTGTTCATGTGGGACTTCATAAGCAGTAAAAAGTTCACAGTTCCATAAAAATTTATGTTCCCTTTATTCTCGTAAAACACAAGTAATCACAGAATAGTTTGGGTTGAAAGAAACCTTTAAAGGTCATCTAGTCCAACCCCCTGCCATGGGCAAGGATGTCTTTTACTAGATTAGGTTGCTCAGATTCCTCTCCAACCTGACTTTGACTGTTTGCAGGGATGGGGCGTTCACCACCTCTCTGGGCAACCTGTACCAGTGTTTTGCAATGATGTAAAAAAAGAAATCTTCTTTATATCCTTCTCTATTCCTTATATCTCATATATTATACAAAAAATTCTTATTTTTTAGACTGGTATCTAAGTGCACACTCCTTTGGATGCAGCCCAGGACAGGTTTGGTTTCTGGGCTGTGAGTGCACATCTCCAGGCCATGTCTGGCCCCACATCCACCAGAACCCCCAAATCCTTGACGGGGCTGCTCTCAGTCCTTCTCACATACCTTTGGGAATCAGTTCAAAGACACACTTCATTATGCTTGTCAGTCATACTTGGTATGGTTATATTTTAAGATGCTTTTTTCTTGCAGAGTCACGGGAATTGCTGATGAGTGTGATTGCTTAATAATGGAGTAAAAGGAAAAACTCCTTCTGAAAGCAGAGAAATTTGTCTGCAGCTGGTGCTGTGGTACAGTGACACAGGGATTGCTTATTAAACTACACCTTCTCTGGGTTTGCTTTGGGATCATTTCCCCACAGAGCACTAACGGATGGCATGCTGCATGGGGCCGAAGGCAGGATGCTCCATCCACATGGCTTTGTTGCATTTGGCTGGAAGGGGCTTGGTTTCTTAAATCAGGGCAAAACTCAATTCATCAACATCTCCTTGCACAAAGGGGGAGGGCTGTTTGTGTTTAAACTCAGCAGGCAAATTGGTTTCTCTTTGTCTTGGCCTTCCTGTGCTATTGCCTTGCTACTCCTCCATCTCCAGTGAGACTCACAGGTCCTTTGTTGCCTCCTGCTCATTTCCATGGCAGCCGATCCCGGCGTGGCAGGGCCAGGCCAAACAGCCCCGTGTGGATGAGCCCAGTGTGGGAGCAGGGGAGGGCAGGAGCAAGAATGGAGCCTGTCACTAGGACTGGCTGTACGTAATTGCATAAATTCCATCAAGTGCATCCCATGGTTTCAAGCCCCTGGAAGCTGTAAATAATGTATTTTAATTAATGGGTTGCCAGGAGCTTTAAAGGAAATCAGATTGGACCGAGGGCTGCAGAATTCGGCAGCTGTGGTGGCTAGAGCATACGAGCACTTTGACTAACTGCTGGTTGTTCATGTCATTTTAATTAAATGGCTTGCAGAGCTGAGAGCTCCTGCCATCCTCACCTGGGTGCTGTTGAAATCCATGTGTGGAGCTGGGGAACTGGGCAAAACTGGTTGACAGTAGCAGGGGACAGACTTTGAAGAATGTGCAGGGCCGTTAACTTCAAAGCCATGCAAACCACAGCGTTTCCTGCATTGCATTTCTTTGTGTGACCCTTGTGGTTTGGATTTTAGGTTTTCTGTGTGTGCAGTGTGATTGGTGGTGACCAGGAAGCCTCTCATTTCCATCCTGTGTTAGCCAAGCTTTTGGGCTGGCAGTGAGAAAGGAGCAGTTGCTCTTTGCAGACGTGTCAAGTCCTGCGGAATGACGTGTGCTGTACGTGTGATTCATGTAGCATTTGGTAACACACTGAGCTGCAGAAATGAGCAGAATGAGCAGTGTAAGGGCCACTGAACGGGAGTTCTTAATGCCTTTTCCTGTCAGTATCTCCCAGCACAACCAGGGTTAGGGACTGACTGTCTCTGCCTCGTTTTCTCTCAGTGTGCTCTGAGGTCATTAATGGTGCTACCCTGTGGCGTGGGGATGCGGTGGAGAGGAGGTGTCAAAGATGGAGCTGTGCTGGTAGAAGTGGGAGCACAGGGTACCTCAGATGGATAGATAAAAGGGGATTGTCAGTCCCTGGTGGGGTCCAGCTTTACCAACAATCTGCCTGCTGCTCTGCCGACCTCGGATCACGGCAACTGGAGAGTAAGGGGAAATGTGCCCACTAAAAATGTTGACATGGTTCCACCATCTGCTTCTACTGTATTAACTTTCCTGACTAATTGCATGTGTGATGCTGTGCCACATGGTAGCTTTGTTCTTTACATCAAAAGACAAAGCTGCTTTGTGTTTTCTGTGGACCTTTGAACCACATTCGCCATTGAAGGCCTTGTCAGTGTGACATAGTAGCTGTTGGTGTCTTCTTGCCTTGATGATGAGAGAGCTCCAAATAAGTGATCTTGGTCATACTTGTTAATAGGTTAAAGGCTATGGTTGCATGCATCATAATTTCCATGTTGTGCCTATTCAATTCCCATCCCCAGGGTACAAGTATTTAATATTGCCATGCACAAAAGCATTTGACATCACATGGTGATGGGTGAAGAGGTTTGTGCTTGAATCGGGAGCTGCGTGACCAATGCCCAACTCTTAACCTGAGCACTTGCCTTGGTGCAGTGCAGGAGCCCCTCTGCTCGTGCTTGCTGGCAGGATATTAACAGACATTTGTTTGGCGCTGTTCCGCCGCAACAGACTTGGATCAGAGGATGAACCTGCTGTTCAGTCTGAAACGATGCTGCCTTTGGAGACAGGCTTGAAAATGCTTTTGTGTGTGATCCCTCCCAATTCCCAGGGCTCTGATTCAGTGGTCTTAAAAAGCAAGATTCTGGCCAATTAGTCGTTGGATACAATGAACGTCTTCTTTACAGAGCTGTAGAAAAGGTGTCTTCACAGGTGCACGCACAGGGACATCTGTGGCACTGGTCTGTCTAAAGATCATTAACAACCAGGCTCTATTTTTTTCTTTTTTAATTATCTTGAACATTCCTAATTGTTTCTGCCCAGTTAATTCACTTTAAGTCCTTTTACTATAGCTTTTGGTATGGTATAAGAAAGCTTTCAGTAGTGTTTGTTATGGCATAAGGAGTTTCTGTGTGTATTTTTTGTTTTTGTGGCATTCCAGTTGTTACTTTCCATTTTCCATTTCTGTTTTTGGTGTTTGAAGGATACGTACTTCAGGACTAGGGTAACTTTCTAAAATAACTCTAGTAAAATGTTTTACTTCAAAAGTGCCATCATTTTGTTAGTAACTAAGTAAATGGGAAAAGGGAATGAAGCTGAAAACACTAGATTTAAGTCTTTAGAAAAATCTCAGTTCCTTTTATTGCTATTGACTCTTCCTTCTTCCAAGACACTACAGTGGATATTTTAATTGTAATATTTTAGCCTCCCAGAAGGTAAACCATGGTACATGGAGTTTTTTCTTAAATGTAGAGAGCATTCCTTGCATGTTTTACCCTGCAACTTATTGATTAAAGAAGAACCAGAAGAAAAAGAAATCAAACATTGATCCAATGTTAAGCAACTGGACCATGTATAAATTGACATAAAATGCTGTGCTGCTTCTAATGAAAAATGCATAAATGCAGCAGAACCAAGCAGAATAACAGCTTCATTCCCCCTGCAGTTGGCTGCCAAACAGAATGCTCAGGTGTGTTGTTGCCCATGTAATTCCCTAATTGAGAGCACAAACCCTCATTGCCTTTCCCTACTGTCCACCCACATGGATTTGTGCATTGAACCAGCAATACCTCCTCAGGCATCCCAGGTCTGTCACACTTCTTCTTGTATCCCCTCCCTCTATTTCCTACCCACACAAGGCATCATTTTGCCACTGCATGGATTGAGTCTTCAAATCTCTGATTTAGGCCATTGATCCTGACTCTTGACAAGGCTTTGCTTTTTTGCTTTTTTTCTCTTTCTTTGTTTTCTTGAGAATTAGGAGCTTTGCATTTCTGTTGGGTTTCCACCATGTCCTTAGATTTGGATCATTTATATGACAGGTCAGAGATACTTGTGCTGTTAGTCATTGCCACATTTTCGGGAACACGTAAAGCTCGTGCATAGGAATGTCCTGCACGTGTGTTTTACTGTGCTTACAAACACAGAGCTCGCAGGTGTAAATATCACTTACTGTTTTCCCACACCGTTGTAAGGAGCAGTATGCAGCCTGGACCCAGGCCAAGTCCTGCAAAACAGGGTTTAAACGGTGTTTGTTTCTCTTGCTGCTTTTAAGGCTGATTTGCAGAGGAAGTGACTTTGCCTGCAGTTCTGGGACCCCCAGTGTGTAATGGTGCTGCTCTGCTCTCAGTGGCAAAGGTGGCTACTGAAATTGCTGCTGCTTCCCCACAGATGTTTTGTGCTCTCACAGCCCGTGTCAGCCGAGCGAGCTGAGCCGCAGAGCTCACCCAGCTATGGCAGGGCAGACCCTGCAGAGCAGTGACAAATGGGCAGCCAGGGGCTGGGGCTTGCCAGAAATGCCTGATGCTGATTTGAACCCCACATCACGCAGCTGCAGTGAAAGCGTGACAGGGAGTTCATCGTACCTGGCTCTGTGCAGGGTTTAGGGCCCCTGGGTTTATCTCCTGCGTGCAAACTTGGTGTGAAATTCTGCTGGAGGTGCCATGTCTTTAGTGCACTTTAACCTCACAGTGTGTACACTAAATTCAGGCAACAAGAACTTAAGTGCTGTGTCCAAGCTGTGAAAGGCAAATTCTGTGCCTGTAAACTCCAGTGTTGTAATGTTTCAATGTCACAGCATGAGCCAGGTAAGAAAAGGTGGCACATCAGGCTTCAGGGGTATTCTTTACTATCCTCTCCACTGGTTTTGGAGATTTTCTTACCACCATCTATGAAAAAGGAATCATACTTAAAAAACATCAAAGAGAGCAGAGAGCAGTGACTGTGTAGGGAGGCCTGCGTTTTCGTTACATCTCGCTTGGTGAAAGATCGGCATTCACATGTCTTTGTCTCTTTTCTTTGTCTATGCTCACATGCCTTAGCCTCATTTCTCTAATTTTCTGAATTTTATCCATAAAGTATGGCTGTTCTCTTTCCCTGGTACCTGTCTGATAAGCTATGGGCATATGTGTAGGTGGGAACCAAAATTGCTCCATCAATTCAACCACTTCTGCTTTTCTGTCTTACTGTATTTGCTCTCAGAAATAGCTTTCAATCAGTTTTGTCATTGGGGGTTTGACTCGGGGCACCAGGGACTTCAGTCATTGGGAGCTTTGACTTAGGCTGAGGGTTATAAAACCTGTACTGAAAACAGACATCATAGGGTGTCATAAAAACATCTGAGACCAATTTTGCACAGAGACCACTGAGACCAGTGATTATTCATGGATTCTGGGGATGTTTCATCAGTGTAGAATGTGGCCCCTAGGGTTCAATTCCCAGAAATAGAAAGACAGAATAATATTAAGTGCCTCTTGAGGAATTTGTGGACATCCTTCATTGTGAAATAACATACATGTAGTTGCCACCCCAAGAGCTTCTGTCTTGCAACGTCTTGGTTGTTAAAAGAAGGCAAAACAAAACCCAAAGAGACAGACAAAGCTGGCAATTCTGTCAGCAAAAGTCAGTGTGGATGAGCTTCAGTCAAAGAAATATTTAGAAACAAACTGGAAAGTCAGAGCCTACCAAATCCTTTGAAAAGGTCATGACTGCAGCAATATGGAGTTCTGGAAGCACGTTCAGCTTCCACAGCAGAGCAATGGCTGCTCTTTTCTGCTCAGGGGAAATCTCGACTTGAGTGTGAGATACGGCGACTGCGCCATCACACGTGGAGGAGAGACCTGGGCAGGCCCCTGGCTGTGCCACAGCTCTGCTGCAGAAGCTCTGGTGTGTCATGTAATGCCTGTGTGTACCTGTAAGGGAGAACATGACTTGTGCATTTTCAAGTTCTCAGATCTCTTAAGGCGAGCAAGTTTTCTCCTAGCTCCTTCTATTCAGTGCTACCTGGTATAAGCTTTGTTGTAAGAAAAGATCCATTTACTAAAGGCAAACCTTGTCTGTGCCCTTGGCAGCCTTCTTGCCACTGTTGCTGCTGGATGTGGAAGAGCCTCAGTGAGATTTTGTCAGTGGCATGTTTTGACACAGAGTGATGGCTGGTTTCTCACACCTGCTGTGCAGTGTCACACAACAGTGAGGTTGATTGCAGTCACCTCTGGATGCTATCAGGCTGGACAGGGCTGTCAGCCTGTTTCTGAGCAAAGCTGCAGTCTATTTCAGATGCTGGTAGGAAAATCTGTCCCTTCTTCCCCTTCCTCTGCTGGAGGACATGATTTTCCAATTTACAAATAAATACAGTGTGGGGGAAGATAGTTGATTTTCTTGTGGGGGTGTTTGTTGTTTTTGAAATTCTAGAGACTTGAACATTGAGGTGATGGAGGTTCCTGGAGAATAAAAATGAGGAAATTGTCAGAAAACCTGGGTTTGTACAGCTTAAAAAATTACTCATGATTTATAAGTGGATTTTAAAAAAATGGAGGGAGCAGATGTTGGAGGGAGCCTTGCCTGAAGGAGTGTGGGCATGTTCCTCTGAAGGGAGTGAGGCAGCACTTGAGATTTCTGCCTGGGCTCTTCCCAGCTGCGAAGCTCCCTAGGACAAAGCCTCAGAGCCCCAGCTAAGCCTTCAAACTTGCAAGGAGAAGTTGTCCTGAATACCAAACAAGTATGTTTGACAGACCTCTGCAGCCCTCCAAGGAGCACACCAGTCCAAGTGGACTTTTTGTCCTTGATTTCTCTTCTGGGAAGAAGAGAAATCCTGCTTTTCCTATTGGTGAAACATGGTTTGTAGGGACAAGTCATTAGACCAATGTATATATTTGGTAAAACACAGAGCAACCTTTGAGCATACAGCCCCTTCTTAAAGACTGAAATGACAATAGCAACCTGAGAACAGGTTGGGGAAAAATATTGTTCAGTTTTACCTGATTTATGGGAGTAAATTTAGGAAGAAGGGCCTGTACTTGTAAGTTAAAGTCACTTTAATTTCATACATCAGAACAGTATGTTGTTTCAACATTCTGCTTTCCATAGGTTTCAATTAGGTTCTGCCATTTTCCTTACATTCAATTCAATATTAAATGTGAAAATGGATTTAAATAATTCTAAATAGGAGGCTTATACATATTACCATTTTAAATGCTCAAAAGTGGGTACCTTTGATACTAATGAAAAATCACAGGTGACATCTCTTTTTCTTCTTTTAAAGTCATTGGTTTGATTTGATTGATCTGAGGGGCTTCAGGCTCTGCAGCTGCATGTTTTGGTTACTTGAGCAGCAGCTTCAGGCAGCCCCAGAGCCTCTGACTGGGCTTCTGTCAATGGGGCATTGTTTTCTGGGGCTGTTTCAGGGGGTCTTGGGGAGAAGTTTCTTTAGAATGTGTTTCATGTGGAGTATCAAAGGGACCATGGTCTGTGCCCGAGCACTGGCTCTTTGAGGGGATCTGATTAATCTTGCTTTATAAAAGTAATTGCCTGCTGAGATGGCGGCGTCAAAAGAAGTGGTTGGATTCAGAGAATGGTTAAATATTCCCTTTAATTTCTTCAAGGTGTCCTTAGTTGTATGAAAATTAAAGGACTTGACGATCCACATGCATTAGGATTTCCTGATATTTCGACTCTGGAATCTTCTCTGTTGCCATTTTATACTGCAAACCAGCACATTCCTGGGATTCCCGTGCCAGGATTTGGCAGAGGTGCTGTGAGGGGTCAGGCTCCCAGCACAAGGTGTTTGGATGCCTGAAGCAGGGAATGCGGCACCTGCTGGGAGCAGGAAACCACTCCAGGGTGGGTTGTCCACACTCCCTGGGACGTTTCCTCCTTTGCAAAATCAACAGCAGCAGCTGGGAGGACTCGGGCTGCAGATGTAAGTTGGGATTTTCAGATCACCTTAAGGACAGCTAAGACATCCTTGGGGTATAAAACCTGATCAGAGGATTGGGGATCAATAGCACAGATTCTTTTTGAAGGGCAGGGATGCTGTCAAAGTCTGTGGTTAAAGGCTCAGTCTTCTGCTCCAAGTGTTTTCTGAGTTTGGGAGTATGTATCAAGTTTGTGGTGAGCATAACTTCGAATTAAATTTTTGTTAATTGTTTTCTTCTGTTGCTGGGAATGTCTGTTTGGGAGTGGCATTTGCAATGTCCTGGTGGCTGTTTGTGATTCAGGAGCTGACTGAGGTTCTAAACTGAAAACAACTGTTTGCTGTTGAGTTTTGTGTAGCCCAGAAGCTTTCTCAAGCTGAATCATGAGCACAGCCCTCACCTTTCTCTGGGGAGCAGAAGACCTCATGGGCCAAACCAGTGATTGAGCTGGAGTATGTTTTGTTCACTCTGAGGCTGGATTGATGGAGGTCCTTAGGAGGTGCAGAGTGACCCATAACAATGATGTATTTTGTTCTGGGAGGAGCTGCCCCCTGTCCCATTACCCACCGAGGTGCTTGGCACCTCTCAGGGCAGCGTGCTGCTGGTGGGCTGTGTTTAAACTGCTCAACTCCTGCAATGCTGCTTCTCTTCTTCTCATATGGAGCCTTGTCAGGGGCTCTGATAAACCACTGATCAAAGCTGCCACTGAAGTTCCCCAGCATGAAATGAAACCCTGTTTTGTGAATTCCAGTGTCTCTGGCCTACCACCATCTCCCATCTTCACATCCTATTTTATTGCTGCAGAAGGATCACAGCAAAACTTTCATTGTATGGTTTTTTACTATATTTTGTTACATTTTTGCAGCAGCTTGGGTGAAACTGTTTTCTGCTAGAAGACTGAATATTGGCTGTAAATGAGAGCAGATACACAGTTTGATGGGAAGTCTGGTGTTGATGGAGAAATTAAAATAGGAGCAGGATCTACGTAAAGGAATGAGGCTAGTGGAACAAATTAAACCAGTTTGCAATGAGTTTGGTGTCTGAGGTTTTTAATCCCTAATTGCCACCTTCCCTCTGCCATAAACCCACTTTGGGATGAGATGCAGAGTCTGACTGACAGGAGCAGACCAGCCCTGTGGCCACTTTCTGCCCTTATCTCCTTCTGTGGAGCTGTGACTTTGGCTGTTCTCTACTCAGCTCCCAATTTTATGAAACTTGTGGTATTAAACTTTTTTTTCTGCATCTTTCCTGTCTTTTAGAATTGGTGGAAGTTGGCCAAGAGTTACTAAGAGGAGAAAATGGGGAGAGGGCAGGGTGTGCAGGGTCTTTGTGGGTTAACACTCAAGGATGCTCTCACTGGCCTGGTTTTCTGTCTGGATACACAGCGCAGAGTTTGAACAAAACCCTTTGTCTAAAAATCCTGTGTTTAGATGTTAGAACTATGTTCTAGCAGGGTTCATTGTCTCACATAGAAACAAACAAACCCTCATTTTAAAGTGTCCTTTACAGGCAAGTTGTAGTAAGAAAATATGCTTTTTTCTGTGCTTTTACATTACTGCTGCATTGAACTGTTGATAAAAGAGAAAATGTGTTCATTCTGCTTTTCAGCTGTTGGTTTGGGGAAATCGGGAGTAGCAAGATATGAAACTATTTTAGAGTTGAGCATTGCTTAATATTAAAGACGTGCAAAATAGGAATAAACAAGGTGTGAATTGCAAATTGAATCATGGAGCGCCTGGTGTCTTATAAGCAGTAACTGGAAAGATGTACCTGCCTTGTAAAGCCTCTGAAACTGAGGCAAAAGTTAAGTGAGGTTAAATGAAGTGACTGAGGGCAGTGGGAGGATGTTGGCTTTTATTAGAAAGAGGAAAAAGAAATAAGTGCTGGGCTTTTCCATTAGATTCAGATACCTTGTTCAGGTAAGGGTCAGGGACTTGATCTTTCAGAAGTAGGTATTTTTGAAAGCTGGAAGTCACATTTATGTCATCCAGTCCCTGCTCCTAGCCAGTACAAGGCTTGTTCCTTTCAGTGTATATTTATTCCCTCCAGTCTAATTAAACATGTCCCAGTCACTGCTTTTTTATGAAATCACTCAGTAAATGTTCATGTTCTTCACCACTCTCTCTGGGTTCTCTGCTTTTAATTTGCTGCAGGGATGACCCCTGAATCCTTGCTTGCAGTTCAGGATGCGAGATGTGAGTAATGGAATGGAAAAGGACATTTTGGAAAATGAGGGGCCATGTTGGGTCTGAAGCAGTTGTATTTAAAATTCAGCATGTTAGGGTATTTTTCTGTCGCTGCTAGGTAAATTGAAGCCACCTTTCCCTTTTCCCTTTCTTACTGGGAGGAGAGAAGCAGGAATGGCTGACTTTAGCTAAGGGTTCCTTTGGAGAGCTGCCCAAGGCAGGGCTCATTCTCTCTGGGAGCTGAGCCCATGGTCACACAGGAGCCAGTGGAGCTGTGACAGATCTGTCCACCTGCACACGTGGGAAAGGAAAAGCAAGAACTGAAGGCAAATGGAGCAGGAGTCCAAAGAGAGGCAGGCAGCCTCTTTGGTGTCCCTGTGCAGCCGAGCAGGGCAGGGGATGAAAGGCTTCGGGAGCCTCTCTCTTCTCTTTCCAGGGATCGTTTGCCCCCCGAGGAGCCGAGGCTCAGGGATGCTGGGACTGCTCACTCTTGTTTGTTTATGTTCATCTGGAAGAGACGTGAGCAGAGCTGCCTGGGCTGCTTACGGCAAAGGAAATGGATCTCAGGGGGACAATTAATTTTGCTTGACTATTTCTGAGCCAGGTGAAACTGTAAAATGAACCCGTGTCCTCCCCATTGTCTAAAAGGGATGTATTTATTTATTTTACATTTTAATGCACCACTGGCAATTTATGGTGTGAGTCTGAATGAATTATTGATAGAATGAAGGTGTATAACATGGGAGATTAATAAAAAGGGTTATCAGACTTCAAAAAGAAAAAGGAAGGAAACAGCAGAGAGCTGATATTTTAATTAACTGCTCCATGCCTGCACTGTGATCCCAGAGACATGAGGATTGAGCGCCAGAAGGTAAATCTGGTTGGAAATAAAGTCATTCCAGTCTTGTATTAGAGGTGAGAAATGAGACAGTGCTTCAGTATTCTTGCAGTTTGAATAATCTGGTTTGCTGTTTGACACAGAATGTAGAGTTATTGGAATTGAGACAGTCTGCAGAGCTCTCACCCCGAGCTGGAGAGTAACAGTAGAAAAAAATAATTGCAAATAAAAGATAATATCTAAAATATAAATAACAAAAAGAAAAAAATATTAAGTAGCAGAAGTAAATATAAGAATCATTGAAAAGGTTTGAGCTCCCCCTCTCTTAATCCTGTTCCTTGAAGAGATTTGACAATTTAGATTCAAACAAAAACCAACACTTTTGTATCCTGCTGATTTTTGTCATGGGACTGTTGGACCTTCAGGAGGATGTGGGGACACGGTGACACTTCTGGACTCAGCCACTGCTGCTGAGTGGTTGTGCCCAGCTTCATTTTGCCAAAGGGAAGGAGCACATTTTAAAAATTAGGTTTCTAATGTCTGCAGTATTACACTGGTCTTCTCCTTTCTGGATGGAGCTGTGATAGTTTCAATTCTAGATGCCACAACCTTCCCCTAAGAGCAGATAGCAACATTTTACCCAGTGAGCTTCCCAGCCAGCAGGAGAGTGCTCTTACTTCAGCTATGCATGGATATCCTATCAGTGTCAGCATTTCTGGCCATTAAATACATCAGATTCATTACAACTTGGATTAAATACCCCAGCAGTGATGTGCAATAGCCAGTTTCACAAGCTTTGGATTTCTGAAAGGAGCTATTCAGGAGAAAGTCTTTTCCCTCTGATAACAGATGTGCAACATCTTTGGATGAGCCTTAGTATGACTGGTGTCTTGTAAAACTCTTGGTTTTTATGGAAATGGTTTTTCTCTCCTATATTAGTCCATAATATGTTTCTGAATGGCTGAAGAGAAAATTGAAAATTTTCCAATTTCCCCCCCCCTTCATTCTCCAGAATCTGGTTCATTTAGCAGCAGAAGGGGAGTAAATGTATGTTCTCTTTGAAAAGTGCATCCTGAGAGATTGTACAGCTGCTTAGTGGTGCTTTGCAGAGTTTCTCTGCTGGGTGTCTGCTCAGGGAAGCTGCATGTTTTGTGTGCTAGAAAACGAGTGCTTTATTTCAGCCTTGGAGGTCTCTCCAGCACCTCACACAGAAATGCCCCATGTTTCCTGTGTGGGCACGTGAGTGATATTTAACATGACTCCCTTCCTGACAGCAGCTCATGTAGGAAAACAAGAAAGGGAAAGTAAAAGATCAAACCCCAGAGGCTTATTTGTTGTGTTTAATGCTTTGAAATGTTTGCTGGAAGAAGTATTGATGTAGCAATGTGTGTGCACATGACTTCTAAGACAGAATGGCTTGGCAAGCCCAGGTCTCACTGTGATATAAGGGCAGCTAAGATATGGAATAGGTTGCCCAGGGAGGTTGTGCTGGCTCCATCTTGGGGTTTTTTTCCTACCAGACTGGCTAAAACACAGAACAGCCTGGTCTGACCTCAGAGTTGAGCCTGTCTTGAGTAGGAGGTTGGGCTTGGTGACCTCCTGAGGTCCTTCATTACCTGAATTTTCCTGTGATCCTATTAGGTTGTGAGCAGCTTTGCAGGGGGAAGAGACAAATCTCCCTGGCAGCACTTCCTGTGTCAGTTGATGGCTACCAAAGGTAGATCCCAGTTAGCCAGAGAGCATTTCACTTCAGTGTGCTGACATTGAGCCCCAGCCCTTGCTCAGGACTCAGCAGAAAAGCCACTGAAGTCACCACTGCTAAAGCAGTGAGTGAGTGGTGTCACACCAACACCAAGGCCTCAGGCTGAAGGGACCCAATTGAAGTGGAATTTTCTCTTTTCTGCCGCAGTGGGAAGGTGCTGACTGGAATTGCAGAGCACATGGTGCTGCACCACTGGCACAGAGGAATAGACCAATTAATTGCTTGAGTTCATGTCTTGCATCTTTTTCAAGCCCTAGATTAATGCAAGCAAAGCAAAGAGCGTGGAGTGGTTGACATTTAATGAAATGAATGTTAGTGTTTGAAGGAGTGCTTTATGATCGTCTGCTGTGCTGACAGATGTACTAACAAGCCATGAATAGATGGCACAGATAGAAACATTATTATTTAGATTATAGTACTCGAACGGTGCTACTTGTTTGTCTTGCCTGTCTGTAAATCATGCAGCATGCTTTCAGTTCCATGAAGGCAGCAGCTTTTTATAGTAAAAACCTTAGAAAATTTTCTTGAGAAGGAACATCCCTGTTTTTTGAATGGCTGGAAAAAGACATGAAGGGCAAATCCTTGTCAAATAATGGAGGGGTAAGAGTTCTAGTGAGGAAAAACACCCATCTATGATATATGTGGGACTCTGTCATGAAGAAGTAATGTAGAATGTGAAATCAGTCCTCTTAGCACAAGGCAATCTGTATCGTCCTTGGTGGGGTTGGGTGCAGTGGAGATCTTCTGCACTGTTTGTATTCATGCCAAGTACTTTCTTCTTTTCTTGCAGCAAAGAAGACTTGTGCTGAGTCAGATTTCACTTGTGACAATGGGCACTGCATCCCAGCCAGGTGGAAATGTGATGGGGAGGAAGAGTGTCCCGACGGGTCGGATGAATCAGAAGCAGCGTGCAGTGAGTAGCTCAAAGTGGTGTTTCCAGACATGTTCTGCCATCAAAGCACAGAGAAACTGAAGCTGTTATTCCCAGCATTTGCAGGATGATCTGTCAGTTTATGCTTGTGCTAGAACAAAATTTACAGACACAAAAGATTCAGGTCATTCAAATCACACAGTTTACAAACTTTCAAATGTACCTGTTTTCCAGACTATGATACCAGCAATGCTGTCTAGTCTGGATTTCTGTCTGCAAGGGAATTGTAAACATCTTGAGCTGCTTGTCAGGCTCATGATCAGCAGCAGTGGAGAAGTGTCACACTCACCTGGGATCAGGCTTTTTGGAAACTCAGATTTGGTGTTTTGCATGGTAACATATTGGGATTTATCATCACTGCAGACAGCACTTCTGTTAATTTCAGAGGAGTTTTGCAATGTAACTGCATTGCTCAATCTTCATTTTTATTTTTCCTTTGAGAACAAATGGAAAAAGCAGCAGATGAAAGATGAGGAATGTAAAATAACTAAAGCTGAGAGTAAGTGTGACAGATGTTACTGCAGGTAATACCCTTTAAAAACCCAATAAGTAAGAAGAGTATTCTTGATTTTCATGTAGTGCATGTTATCATGGCCTTTTGAGGAGGCCCATTTGTGCTCCATTGTCCTAGAACTGTGAAGGGTTGTCTGATGTTGAGTTGAAGGAAATCCCAGGGATATTTTAATGAAAATACTAATATGTAGACTTATATTTGTGTTCTTACTTATATCTGCAGATCTGTTCTTGCCAGAGCAAGAAACTAGTACAGGCCATTCTATTGAGTTTCCAGTCATGTACTTCACAAATATTCCCATGAGTCAGAAGCAGTGTTGGAGGAAGTATTTTATCAGATCTTGCCAGAATGGGGTACATAGAGGACTTCAAAATCAACCATACTTTTATTTTTAATCCTAGTACCAGTCCTACTTTCTCCCTAATTAAGGGAGATGAATGCACTTCTCCTGCATAAAATGAATTGAATCATTTTTGCAGCCACATACAGGCTACAGAAAAAATTACCTCAATAAGTACATTAACATATTTATGTACTGTATTGGTTGGTCTTTCACCCTGTATCCTCCTTAGTTAAAAGCTGCCTCATTAATGCTACTTCCACTACCTGATTGTCTGGAGGGGGGCTGAATAACTAAGCAGCTTCATTTACTGCAGTCTCTGCCTGCAAATCTCATGTCAGAGGCCACAGCACAAGCTGTGGATAGGCCAGGCAGCACTGAGATCCCCGATGGTTTCTGTTAATCATCTTCCATCCCTTTTCTACCCATTTCACCTTTCATTTTTCCCCCACTTATTTCATCCTCGGGGGAAATCAGCCTTAAATCTTAAGTATCACAAAAGAAACTTGACCTGAACCTCAGATTGTTACCATACAGGACTGCTGTCCTCAGAGAAAAGTAATTTGTTCAGATTTTTATGGGTTTTTAAAAATATTTTTTTTCCTCTTACTTGAAACTTCCTAAGAGACCAAAGTCTGTGTTTCTCTGGTGGTTCTTCGCTTCAGAAAAAATAGATAACCCATGAAACATCATCCTGCAACACGGGAAGAAGTTTGTTCCTGTTCTATTAAGGAATGTTGGGCTTTCCTTGTCATTTGGCCCATTACTGTAAAAGGCCTGACTCTTCATCTCTGTAAATGTTATTTAAGATGAGGGTGTAATGACAGAAAATGTAGTGACAGGCAGAATGTATAGATGGACATTCCTGTATGATACTTCTCTTCAGTCCCATTTTCTTTCTCCCTGATGGAATCAAGGCTGGACTTTCTTCCTGTGTCAAGGGGTGACTGCAGGGCCTGTGATTGTCTCATTTTCCTGCTTAGAAATGCAGCACAGCCCTGTGGAGGGGCCTGCAGAGCTTCCCTAGGGAAGGGACAGGTTGGGAAAGAAGAGATTTCTCACCTCTGTTGAGATCACACTGCTTTATAAAATCAATGGCTCTCAGACAGGGCCATAATTGCCAGCACCTCTGCCAGGATCTGGGGTTATTCCTCAGTTAATGCAGCACTGGGACATTGTCCACAGTCCATTCAATCCAGGGAGTTTAAGAGCATTAATAATGCTGACTGTTGCATTTTAGAAGTACTTCCAGCTTAGAATGTGGTGAAAACAAGGCTGTTCCTCTTAGCATCTAGCCACCTGCTAAATGGCTTTTTATTTTCTGAATGCTTTTGTGGTTTTGTGTTTTTAAATATAGTTTGTGCTCTCTTACTGGTAGTTAGGGATGTCATGTCCTCATCTCTTATGCTTGGTTGAAGGTAACAGTTTCTGGGGTTTGGTTTGGTTTTTGGGGTTTTTTTTGAGTTTGTTTTTTTTCACAGAACCAAAATTGTACTTTGGTTTTTCTGTTTCCCTAATGACGGAAGTTCTCAGCTTTGTCCCTAACAAATCCTCTCTAGGGACATTAGCCATCGCCAGGTGTTCAGGACAGCATGACCTGTGTCCTGTTGGATAGGTGAGATGGCATCACAGCTGGCCTGATTCCTGCTGGACCTGTGATGTCTGCACTTTTTCTGCCATCCATGCAATTATTATTTTTTAACTGTGTTCTTCAAGCCACTGAATGTGTCTGGGAGAGGTGGCTCTAAGGGTATCTCATGAGTCCCCCTGACTCCTCAGCTGATGAAATCTCTAGGACTTCTCCCTGTTGTGGGTTCTGGTTCTAGTTGAAGGTTGATTAGCTTCTAGCATGGACTGATTTCTGAGGAGATGGTTACCCAGACTATTGTTTTGAAATAGCTCATTGTAAATAAGAAGCTGCTTATATTTCTTCATTTTTCTGCAAGACAGGTCTCTGGCAGAAGATTTTTGGTAGCTCACATGTACTCTACATTAGAGAGCCCACCATATGCAGAGTCCTGGCCCTGTTTTTCATTAATGCCACTTAGAGCAGCCCAGCGTGGCTTGGTGATGCCCTGGGGCTGTGGTGCAGCCTCTGCTGACATACACAGGCTCTGCTTATGAGTATGGAAAGATTCCTCACCTTTTCCTTACTCAGTTTCTTGGAGCTGAGAGAGGGGGAAGGGAAGTAATTTTTCTGACTGAGCTAACAGAGACCTCCAGCAAAATGAATATTATCCACCTAATGATGTTCCAGCACAGGTACTGAATCATTTTGGTTTTTATACAAGCAGGAAATTTTAAATTTCCCTCTGAAGAATTTCGGTTATTTAATCAGTGACTTAGGCAAAAGAAAATTAAAATCTCAAGAGAAAAATAAAAACAAACGCTAACAATCAGTAACAGTGATGGGAACACAAAGGGATAGAGCAAGTGAAAATCTAAGCTGGCAAACTCTTGCCTTAGGACATTGTATATATAATGAGATCGAGGAATGCAGAGAGCATAAACTCACCACTTATTTCTTTTTCAGATATGTGACATTCTCCTGGTTAAGAGCAGAAATTATTGTACAGAGAGGTACAGGGTGTTAGAGTGTAGGATGTTAAGAGCATGAAAAAGAGACTGGGAAACCTAATTCATACTGCATTTAATAGGGGAATGATTTAATAGGGCAGGTTTAATAAGCAGCAGCTCTGGAAATAGATTTTAAAATGGAAGTGGAATATAAAATCAAACCCTGAATGTTGGTTTGAAATACAGCACGAGTTCAGGCACTTCTTTCTTATTTTGAAGTACATGTCATGAGTGCTTCAGGAAGATGTATCCAAACTTGACAGTTATATTTTTAATGGGTGTTTTCCATGGTACCAGGCACTCTGTGTGCTGCTGCTGTGTGTGCTGATCTCTCTCAGTGCTGGTCACTTCTGCCCTCATTTCCTATTAAGTTGCCCAAATGTAAAATGCTGCTGTTGGTAGCATTGATGGTATCGTTCACCCCCAAATGCACAATCCTCTCCCAGCTCTCTGTTCAGCCCAAAGGATATTATGTCTCTATTATTCTTCTTTGATGCAGATCTCCTGCATGACCGAGTGGGTTTGGTGACATTACTGTGCTTTTGTGGAAAAGGACTTAATAAACTGTTCCCTGCCCTTGGAGAATTTTTCCTGGAAAAGGGTGGAGTGTTCCTTTCAGGGCATCACGTACACTGGGCCATTGAATTCAAGTAGCAAAAGAAAAAACTAGGCCAAATCAGCCAGGCACAGCCAGATACCCAGTTTTGGGACCTGGGGCAGTAAAGAAAGCTTTTTTTTTTTGTTCTTTTTTTTCCCCCTTTTTTTCCCCAAGGTTAAAAGCAGATCTGTTGGTATAAATTTGATAAGATGCTGGGGCATTGCAGATGCAGTGGAACATGTAAATTAAGGGCTGTTCAGTTGGAATAATCTGTTAGAGATCATTTAGGGAATTGAATACGGTGATGTTAATGCCAGATGTATAGGTGTGCATTTTAACAACACTCCAACTGCACCAACTGGCCACAGCCAGCATGAAATACAGCCCTGTCCCCCTGGCACTGTCCCTGCTGGGCCTTTGGGAGCACTGCTGAAGGGCAGCAGCTGAGGACCCCATCTGTAAACTAAATATAGGACAAGGTACTGGATGTGGAAAACACTTCTAGAGCCACAGAATCCTCCCAGAGACAAGGCACAAAAGTGGCAGTCTCATTTTCCAGGTGCCCAGACTGCTTTGTAGAGCTAGTGATGAAAGCTTTGATTTGTCAATGTGATCAAATTTATTGAGACAAAGTAAAATGAAAACCGCCATGATCACCTCTCCATGAAGTCATGGAATAATTTAAGACAGAGGTTTGTAATTTGGACCTTTGGGAGTCATCTAGTCCAATTCCTTGCTCAAACTGGACCCCTGTCCTCATGTCTGACCACCCCTGTTAATGGAAAAAATCCCTTTATCTTGACAGACTTTCCTTTGTTGCAGCATGTGTCTGTCACCTCCCATCCTGTCACTGTGCATCTCTGAGAACAGTCTGGCTCCATCTTCACTATTCCCTCCCATTTTGGAGTTGAAGGCAGCAATGATACCTTCCTTTAACCTTCTCTTCTCTTGGCCAAAGGAGTGCTGGTCCCCCAACCTCTCCATGTTTGTAGTCTCTCATTTCAGAATTATTTTGTCAGATAATTGGCAATGATGCAATTCTGTAATCAAGGATACAGGTTTTGCTTTGTTCATTCGCCTCTGTCAGAGCTTTATCACATCCAAAAGATAACTTGGACATTAATTCATTTCTCTGGTTTTAAGATGCCACTTAGCTCCCAGGTCTACTTTGCAGAGGGTTCCAGACTCCTGAGAACTCCTTTTCCATGGGAGTGTTTAACAGTAGAGATGGACAAGACTTTTTGCGCTCTGTCAGCAGACCTGTAGTTCTCTGGGCATGGTGGCTTACATTCCCTTTTATTCTAAATGTAGAATAAAAAATTCTCACAAAAGGACCTTTACCCTGCTTGAACCCTCCCATCTCAGCCCAGTGCTTCCCAAGTGCCTCTGGATCCACAAGCACTGCCCCTGCCTGGGGTGCCTTCAGGTGTGTCCTGACTGAGCAGCCCTAAGCCGACCTCAATATCCCAGAGGATCCTCAGGGACCAACACAAGAAGTCTGTGACAGAATAAGGAACCAAATCCTGTTCTTCTGGCATCCTGTTCCTTTTCTTGGAGCGTGAAATTATTCTTTTTACATCAAAGGAAATTCAGCAAACTCAAAGCTGAGCAGTTTATCTCCAGTAGTGGGATAACTTTGTCTGTGGCTTGTGGGCAGTGAATTACATCTCCTTTTTGATGATTACATGGCTTTGGTGATCTCAGCATTTTACTTACCTAAAGATGTAAATGAATTTGGGATTTGTAATGATTGTGCTGCAATTCTACCAGTGCTGAAAAGTTTTAAGTAATACCTACACAAAATGAGTTCTTCCTTTATGGGGATGTGTTTAGAGCTTAAGTCTCAGCAGTGACCTTTGCAGAGGGCTGACCAAGTTCTGTAGGAAACCAACTGAAAAAACCTACTGGGTCTGGTCTGGTGTTTGTCATGTTCTCTTCTTAAGCAGTGTTATCTTGTGAGAGGGAGTCACTTTTTCAATTAACATTGCCTGCTTGGACATTTGCAGTGTTTCCATCCTCCAGATCGATTTTGAGCTTTCACTTGTTGTTGACGGCTACAAAGTTTAAATACCAGCATTTAAACATTCTCCCTATTGGTCTAATGGGTTCATGCAGTTTATAGACAGGAGTGGTCATAAAAGAGTTGGATGCTGCCTTTTTATGGCTACAATTAATCTTGCAGTTATTTCAAGAGAGAATAGCAGGAAAATTAAAGTTGAGTGTATGAAGCTCTTGTACATGTAATTATTTAACAGGCTATAAATATTGAACTGCTAAAAATGTAAAAGTTTTTCAGAAATCTCAAGTACCTTTTCATTGCTTGGTGCTTTTGCCTTTTCCATTCTCTTGCTACCTGCTTTCTGAAATTCCGATTACCTGATTTTTATATTTATCCTTTTGTTTGTTTATTGAGGGAAGGATGCAGGAATCACAGTTGTTTAACTGTTATGGCTGATGTGAAAAGGAAATAATTTCTGGGAAAAAGGCAAAACATAATTTGCAAACTGAAATGTTTTAACTGAATGAAGTAGTACTGCAGTACAAGAGCACAGACAGCCCTTTTCACATCAGCCCTTTTTTAAATGGGTGAATGATGGTGTGAGGAAATTATGGTGTGAGGAAAATAAGAGAATATCAAATTACTTTATCTTAACATTACTGACACTAAAATAGCTTCTGCATTTTAGTGTCATAATGAACTTTATATTGAAACTGTGTTTCCTTGTTCTACCACCTTTTCTTTGATGGGTATTTTTCCTCTCTCTCTCCATTCCTGCAGTTGTAGGATCCTGTTTTCATTCACTCCCATGGAAACCTTTTGCAGTTTTAATAAGGGTCTCATGACACTCCATCCTGCTTCCTTTAGGATTAGGATCATGATTAAGACTGGTTTAATATGCAGTCTCTGCATGCTTTGATAGGTAATTCCTGTAATTTAAGCCTTGCACTGGAGATTTTTAATGCCTGCAGTGTTTTCAGTGATATTCTGCTCTGGGGTGAGGGTCAGAGCCAGCACTGCCTGCACGTGTGAGAGTGGTGTGGATCTTCCCTGTGCCTTTGTGGGACACTGAGAGCCAGAATCAAGGCTTGGCTTTAGCATTAGCTCCAGCCTCCTTTCTAGGGACACTGTGTTCATGAGTATATTTGAAGTGACACATTTCAGCTGACCCTTTTTGTCTTGTATTTTAACCTACTACAACACATTACAAATCCTTTGCATTAAAATGCAGAGAACTGAGTGCTTTGTTAGAGCACACCTTAGGCTCATGCCAGTTCTTGCACCCTTTTTCTGGCCTGCACTCATCATCTTACCCTGTCACTGGAGCTCTCTAAGTTGTATGAGACTGTGATTCTCTGTTCTGGCAGAGGTTGCAAACATAACCACACTTCTCTTTTTTTCCTGTGCAGGGATTAACATGTGTGACATGTTTGACAATCCATTTCATTTCTAGCCATTGTGTGTGCAATCATACATGTGTATTGAGAAATGCACACAGACACACAGAGAAAAGAGCAATTGGTCATTCTAGTATTTCACCAGGTCTATCAGCCCCATGTAGAACGTGACTGAGAAATAGCAATTAACATACTGAACTCCACTGGAATTTGCATTGCTGCTTCACAATTCCTGTCTCTAGACATGTTGCAAGTATCAACCTTGGAGCTAAGTTGTGAGAACCAGCAGGGATGTTTGTAATGAAGTCAAGGTGTAGGTGATTAGGGAAAGTCTTTTCTTCCCAGCCACGGGTCTACACATCAGTCTTCTTGTGCAACAGCCCGAACACATTCAATTAAAATTGCCATCTAAGCTGCCTGTTCCATCCTCTAAAAAAGAAAACAGGTGGGGGTTTCTTTGTATGTATATAAAAGATGAAATGTTCACTCTGAGATAAGAAATACAATTATTTAATAGCACCAGAGCCTTTTCAGACTTACTTTCTTTCACACATAAAAGGGTGAGGACATACTAGAATTTATTAAATCTATGCTTATCTACTGAATCCTTTTTTTTTTTTTCCCTGAGTTCTTCATGTCCTCTTGTTTCCTTTGCCTTTTAGCAGCATTTCACTTGTCAATACCTTTAAAACCTCAGAAGAGTTATCACTTTAGCCTGGAAAAACAGCATCTCCCTTGGTATGAGCCTGGACCTTGGTGCAGCAATGTCCTCACTGTGGCCATGCAGGTGCTGCCAGGAATGGTCTCCCTGCAGCTGCTGGAGCTGGGCTGGGACACTGCACTCAGATTTTCCTTTGTGGTATGAAGTTTTGGGAAGTCCTGAATGCTGTCTGTTTTATTCAGTCCTTTGACAGAACAGAGAAGAGGTACTGTCCTGGAAGATATGAGGTAAAATACCAATGCTGCACCATCCTCAGGCAAGCTTTTAATTTTAATTTTATAAGTACAGACTTCAGGAAGCAGGAAAAAGTGTTTTACAGTGAATTCTGGCAGTGTCCTGGAGACCTGTATAATTTTTCTTTGTATGATTTTATCACTCATCTTGGCAGGTTTCATTATGTTTGCTCATCGAGGGACCTTTTGTGCCTTTATTTTCCCTCATGACAAAAGGAGCACTTTTGCATCCATAATCTCTTTTACAAATAGCTCTCGTCTCAATGCTGCTCAACTCCTTTATCCTTTGTACAGTTTTGTCCCCCTAGCGTTCTGTGGGGCTTTTTCCTCCCTGTTTGGAGTTGGAACAATCTCAGTGAACAAGAGAGAGAAAGTGAGCCTGTGAGGAAGGAGAGAAGGAACAGCTGCCAACACCTTATTTTAATGAAATTTCGGCTTTTCAGAGGAGGAACTGAAAAGTTTTTCTGCTTATCAGTTACCTGTAAGTGTAACTTCCACTGTTTGGAAGTTACACTTAGAAACAGCATCTTAAGCAAGTTGCTTCAGCTGAAAATGGCTGGGAAGAAATCAAGATAAAAAGCTATTGGTAAGATTTTCTAATCTCTTAGATTTCCCAGAGTACACCTAGCTTTTGTTTAGGATATGTAAAATAAAAAAACCCACCCTGTAATAGTAGATTTAATTAAATGAATCTGTGAGGAAAAATTAAAGTGGGCTTTGGAAGAGGTAATTCAAATCCCCAACTATTTTATCTCTAGTCAGATACAATGTTTTGGTTTTTACAAAGAAAAGCACGTCCACGCTTCTTCTAGTAGGGCTTTTGATTATTTTAATCAATGGTTTCTTTCCAGCTTGCACAATATGTTTACTTCTAAGAAACAGCAATCCTGTGGAAGATCACAATAGAAGTATCTATGTTTTTTCTCATAATTAAAGTTCTATTCTGTTTCCACAATTACCTGATGTGAAACCTGGAAAAATGGTTTCTGATTCATTATATGCAAGCCAGACAGTGAACTAAGCAGCTCTTAAGGGATTAAAGAAACACTGTCACCCTTAAAATCACATTTTAAAGTTCCTTTTGGTACATAACTACTCTACTACCAGCCCATTCTAAATTGTTCTTCTGTCCAATAACCAACAAGCACTTAAACCACCAACATAAATCACAATTTGTAATTTCAGCACCAAGAGGTGCTTCAGAAAAGGGGTCCAGTAATAGCAGTGCCAGTTTCCTTTGTAATTAAGTAATTGTGTTTGCTGTGTAATTAAGCAATTGAGTTTGCAGCAGGGCATTGCTGAAGCCAGTGGGGTTCTGCCCAGGCTGTGCAGCTGCCTTCTGGCACAGAGCTTATGGCTGTGCTGAGGTTACAGGGGGCTGGCAGAGGGATTTGCTATCAGAACAGACTGGAGAGAAGCAAGAAAGAGCAAGGAAACTGAGGAATAGCAGGAGGAGTGGAACAGGTTGAAGGTCAGAGGGTCCCTCATCTGACACCAGGTGTGGCTTGAGTGTTACCCTTCATATACACAGATAATTGTATTAATTATAATTAATTAATTATAGTTACTGCACATTGGGCAAAAGCAGCCTCTGAAGGTGGGTTTGAAGAAGAAGAGCATGCCCAGGAAATATGGGAGGATGCCCTGTGCAAAGGGCAGGGTGAGCAGCAGTGCAGGTAGGAGGGTGAGGGGAAGGGCTGGGAGAAGCAGGAGTCTGTGCCAGTGGTGCAGCACACCTGGTTCTGTGCTGTCCCCTGTGCTGAGGCCGTGTAGGAAATGAAGATATCAGTGTGTGGTTCTCAGGGGACTTGCAGGACATCCTGCCATAAAGTCCTACAGCTGCAGGTCTGGCAGTCAAGAGCCAGGTCTGGCTTTGTTTTGGCTCTGCTGCTGCCTTGTGGTGGGGCCATGATGACTGAAGTGGTTAAAAGCATCACCATCTGCAAAAGAACTGGTGTCATTTTATCAAGGCTGCTGCTGTGTCATCAGAACTGGGTGATTGGAATATGTCTGATTATATTCCTCTCTGATAGACACCAGCTAATAGTAAGGCTATAAATTGTGATTGGATTTTTCCATTGGGTTAAAAGCTTTTAACTGTGACTCTTGTTGGTCTAATTTCTTGCCAGGTTTTTTTTGTTAACTAGTAAAAGTTGAGCACATGGGACATTTTAAGTTGTCTGTTGCTCTTCCACAATCCCTTACTGAAAGTTTTCATCCACAACTCTTTAGTAAGATACTTTCTTAAGTCACTATTTTCCAAGAAGTGTAGGTAAGGAGTAAAGCCTAGATGTTCACAAGTACACCAGGAAATATCTATAGGATCCAGCCTGAGACTTCTGAAAGAGATTGTCAGTGTTTAAATGCACCCTTTGGGATGCTTCAGTGTAGGCAGCAGCTTCTGAGGCGAATGCTCTAAATTAATCGATTCTGGGAAGCAATTCCTTTTGCAGACTCTGCTTCTGTAGTGGTGGTTGGAAGGGGGCATCTGGCCATGCCTGTGCTTTGCTAACATGTGTACATGCATCAGTAGCTCAGTGAAGGCAGTGAGGTGCACAGGCTCTGACAAAAACTGAGCTTAAGCAACTTCTTCAAAACCATCCGTGGGAATGTTTAAAAAAGAAGCGGGAGTTATGAATCTGTGTAGCCTTTAGGCACAGATCATCCCTCCCATATGTGCTCTCTGATTTTGCCTTTGCTGTTCTACTGCCTGCTGTAGCTGGATTTTATTGTCCTGAAATTTAAAGGTCACTGTTGTTACTTCCAGCTGCTGTTGGACTGGGAGCATGGATTTTTGGGTTGTGGAGAAGTCAGCCCATCACTGCAGAATGATCTTGTCTCAGTCATGCTCCACTGCTTAGTGTGTCTAGAGCTATTCCTTGTTATGTTTTGTGAGCTGGAAATCTTGATTGAGAAGGTTTAAAGAGAAGTTTTTAGGCAGAAGTGTGTGTCAGGATAATGGAGAAAATTGAGAATTTTCCTTGTTCTTTTTTTTTTCTTCCTTTCATTGTTACACTGTGCGGGTGTAAACATTATACCTTGTTTTACTTGAAATGCAGAATTGTCCTTTGAAATGGTACTTGGAATGCAAACCAGAAGAATTAATAGATCTAAACTGCTGATGGCCTGAGATTGGTGGTGGCCTGAATGCTGAGCACAGTTTGAGTCCTAATGCACAAGATTTCTGTTTATTTAACAGTGGCCTTTGCATTGTGCTTGTACATAACAACTCCTATCCACCCCTCTGAGTTCTGCTTTACAGTTTCTTTCCACAGAGTACTGAGCAAGGAATTTCCATGTGTTTCTGTTTTCTTTATGAGATTAGAGCCCATGATATTCTCAGCATATGGTATGAAGTATTTATTATTGTTTTTAAAGGCTGATTTTAGGAGACAGTCTGTGATGTGACTGCATTTAGTAACATAAATGAAAGTCCTTTTCTTTTTGCATATATTTAAGAAGCTATGAGGAGTTAGTCATGGTGAGTTCTAAATACCAGGGAGACGACCACTGTGAAAACATTTCAAAAGGAAGTAGCTTGAAGCTATAGAGTGATGTTTAGAAAAGGCCAATTTAAACTAAATAAAAATGTAATCCCTCTTATACATAATAAATGAAGAAGAAATCTCTAAAATTGTGTAAAAGAATTAAAATGAAAACATGTCTGGGATTCAAGTTCCTGCGAAAAGTATATTCAATGACTATGCAAAATCAGGGAGGAACTTCAGAACTGTGGGGTCACTTCTTTACTTTACATAGCCTAACAACAATTTTGCATATTCTTCTCCTTCACTTGGATCTTTTTCATTCATCTCCTATGGTTTTGGTTTGAAAAAGCAGTGTTTTTTTCCAGAGTGTAAAGCAGCTGCCACTGGAAGCTGTCGTGTAACTTATGTTCCAGAAGGAGTGAATGTGTCCCTATCTCCTCATCAAATATTTTGAGAACAAGGGCTGATGTTTCTGGCTTTCAAGACACATTTTCTCTCCTCCTAAGCCAAATGAAAAATTTCCGTAGCTCAACACATATGCTGACTTACTTCCTCTGTACCGTAATCACTTAAGCACTTTCCCAAACTCCAGAGACCTTGAGAGATCAAAACTGCCTGGATGGAGAGAGTGGAGAGGTTTGAGAGGGGAAGGAGGAACAGCAGCCTTGAGAGTGATGGTTCAGTGCATGGTTAATGTAGCCAAGGATGACACAAGCCGTGCACACAACAATGGATGCAGAAATCTGTCTTTAAAAGCACAATTACTACACCTGGAGCTCCAGCACATTGTGTAGAGTGCAGTGGTTGTCAGCTAAAACCAAATTAAGAACTGGACCGACACTGCAGAGAGACTGGGCTGACCAAGTCATGTTGTTCTGTTGACTGAAAATCAGCAAGAGGCACCACATGTCCTCTTGTGTAGCAGGCTCACAGAATCTGTTTGCTTTCCTCTGTAACCTGGGTCATTGAGACTGGGTACATGCTGGAGTGTGGACGCTGGGGTGACTTGTAGGCTGGATTTAATATTTTGTGTGCCCCACAGCGTTACCTGTATTGAAAATGTAATCAAGTAACACATTTGAACATTGTTACCAGCACATTTCTCCAGGCAATAGTCAATCAGGAATCAGTTTCAAACAGGAGGAAAGGAGTATTTTATTTTGATGATTTCACATGGCTACTCTTGTTTTGGATTGTGGTTTTTGTTGGTTTTGATTTTTTAACTTAACAGAATGAAGCACTCTTTAGATATCCAGACATTTTTCATAGTAGTTGCTTTTTAGGGGTGAAGCAAGAGAATATTTCCTTATCATTCTGAAGGTTATATTGGTTCAGCTCAGCCTTTGTTCTAATTCCAGCTGGGGATCATGAGAAATGTGTGTTGCTGCAGGACTGAACTGTAATTGTGACATGGATCAAAATCTCTGCCAGGCTGTTCTTTCCCTCTCCTAAAGCAGATTAGCAGCCTGGCATCTGTTTTCTTTGGGGGAGATGGCAGAGATGCCTAGAGAGCAGAGGAGCTGCCTCACAGCTGCCCTTGGTGCCTTCAGTGAAGTGCCTGTGCCTGCCATCGTGCCATGTCCCTGATGTGGGCAGGCAGGGCTGGTGGCTTTGGTGGCTTCTGGCTGCTCCTGGCTTTGGGCTGGTGCTTTGGGTCTTGGGGCAAAGCTCTTCAATCTGCCAGAGCCTTTCCCCTTGAGCTCCTTGTGCCTCCACTCCTGCAGCTGCCAGGTGGGAAAGACCTACATACAGACAGCTCTGCCTCATTGTCAGAGGAGGTTCTGGAAAGGTTGGGCTCTCTGAGTGCAGTTATTTAAAGTTCTGACATCAGAGTCCCTCAAGTCTTAGGTGGCTGTGTAGGAAATTATAGCTGACCTGCATAGGAAATGAGATGTACTTTCAACCTGAATGTCATAAAAATTACTTTACCTAGACCAAGTGCAATCTTACCTACTATAAAGGTAACAGAACTTGGTCTCAGAGATTATTCTGCTTCTTTTAGTTATGGTAGGTTGGAAAGAAAGTCTTCCTGCTGAAAGCATTAAAAAATCATGCAGCAGCTCTTAAGAACCACGTTACGCTGTACTTCTGTGAGCTTTTCTCCTGCTTGCTCTGTGGGTGGGATTCCTGCAAAGTTCAATCATTGAGTTAGCAAATACTTCAGGTGAATTTGATTTCTCTTCCATCTCTGACTCCTGTTCCTTTATGTCCTGGGCTTGATTGACTTTTTGGTGCATAAGAGAGTAAGAATTCCAATTAAAAGTTTCCCCAGTTTCTTTGTGCATGGATTGTCATCCAGTACAGGCTGGGCTTTTGATGCAGCCTTTTCTTCTGTCAGAGCATTCCGTCCTGCCATGTATTTTCACTGAAGATATAAATTTTCCCCTCAGGATATCATATATTTTTGTTATTTTATTCAGTTTGGCCACGACATTTGGTTACGAGGATAGAGAAGCAGATTATTGGGGGGAGGCATTAATTGTATATGGAAACTTTGTTTCTGTAGGAAATTAGTGTAAGAATCCATAATATTGAGAGTTGAAATTATTACAGTCTAGGTTCAAGGGGGAGTTAGGTAATAAATTCATTGAATAAGGAAAGCCAGAAGCAAGCAGGAGAATTTTGTGGCCAGGTATAGGAAAGATTGTAAGGAATTCTTTAGCTATAAGAAAAATCCATATAGTGTGATACTGATCACTGAGAGTGCAAGTATAGGCTGCAGTGGCAGAAACTGAGTAAATACTTAAAGTATTTCTAATTTCTGTTCATAAGTAAGAGGAAGAAGTTGCATTTGCACATTTAGTGACATTCCTGCTACTCAACAGCAGCTATTAAATGTTTGGCTTTTAAAGCAGAAGCAGTGAGAAACTCTTATTGAAGGACACAGCCAGCCAGTTTTCTGATCTGTATTTCTATTATTTTTTTTTTCTGGTAGATATTGGAACACTGGTGGAAGTTTCAGTAAGTTAGGAAAAGCTGTGTTTTTATGGTGGTTTAAAGGGTTAAACAGAGCACAGAACCTGCTGTAGGAGGTCTGCAGCCCAAACCTGGAGTTCCTGACTGCTACAACAATAACAATTCGGCTCCAAAGCTGTGTGTGCTTAACTGGCTGTTGTTAGTTTTGGACAAAACCACAGAGAGCCTGATAAAGGAACATAATACATCAAGATTAAAAAAAAAAAAAAAAAAAAGAAAAAAAAAGGAAAAAATCCGTGTCAACATGTTAGGGAAAACAAGAGTTGTGTCACTTCTCAGTAGTTCTTGATTGAATCATGACCTTGTTAATAAGATACTGTGAATTTTAATAAGCTACTGTGTGTATTTTGTGATATGTGATTTGACTTAAACATAAAGGTTAGAAAAATGTAGTTTACAGCATAATTAGAGGTTGTACTAAGCAAGTTGAAGAGCAGGTGGTTGAGAGGTGGTAAAAGACATGGGCAGCTGCTATAAAGTGGCAAGGTTATTAGACAGGGGGCTGTGAACAACCTTGCAAGGCTCACATGATTAGAGTTGAAAAATAAACCTTATTAGAAGGGTATTTGGTATTTGATTTATTGAAGAGAGGGTTGAGAGTTGCCTTTTATCAATTTACACCTGTCTCTTTGGTTTCATCACACATTTGTTTCTTTAGCTTAGCAAGAATCAGTCTGATCTAGTAAACTAGATAAGAGAAACACAGATTAGATGCAGCCCTTAACAGGAGTGACAAATAAAGTGGACTCACTTGTACAGAAATCCTTTCTGGCTGAAGTCTTCAAATCAAAATTGGTACCTGTCTTAAAGATATGCTGTTGTTTAAATGAGGTGTCAATGTAAAGTCAGCCTTTGCTGTGCAAGCATTTCATGGTCCTGAGGCTTTTAAACATGGCAAGTGCTCTCAGCTGCTGCACACAGACAGCAGTGATGCTCACAGATTATAGGTGAGGGCATTTGGCCCAGCTGCTGCAAGGCACAGCAAGCTCTGGCCCTGGAAGAAACTCCACCTTGGAATCATGGAATACTCCATCCAAATCACTGGGAAGGAATTTTCAGGGCAAAAATTGTATTGTTTAGTTAAGGGAGCTCCACAGGTGGGGGAGAACCACTCTCCTTTCTTCTCCCCAACCATGGGTCATTATTTGAAGGTCACAGAATCACAGATTTGTCAGGGTTGGAAATCATCCAGTCCAATGCCCCAGCTGAGGCAGGGTCACCTGGAGCAGGTGACACAGGAACATGTCCAGGTGGGTTGGGAATGTTTCCAGAGAGGGAGACTCCACAACCTCCCTGGGCAGCTGTTCCAGTGCTCTGCCACCCCAGCAGAAATAGTTCTGGAAAATGTCTCCAGAGAAAATCGTAGGTACCAAGAAACCTTTTTATTCTGTTCTGTCATCCTTGGAGATGTGTTTTTCTCAACACATGGAAACCAGGAGAAATCTCTGAGAGGTGCCAGGTCACATAGATGGCAAACAAAACTGGGGAGATTTTGCACATTGTAGTGGCTCATCACCTGATTGGTGATGGATGGCAGAGTTTCCATGGAGTTAATGAGCAGAGTAGAAGTTACCAATATCCATCTATGCAGACTATATTATATGTACTATCTATATGTAATATATCTACTTCTTTTCATCTCTGATGTGCACAGAATATGCCCAGAGATAACGAGACAGTGTGGTTCAGGTGGAGGAAGCTGTTTTGGCATGTTTTGCTGCTGAGCCGTTTGAAGTCGTTCGCAGCCTTTCAGGATTGGGAAGCGACAGTCGCTGTTCCAGCAGCCTCTGTTGTCTGAGCAAGCTCTGGCTCCTTCCCTTCTGATCAAAAGCACTTGGTGAAAGGTGCAGCTTGGATCCTTTAAAGCATCTCATTATGGGTTATATTTAGAAGTGTGAAGAATATATTATTAATTACAAGGATGCTCCAAAGCAAAGAAGCTGTTTTATCCATGCCCTTGATGAACAGAAAAGTTCCTGTGCTGAAGGAAGGTTATGTAATTAACAGTATATTCATTAGGAGTTCATCAGATAGCAAACTGCTTATCTTCAGGATGGTCCTGGAATATCTGACAATTTCCTAGTTACTGCCTAAGTGATAAGGCAAGAGACGGGAACTGCCAGTTCCTGATATATAAATTTTTATAAATTTCCCGATTATATAAATTTTACTGACAGTAAAATTTATATAATGCGGTTTACATATCTGTTATATGCTAGTTTTATATATATATAATATTTTACATCTCAGTTTACAGGCCAAGTTCTGCCTTGCTGGAGAGAACTGGAGGTGTAAATTGGCCCCACATATTTCTTGGTTGCTAAGTGAGCACAATGTATGGACACTGTGAGGATCATTATAGGTTTATTGGTCTCTTTTGTTCCCACAAAACTCCTCTTACCAGGGTAGCTGTCCACTGGGTTCTGGGTTCATCCAGGATCATTCTGGATGTTTGCTTTGACCTGTTCAGCACTCTCAAATCCGGTCTGTGCACTGGGCCTGTGAAACAGAGTCACATTTGCAGGGACATTTCTCCAATTTAAGGGATTTTTGTCATTATTTGCAGCACTTACAAAATACAATAACTTTTCTGTCTTCAAATTCAGACTGGCATATGGTAATTGATTTTTGCTAATTGAGCGATACAGCCAGGTGAATTTTTTTAAAACTATTCTTTAAAACCTAATTTTGAGTTGAGCATTAATTTGCTCCCAAAGAATTTGAGAAGTCAAGTGCCTAAATATGCCAGAATATGTATGAAATAAGCTGCCATCTGGAATTTGTTTCTGGATTTGCTGTAATAGAAATTGAGCACTCTGGGATGCATATTTTGGGGCTTTCTAGAAATTAATATATAGGAAGAAAAATGGATAAATCTGTCCTGGTGCTGTGCTTAGCTGCTTGTATAAGAATTTGACAAGTGACCAGGGTGATAGTGTCTGGTAGGCTTGGACTAAGATACTGCCTGAATGGAGAGAATGGAGTGAGATACTGCCAGTGGAGAGAATGAATTATTTTTAGAAACTAATTTTTTAAACAGTTCAGGGTCACAGTGCCAACAATTCGAAGAGAACCTAGAAAACTCTGTCACTTTTATCTATAAACCAAAGCCAGTCAATAACATTTGATTCAATAAAAAGTAAATTTATCCCTTATCTAAAAGTATGTGTGCAGAAATTGTTCCAAGATGCTTTCAAAGTGCTGAGTTACAAACCCATACAGGGAGGGATGATTGATTTATTGTGTGCTGCAATCTGGAGTATTTTATCACTGAATCTTTAGTGAAGAAAGTTGATGTTGTTAGAGCTGCAATGTATTTAGACCCAAAGGCTAGGAATAAAGCAGGAAGCATTATTGGATCAGTGCAGATCAGGAGATTGTGGTTATTACCTGTGTTTCTGTGGAGATCAGCTCTTTCCGTGGTCTCTAGCAACCCAGACCAGGAGGGATGGGCTTTGTGCTTTGTATCAGGGGTGGGCTCTGGTGTGTGCCCGTGGGATGCCCAGGTCATGGGAGTTGGGTAGTGGGAATTAGGCTGACACCTGAATAGGTGACAAAAGACTTGTAATGAGTCTCATCTGGGGGGAAGGCTGAGGCTGTTCCCCACCTCTGGCACATCACTCCCAAGGGCTCTGTTCAGCAGCTCAACACATCCATTTGTCACCTCAGTAGCTGCGTGAGAAAGTTTCAGTGCTCACAAATCTGTTTGCCCACAAGGCTCTGGAATCCCTGCTCTCAGGCAGGGAACAAGTTTTCCTTTCAGGAGTTGCATTGCTCGGGTTAATGAGCTGCCTTCCATTCATCCCAGCTTGTGCCGCTGTCACCTCCCGGCTCTCAGCTCTGCCCTGGCCCTCCCCTTCCTTCCCAGAGCGTGCCTGGGCTTGGGCTCTGCTCATTGCCAGCTCCCTGGCTACCACTCTGGGCTGGCTCAGCTCTTGCCCCTGGTCTTGTATTCTCCTAAGGCCTGCCTCAATCAGAACTGCCTAAAAAGGACCATGCATCACTAATCAAGGGGGAGCACAGTGGATCATGATAGATTTTTGAAGGTTGTTTGTAGCCAGATTTAGTTTTTCACAGTAGGCATCCCTGGAAAAAAAACAGAGGTAGAGGATCTGTGTTGAGAAACAGAGCTCAGCTCTCAACCATGTCAAATATTGGAGTTCCATTTGATGTCTGGGCTATGGGAAAGGCAAAATACTTTTTTTTTTCCTTTTCTCTTTTCTCCTCTGACCTCCCCCAATACTGTTAATACAGAAGGGAAGGCTGAACTGCATTGCAACTGGCAGTGTGTACATAGATTGACAGGGTAATTATTGATGTAGACAGTGGTGGGATGGAAGGTTTGACAGGACAATGTTGTACATCACTCTCTTTCAAACCAGCTCTAGAAACAATAGAGTTTAAAGACGATGTTATGTTCAGGGTAGAAAAAGAGCAGAGTATTTTTTTTCTGACCTTCTTACAGTCATGTCATTGTTGAATTTTTTTTTAAGCTTTACTTTTGATTGAGCATGAAAAATGCCTCTCACAAAAGGGAATATTTAATAGCTTTTCTATTAGAAAACTATCTCTAAAGAAAATTTTGAGTCCTGGGTTTTGCTGGCAGGCCTGGGTGTTTGCTAACTACCAAAGTCAACTGTCAGTTTATTATGAAACTGTTTGAGATCAGTAGTGCACATTGCTGCTTTACTTCTGCCAGGAGCAGGTTCTTCTTCAGCTGTTCTGGTTTCTTACTATGATGTCTGGGATTTTCCCTGTGGTTTTTATTAGTATCTTCTTGCCTCTGTGCCAAGCTAAGGGCATGACCAACTGATCCTTGAGATGAGAGAAAACCACCAGTGAAGAGAAAATAAAATTTTAAGTAGTACAAAGTTTCCTGAAGAAATCTGATGTAGAAACTCAGGTTTTCAGTAGCCAGAATAATGTCTTAGAGACACAACTCCTCCTGAAGGTAAGTTCTGCTCTGGTTTAGAGGAGGAGCAGAGAGAAGGGCAAGAGGTTCTAGTGGTTTCACAAGGAGGGACCAAGTTATGGTTTCAAACAGCTCTCCATTTCAGGTAAATTATGGATTTTCCTCTTCCTTCAAGAAGACATGCAAAGGGCCAAAGTTGGTAGAAAAGGAGGGGAAAGTTGGCAGATGGCCTCTGACTTGAGTTTATCGAAATCCCTTTTTGTTCCTCTAAACAATGAGGGCTGTGCTTCACTGTCATTAAGCAGGGCTGTCACTACAGGGTTGTATTCATTTCTTCTCTGGATTAATCTGAGTGAATGTTTCTCGTGACCATATGGCTGTGGTGTCAGGAAAGATGAGAAACTGGCATTCAGAGGTGGCACGTGGCTCCTGGGCTCTCCCATGGCTGCACACTGTGCAGTAATTGCAATCATGCTTTGCTCAGCTGGAGCTGGAGTGCACCAGCCTCACTCTGCTGCTCACATTTCTGCCTTGCCCCATGGAGTGGAGCTCAGCCCTGCAGCAGGTCACACACAGCTGTGGTGTGGTCCATGGTTCTTGTGTGTGTTGTGTTGTCCAGAACCTGTGGAAAGTGGTAGCAAGGAATGGAGTTGGAATGCCAGGGTTATCCTGTGTCTCATTCAGGTTTATTAAAGGATTTGTGCATCCCTGAGCAAAGCAGTGCCTCCAGGCATTGAACATCAGAGCCAGCAGGGCCCTGCTGAGAGGGCTGGGTGGAGAGCAAGGCCAAGGACTGGCCTTGAGGGATTGTGACAATGTCTGAGCAACTGTTCCACTTCCCCTGCAAAGGCAGCTTTGGTCTCAAGGTGCTTGGGCATAAAAGCTGCTTTAGGGAATGAACTTCTGCAATGAATTCTCACGTGTGCAGTGGCAGGTAAGGAAATGTAGTTTGTTCAGGAGCAGAAAGCCCTCACTGTATCATGTGTGTCTCTCTCATGCCTAATAACCTGTCATGGTCTCTTAGAAACTGGATTCTCTGTGCACAACCAGAATTGACAGTGGGGGAATGTCACAGTGTATTCTACAGGCACCAGTTAAAAAACACTGTTGTTTTACAAGCACTAGATGGTTAAAAAATGGAATTTAATGAGGATCAGCAGCCATATCCTCACTGCTGTTAAACATCTGATCTTTGTGAATTCTGAAATTTCAGAAGTTTGACCATGAGGAACAGTTTAAAGGCAATTAAAAAGCTTTCTGATTCCTACTGAAAGTATCACAATTTTCCTGCAGTTTGAGACCAAGGAGGATCATGTAATCACACAGTTTGACCTCCTGTTTGCCATGGGCTATTGACCTAGACTAGGATTTACCCAAAACAAGCCAACTGACTTGAATTTAAGGACTTTATTTCTCAGCAGCAGGGCCCGTTGGGCACATCACGTAGAGAACAGAAGTGCCATCAGAACAGTATGTGGAGAAACTCTGAGATGAATTAGGTGAGATGTGCTCAGATGACTGCAGCAAAAGAGCATTTGCTGTGTTTACAGGAATACAAAATCAGCTGAAGTCCTGCCAGTCAGACTGAGGGAAGGAAATGCTTTTTGTAGCCAAGTTTGATGTTAGATTTGATTTTTGAAGTGGATGAGTAAGACATAGCAATCAGGAATAGAAGATAAGGTGGTGCACTGGAAGCCCAAGAGTGGCAGTCCTTTCTGTGCAGCTTGCTGTCCTGGGCTGGGACAGGATTCAGGATTCCAAGGATGCCAGGATAGCTCTGAACCTGGGTTCTTCCTGACCCATGCAGGTGGCTCACACTGCGAGACGTGGAGCTTAGCTAAACCTGGTGCCATTTGTCTGCAGCCTGCTACAGAGATCTCTGACCTCCTTGCACCATGCTCAAATACAGTTTATACCACCTGTTACAACTATTAGCATGATACCAGGGAATAATTTTCTTACTTGAGGGTGTTTGTAGTGTCTGTTCTTTTGGAACACACTTTTCCTATAAAAGTTACCTCCCTGTTATTCTGACAGTGAGTCTCTATTTCAGTAATTAGAATTAATCCTGGGATTTTAAATTCCTGATTATTTCACTCTGATGTCAGAGGTGGTAATCACCAATGTGCTAATCTGCACAAAAGTGAGGTACCTGCTACCTATCTCTTTTAGACAGGCTGAACCCATTGTGTGCTAAGCTTATTTTCTCCCTCCAGTTTCAAGGTGGAGGAGTTGGAGACTCATCAGAGACTCCTAATACAAGGAGGAGCCCTTCTTATAAGCACACAAGAATGGAGTTAATAAGGGCTATACTGTGCAGTGCAGTGGAGGGAAATCTGTGCAAATCCTCTCCTGTTCCCCTGGGAACTTCTGAACATAAGTCATCATCAAACAAATCACACCACTGAATCTATTTATCCAGTGTATCAATTGTTAATACTGTTCCTGACATTTTACAGTATAGTTCCTTAGTCACCTTTCCTGATCTGTCTTTTCAGCTGCTTAATTTATGTTGAAAGTTGAAAGGCAGTGCCCATAAGTTAATGATCTTTTTGTGCAGGACAAATAGATTTTTCACTATTTCTGTGCCTTTGCATGCTGCCACAAAGGCTGTGGCCCATCAGCCTGTACTTACCTCCTCACAAATGTAGAGTCAGGCAGCATCAGTTGAAGCTGCCAGCCCTGGGAATTGGTGCTGTCAGCGTGCCCCAGTTTGACCAGAACAGAGTTTCCTGTGGGAGCAGATGGATGGGGCTGCTTCTGTCAACAGAGGCGTCATTGCTGGTGGGTTGGTCTCATTCCAACTCTCACTGCTGTAATCTTAATTCACTTAAGCCACTAATCATGACATTTGTTTTGGCCTGGGCTGCTTTCAGCTGAAATCGTAGAGTTGCCTGTATTTTCTCAGAGATCTCAAGTGCATGTGTAATACAGATATGGTGAGCAGCCCAAGTACTGCTGCTGGATTGGCTTTTGTAGAAGTCACAAGTTCATGTAAGCCTTGCTATCCCAGCAGGCTGATGCTTGTACTGTGTTGCTTTACATGACAGAAGGTTCAGTGCAGCTCCTGACCTTGGTGGGAACAATTCTTTGGTTAGCATTCCCCAGTGGGTTCTGTCTCTGTGTATTGTTGATGCCCAGATCCAAACTCAAGCACCCAGCAAAGGCTGAGGGTTGGGGGATCCCTGTGTACTCACAGGGCCCTGTGCACCAGGGTCAGAGAAACTCCCAGGACGTGGGAATCACCCACCATGGATGCTGCTGTCCCCACACAAACACTGCTGATCTCAACGTGTCACAGGGGAGGCATCAGGGAGATCAAGTGTATCAAATATGATATAACACACCTTAGAAAATCACACCCAGAATCTGATGTGTCTTGAAGAGTTGAGACACATCAAAAGTCGAGTAAACAACAGAAACCTGTCCTGAGCTGCAGAGAGAACTGTGGTCAATGGGGCAGAGGCCAGTGCTCCTCACAGTCACCTGCAGCTGGGAGAAGGGCCAAGAGAAGGAAAGAACTAGTCAGATACAGCTTCAGCTGTGACAATATTTGAAGTCAGAAGATGGATTTTAACTTTGTTTCTTATGCACCTTAAATACTTCAATGGGAAACTTTGAGTTTTAAGTCAGTAGTAAGTGTAGATAGGGATGTAAATTCATACACACAGACACATATATATAAAGAACAATATATGCAAACTTGTGACTGAGATTTTTTTCTGAATCACAAATCTTCAGTGATTGAGAACTCTGAGTTCTGAATTTCCCTAAGCAATCTCTGCCTGTCAGCTCCCCTCCTCTCTGCAGAACAGTTGCTCATTTACCAGTTTGGCTTGTTTTCTCTGGAAACAAACTGGATTCTAGTCCTGTACTTGGGCAGGTATGGACACTTATTTTGTTCTTGGTACATCTCTGAGGCAGTTCTGCCAGTTGTGACAAAAGAAGATTTAAGGGCGGTGTTTGAGGAGGGGAGGTCCCTGTTAAAAACATTCCTTAAAAAAAAAAAAAAAAAGCTGACAACTAAACCATTGCTGGAGGAAAGAAGGAGGTAGGAATTTGTAATTCCATAATAAAAGTAGTGGAAGTATTTGTGGGAACAATTCGTTGACATGGCAGAAAATAACTAAACCATTTTAGTATTGAGTTTTCTCTGTTGTAGAAAAAAATGTTTTGGGTTGGAGCTTCTGAAGAACCTGGGAAAACCACAAGGGGCAGTCTGGAGAGGACGGGGAGTTATTTCAGCAGAGCTAGAGAAGCTGTTCAGACCTGTAAGATGATGTATTTCCACAAAGGGTGTTCTTTTCAGTCTGCTGATGAAAAGTCTTGTGGGTTTCCCACCAGCAGAAGCTGCTTAATTGCATTTTGTGTATGCTCCTAGAATACCTGTTTGGTGAGAACCTGACAAATGGCCTTCTGAAAGTAAATCAATTTTGTTTTCTTGGGCTTTCTTGAATATACATGATGTCCGGAGCCTGAAAAGCACAGCAGTGGCACAAGAGGAAGCAAACAGTGGGGCGCCAGTCAGGCTCTGTGGTGCTCTGAAAGACTTTGTAGCCTCCTGTAAAGAGAAAGAAGAATGTGCCATTGGCGGTAGTGAGTAAATGGAACCTTCTTGTCTTCTTTGCTCTTGTCTCCTTATAAATAAACCATTGTTGTCCATCCTTGGCATTTGCAGTTCATTGTGATAAATTGGTCTTGATGTGTCTGACATTTCAACCAAGTTGTTTAATGGTGCTTTTCTGAAAAGGCAGATCTTGCTATAAGTCGTATTGGTCCACAATGCATCCAGGGTGAGAGTGCTCACCATCACACACAGCCTAACCCTTTCCTTTCTGCCTGCACAAAGAGGGAAGGAGGAAGTAAAACATTTTGGTCACGTCAGCCCAAGAGGCCTGGGTTTGTGTAAGCCGTGCACAGAAACAGAAATGTTGGGTCTGGACTGCAGCTGCTGAAAGCCTCTTGAATAGTGTGGACAACAACATGGACTCCACTTGCATCTGCAGCCTCTGGGGGGAGAGGGGAGGAGAACACCCAACCTGCTGGAAATGCAGGTGTGTTTTCACCAAAGGTTTGATTTGAGTTTTGTGCAAGATCCCCTCTCTGTTAGCTGCCAGTGCTTACAGGTCATTGGCTTCCACATAACGATTGCTTGGGTATAGAAACCACTGGAACACAGAGATTTGATGAACTGTGACCAACAGCAGCTTCTATTGCTGCATCCCTGAAAGTTCAAGCTTTGATTTACATATTTTAAATGTCTGTAATTATTCTGTCGGGGAGATGACTAACACAGAGGTTGCTTTCCATACATAGGAGCCTTCTGTTCATACCTCTCCAAATCTTTCAGCTTCCCAAAGCTATTAAGCATCTGCCCACAGCAGCCAAGCAACAATAATTCCCATACTTTAAACTGTGACAAGTAAATAACCTTTTTGCTGCTTAATGATCCCACTGTATGATGATACCATTTTATGATTATATTTTACCTTCTTCAAAATCAGGTGTGTGGAACATGTTCTTGCCTGTCTTGACCCACTTGGTTCTCAGTGGAGATTTACAGTGAGGATGGAAGACCTGGTCCTACTTGGCATCAAAACAAATTCTCCTTTATATGACCATTGCCAGACCAAGAAGAACTAGAACAATTTTTGGGGGATGTGGACCAATAACCTGACTAACAAGTGTCTCTGTGACATTTTGGTATCCTGGTTTTCCCAGTATGCCAGTCCAATCCAAACCTTAATGTAGTTGGGCAGTACAAAACCTGCAGCTTAGAGGGGACACAGGACCTGGCCTGAGTTGGCAATTACACTGACCATGGTGAGGTCTTGTTGAAGAGCCTTTACAATGTTTTTTATTACCAATTTGCTGGGAAAATAATCCCAAAGCCTAAGTAAGGATGCTTTTTTCCTCCCCCCTGTAATCATGCAACATTGATAAATGTTATTTAGGTATGCAGCAAGCAAATTTCAACAGAAATGCTGTCATGCCTCAGGGTTATAAAACTCCATTACATCTGTTATTAACTGTCTGTCTGTGGCAGGACCTAATTTTTCTTGATGTATTGGTTGCCCACAGCTTCTCAAAACTGCTTCTTCTAGCACTTGAAGGCGCTAAGGCAGAAATGCAGGGATTAAATGGCACTGCTCTCCAAGTGGCTGATTGATGCTTTGGGGCTGTAGGATGCCCTTTCACAGCCTCCTTGTGTAGGTGGAAGGGGAGGTATAATTTTCATCCTCTCAGCACTTGGGAAGCTGATTGACTTTGTGTAAATACCTTTACCAGGGCAGGGTAATGTGAAGGTTTTAATTTGGAATCTAGGTTCCCACCTGCTCAGTAGACCTGCAGCCATACACAGCATTATTATCATTAATACCAACGGAAGAAATATTTGAATACACGTAATTTTTTGAAGAGAGAAATTGGTCTGTTTAATAAGCAAATCCTGCCAAACTGGATGATGATTCCAGAATGCTAAAAAATTGTTTAAATTGTGGAAGATTTTGCATTTCAGCAGCCTTGTCACAATAAATGTAGATCTGTTGCTCTTTACAGTAGTATGAAGCAAAAAAAATAGGAATTTTAGCAATGCAAACTAGTTATGAGAGAATGAGCTTCACAGCTTACTTGGTTCCAGATAAATCTGGCAGATTCTTTTTCATAGTTGTCTTCTTGCCTGTACTGGGGTTTTTGCTTCTGCAGGTCCTCCTATGTCTCCATGTCTGACATCACAGTTGCCTCAATTTACACAGTTACAGCTCAATTTGTTAAATACCTGCAAGTTCCTGCTTGTCCTTGCTGCTTTTTCCTCAGCTTTGCTGACCACAATCTGCCCAAATCGTTTAGAAATTGCCTTGCCAAACCTAGCCATACACCTGTATTGTACTAAAATGAGGGAATTGCTTTTTCCTGGCTTAGCTGGATGGGTTTGTGCAGAGCTGCTGTGCTGTGTGCAGGGCAGTGACTGAGCAGCTCCAGCTCAGTGTGTTGGGCAGGGAGGCAGAGCCTGGTGCTGCACTGAGCATCCCTCCCTGCAACAACCAGCCCCAAGTTCCCAGCTGGAATCCCTGCTGGTCTGTGGGAACAACTTTCTCAGTTTGTTTTGGCTGAGAGGGGCAGGAAGGGCCTCGTTCCCAGGGCAGCCTGGTTGAGGAGGTAGCAGGTTGACTTGGGATTTCATTCCAATATGTCTCAGGATTGAGCCATTCAAAGTCAAAGTAACTTTAACAGCATAAACAATGTTAGAAATGTTTAGAAATATGTTTAACTGCTGATTATTTCTTTGGGTTTTTTTTTTCTTCCAGCCAAACAAGTGTGTCCATCTGAAAAAATTAGCTGTGGAGACTTAAGCAACAAGTGCATCCCGTTGTCCTGGAGATGTGATGGGCAGAAGGATTGTGAAAGTGGAATTGATGAGGCTGGCTGCACTCCTGGTGAGTTAATACAGATGCAACATCTCCATGTAGGACTATAAAAGTCCTGGAGTGACTGTTACAAATGGCATGGAAAGGGATGGCTTTTCCTGCCAACAAACTTACTCACTCTGCTTTGCAGTGCTAAGTGGTGACTTCTAGAACCAGGGAGGAAAGAAGGATTCTCCTGTTGGGGCTGGCTGGAGAATGCATGAACTCTCTGAAGAATTAAGTATTATTATTAGGGTTAACACCCAGGTGCTATGGAAAGGACTTAAACAAGGTTCAAACCTTCCTGTGTGGTAGCTCAGCAGGTTCCTGCTGTGTCCTGTGCAGAGTGGGGACAGACTCAGGCTGGCTTCTGCTGCGGGACAATAGATGGGCCTGGACATTGATGGCTTGTTGGTTTCACTGGACAGAGAGAGAATGATGTACTCTGTACCCATAACTGTTTAAATTCAGTCCCTAAATGGCTGTTGCCTTTTATTATTATTATTATCTTTCTGTGCTGAATGAAAGAGCCCTTTAACAGTGTTTTCAGTCTGTGAAAACTCCTGCACTGTGTGGTCAAACTATTTCTCAGGCTGCCTTTTTGGTAGACCAAATATATTGGTTCTTTATGCTTCTTGACATCAAATATTCTCTTTTGAATGAATGCTTGACTCATTCTTGTGGCTCCCTTTGGTATTCCAGCTGGTTTTCCAACTTTCTTTTTGCACAGACCACCAGAATTTAGTGAATATCAGTCTTGCCAGTCTGTGCAGAAGTAAAATCATCTTTCTGATTTCTAATACTGTTCTTATTAAATTCTTTGTGTGCAAATGATCCCAGGCTTTTAAGAAGCTTTCTAAGTGCTGCGTATTCACCCATCCCTCAATATTTCTAGTGTTGCATGTGGTATCAGCAATCGCACTTTTACTTCCGGGTTACTGATGGAAGAGTTGAATGGTTACATTCAAGCACAAATTGAAGTTTCTTCATTTGAAAACTGAATTTTGGGCTCTAATTCCTACCCAGTTCATAATCCACATGATGTCTTTCCTTTGAAGCTGTATAACGAAATATGTTTTACGTTAACATTTTGTGGCTCTGAGTGGAGTGCTGTGGACAAATTTATTTCTTTGCAGTCAGCTTTATCAAACAAAATATTATCAAAGCTTTTACTTTGTGAGCAACTTGTTCCACTATTTAGCTCTCTTTGTAGAAGTTTTTTTTTCTTAGTCCTTTTTTTTCTTTTTCCTTTCATTGGTTTTCCATGGGAAACTCTTTAAGTGTTTTCTCTTTAGTGTGTACATTTTTTCTTTGAATGAGAGGCTTGAATTAGAGACAAATTCAGAAGATAATTGTAACTGCTATTTTCCTGATATGAGTTTGTAAAATTAGAACAATTTTTCACTGGTGGCTGCCTCCCCTGATTTAATGCTGCTGCTCACACCAGTGGGAATGGTTTCACTGAGTCTTTTAGTTATAATAAAAATCTACTTTAAATTGCTTTGAACTTTTTTTTTCAAAGCCTTAGGTAACCCCCAAAATGCATGTAAATATGTTCTGAATGCCACATAATTTCAGGATAATGATGCTATTAATGGATTTGGAAATAGCTGAGTGTTACTGCTCTGGATGTTTCAGCAGCTCTACTCATAGTTAGCTTCCAGTTTTAGTGCACGTGCAGGTTCTTAAAAACCTTTAAAAAAATTAATCCAAGGACAAATTACCACAATTTGATGCTTGCTGGGTAACTGGTGAGAAATGAATTAGTGGCTTTCAACCAATTTCTAATGACTGAGCATTGTCCCCACACACTGGAAATCTCTGGCTGTAGGATGGGCATGAGGACAGGTAAAATTGGAGCATCCTGGGTGGGTGCAGACATCAAAACCTTTCAGTCCTAAGATCTCAACTTAGCATCTTTCAGAGGTCAAAACTCATTTTGAGAGGGGAGCAGGAGGCACTGCTGAATGGCTGTGGTGGGAGCACTTTCAGGGAGGCTGCCTGTCAAATGAAGGTCTTTTCCTCATGGATGAGACCAATTGTGTGAGCTGTTTCAACAGGGAGCTTGTGGAGGATTGATAGCTATCCTCTCCTTATCCAAATCTGATAAACCTCACTAAGCCTATGCACTGATACTCTGTTAACATTCCCATTTCTTCTCTGGTTAGAATCCTCCTTTCTCTGTTTCCTCTTATCTCAGCAGCACACAGTATCCTGACCACTTCAGACGCCTTCTTCTCTTTGTTTTGTTAATTTAATCTCTGCACTCAGGTTTTTATTCTCATTTTATAAGAAGCTTCAGCACTGCCTGTCACCAGCAGCCCCTTGGAGCACAGGGGGTGCTCCTGTCACAGAGGCTGCACTCCTCACAGGGCTGACCAGCTTGTCTATAAATAACACATCTTGCTGGATAAATGTTTGGAAGGGGATTTATTTGTGCTGAGAATAATTTCTGTGGTGAGAGCCGCATGTTCAATAAACAAGTGGATGATGACTTGAAGATGGTGTGAGTGAGGGCATCCAGAAGAAAAACCCCTAAGCTCTTTCTAAATCCATGTTAATAAAGCTACTACTGCAACCTCATGTGACACTTCAAAAATGTTTTAACTGTGTATACTCTTGCTTTTTGATAGGAATAACTGGCTCTGGAGTTATAATTCTTCAAGAGGATTTAATATGGAGTTTATGAACCTTATTTATGCCTGCATTTCTGCATTGGTAGTTTGTACCAGTTAGAAGATTGTGCTGGTACCCAGGAGCAGAGCTTGGTTGTGCTGAGGCTGTGCAAGAACCTGTCCCTGTGTCAGAATGTTCACAGCCCAAGTTAAGGGAGGATCTCCTGCAGGAGAGGACAGTAAAGATTATGGTGTACAATCATCCAAAACTGTAGGAACAGTGTAGGTGTGTTATGGTTCTTCCTCCTCCAGCACTTTCCTTTCCAGCTACTGCTCTGAACCTTGTAATTCTTGCTGGATTTTTCCTCTCAGAATGATATCATTGCTTTTTGAATCCATGTGAAATATATCCAGTGCAGACACTGGGGGCACAAAGCAGCTGTTCAGAGACCTGGGGACAAAAGTAGAGAAGCTGAACAAGGAGACAATGGTGTGATTTTCACCCTGTGGAAGAACTTGTCAATGAAGCGATGGAAACTGCAAATTCTTTCACCTGCAATGGATAAAGCACCAGTGATCAGGGATCCAGATTTGTGTCTGCACAGGCTGTAGTTGCACCAGGGGTTAGTTGCAGGTATTAATCCTTGCACATAGTTAAGTGCCTGTCTGCCTAAATAATTGACTTCCAACAGACAGGCTTTAAGAACACTACTGACTTCCAGTGCACAAACAATTTTTGAAAATGAAAATATCTGCCTTTTTAAAATAAGACTATATAAAAAGAAAAATCTTATTTTTTCAGTTTTTGGAGCAGAAGTAATTTGAGTCTTCACAATATCATGTGTGTTGTAGTCATAGGTCAGGGTTAGTAGCCTTGAATTTGCTGGCTTGGAGGTGCTGGCAGCCTCCTTATTTCCCTGGTGAAGGTTTTCTGCTGCCAGTGCACCCAGCCTTTGTCACAATGGATTGGAGAAGCTTAGGACTGAGTTTAGGGAGACTAAAAGAGAAATTAAATAGGAGAGGCTGTAATTAAAGCAACACAACTCAGGGTCCATCTGGACTTGGCTAACTACTGCAGAACTTGTTAAATCTCTGCTGAGGGAGACAGTAAGCAGTGTTTTGTCAGCTGCTCAGGAATGCAGAGAGCACTTGAGAGTGGCTTTGGAAGAGAGGAGCTGCCATCCTGTACCAGCTGAAACAGCACTGAACCCCTTCAGTGCACACAGGTCCCTCCTGAGAGGACTCTGGGATGCTCACACAGAACAAGGCTCTGGCCCCATCTCTTCTGGCTGTGGCACTGCTTCTCACCTGAAGCACTGCTTGCACTCCATATGGAAATTGTGTCTTGCAGATGGGGAGTTGGAAGTGCACCAGTTTCCCCTTTCGCAACAGTCAGATGCAGTGAAATGATGAATTCATTATTAGCAGAATAAGCTATTTATCCATGGTTCATCCTCCTAAACTACAGCACAGAGACAGTGATCATGGGGAACTTTGCAGGCAATGGACATACTCACACTAACCTTGTGCAGTTGGCTGAGGTGAGAGCCAGGAATTCCTGCAGGAGCCTCATACCAGTGACAACCTTGTCACCCAGAGCATCTTCTTTTGGACCCTGGTCTTCAGGCTTTTCATTGCTGACCATGTATCTCAGAATTAGCTCTAGATTTTCAGCCTTAGGATATGATGATGTGCCAGATTAAAAGTGAACAGACTGGATAAAGGGTTTTTAAATTCTTAAGGTAAACCACAGTAAGCATGGGTGTGCTCAGCTGGAACCCTGTGTCCTTGCCATGGCAGTTCACAGGCTTTCCCATGTAAATAGATAATTTACAGGATCCTCAGGTGGTGACCTTTCCACTTCCCCTGGCACAGCTCCAGGCTCATGTGTTACTCTCCAACAAAGCAGCAGCCCCTTCCAAGTGAGGGATCCTTTTCTTGGAAGGTCCAAGTGCAGAAAACTTAGAGTCAGCTCTTGCCAGTGCCCTGGTTAACAGCCCTCAGGTCAGCTGAGAACCACTGGCTGAAGGCAGAATTTAAAGCAGGCTAAAGCTCTTCATCCCTCCAGCAGATCCACCTGCTGACGAACCAGCTGAAGGAGGGAAATTGCAAAGCTGATTTAAAGTCACCTTCCCCCACTCTGCTCCTGCACCTGTGCTCACATGAAGTGACCTTTCTATTGACAGTTTAATTGTTTTATCATCTTTTATCATTGCCCTGTAACTGTAAAGAGCATCATGTTGTCCTAGCACTCTTTTCTTTTTTGTGCAGTACAAGGTAACCCTATTTTGCATGAGCCAAAGGCACCTGTATTTTGCATGAGCCACACTTCCAGTGCTCCCTGCTGGGATTTGACCACACTGATCCAGTCCATTCCAGATCTCCACTGATCCTACTGAGGCCTTCTGACTTGGTGATAATGTAGCACTGATTTTATCTTCCATTGCAGTTTGATTAATGTGTGCTTTTGTCAAAGTTAGTTCTGTTCACTGCCTGTTAATGAATTAACATTCATTATGTGCTGTCCCTCAGTCACCTCAGAGGGACATCAAACCCAAAGGATCAGATTTTGCCATGCATTCTCCTGAGAAACCCACCGATTTTAAAAACCATAGCATCACAGTCATGCCTGTAAAAAAATATTTATCCACTATCATTATTCATTATTTTAGTATGTGATGAAAAGAAACATGGCTGGTCTGAAATTCCTGGCATTTTATGGAGGGTAGCTGTAGCTTCAGTGCACTTGCCATGGTGGAAGAATTTATAATTATTTCCAAGAAGGAAAAAAAGAATTGCTAGATTTAACAAATGCAAGTCCTTCATAAATAAGATAAGGTAGCACAGCAATGATATCCTCTGGGCTTTACATGATGTTTAATTACTGGACAGCTGGAGGGATTAATGCTTGTGCATTGTGCCTTGGCTCTCAGAAATTAAACATGTACAGCTGCCACTTTATCACTGCTTAAAGTATTACAGCCCCTTCAAAAGCAGTAGTAATTTGCAGAAAAATCCCCATTGTTATTTAGGAAAAATCTCAGCCCATAATCATATTTGTCCTGAGTTCCTTCAGAACAAAATGGCAAGAAGGAAAAGAGATTGGGAGTTACTTTTAATTGCATGCTGACAGGAAAAGTGAAGGTAGCTGCATTTTTAATACATTGGATGCTTGTTGTAATTGAACATAATTAAACAGTGTGTGTACTTAGGTTAGAGGTAAGACAGTTGTGGTGTAAATCCAGAATTAAACCCTAAAGCCATGGCCCAAGCTGTGCCAGGGCTCTACCTGCACAGGATGAGGGCACAGTGGCTTTGGCTTCCCCTCTGCTGGCTCTTGAGCTGGGGTTTATAAAGGGACACGTGTGGCACATCTGCAAAGGAGCTTCCAGCACTGAGAGGGGCTTTGGGGGTGGCCCTGTGCTGATCCTCCTCACAGAGAAATTGTCCCTATCAGTGTTCCCTGAATAATTTATTCTCTGAAGCAGAGTGGATGGAAACACAATCTGAACACAAGACAGTGCAGCAGTGGTACTCCTGCAGTGTTGCTCTGAAGGAGAGAGAGGGATGAGCACACTCACACCCCCACACAGACACATCCTTCACACCCCAAAGGATCATTGGTCACAGGGGGCTGGAAGAGGGCTATGAAACAGCTGCTTTTATGCAAAGATTTGTGGGTAATTGAAACTAAAGCTTTATAGTGCTGGACTGCAGATACCTGTGCACACCCACACGAGCTTTGTCCTGGTGCTCTTTCTGCACTTTAGCTGGAGACATTGGCTCTGATTCTTCTTTCCAATCTCACACCATACTGGCAGAGGAGGAAGAGGTGGCCTGTAATTATGTTTATCTTTTGGGTAGTCTGTCTTTCAACAGTTAGAACTCCTAGAGTTGAAACAGTCAAGGAATTACATCTCTTATTGCCAAATACAATTGTATTTCATGTCCCTGAAGTGCTTTCTTCATAAGAATGCAGCCATAATTTTGAGCCTATTCATCCAAAAAGCAAGAATCTGTTTAGTTTTATTCAGGGAAATCTTGCCAATGATGATGCTATGATGGCAGATATGTGGGTAGGAGTTGCATCCTGCAGTGGCCACCAGTACATATGTGTTACACTAATTAACAGTTCTGCTTCCTGAGCATATGATCTGAAGGCTAAATCAAAATCAGTAGCCTGAACTCAGCACAGTCCTACGCAGGAGAGGACCATGTCATGTTTGATGCAAGAGGGAAAAAAAAAGTTGGTTTATGAGTCATATTAACAGATAAAACTAATCTGGAAGTCTAATCTTAGTGGCTGAAATATTCTTTTCATAGAGGATGATATAAGGGTTGAATTAACTTTGCTTTTACATTGCAAAGAAATTTGTTCATTAGATAAAATGTAATGAGAAAGGTTTCGTTCACAATAAACACCACTTCATTACCCTTCTTTGTACCAATAACTTTAAAATAATTGCTCATGTTGAGCATGTGAGTCTTCATCTCAGCTCAAATCCAGGAAAGTGCTGCTTTCTGTTCCCAAATCATAGAAACTGCAAGGCAAATCCTACTGCCATGGAACTCTCATTGCTGTTAATGTGAGCACAGTCAGCACACGACCCTTACAGGTTTAATTGCAGTGAGTGTCACTCAGTGATTAAATTTTCCATTTGAGTAGAAAATCTAATCCTGTTTTTTGAGAAATGATTGCCATTCTTTGCTGGAATTGTGGGTACATAGGTACATTGCCTACATCACATAATAGCTGTGCCTCCTAATTATCACATAACTGAAAACAGTCAGGGGCTGGTTGTTTCCTGAGCAGTCTGTCAGTCTCTCCCCCTCCCAAAATCACCACAGGGGTCTTGTGTTTATGGACTTGGTCATTATAGGATGTGTTTACATTCATAACCTTGGATGGGACTACAGCAAATTCTGCCAATTGCCTTGTTGCATCCTCTGTGCTTCTGTTTTCAGATCAGTTGTCTTGCAAACCATTTTATTTCAAAAGCATCTTTTAATTGTTATTGAACCTACATTCAAGCTCACTTTGGATCACTGTGTGGCATGGTAGGGTAAACTGGGGAGTTGACAAGAAAAGCTCTAAGCTCTAAACCTTGCCTGCTTTGTCTGTGCTCCAGAAGAGTTAATAGTGCATGTTCCAAATGCAGTGGATGTTTAAGTGATGCAAACTGCAATAAGCAATATCTCCTCTTACAGACAGTTCCCATCAAGCAAAATAAATTAGTGGAAATGGAAGTTTTATGGGGCACTGACCTCACTGCTTGCAATGTGAGCTCTGCTTTGTCCCTCACTGCTCAGGTGAGTTCAAACCTGTGAGTCAGCAACCTCCAGGACTCCCTGCTTTAGTTATGGCAGCAACTTAGAAATGACTTGACTGATTCTGGGGAAATGGCCCAGCTTTCCCACTGGTTAAACTGGAATCCCTGTGCTTAGGAATAGGTAAGGGTAAAGAGAAAGTGGCAGGCCAGTGACATGGCTGTGGAGCCATGGGCTGGGCTTCCTTCCTTTCCCCCATTTCCTAAGAATAAACCCAATTGTGCTGTCATTTGCCAATGTGATTGGAGTGTAGCTTTTAGGATTCTGATGAAGTCTCTCCTGAGCTGGACATAAAGAAAACAGTGGGAAAAACAGGTAGGTCATGTCTCTGTGTCAGCAGATGAGCAGGGAGTGGGAATCTGCCCAGTAGGTGGAAGGTGACATCCATGGATTGGCTTTTCCTGGCAAAGTGTCTGTGATTTAAACTGCACAATGGCAAAATTAAATTGTGGCTCTGCTGAAAAGGCCGTGCACAGAAATCCTGTACAGAAAATTCATAACCACAGGGAGTCCTGCTGAATCCAAGAGGTCTGTGTGTGCTGTAATGTGGGGTTTGTGTGCACTGTCCCAGGATGAAGCCCTGCTCAGGAATGCCCTGTTCTGCTTGCTGAACCTTCATATATTCCTCAGAAATACAGAATTTTGTGTGATAATATTAGAGCAGATGTTAGTTTAATGGCTGTTATCAGATGTTTCTGAGGGATTTGCCAAATTGGTATAATTTGTAAAATTACCATTTTAATAAGCAAGTCATGTCTAAGGGAATAGGCATGAGCTTGTCCTGTACAGGCTCCAATTTTCAGAGTCAGGAAAGAAATTCACTAGACACTTCACAGCACATTTGTTTTCCAGTTAAATTTTGGCTAGTACTGAACATCTCCAATCTGATTCAGCTGATTATATTCCAGTGAGAATATAAAAGAGTAATAATAATGTATTTATCCTCATGAATCCCTGTGGGGTGTCTTGGGTGGTCACAAAAGCAGGACAGTATTAACCTTTGGTATTCTGACCATCCATTTCTGTCTTTCATGCTGCTTTATTTTACCGTTAAACCCTCTACACTGGATTCACTTGTTCTTATTTTGAGGTCATTTTCAGTCATTTAGCCAGAACATCTGATAAACTTCCTAACATTTTCATGGTTTGAAGGAAAATTGAGGAGAGCGCAGGTAGGAGTTGCAATCTTATTGCACATACATAAAATTAATGACAGAGTGCAGAGTGTGCATAACTTTGTATATAAACTGCTTCTCTCTGTAAATTGGGGGTCATAATTAATTCTATTTCCAGATAATTAAACCACTTGGAATGAATATGTGTATCTCAGGAAATACATTCTAAATCACCAAATACATTTTTGAACCAACTATTATTTGTCAGCAGGGGCTTTGGCATCTGGTTGCTGGGTTATAATTAACTAATACTATGCAAATAGTGCTGCAGAGAATGGGAAAATGACTGATTTGTGTTTGAGGGCAGTGTGTGACAAAGGCAGCCAGCACATGCAAATATTAATTTGCAGGAGTGCGTGAGATGGCTCCTTAGCTCCATTAGTGCCTTGAACAATATCAGGAATTACTATTCCTGCTGCAGCCTCCATCTAGATGGGCTTTTCGGTATCAATCACCATGGCAACAACCACTGGTGGGAGTGAGGCTGCAATTCCGCTGCATTATTCCCTCCATGGGAGGCCTGTCATTTTTTCAGAGCAATGAGCTTCAAGGTCATCTTCATTTACCTCCATCTCTTTTGCTGTCCTTCCTGGAGGGCAGCTTTCCATGCGAAACTTGTCCTTCCAGGCACGAATCCATGCTTTAAGGACTGGCATTTGACAGATCTGTATGAAATATTCAGGTATTTGGTAAGCAATTGACTGTAGGCAAAATAAATAATTTAGACAGAATTAAACCTGAAAATAAATACTAGTTAAGCAAAACTAACATGCTGACAGTGCTGGTAACTGGGAGTTCCAACATAATCTACCCTGTCTGCACTCTGTGACCTCCTTATCCATGGCCCAGCTCAGAGATTGGTTCCTGTGGGCTGGGGGAGCTGGGCTTGCACTTGGGAGAGAAAACCTGGGCAGATGGAGCTCAGGAATTCCACTCCTCAGCCCTGCAGAACTCAAGTCCTAAATCTCAGAGCTTGGGAGAGTTTCTCAAGTCCAGCAGCCTCCCCTGCCAGTATTGAAGCAGCCATGAATCAGCAGCAGATCTCTCCCTCCCTGATGCAAATGTTGGTGTGCACAAATCATCCTTTGCCTGCTTTGGAAGATCCATTATCAGATTTAAACAAACATAAATTTTCAGACACATTTTTAAAGTTGCTTTGGGGACAGTGTCAGAAAAATACAGTGTAATAATTAATCTTATCTTGTCTTCAGCATCAGTGGATAATTGCTGCTATCCACTTTACCACAAATTTTACCAAATAATTATCATTATTTAAGCCATTCATGTAATTTCAAGTGGAAATGGCTCTTTTGAAGGAGAGATGAATTAAATACCTGAGTCTTACTGAAAAGCTATAAAATCTTTAATTGGAGATTAGCAATGACAGCAGTTTTAGTCCATTGTACATAATTCCCAGCTCCTGGTAATGATGGACATACCATTTATTTCATTTTTTCAATTTTATCTAGATTTGAGGATACATACTTGGTAGAGTTGTCCATTATAGAAATGATATGTACAAATATATATTTTTTTGAAATTACAATTTTTTTAATGACCACTCTGTATTTTTAGAGAATTCTACATCTTGAGAGCATTCTGCTTTTTTCTAAAAGCACTTAAAAAGCATGTGGCAGAATTATCTGAATTTTTTGGTGCCATGCCTGAGCTAAGAGTGTCCCTGCTGCACCAGACTCTCACTAAAGCCTCTGGCTAAATTCTGGCTCTGGGCAAAAGAGAACCAGCCAGCAGTGAAACACTAACTCCACAACTGCAATCTCTCTGATCTTCTGTTATTTTATTATTTTTAACTTCCTCTATCCCAAGGCTGCTTCTGCTCTGCTCTCCTCAAGAGAAGTGACAAGAGTGCAGCTGCAGGCTGTGAGGCAAAAGCTGTGACAGTTGTGCTCTACAGACTGGCACACAGCACAGGGCAAAAATTAATGCAGAATACCTCTGGTATATTTTGTCTATAGGCAAAATCACCTCTACATAATCATTTATGTGTGATATTTTACTTCCTGAAACTGGGAAGAACCTTTTAACATTACAGTGCTCTACGGTAAACTGCTGTTATAGTTATGCTTTGAAGACTGATGGTTAAACACATCTTTACAAACATTTCCAAGATTTCTATTGGGATCACTCGTGTTTGAAGTAGGTTTTGCACCTTAGAGTACAACATTTATTAATTTTTTCTGTGCTAAAGAAAGCAAATTATTATTTGATTCCTTGGTCTTAAGTGAATCAGCCTACAATAGGATAGGCAGCAAATTTGGAGAATGCAAACAAATTGCTCAAGTCAAAAAATACCCCAGTGATCATTTAATTACCGCTGGCACATTTTCTACTGAAATGTTCTGGAGGCAATGAAATACTGTAGTGATGGGACTGTGAGGTACCCTGACAGATTGATGGAAGGGGATGTGAGGTAAACTGTCCCTGGGGCTTTGCTGCCCCGTGCCCATCTCTCCAGGTGCTGGGTAAGGTAATTGTGGGGTTGTTTATGGGGCTCTGGGTGCCAGCGGTGCCACAGGATCCCGCACAGCTGAGCTGCAGCCCCAGCCTGACCCTGCCGTGCCCTGAGGATCTCAGCTGGCAGCCAGGGAGGAGGAGGGAAGGGTCAGGGCTCTTGGGATGGTGTCTGCCCTGCCATGGCAGCAGCAGGGCATGGCAGGGGTGGATGGAGCTCTCTGCTGGGGGCAGGTGTGACCCAGAAGGAACTGCCTGATCCGAGAGGAGAGTTACCAACAGCCAACCTGCTCTGCTTGTTCGTGGAGAGAGAGCTTGTAGTCTCTGGTGCTGGCATCACACTGAACTTAATTTTTAAAAAGAAATAAAATAATCATGACCATGCAATTTTCTAGCTAGCAATTCTTAGGCTTCACTGAGGAAGTCCTCATGAGAGGTTACAAAAGCTGAACTGCTTCTGCTTCCCGGCTGTAATTATCAGTAATTTTGTATCTGTGCTGGGATTTCTGGGTGCAAAGGAGGAGCTTTTGTGCAAACTTCCATTGTCTGTATCCCACTCCTATGTTTATCAGTCTCTAATTTGCCAATGCAGCAGATTTCTGAAGGGAAACATGTACAAACAGGAGAGGTGTGGAGGTGGGACCAGGAAAACAACGAGGGGGAAAAGAGGGGCTCATTACAGTTGGTGGAAAGGAAATTTATGCACATTTGGAATGTGCAAATCATTACAATCTTGCCCAAACATTAAGGATCAAAGAACTATGCAAGATTTTGCTCTCTGATCTGTTTCTGAGATTCATCAAAATAATGCCAGAAAAGCAATTTCTTCTTCTCAGCCTTTATCTGTTACAGAAGCTGCACATAGCCATAGAAATATTCCTGTTTTCCCACTACCATTTTAAAATGGATTGGTAAGATTCTAACTGTTACCTTGAATTTCCACTTTATGGAGGAATGTTCCATATTCAGTTCCATGTAATGACTCCTCTGAAGACAGTATGAAGTTATATAGCTGTGTACTCATCAGCAGGGCTAACAGATGATTTCTAGTCATGGGGTTAGGATAGAGAAATCTGCTGAATGGAGATAAAGAGCAGAATTTGGGTGATAATTAGAGCATTTTAATGGTCTCAAGTTTGCCATGAAAAAAGAGGAAGGTTTTTAGATGCTTTTCCACCAGACTGTGCTTCAAGTCCTTATGAGAAGGATTCACCTCCTAGTATAAGTTCCTTCTGTTTGGAGAGGAGAAACTGTGGCTGTTCCAAGGTGCAGGTGCCTGTTGAGGCATCTCAGTATCTAAAATCCTCTACCAAGTGCAGAAGGAGCTGAGCAGCTCCTTTGGTGCCTCGCTCTGTTGCATTCCATGATTGGTGTCAAGTGGGGCAGCTGAGATTCTCTTTAACATTTCTCCCTGCTGGAGAGAGCTGGGTCCTGGCCAGTGCATGGCAGCATTGCAGCAAGGAAGGCAATCCTCTTTCTCTTCTAATTAGGTGGATTGCTGTGCTCTTAACATCTGGAAAACCTGGGGCTAAATGGGACAGAGCACAGGGCAGGAGGGGAGAGGTGTATATATATAAATCTGTGGGAGTGTGTGTGTATATTCACATTCTGATGTAAAATGAGAGGCTGCTTAGGTTATCAGGCAGAGCCCAGCGAGTTTGCCAGACAGAATGTAATTAGGCATCTGTGCAAGTGGACATGTTCTTAAATGCTGGATAAATACAGCTTTATTCCTAGGTATAAATCAGACATAATATTGCAGTAGAATCCCACTGGGTTCCTGTCACTGGCTGAAATCTGGGATATGACAGGTCTTTTAGAGGGATTCTGCTGCTTTCCAGGTGCAATTGCCATTGCAGAGATTGGCACCATCTAAACTGTGTGGTCTAGTAGGGGCTCTGCAGATATGGCAGTAATTAGTTCTGCTTCTGAAGACAAAAAAAAATTCCCAAGTACAATGTAAAAAAAAAACTTTATTGTAATTTATGTGCATTTATATTTATTGTAATTTATCAAAGCCATACTTTTCTGTAGAGGGCTGAAACTGCAGAAGAATTCCTTTGTAAGTAACTTCCTCAAAGTACTTACAGAGAATTTCTTCCATGATTTTGGTTCCCCTATGCCTTGATGGAATAAAGTGACTGCGAACTGCACTTGGTTGAAGTACCTGAAAGTTTAATTTGAGCAGGCATCTCTGGTTCAGCTGTCCATTAGGCTTGCAGAGGAGAGTGCTCCACTCAGCTTCTATCTGACAAGCTCCTCATTTGTATGTTAATGTTGAGTTGTGATTTCCAGGGAAGGCATTCAGTGTGTTGTAAAGGGCCTTACTGGCAGATTGCAGCTAAATTGATGCTCGACTCACTAAATATTTACCCTACACATCCCACTTAATATGTCCAAAACCAGGCATACTGTGAAATCCTGAAACCTGATTCTGTGCTTATGAAAGTCAGGAAGCTGGTAATGTCAGTGTGGAGCCAAGCGGAGCCCTGGCGCTGCCAGCACAGCCCCAGCCTCTCCCTGCAACCTTCCCATTCCTATTCCCATTCCCATTCCCATTTCCATTTTGTGCTGCTGCTCCTGCCTGGGGCTCACCCGGCCCCGGGGCTCCCCTGGCTGCTCCTCAGTGCCAGGACAGCCCCATCTCATCTCTCCACCCACAGTTCCCACAGCGCTGCTGCCCCTCCTTCTCCAGGGCTGCCGTGGTCCCTGGAGGACGCATCCTGACACAGCTGAGGAGCGCTGTGGCCTCACGGGCTCCTTGCCCCGTGGTAACCACCGGGAGAAATGTTTGGGGTAGGACAGCCCTGGTAATGCCTTTGTGCCTGTGCCCTCAGACACCCTGAATGTGCTAAAGCTGGGCCAGTGGTGAGGGCAGGGTTGGAGACCTCCCAGCTCACCTGTCTGTTTTTATTCCCAAGCCTGTTCTCCCAACGAGTTCCAGTGCAGTAACAAGTCGTGCATCTCCATCATCTTCGTGTGCGACGGTGACAACGACTGCGGGGATGGCAGCGACGAAAGGAAGTGCTCCCCCCTGACCTGCAACCCCAACGAGTTCCAGTGCAACAACAGCATGTGCATCCCGGAGCTGTGGGTGTGTGACAACCAGGCCGACTGCGAGGACCAGTCCGATGAGTCCATGGAGAAGTGTGGCTACGACGCCAAGGCCCTGAACACGTGCGCGGCCCACGAGTTCCAGTGCGGGAACGGAGAGTGCATCCACCTCAACTGGAAGTGTGACGGGGACGAGGACTGCAAGGACAAGTCTGATGAGCAGGACTGCCGTGAGTGTCTGCAGGCCAGAGCCAGGGCTCTCTGGCTGGGGGGAAGGGCCAGGAGGCTGCCTGGGCTCCCTTTGAAGGCAAGGCTTTGATGTCTGAGCAGCAGCTGTGCCACACAAGGAGCCCTTGTGTCCCACATCACATGGCTGGGTGCCCAGACCAGCAGGGTCAGGTGTATTCCACACTCCTTTTGTGCTTTTTCCTTGAGAATCCAGAGAGGAGGTGTAAGAGCTGTTGGATGGTACTGTGTCTCAGAAAAGTTCTGCTTCACTAGAAAGACAAGGAGTGAAAAGTGGAAAAAATGTTCAAAGCCCTCAGGCTGCATGGTGGGGTCAGAGCCTGGAGGTTAGAAGCTGCTATGCTAAAGGGAATATATGATCAGCAGAAAAAAAATAATTCATTTTCTGCCTCTGAAGTTGGAGTATACTGAACAAGGCAGTCAAGAGAAGTACCTCTGAAGAATCCAGTTGGAAATGCATTTTGAACTTAGCTTGATAAAGGCAGAGAGCTAATAAATAATGGATTTCTTTTCAGCTGGCTTTATGCATGTAACAAGCTGGTGTTGGTATGTGTGGTATTTTGAATGTTTCATCCATTTTTAGCTACTAAACTGTTCAAGCTGGTCACTTACCTGAGGAGGGAGAGAGAAGAAAACAAGAGCAAAATGTTTTGCTAGAATATTCATATGACAAGATTGAAATTAAATATTTACATAGCTGTTTATATTTAGCAGCTCTGACATTGGGCCACCTCTGGGGAGAAAGGCAGCAAGCAGCTGCAAACCCAGGGATTTTTGCAGGGTATCTAAGAAAATGTATCACTTTTTTCAGCACCATCTTTTCATACCCATGACAACACTAAGGCCAGGCTGGTGAGCAGCAGTGTGGGAGAGCCCTCCAAGGAGCTGGGGATCAGATTTCTTTCCAGGTGTAAATTCCATGGCTTCTTTAACAAGAGAAGGATGTGGTGAATCCTAGACACCACTGTTTGCACTGCAGGAGAGCAGAGGCATGAGCCACAGGTTACCCTGGAGCTGCTGTGCCTTTAAAATTGCCAAGGACTCTTTTAAGAGAGGCAAGAGCTGAATAGGAGAAGCCAAAAATGTTTTGTTAGGAAGAGTGCAGCTCTGGTTGCTGGGTACCAGGCTGTCAGCCCCACCCAAGGAGGGGTGGATTAGTTAGGCTGTCTTTTCCTTCATCTCCAAGAACGTGCTGAAGTTGCTGACAGAGCTCTTGGGCAGCAGGTACCCAGGCAGTACTGCCAGGCTCTGAAGGACCACAGGGACTGTGCAGTCAGGAGACAAAGTTGGTTCCTGGCTCTATTTCAGGAAGGCCATGCAGAAGCACAGGTGCTGGAGATGGGCACTGCTGCCTGGTTGGTTTGGTGCCTGGGTGGTTTGGTGCCTGTTTTCATCCTGAGCCCTCCCGTGGGCAGTCCTGTACCTGTGTCCCCTCCAAATCAGGAGACTGTGACAAGGGCCCTGTTGCAAACAAAGGTGCAGAACTGGTGTCTGGTACAGGGGACTCCAGCAGAACTGATCTCTGTCCCACGGGATGCATTCCCTGCAGTGACAGCAACCTGAGAGGATGGCTGAGTTTGGACAGCTCAGGAGAAGGAAAGGTGAGCTCCCTTCTGTTGCCAAGTGCAGAAAGAGAGGAGCAGCTCACTGATGGTGCTTTCTGGTGAAATGCCTCTTAAATTTCAATCCCTCTTCAACTTGAAATGTTTTAAATCTTTTACAGGCCCCATTTATTTTGACACTCTGCTGGGTGAGGGTGGGACTGTGCCCATGTACCTTCCTGAGGCAGAGGCCCCACTGTTCCCCAGCCTCTTCCCTTGGTGTGACAGGCACCAGCCATGTCCAGCCTTGTCAAACTGCTGAGCAGTGAGAACAGAGCTCCACCAGCCTCCCTGAGCTGCAGAGCAGCCTCAGGCAGCAGCACTTGCAGAGGCAGCTCCCAGGACACAGCTGGACACCACTGCAGCACAGCACGGTGCTGACAACCAGTGGAGAAAGGGGGAAATGTGGAAGAAGAGACTTGAGAGAATTCTGAGTAGTGGAGATTTAGCACAACGAGAGTCTCTTTCCAGAAGGTCTCGGTCCAACACAATGTGAGTTTGTCTGCCTGGGAGAAACAAGGATCTGAGCTGATTCTGCTGCCTTCAGTCCTGTGGATTGGGAAACAGAGGGATTCCAAGCCCCCCATTGTTTTAGCTACCTCTGCACACAGTGCCTGGTTCTGGTGGCAGCCCAGTGCCACAGCAGTGTGTGAGCCCACAGCCATCCACGCTGCATGGATGGGGCTCTCTGAGGCAGCGACCACGAGAGGCCTTGCAGCACTGAGTGCACATCAGTGTAGCTGATGTGTTGGCTGGGTCAGAGCCAAAAATCATGTTGCTTCCCCATCCTAAATGCAGCTGTTGCTGGGGTGCACCTGCCTGCAGGAAGGGACATTTGGGAGCTCTGGAAACTCAGCCTCACTGCTCATCTGTTGGACTGAAGAGTTTAGGGACCTTTCTGATTATTTTCCTCTGCAGAAATTGTCTGTTTGAGATCGGAATTGTGGGACATGCCGAGAGTTACAGGTGTGTGGCACAGCTCTGTCCCCTTAGCAACAAGGATGGCACATGGGCCCCTTGGCTGGGCTTGATTAAAACTGCAGATCCCACCACTACATCTTCTCTTGCAAATGGGGATCATATGGGGTTTGTGCAGTACAAAGAGAGGGATGGGAACTAATGCTTTAAAAAAAAGTCATGAGGCCATCAACTGTCATTTGTCATAAACATTTTGGATTGGTAAATGAGTAGAATAGAAATGAAGGGTGACAATTGGTGAACAGGTTTTGGCAACGAGACAGCAAATAAATGGGAAGGAATGAGTCATTTCAGGAAAGCTGTGTGAGAACATTGGGTGGCTGGGGTTTTTTCCATAGCATATATATTCAAATATGTATATATGTATATTTATAAAATGAACATTAGGTTAGATTTATTAATCTCCAAATCTGGAATGGTTATATTTAAAATGTCCTTTGCAACTTTCATTAAGGCATCCAGGAGGGAGAATAAATAATGCTTACAACTGACAGCAAGAAAACAGACCCCTTGAGACCTGACCTCACACTTTCCTGCCTCTGTCTCCCCATCTATAAAACGGGATTGATGCATTTTGCAAATGGTGGGATTTTCTTTTTTGGGAAGGAAGAAAAAAAAAACCAGAAACCAGAAGAAACTGAGGCTCAGGTTTGGAGTCTGGAATAGAGCTGCTGAATTTGAGTGATGCAGCTTTGTGCTCAGGATTTGTAAATGGGAAGTGTGTCTCTTTGAGGAGGCCTGTTAATTTAGCAGGGCTTGGTAGTTAGTTTTGTATTTGATTTGCTGAGGAGATGGCTGTAAAACTACTGAGATTTCACTGATTTAAACCTTCCAAATTAGGCACAGCAATTTTCTGAGTATCTTGTGCAAATTAACAGCACAGTTTTTCCCTCTTCTTGAGTTACTGCTTTTCCTTGGGAATGGCCTTAATGGGAACTTGCTGTCAGCTCTGCCAGTGGGGCTGAGATGGGTTAGTGCCTCCACTTCAGGATAATTTGGAATTCTCCTGTAAAATGCAGTAAAAATTAGAAATGCCATACATGCATTTTAGTGGCTTTGTAATCAGTAAGAGCTGTTACTGTATCTGCCTTTTTAGATGTCTGTTAAGAGGCTCAGGGGCTGCTCCTCAAAGGTCTGAACTTCCACAGCTCTGGTGGAGTGAGAACTGAGCCAGGAAACCCAGCCTGCTCTCCAAACTTCTGTCTCTTCTTGAAGCAAAGCTTTGTGCAGTAGAGTACAACCCCACATCTGTGTTTTGCAGTCTCTGTAGCAACTGAGCTAAGAATTGTGCTGTCATTTTTCTCTCAGTCTTGTGGTGCTTCTGCAGCATTGTCTTTGCAATTCCTACAAAATTCTCCTTAATTTTAATTCGTTTTAGGATGAGAAACCTTTTTGTTCTTAGCATTTAGCTATAACTGCTTTTTAGAAGAGCTTTGAAGATTACAATTGAAGACAATTATAGGTTTTATAGCAGCTGTCTTCCAAATCTGTAGCTGTTGTTGCACAGATTTAGTTGATGAACTGGAGACCTGTTTCTGCTCCAGAAAAGACAAAACCCCATTGGCTTTAATTACATGTTACACTTTTGTGAGGGGTTAATATTTATAGTCAGAAATGGAGGACCATCCTATCCTACCTCCACACAGAGAAGTTGCTAGAGAAAAGGTGAAGCAAACTGGTTTTCAAGTTAGGGGTGAAGACAAGAAATAACTGTGGCAAAGGAATTTCCAGTGAGACAACTGAAAAGCCTTGCAGTGGCCAAGGTGTAGCTTGGCAGAAGTCAGGGTTTCCTGTGGAGGAGGGTGGGTGCTTTTCCCATGGTCAGGGCTTCCCCAGGCAGGTGGCTGCACATGCCAGGAACAGTTCAAGCAGAAGTGACTCTGCTTCCCTGCAGGAGTTCTTGGTGCCACTTCCAGACCTGCGCTCTGTGACTCTCCCAGACCACAGCTTTTTTTCTTTCCCTCCTTCACTTTTTTGCATTTGGTAGAGGAGCAGATCCCATGTGCTTAGTTTGGAGCTGCTGTCCCAGATGTCCCACTGAGGTTTCCCATTCCTGTGCCTGGGTTTATTAGCTGAAATGTGGCAGCACAGCTGGTCCCATAACTGTGCTTATTGCTTGGAATTTTTTTCTCACTTTGCAGCTTTTTATGAATATAGTGCATATGGCTTTCCTCTCCAAGGAGCAGTGCTATTTCCAAACTTTCCTCATGTGAATACTGTGTATTTCTAATGACAGGGTTTCTCCTTTCACCCTCCAGCCCTGCAGTTGTGGCTTTTCCTGTCTCTGGTGCCTTTTGCTGGGTGAAGATGGACTAGAACGAGTCCAGTGAAGCAGTCATGAACCTGGATCCTGCATCCTGCGGGATGCAATCACCAATAATGTGGAGTCTTTGTCCAATTGATACTTTATGATATTGATGCTGGCTCACTTCATGTCTGCAGCTCTTCCTGCGTTATCTGAAATTACTCATTTTGATATTAGAACCAGTTTGTCAAATTGTCCAGGGCAGTCTGCAGACAGCTCTCACCTCCCATGTAGTAACAGCAGTGCTGGCCTCCCCTCAGTGCTCAGAAGCAGTGATTTTCTGTCAGCCCACACCAGGACACAATCATGTGATGGAAAGGCTGGAATCAGGAACCCTCCAGGGTGTGCTGCCTTAATAGGATTTTAAGAACACATCCGATGGGCCCCTCAGAAGGAAGCTGCAAAACGTGTCCAGGAATGAGGAGCCTGTTTTGCCAGGTTGCCTGAACCCTGTGTCAGCACAGGGCTGGTCCCAGCTAGGGAGGTCTCTCATTCATGGGAATTTGGGAAGGGATATATGACTGCTTTTAGCATGGTCTGTGCAGGAGTCTGGTTTATATTTTCCCCCAACTTTGCAGTTTATCAGATTTGGTTTGAGTCTATTATAATCTGACCTGGACAAATGAATTTCAGGCATGAAAACTGGGCTGATATTGTGGAGGTGTTTAGGGCTGGAAACCCCAGGAAACATCGCAGTGCAGTGGAGCTCTTCTGCCTTCCAGTGGGCTGTTGGCTCATGGGCATTTGGTAACCTGATGATTGTGTCTCATTGCTGCCTTCGTCCCTGCTGTGACCACACTGCTTTGGCAGAGTCACTGCAGGTCTCTTGCCTGGGCCTTAGCCTGAACATGTTTTGAAATGTATCTGAAATGTAAAATCTCTTTTCTGAAGGAAGGAGAGCTGAGGAGTAGTTGCCTTTGCCTACCCAGTGTACACTCCCAGCTGGGAAGCAGCCTGGCCCCACACAGACTGCAGCCCCAAAGCTGCCCCACTGCTGGGAGTTTTGCTGCCTGCTTGCTTTGTTCTGTGTCACCTGAGAAACTTCACTGCCAGCACTGGGTCTGTTTTGCCTGGGTGTCCTCATATGGGCTTTGATGCTGTTTTCCCAAGGATGTAGAGTGTGATCTGGGACAGCAGAGGGGCACAGGAGAACAGTGGCTGAGGCAGCTGCTGACTCTGTTGCTTTGGTGGGAAGAGGTGATACTCTGACTTTTGCTGACAGAAGATGTAACCCCAGCAGTGTCAGAGGGACGTGGCTGATAGGTACCACAAAAATGACTGAGTTCTGTGTGCCTGATGCTTGAATGTGTTGTCTTAAAGCTCTGGTGACCTGCCAGCCAGATGAATTTCAATGTGGCGATGGGACCTGCATCCATGGAGCAAAGCAGTGTGACAAGGTGCATGACTGTCCTGACAAAAGCGACGAGGCCGGCTGTGTCCAAGGTGGGTACAGGTGCTCCTCGTACTCCATGGGGTAAATCTGCCAGGGCTGGTGGCCTCTGGGAAGGGAAGAGGCCTGTGCTGCTCCTCTGGGCCATGCCAAGCTGCTTCCTGCACAGTTTTAAGCCATTTTTGCAGTGGGATTGCTTGGGAGAGATGATTGTGCTGACCAGGCAGACGGCATGACTTGAAAAGTTCTTTGCATGATGCTTAGGCTCGATGTTCATTCGCTTAATCCCATCCCATTTCCGCTAATGATGCCCTCCTGAGCTTTATGTCAGCCTGTTTGTTGTCACGAGCCTCATCTAACTTAGATGCTTTCCTCTCTTGCCCAACATGACAGAGTCAGCATGTGAAAGTCCCAGCAAGTTTCAGTGTAAGAGTGGAGAGTGCATTGACGGAGGCAAAGTGTGCGATTCACATAGAGACTGCAGGGACTGGTCTGACGAGCCTATGAAAGAATGTGGTACAGTACTTGCCTTCTACGTGTTGCTCCTGTTGTAACTGCTTCCCCTCTTCTCCATCTGCTGCTCACAGCTTTGAGTGTAACCACATGTAGCTGCTAATGCTATTTCTCACTCTGCTCCTCTTTCCTTGCCTTTATTCTCTCATCACCCTTCATATGAATATAATTAGTAGCTTAGTCTGATCATCTGTAAGTTTGAACTGTGCCCTTCTCCACTCAATTTTTATTCTTGGAGGGATGTATGAACTGAGCACGGGACTAGGAATGAGGAATTCCCCCTCTCCCCAAATACTGGTGTCCTCCACAACACACACCAGTTTATTTAGCCTCATTGCCTAAATTATCTTTGAATTCTAAGATGATAATAACACCATAAAAATACAGCATTTGGAACATGCTTTGAAGGTGAAAACATGTAGAGTGGCAGCAACCCCTGAGAGAGGACTTCAGCCATTTCTGGGTTGTACATGTTGCTGCTGCTTCCCTCAGCAATGACAGCAGGCTGCTCTCTGCAGCGTCCTGCCAGCTCTGGGCTGTGGGAATGCCAGGAGAGTCGGGGCTGTTGGAGCCAGGGGAACAGAGTCCAGGCCACAGATCTGTGCCCTTCTCCATGGGACAGCCCTCTCTTGCCTTTCCCCCAGACACTGTGGGCACCAGCCCCGATCTACAGCATTACTCAAACACGTTTGTTGTTTTCCCCCGTGCAGAGATGTCTCCAACAGGCATCTCCTTCCATGACATCATGGAGCTCAGTGGCTGCCCCTTAAATAACTCCTGTTCAGAAAGAACTGTCAGTCCCTCCCTGTTTTAGACAAAGAAGAGTGTGTGCATGCCTAGTGAAGATGCTCCTACCTCACACTTCTCGTGTGCCCTTGCTTTCTTCCACTAATCCACATCTCCCTGCTTCTCTGAGTGGGTGTTGCAGTGTCTGTCTGTGGAGGTCTCCCAACAAAGGAGGTCTCCAGTTTGTCACAGGAGACTGGGCAGTGGCACAGCTGGGCTGGTGCTCAACCCAGTGGTCGTGGTGCCATCATTGTGCAGCCCTGGGCTGGCAGTGAGGTGTTGTCTGGGTTGGGAAGCTCAGGAGAGCCCCCAGGGGAAGGTGTTTCTCGAAGGGCACTGTGCTGTGGGTTGCTGTGACTGTAATGCCCACACACAGGCCATGCTCACAGGAGGCAGAGGTGCAGGACACACTCCCCAGCTCAGTGTGTGTCTGTCTGGCCATGCTAAACTCTGCAGTGCCCTCTGAGAGTCCTCCAGAAAAGCACTGCAGAAGGCAGGACAACACTTGCCTATTTGAGTCAGGCAAACTTGCTCCATTAATTATGTGTTGATATCTCTGTATGTCCCTGCTAGGAAGGTGAAAACATCCCAGAGCTGAGTTGGATTCCTTCTGGCATGGTATTTTCCCTGTCTTACTGACTTAATTGGGTTGTGGTTGTTTCCATTTTCTTCCAAGAGCAATGGTTTATTGCCTCTGCTGTGCTGCTCACCTGCAGTGTGCAAGGAAGCAAGAAGTAAAAGATAAATGAAAAATTTGCCTTTAAATCGCATTATAGACTGGAGCAAATCAGTTTTCCTTGTTCTGGTGAGTCCACTATCCCTGAAATCCCACAGCTCCTGTTCAGCAGTCTTCCTTAAGGAGGAGAGAACTTTCTTTTCACCTTTTGTAGGTCAATTACAACAAGAAGAAATGTTTTCTCTGACAGGAAACCAGCTTTTCCCAACCTCTCATGCAGTTCTACTTTTAAGAATCCATTTATTCTGTTTTTTATTTCAGCACTTGAGAGCAGGATCAGACAGGTGGCCTTGGATTAGAAAAGGCCCCAGGAGAGGATGGGGGCTGTTGCTTTGTAAATTACACACTGGGGTGCCAGCAAAGACTGTTGTGGGGGACATGCTTGTGGGAGGACTGTATCTCAGTGCTAATGGAGTATCTCTGACAGACTGCACTTCGGTGTTTTCTGGAATTTTTCACATAGATCATTCCTTGGAGCTAGATGGGAAAATAGTAGAGTATTTCAAAACAGCTGGCCCCTGGGAGATGAGAGTCCCCCAGCATGAATTATTAAAGCTCAGAGAGACTGTTCAGAAAAGTCAACATGAACCAGCGCATGGGGAAGGAGGAGTGTGCTGGTGAGGGCCCTTAGGTCCCTTGGAAGTTTCTCACATGTGGCAGAACAGCTCAAAGCAGCAGCTCTCTGAAGGGATGAGATGCAGAGACTCATATATGCTGTATCCCCAGGGCTCCCCATTCATTCAGCCACTAGCTTTGAGTCCAAATGATCCCCCAGCGTTGGTTTGGAATAATAAAGAGCAAGAAAGTGATACAGTGGAGGCTTCCTGTCTCTCTCTATACAGGCTCTATAGGGCCTGTACCAAAACTGATAGAAATGGGAAAATTTCTGAGGAAATCTCTTAATTTTATTCGATCTCACAAGTACAAGCCCCCGTTTGTCATAGGTGATCTGTGTATTCCCTGCAGGTGTTAATGAATGCTCGATGAACAACGGTGGCTGCTCACACATATGCAAAGACTTGAAGATTGGTTACGAGTGCGAATGCCCGCCTGGATACAAGCTTCTGGATAAAAAAACGTGTGGAGGTAATTGACATGCAAACAGCAGTCCCTTGTGTTTCACCATAGAGAGACGTGATTATATTCACTTAAGCATTGCTCCATCACAGATGGTTTGATTTCAAGTTATTGATGGGTTTCAAACACTCCTTTCAGACATAGATGAATGTGAGAATCCAGACGCTTGTAGCCAGATCTGCATTAATTACAAGGGAGACTACAAATGTGAGTGCTACGAAGGATACGAGATGGACACCCTGTCCAAGAACTGCAAAGCTGTAGGTAAGACAGCGCCACAGGCACGAAAACTCTGCTTGCTCAACAGCACAGCTCCGCTAAGAAAACACGCTCACAGGCTGAGGCGGGGGAATGGAAACAAAAGGAAACAGGCAAATCAAGCAAAGACATTTCACTGTGAGCAGCACAGAGCTGCTGCAGCAATAGCAGATGCGTCTCTAGGCAAGAACTACTGATCATGCAGATCAGAATATTTTAACAGTGTACAGAGCAAGATTGCAGTCACTACTTGGCTGTTTGAAGCTGAAACTAGAAAAGAAAGTCTCTTGACAGGTGTTATTGAAAACAGTGCAGCAAAAACATTTTGTGGTAGTAGTATTGGAAGAAAGAAAACATCCTGATTAAAACAGGGTATCTGAGCCAGCCCTCCACCCTCCCAGCTGTAAGTCACCAAAATCTGGCCCAGGATTTTGTGCTGAAATGAAATGAAGATGAAGCCATTCCCCAGAGGCTGTTGAATTGCCAGTGTGTGTCCAGGGACCACAGGGGTGCCTGCATATGACAGCCCTGCCTCTGGAGCAAGTTTCCTCTTGCTTCCAGTGGTGTAAAGCTTTGGTACAAACACAACTATCAGTGACTGATAATTCCATTGTTGTTTGAGAAATGAAAGCTGAATCCAGCCCTTGGGACAGCTGCTGAAGTGACAAATGTGCTGATTTTCTGTGGTAGGCAAGAGCCCATACCTGATCTTCACCAATCGCCATGAGGTCCGTAAAATAGACCTGGTGAAAAGGGACTATTCCCGGATCATCCCCATGCTGAAGAACGTGGTGGCGCTGGATGTGGAGGTGTCAACAAACAGAATATACTGGTGTGACTTGTTCTACCGAAAAATCTACAGGTAAGGGGCAAGAGAGGATGTGTGCACCCTTGCTAAAGCTGCATTCCATCTATATCCCCTAAAGCAGTCCAGAGAACAGTGCAGGGTACAGGGCACCTGAGGGCTTTTCTGCCCTGACAGGATAAGTCTGGGCCCTGTTGTGGCCCAGACTTGGTAATCTTTTTTTGGGAATTGATAAAGACATCAGAGGCTTATGCAGTTATCTCTTTGATAATACAAGGGTGACTGCAGACTGTAAAAGTGTCAGGAATTCTTGGGTTTAGATGTTTCGGTTCCAAGGTCTCATCTGATACTGGAGAACTCAGCTCCCATACAATTCACCTTCTCATTCCATCAGCAAAGGCAAAGGCAGGATGGGCAGTGAAGAGGAAGCATCTTATGATTTCAAACATTCAGGGTGAGGGGCAAAAACTTCCTGCTGCTTTATAACTGTTCTAAGATGTACTGAGTTATTCTAAGAGCCAGACTAAGCTTCTGCAAACACTGCTGCAATCTCTGAATGACTAATTTCAGTGCACTCAGCAGAAATGGTATTGAGAGCAGAATCAGCCTGTGTGGTTGTAGGAGCAACATTCCAGTTATTTATGAAACATCCATGTGGAGTCTGCTGCCTTTCATTATCATTTTGAAAGATTTTGAGGCTGCCACTAATATTTAGTGAACATTTTGTTCATATCTAGTGAAATCACTTGCCAAATTAATGCAGCTTCATGAATTCCTTTGATGAGTCATAATTAGCTACACAGCTCCTAATTCTGCGGTACATTTAAGCACATTTATTGCATGCTCAGTTCAACTCTATTTAGCAGAGCTCTGGAGATTATATTTTTCATGTCCATAAATCCCACAGATCAGTGCTGTTGAGGTTATCATGCCAGAAGTCAAATGTTTCCCTGAATTGTGCAGTTATAGTAGGAAGCAGGTAGAATGATGAAATGCACAGTTCCCTACCGTGGAAGTGCTGCCATATGGGAATGGGGAAATAAGAGGCTGTAGGAGAAAGCAGAAGGTTGCAGGAGCACCATAAGAGTTCTGTGTCAGCCACGCTGCCCCTGGGGCCCAGCTCTGGGAGCCATGTGGGAGCCCTGTGACCTCCTGTCCCCGCAGCGCCTACATCGACAAAGCGAGTGACACGGCCGAGCAGGTGATCCTCATCGACAGCCAGCTCAACTCCCCCGAGGGACTGGCCATCGACTGGGTCCATAAGAACATCTACTGGACAGACTCTGGAAACAAGACCATCTCAGTAGCCACTGCAGATGGAAATAAGAGGAGGACACTATTCAACAGTGACCTCAGCGAGCCCAGAGCCATTGCTGTGGATCCCACACAGAGGTAGGTGTGCACATCCCAAACACCCCCCCTGCCAACAGACACATTCCAGTCACAAACCTGGGGGTAGTTCTCATCTCATCAGGACTTCAGATGCCCTTTAAGATGCACCCTGCAATAGGACTGTGGAGATGCTTTAACTAGCCCTTGGCAAGGTCCTGCTGTTAAAGTCAGTTCAGGGCCATATCATGTGTTCAATGCGCCTGAGCTGGTCTGTGTGGGAAATGAAGTCAGTCTGACTTGTGTTTGGGCTGTTTGGATGAATGAGTGCCAGGTACCTAACAGGCACAGCAGGAGAGTTTTCAGGGGTTAGTTACTGGGGTGAGATGCTGCATTTTGGTGCAAGTTTTGTGGCAGATTACTCAGTGGGAGAACTGCATGTTGTTCCACTGAAGGAATTAACTGCTGTACTAAGGAGAGAATCTTTAGCACCTCTTACTGCAATGAGCAGTGCAGGATTCTTAGCTGGAGTCCAGCTTATTGCTTTCTTACCTCTGCCTCTGTCAGGTTCATGTACTGGTCTGACTGGGGAGACAAAGCCAAGATCGAGAAGGCCGGTCTGAACGGCGTGGGGCGGCGGGTGCTGGTCACCGACAACATCGAGTGGCCCAACGGCATCACCCTGGGTAAGTGCCCAGCTCAGAGCTGCAGCACCCACTGGGGCTGAGGGAAATCTGCTTTTAGTGTTAAGTGGGAAAACAAAATTGTAAATGCTCAAAGGCACCTGCACACACAAATCCTAAACTGGTCAGTCAGTCACTGCTGCTCACAAACATGAGTTCCCTTATCTCAGCAGCACAGACAGGAAGTCTTGCTGTAGTCAGAACTCCATACTGCAGGAGCCTTGAGGTGCTTGTCATTGTGCTTTAAGGCAAAAGGAAATTTTGGGGAAGGATGCAGAGCTGTGACAACCCTTTAGGAGTCTGCAAAGCATTTGAATCCTTGGTGTTAAATGTCTCTGTACCCGGGCCTGTCTCAGGAGCAGTGTCAGGATCCTGCACTGGACTGAGGAATGGTGCACAGTGTCTCAGGGAGAGGGACAGGGCCTGCAGAGCCCATTCCCTGACACCATTCCCTGCCTGCCCAGCTGCTCAGGGTGAATGGAGCCCAGCAGAGGGCTGTGGTGGTTCTCACTGCCACACCAAACAGCAGAGTGGGAAGGAGGTTTCATGGAGCAGCAGGGAACATCCTGCTCTGGAGTGGGAGCTGTGTGTGTTTAACACCATGCCGATGTGAGGTTCTCTGCTTGGCTTTAAAACTGCTGGCTGCGGCAAGGATGGTGCCATTACATACTGCTGAAGTGCTACTGCTGTGAACAAATAACATTATCATTTAGTAATTAAGAAATTAATTAATGACTTGTTTAATTATATAACTGGTTTTGTTGGCTCTCATCAACTTGCATTCTGTTCAGTGAATCCCATCCAAAATAAGTGAATTTGCTCCAGAAAGAGGAATGCAGTTCTTAGCATTCTAAATATCCTTGGATCCTTTCCTCCCACTCTTACCTGCACCCTCCCCAGACCTGGCTGGTTGTGGTAGGACTGTCCCCACCAGCAGATTCCCCCAGCCTGCAGCATAAGAAGGGTTTCCTGCCCCAGGACTCTTCACTGTAAATGTGTGAATCTCACAGCTCCTTCAGAGAGGTGTTTCATTGGAATCTCAGTAGTTGTTCTTCAGCAAGAAGCCAAGGCCTGAACAACCTTGGGAGGGATGAAGTGTCTCACTCAGGCACTGATGGAGAGAATCTGGGAAGCCCAAACTGCTGCTTCCCTGCTGCTCCTGGTAACAAAAGAACCTCATTGTACAAGGCTGTCAGTCAGGCATTCCCCACACACACAGAGCAGAATGTTCCTCCTTTTTAATGTTATTTTTAGGGTCTTATCCCAGCATATCTGGGCACTGATTCAAAATCAGAACTAGTGTTAAAAAAAAAGAGTCCCAATAATAAAGAGATTAGTCATGCTGCCAGCAGGAAAAACATGCTGGGCAAGAGCAAAAGAGTTGCAAGAGCTGTGTGTAATTTTGCTTCATTGTGTTTTACTTTCCAGATTTGCTGAATCGGCGTCTCTACTGGGTAGATTCCAAATTGCATTCACTGTCCTGCATTGATTTCAATGGCAGCAACAGAAAAGTTCTGATCTCCTCTGTGGATGATCTGAGCCATCCTTTTGGCCTGGCAGTGTTTGAGGTAAGAGTGGAAAACAGATGCAGAACAGACTGGAGCTTGCAAGAGGTCTCAGAGCTCTTCTTGATTAAAAGTTCTGCCTTTTGCCCAGCACAGAGCTCAGTGAGGGCAGCTGCTGCTATAGAAACCGATTAACCTCGTGTGGGTTCAGCAGGGAAATTGGTTTTTAAAGCCTTTAATCAAGAGCAAAGTGTTATCTCATGCTTTTACCTAATGCAGCACCAGTGCATTAAATGATCAGGAGAACAAAGGCTTCAACTTTGGCATTCACTGTAGGTAAGTCTCAGCAGAGAAAGGTCCAGTTGGTGTCTGGCTCAGGAAAACCCTCATCCTTAAATCCCTTATTCCTCCTATGTGAAGTGTGTGATATCTGGGCATCTAACTTTGGGCATAGGTTTCTCCAGGTCATTGTTGCTCTTTAGTGCTATCCCCATCAGCAGCATTTGGAAGGATCTCTTGGGTTATTCCACCTCTCTCCATCCTTCCTGGTATGAATGGCTGTGTAGTATAACAGATCACTTTTGCTTTTGCTAAGCTGCCCTTGTTGTCCAGCAGTGTGGCTTTCCTTAAGGAAATACACATGGGTTTAGGAGGCAGCAGCACACACAGATGACCAAGCAATTAAACTGCATGGTAATAATATGATTCCTGGGTATCTCTTCCACGCGTAGTTCTGTATCTTCAGGCATAGTATGCCACACAAAAGATAGTAATATAAAAGAGAAATAGGTGCTCTAGGCACTAGCCTCTTCACAGAGACCTGTTTAATGCAGATCTTACCTTAGGAAAGGAGGAAAAAATCAGCAAGGTAACAAATGTTTCTAGTACAGAGTGTACTCCTTTGCTGATGATCTACCCCAGCTTACAAAGAAAAAGCAGTTCAGAAACAACACAGACACAACTTGTCTGTACCTTACCAAATTTCTGCTCCCTCACCTCAGTCTCAGAGCTACTCAAAATTACACAGCACATTGTAAACTCATAGGAGTGCTGGACTTTTGAACATTGTCCAAAATAGAAAAAAGCTGCAGACAGAAGTAGCATGAACAGAAGGTGCCCCAAGGTAGGAAGATGGTGCACTGACTCTGTGACTGCTGGAGTTTAATCCAACTTGAGCAGGATTTGAGCAGGCCAGGTCAGGAATCTGTGCATTCCCTGCAGGACAGAGTGTTCTGGACTGACCTGGAGAATGAGGCCATCTTCAGTGCAAACAGGCTCAATGGCTCGGACATCTCCATTCTGGCAGAGAATCTCAATAACCCTCATGACATCGTGGTGTTCCATGAATTAAAGCAGCCCAAAGGTAAGAGGTGTCCTCAGGATGTCATGGCCCTGAATCAGGTTTGTTTGAGCTGCCAAATGAAATGCTCCCTGATGGTTCTTGATGAGAGAGAATGCACAGGTAATAATGGGAAATCAATGCCTAATGTTTGAAGTTCCTGCATAATTAATTCAGCAGTAGCAGTATTGAAGAATCTGCAATTTGCTAATAGCTGTTTAATTAGCATCTTTGATAACAGTGAGTTACTCTTGTCACTGTGATGCTTCCCATTCATTATGCATTTGGGAAGTTTTTATAGCACTTTGTAAGGTTCCACTCTACCATACAAACTGTAAAGCTGCTTAAGCAGCCTGATAAATTGAGGTAGGGAGTGGGAGAAGGATCTGATATTTCTTTGCCAAGGGTAGAAAATAAATTATTAGAAAAATAACTTGTCTTTTCTTCCATCCTTGAACAGCTCCAGATTCCTGTGAGCTCAGCCCCCAGCCAAACGGAGGCTGTGACTACTTGTGTCTTCCTGCACCTCAGATCTCGCCCCATTCCCCCAAGTACACGTGTGCCTGTCCCGACAATATGTGGCTGGGTCCTGACATGAAAAAATGTTACAAAGGTAAACACAATCACATCTCCATTTCACTGTCCCAACAAAATCATACTCACAGTGAATATATTTCCTGATTGTGAAAACACAACCACCAACTTCTGTGTTCCACTTCTTGCTGCCCTCTGAGCACAGCAGCACTGTGGTGTCCTTGTTGAAAGCTTGCTTATTTTGGACAGCTTAACCAGAAAAAGATACAGCAGGAAGGGGGGAAAAAGGCTAGGGACCAGCACTAGAAGTGTGAATAGAGAATAAACCCTGAAAATTGATTACTCATATATTGATATATTGATTATGTAATATATATATTCAATTTGTACTTATATATCTATTTAAGTATCTATATATCTATCTATAGAGATACCAGGTCTGAAGAGGACACAGTTGTTGCTGATATATCCTGAAGAGACGAGTGGCTTCACTGTAGTTTCTCCTAACATGCAATGAGTTCCTGGTACAAATCCAGAATCTTAGGAGGTTTTCAAAAGCCCCCAAGTTTGTGAACATCTTAGCTACCTTCCATACAGACTGCTTTTTTTATCAGTATCAATTAATCGAACTTGACTTCAGGAAATAATTTCTGTAGCTTTAGGCAGAGTGCTGTCAATAGTTTGACTACCTGGGAAATAGAATTGGAATTTAGTTTCTGTTTCTCTTCATTAAACATAACAATCCTTTCTAGATTTATATCACCATTTGTGATTTGTTTGGTGCACTTGCTCTAACCAAATTTCATTGCTGCTCTTGGTTTTCAGACCTTCCAACCACTGCAACTCCTGTAGTGGTTTCCACAACCACAGCGTTCCATGCTGACGGCACCACGACCATCGCCGCTGTACCTGGCAGTGCCAATGACACCACTGGAGTTGTCCCCAAAGCTCTACCAGAAGCTACAATCACCACCCCAAGCCTTCATTTACCTTCCACCACATCCATCCTGATAGACTCTGAGATGACCACTGGAAACAGCAATTTGTCACAGCACTGTAAGAGAATGAAATTTCTTTCCTTCTCCTATATCCCAGCTCCTCATGCACTGGCAGGAGACTGAATGTCTGAATTGCAGAGGGATCAGGTGCAGGCACACCCTGGTGCACAGCAGGAGACATCAGCTCCTCTCTCTGCAGGCACCTGGGCTGTGATGGCTGCTCTAATTCCTGTCACTTGGCATGTCAAGGAACTTATATCATATTTTATCCAAGGCACATAAACAGCCCTGAGAGTTCACATCAACCCTTGCCTTGTGCCCAGTACTGACTCATCCCAGCTTCAGCGCTGCAGACAGTAGAATGGATCATTCTGCAGGTGCTTCACCTATTTTAATTGTTTAATTATTAATGTGATCCAGCACAAGTTCTGGGTGAAAAATTCCTCCTGTGCATCTTTAGTGCTGCTGGACATATGGAATCACTGCAGCCCAAGACAAGCTGCCTCTGGTTTGTGTGGCCGTGCTTGGCATGTTAATGTGGCCTCATCATGACACAGGTTTGAAGTTTTGCATTATTTATCAGAAGAGCATCCCAGTGGAGAGCACTAATAGGCTCTCCTCAATGCAACACCAGCCTCAATCTCAGAGCTAACAGGCAATCCCTCCAGGTCCTGCTGCCAAGGCAAAGCAGAAAGGCTGAACTGCTATTAAAAAAAAAAAAATTCCAGTCCAGAGAGAAGATTTTGCTCTGCAAGACCTGAAACAGACATGTATGTTTAAAACCAGTGAAATGCTGTTTTCCCCCAACTGTTTCACTGTTTCCATTACATCTGGAAAGCAGCAATACACCACTCCTGTCTGTAGAACTGTGCTGCATGGGGAAAGCACAATCCAATGGCTAAAATGTGTTCAGTTCTCTTTGTGCAAGTTTCTTTCAAATGCATTAATTACCTTTTTAATAAGCCTTAGAAGCAAAGTGCTTTTATTGTCCACTTTAGAAATGGTGTGGTTTTTTATTAAGTAAATAACTATGTAATGGAACAGCCTGCCACAAGGAAGTATTTAAAAGTTGCATGAATTAGTGTATCAAAAGTACAGTTAGTTCCTCCTCTTGCAACTCCTGATATTTTAGCAAAAGTGGATTTTCTCTACTGATACCCTATATGAGAGCTCAGAGCAAACATTTTAAAGTATAGAACTTGAAAGGTGATATTGAATTTTTTTATTTATATTTTCCTGTAATTGCTTTTTTCTAAGTGCAGTATTGAGTTTTGGGATCATTCTTGCATGCTGGGGCAGGCTGCAGCAATGAGGGATAGATGTGTTCACTAACTCCTTAGCTATAAATAATAAAAAAGGAAAAAATTAAACAGAGAAGCTGTGTAGATGGCTTTGAACTACATTCTTTTTCTGACAGCTCAATAAGTCATTTATTGTGTCAGTACTAGAAAGTGTTCTGTTGTGGATATTTAGGAATGCTCTTCACCATCCCCTGATGTGTGCACGGCATTTCCATTAAATGTCAGGTTTTTCAAACTGGCCTCCTTTTTTTGTGTGAAAATCAGAGGCCCAAGCACAGTCACCCATTTCTGGTCAGGGCTGCTCTGGCATCCTTGGAGGCTGGAGTGTGTCCCTTCAGTGGCCTGGAGCTCTGGTGTCCCTGTCCCCTGGTGAGGCAGCAGCACTGCAGGGACCTCATTCCTCAGGAGAAGGAGCTCAGCTCAGCCCTGATCCCTGTGTGCTGCTCAGTGTCACCTGAATAATTTTATTATGAAACTTTTTGTAAATTCTTTAATTGCAAAAGCTTTCTGATGGGCAGAACAGCACAGGTACTAACAGAAAACATTCCTTAAAAGCAGCAAATGAATTAAAATGATCAGAACACTTCTGTAATTACAGATGCAAATGATGATGAAGGCTTTGGTTCAACTGTGACAGCAGCTGTGATTGGGATTGTCATTCCTGTGGGTAAGCAGATTGGATTTAACCTTTGAAGAAGTTCAGCAAAATGCAATACCAAAATACTGTATTTATCACGGTAATTACACTTTTCCAGTTTTCATTGATAGGGTGGGGAAGAGTACAGGAACTGCTGAACTGGGGAACAGTAGCCCAGCTGTGAGAAAATGTTCTGAGGATGGCTGCCAACATGGGAACATCCCAGCAGGTCCATCCTGCCTAACAGCCCTTTGTGTCCCCTCTCCTCAGTGGTCATTGGCTTGCTGTGCATGGGGGGATACCTCATCTGGAGAAACTGGAAACGGAAGAATACCAAAAGCATGAACTTTGATAATCCAGTTTATAGGAAGACAACAGAAGAGGAAGATGAAGACGAAATCCACATTGGGCGAACTGCCCAAATTGGACACGTGTACCCAGCAGTAAGTACCTGAGGAGATGGCTGCTGGAGAATATTAATGCTGTTGAGAGTTCCAATAGAGAATTTGGATTGGTGTTATTTATTTGCCACATAATGACAAAAACCAGAACCTCTTTAGTGTCATTGATTAGGCAGAAGCTTAGACTTCTGGCAGCCCCTGCAGTTGTCTTAGAATGCAGTGCTCTGGATCAGATACTCAGTTCAAATGAAGAATGATTGTCCTAATCAAGGTACCAATCTGACAAATGTAAAGCTCCCTCAAGAGCCACCTCAGGATGGGACAGGTGATTCCTCATCCCCTACTGGATTCTGTTTTATCTGTGCTTAGGCTGCTACCACGTGTCCAAACTATCCTAAGGATAAATTCAGTTTCTCTACATACCAGGGAGAATATTTCTCTATAGTAACAGTATAAAGAAAAGGCACACTCCTCACAAGGAGAAGTGAGTGAGGTTCTGTAAGAAGTTAAGGAAAAGGATCCTCCCTCACAGCAGCATCCCTGGGGAGAGGAGCACTGGCAGATATAAGTGCATTGTGTTTTCAGAAGAGAGCAGGAAGATGCAGAGTAATAAGTGAAGGCAGTACAGCTCCTGCAGGCAGGTGGGTGGATAATGTCCTCTATGATCTAAAGGTCCCCCACAAGATCACACTGGAGAAAGTGCCATCCCTTACAAGGAATTTTATCCAATATACACGGACAGGAAACTTCCCAGCACCTCTTTAGTAACACCTGAGCAAATGACCTCATTTGGGGAGGAAAAAAAAATCACAATCTAAAATGACCAATACAGTAGGGACAGCCATGAGAGCTCTAACAAGAAATACAAGTTAGCACCAGTATCACAGTTCACAAGAGTGTGTTTTTCCCTCCCCAGCGTGTAGCATTAAGCTTAGAAGATGATGGGTTGCCATGAGGATGAAGATGCTGCTCCAATCATCTGAACACTGAACAAATCTGCTTTGGATCACAGAACCTGCTTCTTCTTTTTGGTCATTATTTATGTTGCAGAAGGGTAACCACAAAGTTATAATGAACTGCAAACATCCAAAGGATGTGAGAGTTTTGTATGTATAATCTTTTATACACATTTTAACTTGTTGCACTACCCATTTGTGATAGTGAATAAGCAACAGCTGAGCTACTAACTCAATGTACATAACCAGCCAGGCTGAAGGTTCAGTAGCTATTGCTTTATTTTAAGACTATATTTATAGATATTTTGTAAATATGTTGAATATGCTTTGTGGCTATCCATCAACATAAGTAAAATAAATTCTGTACAGGCAGTTTAGAAATATTTATTAACAAAGTCTGGATTATAAGATCTGTTCTGTAAATATAGTAGAGGGGTGAGAGTATTTATTTTTTGTATGTTTGGCTTGCTGTGCATAGATTATCTGTGTATATATCTATCTGGATGAGATAGATATATAGGCATATAAATATATACATATATATAAATATATATACATATATTTTAAAACTACTAGCCTACATTTATGAAAATTAGGAATAATTGAATTTTTACAGGATGTTTGGGAAGTTTGCTTTGAAATCTAAAGACACTATGTAAGAAAGAGCTGTAGTGTAAGATAGCTGACCAGTGAAGCACTCCTAACAAACATCTCCTGATTTCCATCCTGGTTCTTAAGGGCTGCTTGTACATTTTCCAGTCTATCCATGAAGAATCCATGCAGTGCATTAAACTGGAGAGCTATTGCCTACAGCATTTCAGTCAGGAGGAACTCCTACAGCACCCGGGGTTTTGTGCTGTATTGTTGCTTTTTTACAGCTTGGTACAAATCTGATTTGGTTTTTGTTTGTTTGTTTCTAGATGTAAATTTAAATGCTTTTCCACACTGGGAATCTTGCATCTCTTAAATCAGCTCAGAATTAACAGAAACAAAGATTTAGCCATATATTTCCACACTCCCAAGTGAGCACTCTCCCTGGTTCATCAGGAAAATAGCACAATAACAAAAGTCACTTCCTTCCCTCCTTGCCCTTGTCCCCTGCTCACACTGATAAAAAACCCAATTTTGGGAGCTGCTGTGGCACACACAGAACTCTTCCCAAGTCCTGCCCATGAAACCAGCTGCCCTTTGGCTGGGTCATCCTGCGCCTGGCAGGAAAAACACTTGATTTTTCTCATCCCATTCTATAGGATTTCCTGGGAATTCTGTGGGAACTGAATACACTTACCTCCCACTGCATAATGGACTAGTACCTCCCTGAACTGTACCAAATCCTAGAGAAATCTTCCTCATGTTTTTATGTCAGTCCAAGCTTTTGTATTTGAGTGAGTAGAAGAAACTCAGGCTGAGTAGGTTTGGAGGTTTTTGTCCTTTTTTTTTCCTTTTAGAATAAATTTACAGAATAATGTGAGCTGGAAGCTGATTCTTGACTAAGAGAAGAACAAAAGTGTTTAAAGCCCTGGTATGCATTACAGACATAATCCATACTCTCAAATGCCTCATGGCCTGCATAGACTACACAGAAGTAATCAAGCATCCTTCTATTCCAAATTTTAGATTTTAAGGCAGTGACAACATGAGTGAGATATCCCATTATTGTTTTAAGGTATGAAGCTCTCTTTCTATAAATCCATGCACTGTGTGCATGAAGAAAAAAGCTGAGAAAGGCTGTATGTGATAACACTGTAACTAACAGACGAATGTAAATATATATGAAAGTTCTACAGTTTTGATACTTTTTTAAGAACACACAAACAAACCTGTACAAACCACGTGTAAAAGGCTGCAGGTTTTTTCAAACCATTGTAAATGAACTCAATGTGCAGTGCTGATTTCAACCTTTACAGATTTATAACTACTGAGAAGTCAAACACCAAATTTGTTTTTTAAGAGTTAATTATTTTAAATAATGGTTCAGATTGGTAGGGTGATATTTAACATTGTAATCATTTCTGCTCTGTCTTGTCATACTGAAGTTCTGTTAGAGTAAGTTCTTGCTTGGTGCCTTTTGTGTTTCAGTTCTTACCTTGCAGACAAAAGGCCCAGGCAGGGGCGGGGGGGGGCTCTGTGTAACACTTGCTGTACTGGAAACCAAATGAACACGTTTGTAAAACAGTGCACTGTTTCTATAGAAAGATTAAATTTTTTTATCTGGGATTACTGAACTAATTACTTCATGGTGTCTGAAATGGGACTGTATCATACTGTGGTCTGAGTTTTCCCTGACTCTTAACTGCCCAAATCCAGAGTGGGATTTGGGAGCAGTGCTGTGTAAGCAGCCTGTCCAGCTGCAGTGTCACAGCAGCAGCACTGGGGACAGTTCATGTTCCACAACAGAGCACTTTGTTCTGAAGTCCCTTTTCCTGCCACATTGGTGTTGGTCATCTGCAAATCACATGGCAAACAGCACCAGCTTCATTTCCTTGACTCCCTGATGTAACTGAGTAAAATCTCCGTGGTACAAGTACACCAGGCCTTACCCAGAGTGAGAAAATGTCCCAGAACTGAACAGTCCCCACAACACAACTGGTGCAGTTTTTCACCTGAACTATTACATGCTGGCCTATTCAACAACTAATTGCCAGTGACTCAGTTTCTTCTTGGAGCTTTTAGTTAAAACACCTACACAAGCTGCAAAACTCCTTAGAGCCACACTTATGCCATCTTGGAAAAATGACAGAAATACTGCTGTTCTTGGAATCTCAAGAGGCAGACTCAACTTCTTTTCTTTTAAACATACAAACAGTCCCTCCAATAAAGCTGGAAAAATGTTCAGGTACTGGAAGTAGAACAATAATTTTGGCTGGACACATAAGTGACTCAGAACTAAACACACTGTTAGCTTGCTCTCCTCTGACTCCTGAAAAAATGAAATCCTGGATAATACAACACAATTCAACACTCCACAACCTTTCCCCACTGCATGTTGTTCACTTGGAAGCAGTACCTTTATTGAAATTCTCTTTCAGTCAATTCTTAGTCCCAGAGGAAGCAGCCAAGCAGGTAAAACTTTTCAAGCACAAAGAGTTATTACCAAACTAATATGGACTGATATACTGGTAAATATCAGTGGTTTAGTTTTCTATCTAACTGAAAATAGGCTGTTTCTTACTTCAAAACATTCTTCCCTTTCAGTTAAGTATTTTAGCAAAGTAATATGGTAAAAAATAGAAAAAGTGAAACAACAACAAAATTCTCTCCAGGCCTAAACAGCAAGGACAGCACAAAAGAAAATTGAAAGAGCCTCATAAGAGTTCCAAACCTACCTGGGCATTAAGGTATGCCTCCCAAAACAATTTCCTTTTTAAATTATTTCTGCTGTATTAGCAATAATTTTTTTGTTGTTGTTTCACTTCTTACACACAGTAACTGTACAGTCTGAGTTAATCCACACCAACTGCAGTTAAGATGCTCTGTGGACTACAGGGACTCATCTCTGTCCCTCAGTGTTTATGTAACACATGTAACTCAGTCACCTTTCTACCTTCTGCAGGAATATGTGTGCTCATTTCCTTACACTCTTTTTTTCTCCATCAAACCAGCTCTTTAACTTTGGGAAACACTTAAATCTCTCTTCCGAATTACCATCCTTGCCTTGAAGCAGGGGCCTACAGCCATAGGCTGTGAGCTCTGTCACTGCTCCAGTGCAGGCATTTACAGAGTGGTGCCACTTCCAGCTGTCTCCTAAGTGCACACATTTCCTCTGCTGTCCCCTCCTGAGAGTGGCAGTGACAGAAGGCCTTTGGTGGGCAAATGGCATCCAGGCAGGGTAAACCCACCAACCCCAGAAGAGAAAAATGGGGGGGCTCACTTTCTACAGAGACCAAACTGGCTCTTCTCAGACAGATGAAATGAGCCTGGCCAAGTCTGCCAGGGAACTGGCATTACACCCCAGGGAATGAACTGAGCCCCCTTGTTTTACTTGTATGGCTTTGAGCACTGACTCCCCAGCCAAGACACCAATCTCAGAGTCCAGTTTTACACAGATAAAGATGAACTTGTGGCTTTTGCTATCACAGCAGCAGAGACTATGACACAAAGCATCAGCTTCACAACAGATCACCTCCCAGAGTGTCCCCAGAAGGTGGCCTGTGTGTCTCAGGGTGCTGAATGTGCATTTCTGATCCCAACTTCCAGAAGAAGCCAATGAGCACCAGTCCAGGCTGAGTCCTCAGTTTTACAGGAGGGCAGTAATGCTAACCTGTATCTGCACCTGTAATCAGCAAGCAGAATGAGAATTAACAGGCTTTAAAAAATCATACTCCTGTTGCAAATTATTTGCAGCATTCAGATCTCTCCATGTACCTCAGTGGGAGAACATTTCCTGATGGGATTAGCCACAGCTGCCTGCTAAATTCCCCATGCTATCAAGGAAACCACTGTAATCTTGCCAGTGGTGATAAGGCAGTGCCTGAGCAGGGAGCTGAAGTTATGGCAGTGAAACAAGCAAATCTCCCTGATAGTCTGATAGGCCCTGCCTGGCTTCAAGGACAATGTACACAGGATTACAGAAGGCTGGACTGATCATTTTGTCTTCACATCAGTTCAGTTCTTCAGCCCTTGCCTAGAGGCTACAAAGTCAGGTAGAAGAGGAGAGGTTTTAGCTGAAGTTCTTGGCCAGGCACAACTGAGGCCAAATAGCAAAGACATTCCACATTACCCTATTCAGGACTTTATCTTCTGAGCCTGCCAATCAGGGAATTAATTAGTTCTACCTACAGTAATTTATTTTCATGCATATATTTCCCCACTGGGGCTCAGCTAAAAGCACATACATTACTTTAATTCAAACCATTACACATAAAAGATTATGGAAAGCCTTATAAACACACATTCAATAAAAATCCCTGAATCTACATATTTTACTAATAAGGCACAGACCTAAATAAGTTCTAAGCCAAGAGAACACCTTGAAATGATGCTTAGAAGATAAACAATACTTGGAAGGTAATATTTAGGACTAAGCTTCATTGACAGAAATTTTCTTATATAGGCTAAAGTTGACTTCTAGACTTCCTGCAATGAAAAGCTGACTCAAAATCATTGGAAATTGACATTATTTTTAGCAATATCTAAAAATGGGTGTCACATTCAAAAGCCTTTCCTCATGAAATGACTTCATATTTCTTTGATACTAAAGGCATCAGTGGCAATAAAAGTCATGAAGTTAATAATAAAAACTTTCTCAATCATATCAGTGGCTGGCAGCCTGTAGAGGAGCAGGTGAGGTTAAGAGAATCTCTGGCTATAGAGGTCTTTGCAGGAAAAGCCAAATTAAAACCTTTTCTTGCCCTTCTGGAGTTCAGTTGACACGAGCCCTATCCCAGTGTGGTGAGGCATGAACTCTCCAAATTACATCTCTCCTTGTGTCTTGCTTTTTTCTTTTTTTAAAGGTGATTTAAGAACTATCCATACAGACTCTAATAATGAAAACCTACTTTCTCTCCTATAGACTAAGAGACAAAACCAAGGGCTTGGCTCACAATCCCCCAGGATTACACTTACAGTTGTTCCCTTGCCTTGGCTATGGCTCTGCCCAGGATATAAATAAGCAGTGGTGCTTTAATCATTACAACTTACAGCACAATCACCAAATACAGAACATTTTGGTGTTTTCTTCAGTCATGTTATCAGTTTACAGAAGCTCACAGAGCTACAATATTTGCTGCATAGAGAGGTTGCAGCTTGTCCATCCCTGGAAGTGTTCAAGGCCAAGTTGGAATATCCTGCTGTGGTGGAAGGCACCCCTGCCCATGGCAGGAGGTTGGAACTGGATGATCTTAAAGGTTCTTTCCAACCCAAACCATGCTATGATTCCATTAATATGGCACCAAAATGATTAAACTAGAGAACATATGATATTCAAAGTATGATCACTGGCCTAGAATAGACTCTAAGTAATACAAATATACACAGCTAGGGATGCACCCCAAGCCTGATTTATACACAACCAAAGACATGGGCCATCTGCAGACCTAGATAAATTAATTGAGAAGCTGTGACAGGACCATATGATGATGATGTGTTGTTTGTAACACATTACTCTGGACTTTCAGCTACACTATGCCAGGAATTATGTTACAGTTATGGTTTCCCATAGCAACAGGATATATGGGACAAACTGCTCAGGAAAACCCAGCTGACAGGAGCTGCATCTCCCCTGCTGAGCCAAGCCAGGTGTTTGCCTTGCTTTTCAGGAAAGTGAAACCCAGCTCCTCCATGTGCACCTGAAATACTTCTCAAATTTAGTCAAAATGTACCCCTTTTAAAGCAGCTGGTATTTTACCACTCCCACACTGCTTCAGACCCTGCAGATGAGCCTGGTCATCCCAAAGAACAATGGACAAAACCCACTAAACTTGCTGTCATTAATTTAGTAAGTCTTGTGCACAGGACTGTGTTTACAAAGTCCCTGTCACTTACCACTGTCCCTGCAGTGACCACACAGAGCAGCTCTGCACTGACCAGGCCTCAAACGTGACTGCCCAGCAGAGCACTGCAGGTAACACCAATGGCTGTGTGCAGATCTCTGCTACCTGACCCAATAATCCAGTGGCACACAGAAATCACTTCCTCTTGGGAGTTCTCACCTTCCAGAGCAGGTGGGCACTTGGCAAATCCACCCCCCAAAATTGCAAGGGGCAGGGATTGGCCAGGGGAGCAAAGTGGAGCTTTCTGGAGGGAGCACAAACAGCACAACTTCAAACACCTGCTCACACCTTGGCCAAAACACAAACACAAATCAGCATTTGTACTTAATGTGATGCAGAATTCTCTCCCTCTTCCCTCAGGGACCTGTGTGCCATCCGTGTGACCTACACAGGCAGGCTGCAAAGGGTTCAATTTAATCCTAAGTACTGGAGCAGCACCTCCTAATGAGCAGGTATACAGAAGCCTTTTAACATAAATGAGTCACTTCAAGGCAAAAATCCTAATGAAGAGAACATAATTTGTAGTGTCAATAGCTATTAGTGCTATGAGGGCTCCAGAACACGGTGAGCTTTGATTTCATGTCTCCCTTTTAGAGCACACTCCACCTTCATAACAAGAACAAGGCCAAAGAGGAATAACCTTCAGGTGCTCCTGCAGATCAGGAGTCCACAGCCATACATTATTTTGATTACCATTCCCTCATTTGAGAAAAATCAACACAGTGCTATCAGAATATTTATGTCATCAGACCCAATGAATCTCCAACAAGATGTGAAATTATATTCATGAAGTATTAACTAATGCATTTTTGAGACTCTAGAGAGTACTTGTTTTCTGGGGCTACAGGGAATCCATATTTTCCAAATCAAGAAGAAATTTTACTGGGTGACACTGGTTTTATGCAATACCAGTTTTACCTCCTTACCCCCACCTCTGGAGCAGCAGGCTTCCAACATCTCCTCTTCTCCACCAACAGTTTTAGAAAGTAAATGCTGATCAAAGTGTGAAGTTTGCTTCCAGAGAGAGTGAGATGAACTGATAAGGGAGGAACATGAAATGGGAATGATCTGAGAGCAAGGGCAACGAGAAACAAAGGGCAGCTGGGATGGAACTGTGGGAGGGCAATGGCCCCAGCTGAGACTTATTCAGAAGACCTGATAATCCTCTAAGGAGGAATTTTAACCTCCAAGTGCATGCACACAGGTGCTGCTGACAAGAAACAGAACAACTATAAAGAAAAAATACAGAGGATAACTTTTCAGACATGAATTCATGTCAGCCTTTGGCACCTGATCATTAGTACCAGCACTGAGTATAAAGCAAAAATATTTGGCAGTTTGAAAATTGTGTTCACATGTAATTACTGTGCTGGCATTCACACATTCAACAAGAGGAGCAAAGAACTGCATGGTAATTTCTGATAAAAAGGCAACTCCACCAGCCCCTTCTTTACACTACTGTGACAACACAGGAAGACAAAGGTGATTACTTTCTTTTCTACCACTACCCTAAAATTAAGCCTTTCCCCACTGACACTCTTTTGGCTTAACACCTCTGATTTGATGAGCACATTGAAGTAATTTTTTTTTCAGCTCTTCTCTGGCCATCTCAAAGACTGCTGGATTAGAACTGAAGTAAGGCAAACAAGTCAGTGGTGAGCTGGCTGTACAGAAAATACAATTTCCTTAGCAGAAGAGTCACATAATAAATTTCTCATCAGACCTCCATATTTTTAAATATTGTCATCTTTCTTTCTTCCTCTATGCAAAAAACTCAGTCACTGCCTTCTACTGACACTTCATTTTGAGACAGAATGAAATTCACCCCCCTACAAAAACTACTTGAGTGGGCATCTCTTCAAGCCATTGTATAGTAAACAAAACCTGAAAAAAATCTATATGAACCTAAATTGCTTATCAGGCTAGCGCAGCCAAGTCATTAATGTTTCTGTAACCCAAATTAGACATATACAATCCTGTGTTGGCACCATTGATATACAGACTGCAGGACAAACTACCCAGCTGCAGCTGAGTTCACTTGGGACACGTAAAGTTGTGGGGGAAATGAAGGAAGAAAAAAATGCAAGAAAAGAAATTCAGCTTCAGCAGAAATAATGCAGTTTTAATGGACCATGGAATATCAGACACCAGCAAGAAGATGACCTTTTCTCCAGTACTGAAATAACAAAGAAATAGAACACAAAAGCTGATAAACCAACTTCAACTTTACAAAATCAATTTATGCGAAAATAAAAGAACAAAATCCATGACCTTTTCTTTACTATTAAATAAACCACATCCATCTCCTGAAGTCTTCTTTTTGAACAAAAGTTATTGCCTGACCTTTCTTATTCCACTGCAGGATGCAAAGTGACTGGATGATTTAAGTGATTTTAGCTCTTTTTTTCTTCCAAAATCAGAGGTTTGTGCCACCACAGAGAGGAAACTGTGCACATCTTCCCCAACCCCAAGACAGGAGCAGATTCTGTGGGCACCATCAGAAATCTGTGACACAGCAAAGACCCCACAGGCAGGGGCTGCAATAGGAGTGGGTATTTGGGCTGGAATTTGGGTGCCCATCCAAACCAGCCCTGTGCCTCCACAGCATCCTGCAGCAGACAAGTATCAGCTCAGGACCTGCACAATGAAGACTGTTAAAAGTGATATATGTTCATGGAATATTTTATCTAGTATATCAACACCAGGGTTATACACAGAACACTGGCATAATTTTGTATGCTATTCTCATAGAATCAGAAGCACAAAATACATTATCTGAAATTAACCTTTTCTGTGATGAGTTCTTGATAATTTACTGGATTCTCTACACAAACTGTTTTAGAAACACCATGAAATAAAAACATAATGTCAATGAATGGTAATTACATAATTAATGTAATGACAGTCTAAACATAATTTTACCTGTACTATTTCTCTTCTGGAAGCAATGCCCAAGTAGTGTTCAACAGATGGATGCTGCTGCCTGGGATAATGGCAAAATAGGTTTATTAAATGAAAATAGAAATTTGTTATTATTTCCAATCCTTTTAATCCCAAGAGCCATCTGTGGGCAAGGCCTTTTATTTGACACAGGAAAAAAGCATATGCAAGTGTATTTGCCTATGTGGAAATATATAACAATATATACATTAATTCCTGAGGCTGGCATCCACCAGTCTGTGTTAAAGTGCTGTCAATAAGGAACTGCTTGTGCAGCATCCCTGTGGTTTGACAGGAGGGACTCAGAGTAATCCTGACTGACTGAAAATCAGGAATAATTCCTTGAGAGAGACAAATCACTTTATCTTGAGAAATAACTCCCTGGCTTCTGGGAGGAGATTAGTGTTTTACAGCCAGTATCATCCTTTTCATCTTGGTTGGCTGGTTCTATTTCCTTATTTTTTTACTTTTAAATCACTAAAAAACTGCCAGTGATATGAACATGGAACAGAATCAACCTGATGGATCCTAGGGGCAGGAGAGCCACAGCAAAACAGAATCTTGAAAAAGATGACCAAGAACTCTCTGAGATCAGGGGAAAAGGACATGAGAACATCAAGACTGAGAATTGTGTCTCCTGGCTGTAAAATAATAATGCTGAAAGCCCAGAATCTGAGATTATATGGCCTCATGCAGTATGGAAGGGACAGTTTTCTGCCAGAAACCCCAGAGAAGAGGGGGAGAGACTAAAGGCTGGTACACTCAGAGCTGAAGAATGAAGAGCATTAATGAACAATGAGGATCAGTGATGATGTTAATTTCAGGACCTGCCCATCTCTTGCTTCCAAGAGCTGTGAGACCCCTGAACAAAAGCCATGGGGTTCTGTGGAAAGGAACATTTACTGATAAAACAATCTTTCTCTGGATAACGAAAAAAAGGAGATTGCCATGGCAACCCTGAATGAATTCAGCACATCACCTGTGCATGAAGTCTGTCTGCAAGGACTCTTGAAAGCTGAGGGTTTGCTTCTCACTTGGGATCCCTCACAATTGTACAAGGCTTTTAAAAATAAGGATTGCACAGGAAATGGATGGGACTCCTGCATCAACAGATCAAAGCCTGCTCAAAGGCACAATTATCTATGTAAAAGGAAAGCAATGTAATTTTCTTGACAAAGTTTTCAAATTACTAAAGATTGGAGAGTCTGATGCATGCAGGGGACAAGCAAGGCTGGAAGTCTTCTGTGGGAAGGCAGATGTGCCTCAGGTGTTTCCCTTTTTTACTAATGAAGCCTGATGCTTGGATTTCCTCACTTACTACACAAGTTTCTTTCTTTATAGAATAAGGGATAAGAAAAAACTCAAATATTGGAATTAAATACATTGGAAAAACTTGTGTGTTAGACATGATGACAAGCCTGAAAAGAAATGCAAAACCAATTAAAAAGTACACAGGTTAAAATGTTAGAAATAAATAAATAAGATTCCATTTAACTTTTTGTCAAAGTGTAGCAGAGAACATGAGGCCCACTTAGAGCAGCATAAACCTGCCTAAAGGTAACATCTAAAAGTTTCACCTCTGTAAAGCTTATGAAATCGTGCTGTGTCAGAAGGTTCTACAGAGCTTGGATTTAAAAAACAAACAAACAAACAAACTTGGTAAAGCATTTCAAATAAAAGAAAAAAAAAACATAGAACAATGTTTATTGAAGGTAAAGCAAGGCCACATGGAAGTAAAGAGAAGTTTCTTTGTAGCCCTTGTCTGAAGTACCATCTCAAGCAGCTCAGCACAACCAGAATGACATTCCAATCAAGGAGGTAAAATGTCCAACACTCCTTTGTTTATTTCCACATTTATGGAGACATAACTCACCTCTACAGGAAGGTCATGGGCTGAAGGCTGAATAAACACCTGTGCTCACTCCCTGCCACCAGGGAAACCTTTAAAGGGTCTGGCAGATTTGTTTAAATAAAATCAGTTTACTCAGAAATACATGACTGGAATACAGCACTTGGTTAATGTCAAAACGAAGAGCCTGAAACATGCAGTGACATCAAATAATCAAATACCTCTTTCTTATGTAGTTCTTGGGAACTACTTAGAGGAAAATTCACAAAGGCTAATTTCAGTCTAAATGTGCAGATTCTTCTTCAGAAGCAACCACTGGAGACAAGCTCCCCCACACCAGCCCTCATAACTATCTTTGTAAAACCTTGAAGTGAGAATTAACACACATCTATTTTTAAATAAGAGCAGATCCTATTTTGCGTAAGTTCAAGACACAGTCCTACCCTGAAAAACAAATAAACCATTTAAATAAGTCATATTTGTTTTCCTAAATTATTTGTGGCAATAAACTCTAAAGAGTTGGATTCACCAGAACTGAACTCCAGATACTCCTCTCAGCTCTCACACACCACTGCGCCCCAACTTCAGCCTTGCCAAACCTGCAGACTCAGATGGGGGCTGAGTTTTTAAATGAGAAAGTCAATTACATTATAAACTTGCATTTGACACAAAAACGATCTGTAGAGAAAGCAGGGAATCAAAATCAATCAAAACCAAAAAGCTTCCTTAAAACTCACACAAATATTCCCATGGGAGAGCTGATCTTGTCTGAGGGCAGGGGGCTGAACACAGCAACAATGACAGACCCTTCCAGTCCTGCTTTCAATTAATTCCCACAAATCTTCCTCCTTTTCAGACACACATTTGCACCCAGGAGTCCATGCTAGGCTTAGGATTTGGTTCTTCTAATACAGAAGTCAATAGAGCCCATTTTTGTTTACTAAGTCGTGACCAGTGAGAGCTGCCTTGAGAGCAAACAGGGCCCTGCAGTCAATAAGCAGCCGCAGCAGCAGGGCCCTGTGGGCACAGCCTCACCTCACAGTAATAACGTTGTTTTACTTGGCACAAAACAACAAATGCTCCTTCTTACAGAGGTGTATTTTTAACCGAGTAGAGGAAACTTACCCATATTGCAATTTCAAAGTACAAACTCTGGTAAATAGTACATTAAAGTGCCAAGCTTAGGGTTAACACAGCACCCCCAGTTTGTCTCAGCAGGCACAGCACACTGCTGACTCAGCTGGATTTTCATGCTCATTATCTCTCACACAATGCAGAGCCAAAGGAATTCACATTCTTCAAAACCAGAACAAAACTCTCTTCACAGCAAGTAAAGACATAACACAAGCATAACAAGGATCTATGTGCAAAGTCAAGCTCCACACCATGGAGAACGTTAAATGCTATGGAACACATTTTAAAGTATTTTAGGGGTTTTTTAACTTTCAGAGATTATATTGTCTTAACTTTCCTCAGCCAAAGCAGTTTCTTTGATAGGGGAATCAGTAAGAATTAAAGCCTCTGCAGACACAAGGAAAAAGAGTTGTATAAAATTCTCTATGTTTGGAACACTGTTTCACAAGTTACAGACATGGAAAGATAGCAGAAAACAACCTGATTTATTTGCAATCTGTGAACAAATTCTGTCACCCAGTTCTCCAAAGTGTTCAACATTTCTAGTGAAGAGAATAAAATAGTAGAAATACAACTATTTCAAGAAACAATCACAAGTCTTGCAATGTTAAAACCAACTTAAATTATGGATCCAAAGTAGGTTGATTCATTCAAGCCATCTGCTCTTTTATTGACATGAGAAAAAACCCCAAATAAATAGAAATATTCAGAGCATGTTTATCTGATTTCTCCCACTTTTCCAAGTCCCACAGATACCTGCTCCCCATAGGTCAGAGGAGAAAATAATGTAAATTTTGTTCTTCTTCAAAAACAAACAAAAAAACCCCTAACCCAAACCCATTATAAACCAGTACCAGTATTAAGATTCCATATGCATATTGTTACATTACAGTCCTTCTATCATATGTAAAGTAATGCTAAAAATGTGTGTTTATAGAGATATTTTCTTCAGAGGCAGAACAACCACTGTTTACACACGCTTTTAAGCAGAATGAAAAGAACTACAGCACACACATTTTGCCTTTCACAAACACATACTTAAGCCAATGCATTCAAGCAGAGCATGTTTGGGATTGTGAATGTGTCAAGATAACCCAAACAACACTGGCAGCAATTCTTTACCCATTGCATCACCCTCAAACATGATAGTTATTTCACTCAGACAAAAACCATAATATACACACAGCAAAAATCCATTTTTATCTCACCTAAATATAGTATGCATTTATCATAAAATGATAGAATTAATATAGAGAACTCAAAGAGACTTGACACCTCCAGGAGGAATTAAAATGCAGGTTCTTGGGATAATTCTTATGCCGGTTTGCTCTTCCTTCCAACACAGTAATTTAAATAAATTTACATTAAGCACTGATATTCCTGAAAAGGCTTATAAACAATTTAGACAATTATAGTGGAGTAATTCTCTCACAAAAAATCCCCAAACCAAACAAAACCAAACCTCTGAACTTGGGGACAAACCAGACAGTACATGGTAGTACCTTTAGATTGTACAACCAAGTTCACAAAATAAGGGTAATAATTCTGCCAAAAATCCTTCAGTCCAGTATAAATAGAAATGTTACATTTTTTAAGATTATGCTTTAATTTCTTTGCAGATGTTAGAAAGCAACAGGTTGGCTATTTCTGTATCAGTTGGACTCTTCTATTAAGAGACATCTTTTAGACATTTTATAGAATGGACACTCCTAAAGAATGCAGAATGTAACAGAGTATTCAAGCACAAAGCTGTGAAAACAATGAATAAGAGTAAATATTGCCTGATTTAAACCTGCTGTAACTCTAAGGAAAGCAGAGAGAACTCCATTAGCTCTGCAAAGGGGTGAGGCAGCACCATCTAAATGAAATCATGTTCATCACTGCAAACCACCCTCCCTATTCTGCGTCCTCAATAAAAAACATCCCATCTAGTGATGAGCACAAGAGATACCGTGTTTCTGAATTTTTCTCGCAGAAGGGAATATTTTACAAAAGGATGTGTCTCTGGCTATCTCCTTTCAGCAGTTCCCAAAGCAGAAAAGGGCAGGATTTACCCCAGTGCATTTACTCTCAAACCTCAGGCCACCTGTGGTGAGGGATCTCAACACACCAGACCCACTGAGGCACAAAACTGCTTCAGAAGACAGAAACTTGTTCCCATGTAGTTCATTGTCCTTGAAATCATAAATGCACGGTGTTTGTTCCTTCTGTGCAGAAAAGACATCAGGAAATGCCTCTGGGATTAACTCACCACCAGCGCAACTGGTAGTGATCCACCGTCTTCTTTGGGAATAGCCCAGTGCATAGAGCATGACTCACCGCCAGCTCTGGGATCAGTGCCAGCTCTGGGATCAGTGCCAGCTCTGGGATCTGGAACTCTGGTAGAGTTCCACCATCATCTTTGGGAATAGCCAGTGGGTAGAGGATGACTCACCACCAGCTCTGGGATCAGCACAACTGGTAGTGATCCACCATCTTCTTTGGGAATAGCCAGTGGGTAGAGGATGGGGCTCGTAATGCCAACCTCGAGGGTTTGATCCTTGGCTAGCCACTTAGGCAAAATAAAAATCTGATGGTTTTGGTTGAGCCCTAGCTAACTCAAGTTCTTGTAGCAGCACTGAATGCAACCATCAGCACTCATCACAAATGGCCAGTTACACATCACCTCTTCCATTGGTATGACTAAGTCTCACTAGAACCCTATCTTATGAGTAACAAGTGAACAAGTGTTCCCCTCACGGGGCCCGCCGAGGGCCTGGGACTCTGCCCTAGGAACAGCAGAGGTGCATCGATGCCTCACCTGACACCGTCTCGTGTCGCTGTGGGATGTCCCCAGGTGGCTTTAGGCCGTGTCCCGGCTGCATTGGGCTGTGTCCCGCTCCATGCCGGCTCCGTGACGGTCAAGTCCCGCTGAGGGAACGGGCCCGGGCTCCCCCTCACGGAGCTGCTTCACCCCCGGCCCGCCAGGGGGCGGCTGCGGCAGCTCTGGGCAGCGTGCCGAGTTGTCAGAGGGTTAGCGCCGGTTCCGATTCTCTTTGATGACGCAATCTTCCGTAGAGAGGCCATGGCGAGTGATTTCTACCTCCGCTACTATGTGGGGCACAAGGGGAAATTCGGACACGAGTTCCTCGAGTTCGAGTTCCGGCCTGACGGTGAGAGCGGGGCCGGGGGCCGGGGGAGGCGAGCCGCGCTCCCTGAGGGCGGGCTGCGGGGCCGCGGGGCCCCGGCGTGGGTTAATGCGAGGGTTAATGCTCAGCCTCTCCCCGCAGGAAAGCTGCGATACGCCAACAACAGCAACTACAAGAACGATGTGATGATCCGAAAGGAGGTGAGGGCACCGCGGCTGAGGCGTTTGTGCCAGCGAAAGGCACTGTGGGCTGGGTCAGGGCTGGATGGCCGTTGCCGGGGCGCTGTGGGCAGCGCTGTATTCATTTCTCTGCCGAATGTTGTGTCCAGGCTTATGTGCACAAGAGTGTGATGGAAGAGCTGAAGAGAATAATCGACGACAGTGAAATCACAAAAGAAGATGATGCTCTGTGGCCTCCTCCTGACAGAGTGGGCCGACAGGTACGGTGCATAATGTCTCTTTTAATTGCTCTTTAATTTTCATATGTTAGGTCCTGGGAAGCACAACTAAACTTTTTCTTCAAGCCAGTATTTTTTCCAGCTGAAAGGGAAACAACCTGAGTAGTGCCTCAATGGCCGTGTAGTTGTGGAAGCTAATACAATCCACCGACCTGCTGCATTTGATATCTTTGTAATAGAAATTTGTAATAAAACCCATCACAGTACTGAAATATTTCTGTAACTGATACCATGAAGAAGTAAGCTCCTATAACCTTTTATTTTTCAGGAGCTCGAGATAGTAATTGGTGACGAGCACATCTCCTTTACCACGTCAAAAATCGGTTCCCTTATTGATGTAAATCAGTCCAAGTATGTACTCTGCTTTTTATGCTGCCCTTATCTATTTATAAATCTGTATTAGAAATTTCTATTTATAAATCTGTATTAGAACTTCCTGATTCAGTCCAAGTATGTACTCTGGTTTTTATGCTGCCCTTATTTCTATTTATAAATCTGTATTAGAACTTCCTGATTATTTGGTACGTGTATTTTATATCGTTTCAAAGTATGAATCAGCTCCTGGGGGCACCAGTGCTCTGTGTTGCAGCACCATGTGCCAAATGCCTTTAAGCTGTGGTGTTACAGGCCGTGTTCTCAAACTCAAAGAGCAGACCCTGCTGCAGGAGAACCCTGCTACACACATACGGAGTCTGAGCTGCCATTGTGCCAATTTCTTAGGGAGAATCAAGATACCTGTATTTCACCTAAGCTGAGACTGACTGTTTTGGGGAAGGGGAGGGTAAAATCCTAAGTGCTGTTGATACTTGTTTTCATGATAAAAATGTATATTTTGTAAAAACTTTAAATGTTCACAGTTGTAGTACAGAATATTTAATCAATCTGTGTAGAATTAAACAAATCTAAGATGACATCTAAAAAGTCCCCATATAGGCTTTGGGATTTTTTAATACATTAGTTCTGTAACCTGTTCTTTAAGAGCATCAGTTTAATTTTTTTTTATATTTTAATTTTTTTCCCTCTTTCTTCCTTCTTTTGTGAACTGCAGAGATCCAGAAGGCTTGAGAGTATTCTACTACCTGGTCCAGGACCTTAAATGTCTCGTATTCAGTCTTATTGGACTCCACTTCAAGATTAAGCCAATTTAAGTCAGACAAACTGAAGTTTGTATTGCAATGTTAGCAGTAGAGATGGGAAGGGAGGATCCTGTTCCAGTTCTTCATTGTTTCTGAAATTTTTTTGTACTTTAGATTATTTTTTGGATTGTTATTTTGTTGTTGTTACAAACTGTCAGTGACTCAATAAAAAGGGTAAGATTTGTGTTTTTAATTTTTAAGCTGTGGTGAGAGACTGACTTCTAATACTTCTTTTATAACAATGCATTCAGAGTGTGTCACTTCACTTATATCATCCACACACTGCAGTTCTCTAAACACCAGTGGACAAAGGAATGAAGCCTGGCTCTGTGAAACAAAACTTTTGCCAGTTGTCAAGGCAAACTTTTGTCACTATCCTGAACTGGGTGTTCTGTTGGCCAGCCAAGAACAACATCTGACTCTGCACAGGTAAATGGTTATAGCAGGCACACATCGCCTTCGTCCCAGCCCGGAGTTACCCGCTTGCCTCCAGAGAAGAGACAAACAACAGGCCACCCAGGAGCCATCCAGGATCTTCACTGACCGTCCCGTTCAGCTTTAGAGAAGCTGAAAAGCCACCTAGCATGTATTTAGTTTAGTTCTAGGCTAGCACGTCTGTTGTGCAGCATTCGTTTAAAGACTTTGAGGGGTCCCCCATAGGCCCTGAGGGCGGACTCCATGGCAGTGCTGCCAAACCGTGCTTTTGCTTTCTCTTAACGTGTCTGCTCTGTAAGAAGACGCTGCGACTTTTAAAAAAAAAAAAAAAAAAGAAAAAGTGATTCATTGATGTGTAATGTTGAAAACAGTGTCTCCCGCTTTTTCCTCCCCTCCCCGCAGGCACCTCCCGCTCCCCGCGCGCGGGGCGCTGGCGGCCGCCATCTCGGCTGAGGGCAGACGCGGCTTCGCGCCGGCCCAGCCGGGCAGGGAGCGTGGAGGCGCCATCTTGGCTGAGGTCACGGCCGCGGGAGCAGGGAATAGCAGGGAATCCGTGCGGCCATGGGGGTAGGTGAGAGCCGGGGCCGGGGCCGTGGGGGCAGCGGGGAGCCTTGGCTGGAGCCCCGCGGGCTGTGGGGGAGCCGGGCCGGCCGGGGCTGACGCCGCTCCGCCGCTTGCCTTGCAGAGGATCGGTCTGCAGCTCCGCGCCACGCTGGAGAACATCACCCGGCTGCGGGCCGAGGGCGAGGACTTCCGATGGTACCTCAAGGTGCGGGGCCGCGGGGCCGGGGCCAGGACCGTATCCCTGATTATTGACAGCTTTCAAACTTCCGATTTGTGTTCTCCAGCTGAAATGTGGGAACTGCGGTGAAGTCTCCGAAAAGTGGCAGTACCTGCGGCTGATGGTGCGTGCGCCTCTCGTAACCTACCTCAGAGCAAAAATGCGAACACAAACCTGCCTCTTACACACGTATCCGCATCAACGATGTGACAGCTTACCCTCTAGATGAGATCGCTTTTTAATAGCGATATGCATTTAGAAAATTGTCATGTTCCATATTAAAATAAGTATTTGGAGAATGTTAATTGACATGTGCCATTTGAATGGTGACGTTGCTAACAGAGTATTACATCTGTTTTAAAAACATATCTGTAAATAAGGTTGAGGCATATTTCTCTGTAGCCTGTTTCTCTGATGCTGATGGAATCCTTTTGGAGAAGGTTAGGTAAATCAAGATGACTTAAGCATGCTAAATCAGCACTTGGAAGCTGAGAAAGCAGGATAAAATTTGTCAGGGATACTTGTCTGTTCTTAGAAACAATCATCCCTTTTTGTTGCATACAGCTGAATGGTAAGATTGTATTTTGAAGAATTAGTAGAGCATGCCTATATGGATAAGACACAAATATCTATTATTCCCTATTTAAAGTCTGGAACAGAATTATTCTTTAATAATTACAGCTTGTTGAATTATTAATCTCTGTAGTTAAAAAAAAAACCTGCCTTGTTGCAGTGTTTTTAAAAGCTAAAGGTTGTTGTAAAACTACCTTACCTTTGCAGAGGTTTCCAGTGGCTCAGCTGAAGTGGTTAAAAATGTCTCTCTTGTCATGGATTTCAGGACAGTGCTCCCCTGAAGGGCGGCCGAGGAAGCGCCACGATGGTGCAGAAGTGCAAGCTGTGCTCCAGGGAGAACTCCATCGGTACGTGCTGGGACACTGACCAGGCAGCATCCATTTCACAGTTTCTCTTTTCGTCCCCATTTTTGCTTGACACCATTTGTATAGAGCTTTCACCAGGGATTTCTGCCCTTGTACACTGGTGCTTGAGTTCCCAACAGGCACTTTCTGGACACCACATTCAGGGAGACAGCAAGGCCTCCTGGTGAGTCCAGCCTTCTGCATGAACAAAAGTCATCTGTGTTGTTATTTTACAAAAGCATGCAAATCTTTGTGGCATTGGTACAGAAAAATGGTGGAGTGTAAACTTCTCAGGAGAAGGGAGAAAAACTGAATTCTGCCTTTCGAAGACCAGCTGCAGGAAAACCTTAAATTTTTCGTGTTTCTTTTGCTTTGTATAAGGAAATTGCTGTGAAAGAAGATCCTGGTGCTTGGTTTGTGCTGAATAAAATTGAAGACATAGTGCCACTAACTTGTATACTTTTTTTTTTTTTAGATATTTTAAGTCAGACAATCAAGCCTTACAATGTAAGTTTGTTTCCTCTTCTATGTGAAAGATAAGCAAACATTAACAGTATTTTGAGTTTTGCTTTATCACCCTCCCTCCCTCAAGAGCACAAAAAGCTGGTCTTGTCTCTGGACAGAAATTGTCTTGTAGACTCCTGCGCAGTCTCAAGTGTAGAATAATTTGATACATTTCAAAAGCCAACACAGAATTGTATCACCCAAATCAGAGGTGATTATATAATGCCCCTCTAGGTTTCCTTTCGAAGATTTCCTCATGGCAGATAAAGAAATTCTAGTTAGTGACCACCTGTGAAATGAGCCCTAGGATTTTGTGGTCACTTGAGGCATCAGAGATGACAGAGGTGCCTTTAAAGCAATCCATTCCTAGACTAATGCTTGTCACTGTCTCTGTTAGATGGAAACTAATGGTTTTCTGACTCAATCATAGGCTGAAGACAGCGAGAAATTCAAAACAATTGTGGAGTTTGAATGCCGAGGTCTGGAACCAGTTGACTTTCAACCACAGGTGAGTTCTTATTTGTGATTTGTTTCTGTCTTTAAAAGCACTTCTTCTAGCGTGATAAAGTACACACTATTTGAAATGGTTCTGGAACATCTTGGACCTTTCCAGATTCCCATCCTTCCACAGTTCCTTGTTTTGAGTTTTTCATTTGACTCAAGAAAAAAACCAAACCAAACCAGAAACTTGCCAAGAGCTAACACAAACAACTGGTATACTCTGTGCCAGTAAAATCTAAAGCTAAGCTCACCTTGGAGTCATACTTAAACTGCCTCACAGGTGACTCAGTGTTAATCTGAATTCATCTGAGAGGTCTTCAATGCTCAGGTCATTGCAAAAGAGAGTCTTTCCCAAAGGCAAAGTGCAGCATTAGACAGAGCACCACTTGCCCCTTGTTGCATTACAGAGCTCATCAAGCTCAGGTTATGAACACACCTCAGTGTGTGTCCTCTAAAAAACAAAGAGATTTTCTTTGGGGTTGACATCACCAGAGCCACAGGAGATGAACACTGGCATTTTTCCATTTGCAGCTTGAGCAGACAAAGCTTGAAGATCACTGGCAGTTCCAGGCTGTGCAAAGCACACCTCAAGGTTCAGAGTTAAAGGATTCTTCAGGGCCAGTCTGCAATGACTCATCTCTTGTGCATGGTCATGCTCTATGCCACTTAACTCCCTGCTATTTTTAACCTATTATTCCAGTTGGATTAGGTCTAAATAGACTAACAAATATAAATCTGACTTATCCTTCTCTCAGACTGGGATGCTGTGCTAAGAAACAGCCCAAAAAAGCTGATCCTACAGAGAATTTGCTATAAATAGAAACCCTGCTGCAGTGAGCTGGGGGAAGTCTTTATTTAAGTGAAGTGCATTTTTTTGATGAATGGTTATTCCTTTATTCCAGAATGGTTATTAGTTTATTCATGCTTGAAAGCTTTGCAACCAGGCTTAGGAATTTGCACTTGAAGAAAAATCTATGGGAAGACTACAAAATGTAGGAGATGTTTATAGCTCTGCATCCTAGCTGTCAATTTTATTTACAGAACAAATACTTCACAGCTATAACAAAAGTTTTAATTCAATATTCTGAGTTTGGTGCACTTGAATCCCTGAAGAGGTATTTCAGTGAATTTTTGGATGCCTAAATCAGTAAATGAGAGTTTCCTGTTGCTCAAGTGACTTCTGCAGTTCCGAACAATTTTGTCAACTGCTTTATATTTGGCATGATCCTAGCCAGCCTGGCTTCTGCACAACCCTGGATCTCACTTTTGATTAGCACTAAACATGGCATGCGGCCATATAATCACTGTATTTTCTCTGTATTTTTGGTACACATAATACAACCACACCTGGAGTGAATTTAAAGTGGCTTAATGCTTGCATGTCTTATTTAAATTATAGTACTTATCAAAAAAACCCCAACAAACCCAACCACCACCACAAAACATTTGAGTGTTAGACAGGAGAAAGTATCCTTTGTTTCTCTCATATAAACCTTAATTTTAGATCCCTTGCAGAAAACCAGGAAGAAGCTACCTTTGATTTTTAGCCACTTGTTAATAAAATTCTGTAGTTAGAATTGACAATGTAAGAAACCTTCCTGCATGCTACAGAAGTGACTGTGATTTTTTAAATTTACTTTTAAAATTAGTAAATCTTACTGTACAGCTTGGTAACTTTGAAGCCTGAAGTGAGAGAGCTGTTCCTATGGAAGATAAACCAGAGCACCTTCCTAGAGCTGTCCTTTCTCCACTCTCTAAAAACAGCAACAGTGATGGCAGTGAAGAACTGTCCCCTGTGAAATGCTTGTTTGGGATACTAATCTGTTCACTCAGCCAGCTGATCCTCCTTACACATAAAGCTTGCTTGTCACTTGTGTGCCTAAATCCAATACAAGCTGCTCCTTCTCTAGAGTGTCTTGGATTCCAGTATTCAAGGCAGAACTATTAGCTTTCTTCCACATTTTCAATTACTTTCCTTGCAATGTATTATGAAGCTAATTTGCCTGTGTGGACTCTGAACACAAAGCTGTTAATAGTAATTGGATGCTGCTACATAAACTTAGGAACTAAGTTTATCTAGAATTGTTGGAAATTGCTGGGAAAAATAGAGGAGCAGTGTTCCCTCATTTTACTCTGGTTCCTGGATTGAATGTTCCCAATGTACAAGCAGGGTCCCAACCTTATACTGACCCCTAACTAGGAAAGAGCTTGCCCATTCTTTCTGCCTAATTTAAAAGAAATACAATACATTTTTGTGCTGAGCTACTTTCTTTAAATGTTTCAATGTTCATATTTATTATTTTGTCAGTACAATATAATTTAAAAAGCTTCTGCAAATGTGTTTGCAGGCAGGGTTTGCTGCTGAAGGCGCAGAATCTGGCACACCTTTCAATGACATAAACTTGTTAGAAAAGGTATGTTGTCTTAGTTTCACTAGCAAAACTACTTACCTAGCTTGCTCTCCCCACATCACTACTCCAAAATACACACCCTAGCCTGGTTTTACTCTTCCTGTAGCCACAGGAGGGCCACAGAAGTAGAGAGAAACTGAATCAAGTATGAACAACTAGCATTACTGACAGTGTCCTTTTAGAAGTATGGATTTGTTAACTTAGCAGCTGACAAAGATTTAAGTCACTCAGGAATTCCGGAAACCAAGAATCTGGAATACTAAATGGCTGTCTAGAAAGATCCCTGCCCATTGTCCCGTGCAGACAGAGGTTGAAAAGTAATACAGACACTGTCCTTCATAGCTCAGGATACTGGCACCTTGCAAATCTTCTTGGGTGTGAGCAGGAATCTCAAGGTCACATCTGTTCCCTCGTATCCTACTTGGCAGGGATCTGCTTGTCTGCTTACCCACCTGACTAGGGTATTGTAAATGATGGATAATCCTTTCACCTGCCATGGCTGCTGTTTGTCCACTACAGGCTGGGGACTACATAAGAAAATAAACCCTAGCAAAATATATATATATAAAAACACTGAGACTGAAGCTCATTTAATTTCAGGTTACTGATCTTGCTACTCTCACCTGTTAAAATGTAACTTCCTACAGATATCTAAGACCCAAACTTTGAGTAACATTTAGTTCCGGTTTGAATTCCAGTCTGTGCATTCTGTCCTTTGTGACTAACACTGTGAAATTTTATTCCTTACAGGATTGGAATGACTATGATGAAAAAACAAAGGAATCTGTTGGAATCTATGAAGTTACCCATAAATTTGTAAAATGTTGAAGTTCATACCTGTGACAAATGATGACATGGTTATTGATGGAGGAGCTGTAAACATCAGATATGCAGCTTCCTTGGAGTTACTTTTTCACATGGCTGCACTTCAGAAATGGAAACCTAAGTTCACAGAATCATTTAGGTTGGAAATGATCTCCAAGACTGAGTTCAACCTTTGACCGACATCGCTGAGTTGTACTTTCCATCCCCAGCATGCCCCAATAAAATATTTCCCATGGAGCACTTGGAGATGGCCTCAGTACAAACTGAAAATAGTACATATTGACTGAACAGTGCCATGGCCCTAATGCTGTGGGGTTTGGGAATTACATGGCTGTGGTGGGCTGTAGCTTAGCTAATAGATTGAGTAACTACTTACACAACTTACAGCCTTAAAGGTTTTAATAGTTGGTCACCAGGAAGTACCTACATTTGATTGTCTAACATAAGCAAATAAAGTCTTCCCACTCAGCACTCCTATCGTGAGGAAATGGCTGCAAGCACTAATAAAGGCAGTGTTGACTCCTCAAAGGAACAGCTACACCTCAAGCAGCTTTCTGCCACTTCAGGTAAAGACTGAGGTGAGTTTTCTGAGAACACTTACTAAGCCTGACTTGCTGCTGACATTTACACAGTTACAATCCTCTGAAAAGCAAGTTATCTTTCCAAGTATGTCATTAAGTAAACCTCGTTTTTAGGTGAAGACAGACTTTGTACTCCTTGGCGAGTGCATTCACAATCCTGCCAGCTGGTCTCATGTTTCAAAGCGAAACAAACCCCACCAAACAAACCCAAAAAGGAAAAAAAAAAAAAAGCCCAGCCAATCTTTAGTGAATTTTATTCAGACTTTTGGTCTGATTATTGTTTCCTGATACATTATTTCTGCATCTTCCCAAATTATCACCTTCCTTTCCTTGTTTAAATGAACAAAAACAATCATGCTGAGTTTTAGAGTAAGTTTTCAAATACTGCTTTTCAGCTGAAAACTAGAACAGCACGTTACAAGAGCAAAGCCTTCAGACTTACATATGAAAGGCTTTCCCCTGCTAGCACTTTTATTTCACACTTCCAGGACAGGGTATTGCTTACACTTATGTGCTAAATTAAAAAGACCCTGGGAGAACCTGGAAACTGAAATACCCAAAGGAAGAGCAAAGGGAAGTAGTTTCTGAGCCTCTGAACCTGATCTGTCACATCCAACCAAGGTGCTCAAGCTTTCCTGCTCTGCTGACACATTTGGTTGTCCATGGCAGTGGGACATGAGCTGCATTTACACAGATGACAGAAGCCACCACCACTGTGCAATTCAGCTCCACAGAAAGACTTGGCCTCCCAGAAGAAAAAGAGCGGAAATCAAGGGGGTGAAAGGCAGGAATTCAAGATCTACATACCAGAGTGCAGAATGCTTGCAGCAGTTTTCTTTCCAACCTTTGTAAGAAACATGAGCTATTGATAAAGGGTCTGTCCATGCTGTATGATTTAGATATGGCAATAAAAGAACTTCGTGGTTATTAATAGACAGCTTTATTAAAATACAGTCTTTTCCAGTCAATTTAACAACCCAGTTGGTGACTGCAGGTTTCTTAAAGCCTCCCACTTCATTTTTTGTGTCTCTAAAAGCTGTTATAGTGGAAAGGCTTCAAGCAGTTGAGGCACAATCAGTTCTGATATAAATTCAGGTTTAAAGAGATAAGTTAGTAAGCAAGCTTACTGCAAGAGTGCAAATGGAACCACTCTTCCATGTTTAAAATTACTGCATGTATTTTTTTAAAACCAAACAGTTCAAGAGCGGTGTCACAGTAGTGTAGTCTGTCCAAACATTCATGGAACACAGGTATTCCAAGTTCATTAACTCAATAAAAATGCTTATTTTAGATTATGTGTTTTAAGAACACATGGATCTGTTACTTAATTTGACATAGTTAATGGCTGCATTTCCTGAATGAATTCAAGGTCTGTAATTGATTTCTTTAAAATGGATAGACACTTCCTACTGAATTTAACAGTATTCAAGTTCAGTGATGATACATGAATCCAGTTAGGCTGGGCAGTCTCATCCATGCTGAACATTGATTAGTATGTCACTTAGACATAATCTGCATTTTGTTCTGCAACTGTAAAGTGTTCCAATGTCTTTATGTCTAACTACCAATTTTCTTGCCCTTCAAAACATTAAAGATATCTTCTAGTGACTTGTGTATACACTGAAGGTATTCTTTACCATTCCTAGTCGGGTAAGAGGAAACATTACAACCTATCCAGTCGTCTTGTACCTGATACCCTACTCCAAAGCCATCAGCCACTGTGGGGCCAAAGCCTCCCAGCTGCACAGCCGGGCTCACCAAGGTGCTGGTGGAAATGATGTTGTGGTTGAGGCGAACGTAGGCCTGGTCTTGATAGAATTGCGGCAGTGGCAGCCCCTTGGACAAGGCCAGGTAGCGCAGGCTGAACAGGTGCCGGTCAAAGCCCTGGCCTGCACAAAGGAAAAACAGGTGTGAGAGAGGTGCCTCACTTCTGTGGGAAGTAAACTCAACTCAGCCACAAAAGAGGAAGTCTGTAGAACTGGAGTTTATTTTTGTACTGATTGGAAATATTTTTCAGACTTTTCATGCCCACGTCCTAGCAGAATGGGGCCTGCCTGTTTTACTGCGAGGCTCAACAGGAGCAGGAGAGCACACAAAAGTGAGTGTTAACAGACAATTTTAATAATACATCACATTCTTTGATTAACTATTTACCTGAACATAGCCAAGTTGTTTAATGCAGAAAAAGCATTCCCTAAAATTTACTAATCTAAAGAGGAAGATCATCTTGCACGAACAAAAGGAGGCAAATTTTAGACTCTATGGGATCATATCCAACAACCAGTTTTACTGCTATCAATTTTAATGCTTCTGGGAAGGACAGTTCAAAAGAAAGCATTTACAAAAATGCCAGGAGTAGCATGGCCAAAAGATGAATTCGATTTGGAAATTGTTAAAGCCTTTATCCCCTGCAGAGATAAGACAGTATCTCCTCAGACTTAAACCAAAGTTCTTGTTCAACATGCACTAAGTAAATCTTCAAAGAGTCCAACTGCTCTAAGGAAAAAACTAAAGTATAAAAAATACTCAACACATGAAAGGTGCTGTGGGAAGCACAGAGGCACTCCTCTCCATCAAGAAATGAGTGAGAACTAGCCTTCTGCTACTGTTTTTGTCAAGTTTACATTAGACATCCATCAGCATTAAAATATTGAGTTGTAAATACTTACAGCAACCTTACAGACATTTTAGTGCAAAAGGAGGAGTGTTTGATGCATTCCTACTTACCCATAGCAGCCTCCTTTGTCAAACGGCCATGGTACTTGGAGCACTCCATTATGAGATTCTGCAGCTCCTCAGTGCTGTGTTTGGAGAGTCCCTTGACAAAGGCTTCAGAGCATTTCTTTGTGTGCACAGAGGCAGGCCGGATGGTTTCTGTACGGCCGTGCTTGAAAGCTGCAGTGCTGCAGGACTCGTACGTGGCCACAGTCTGGTCGTACTGGCGAAGGAAAGCCATCTGGAAGGCCAGCTGAGCCACAGCATCTGGGCTCACCTTTTTCTGCTTTAGAAGCTCCTTGCCCCCTTCTTGGAACTGAATCATGTTAAGAGACAGTGATTCTACAGTGGCATCAAATGTCTGTTTGGCTTTGGTAATCCCTGCTTTTAAGGCATCGTTCAGCTTAAAGTCAAGTTTCTGCACTGCTCTGGAAGAGTCAACCAAAGCAGGCTGGGACTGGGGGCTGATGGCTGGTGTCGTGGTGCTATCTTTAAAAACCTCATTCTGGAACCTCAGCACAGCCACACCATCTCCCCAGGCATGCTCAAAATTAATTCCTGCAGTGCCATCCTTAGTTATGATAAGACTAAAGGATTTGTCATACCAGCGGTTTGCACCATCTCCGTGCAACATAGTGTGGGACAAGTGCACTAAGTCTTTAATGGGAAAATCATCTAAACTTAAACAAAACATGGCAGAGTCTACTTTTTGAAGAGCTTCTTCATTGCCATTTTCCAGTAGATTCTTCCTCAGCAATGCCCATGTATCTCGGTTTTCACTGGTGAGGTAGCCAAGAGGGAAGGCTGGGGCCGGACTGTTGTCACTAAGGATGTATTTCAAGTGTGCTTGTATTTCTGAGGGTTTCAGCATGTTTCCATCTCTATCAATGACATCAAACACATAAAAATTTCCATTTCTCAACACTAGTAAGTGTTTTGCCTTTTCATCTGTATAAAGCTCATCTTTGTTGAGCTTAGGAATCCGTGTAGAATTGAAAAGCCTGAAGTACTGAGACATATCTAGGGGGTAAGCATTGACCATGTAGGCACCAAACCAAGAAACAGAAGAAGGCACAAATCGGATAATTTTTTTAAAGATCTCAGTGTCACTTTTTTTTGGATTGAGGTGAAAAACCTCTGGTTCAAGGTAACCAGCCCTGAAGGTCTTCATAAAACGTATGGCAGAAACAGTCATGTTCGTAGCTCGTATGAGCTGATCGTTGTATTCCGGTTTAGGATCAGGGTTAAAAGACATAAATGGATTAAAATTCAAAAGAAGAGGCTCACGTGCTTTTAGGTACATGTCAAACCAGGGACCTGAAAATTGAGAGTTGAGAAAGAGGTCAGAGCATAAAAGCAGCTTCCTGAGTCAGACAAGAGGGTCACATAGTCCAACAGTGATCATGAATCACACACACTAAAGTGCCTTTAAACAAGACAAACATATGAAATAATTCACCCAAGGCTTCTCCAAACCCCCATTATGAAGAAGGATAGTGTCAGCCAATCATAAAAATACTGGGTTTGGAATAATCCATATCAAGGGTGTCCATGTCATTAGCAACAAGGGCCAACTCCCTGTTTTCTTTATGGCTCAATGATAAACCTTAACTCCCAGGACATAGAGTGCAGCTCCCCAGCTCTATTTTGGTGCACACACCTCTCATTTGGAGTGGTTCATGTGTTTACCTAATCTTACACTATTAATTTCTGCAACTTTCTGTCACTGAGTGCATCTTGCTGAGGTTAGAAGGCTGAACCTTCTACCTGGACTGTAAGAAGGGCAATGGGTAGTTCCAGGGGCTAAGTTACAGCTTTAATTACAAGTTCTCACAGGTAAGTAAGTAACACTCATCTACAGTTTTAAAACCACATCTGTCATCAACATGTAGCCTTTTAACCCCAGACTTGAAAGTCCAGGGTGAAGACAACTCTACATTCTTTCAGAAACCAATTTCAAGTGGAACAGGTCTTTTATGAGTCATAAAGAAGAAAAATAACTGAACAAAAAGCAATACAGACACCCCACCATTCACAGACAAAAAGCAGCACACTGGTTAGCACTGATGAACAACATAAAGCCACCACTTAAAACCCAAGATGTTGTTCAAAGTGAATGGAAAGTAAAATACAACAAACCAAAGAGCAGTTTTTGTGAATTAATCTGGTATTCTCTACAGACTGAGTAGCAGCTAACACCTTAACAGGCAGTCTGAACAGACAGCAAGGATAGAAGTGTATGCACTGGGCAACGTGGAAACTTCTACTTCCACAGGTATTTGACTATTTCCATCTCTGCTGCTATCTAATACTTTCATGAGCAGACACTTGTACTTGGAAGCAATACTAAAGCAGAATAATCAAAAGTAAAAATAATCTATACACATACTCTCCCTCTCCTGATTTGTTTCTATTTATTCTCATTTTCCTATTTTGGTCACTCCTTTTCTTCGACCCTTTAAAATAATATAGTTTTGTAGTTTTAAGGGCTTTTAAGTCTCAACTACTGACCACTTCTGCCTCCCAAACTCAGTTATACTCTGTGACCCCTCCCCTCCCTCAAAGTTTACTTTTCTTGCTAAATAACATGGAATTATTTGGAAATTATTGCTTCAGTTTCCTTAAGGGAAGTGCTAGATAAGCTCCTCTTTAACCTAAACCCTATAAACTCATGAAAAAATACCATTGTTCCAGTATCTATCTACCCAGAATTCTGGCAGAATAGATGACATTAGATAAAGAGCATTGTTCTTTCTACCAGCCTCTGAAATTGCTCAAATACAGCCACAGAGAGTGTTCAGAGCAGGTTATTCCAAGTTTCTGGGCTACTTAAAGTTTCAGCCTCTAATACTTATGGCATCATGAGCAATTATGAAGTAAGATGACCTACAGATTTGTCCTACACCCAGCAGGCCAACGAACCTGTGATGTAACTTGTATGTTTGTTCTGATTGTCTTGAGCAACCAGTTGCTCATGCAGCTCTCTTCCAATCCCCTTTTCAAAGGCATGAGCAAGTTCTTCAGTTTTCCTACAACAATCAAGAAAAGAGTCAAAATGCTGTCACAAGTCCCATTTCTTAAGTTAACACTTGGTTTTGAAGCAGAACATGACACTGCAATGTGTGCTTGTCCATACCTGAACTGCTCATCATTTAAAAGTGGTTTCTGGGCATTCAGGTATCTCTTAATTGTATCTTCTAGCTTGGGAACTGGCAGTCTGCAGGAAGTAGAACACAAAGATGTACACTTGATGAGCAAGGGTATGAATGAAGCCCGTGTTTCTCAGACAGTTATCTCTCTTTGCCTCCTTTCTTCCATATCATTCCTTATACTATTATATATACTATACACACAGATATGCATACAAACACTATACTGTATATACTATTATATATAAATTTGGGTAATACTCATGCACATTATTCAAATGCCTCGTAAGTTTCTTGTGGAATAAGAGAAGCAAGGAATGACGGACACCAGTCAGCACACCATAATATTATTGGGAAATAAGGCAGAAAACCAAACTGACTGTCTTTTTACAAAGGTACTGCAGTGATGGGAGCTCATCCCTCACAGGAAATATAGTGACGGGAATCGCTGCTAGGAGAGGCAGCTCTGTAGAAGGAATAGTTCGGTTGCGAGCCTTGTTCGGGCTCCCCCTCACAGCTGGGTGCTGGACGTCTCTTTCTCACAAGTTTTCTATTCGGCATCTTTGTCAACTTCCTCTGAGCCTGAGTTTTGTTTCTTATAGTACAATCCCGTTACACTCACGGGGCTGGGTGGCAGGCTTACACTGACACTTGGAAAGCCGAACCCGCTTACATTGTCACTTGGAGAGCCGAACCGGCTCCGCTGCAGACAGCGCGTACCGAGCGAGTCGCGCACCGCGGCGCCCGGGTCGGACGTTCCCTCTGCCCTCTCCTCACAGCGGACACCCCAGGCCGCCGCCGCCGCGCCCTGCCCGCGTCCCCCCGGAGCGGCGGCCCCGCCGTACCTGGGCAGGCTCTTCTGGTAGTGCATGGTGGGCACAATGCTGCGGTGCAGGAACTCGGCGGCGCCCGCGCCGCTGTAGCCACGCCGCCCCGGAGCCGCCCTCAGCAGCTGCCGCGCCGCCATGATGGCGTCAGGCTCGCGCACAGCCCCGGCCCCGCCCGCTCCTCCCGCCGCTCCTCCCGGAGCCCCGCCCGCTCCTCCCGGAGCCCCGCCCGCTCCACCCGGAGCCCCGCCCGCTCCTCCCGGGGCCCCGCCCGCTCCTCCCGGGGCCCCGCCCGCCGCTCCTCCCGGAGCTCCCCCCGGGAACGAACGGGAAAAGCGAAGCGTTTTTCTGTTATTCCATTGCAAAAGTCAATCGGATACGTGCCGCTAAGGTAGCAAAGTTACCAGGGTGTAGGGCGGTTCAGCATCAGTCCTCTTACATACACACTAATAAAACGTTCTGATTCATTAATAAAATTTTCTGCAATCCTCTTGTTTTTCTGCAATCCACTTCTTTTTGGTTTATGTTCAACATACGGACTCCACGTATTTTTTCTTTTATTTTCTCCCACTCTGCTTTTTTTTCTCTGTGTATGTGCATCCATATGTCCTACCGACTACACAGGATTGAGATCCTGCCCCCAAAAAGAATAGTTTAATCTCTCCTGAGTTTTTTTTCACTTATACATGAGCATGCAGCAACAAATACTTAATCACGGTATAAAACGTAATATTATAAACACACAACCTTGTTGTACTGTGGGGAATATTTTCCATAAAAACGTTGAATAATCTCAGAATATACCAAAAACTACAGGAATGCTTTCATAAGAAAGCATGGCATGTGAATGGTTATGGTGGTGTATTTTTATCAGACACTCACTAACGTAAAAATCAGCATTGGGATTGAATGCGGACACAGCAAAAGAAAGGAAAGCAATCCCTGTGGCTTAGTCTGATAATCCTCTGAAAGTAAATTGGCCCTACTCTAATCAACATAGTGGTTGGAAGAAAAGTGAAATCATTTCACTTCCAAGATAATAAATGCCCAGTGACAGAAGGTGTCCTTGCATGTTCCAGTCTGTGGGTATTTCCTGTTTGATGCGTGTCTCTCATGCTGCTCATTCAGCCTTTTTTTGGCAACGAAAACAAAAAAACCCAAGCCTGCTTTAATTAATGAAGTCCAGTTTCACCTAGCTTGCCCTGCTGTGATAGTCTTGTTCAAAACATTACCTGCCCTGCCCTTTGGGAAAACTGCTCTGTTCCTTGTCTGAATGCTGGCTTGCAGGGTTGCCTTTCTGAGTTTGGGTGTCCAGATCCCAAACCGGGGGGACTGAGGAAGGCATCACCTTTCCCCCAGGAGTGTCACTTTGTTTTGAACTGGTCTTGTTTTAGAAATACTACTGCATTCTGTTCTAATTTTCCAGAGCCCCCTAATCTTCTTCCAGGCTCTTAATGATGTAGTTGATAATAGGATTGTTGGTATTAATTTGGAACAATAATGCCAGCTGCTTGCTTGGTGGCGATTGGCAGAGGGGTGACCTTGCGGGTCAGCTAAGCAGAACTGGAAGTGCTTTGATCTGATCTATCCAGAGCCAGATCTGTGCACCCCAACAAGAGGAGCGAGTGAATTCTCTCCCCATGGGATGCTGATTCTTCTCCAAAGAGCAGGCAGGACAGCATGGCGGTGGCCCTGGATGCAATCCTCGCTCGGATCAAGGATGTTTGTAAAAGGAATGGGCTGCTCATCCTCTCCGTGTTGTCCGTCACCATCGGCTGCCTCCTGGGATTCTTCCTGAGGACCAGGCGCCTCTCCCAGCAGGTAAGAGCAGCTCCCAGCAAGTCCCTGCAGAGGAAATGCCAATCTTACGTAACAAAAGACATTTGCACCATGGGGAACTGCAGGGTGGGCTCTTGAAGGTAAAATTCACCCGTATGTGTTTGTTAAAATAGTTCCATTTCTTCTGTTTATCGATCTATGCTGTTCTTTGGGTCTTTTCACACATTCTCAAACAACAGGTTAGCAGAGGGTTCTGGTCTCTCAGACTCCTGGGAAGCACACAGGAGCACATTAGAACGCTGCAGGTATGGATAATAATAGGAGGCATTTAAGCTAGATGACATGTAGCATTTCATATAGGCCTGCAGAAACTGGTAGTGCAATAGATTGCATTTTATACTATTCTAGAACACATATAGCTAAAGAAAACACTGGGAATATTTTTCAGCATCAGATGCACAGGGGTGCAGATGTTTATATTACACTAATGGTGTTTCATATTAATAAATTTGAGATTTCCCATCATTGGCAGAACATGTTACTGAAGTCACTTGGGGAATTGTCCCCCAGCATACTTCAACTAAGCCCTTTGCTGGTGCTCATTTCTGCTGTCTGTCAGACAGACTAGACAATAACATGCATTAATAAATGCACTGTTTGAACACAAAATAGAAATCTCAGTTAAAAAATAAGGCATTTACTAATGCAACTAAATTAAACCAATTCTGGCCTCTGCTACTGCAAACCACTGTCTGTCTGAGCATCGTTTGTGTCCAAGCCATAGCTTCAAACACATCTAGGAAAACAGACAAAATGCAGAATGGAGAGATTATTCAGGGCAACTGGTTAACAGTAGTCTCCAAGAGATGGCACATTTCATTTTTGTCTTCCTTTGTAAAGGAACGAACAATGCAGTGTGTTTATTGAATAAGAACACATTATGTAATCTAATTAATTTGAAAATTCCCTTTTAAAGCCTGCTATCTTTTCCACCTTGTCCTTGCACCAAAGGTGCAGATTCTAGCAATGTTATCTGATCCACAGCTCTAGCAGCACTTGTGAAAACAGTCAGTCTTTGGCTCAAAACAATAAGCATCTCTCCATGTATTTTCAGGAAATTAGTTACTTCCAGTTTCCCGGTGAGTTACTGATGAGGATGCTGAAAATGCTGATTCTCCCTCTGGTTGTCTCAAGGTAAGTGAAGACAATATTTCAACAACTTTTGAAGTTTCCTAATTGAGATTTGTCATCACATTGGCTTAGTTGTGACTGAATTAGGTGACAGTGCCAGAGGTATCAGTGCTGCTGCACATTCATACTTATAGTAGAGCTATAAATGTGTATTTTAGTAGATAAAATCATTTTTGCCTTACATCATCTCTGTCTCATATAGGTACTATTTGCTTTAAAATAAATGTGTTGGGGGTTTTAACATTTGTTTACTTTTTCCCTTGTAATGGGAGGACTTTTTCCTTCAAGCTACTTAGAAGTTAAATGGAATAACATGGAATAAATAACTCACCTTATCAAAAAGCCTGCCTTAAATCTAAACAATTGAAATAATACACTATACAAATATGATGAAAAAGCACAGTTAATTCATAGTGTCCTGCAGTATTTTGAGGCGGGCCGTATGTGTTTATAGTATGATAAATATTAAAAAAAACCCCGTGTCTCCAGTGAACTAATAATGTATAGCTGTCTTTGGCTGGAAATGAAAGTGATTTCTTTGTTCATTAGAGATAGAACCTTTAGTGGTGGCACTTTATCAGTAGCAGAATTAATGATCTCAGTGCTGGAACCGACTGGTGCATGGCAGCTGCCTTTGCAGTGGGAGGGTGTAACTTAGGGCAGGCTTTTCCCTAAGTTTGACTGCCTTCCCCCTGACTGCAGTCCCAAAAACACACCAGCTGGATGGCCACAAACTCCCTCATGTGCCCAAGGCTGGGAAGTTATTCAAGAGATGGAAAGTAACAAAGCTAACTTTACCAGAGCTGAGGAAAAATTGCTGCAATATTTGGTTCCAGTTCTGGAACCTAATTCATACATGAAGACCTCATCTTCCACTTTGAGAAAAAAACAAGTTTCTTGTCTTCAGATCACTGACAATTGCTGAAAATGAACACGGTTTACAGCACTAATTTTATTTTTAAATCATCTACCCTGACATCTGCCTTCTCATGGTTTTTCACAGAACAAAAGCGAGTCATGGTGCTTTATGCATGAAACTGGTTTTATAACCATAGACTCACACCTGGTCCTGGCCCATGCATCTAGAGAACACCAAGACAAAACATGTAAGGAAATTTTTTTTTTGAGAGGTGAAATGAAAGTTTTCCAAAGAAAACAAGAGTCTTACATGAGGAAGTGACATAGTAAGGAGGACAGAAAAGGGTTGGAGCAGATTTATGTGTCCTTCCCTAAAATGTGCAGTTCTTTAGATCCTGTGGTATATTCAGAGATGTTAGGAAGAGCAGCACAGTAGGAAAGAGCTGCTCTGGCACAGCCTGTGATGGCTCTAAGTTGCCTGGAGATGTGACAGCTCTGAGCCTCACTGTCACAGCAGCTGCACTGTGTCCTGAGGTGGAAAAAGAGAAACTTTACAAACCTTCAAAGAGGTTCCATTCTCCTTGCAAGTGTGAGTCCATCTCCCTGTATAACAAATTAGCAGTGCCTGCTAGCACAAACTGAAATGGCAAGGTTTGCAGGAAAAAAACACTCCAGATATAACACTCTTGTACAGCTTGGGCATTTTTGGCTGGTTGTCCTTTGGGTTTTTTAGTAACAAGCACAGTGTTTTCCACACATGTATTTCATCAAATCAGTAAACCAGTACTGTATTTTTACCAATATGCATGCACATTTAAACTACATTTCTTTGTGGATTTGGAATATCCTCAGCCTGTCCTGCCAGAGGATTGGCATTTAAATTATCTTTTAAATTACTCTCTATTATTGTTTACAAAAGCCAGGAGTACAGCACCATAAAAAGAATTCTAAATATTGCTCTCCTAGTTGAAATTAATGCAAGTTTTTCTTTGAACACACAAGCAAAGAAATTACTTGAAAGGAGAGGTGAGAAAGGAAGATTGAAAGAGAGACTTAGTGCAAACTATCCTGTTTCCAAGTCCAGAGCTAATTTTGAAGGGTTGCATGAGAAGTAAAAAGTGGCAACTGGATAGGTCAGAAGATTGACAATAGACTAGAAAATCTAGTTTTCCACTAGCAGAAATCCAACCTTAACCAGAAATGGCTGAAAATGTGTATTCCACATCTTGACCTGATTGTTAGAGAGTTAAAACAGAACTTTGCAGATTTTATTCATTAGGAATGAGGAAATTATGATACAGTCAGGTATCTCTGAATGATGTTTATTTTAAAAGTTCCTTAGATGCAGAGGAAATCTGTCAAACAGGAGGTCATTTCTTCAAAGTACAATTTCTTGATTTCCTGAACTTTGTTGCTGCGCCTGGAACTGCTCTATCCCAGAGCTCCTGTACCTATTTCTGATGTCTCCCTCATCTGTGGTCGTACTTCTTTCTTTTCCCACAGAGAGAAAAATCTTGGAAAAGCAACCAACACCCACTAGCCTGTCAGTCTGAGCCCTGCATAAGCTTTTGTTTTTGTTGAGGCATGGACCTTCATTAAGGGTGGGGGGTTGAAATTATTTCAGTTATCTGAAATATTTTCAGTTATCTGATAAAAAAGTTTCATAGCATCATAGAACAACTCTGAAATAAGTATATATTTACTGCGCTCATCCTCTGCCTGAGATTTAGCCCTGCTCATACCTGTTAGTATCCCCTGAGTGTAGAATTTCCTTTTCTCAGCAGCGAGAACAGGTACCCACACAACACTTCTGTTGGAAAGATAAAGAAAATTACAAATAGTTGACAGCTCGTGTCTGCCTAAGGGATACTCAGTACTGGAACCTTACAAGACCAAATTTTAGAGCCTGTAGTTACTAGATGTAGACTGCTTACTTTATGTGTAAACACAGGGTACTGCTGTTAGACCTGAGAATGCAAATATTAAGAGAGCTCAGAGAGAACAGGAGCCAAATCTGAATTTGTAGTTACACATTTAGACACTGTCCAAGCTCCTACTGCAGCTCGACAGGGAGATGTCCCAACAAGCCTGAAAGATCAGCTGCAGAAGCTCTGAAGTTCCCTGATTCACTCTGGAACAGAGGCTTCGATCCTCATTTGACAGGGACAATGCAAACAGTGTATTTTCCTCCTTATACGCAAAACGTTTCAGCCTTCAACAGATCTCAGGTTTTCCAGCAGGCAGGCGCACAGTTCCCTGTGCATCCTGCCCTGAAGTTCTGTTTATCAAACCCCTCAGGCAGATCCCGCTGCTCAGGTTTGTTCCAAGCCCTTTCCTTGCCCCTCCGGCGTTCCCGGCGTGGCCAGAGGCTCGGGATACCCTGCAATGAACCCTGCGGCCACGGGGCGGCTCTGCCGGGACACCGAGCACCCGCGCCCCGCTCCCCGCGCCGCTCCCTCCGCGCGTCCCGGGGATCGCCGGTGTCACTGTCCGGGCTCCTGCATCCCGGGGATCGCCGGTGTCACTGCCCGGGCTCCTGCATCCCGGGGATTGCCGGTAACACTGTCCGGGCTCCTGCATCCCGGGGATTGCCGGTGTCACTGCCCGGGCTCTTGCATCCCGGGGATTGCCGGTGTCATTGCCCCCGTTCCTGCATCCCGGGGATTGCCGGTACCGCTGCCCGGGCTCCCCCATCCCGGGGATTGCCGGTACCATTCCCTATCCAGAAAACAATAAACCTTCCACTTTCTTTCACTGTGGTTAGTTATAAACTCCCACAGACACACACACCTACGGGATTCCTTCGCCTGTTCCCAGGATAAGTTGATTGGCAGAGATACCTATGCATCACTTGAATTTCTCAACTTCTTAAATCAAGTAATCCAATCTGATGTCAATGTTTTTGTGCTCTGCACGATACAAAAGACTGGGAGAGGAACAAAGACTCAACTTTTCCCTTAATATTTTCTCACATTTGCTAAGGACAATATAAACCCTCTGACCTGCTCTGTCTGTGCCAGCTCCAGCACAGGCCAGGTGTGTTGGCAGGCATTGTGCCACAGCTCACACACTGTCACCTTCCTTCAGAGCATTTTTGTGCCCATTCCCTGCCCCATCATGTCCAGCTCATGTTACCAGCTTTGTACTGATCAGTTCCCAGTGGCCCAGAAACTTGATTTTCAGTAAGCATGACTGCTTTGACTTAAGCTTTTTGTGGAGGCTGGTACTGAAACCTGATCTGTCACAACTACAAGTTTTGAAGAACAATATTGTATTATTGGAATAATATTGAATAATTCACCACTGTTGAGGCATTTCTAATGCTGGTGTTTGGCATGGATTCCTCCCAGTAGGCAGGGAACTCACACTGGCATTTACCACAGGACAGAAATGCAGCTGTCCCGTTCTGTTCACAAGACCGAGGTGCCGAGCAGATGTGGCTCCCAGCAGCGCACTGCTGCTGGCAGGCAGAGCCACCGCAGGTACCTGAGACAGCTGCAGAATCTGTGTGCTGCAGACCCAGGAGGAAGGCTGGAGAAGAGGCAGGGCTTGCAGGCCCTGGTTCTTTTACAAGTTAATTCCAGAAGCCCACACATTATTTCTCTCCTGTATATGTGAAGTTTCACAGCCCTTTCAGGAACATGACTCTCTCTGAATGAACATATTATTAGTAAGGGCTCTCACACAGTGTTTGACTGCACAAGCCTTGGTTGTTCAGAAAAGCAGACTAAAGCCAGAGTTACACAGGGTGGCACCAGCTGAACATACTGAGTTGTCTTTGTCCTATATGTCTACCTATATATGTAATAGAAAGTTGCATACTTTATTCCAGCACCTCCTTGTTTATATGATTAAGCTTTTATCTGGAAAGAGATACAGGGCCAAGTTTTCTAAGACTTTAATTAGCAGTCAGCAGTAAGAGTGGGAAAAGAATTGTCAGGTCAGACTCAAACTGTTTAGCTGTTGTAACAGCCTGGTTATATTCCCTTTGGAAAAAACAGTTTAGTTTTTTAAGCTTAGGAAGATTATTACATTTTGTATTTATTTGCCACCAACCATTTTCTAGATGTTTAAGAAATATTGAGTAGCAGAGATTTGATCTTTGAGCAGATCCCGTTAAAGAAATATTATTCCCTTTAGAGTCAAAATAAAAGAACTGATCTGACCTGTATTATTTAAATTACAGAGCTTGTTCCTCTGAGTATGTTGTGCCTGGTACAAACCAGTGTATGTTAATAAAATTTCATATTTATTTGAAGGGCCATTTGAGTATAGTAATAAATATTAGTTACTATTGTGGTTTTGTTGATTAATTAAATACAATATTCTAAATATAGTACTGTCTTTCTTTAAAGGGATTCCTGTCCACAATGCCATCAGTTCTGGTAATCCTTCATCCTTCTGCTCACATTCCTGAGTTGGTGATTCTTACTCATGCTCTTAAAGCCTAGTATTTAATCAGAAACTTCTCTTTTTAGTACCCTTTTCCCCATATTTTTTCTCCAGCTCTCTGACTGGGGAACACGCTGGCATTTGAACATCTCACCAATGACAAGTATTGCTCATTGTGTTTTAATGGAATTCTGACATTGTTTGGCTGTATGGGGCCATACCAAATTGACCATTGGCCTGGATGGGTTGTGTTGGGCACTGTTTGTTTGCTCTCAGCTGCAGATGGAACTGGCAATAAACCTCACACTGGAGATTGTTCATCTGTTTTGCTGCTTAAGATCATCATTTGTCAGGGATGAAAAGTTTGACCCAAACTCTCCAAGACCTGTACTGCAATTGACAATTTAAACCTTTTACTGTGAATATAAACCATTGTCTGATAAAATCAGTATAATATCCATTCAGAAGGAAAACAGATACCTAAAAGGCTATGAATTGTTTTTTTCTGTTTCTGGTTATATTTAAATGAAGAGGACAGCCAAAATCAATCTACTCAATAATACTGGTTTTACATGACTGACAATTTGTGCAGTACTGTTTCTTCTAATACACCCCTGGTACTAAGAGGTATTTTCCATGTCTTGACACATAATTTACCTGAAGACCAAAAGGGAAAGGGTGGATAACAGAAGGTTCTGGTCAGTCTGGGCTTGGTCTTTTCTGCTATGTATGTGTTAAACTATTCCCCTTAATACCAGCTGCTCTGTTCTTATCCTTGTGCCACTGCCAGACTGGGGTGTATTTATAAGACAAGTAGATGTGGCACCTGGGGACATGGTTTAGTGGGACTTGGCAGTGCTGGGGCAAGGAACAGTTGGCGTTAAAGATCTTAGAGGCATTTTCCAAACTAAAAAATTCTATGATTCTAATGAATCTATAATTGAGCCCAACAAAATTTATGTACTGGATTATCTAGTGAGGTGTTGAGGAGCAGCTGCAAAGTGCTGCCTCTGGGTCTCTGAAGAGCCTGCTCAGAAAAATGTTCCATGAAGTAGCAAGGCAGAAGTATTTTCCATAAAATGAAATTATGGAAATATATGCTTTGGGAACACAGGGCTTGTTTTCTTCACATTATTGGCCTGTGGACTTTTCCCTCTATTTCACCTCTATTAGGACTGAGGAACAGGCCTTCCCCAAGAGGGGAGGGTAAACTTTCTGTGGAGTGTGTATGGGGAAATCTGTGGGGGACCTGAATGACAACATAAAGTGCAGAGAGAGAGTCTCATTTCTGCACTACCTGTCACGTGCATCACTGTAATGTGAATAATAACAAAAGTACATTTCACTCCAGTGAGAACAAGATGCTTGTTAGCTCCTTCCCAGGATTTATCATCTTAAGTCTCTTATTGTGGAGAAAGTCAGTGTAGAGAAGTGAGTTTTAAGGAGATGACTAAAGGGAATAACTATATTTATTTTTAGAGTGAAAAGCAAAACTACTTGGGTGAAACTGAAAGATAAGAATTACCCAAGGGTAAGAAGAAGCAGTCAGAAAGCATCTCACTTAACACCATTATACTATTTTCAATTCTCCATATTGCTATTATATTGCAGAACTGGTGTCAGATTACCCCAAAAGTCATCATTTGAGATGGCTTCAGCTTGTAGAGGAAAGTTTTTATCCCTCCTCCATGACTGAGACATCTTCAGAAGTTTCTCCACATTATCATCTGGAACATTTTCAATGCTATTAACTATGTTTAGAAATGTTAAGTCTAATGCTCAGATCCCATACTGTTTTCAAGTGTTTTCTTTTGTTTGTGCAACCCAGAGGTCCAGACTGTTTCAGTGAAAAATGACATGTTGCAATTACACATCATAATGACAAAATTGGACCAATCCAGCAGAAATTATTTAGGGAGTGTCAGTAGGGATCTAGTGACGTGCAAGAGGAATCCATGGTGACAGAGTGAATGGGTGTGGAAAGCACTGAAGTGATTACAAATGGGGGATGAACTGTTTGTGACCTGACAGAATTTTTCTGTGGTCTTCTGAGAGCTCTAAAATACTTAGTGTCTCACAAAGGAATGGGAATGACATGTGGAGCTTGAGGGGCTGGCTGGATTCCCTCTGTTTTCTTAGACAAAAAACAGTTGAATAAATCTGACATTTGTTTATAATCCAAATTTGTGTTTCAAATCCTTTTGCTTTTTGCTTAATCTAAAAATGCTTGAAAGAACTGACAGAAGAAAAAAAATCAAGTATTAGTAAAATTCTTGGCTCCTTCCACCATGTGAAGCTGCACATCCATATTTAATAGATAACTTGGGTTTGTTTGCATCCTGACCTTTGACTTTAGCTTTAGGAAACACTTTTTTTAAATCAGAACAGCTAAAATCAACAAGCCACCCTGAATTCTGCATGAGCTACATTGCAATCCTCTTTGTCAGTCAGTGAGCAAAGGCTGCTGTTCATCCCTTGCAGAATTCACAGATGTATCACAGTAACCTCACATATGCAGGTGACAGAACAGCCACTGGACATCAGCCTTCACTGTGTGCTGTACAAAGTCCTGCCTTGTTTATATTAGTCCAGGAAAGCAGATTTCCTACTGCACAAGACATAGAAAATAAAATGCATCATGTGAATTCCTGGCAGGATTTTTGCTGTGTATGTCAATTTGTCATTAAGAGTTACAAGTGTTAGACTATAAAGGAGATATCAACATTTTGGGTAAAAAATAAAAATCTTACTATTTTATAAAGCAATGGAAACCAAATCTCAAAATTATGCATGTTATGATGCATTAGAAATGTAGACTGGTTTCCTTCCTAGCAGCCTAGCTGTAAAATTAAACATAATCACTGCAAACAGTGTATTGATCTTCTGACAGGTTTTTGTTGCTTTTGTTGCTTGAAGATTGAGGGCCAGATTTTCCATCATGCCTGACACCTTTGGGCTTCCACTGTGTTTATTAAAATAGTTACAAACTGGGACTCTGAAAAGTGAATTCACATTTAAAGTGCTATTTACAGCTGATAATCCAGCCATACAGAAACTGCTGCAGCAGTCCTGTTTGTAGTAGCACTTTCTGCATTTGGGTTTTTTCTGAGCCTACACACAATTTCATTTCTATCAAGATGTCTGAACTTTAAAAAAGCTGTTTTCTATTACTGAATTTGCTCAGCAGATGAACCTTAGTAGTCCCTTGGACCTTCAGGAGGGTTCCAGACTTGTCAACTCCTTTGAAAATCAGATTGTAATACTATGAAATTGTTAATAATTCAAGACATTGGGGATCACTGCACTGGTCACAGTGACTGAGACAGTCCCTTAGTTGTGCTCAGATCAGCAGAAGGCTGCAGCACACCAGCAGTGTGCAAAACTCCTGTGCCACATCTCTGTCAGGAAGGGCAGAGCCTGGGGCAGGGTGAAGCAGACAGGGCTGGGCTGTGATCTTCCCACCACCACCACCGCCCTGGCTCTATTGCAGCCATGGCAGGGTCTTGCTCTGCCATGGCTGGTGGTTTTAATTTTAGAAAACATCAAAAGGATGTCCTGAAAAAGTCATTCTGATCCCTCTTTCTCACTGCTGAATAATTTTAACTACACTAGAGACTAAGAGCAAATCAAGCATTAAACTATAAAAAGAGCCAGAGAAAGTTTCTTATCTCTTTCTTTCATTACTGTAGAGTTGTATTTTCTCTGCTGCAAACATTACTCTGAAAATGGTGCCTCCATGGAAGTGAAGCAGCCTTTTCTGAAAGCACAGATAGCTGGGCACAGATAAGGAAAAGTGTGATGGTTCACTGCAATACAGAGATCACTTCAGGCAGATTTTTTTTCACTGTAAGTGGTTTGTCTTTATTTAAAAGTGCCTTAATTTCTCTGTTTCTGAGTCTTTAAAATGGAGATACTGCCCTCCTGCATTAGAGGGGGTTCCACTGGTGAAGCATTTTGGGATGATTAAATGCACATTATTGTCATGTTGAGACTTGAAGGCTCTGACCTTGACAAAAAGGTGAGGACAGCCTGCATGATCAGGCACCATTAGTGAAGGCAGCACTTCCCTTTCATGATGCTCAACTGCAATATAATCATCTCTAATGTAGCTGGGGGAGGCACTTCCCAGCCTCACTGGCAGAACTTGCTCAGTAAAGTCTTTTCCACAACATGCAATTACAAAATGAGAATGGGAGGGAGGGAACAGGATGAATGAAAACAAACATCATTCTAGGAACAACTGCTGGTGGTTAATACTTGACCATTACTTCTTGACAGGATTAATGTCCTTCTAATCACACTAATCCCTTCTGATAACTTTATCCATAATCCATCTATTTCAAAGCAACATCCAGATGGCTTCTGGTGGAGAGGAAGACAAAATAAACATGCAGAATGGGGTCTTAGCAGCAGCTTCTTGTATTTTCCCTTTCCGGGGATATAGGATTTGATCTTGAGACAGGACAAAAAAATGTGCTTTCATCAGACAGCAAGAGAAAAATCTAGAGAATTGCAAAGAAGATAGAAAGCTCTATTTTTATTTGTAAATAAAATACCTGATGCTTATCTGTGACAGCCAGAACAAGCCTAGAGGTGCTCAAAAGGGTTTAGCTACTTGTTTGCATGGGACTAATTAGATTTCCAAGATATTGGAAAGAATTCCCTTCTTCTTTACGTCAAAATTTCTATTTTAATCTTGGGGATTTTACACGGATTTCCCTCAAAGCAGACATGAAACTTAGTACTTGGTTCTTTGGTTCATACAATTACAAATACTTTAAACAATGTAGAAACTGACTTTACCTTTTTAATTAGTCACATATAATTCCTAGAATTGAAGATGTCTTCCCCTTCCATTTAAGCTCCACACGTTTTTTTCTATACAAGCTAAGTGATGGTGTCTGAACATTAAATTACAATTTTGTGGATTTTTTTCCCAAACTGATTAAAGGAGCGAGATGTGCAGTAATTATTTAGAAAAGCCCCAGATTGTTTTTTATTGTCTTAATTCTGTTTTGTCCATTTGGCAATCATTAAAACATACCACGGAAGAAACTACACATGAATCATACATGTGGAAGCTATTTAACTACACAGCTTCTCAAATGATTTCAATCTCTGAATCAAATATCTGCCCTGTTCTTCCAAGGCCAACCAGATTCTGAGGTTTGACAAGAATTAAAGGTACACTGTTTTCCATTCCAGTGTGTTTCATGAGTCTAGCAGTGGAAGCCACAAGAATAGCTTTGTTCTGGTTTGGAAGAATCTTGGGAAACTCTTCAGGAAGGTTTTACGAAGCCAAGAGTGTCTGATAAAAATTAGGCTTTGAGGGAGGACCTGAGTATGATACAATGATCTTAATTTAAACTAGTTGGAAGCTTACTCCTCCTGCCCCCCTGTTCCCTAGGAAGTAAGAAAAGTACTTGTTCTTGTCATCCTTTGGCTACATTGTCCGAATGTTAGAACTCTAGAGGTCAACAGCAATAAACTGCTGTGATGTGACTGTGCATTACTTGCTTTGTACAATAACTGTGATAACCTCTATGTCTCTGCATCCTTGTGTCTTTAGTCCCATTCCTTCTGATATCAAACACATAAAGTCAAACAAAAATGGTGAATGAGTGATTACGGTCTTATTCTAGTTCCAGGCATTTCCTTCTGAAATTATTCTGAGCTATTGCCTAAAATGACCACTGTTACTCCCCAGCCTTTGGAGAACTGGTTCCATCGGTCCCTTACTGAGCACTGCAAGCCATGGAGAATGCAGGGTTTTGTCTGAGCCCAGACCTCTGTTCGTGCTTTTGTCACATTCCAGTTACCCCACTGCACCTCCATAGTTATTTACTTTTGACGACTTTCTCATCACAGCATGAACTGAGCATGACTTTATCTGGTGACAGGATAATCTCATTACAGATGATGATCTTGTTAATGAATATCCCCAAGACAGAGCAATCTCATTATTAGCCCCCTCAGGATTTGCCACCTAGAAGCCAAGGTAAGATCAGATTCCAGCTGAACATCCTCCCAAATCCTAGGGCCCGGCATCTCGAGGCTGAGGTAACAACCCTAAACTCACCTCAACCACTGGACATATTTAATTAGGATTTTTGTCCCTAAGTACTTCTGGAAATGCTTCTCAGGTGAGCAATCAAGACAGGGCTCATCCCTCTGTTGTTCTGTAGAACCAATACGGCCCAGAGGCATCAAGGACAACAGGAACAGTGGTGGCTTCCCCACAGTGACAGTGGCTCCAGGGCAGCACCAGGGAGGGAAGGGGAGTGAATTCTCTGTCTCCTGGGCAGTGCCCTCTCCCAGGAACTGCTCTGCCTGCAAGTGACAGCTCTGCTGCTCAACAGTGAGCCCTTCACACCTCTGGTGTCACCTGCGTAATGCATCTAAAAGAACCCTGAAAATTGTCACCATGAAAAACATCCAAACGGCTAAAAATCATTCTCATTCTGATTCTCATTTTTCTTTTTGGTTTTTTTTTTTCCCCCTGGGAATGTGGAGGTGGAACAGTGCTGTACTCTAGTACAATATAGGTATCTACTCTGTGCAGCAATGAGCTGTCAAACTGGCTCAATGGCCTGTGGAACCTCAGCCTGAGAGAAGAGTTCAGTCCTAAAAATTAAGTAATAACACAAGGTTTTTTTAACAGAAAACTGTCACGTTAATTTGAGATAAATACATTTAACTCTTTAATTAAAAAATGTTTTAGAATAATTTAAAAAATGTTTTAGAATATTTACTCTTCTGCATGGACTCATCCAAGGGAAATGACAAGGAACAAAGTAGCATTCCTACTACTGTATTTTCAATATGCAGTGCTGTGTTTGCACACAGCACTTTGCAGACACATAGAAAGCTGTGATTTTTATCAAATCAAATCATAAATAAAGGGAAAGAACAATGGTTACAAGAGTGAGAGTTGCTGAGATGCCCATTTTCTAAATTATCCAAACTCCAGTGCACCCTTGCTCCTATAGTGTTAACAAAACCCATGCTAGATGGGAGATTGGCAATGCAGAAAAGCAATACATTTTCTTAATTAATCTAGTGGATAGCTGGAACCTGAACACTAAATCCACCCATTTGATTTCATTAAATCTACTATAAAGGTTAAGCTGCACTTTAGCATTGGCTCTAGACAACCCCTCTCAGCAGTGAGAGGTCAAGGAGATCTCATTCAAGGAGGTGCGGCTTAGTAAATATTTATGAGAACAGGCCTGATAAACGGGTCTGTTTTGATGAGAAAGCTGGACACACCAAATAATAAATGTGGTATTTTATTTCACCTGTACCTTTCCTGAGATGTATGCTTTGGAAAGTTCCCAGAGAATTATCCAAAGGGAAATCTCAATTTAAAGCCCCAAACCACACTGCTGTCAGTGGAAAATCCAATCCCAGACTCAGGTCACTGGGAAACTGCATCAGGGTCTGTGTCAGAGCAGCCTAAAGAAACGTCAGGGGCCAAAGAGAGCCTGTCTCATCTGCCTGTACAAGAGGGTAAGTGGGAGCTAAATCTCATGGGAGTGAATTGTATGGCTTGGCACAGGCAAACTGTACAAGCAAGAGGGACACTGGTGATGCTCTGCAGTGCTGGGCAGGGAGCTGAAGAGGAAAGCTCCTGATGGGTCCCTTCCAACTCAGCATGTTCTATGATTGTATGACTCTGTTATTCTCTGATTCTGTGGAAAGGCTGAAGTGATCACAGCATGTTCTTTGCTCCCAACTGGGCAGCCACACTTCCCATGGAGGTGTTTCCTCTGGATCACATCCACTGAATTACAGTCTGCTCCCAATGTGCTCCCTGGCAAAGCAAAAATATATTGAATTTCTTTAGAAAGAAAAAAAGTTATTATTTTTGCTAAAGAATGGACTATATGACAAAACTGCCCCTTAGTGTTTTTAATTTTAAAATTGTGTCCCCACTTCACACAGGAAGGGCTGAGTGGGTTGATTAGACTTTCTTAAGAGGTCCATTCAAACCTGAATTATTCTATTATTCTGTAAAATTCTGTGTAGAGTATGACACACAGAGTTTTAATAACTATTGCCACTGCTCCTGTCAAGTGAGCCATGCCATGTGTAACTTGTGTAAAACTGTCCCTGGAATTTCAGGGAAGAGTCAGCAGGATTCAGAGCCCATATATGCAGCCTGAGCTCGCAAGTTCCTTCCCATAACCAGGATCTGGGCTGGCACTTGGAAAATGCCCCTTCAGACACAGAGACCACAGCTGTAGTGTTATTGGCAAGCTCACTGAAACACTGACACACAGAATCAGCTGTCAGAGAAGCAGGTAGGACGGAATAATTCAGAAATTAGGCTTTCAGCTGCATTAATGTAATGCAAAATAACGTTCATTTAAATACAATTTGTGCTGTGTTTTCTTCCCACAGCTTGATGTCTGGGCTGGCAGCCCTGGATGCCAAGACTTCCAGTCGCTTGGGAATCATAACTGTCACTTACTACCTGTGGACAACCTTTGTGGCTGTGGTTGTGGGAATAATTATGGTGTCCATTATCCACCCTGGTGGAGCAGCCCAGAAGGAGAGCACTGAGGAGGGTGGAAAGCCCATCATGAGCTCTGCAGATGCACTGCTGGACTTAATCCGGTAACAACATCCATTCTTTCTGCTTTCTGAAGGCAGCATTTTGTACAGAACTGCAGGAGGAACTGTGGCATGAGCCTCAGTTCTGAATCTAAGGATAAATATTTTGTTGAGACTGAGAAAAAAGTAAGTTTCAGAAGATAATTTTCAAGTTATCAGATGTTTATACTGGCTGTTTCTTGTAAAATTTAAATGAATGGCCACCAACCAACAACAATGGAGCAGGTTGTTTATACCCCACAGACTCCATATAGCCTGTGCACTCACCATCAAATCCATTATTAGGGTCAAGGGAGTATGAACATTTAACGTTCATTTAAAGAAGAGTAGACAGTTGCAATAGGCAAAACCTTAAATAAAGGGGTGAAACACACATTTTTCAGAAAATATTTCTTAAAAGTGCAGTTACAGCTGTTCATGCCAACTTGCAGATAAAGAACATAATTAGAAAGACCACTGTTGTGTATTTTTTATTCTGCTTTGGGACTTTTCCCTATTGATTTTATTTTGTTTGGCAAAAGACACAACTGTCCTTTTAGGGACAGCACTAGGGCACTGCTGGAATTTGATGGCCTTGCCTGGAATCCCTTTTTGTCCCAATATTTCAGGTGCTAGTGGGATTAGTTTGTTGACTGAACATATTCCGTGCCTCAGATTTATTTTGCTCATGCAGAAAGACCAAGTTTTGCCTTTGTTTGGTAGCTCCTCAAGTTGCTGATCTCATACTACACCAGACAAGGGCCTTCAGGCCAAGTGTGTATCTACCACAGAGAATTCTCTTTGGAGTTCAACTTACCGAAATTAAAAATGGTTCACAGTTTGCCTTTCAAAAACCCAAATTCCTGACCCTGACAGCACACAAAGTACTTTAATTAAGACTTATGTGGACTTCAAATCAGAAGGAACTGGGAAGCGAAGCTTACAAAAAAACTCTTTTTTTCTCCTCCAAGTTGCATTTATGCAGGCCACCTGTATTTTATCAACACCTTTGTGAGAATGGGCCAAATTATTTTAGTCATGGAGCAGCAGCAGAGAACAATCTCTTTTGCAGCTTCTCACAAAACCACCACCTTCATCTGCACTGGGAAGGTACCCATCTGTATCTCTCCAGTGACTTTGCCGTGAGGGATGGATGCACAGTGCAATTCCATCTGTTTGTGTCATGAGGTTAAGTCACATTCTGTTTCTGCTGCACAAAGGACTGTAATTCCGACACTAAGAGCAAGTTACAGGAGCTTTGAATCCCTTAGTATGACAGAGTAGAATAAGAAGTAAAAGAGAATCTAAGAAAAACGTGACCTTAATGACTGTCTCCATAGTGGCAGTGTCAGGGGACCATTCCTGGTGTGCTGAGCTGGTTCTAAGGCCTCAGTCAGAGACACTGAAAGGCACAGTGGGACACACAGTACAAAGACACATCCAAATGGACCTTACAGCTCCTCCTGGGAAGGGTCTCCTTCACCACAAGTCCCCATTCCCTTTCTCACATCAGCCCAGCTGCCTTTAGAGGCTCGGAGTAAGCTTGTCATGGAGATGAGTTAGATGGAAAGTAATCTGCATTTTCAAAATCAAAAATTTACTATAGTACTGTGTTTGCACAAAAAGACCAAGACCTGAGTTACAAACTCATCTCTTCCCCTCTGCCTGGCTACTCCCTGTACACCAGGGGTGTTGTGGTGAGGTTTGGGAACACTTTATTCCTCTGAGCCTCACTGCAGGTCAAAAAACATGTCCTGATCTAAATACTTGCAAGCATCTTCTATAATTTCACTTTTCTACAAACATTTATCCAAGCAAATCATAATAGCATGTGTGCACATTTCAGGTATTCAAGTTTCCAAGCAGCCACGTGCTTCTAGTCCGCAAAACCTTAAATTCTTCACTGGTTTGGGCAGGTGTCGACAATGACAAGGTCAACAAGCCCCTCTCATTACCAAAGGTTAAAAAGACAGAATACAGGTCAGTCTTTTTTGCTGTGCTCAGCATCAGCCACAGCTGCAATCTTTCTATCCTGAGAGCACAAATGGATGGTTTTTATTTGTCTGCTACAGAAATAACCACACTTCCTAAGTAAATAAATAAATAACAACAGAACTGTGGGGAATGGGCTTTCAGCCTAGGCAAACACTATGGGTGAAATTTTGGCTCTGCTGCAGTCAGTTGCAAGACTCTTAAATATCTGTGTGGAAGTCTGGATTAAATGTAATGATGTATCTGCTGGTTTGAGCTAGAAAAGCTGATCCTTTAGCTCAATGATAAATCACTTCCATTCACAGCTGGGAACCATCTTTTTCAGCCCAGATTGGCTTATCTTCTCAATTCATTAATTTCCTCTCCATTTATCAATTGCATATGTGCCCAGAAGTTTACACAGGAAACATCTGGTATTCTGCAAATGAAGAATGCTAAATGTACAAGTGAGGAGATGATAGATGTGACAATATTGTGGGGTTAATTTTAAGAGCATGAATCTTGGCATGGGGATACACATATTCACCCTCATTGATTTCAGATTTGAAGCCACTTTAAAATTATGAAAAACATTATTATTCCTTATGATGTTATATATGACATTGTCTAGAACTTTTGGCAGGAAAGATGTTGCTAGAAATAGAATGTCTTGAATTTTTGTGTGAGATTTTTGCTTTTAGTAGCGGTTTTAATTAGAAATTAAAGAATATACTGAATCAGCAAAAAATGAAACCAAAAACTAGTGCAGACCCTTATGGTTATCCTAAACACTTGCAACACTAATCAAAAACCACATTATTATTCTTTTGAATTATTTTGTAGATGGTGTTTCCCCTGTATATTTGTCCATTATGTAGGGAAAAAAAAAAAAAAAAAAAAAAAAAACAAAACAAAAAAAAAAAACAAAAGCAAACAAATAAAAGCTCCAAAGAACAATGATTTGATGAGGAGATAATAATTCTGAATAATTCTGAAATTGCTCTAAACTTCACATCAGCCAGGAAATACACAATCTCATCAACATCCTGAATTTCATGCCTCAAAAATTGCATCCACAGTTCAAACTTTTTTTTTTTTGCCACTCTGAACAGCTGTACTTGAAAGATTTCCTTTCTAAAGAGAATCCCAGGGGATTGGGAACAAGAATGTTCTGCTGCCTGTGGAAGATGCCCATTTCAGCAGGTGGTTCCTGTGCAAGAACCTCCCCTGCAGAACCTCCCCCTCTCTATTGGATGTGGGCTAAGGACAAGCTCAGGAGGCAGCTGTGACTCTGAAGCTGTGCAGGAGATGCTGCTCTCAAGGTGCTTCTCTCTTTAGCCACAACTTTATTGCTCCATTGAGACAGATGTACAAATCTGCCCTCATTTTATTCAAGGTTTCTACTGCAAGCACTGCAAGGCCTATGAAAGTTCATTTTCTTCCATTTAAAGCTCTATATAATTCTCAGGCTAAGGATCACATTGCCTTTAAGCACCTGGTGCTTTATGCGTTTTTACAGATTTATTTCCATGATGTGCAATTCTTCTGTGAGGTAGGCAAGAACCATTTTCCTTTCTTATAGCTAGAGAATCAAAACACATGGAAAAGAAATTACTTCACTGAGGATTGTTCAGAAAATTCTGTTGGCCAGAAGGAATATTCCCAGCTCATACAAGAGCTGGTAGGGTTCTTGTAGGAATGTGGCTTTGGGGCATCTCAATAGCAGTGAATCAACAAACATCTCTGCCTTCTTCTTCCTGTGGGAATTATTAACTTTATACTTTGTCTGCAAAAATAAGAGTGAGATTTTAATAGCCTTTTATGAGTTAAGAAATTAAGAAAGGCAAGATACATTTTTTTTTAAGTAATTCAGCTTTTGTGTATTTTATTCAAAAGGACAAAAAGGAACATACTCACAGGAGTAGTGTTCCATTTAAAATATTAGGTTTACTTTTGTAGCATAATAACCTGACTAGGAGAAGAGAAAATGCCTATAATTTGAGGACAAACATTTGCAAAACTCATTCTGTGAGCCAGGAGGACACTGTTGACATTAGCAGTTAATGTTTCCACGACATCTGTTACCTTTGATTTAGAAGAGGAGATTTTGCTGCAACTGAAATCATGCCACCTGCATTTCCCACCAAGGGAAATAAAATTTGGCTCATGAAATAAAACAAACAAGCAAAGTCCCAGCCAAACTGGGTTTCCCTCCTGTTTTAGATCAGGCTGGCTGCAGATTTGGGCACCAGCAGGTGCAGGGTTCATGCACATTATTGGTTTTTCTCAAGTCTAACAAGACACAGTGGCATCATAAACTTATTCAGCTCAAAAGCCCCAAATAAACCAATTCAGTGAGGGCAGACATGATCAAATCACATCTTGACCCACAAAAAATAAATTTGTACATTTCTGAAGTTTACTGGAGGGAGAAATCAGAGCATTTTACCACTGAAAATTCAGGATTGCATCCAATTTAATAGCAGGTACCCAGAAAATCAATTTGGCTTAACCAAGAGAGGCTTTATTTTTATAGCAGTAAGAGTTAGAAGAGGATATAAACACTGTAGAGGATTTATGTTTTCATGGGAATCCTGAGCACTCTTTAAAATCACTTCCTATCCATTTTTGAAGCTAAGGGCTATATTCCATATTACTGAAATTGTGTTTCTTGAAAATAGGGCAGGAAAATCTCAGAATCTACTGTAGTATGGAAGAAGTCCAGGCTGTGCAGAATCAGGAATCACATCTTTAGAAGTTTACAACTGAAGACTGAATTGTATGTAGACAAAGTAATATATTTCAGAGTGCATGAAATGATCCAGCTTTAAACTATGAAAGAACTTTTGAAAATAAGTATGCTGTACATTAACCTATCTTTTGCCAAAAGCTACTGTGTACTACGATAGAAATATTTATCTGTCTCCTATGGCAAAGCACCACTTTTTACTCTTTTCAGATTGCCAGGTGTTTTCATCTCATAAAAGCAGACTTATGCCAGAAATGTTCTGCCCTGGGACCAGGTCTTTGCTTCTGGTTAATTTTTAAGAGTTTGATCTCCACAGGAGCCCCAACCCTAAGTATTTACAAAGAACTCTCAACCCTCTAACTGTGTGGTCTCTACTTGGCACAAAATGAATCCAACATGGAATAAAGATAATTCCATGATGAAAACCACCCTGAGGAGATGGGCTATGAAGCAAATTCTGCTCTCTGGTCAGGAGGCTTTAGTCACAGAGGGTGAGGTGCACAGGGACCAGGAATTAAAAGTGCACTAGGAAAGCTCTGACCTTGCAGGGGAATTTGTTGTCCATCCTCCTGACAATTGGTCTGGACCTCTTCCAGTGTCAACACACATTTTTTATGGAATAACTTGCCTTGCTGGAACCACAGTGGAAATATGCTGGGCCTGTCATGTTACCTTAGATATAATTCAGCCTTTTCGAGATGCCTAAAGCTGCGATGTACTCGTGCTTCCAGGACATAAAAAGTAAACAAATTCTTGAGATGAAGGTAATGTCACTGACAATAACTTCAGCCTATAGTAAATAGGAGCCACAGTGATGTTTGTTCTTGGAAAAAATTGGAAACTTTACAGTTCTCATGTCAAGCCATTCACGCTCCAGTTTTGCTCTCTGTACCCTTGCTGAATATAGTGACAGGGTAAGGTTTCAAACACATAAATATTAGAATACTGTCAAATTCCCAGCCTTAAAACAATGTTATTACAAGTTCAGCTACGCTTGCTCAAATTTGAGAGCAGAGCATCCAAAGCTTCTCTCTGCCTAGTGCAAATATAGGCCAATAAATATTATGAGGACACATATGCAGCAAAACCCCCAGCCTGGTGGCTTTAATTCCACAGCGTGGGAGACTGCAGCCAGACTGTCTGGTGTGGCAGGGATTAGGGGCTGATAACATCCAAGTCTGAGAGCAAAACCAGATTGGGGCTGCAGAGCACAGAGTGCCAGAGGGAAGGGGTGCTCTGAGTCAAGGAAACATCTGCCGTACCTGCGGCAGTCCTGTGCTACAGCCGCTGGCCTCATTTCTGACTGGAAGGATCTGCAAAAGCTGAATGCTCTGAGTTAATGACACCGTGGCCAGGACTCAGAGTGAGTATTTCAGATATACAGTAGCACTACTGAAACCAGAATCTGGCCTGTTATTTCTAACAGAAGTTATCCAGAAGATGTGAAGGAGCTGTCCCAGTGGCTGCAGGCTCATATTCTCTGGACAGTTCAGTTAACAGAGTCACAGTGACACAGTTTAACTGCGCTGCTCTTTGTGCCACTGCTGTGGTTCTGAGCCAACCACCTCCTAAAGAGACAAGAGGGCAGTGCAGAAGAATGGCTTCCTAACACAGTTCAACTTCCTAAAGCAGCTGAAATTAGGGGAGCAAAATCAACCAACTCTATTAATTCATAGTCAGTTGCTGGGAGACGATGGGGAAAGGAAGAAGATCCTCCACTTTTAGCAAGATGCTAATTCATCCTGTCTCTAATGTGACCCTCAGACCAGCTGCTCAGACCAGGTGCTGCCTGCACTTGATACAAGTCTTTAGGATTTCCTCAAAATCCATGACTACCAAAGTGCAGAACGTATGCTACCATAGTTGTCTCATATTACATGTACATACACATTCCTAATTCAATACATCTACATCTGAATCCTCTCATCCCATGCAGAATTTGGGAAGGGCTCCAAAATTTGCTCATAGAACGCAGCAGCCTGTGCAGCACAGCAGGCTGCAGGCAGAGATGTGATTAGTGGGTCACTTGTGCGTATGTGCTGCTGCCACAGCAAATGCAGGCCAGGCCTGCTGTGCCAGCTGGGCTCAGCAGCTCAGCTCTGCAGAAGGTTCACTGAGCTGATATTGAAGTTTCATGCACATTCATCCTTTTAGCCTCAGCTGACTACTCCTGCTCTATCTGGCAGAGTTCCTGAGGCAGAAGATGCTCTGGGAAATGTTATTCCTCTGGACAGGCAGTATTTAGCTGTTAATTTTTAATGTAACCAGAAAGCCTATGTCTTCAGTTTCTGTTTTACAACAATATCTTTGTCTCAGACCAAAATGTATCTATGTTTTAAATCAGACTCAGTCACTGTTATGCAGTAGGTTTAATTCCCTACTCTTACGTGAAATTATTTCTGCTAGGAATGCTGAACTGAGCCCCTGAGGTTAGACAAGGTTGCTTGTGCTAGAGAAATGAATCCCAGATCACTATTATTTTGTGACCTGTGTCTTGTAAGCAATCTGCAAGCAGTACTGCAACTTCAGAAGTATTTTATCTGCTTGGCGTTCTTAACTGAACAAACACAAGAGTATTTAGAGGTGTTGACAGCAACGATGAGCTCAGTTTGAATCACTCCTTCCTAAGAGTTGGCAGTGTCTTTAATTCAGGGTACATCAGTGAAAACACAGTGCCTGAGTAGAGACACAGCCTGACTTTATGACCCTGATCCATGTGGGTACATCTGGATCTCACCCAGAGCTGCACAGAGATCTGCAGGTGCCAATGTGGTGGCAGGCTGGGTGCTGGAGCAGAGCGGGCAGAGAAGGACAGGCTACAACACTCTGCCATTCACTGTGCTGTATGCTGGGGTAAATGCCCGTGTGGGGATTCTGAGCCAGCCTGAAGCTCCCAACCTGCAGCATTCCCCAGGACTCAGGTTTGGTGGGCAGGAACCCACAGGAGGGCCATCCCCAGGACCCTGGGAGGATCCAGCCAGCCTCCCCATCCCAGTTCCACACTCAAATGTCAAATCCTCCATAACACTCTCCCTTCAGTCTCGTTCTGAACCATTCCCAGGAGATCCTTGCTAAACATCCAGCTCATGGCTGGCAATATCAATGTGCAGCAAAACCTGCCCCTCAAGCAAGAAGTGTTTCTGAAGAGGCCTGACAGAACCAAGAAACCTCCCCAATTACCTTCCATCTCTAGGAGGCAGTTCAATTCTTTCTTCTCATTTTTTGTTTTTAGTCCATTAAAGTGCTCATTCACCAACTGCTCTCTTAAATGTTTTTGATTAACAAAACTTAATTTTGGCTAATACTGGATTTTCTCAATCCAAGTAAACCAGCTTAAAATAAAAATAAGCCGAGGCTCTGGCAAACACATTCAGGTCATCCTTTCACTAGATAAATTGTGTAACTTTGGTAAGGCTGGTCTCAAAGACTGGATCACAGTGCATAATTTATTAAAAAATATTGGGAGAATTCCAGTGTCTAGTATTAAGTGGGTAGTTGTAATTCCTGCAGGATAAAGAATGATAAAGAAACAAAATGCTTTAATCCTTTACAAATTTGTCTAACATTTAATCTAGCTACTAACCATATGATATTTCCTTTCTCAAGCAGTCTTAATTGTTCTTAATTCTACTAATTAGGACTATGCGGGAGAAAGTGAAAATGATCAGCAATTAAATTGATGTTTCTGTGCAAAGCCAGAGCTCATACGTGAGGTGCATATTCAGAGCTGTGCTGGAATCTCTGTGTGCATCTCTGCTTTCAGAATATTTCACATTCACACAGCAGGTCTGAGCACAACCACCACACTGAGCACCCCTGTAGCACCTTTCAGCCCAGCGAAACAAAGACAAGTTAATATTAATGAAGCCTTTAACAATGTGGAAGCAGAATTCCCTTATGAGGCACAATAAAGCAGCAACCACCTTTACTCTCCAGTGCTTCCCCCTCCTATAAACACCTTCTCCATCTTCCCAGGCCCAGCTCCATGCAGCTGTTCCCCAGTTGGTTCCCTGTGTCAGTCAAGCCCCAGGGCTCAGGCAGAAGGTTGTGCCTGCACCTGACAGGGACAGGATGCACAGCTGCCTCCTGTCTGTGTCTTGCTTTGGCTGCAAAGCATTTGACATTTGAACCAGACAATCAGCAGCTCCATGGACAGTCTGCAGAGACAATCCAATGCCTTTATGAGACTCATCTGCTCTCAAGCACCGGGCCAATAAGTTTGTCTCATGTTCAGTCTTCTGTTTCAATCATTAGGCAGTACTACTATAACTTAATTAAATTTTTTCTCCCACAGTTCTCCCTAAAAATGATAATAAATTGGCACTTTGTAGCAATTGCTCTCAGTGATTGATGCTACTGATGCAGAATCTACCTCATACTTTTAAGTGTGACCACAATATCATGTTATGATCACTTAAAATAGAAAAAAAAAAGTGTTTTCTAAGCCAGTGCTGCCCAGTGACTCCATTAGCAACAAGTATGTGCTGCTGCTGCTGCAGAGAGGAAAGCAGCTCTGGAAAATGTCCCTGGTTCAGCATGCATTCAACTGTCTACACACACAGCAATTCTCTTCAAAACTGAGAATAGGCTTTTCACATATATTTGAGGGTTAACCTGTCTTGGGGTTTAAGCAGGACTTTGAATTAAAAGTCATTTTGTTGGAGAACTCAGGAGTTTCTCCTTGCATAAATACAGGTATATGAAAGAAGATAATTGGGTCATAGACTGTCACTGTCTTCTGCCCCAAGGTTCAGAAGCTTAGGGTTGGAAATAAATTAGTCCTGAAAATGATCCTATTAGAATATCACACAAATCTTGGTTCCCAAATGCTGAATGGAAATGTATGACTTTTTAGCTGTGTTTTCCCAATTATACTATGATTCCTCTTTGAAGCCTGCAGAGGGTGTGCTCTCCATTTCAAATAAGGATTTAATGTCTTTATGTCTTTCTGTCTTTCCAGCTCAAACTGAAATTATAAATTAGCTCCATATATAATTGTGTGAAATGTTACAGAGTGAGATATACAGAAAGTCAGAAAAGCTGACAAAAAGAGTCCCTTTTGGAATTAAAAATCTATTGGTCTCCCTGCAGTCTCAGTGTTGGGTCATTGCCTTCCTCTGTAGCTCAGCTGTGAGCAAAGATGAAGCTGTTGACCTCATTCAGGTTCTTATTCTGAAGCCTCAGAACTCTATCTAAATAAAATTTAGCAGTGTACAGCTCTAATCTCAGCTCTTTTAATCAGGAATGAGATCCTCTTTTTGAAAAGCAAACTGTTCTTGACCAAACCACTGCAAAGTCTACATCACTTGCAATTTTAGTGATGAAAATATATTGGGGTACTGGAGTTTATGAATTAGCACAGGAGTACTTAGAAGTGCCACAGTAGATTACAGCACCCAGGGGTCTCAACTATACATCCCTGACTGTCCTGAACAGCTCATTATCTAAGTAGGGAAGGCAAAACATGGAATAAAAGAATATTCATCCCCCCAATCAGCAGAAAGGGAAGGGGAAGGTAATCATAGCAATGCTGTCACCCCAGTTACAACATGGAGACTGTGGCAGAGTCAGAATCTGCAGCCAGAGCTCCTGGGTCTCCCCCCAGGTGTTTGGAAGCAAGTCCCAAAACCTCAGTTCTGAGGAGCTGTTTCTCTGCTGGGCTGTGCTCAGCCAGGCACAGCTGTATGGCACAGTGGGAGAGACTGGCATCCTCTGCACCTGCCCAGCCCTTGCTCTCCAGGAGGGCAAAGAACTGATTTATCATGGCAGACCCAACACACAGTAAAAAGAAGTTGGTTTCAGTTCCATAGAAATTATTCTTCTATTTGTTCATTTTTAGGAACATGTTTCCAGCCAATCTTGTTGAGGCCACATTCAAGCAGGTAAGTGGCTATATATCTTTTACTGATGAAAAACATGAGCCAGCATTATATGAAACATGTACCTTTGTAAAACACAACCCAGATATAGACATGGCATAGGACTGCAGACACTGTTAGTACCTTCAGCATTTAGGAATTAATGAGTTCCATTCCATTAGCCTCAGCAGCCATGGTATCTGAAGGCAGAACAGGGATAAAGTGCTCTCTAGTGTGACTAGAGAATAGATATGCACTCCATGTCAGCTCCACGTCCCCCAGAGGAGAGCTGGAATTTATTTAAGAGCACCCTGCAACACCACACAAAGGAAGAACAGAATACCAAGTTCAATTAAAGAAACAAAATAATGTATTGGGGAAGAATCTAATTACTCAGGTTGGAATTTGGCAAGAAAAGCTTGTCTAAAATTTCTGAGGGAGCAAGAGGCATGGCTGTATTTATTTCACCTGGGGGAACATTTCATGGGAGCCTCACAAAAAGAAGGGCACTCAGAACCTCTAGGAAGTCATTCCTAATTATGTCTTACAGGAAAGCTGCTCTGTCAGGAGGCAAAGTGTTTGCTGCACCAGAGTCTGATTGTAGGAAACTCAGGTTTTGTTATGCTTTTCCAAAAATTCAACTGTTTTTACAGATTTTATCAGAGAAGGACAGCAGTGTTCATTCTCCTTTTCATGCCAGTGCCTTCAACATGCAGCATTGTTGAAACAGAGCACTTAGGAGGTCTTATTAAACTATTAATTCCTGTTGGGATATTGTAGTAAAAGCCACTTTGTTTTCTTTCAGTATCGCACCAGGAGCATTCCCATCATTAAATCGAACAAAGCGTCGGCCGAGAGCAGCACTCGCCGCATCATCATCTATGGAGTGCAGGACGAGAACGGCTCCAACGTCCAGAACTTTGCCTTGGACATCACCCCCCCTCCTGAAGTGATTTACAAATCAGAGCCAGGAGCCAGTGATGGCATGAATGTACTGGGGATTGTGATATTCTCTGCCACCATGGGTAGGTTTCAGACATGTTTGGTTTGTAATAATCCAAGTGTCCATTCAAGAGAAAAGGATTGGGATTGGGTTGCTTGGTTTCTTGACTCAGCTTTTTTAACTGGTTCTATCAAAACTTTTTGGGGGAAAAGGCAAAATTTTTACAGAGCTGTACCCCCACCCTTTCAAAGACAAATTTTCAAAAACCTTGGTGACTTTTGTTCCATGGAGTTTGGGTTTTCTGTGCATTTACTTACAATCTTGTATTTTTTTCTCAACTATTTTGAGCTTTTATTTATGACCCATCTTTTGCTGACTGTAAGACAACATTGTACAGTGTGCTCAGAGGAGGTAGGAACTACCACCAAATCAGACCCATGGCCCCTCTACCAGTATGCCAACCCATATTGTTTCATGAGTTTTAAATTTGTGGATATTCCTTTTTTGATTGAAACTTTTTGATTTTATTTTTGGTATCCTGCAATGAAGATAGTTCTATACCACCTACTAGCTTAGCTTGTAAGAGTAAGAGCTTCTGTCTGGTTTATTTATTTAGTTTGACATGCTGGAGGAACTCACTGGTGCCATATGTGTTATATTATGTTTGTGGATTTGAAAGAAGTTTAAACAAACATTTCCTAGTTAACCATAAAGTTCTGATGACTTTTATAAGAAAATGCTGATCAAATTTTCCTTATGTAAATTTATTCTTGGAAGTTAACCTGGTCAGCAAAGGTAGTTCCATAAAACATCTTTGACTGTATTTATTATATTATGGTTCACAGCAGCACAAGGGGTCAAGATTCAAAGCTAGAATTAGTGGGTTTGTCTCTGTTTTTTTAGCTTCTCCAGTGGGTGGTATTCCCTGTACAACCCTGCTGGAAACTGGCTGTCTCCCAGTTTGTAGTATTTTATAGTCCATTTCCAAAGCACAACATCACCTCAAACACTATTCCAGTCAAAACCTACTGGGTATGAATGAATTAATTACATCTACTTATTAGGACCAAGGGCAACTTTCTGCTTCTGAGAACAGAAGATCATTCATTGTCTGCCCAGAACTGAATGTACGACTTTCACCGAGCCCCTCAGTCTTGCTGGCCCGGGGCTCAGCAGGCGGGAGCTGAGACCTGGCTTCTTCCTGCCTGATGGACACGAAACAGCACCAGGATTGTCACCCACAGCATGGCTTAGATGATCTAATGGGCTTACAAACTCCCATCTTGAGAGCACTGCTCTTGTGAAATCCCTGGATAAGGCAGCTGAAAGCCTCCCTGCTCTGCCTCAGCAGGGGATGGTCCTGGAAGCAGTGCTGCCTGAGACTCGCTCAGAGCTGTACGCTCCAGGGGACAGAGCTGGGCTCCTGCTCAAAGCAAGGACACTGCACATGCAGAGCAAGTGGCAGCACACACCCCACTGCCAGCCCCTGCCTCCCCAGACAGCTCCCCTCAAAGGCAAACTCCCTTGGTGCAGCCACTTTTTGAAGTGTTTCCTTGAGCAATTGACTCGATCCCTTATAATCCTTTCAGGGAGGATAATTAACTATAGGAAAATGTTGTCTATTTATATGCATTAATGGAAATAACACTGTCTGGAGAATATATGGTTAGATGACACATCCCAGAGCTGTGTTCAGTTGCTTTCCGAGCAATGGGGGCACATACATGGGTTTTATTTGCTTTCTGCTTTACTGGTTAGTCTTCACAGCAATTTGGCCTTTCTCTCCATGAATCTACATTTCCTTACCTCCCCCAAAACTGCAAATCTTGACTGACTATAAAGGTTAATTATTATCATGTAGACCGAAAACTACTAAAAATATGACAGACTGTATTACTAACTCCCCATGACCAGAGCAAGCATCAAAACCTGGCTTTGCCTCCCAAGTCCTCGTTGGTGCTGCCTGGCTATAGGCAGAGACAGATTCCTTCACTAGAAAATATTTCTCAGCTTGTGTTCCACAGATCACTCAGGGCAGGTAAATCCTACACAGGGCTCTGTGACTGATGGTTCAGGACACAACCTTGCTACCAGAGGGCTTAGAGCTTCAGCAGGGAGGGAAAGCACTGGGGCTGTGTGTGAAGACACCAGAGAAACTGAACCCAAATGCTCTGACTGCAGGTATAATGTTGGGAAGAATGGGGAACAGCGGCGTCCCTTTGGTCAGCTTTTGCCAGTGTTTGAATGAATCTGTCATGAAGATAGTGGCAGTTGCTGTTTGGTAAGTAACTGTTTTGCTAAGAAAATCAGTATTTTTTAAAAAGAGTTAAGAACATTTCAATAGAAGAAAATGCAGAGAAATCTCACACATTTATTTCCAGGGAAATAAATGAGGATGAATAACCCTTAGTTTTGCAGGGCCTCAGCATTTGAGGATGCACATACATCTGTCCCTGGTCTGTACCATCCTTTTGACAGGGCACCCTCTATGTTACTCCCAAATAACAGAACATGGTATAGCTGGGTGGGGTGTGCTGTATGCCCCAAGGGCACTGCCAATCCCTGGGCATGCCAAGGGGGATCACAGTCGCCCAGGTCACACAAAGGAGAAGCATGGTGGGATGTTCTAGCTGCTACTTCCATCCCTTCCAGCTCTGCTGCAGACCCAGACAGACCTGCCAACACACCTGCCCCAAAGATCAGAGGAACAGCAGGCAACTGCTAACAACAAGAGCTATCAGTTCAGCACCTTCTCCCCACTTCAGGATGTCCCCCAGTGTGGCTCAGCCTGATGTGGGACAGGGAACCAGCACTCAGCCCACATTCTCTCTTTCCAGCTACGTGGTCCAATCTGACTGACCTGGGTCAGGGAATGATTGCTTGGGTGGATATGTCAAAGGAGGTAGTTTATTTCTGGAAAAATGAGGAAGTAGTGTTGAGTCCCTGGAGATGACACAGCTGCAAGTGGAATATGGCTGGATGCTCCCAGATTTTTTTTTTCAATTTAAAGCTTTTTGGCATCCATGACTTTGTATGCAGCTGCGCACAGAAGCACAACAGTTTTTACAAAGCACCTGTCCAGAGTGGATTCAGAAACTAACAATTCTTCTGCCTATTTATCTGCCCCAAATCCAACCCCCAGGCAGTCCAAGAGCATGTCTAATGCATGTTGGTGTTTCTCCTCTGTCTTCCAAAGGCAACATAAACGTTCACTTAAGAGCTTCCAACAAAAATCCATGAACAGCTACACGAACACAAACACATGAGAGGAGCTCAGGATTCATTCCCCCTCTTCCCAGTAATTTACCTGCCTGAAGCCAAAAAGTCAGAGCTGCCTTTGGAACCAAAACATTTTAAAGTCATTCCTTGCCAGTGCCATAACCTCAGCTGTGCTGAGGGGGACCCCACAGACAAGCCTAGTGCCCAGCCTAGTGCTCTGGGCATCCTGCTCTGGTTGAAGATACAAACCCAGACAGGGCAGGTACTGCACTGCCCCTGGAAGGAGCTGCAGCTCTTACTGTGTGATGGAAGGGAGCTGTCTCCTGATAATGTCTTTCTTTTTGCTCAGGTATTTTCCATTTGGAATTGTGTTCCTAATAGCTGGCAAAATCTTAGAAATGGACGACCCCTCAGCCATTGGGAAGAAGCTGGGTTTCTATGCCATTACGGTGGTGTGCGGCCTGGTGGTGCATGGGCTCTTCATCCTGCCAATGATGTACTTCTTCATCACCAAGAAGAATCCCATTGTCTTCATCAGAGGGATCCTTCAAGCCTTGCTCATTGCTCTGGCCACATCCTCCAGGTATTATAGAGTTTCTAGACAGATCCAATAAAATACCTGCTAGATCCTTACTACAGCTGCCTCTTGAGAAGAGCACACTGTTGCTGTAGTGGAGCAGATATATCTGTATCTGAACAATGGTCTCTGTCCAATTCACTGGTATAAATTTAAAAAATGTGTGTCCCAACATTTGGAAGTTATGTGGGAGCCACTGGACAATATTTGTAACATTGTCTTCCTTTGGTTTAAAAAATATTGGATAAAACCATTTTTTTTTTCATAGAGGAATAGAAAGGAAATAAGTTCTTTTTCCATATTAAAAATATTGTGCTTCTACAAAGTTAATGTGTATGTGGGACATGCAGTTTGTTCAGACTTAATTTTTGGTATTAGTGGGGAACCTTCTATTTCAGTCATGTGGAAACATTTTATCCTTTCCACTCATGTTAGTCTTTGTCTCTTGGTACATTAACAAAAGCCTGTGGTTGCAAGCTATTGTCCAGCACTGAGAAAGTATTTAACTGTTCTCTTCAAGGAATAATATCTTTTGCACCCTTTTTAGAGAAGATGTACAATGAGTTTTAACCATAGCTGAACAAAGGTACAGTGAAAATGGAAACCAGCTTGTGAACAGGCTATGAAAATGATTCCAAACGTGGATAAAATGGTGCATGAGATGGACTTGAAAGGGCTGGAATTGCCTTGCATGGAGCAGATACAGAAATGACAATTAAAATAACATTTCTGTGTAGCCAATATGACAACACAGTTTCATGGCATCTGTAGCTGAAGGAATGTAAAAGATTAAAAGAAAGGGGAAGAGGGAATTATTATTTCAGTACAGAAGGTACTGGATTTCCACTGTGACATTTTACAAGGTGTATTTATATATAATAGTTTGCTCCAAAATGACCTATAAAGAGCAGCATGCTGAGAAACACACAATCAAGCAAAATTACATGGTGGGTGGTGCTTAAACTCTAATTACACTTAAATAATTAAGGAAAGCTTTTTTATTAGAATGTTAAAAGTTTTTAGCTTAAGATGTCACCACATCCCCAGATACAAGTAAGATGAGAATTCAAAGATGTTAATGTTGGAAAAGGCTCATCAGGCTCACATTTGATACACTTGACTACTCTCCCTGCTTCTCTAGGAATTCTCTTTCTGAACACTCTACTGCTGACAATTCAGATATTTAATCTGTGCCATTCCTTTAATTCTCCTTTTTTTTTCTAGAAGGAGACAGTTTTTATGAAAAATCTGAGTATTTCTCCTTTTAGAAAACAAACAAACAAGTTTTTTATGAGTACAGATGCTTTTAACAAGGGAGGTTTAATAAAGACTTACAAGATCAGCAGGTATTCCACCATTTCAAAACCATTACTTATCTAGATGTTCCATATTATGCATCAACATTGCATTTTGGTTTTATCACCAATTTAGGAGTCCTTTACTGATCTGGAAACTGATGAGACAGAGGTTTCTGTCTCTGCTGAGCCTCTGTAAGGGAAACCAATTCTTACTTGGGTTTTTTTTCAGTCCCATTTCCTTAGCCCTTAAAAGCTGATATGAGAGTGCCATCTGACAGTGGGGAACACACAAGGAATTCAGCTTTCTCTTAAACCTGTGCTTAGACTCTCCTGGGCTCTGACTCCCAGATAAGACCCGGCCTCTGGGGATATCGAGTGTTTTGAGACAGCCCTCTCCCTTCAGCTGTGCAAGGAATAATTACTTACAGGCCCAGAGAGGGTGTATTGGCTCTGGCACCAGCTGGCAGCTCAGTCTGCACCAGAACCACCAGCAGGACTCGTACCAGATTTAGAACCTTTATTGGCAGAAGCTAAAGTAGCACCAAATTTAAGGTGAGTCCTGAGGGAAGGCTCTGAACATATGGATTTGGGTCTTGGATATTTTTGGATTTAGCTGTTTGTCCCTCCTTAAGAATGTGTATATTTTGCAAATCCAACACAGGCCCAACATGGTTTCCAATGTTTTTCTGCTCAAATCACAGTGTCTTTTCTAGAGATAGCTGAACTTTTCACCTTCATTACACTGAAAGGAATGGATACTGCACATAACTGAGCTGTTGCCAAAAGAACATGCATAAATAGCTGGGGCTGGACAGGAGAGCTGCCTCTCCTGACAGTCAACACATCTGTATTTGGTTAAATAAGACTTGCCACAGGGGCATTATATAACACTTGTCATGTGGGTATTGGATTTTCAGATCATCCTAGAGGAGAACAAAGAGTTGATTTTAAGAATACTGATGTGTTTCTTGGAGATGTTTCTGTGTTGGTTCAGGTCTACATCTGAAGATAGAAAGAAAACCACGAGTCAGTGTGCTGATACTCATTGCAGATACTCTGCACCTGGGGAAAGCTTGTTTTTACAGCTAAAGATCAAACTACAAGAAGCAAAAACAATACCCTTTACAAAGCCCAAGAATGTAACACAGGAGAACCTGAAAGCCACTAAGCAGCCATCTGCTGGCAAGGATTTTACTGCATCTCAACATTATTTCTGCTTGTTTCCCTTCAGTGAAAGGTTCTGCATCCCATTCTCAGTCCCCTTATGCCTCTCCAGAAACCCCAACCACAGCAATATTTTGGTTTGCACCAATACCAGAGGGGAGGCAGGGGCAGAAAAGCAGATCTTTGTCCTTTGGTGCATCCTGTAGGACACAAATGAATGTGCACAGCTCCTCTTTCCTGCACCACTGTGAGGTGCACAGCACGTGCTGCCCCTGCCCACCCTGCTCTGGCTGCACGTGTGGGGATTTCTGACTCTGCTTTCTTCCCCTCACACTGCCCCTCATCTTGTCACCTCTCACCACACTGAAAAAGCAGAATTTGGCTAGCAGGCAAAATTCATCTTGATTTTAGCTTTCCTCTTCCAATGGCAAGAAGGAATTTTGTTTTTCTAGGTCATCTTTCCATATCATTAATGAATTAAAGCAGCATCTTTTCAGTGGTACATCCCATCAAAAGAAGCAATTTTCATCTTCTCTGAAGACAAATTATAAACCATGAGTTTTTCAAGGGTTTTGCTGCTTATGAAACACTAAGATCTTGGCTATTGCACAGTGTAAATTGAAGGCAGATTTAGAAAGGGGAGATGAGATCAGTTTGCTGATTTTTTGGAGCAAATATCAAAATGCATTTGAATGATAAGATAAACAGAGCAGGCTGAACAGCTGTTCTTCCACAGTGACTGGCTGTCTTTGTGGCTCTCACTACTAAGAGCTTGGCCTGGGCCACCATTAGCTTATGCTCAGGGTCTGCAGCTGCAGCATTTTATCCCAAAACTGAGATAAGACTCTGAAAATTTATTTTTAATTGTTAGAGTTAATGCTGGCAGAAGATACTTCTCAGCTGAAAGCTTTGGGTCAGTTTTTAAAAGACTTAACAGATAAGATCAGTGCTTTAGAGTATTTTTTTTTCTCTTAATAAATATTAAATGTCAGGCTTTAATGTTACTGCTCCACTGTTTAACACTAGATAAAAGGAGCTTTCAAGAAAACAAACTTCACTGAGTTAAACTAGAAAGACAAATTATTTGATAATGTCTTTTATAATATTGAAATTACATATTAATATTACTCCAAAACTACAGTAGGACCTTTTTTTCCCTTTGCCTCCTGAGAACTACCAATAGCCAAAGGCTTAAATGAGACATATTTTTCTGGTGTGTGCCAGATGATACAATATGAGTAAAAATGGAACATCATTGGACAACCTCTTCTAGGATGTTCCATACAACTTCTGTCAGCTGTATTCAGGAAAAGTTCATTTCTATGAAACAGGTGCTGAAAGGGTAACTAGGGATGTAAAGCAGCAATCTGCTAAGTGAGAGGCTAAAAAGACTGATTGGGTCAATCCAGGCTGAGAGAGGACAAAGCTGATTTTTAACATCATGTGTTGCAACAGCTGATTGTGCAAGGAGAAATATAGAAAGCACATAAACGCAAATTTAGTGCAAATTGAGAAGACTACCTCTAGATCATAAATTAACTTTCTCATCTGAGCAGAGAGTTCTGGAAAGACTTTCAGCAGGAGTAGGTATCCTACTAACTCTAAGATGCAGTGTCATAAATTTGAGTGAGACGATGTAGTAGTTGCCTGTCTAAGAAAGTACAAGAATCTGGAAATTTGTTTTCTTGCAATATCTTGCATGTTTTCATCATCATTGCATTTACATTCTGATCATTTTCTTTATTACTGTAATATTTAACATCCAACAAATCCAATGTGTTGTTATGTGCCTTAGAAATTTTACTACAGGCAGCATACAATTCAAATGAAAGACTCACCTAACTGTGAGATAGTGAACAAGTTTAAAAGTTGAATTCTTGCAAAAACAGTGTCATAAAATCTGCTTACAACAATGGAAATAGATACAGATTTTGCTGGTTGTGCCACTGGTATTATGAGGTTGTTTTGCACAATATTTTACATATACCAACCAAATTGTAACATGTTAATCAGCTAAAATTTGCACATTTGACAGCTCAGCTCTCTGCCCTCAGAAGAGGCAGACACTCAGGTTTAATATTCTGGTATGTCAGAGTGTGGGCAGGGTGGCAAGGATCTGTAAGATTACCTTTTTTTCTCCTCATTTCCACCCAAAGAAATTAGAGAGGGTTTTGTTACAGAAAAGCCAAATGTCTGAGGGAAGACTGTCTTTAAAAACAAGTAACTCTCCAAAACTGAGTAGCTGCAGAAAAATAAGACAACGAGTCAAGTAATTTTTTCTCATCAAAGCTTCTAGTCAGAACATCTAGAAATGCTACTGAGTCTGCTCCTGGCTGCAGCTACTTCCAGGGCTTCAGTTCTACATTATTTGTGAGCCTCAGCCTCTTCTTTTATGAACATTTTATAGTAAACAAGAGGTGGAGGATTTCAGTCATTTACAAATGACCACGTGAAAAATGACAGGCACACTCAAGAGAGAAATGACATCTCATGAGCAGCTTGGGGATTACGGGGTTATGCTTTACTGTGTTTGTTTTTCAAAGTAAATATTGATTAAATACTAGGACTGCCTGAATTTAAAAGTTTACTATACCCCAATTACAGGAGGTAATCAGATTTCCATTGCTTTCTTGACTTTCCAGCATATTTACATACTTAGAGAAAGACTTTGGTCTGGATTTTCAGGCAGTCACTGCCAGTTTGTGGTACATAATTCAGCAGTTAGACTTCATAAAGTTATAGAAAACAGAGCTATCATACTGAAAACATAACCTTGTCTCTTTTTTTGTGTGTTTCCATAGCAGGAAGTTACTTTTCCTTTCCAAACACGGTTACTTTCCTCAAACAGCTTGCACAAATATGAAATGACAACTCCTACTCATAGAAACATTTTGCTTAGGCATTCCTGCAAACATGGGGTTGTGATTTCAGAGTTTTTGGAATCCTTCTGTGCTCTTATAGGACATTGGCAACAACTGAGAAAGAATTTGCAGATGCAATGTGTTATCTTCAATTCAGAACAGCTAATGGTCATTCTAAGATTTAGGTATTGGAGACATTGTGATGTGAGGGTCACTACACACAGTGACAGAGCAATCTGAACTGTCAAACCAGGGGGAAGACACCTGGATTTCCTGGCTCAGGGCATGTAAATCACAGGACATTGAAGATCACAGTGTCACCATACCGTATTTCCCCTATTACCATCTTTTTTAAGAGGTAACTTTGGAATAATTTTGAAGAAGTTTGCTATATTACGTCTATTTAAATAGTCAGCAGCTCAGATAGTGAGCAGTGTATTAAAGTTGGTATAATACAAGGAAAATATTTTGTGATTTGTGTATTTTTTTCAGTGGTGTTACTTATTTTCCATACAAACTAATGTGCCATAAAAAATACCCCCTCACTCACTTGAATGCAGTCTCATTACTCATGACATCAGTGAATGAGACACCACATGGTAAAATGCAGAATGTTACCAAAAGGCTGATAAAATATACAAATGAATATATTTTAATGTATTAGTATTTAAAAATGTGTGCCTCTTATTAAAAATGAGAAGATATATGACCATACAGTGCTTTGTTAATTGTCTAAATTAATGAAAACAAAAATCAGAAATATTTTTTAGGGTATCAAGCTCAATTTAAAATGAATACCTGTAAAATGTTCTTATATCATTCCATTCTATTCCACACACACCTCATTTACATGTGTACACATTATTATATGACCTGCAGTTATGTGGTTGTTATGTGATCAGACAAGGGGTGGGGCAGATCTGTCCCAGGGAAAAAACGGGATTTTATATCCTTAAGTACAGACATTTTGTCTGCAACTTTTATTTTCAGGCTGCTGTTGATAAGATCTTTGTCTAACCCTTGCAGAAATAAAAAATTGTTTACACATGGGGTAGGCCTGGAAGGAAACATTTTTAGAAACCATGAGTGTAAAACAGGTATCAGAGATTTTAGTAATAAGCTGCAAAGGATGTTGCTCCCTTTCTTTGCAGTTGCATGTACAACACTGCCTCTGTGGGAATTCTGTCCATTTGCTTCTGAAACAGGAAAAGAGAGAAAAATATTGCTAACTTTGGGAAGCAAAATTAGCCCTAACTTCGACATTTGTAGGTGTAACTGTCTTTATCCTCCACCAAGCAAAGGAGTGAGTTACCTGGCAAGTGAGTCCTGGGCAGAGCAAGGAGCGAGAAGCTCAGATGGTTGTGTGAAACTTCCCCTGCCAGAACAAGGTTTGCTACAATTCCCCAGAAACAAAAATAACTCAGTGTGTTCTTCTGTGCTGTTGTGCAGCTCAGCCACTCTGCCTATCACTTTCAAGTGCTTGCTGGAGAACAACCACGTGGACAGGAGGATCGCGCGCTTCGTGCTGCCCGTGGGAGCCACCATCAACATGGACGGGACAGCGCTCTACGAGGCCGTGGCCGCCATCTTCATCGCCCAGGTCAACAACTACGAACTGGACTTTGGGCAGATCATCACCATAAGGTACAAACCCAAATTCCACGTGCTGGGGTTTGCCTGTCTGCATAGAATCATGGAACCAGCTGAGTTGGAAGGGACCCATCAGGGCCATCATTTTATTGAGTCTGAGGCACTACTTTTGTTTGTAGCAAGAACAAAACTCATTTCTGCTGTTATCACAGATGCATCCCTCACTGAAGAGCTGTTTCCAAGTAACACAGAGATCAGGGACTGCTCACAGAGACATTGTAGTGGTCCTGCTCAATAGATGCTTGTGGACACCAGGAAATGTGCTTCTGTTTGAGGATAACCGTCTAATTTTTGCTTTTAGGCAACCCATTGATCACTTCTAGCATTGGAACATTTTATTATTATTGGTGTTTAAAACACTATCTTTAACTTCACAACTGTTTTCAACTTAAAGTCTGATTTGTGTCTTCAAGTGAAAGGAAAAGGTTAAAAAGTTGCAAAACTGGAAGTCTTAGATCAAGTAATAGGGAATAGTGCCTGCTGGGAAACTCTTGCAGGATTAGGGGAAGAGGGAAGGAGGACAGATGCTACCATCAGGGCAGGTTTTCACTAAGATGTTTTTTAATTGTCTTCTCTGCTGCTTGTTAAAGCAGAAAGCTTCATAAACAACCATGCTCTTAGTGGACAGAGAGTGTTATAGCTGTGTACTCCATCCTTGAAAGGTCTGTAATGGATCCAAAAGACTGGAAGATCCAGCTGAACAATTACTGCCAGAATAACTCCAGTGACTGCCAAAGAATTCCTCAGGGACTGAAACCTGCAGGTTTCCAGCAGGGAACAAATGATTATAAAAACATTCCTCATAGTCAGAGCTTTGTGCAATATATTTGAGATCTACTTAACTACCCACCCACTGACCTCACCACTGCCCCATTTACACTGCTGGGCCTTGCCCATCTTGTGCTGGACCTGAAAACCTTTCTGACAAGAAGAGTCCTGAAACCAACCCCAGATGACAGCTGAGGTTTGCTAATGGGCTTCTGGCAAGACCTGGTTGGACTACAAAAAAAAGAAATAAATTGTGCCCATATGAGCTCTTGCTTCAGGCTTGCACTCTCTCTGAAAACTGTTGGAATGAGCCTGTGCTAAAATTTAACTCTTTTGTGATTTGGAATTTTGAGGGTTTTTTTTTTTAGCCTGTGATGCTAAAACATGGCAGAGCATGAGCAGATATTACACACACTTTGAAGTAAAGAACAGTAATTTTAAAAATGAAGAAGGGTGATAATAAATGGAAAGAATGTAAGCTCTAACTTTTTCTTAGCAGAACCTCCTTTTATCTCTTTTACCCCTCACATTAAGTGCTAGTACATAAGGACCAGACAGAAGTAAAACAGTAGACTGAAAATACAAGCAAGTAAAGATTAGGGAAAATCCAAGAAGAGAAGAAAAATAAAAATATGCACAAATGAGGAAGCTAAACAGGAAATCATGGTGGACTCAATACCATCAGTGATGTAATCCAAGTTCAAACAGTATTCCATAGGCCAAACCTACCCGAGATCTTGATACTTTAGGACTTGGAGATTTAAAATTCAAATAATTCTGAATGCCAGGATATTTTTGCCAGAGGGAAAAAAAATATTAGACAAATAATCAGTCTACTTTGCTCATAGTTTAGCAGTTTCTATCAATGCAAACACTGACGTAGCAGAGAAAGAAAGTAAAGATTTCCATCAGCTGATCATCTTACAGAAAGAAACATCTACATTAATGTGAAGATGGAATGGAATAGCAGATGAGCTTGCTTGTAAAATCTTAGTTAAATATTCCTGGTTTTATTCCCAAATAAGTCCTGAGAGTTTGTGGCCTGATGTAAGAGGCAGAAGCAGTCCTGATGAGACAGCCATTTCATAGCACCAACTGGAAAGGCTTTTAATGTTAATTATAGTTATCTCTTACTCAGCTCCTGAACTTCTGTTCCTTCCTATCTATGCTCTATTACAATGTTATCAGGATGCTAAACTTTTGCAAAATTTAATTTTAGGTCTTTCCCCTTCCCTATCACACCCACATGCTAATGTATTTTTTAATTTAAAATAAAGGGCTCTAGGTAGAAATACTGCTGCTGCTGTACTGGTACACTGTACAGCTGTAAGCAAGGGACTGGATATCCCTGTGTTTCAGTTTCCATATGGGTGAATACACTTATCCTCATTTTCCATAGTAGGTTAATGAGACTTAACTGCTTGCCAAAAGCTCTGACATTCTTGACTGATGAATGCAGAGGATTATCAGTGTAAATGCTTTCTGTCATCCTTTTACAACTGTCAACATTTGTTCTCCGTCTCTCTGCTGGATGGCCTAGCTCTTGGAAGTCACTAGTTTGGTGGAAACAAATACATCCAGTCACTTTTGCTCCTGGAAGAAGGAATTAAATCCCTTCCTTAAAAATAACATTATAAAAAAAAAAACCGTTAAACCTGCCAGGTCTACTATTGCCCTGGTCTCCCACTCATTTCTACTTGCCTGGCTGAAAAAATTGTACGAAGGTCAAGTAGAAATACTTTGCAGAAACTGAACATGTACAGTCACATTCAGGCTTGCTTCATATTTAGATCAAGTATGCAGAGCCATGTGCTGTGCAAGGGCTTCACCCCGGCCCAGCCTCTTTACCCTTGGCCTAACCTTTGGGAGGGATTGACAGAAAAGGCCCCAGGCAGGGCCAGCCGAGGGTCTGCCCATGGTGACCCAGAGGTGTCTGCTGGGAGCTCAGCTGCCAAGGACAACAGCCATGAGTGGGGCTGGCAGGCTCCTGGCACACAGCTCTGGGTGCTGTCATCATCCAAGAGAAGCTGGCAGAACTCAGCCCACAGCCTGGCTGGCCCCTCTGCTCCGCACCTTTGATACTGGGAGAGAACAGAACTGCCCCACCAGTGCCAAGGCTGCCAAGGCTGAGGGTGAGAATTTAGCCCCGGGCAGACACTTTGGCCTGTCCTTGCTGTCTCACCCGGATTCTGCCACAAAACACTGGCACTTCCATGCAGTGCCTTCTGTAAGAGCACGGTTTAGAAACATGTGTGGTTTCTTCCAGAAAGTAAAGCTTATTCCCTTCTTTCCTTGTTAAAGTATCACAGCAACAGCTGCCAGCATAGGGGCAGCAGGCATCCCACAAGCTGGCCTGGTGACAATGGTCATTGTTCTCACCTCAGTGGGGCTCCCAACAGACGACATCACGCTGATTATTGCCGTTGACTGGGCTCTGTAAGTAACACAATTTTTATATATATATATATATATATATATATATATACACATTATATATATACACATTATATATATACACATTTTTTAATATATATATTTATATTTATATTCTAAAAAGGCAAAGGAAGTGATTCTGTAATTTGAAATGGTATTATTGTAGCCTTAGATTAAAAACTCTGCTGATGTGGACATTATATTGAAAAAGACAGACAAATGAGGGAGTCTACATGAGTCTTGGAAATAGGTCTTGCATGGAAAGGCTGAAGAAATGGAGTCCATTTAGGCTAAAAGTGAGCTGGAAAGGTCACCACAGCAGCTTTTTACATAGATAAGATTGTCCAGAAGAGGACATTGATCAACCTTCACATTCACAGGGAGGGAGGATAAAGTAGAACAAAGTACCTACCTCAACTCAGATCCCAAAAGAACTTAAGAACTTCTTTTATCTAGGATAGTCAGGCAGTGGAAGTGGCTGCACCTAGCCAGGCTGGATGATGATGTTCAAGACAAGTTTGAAGGCTGAGCCAGACAAATGTGCTTGAGGGGCAACTCTGGATGTTTCCTTGGGCAAGGATAAGGGGCCAACATTCCTAGGAAACATGGTTTGCCTGCACTCTACTTATCAGCCCACTGACATTTCAAGGCCATCATCTCAGAGCAGTGAAGCACTCTGCAAGAGGCCTGAGCCACTGCTAAAGCCAGCAGGTACCACTGCCACCACTGGCACCCCTGCACCCATGACAAGAGCCATGACAGCATGGTGATGGTGAGGGCTGTGTATGGCTACTGCTGCTGCAGCCCCAGCACAGCCAGCCTCAGTGCTGGCACCAGGAATGTCTGCCTTTCACCACTTGTCCTGATGCAATTCTGTGCTCTCTGATTTCAGGGCCAAATAGGCAGCAGCTGCTTGCAGCCCCCAATTCTGCAAGCGCAGCCGCTCTGTAGAGAGGGCACTTTGCTGCATCCACAATCAGGGGGCATTTACAGCACAGCCAGGGGCTGAAACTTAACAGTCAGGATGAAAGGGATTTGTGTCACCCATGAGAAGAGTCACTTTAAAAATTCTTATGGAGTGGTTTATTTGAACGCTCAACTTTCATGTAAATGCTGATGCATCAGTCAATTTTGAATAGTCTAGGAAGATGAATCATAAAATACTGGTCCCTAGGTCATTAGCATGTCAATTAACTGTGTAATTAGCACATGTATACACAAGAAAATATCCAAATTATTTTTATTTAAGCTATATAAAATATATCTCCTTTAACATAGGGAGTTTCATTACATCAGGGTCCTGGGTAAATTGTGTTACACATCCATTCTGTTATATCCTATTTTATTCAACTTTTAGCCACTTTTTTTTTGTATGAAGAATTGTGAGAAAAAATATTTTCCGTCCAGTGTAATAGAATATTATTATTATTATTAGCATTAATAGGAGTCATGAATCTTGTGTTGTATGAATATTTTAAGACTGTATTACAAAAGCCTTTTCCCTCTATATTGCTCAGTTTTTGCCCAGCTCTTGCAACATCAACATTTCATTGTTTTTCCAGTAAGCCTTCCAGTGTACATGGGAATTATTCTTCTTTTTGTCTTACACAACTTTTCAAAACAACAGAGAAAAGACTTTTCAGGCTATAGCTCCAGATGGTATTAAAAATTGAGTAAGGAATAGACCCAATTTTCTGTCTTTTGCAGATGACCTTTCAAACAAAAAGCATATTTCTGTATTTCGGCACTTGGTGGTTTCAAGAGCCTGCAGATGCAAAGTGTCAACATGGTTGACACGATGAATATTTTCAGTATTAGTTTTGGAAGTACTGGAGTATGAAGAATGCTTAAAGAAGGCTGGTTAGATGATCTCACGAGACTGAAATACCCATTACAATGCACTGCAGGTATTACAACTCTCTTAGGTAGCCATAATGTGTATGTGACCTTCATACCTTTAGCTAGTGCTTAGAGACATAAAGAAGAAAACCAAAATGTTTCCTAGCTCATCTATCAAACACAAGGTAAAAGCTTACATCTTTAATAACATCAATTACAGCTCAAATACCAGTCACTCATACGTTTGCACTGAGAGAAATGCCACCAGCAGCAGGCTGGCCTCTTAGTGGAGAAATGCCCATGGTGGGTGTTGTGATTCTCCTCATGCACAGTGCAGCCTGCTCCGTACACTCAGCATGGGGAACACAACTGTGCCAGGCAGTCCGTTTGCTTAAGAGTTTCAGTATAGAGCACTGTTTCCTTGGAAAAATCCTGCTTTGAAAAGATGCTAATTAAAGCTCAAAAGGGAGCTCAAACTCTTGAGCTCTGCTCACACAGCTTCTTCTCTACCACAGCTGACTTGTTGCACAATCCAAAATTCACAACACTGAATATCTTTCCAAGAATTACTATTTGATAATCAAGAAGGAAAGAAGTCAATGTGTCACAGGAACTTTTATCAGTATGTGCTGTAACTGCTTTTTTTCCCTGTTCAACATGTTCTTGTGGAAATTTTCTTCAAGGCAAAACCCAAAATCAGAACAGTAGAAATTAAACAAAAAATAGATTGAGCAAACAAGTGCAGGACTGGGTCTTGGAGCCAACAACTGTGTCTAGGTGTAAGCTGTGGAATATTATTGCTGAAGTTACTCGCAGTTGTATGCACAATTTGATAACTCCATGCACAAATAAGCTTTCATGCAGGAATTTTCATGACAATTAAGCAGGCAAATGCATAAACATTTATATGCACTGAGTACTTGCCTAAAATATCTGGAAAAAAAATTAGCACAGAGTTTCAATTCTTTTCTATATTAAGATACAGGAGAAGAAATATGGGCAGTGTTGATATTGGACTGTCACTGACTTTAATAAGCCAAACATCTGGAGATTTCTGAACCTCCATTTTATAACCTACATTTATAAATTAGGTTACTAATATGACAGAGTTTTCAGATGTATATGTTTTTCTTGGAAAAGACGTGACGTATTTCAGACTTAGAAGCTATATCACCTATCTGAAATCTCATCAATTTTAACTAATAGGTTCCAGGATGATTAAAGTGTAACACTTGTCTTTGATAGCCAGTTACTTTTGTCTATTTACAATCTGTATTTTAATAGATTTATTTTTTAGACAGGGGGTAAAAGGTGTAAACAGGGAAGAAATCCCATAAGTGAATAAATGAAAAACAGTTCAACTATATATACACAAAATACTGTCAAGCATACAAATTTAAATCGGAAAAGGTAACTGAAAATGAAGTCTTTAATAACTACTGCATAGGCTGCATAAGAGCAAAAGTCACCACAGGTTTTACGGCAATCAACATTACTTAAATATGGTCAGTGGCTGCCTGGTTTGTGAGTGCAGTTATGTAGCAATCTTCTGAATTATTTTGATTGTATCCTGCCCATTCTACCAATACAATAATCTTCTTAAGTAGCACTTTAAGTTGCTAAGATTGGTACCATGATCACTAATGTAAGGGACTGGTTGTGCTGGCCGATCTCTGCTTTTATTGAATTCAGACATTTGCAGCACCATTCTCCAAATCAGGCCATGTTGCTGGACCTTAACATATAACCTGGGACAGAAATGCAGGTGTGATGTGCAGTTCCACCTTTTCAGTGCTGAATCAGCTTGCATCTCTAGGGGGACACACCTGCTCCACTTAGCTCAGTTCCACAATCAAGTGTGTGCCAGCACAGCACACCAAGCTCAGAAAAGGCTGGAAAACCCAAATTACCTGTTCAATAACTACAGGATGCCTGATACCAAACTTCTTAACATTTCTAAACATCTTAGCTCATAAACCCAGCAAAACTGGCCTTGAGGCATAATTACTGCTGATGGAGGCACAGGAATTTACCCAAAGAGCCAACACCTCACCATTACTGTTTCATTTTGCAGAGACAGGTTTAGAACAATGATCAATGTTCTGGGGGACGCGCTGGCTGCTGGGATCATGGCCCACATCTGCCGGAAGGAGTTTATCAAGGATGGTGACGAGGTAACCACACTGTGAGCCAGGGTGTGCTGTGCCATGGCAAAGAACCTGTGAGCTCCCACATTTGGTTCCTCCATTTATGTTTCAGAGAGAGGACAGAATTGGGCAATGGGCAGCTTAGCACATGGTGGGGAGGGATCTTTTTCCATGGGGTCATGTGAAAAGCCACTGGAGTTCAGAGCTTGTAAGGCAGCTGTGTCTGGCACAGGCTGGGGAGGGGAGCAGCAGAAGCAGCTGCGCTGTCCTGCAAATGCATGAGATGCTGGGACTGAGTCCCACACCCAGGTCCTGACTGGCCAGTAATTTGTCCTGCTAGAAGTGTGACCAGCAACAGAGCAGGATGACAGATATCCCTGACTACCTGTGTGGAGGGAGAGGTAAAGGTATCCATGAGTGTGTATATGGGTAATCAATGAGCTCACATCAAAAGCAACTACCCTGGGCATTGCGAGCCCCTGAGTCAGCATAATCTAAGCCACTCTTGCAAAAATTTTCTTCCCAGACTAGCACAAGCACATGACTCCATTCTAGACTTCATTCTCAGACATCTTCATGCTTTCTACATTTAATACAAGTCCTTCCTTACAGCTTTGTTTTTTCCTCCTCTGTATCTTATTTCATACAGCACACATACCTCTGTATTCTGCCCCTGCCTCCTCCCATTCCTGTGCATTTCTCCTTCCTCTTTGGCATGCATACTTCAGTCTCTCCTTGTAACAGGAACTCCTCATGTCCTTCCTTCAATCCTTGACAAAGGAGATTCCTAATTCCATGAGCCCACCAGATTTGGAGGTGCTAATCTCCAACCATTTTAGCTCATGGCAGACTCTCATTACCTTTCTTCAACAAAGACAGAATAGTAATGCAGGAACATTTCTTCATCGGGACTGACCTTCACAAGACATGTTTCATTTCTGTGCATCACCTGTAGTATTCTACACAAATAGCAATGTTTTGTTTCTATCATTATTTCTCTCATTCTACAATTTTGAGGTCAATCCCATTCTCATACTTTCCTGCAACATTCATTTAAAATTCCTGCTCTTTCAAGTAGTATGTAGACAGACAGGCAGTGTCCTCTGAGGTAATTAGCACCTGCAGTAATTACTGATGACAGGATTAGGCCTGACTACAGGGGCTACACATGCAGCTACCTACAAACCTCCTAAACACAGCCTATGGGCAAGGTAGGTCATCCATTACAAAGCCAGAAGTGTAGGCTGAGCTCCTGCGTAACACAGGCCTCCTGACATTTCACCGCTGGATTTAGAACTCAGTCAGAACTTAAGAAGAGATGTTGCAGTAATATGAAATCCCTCCTGAGGGATTATTTAGTCATCTGTGATGAGATTTTTCTTTGAATCATGCTCTGTAATGGTATTAAAATATACTGCTAGTCTGCCATACAGTTTGGCTGCATAATTTGTGCAGTTAGTAATATATACCCAAAAGCCATATTTTCTCAGCTGCAAGCCCACCTCCTCTCTTTGCCAGTATTTACGTCTTACTTTCCGCATCAGAATCTGGTTTGATTTAAAGAACACTTCAATATTTAACTTATGAATCAGTTAATAAAATCCCCTTTATTTCTTTCAAAACAGAGCAAACTGAAGAGACAGGTGTTATTTTATTGGGTTAGAAGAAAGGCATAAGGCAACAACAAATGATTTGTTCATCTATTTAATTGCACCCAAGAGCAAGCACTGCCCAGAGCTCAGCACACTGGCCATTGAGAGTCTTTACCTTTTGAAGTGAACCCTGGAATTATGGTCTCTATTTATCCTACTTGGATCATTTTACCAATGGCAAGCAGCTGTTAAGAGTGTAAGTTCAATTAAGAGTTGTGACAGAATTTGCATTTTTACACAGGCTCCTTTGCTTCATGCAGATGGTGCAAAGATGCTTTAGTGTATATGAGAAACAGCTTCTGGAAGTCCATGGGGGTTCTAGATAATCCTGGTGACTGTAAAGCAGCCCACAGGCTTTCCAAATAAAAATTCCCTTCCTGTTGTATACAGCAATCAGTGGCAGTATTCCAGATCTTAATGCTTTTCACATAGGTGCCATTGATCTGTGAAACTAAGCCTATTAACATCCATCAGATTGTGGCTTACCAGAGAAATGGCTGTGTGAAGACCATGAATGAATCTCGTGGACCAGAAACAGTGAAAGGGTTGCAGCATCATATACCCATACAAGTGGAGCAAGAAGAAACTCCAGTGGAGAATCACACTAAGAAATCCAACAGTAAAGACCACTGCACTATTGAAATAAATGAACTAGAAACAAATGTGTGACTGCTACACTCAGAGGCATCTCACACCCCAGGGACCTGATACCCAATCTCTACCTCACAGCTGGAAGAAGGACTCTTTGCCTTGAACAGGAAAGCGTGGATTTATCGCGTGGATTTATCGCCACCCTGCTTGTACTGGAGCTAGGAGACCAGCTGTGAACGTCACGAAAGGCACACAGCTTGCAAGAGACATGGGCTTCTTTAGGTGGAAGATTTTACTACTGAAAAATTAACTAATGGACTGCTACTGTTTTATTCTGCACTCACTGACTTCAATATGGTATTTGACACTCCTTTGGCTTCCTTTTTTTTAAAGCTTTTTTTTATTTGACCCTTTTTGATTTTCTAACCAAAGCCTTTTTCTGTGAATCTCAGTAATTACCGACACTGTAGAATTTTTGCTATGTGAAAATGTTTCACCGAAATTGCTAAAGATACTAATTTTGTCTAATATTTGCTAAATATAGAGTTTGTGCTTAGTTTTAGAACAGCAGTAAGAAAATCACACTGATTTCCTGATCTCATGGGGTTACATCTATTCCTAAATAACAGTGCAAGCACAGGGGAAGTGAAGTGTGCATTTGTGCAAGAAAGGGCATTAATGTAACTGTGATGGGCAGCCTTCAGAGACAGGCAGTCAAGTGTGATACCTAACACAAAGATTTCCTAGGTCACTGCAGAGCACAGTTTGCCTTCCAAGTGCCAGATTTATTAACCTTTTTTTAACCTAACTCTTCAGTAAAGTCAGTTCCATGCACTTGCAGTGGCAGAGGCAATGTGAGCTGTAATCCACAAGCACTGGTGCTAATGTATCCTCTCCTGTAACCTATAGGTTGTTCTACTGTAAATATGTATAAACTCAAAGCTCAAGCTCATGAACTATGTGCTGTGTCCAAAGGGCAGACTGAACACTAACTGGGACCCAAGGATGCTGAGTTAAAATGGGCTTTTGGGAGGAGTTTGCTGTGGAAACTGTCCCACTATTTCTCATTATTCAGTCGACAGTTACTCCCTTTCCACTGTCTACTGAATCTTTCACTTACAGTAAAATCTGCCGCATATGTTTCCAATGTTTGTGATAGAGAACATTTTTAATAAACCTGCCATATAAAACAGGCTGTCTGTGCACTTCTACTATTAGTGTCTTCCTATGTCTCTGCTAAAATAGAGAGTGGAAGTGAGGAGACCTTTTGAAAAGTTGGGATTTGATCCAGAGATTACATACCAGCTCGTACCAGTACACTTGACATATTATATTTTGCTACTTGTGGCATAGCAGCTTGAGATACCATGTGCCTGGTATTCTAATATGCTCTTCTCATCTGTAGTCAAAAAGGAAATTTCAAACTCAGTTAAAAAGGACAATTTCTGCATTAACCAGTAGCAGAAGTGTTTCATGCATTAGTTCATTGCAGATTCAGTGTATCATTCATTCATGATTAGTGGTTTTCTTGGGAGGTACATGTTCACCTCTTCTTTAAGGGCTCCTGTTCAGACTATTTCTTTTATCATGCACTGAATAGTTGCCTCAGAGCACTGTAGTATAGATAGTTTAATTACCAAGCAGTAAAGCCAGAAAGAACACACATAGGTCTTCTTTGTCTGTAGTTCCTCAGAACTATTGTATTCTTTTGAAAATATATACAGTTGGTAACTGTTTTCTTGATTTGACCCTAGAGTGAAAACAACAAACTCAGAACACAAAGAATAGGGAAGAACTCAAATGATTCAGAGCAGCTTGCTCCATAACAAGTCCAGTAAAGGACCTGTTCTGCAGAGTGTCACAAGAACGAGTGACTGGGGAGAGCTGAGGCTGGTCTGTGCCCCTCTGAATGGGCAGAAGCACTGACTGGCAAACACATCTGATACTTTTCATCTCAGTGGCACTGGCAGTTCCAGGAGGTCCCCCTCATCCCTCCCCAGCTGTCCATTCCTGCCTGCACTGCCTCCCCTCCTCTCCCAGCTGTACAGACCCAGTTATTTATGAGGCCAGACAAAGAACCAGATGAGAAGCATTTTTAATTCAAACCAGTTCACATATGTTTTTAGCACAGTCCTAACAGACAGTTGTGTCAACACAAGTGAAGGGGTGATGCAGGGACAAGATCAAGAAGCCAGGTATGAAACAGGGTAAGGGCACGTGGACTGGGCAGGGTCTCCGTGTGCCAACTGCACCCACAAAGAAAACACAACCCAAAGTTTCACCTTGACCCAATTACAGCTACATGAAGTGATAGTATGATCCTGCCAGTCATCTATCAGTTTGCAAGCACCTTGCATAGATAAAAATTACAAAGAGAGAGGCCAAGCGGATCCAAGATTTGGAACGAGTAGTTCTGGACTAAGTGGTTTTGCAGAGTCTGCCCGCACACCACATCACTGTGCCATGCAGAAAGTGCTCCCAGCCTTAGCACCACCTTCCAGCCCAGCCACCTACAACCTTTGGCTAACTATAAGTGCAAATCCTTTTGCCCCTTGCCTGAGGCAGCTTACTTGGTGTGACACTTTTCGGTGCAGTCACGGTTCAAAAGGTCTAAGTCAACTCTGGTGCTTAAGCAGCTCCTAGAAGGAGAGCTTCAAATGAGATAAAGCACCAAAGACCAGCAGTCAGTTGTGCTGCTCAAGTCCTGCACAACAAAGAAAACCCATTATGGGTTTTCAAAAATTTTGCCCATTATGGTCTCACATGTAGGTAATATAGGAGTCTCATGTGTGAATACATATTTTTATGGAATCAACAGGCTGGTTTAAAATCAGCTTTCTGTATTCAAACCCTATTCGAAGAGTATCCCGTTCTGCTTTGCAAATTGGAAATGCATTATGTTTTTAACATTTTAGTGTTTGAATTTTTAAAACTTGGGGTTTACAGCAATCTGTGCCTCCCATTCAGCTGGGAGGATGGCAATGGTCCTGTTTCTCACCTGGTCTTCTCTATTTGTGGTACAAAATGCTCTTACTAGAGGCCTAAGGCACTTTGGGGCTTGGTTCTAGTAAACATGTGTTGCTTAGTGAACTTGACTGGAGCACCTGACTGCTACTGCAGTCATTCTGTACTGAACACAAGACACACTGATAGCTGGGAGAGGTGAACACTGCTGTTATGGTAATTTCTGATCATTTCTATGGTAAGTTTTCCTCCATTTAGCTATTTTCTGTGTCTCGTGGTGTGTGCTGTCAAGCAGCTTGATGCACAGTGCAATTAGACTAGCAGTAGGTTCCATAAGATATTTGTATGCATGGGTCTGTTCACATTTTCCAGTTATAATCACACTTCCTTCCAACAAAAATAACAAAGCTGTTGATTATCAAGTTAGAGTGCAAGCTTTGTGTTGGTAAATATGTTTCTCCTACTTTCAGAGCATAAAAACAAACATGTGACCTTTACAGTCTCAAAAAATTTATATTAAAAAAATCAATCAATCGACCAGTCAATCACTTATTGCAACAGTTTGCATGGTATAATTTCAAGCATATGTGGAAAGAACATATTTCTTAACTGGCAACATTCAATCCCATTTTGAAGTTGCCTCCCCCCGCTAAACAGAAAGGGAATGTGGCCAATTAAAGTCTTCTAAAGGCACACTGGGGAAGAGTCTTGAGGAGGGAAAGAAGATAATTAAGAAGGGTGGTGCACTGTATACAGCTATAGAAGAAAGAATTTGGGAAGTAACCCAAATCAGCACATATTTATCAGAGGCAGTGGTTTTATGCTTGTTAATTTGCAACTCCTTTGTTCCGATGGTACTACTGAGAGGAGAGAAGCCACTGCAGATTGTTGTGGCATAAAACATCATTAAAGACACATTAAAACATCTTGAGGACTTTGCCAATGCCAAGGAAGTTCTGCAGTGTTGAACTGCTGTAATAAATCCTTGTGCAACAATTAGAATTGAGAGAAAGAGATACAACCAGAGCACTTACACTGCTTTTGGCTGCCAACTCAAATACAGAAGTTTATGGAACTAATACAGTTACTCATATGCTCTGCTAGTCTTAATTGATTCCACTTAAATTATTTAATGCACCTAAGTTTATTTGTGCCAGCTGAATACGAATCCTAACATACAAATAAGATTATCTAAATAGTCAAAACATTAAATTGGAGTTGCCCACCCTGCTATTCTAGCAATTCTATAGAAATTCTATTCTATTTTCTATAGAAAAGACAGGAACTCTGTAACATCCCCATTTGATGAAGTCTCGCTTTCAATTCTACTATAAACATCAATTTTAGTCCCTTTTTAACAACAGCAAACTGATTTATAATACTTTCAAAGCAGACAGAAAGCTTCATCTTCAAGCCAGATGGATAGTCTTGGAAATTACCTCAGTCCTTCCTGTGCTTTCCATAAAAATGAGGTAACTATTAGCAGAGGGTGGTTGATGTGTGCGAGCAAAATGTGTAACCTGGGAGATGAGTGAGAGTGGAAGGCTCAGGCTGCCTTTGATCTTGCCCAACGCTGAGCACCCCCGTGGCTGTGCCTCTGCTGAGCAGCCAGGTGTGTTTTTCCAGCAAGAGCAGCTCTGTCACTGCAGGCACAGAGGCAATGAGCAATTGCTGGCTTTCCCCTGCAGGCAGCAAGCTGACTGATATCACAGCCCCTCACCTGAGGACTAAGTACAGGGAGAAGAGAAAGTAATGAAGGTTTTTCTACAGTTGCCTACCTTGCAGTGGGAGAGCACAGTTTTTTGCAGTAATAAGTATCTGGCTTTGCTGCATTTGGAAAAGAGGCCCCAGAACAGACAAATTTAATGAACCCATTCACTAAGGGCTGAGTTAAAAATGAAACACATTAATAAAATTCTCAGTTTAGCCTGTGATTTCACCTACAACTGAGATGAGAGACACTCAAAATTACATTCCTTACTAACTACTCTGGAGCATACTGATTGATATTCCTGGAATTTGTAAGAGGGTTTGTCCCACAAAACCCCAAATGGATTAGATCAATAGAACAGGAAGGGTGGTCACTACTTAAGGTCAGGTTCGTTATTCACTCAGACTTCCCAAGTGACCACAAGAATGCAGGGTTTGCTTCCCCTCTGTAAACAGAGAAAAGGTCCTTTCTAAATCAACAGGGTGATGGATAAATGAGCTGAAGACTGAGACAGTTACATAACACAGTAAAGGGGACTCATGATTACCTTGGATTAGCCACTTCTGTCTCTCTGGAAGCACTACTCACAATAGTCACAGGAATTGCCAGGCTTCCATTTTAAGTGACAGAATCTCAGATGCCATCATTTATAAAGCAGCAACAGTTGCATCTCTGTTGCCTAGAAGATTATATATGGGAATAGATTTGGCACAGCAGAGATTTCTGGCAGATTTGTGTCAGGGGTATTTTAGAAATTTTGCAGGCTGTCAAAGTGAAATCGTAGCAGTTGTTACTGAGAGAGTGGTATTTTGGGGAATGAGTACAGAAGGCTTCAGAAAGACAAGATGGGGAGTGTGGTGGGTGAAGAGGGAAAATGTTCAATCACCTCTCCTGCAATAGAATCAAACATTCTTTCCCTGATGGTTCCATGATGAGATGGTACCAACAGCTGGAGATGTAAGGAGGGAGCAAGACATCCCTTCTCCTCACAAAGCTCCTGTCCCCACGTGGCCACTGAAGGCAACTCTGCAGGTACCCACAGGCATCTGTGACTCCATTCACAGCTGTCCTTCCTTCCAAACCAGCACAGAGCATTCAGTCCAGCACAAGAACCAGCAAATGTTGCTCCTGAAGAGTTTGCAACTAAATCATTATAAAACTCTAGATTTCCCATTCCACTGGGAATTCCACTGGGATGTGCTCAGGTAGGTCACAGATGTGCTTTTCAGGTTCCTTCTCTAGAAGTCTTGTTCTGCAAGTTACAAAGAGTTCTACATCTGTTGCTTTAAAATCAGCCCTCTTTCATCACAAAGAGCTATCTGCATTTCATTTAGGGATTAAATGTATGCTTCTGTGTTTCTGCACACCACACCAGCTGAAAGCCAGGCTTTGACCCACCACATGAAACTCACCGTAGTTAATCATCGCTTTTGAACTTCCCTAAAAGGATCTGATATCTCTAGCCCACCACTCACCACCCCCCTGCACCAAAAAGTATTTTAATAAGATGGAAAAAGCGGGGAAGCAAAACAAGAAGTGTTTTATGTTCACAGATATCTCATATTACATCTGCTACAAAAACTGCATGGGCTAAATGGCAAAACCAAAAGAAAAATGAGACTGACCTTGAGATGTTTCATTATGATTTCATTGCTGCTAGTGGTTGTATTGGGTTTTACCACTAGGCTATTAAAAACATGTGGAAAGTATACAGAAATAAGTCAAACTGAGCATTTTCAACAGTTCCTCTTTTCCATTTAAATACTTTCATATTTCTTTAATGAGTTTTCCTGAAAACAAAGTGCAGAGATTTGGGCAGTCTATATTGAAAGTTAATCAGTATAATCTTTGTTTTAGAATAAATAATTCACTTTTTTCAATAAAAGAAATCATTTCTCTGACATTAATCCTTCCTAACCACATATCTGGGGAGGGAGGAATCAGGATGGACAGGAGGGTGTCAGTCCAGCATTGTGGTTGGATCTAGCTCTAGCAGGAAGTTCTGAAAGGAAGTTTAAAAGCTCTGCACTTGGGAGAATTTCCACAGCTCCTGCTCAGCTGTGGTCTCCACACTGGTGCTGAGCACAGGACTGATGTACAGCTCCACACCTCACTTTCTGCACAAGCTCTTCAGAGTAAATTTCACAACAGGTATTAAGAGGTGATCTGCATCCCATTTTGTTCATCCCACAGCTGGGAACAACCTGGAAGATTCACTTTGGTTGTTTCTGCCTGGTTTGGCATTGAGAGATTCCCTCTGGTTCTTCCTAGCTGCTTTGCAGAGAGCAGGAACAACCACAGCAAGTCCTCCAGTGTCAAATCATTCCAGCTGTGGATGGTGGGGGTGCCTCAGGGCACAGCAACTCAACTCTTCAGCACATCAGGGAAGTGCTTTGAGTTGTATTCCACTGCTGCATTTGCAATAAACAGACCCAAACCAGAGGTCCACCAGAAAGACGGGGAGACATCTAGAGTGTTATGTAAGTAATCAAAGCGAATTTTAAACCTGCATAAAAGATGGATCTTAAGATCTTTTTAAAGCTGATTCCTATGATGACTGTCAACAAACACACTATTCTATCCCAAGTAACAAAAGGAGTCTCATTAATTTCTTGTATGCAACTGGAGTTGAAAATACTGAAAGTCAATGCAATTTTTTATCAGAAGCAACGTTCTCAGCAGTATCATAATCATATGCTAAAAACAGATTCTGGAACTATCATGGGGAAAATCTGAGTAGCCTGTACAACTATGCATTAAAACACTCCATGCCTGATTCAAAACCATTTAAAGAAGGACTTTCTTGATGGACTTTTTAATGTCCTTGGATACTACTGAAGAATTTTTATGGAAATACTTTGTATACTAGATTATTAGAACACATTTATCATCCACTGCCTGCACATATATCTCACAGCTGGCTGACTTCACAATAGCAGCATGAATCACAGCTACAGGGCACACCAATATTTTCCTCACTAAAGCAAATGGAGTTCTTTAGGGAATTTACTCACTGTTCTTGTATTAGAATAATAAACCAATTACAATTACCTCCATAAATTAATCCATTAAAGAAGGAAATATTTTTAAAAAACCAACTAATCTTATATTATGTAAGACTCCATATATGTTTTTTAGGATACCTACACCCAAACCCAGGAATCAAGACTCACCAACATTACACTGTAGAATGAAATCAATTAACAGGATATTGGACTATATCATAGAAGCTTCCCGCGAGACTGCTTCCCATCAAAAATTCGATTTGTAAAATATGTCTTTATTCTTGTTAAATAAGAATAAATTTGCTTTGGTTTTTTCAAGCAAAATTTGCAAAAATGTTAGTGAGCTCAGTCAACATGGTGAGAAGGGGCATCATAAATTAAACTCTTATTTACTTCCACTTCAACACCTCCAAGAGAGAACAATCATGAAGTTTTGATCAAACCCCTCCCACCTCCCATGCTCTGCATGGACCACTGGGGAGCAGAAGAAATGGCAGTGTCATCCCAGGAAGGAGGATACTTCCCATTCTCATCCACTTTGCTAATGCAGGTCCCCAGCCTCACTCCTGCATGCACCGAACGCGTGCTCAGGAAAAGTCGTGTCTGTCTTGCACAGCAGCAGGAGAGGAGGAGGGCGTTTGGACACAGATGCCTCAGGAGCAACCCTGCCAGCCCAGCTCTTCAGCACCTGCAGGAGCTGGAGGATCCTTTCCCCAACTGCCCTTTTAATGTAGTCCTGAAGGATTTATGAGACCTAAGATAAATAATCTCCAAGTCCCAAAAGCAGCGATTCTTCTGCAGAGCAGATGCAGCAGCTCTTCACCCCAGCAGGGCTGCCTGGCCCAGAGCCCCCAGTGAGGGGAGCGGGGCCCAGCCCTGGGGAGCAGCCCCTCGGGGACCCCATCCTGCTGCCGGGGACCCTGTCTCACTGCAAGGGACCCTGTCCCACTGCCAGATCTGCAGTCAGTTCCTCAGGAGCTGTCACTGCTCCCCCAAGGGAGGCACTGGCAGCCTCACTCTGCCCCCCCACATCCCCCTTCAAATTTCATCCATAGTTTTTCTTTGGGAGTTTTTCTTTTTTTCACAGAATCACAGAATCTTTGGATTGTAAGGGGACCTTGAAGATCAACTAGTTCAAATCCCCTGGCATGGGCAGGGACACGTTCCACTAGACCAAGCCCCATCCAACTCACCTCGAACACCTCTAAGGATGGGGCAGCCATAGTTTGTCTGAGCAACCTGTGCCAGGGCCTCACCACCCTCACAATAAAGAATTTTTCCCTAATATCTAATACAAACCTACTCTGTTTCAATTAGAAGACGTTCCACTTTGTCCTGTCACTGCATGCTCTTGTAAAATCTTGTCCCATCTTTACTTAAAAAAAAAAAAAAAAATTAGTTTTTAAATATTTTTTCCTCAGAAGAGTATCTATATACTCCCTAAAGCACTTCTTTTTCATTAAACAGAACACTCAGAGCCCGGACACCACAGCACGGTGTGTGAGGCGCTCGAGGCAGGGCAGAACGCTCCTCACCACCCCACAGAGGCCTTGGCTCTGTCCCTCATCCTCCTTCCCTCCACCCCACAAGGGCCCCCTGGAGCTCACCCCTCCTGCCAGTTGAGGCTGGGGACATCGGGATCATGGTGCTCCTTGCGGAGGGAATCATAGGGTACCACCGGGAGAGCCTCGGCCTTGTGCCGCCTCCGTGCCTCCCCACAGAGGGGCCGCCATGGCCGCGGCCGCTCCTCCCCTCACAGCCGGCGGGACTGCGCCCGTTCCGCTGTGGGGGCTCCGTGGCCCTTTGGGTCAGGAGGGGCCCGCAGCTGTGTGTGTGGGGAGCAGAGGGGAACGGGCTCCCCATCCGGCCCCTCACGGCACGCCGGGGAGGCAAAGGGGGTAACTCCGTGTGGGGAAGGAAAACCCGTGTGGAAGATGCAGCACTCGCAGGCCTTTTCCCTCAGAAATGCCCGAGGAAGAAGACGTGGGGTATCTGGAGGGGCGGTGTGGGGCAGGAGGCGGCGCTGGGTGCCCTCGTGAGGGGCTGGCCGTGGGTCGAGGATCCTGGAGGAATCCAGAGTGAGGGGAGCACGGCTGCAGAGCGGCCCGTCCACATGGCACACACAGATGGGCTGCGTGCCCACCGCCTGAAATAAAAACTCATTATCCACCAGCTATTTTTGGCACCTGATTAATTCTTTATAGCTCTCAAGCTGCATTTGTACTCCTGTTGCTGTGAAAAATCATAGCTCGGAAAAATCCCATTTCCCCCCACTTTGTGCAGTATTCTGTGTAATGAGGGAATATGGCTTTTAAAAGAAAAAACAGCAAATAAACCCAGACCTCAGTCTGCATACAGACCACACAGGAATAGCAAGCATGCACAAATGCATATTTAGGGATAAAATTGCCAACTGACTGTTTTAGAGTTCAAGTTTTCACTATTCATACATCTATCTCAGCCTTAAAACCCTTCTATTCTTCTCTTTCCCAAATCCAGGCAAATTACAGGAAGGAAGTTACATGAAAGCAATGTCTGTGTTGCCTCTTTGTGGCCTAAGAAAAGGCCAACTTCCCAACTCCCATTTTCACTAAAGGAAATAATAAAATTAGAGCCTGTTCCTGGGTCCTGCCATACAAGGTCTGGATTTGACTTCTGGATGATGGGTACCAGCCACAGTCAAAAAATACGTAGGCTTAGTCCCGTGGACTTCTGATGATTCCTCAACATCTCTCATGGCATCTCTTCCTCCTTTAAGAGAAAGAAATAAACTACCATTTTGGCCTGACAGCATTATGTCCAATGTCATAGGTGCTGATAATACCAGGTAAGTGAGGAATAAGGCCTGTGGTTCTCCCTCACCAATCTCTTACAGATCAAAGAATCTTGGAGCATTTGAGGCTTTTACTGGATAAGAGTGGTGGTGGGTTTTTTTTGGTGCGGGGGGGGGGGGGGTGTTGCTGCTGGAAAACAGTGCCCCATTTAAAGGACAGATTCAGTGTGCAGCTACTTGGAACAAACTTGGATAAGTGTTTCCTAACTTTACCTTTATACTATACGCCCCTTAAACTGTAGGTGAGTCTCCTTTGGCAAAGGCTGCTGCTGGCTCGAGAAGCTTAACAGTGCATGTGTCATCCTGACATTTGGGGCCTGATTCTACAGGTTCATCAGACAGACTCTCAAGGGATTCAGAGAAGTCTGAGGCATCTGACTTTTCATAGAATATTAATCCAAGGGACAGAAGTTTGAAGACAATAGAACAGTTCTCCATAAAACCATACAAATCTGCATATTCTCAGCTTGTTCAGGGGTTTAATAAATTGGTCTTTTTCCCAGAAAACTGGCAGAACTTCCACTGGAAGTTTGCTGGAGATGGCTAATTGACTTGAGCTACATTCTGAAGACATTTTACATAGAAATCTATCCCAGCAGTCAGTTGGAAGGATATTTTATTGCTCAGCTGTATAGCTGATATTCAAAAATGTGTGGGTTTTGCAATTTCTGGGGCCAAGCTTTTACTTTTTCAGGAAGCAATCTTTCCTTCTATGATTAATGAGTGTGTTGAATTGTCTAAGGTAGGGAACAACAGCTTGAAATTACTGTCATGAGCTATGGGAAACCAAAGGGAGAGTGTGGAACTAGATCTCCAGCAGGAAAACAGCTGGTAAAAAATTAAGCCAACTGTGTTTCCAAGTCAGTCCTGGAATGCAGTATGAAAAACAACATGTGTTCAATCAGAAATCCTCAAAAGAAGGATTAGCTGCCTCAGATGAAGGACATTATAAGCAACTGAGAAACTTGTACCTCTGTAGGTCTTCTTTTCCTTGGTTTCTTTATTTTCTGATTCCAACAGGAGCTGAGAACACTCAACATCATAAAATAGGAGAAGCTTTAAGGGAGTATGACAGCAAGCACTGTCTCCAGACTTGAACTAAACAAATTTCTTTAGATACTTAATGGTTTTCTCCTAAGACAGCCCACACTCACTAATCTGTTCCATACCATTAGTCTCACTCCTGCCTCTGGGTAGGAATGAGATACACTGCAGAAAATTCTACCACATCCATTAAACTCCATCCTGTCACTCCATCCTCTGATCACATCTTCAGAGACATTCACCCAACTGCCCCATGGGCAAACAACAGCAAGACAGAAACTTTACCAAAGCTCTGGAAGGTAGACATTTTATATATGTATTTATATATATATTCACAAGAGCATTGTTTTATCTTAAAACCTTTCTAAAACAGGAATATACTGCAGGTTTTAGCAGTAGAGATAAAATATTACGGGATCCAGCCTTATTTTGTTTTTCTCATCCAAATATACACATTGTTATAACAGAGAAATAATTGCATCCAGAATTATTACTGCTGCTTGATGACCAAAATGCCTCATACACTGCTCTGCACTTGAAACTACTGCAGATATTCATCTGCCCTGGCCAAGAACAGCTTCTTTTGGGTGGAGGAAAAGAAAAGAGGCATAAACATGGTTCACTTAAAATGCAGTGACAAAAATGGCATTTGAAGGCCTGTGTTCAAAACAGTCCCATATTGTTATTACAGATGGAAACAGCTAGGGAAGAGAAACAGAAGAAACAAAAGCCAGCTTTTGTGAGTTCCAGAGCAATCCCTTATGATCCTGGGTCTTGTATAAGATGATTTGGAAGCTTTGGAAAGGCATTCAGGGTCTCTCCCTGAATAAGGCACTGAAACACACTGTCTTCCATGAGCCTGGCCCAGTGCCACAACAGTTTCTGCATAATTCATTGCACGTTTTGCTAAGTGTTCTCTGGATATCTATATAGATGTATACACATAGACATATATGTATTTTTCCATATGTTTTCCTGCAAAACAGAAAAATGAAATAAGTTACATAATGGAATACAGAATTCAGAATAAGACAAACATAGTACCTGTTGACATGTCACACGTGCCCCAAAACTAAACCAGAGAGGCATTGATTTTGAATGTACCCTAAGTCTGTAGATATAAATTATTTCTTGTTTAACAAAGTTTTCATATAACTCAGCCAGTAGGGCTAATGTTTGACTTCCCAAGTACCTTCTGCCCTTTTCAAGCCCCATCATCTTTTAAGCTTATTAGCACTATTCCTAGCAATTCCTTGTGTCATTCTCAGTGACAAAATGTTGATTAGGGACAAAACTATTTTTTCCCCACCCTTAGGTCTCCAGAAGCAAAGAGCAATCCTGAACCTCATCATCTTTGAATGTAAGATGCTTAAGAGATGCAGTAAATAGATCACTATTCTTATGAAAAGAATGGATATTCTTCAAATATTTTTGTCCTTGTATCTTTTTTTCCTGCAGTTGAAAAGAGATTCAAGTAGAGATGCTATTCTTTCCATAAGAAATACACTAAGTGTAGCATTATTTTTCTCCTCCAAGTGGTCAGTGATTTAAATACTGCCTGGGATAGAGTTTGTAATCTAATGACACATTTAACAGCCACCAATGGGTCTAATCTTACTTTAATTTGCCATCTATTTTTGCCTCATGTCTTCTGCATCAGCAAGCTTCACAGCTTGTTCTTTGTTTTCCTTTTGAAGTAATTGCTTAAAAGTATCATGAAATACCTTTGCATTTTTTATCAGAATTAGTGACCAAGGACCTGCATCTTTAACTACTGCGTCTGCTGTGCCTATAAACAAAAGCCAATAGAACAGGCCATTAAGAAGTCTGATAAAATAGATATATACTGTTTCATTTTACAAAATATTGTATTTTCAACCCTCTTTGATTTGTGACTCCCAGTCATGCTTTAGTGGAAGTCTTTAAGTTCAGGGTTCAGACACTCACTTGTTATGCTTCAATCATGTGTGTAAATTGGAAATATTTACACAAGAGTCTGAAAACTGGGGCCTTAATTTAACTCAACTACAGCTGTTACCTCCCACGTGATGGGATTGTGTGAGTTCACATTTTATCTCCATTCTTCTTCCTCTTCCTCTTCCTCTTCCTCATCTTCCATTTCTTCTTCTGAGTCATCCTTATTCTTTGAACTGTTGCTGAATTCAAGGTTCCCTTCAATATCCAGTACCTGTAAGTGCTTCAGGTTTTGGAAGGTACTTTCTTTCAGTGCTCCAACTGCAATCTTATTAAACCTTAAACAAACAAAAAAGCACCCTTGTTAAAAGAAACACATTTTTATATACAACAGAGAAATCAGGGGACTAAGAGGAAACCATTCTGCAGCTACTCTATACAGATCCAGGTTACTCGAAGTTTACACTGACTCACAACAGCATTCTAGAAGTGCTGACTCCTCTGGATGGGGAAAGAAAGAAAATCATAATATTGGAATTCCTCCTCCACAAATTCTTTCTCTTGCTATTCTCCTTTCTCCTTCCCAGAGAAGAAAGGCATCTGCTTCACAGCCCATATTTTAAAGTATAACTGATTTTTCATAAAATTCTGTGTCATTCCTTGACAGTTTAATTCTTCATCTATTAAACTCAAAACAAAGTAACCCTTTAAACACAAAGCAGTCATTTTTCAGCTGTTATTTGCATTTCCAGGAATACAAATAAACTAATCTGCAGTTTATGAACCTGTCACATATACTGCTCTGTTACTTTTGAACATGCTTAGAATTGTATTCTGTGTAATATTCCATATGTATATTATTGTTTCACAGCACTGCAGTGATTAATGGCCTCCCATTAAAAATACGACTGAGCTTGGGTGGAGTTGCCTCCTGAATATGTTAGCAAAACTGTTTTGCAAATTCCTTTTTTCTTTATATAGAAATATAGAATGTGGCATGTGGTTTCTGGTTCACATCCAAGCATTCACTAAAATCTCATAAATGTGAGCAGCTGAATAGACAGACTGCTCTAATTTACACCAGACTTTGTAATTTTATTTGCTTGGTATGGAATCATTCATCCATAAAGGTATGCTCCAGAACTATTCAGAACTGCAGGGCAGTTTAGCTGCATATAGTCAAAATAAGACCACATTTAGTCTTCTGCAGCCTAGGCTTTTTGAACACAGGCATTGGATCAGCTTAATCATATATTAAGGAATTCATAAATTACTTCTAAATAATATTTTCAATAATATTCCGTCAGATTAGAACTGAATATATTACAGGGACAGATTCCCTTCTTGTGCTATAAATCTCTGCTTCAGTCAGTTGTTACTGTGAGTTTACATTACATGTAAAAAAAGGTCAGTATCTGTCATCTACAAAAACAAAGTCCTCATCCAACTGACAGAGTGGGAAAGAACCCAGCAAAGCCCCTAAACTGGGTTACGTAACTGTCACAGTTGTACCTTGTCACTTGTTTCTGACAAAGCTATCCAGGGAATGCACACAACTCCAAGATTACTCACACACATCTCGCTGGAGGGGGATTTTGTCAAAATCCAGGGCCAACAGACACAGGCAAAGCTGTACTTCTACAAGGGCACTGTAAACTTTTTTCACAGCTGAATATTGGAATATGACATCATGTTAAACATTAATTGCCCAGAATTACTGGCATGCCTCCATTCTAATAAGCATAGAAAAGACAAGCTCTCTTAAAGGAGTTTATTATGTGTATCCATGTTGTTTCTGAGCAGATAAATATAGTTTTGTCACATATTTGTATAAACCAAATATGCTTCAGAAAACAAGGATTTTAAATACTTTCTAAAAAGTAAGCAATTATAAAGTAGATGAAGAAGGAAAAAATCTTGTGTGTTGAAGTGGAAGCTTGACCTTACCTGAGGTAAATCCCCTTTATATTGGGTGTGGATTCAAAAGCATTCTCTGAAACCGTTGTGATCTTGTTGTTCTGGAGATACAGATATTCCAGAGATTCTGGCAGGCCTAATGGGATAGATGTCAGCTGGTTGCCAGCCATGTCTAGTGACTGCAAGGAAGAGACAACAAGGGATCAAATAACTGAATTTAAATATTAGAAACACACCAGAAAGAGATTTAATTTTGAAGTTATATTTATTATAGAATATAATCATTTAATCTACCTCTAATTTGCAGCAAGGTAAGTGTGGCCAAGACAATTCTAGTCTCTTACACTCCTATTGAGCATCCTGATTTCACATGATATGTCATGCTGGTTTGTTTCAGAGTTCCAACATTTCTTTATCTCTGTCCCCAGGCATTAGCCCATGTCTGTTTAAGTAAATTAAAAACAGGCTGGGTTTCAGATATGCAGGAGAATTCCTTGGCATCTGCTACTGCAAACACTTTGCTGGCTGAGGATGGTGATAGGTACAGTTACACATAAAATCATCTGGAAATATTCTAACATGGAGAATGTATGAAGACAGCAGGACTAAAGGTCATGGTCATTTCTCAGATTAATTTTATGCAACAGAATTGATCAATGGAAATGTTTTGTTATCCTGTATTGTAGTCTTTTCATTGCACCAACCTGACATTATTTACCCACTACTCAAAGCCACACTTCTGCAAACAATTGTTCTCATTCCAGTGTTTTTATTCCTCGTTTATAATGCCAGTCTGGAAAACAATTATCATAGAACCATTGAATTGTTTAGGTTGGAAAAAAGCTTTAAGATCATTGACTCCAACTGTTAACCCAGTACTGCCAAGTCCATTATGTAAATGTCTTGCTTTGCAGTTACAGAGTCTCCAGCAATTTCCATGGAAACAGTGTGGACTGAAGTATTTACTAAGTATATGCATGATCAGGATCTTTATGGATGGTTATTTGCCAAATTCACTCCAGTGCAATAACTCAAAAACCAACTGCACAGTTAAGCACTTAATGATAAAAAAGATTCAGCTGGAAACAACCAACAAGAATTAATGCTGTTCCAAAGAAAAGCAACAGCCATAAATGCCCCATTAGTCCAGCAGAACTTTAAGTCTGTGCTATTATCTGAACCCTGTTTAGTGGGAGTGGGGTTTGCTATGGGGATGGCCAGTGGTTGAGTCAGAAACACCTCTGGCTTTACACCGACTGCAAGGAAGGGAGAGTAGAAGGAAAGTTCCACATAATTGTGAATCTGGACCTTTGAGAAGGAAAGCTCATCATTCCAACCAGCAACTCCAGCTACCCAGCAGGGATCATGACCCATTTTTGTTTGAAAATAAAACAACCTACATTTTATTAATGCACTGCAGAAAAGCGATCCCAGCCGTCTGTAATTTTCAATGGCATCTTCCTTCCAGGCTGCTTTGCATGTTAAATATATTTGCTCACACATGTATCAGTGAGGCACCAAACAAATGCAAAAGGTATTATTCAAGCCAGGGACCAAATCTGCAGCTGATGCAAACAGCTCTGCAGACACTGTTGCTGCATTGCTGATTGACATTAACTGAGAAACAAGCTATTGGTTATTCCCAGACACAACAGAAAGGGAAACGTTCCTATAGATTAACGTCAGGATTGTCTGAAAACACACTGGGGGCCAGTGTGACATATGCTACATGTCCTTATCCCTGATCTGTTCAGAGATGCGCACACTTTGCTGTGCAGTGACCTGACCATATGCCCCCTCCATGGCTGCTGTATGACACAGGCAATACCTTTCACTGCAGGAAAGGGGCCGTTGCCTAAGAGGAAATGCAGACAAATCCTTCAGCCGGCGTAACAATTCTGAAAGGTCATTTTGCTCAGCACAAATGTGATTGTTCCTGCCTGCCTTATGGTTTGTGTTTAACTTTCTCCAACAATTAAGCAAATGAGAAGACTGCTGATTGAATCCAGACTCTGAGCTGCTCCCCAGGTGCCTTAGCCAGCTGAGCTGCTAAATCCTACAGCTTGGCTTGTCTGAATATAAGCTGATGTGGGGGCTTTGAGAATTAAGAGTGTTTTTGTTTATGCATTCCTTCCTCCTGCTGTCTCTATTCAGAGCTGATTTTAAATCTTTTGGGAGACGAGCTATTTGAAAGGCCTAATTTCAGTTTTAATGACATTTGCCGATGTTTTTCTGAAAATATAGGACACTGTTAGGATTCAGACACAAAGCTGGACTGGCCAGCAGTGGAAAGTACCCACCTCTGGCACAATAGCACATCATTTCTACTCTAGAAACAGGGTGTGTAGCACTTACAATGCAACCCCAAAACACGAGGACCAAGCACATTTAGTATTGGTGCTACATAATTTGATTTAGGCAGACAGATGAGGATATCAACATCACTAATACAATTAGAGAAGGTGGTGTTTCTACCTGGAGACTGCTGAGTTCTCTCCATGCTCTTGAATAAATTGAATTTACTTTCAGTTTATTGTTGCTCAAATACAGTTCCCTCAGTTTTGTCATCCCAGACAAAGTCCCTTTTGGGATGATGCTTATCTCATTCTCCTTCAGCTTCAGAACCTGCAAGTTCTTTGGGAAGCCAAAAGGCACCGTGTGGAGATTGTTTCCAGAAAGATCCAGGGACTTCAGTTGCCTCAGTTTACGGAAGGCCTCCCGATGGATCTGGGGACTTGTGAGCTTGTTGTAGCTCAGGTTCAGCTCTTCAAGGAAGTAAGTGGTAGCAAAGTCATTCCTGTTGATCTCTGAGATCTGGTTATGAAGTATCATCAGTGTCTTCACTCGCCGGGGCAGCCCGCTGGGGATCCTTTCCAGCATGTTGTTGTACAGGTGGACAGTGTGCAGCTTCTTTAAGCCATGGAAGGCTGAGGGGTGAATACCTCGAGCTTTTAATTTGTTATTGTGGAGCAGAAGGTACTCCAGGTTCTTAATTTGGGTCAAGACATCTCTGTCAATCACCTTAATTGCATTCTTCTCCAGGTGGAGGAGGACGATGTTTCGAGGTAAACCACTTGGGATGTGGGAGAGGTTATTGCTGGACAAATCCAGATATTCAAGACTAGACAATTTCCTTGAGAAAGCAGGAAAGAAAATATTTTGATTCTGCAAGGTGAAACAATAACCAACTTGCTCAAAGACTTTGCAATCTTTGCTTTAGAGCCTTTTACCAGGCACAGCTCCCACTACTGACTGCCCTTTTCTGACTTGTGATATGAGGGATGTGGACACAAAACAGGGAGCTCCCATATTGCCATAAGGGATTAGGACTTGGCACTGCCACTGCTCCCTAGCCACACCAGCAAGAGAACGTGCCAGAGTCCGCAGACACCCAAACTGCCACTGAGCTGAGACCTGGGATCAGTTTTGTAGTCCCAGATAGCAACATATTCATTTCAGTGAACAAATGCCACAAGGAAAATGCCATGGGACCACCACCAGAACACAGAGTTTAGCTCTCAGTTTCACAGAAACAAAGCCTGAGCATGAGTAATTTCTGTCTCAAAGTATTTGCTGAAAGTAAAAGGCGGGTCTGCTTTCTAGATGATGAAATGTTACTTTTATGAAAAGCAGAAATGCTAAGTTAGTGTCCTAGGCTAAGGTAGTGAACTTCTCATGACCCTCCAGTATTATGGAAGTGAGTCAGGGCTAGAGCTGCTTTGTGTAAGCTACTGAATCTGGATTCCATGGTCTCAGTTGAAGCTAAATTAAATCCTCAGACCAGCCACTTATACCAACTGGATATGGATCAGTGGTTGTTCCACAGCCAGGACTGAGGAACCCTGTATTCCCTTGTATTTCAAGTCAGTTTCTCAAATTAGAGTTTTAATCTACTTGACACAGCATAACCCATTGCAGATGACCAGAGAGTTTTCAGGAAACAGGAAGACTAATGTGTTACAGACATTACTTACTGGTTACTACACTGCTGTTCCAGCTATCCAAGCATGCTCGGAATAAACAAATATAATCTTTAGGTAAAATGCTTCACTGCTGCCATTTGTAAGGTTTCCCCAGGATGGGAATATCTTAACAGAAATTACATGTCCAACATGACCTGGAGGTGGACTCAGCACAGATATAGTAAACTACTAAGGGGGGGTTTCTGGGAATGGGAAATGGAAAAGGAAAGCACAGTTTGGTACTGTGTCTGGAGATCAGGAGGGTTTGCAGAACTAAATTATGGGCAGGACCGATTGCGTGGTCTGGATTTTCAGGTATTACAAAGACAGCATTTGGTGCAAGCAGAGAAAAAAAATTATTAAATTTCTGAAGTGCTAAGTCCCAGGCTAAATCTAGGACAGCCAAAGGCTATTTTTGTTGCACCAGTTGGTAGGAAAGCTTTTGCAGCCATCTGGCTCTTGAGCAGTACCACTGCATCCCTGGCTGCTCCAGCAACCACCTGCACTGGGGTACAGCTGGCCATGGGGAATTCACTGCTCTGTGTGTGTGGCTGCTTTCAAGCCACCTTCACAGAAACACACAAGTGGCTCCAGTGAAGATGAAGTTCTGGCTTTAATGCCCAGTGAAGTGCCCTAGAAACTGGAAAGTCCCAGGTAACCTCACTTTTGACTGTTTTGGAAGAGCAGAAAGTAGCTTTCAGTGTTGTTCTAGGTGGCTGTTCCCAGAAGGGACTTAGTACCTGGTGTGACTGGGTCTGTGGCAGGCAGGGAGTGGTCCAGTCTGATGTTCAGTGTTCTGTCTTTTCTATGAAACAATTCTGCAACCACTCACCCAGACCTTTGCTCTTGAATGGCAGCATCTGCATCTAAGCAGTGAAATGCATAACATCATCCAGCTTTGAATAACTTCACTTTCTACTGTATCCTTTGTTCAGTAGATGCACAACTGTCCCAGAGGGGGCAGACAGACACAGAGGTACATAGCACACATCTCAGTCTCACCAGAAAGTTTCGTTGTCCATTCCCTCATTAGACAAGTAGTTATTCTGCAAATACAGCTCCCGCAGCCCGGCAAGCTCGCTGAAGGCTCCTTTGGGAATCTTCTCCAGCTTGTTGCTCTAGAGTCACCAGAAGCATAAAGAACAGTATTTGGCATGAATCAACACAATATTTGGGTTCTGTTCAACTAGCAGGGGCAATTAAACTTCAGAAGGGCTAGACATGAAATATTTAGGGGGCTTTATAATGTGATGGAGAGACTGGACCAGATTCATTTGTCAACTTATATAAAGTAGAAACCAACACAGACAAATTTGGCTGAGTGTCTCAATAAAGAGTAAAAGAAAAAAATCACAACTTAAGTACACCTGACAGATATTTTTGGTCCACTTTTGGCTGCCTCTCATTTCTCATTGTCCTGGTTTTTCCCAGTCAAAATATCAAGGTAAATGTTACTACTGACAGATGGTGCACTTGCAAATAAAACACTCATTTCTCTGCTCATCTCCTCTGTCCTAAACACAGCTGGGGACAGCAGGGAAGGAGACAAGTTGAAAGAGTAATCCTCACAGTGTGTGACCCCTTTGGGAGGTAATGATTATCTGTAAGTGTTGAAAAAATGCAGGGGACAAATAAGTTCATACTTTGGAGAGAAATTCCAGGAATTTAAAGGACTGGACTGGTTGCGTTTACTTTTCTTCAAGCTGAAAAGCCTGTTCTCTAGAAGATTTTAACAGGGGTTCTGGTGAAACCTTCAAGGAAAAAGAGAGCTGGGAGGCAGCACAGAGCTGCCTCCGTCCAGGGCTGATAACAGACTCCAGTCTCTGCACATCCAAGGAGCTGTCAACACTCAGAGCAAGCGGACCCAGGACTCCCCACCGCTGTGGCTCTCCCATTGCTGAGGCTCAGATCTCCAGCTCAGACATGATGAAGTGTTTTTATCAGAATCAGATGACATGGATTCAAAAATGCTGGAGAGCAGTTAACAGCACAGCTCTGCTATTGCATTATGGCTGGAGGAGTTGTAGTAATAGAGAATTCCTGATCCAAACTGAATTGCCAGTTCAGTAGCAAACAGCAGCCACTGGTGCTGAGAAGCAGTGGTCTGTGTGAAATGAGTCAGTGAGCAAAGCCAGTACAGAGTGGGTAAGCAGCCGTCAGGACAAGTGGCATTAGTGGCAGACTTAACTGGGAGGTCATGGAGACATGGCCATGGAATGATGCAGTTCCTGTTCTAATATGTATTAATATTGTTTTATGCATGGAGGAGACCAACAATGCAACCACACAGGGATTTGCAATACATCCCCCTGCAAACACAGAAAGGCATTTCTGCCCCCTGTGAGCGTTCTGGTGATTTGCAAAAACACGCTATTGCTTATGGACGAAAAAGGAAGGAGATGGGGACAGCTACTGCTGAAAATACAGCAAGCAAGCCTTAAAGTGGGCCTGGGGATGTTTCCAGGGGCACTGGGATGTCTTGGCCATGTGGTGTGAAACCCACACTAACACAGTCACAAACCCAAAGGATTTGTCACAGTCCTAAAGGATTATGAAACGTTGTTGCCATTACCTGTAAGTGTAATTTATAAAGTGCTGGAGGGAGATTCTTTGGAACATACTTCAAGAAATTGCTGGACATGATGAGTATCTCCACATTATTAGAGCCATTGAACATATTATCAGGTAACCCAGCATCTGAAAGTTTGTTGTTATGAAGATACACAGATCTGTTGGAAGGAAGCAAAAGATGAAGTTCAACAGATCTGGAGTTTTTGTTTACTGAGAGAAAGCTTAGTTTAAAACTTAATTTCAATATTTTCTTCTTTTTTTGAGATAATTAGATTTGTTTTTAAAATGTGCTTTTTAATTTAGCAAGGGATACAGATGCAAAACCAAATGGTCAGCCCCAATATTCTCTGAAAGTTCTGTCTATTCAAAATCCAAACCTGCACATGAATATAAGTTTCACAAGTGGCCTTAACTTCTTTATAAGAAACTGAGTGCAAGCCTGGGATTTTGCAGTACTTAGAAACACAGAATGTCAGTGTGGGGGCCTCACTCAGAGGCTTAGAATTCATCTCTTTTTAACAGATACGGCCCCACTTTTAACTTCTATTTAGAATTGAGTCTGGACTGCTTGGGCTTACAAAATCAGCCTGGAGGTCTCTTAAGAAAGGATCATCTCTTAACCCTCCATTCTTTCTGCTCCCATGAAGGCTGGAAACACCCTGGGAAACAGTTTCTCTCCACTCCTAGAACTCAGAATAGGATACTGACAGAAAGACAAGAGATTTACTCAGTCTGGCAGACTTTTCTCTTTTCTATGCTTTGGTTTTTAATGAGCCATTGGGATCGAGAGACAGAGTTTCTTACTTTTCCTTTGCCCTTCTTACTTCCAACCTTTAATAATCACCAAATAGTTTCTCCAGATTTTCAGAAACTGATTAATCCTTACACAGGTTTAAATTCTGTACAAAGCAATGTACTTCTATGAATTTATTCCTCCTTTTCACTGGCTTAACTGCTAAATTAGTTCATTTTACTTCTTTTTAACAAAAGAAATTATAGGCTTTTAGTGACTTTGATTACCTCTTCCTTTCCTGTGTTTACCCCCAGATGCAGCAGGCAGCTAAATCTGTAGAGAGAGGTTAAAACTGCAAAAGTGTCAAAGTGAGCTTTTTTAACTTGTTCTTGGATTCTCTACCAGTAGCAGAGAACTTGGCAACATCCTTCTGGAAGGAAGGAAAGGCTCAGTATGGAAATACAATTGTGTGATCACACACTCCAGGGAGTTCAGAGCTACACTGGAAGTATTGTTTACCCTGCATGGTCAGCTGTACTTTTAACTCACAAATATTTGCTTTTCTGAAAAACTTACTCTCCAAATAATCAGTCTGAGATCATGAACTCTGCTGGGGGCAAAAAAACAACTGAAACAACTGTGTTGAGGTTTTATATGAGTAACCTTGGAAATCAATTAGCTCTTACTCTGATTAAAATTCGTGTTCATATAGAAGAGTGTGAAAATCACTTCCGAAAAGTCAAGAATTTTAATATGGAATCAAAACACAGCAGCATTTCCACCTGAGATTAAGGAAGAAAACATGGATAAATCTAGCTTCTTTCATCATGAGATATTGCCAGAAATCTGTGAGTGACTCAGCCCTTTCAGCTTCCAAGAGCCTGAGAGACTAAAGGCCCAGGAAGTGCAGAGCAGCTCCAGCTCTCAATGAATTCAGTGGGAATGGAAAGTTCTTCAGTTCATCACAAGACTGGGCTGTAGGGGCTCAGCTGGGCCAGCTGTAATTAACTGCTTCCAAACCTGGCTGCACAAATTGCTCCCAACAGTTTGGGATGTCTTTGCAGGGTCTGCATAGTGCAGTATGTGGATGCTGCAGATTACTCAAAACCCCTTCAGCAAAGCCCACACCTCACAGGAGGTGGCCTGGGTGCCTCTGGGTTTGACATGGATGTGCTGCTGTCAGTCCAGATGAGAAAATCACAGCCTGAACCTAGCAGAGACCTTTGGCAGCAGATCTGGAATATGAACCCCTTCTGAAGGCACTGAAGTGCTTACCTTGAATAGAACTGAGTTATACTGCACTGAGTATTGCCCTGTCCACCTGAATTTACTTTTAAAAATGAACAGACTGTAATAAAACTAGAGAGTTCTAAACAGCTAATCTCCATTTTGAGAAACTTAATTGTTCTTTTCAACTCAAATACACAAATAAAATGGGGACAACTTCATTTGATATTTGTAGAAATGTCTGGCAGCTAGCAAAAGCTCTTGGAATGTGTTTGTTTGATCTTTCATGCTGGGAATAACAAAGAGTTTCTTTCCAAAAACACAAATAGGCAATAATATAGTTTAGCCAGATATTTTCTTATCACCCACCAACTGCATCCAAGCAGTGGCAGAATACCAGTATTGTTTTATTTCCCAATCCCTTACCTCAAGTTTGGTTTCTGTCCAAATGTGAGTCCATATATCTTAGTGAGATAATTGGCTGCAAAATCTGCACTGATCAAGGTATTTGGTAGGAATTTTGGAGCCACGGTTAGCTGAAAAAGAAATATACAGGAGAGTTCCAATGAAATGTAGCAAATGTTTTAACCAAGTATTAGAGCAGCAGCAAAACACTTTCAAATTTATCTTCCTGAAACAGGCAAAGATAAATTAAACTGAATGTAGATTTCATGAACAAAAACAAATTGTCCTCACTCACTAATCTCTCCAGGAAGGAGACAGACTTTTGCTCTAAGATATGAAAATGTTTGTTTTGGTTGGAAGGGTCCTGTCTCTTTTTGGTGGAAGAAATCAAGAAATTGTTATTCAGAGAGCAAACACTTTGCTTATTATTGTTCCTAATTCCTCAGTCTGCTGTGCCAAAAATCTCCAACCCCCCTCACAGTGACCTAGTGCTCATTCTCTTAGGAAAGTGTATTGTGGAGAGGAGATGTCACTTCACACCTCTGCTCCACTGCAGCCATTTATGATGATCTCTGCAGGGGGGATTCAGGCTCCCAAAGAACAAGGACACTTCTGAGCCAAATGATGGAATATTGAATGGCACTTCAAAGCAGAGGGTACAGCAATACCTTGTTCAATAAACCAGTGATGGATCAGGAAGTACAGAAGGCCCTGTTCTCAAAACTTTATAGCTGACAACAGGTATAGAACTGAATGTGTTGCTCTTGTTGCTGTTTTATCAGTGATTTTAAAAGCTAACCCTAGAAACACCTGCATCTGAACGAATTGGTGGAGTAAAAAGCAATGATCAAAGAAAGCTCAGTTTTAGAGAGCATCCAGGTAATACAATAGCCGGGATCACTCAGTGGCTGCTAATAACAAAGTCATTCACGCACAAACCAAGAATACAGCTTACAATCCAGGCTGGATGGGGGACAGTTTTCTGGCAAGCATACACCCAGAAGCTTTATGCATCAAGATAAAGCCCTTGGGAAACAAATTTTTAACACAATGCTGTACCAGATGATCCTTGAGTAGAGAAGACAATGGACTGCAGTCAGCAGGTGCAGCCACCCTGGTTACAGGTGTTCACTGCAGTGCTAATGAGACCACTCTCTGTTTTATGTGCACTCCAAAGGCAGATACTGAATTCTTTGAGATCAGGATGGGAGACTGGGGCAATGGAAGGGATTGCCTTCTAGCCTGAAGTTCATGGAATCTCTAATCTTCCTCACAGCTCTGTTGTGTGAAACAGAACCTGGTCCTTTCAGCCTACAAAGCACAGCAAGACTCACATAATGAGAAATCATATTTTTCAAACTTTTATTACCATAAAACTGCAGTGTGTTATGAATAATAGTGTAAAACCAAAAATATCTAAGATATGAACAGTGTGAAAGAAGAGACACTTTATTGGAGAATTGCCTAACCCAAGCCTTAAACTATGTATTTATCTAAAGGCTGCCTACACCCCTCTCTACTGGTATGTTGAGAGTGCATTGATGAACTCCATCCATGATCTTCCAATTTACTGGACTCATAAAACAGTCTTTAAAAAAAAAACAACATTATTTACTGGTTTTAATTTTCAGCTGTCCCAAAACTTCCATCCTTAGCCTGTCTTAAACATTTGTGTGTCACAAACACACAAAAAAGATCTTTCCCACAAATCACACTTCTGTCAGCATTTCCAGATGGTTTGTGAGCACTGGAATGAGCCATTCTGCATATTCCTGCAGCTGCTCTTGGCTTTGGTGGTAATCTCTCACCTCCTGATCTGGGAGATACGATTTCAGGGAGCTGGATAAAAGCACTCATCTCTGACTGAGAAGCTCTGACAGTGCCTCAGAAAGAAATAAGTCTCTGCCTTGATGTAGCACTGACAATTCAGACACAGGAAACAAGACTTAATGATTTTCATACACAGTGGTACATTAAAGCTTTTCTCCAGTCAATTAGGTCATAACTTTTGTACAAAGCAAAGGGCATGGCTCAGACATGTGAAATGAGAGACATCAGAACCACAAGAAAGAGGAAAGAGAAAAAGATGTTTAATCCAAAAAGAGTTTTCACTTGCTCAGGATTTTGCTTTGGCATTTCAGCACTTGGTCATGAGACCGATTTTCACTGATTACCTTCTTGAAGGATTCATGCCAGATTGTTTTAAGTGTTAGCAAAAATAAAGTTGACTTGAGTAGTTTTGTCTAATTTATTGCCTAACAAGAAGCAATCTGCCATTTCTCCTACTGCAATTTTCATTCAACTTTCCTGCTGCACCTTCCTTTCCATAGAGTGTTTATCCACTGTTAACTAATGAATTCAGAAGGTTAATACAAAAGTCATTATCAGATTTGAATTGCTCGGATTTTTCTTGCTTGGATGAAGCTTTGATAAAACCAGAAGTGCTGGATTGAGGTGAATCCCATATCACTTTGAGGATACGGGGAAATGTTAACCTTCTGTCACCAAAATCACCTGCTTATAGTCAATAATGACAGCTCAGGATCTGGTCTATCCTTTGGTGGAACAATTTCTCTCATTAACAAGGTTTACTGTGCACTCTCTTTGAGAGATACAAAACACAAGAGTGGGGTGAAAAACTAAAAAGGAAACTACAGCATCCACTCTTTTCTTGAAGTATTTGTTACTCACAGGCCACAGAAGGCTTTTAGTCTCTTACATTTCTTTTCTCTGACCAACTGTGCCAGTTTAATGAAAGATGATTTAGCTACATCTGATGGGATCACAATGGAAGATAAAGCAGCATTAAGATAATCCATAAAACAAGAGGCAAACTACCAGCAAATCCCTGCTCTCCTCCAGACACCACAGTAACTTGATCCCCAGTGTTTCCTGCTGCAGAGGAGATGCAGTCTGAAGCCAATCTGGTTTGTCCTGGCTTGTGATTTATAAAGAAATGTGTTATTTTTGCGGGTCCACAACTTCTCACTGTAACTACTTGTGACATTCGCTGATGTTTGCAATTTCTTTTGGGACTCTTTTCTCTCTGCAGCAAAGCCAGAAAAACCAAACACTTTGTTTTGTTACACAGGGAAAATCAGAGTGCTAGGCTCTGGAATATTAGTCACAGTCTGGCTTGTTCCTTTTTATGGAGTTATTAACTGCCAAGATTGTTACATGGAAATGGTGCTTGAAAGAGAGAAAAGAACACAATGTTACTGTACTAAGGAATGGGTTCTATTCTTAATCACTCCATACAGAAATGTATGGAGTGATTCTGAATGTGTCTTGGCCTGACTGAAACCTGAATGTGGCCACATGTATTTAATCAGAACATCAAATGGTCCCAGATTTTAAGAGGATAATAAAATATATATACAGACATGCAGAGAGAGAGAGAGGGTGGGATGGAAGGGCAGGATTTCTGTAGACAAAGAAGCTCTGCCTGATGTTTTAACTTATATTTTTCTGTGGATCCTAATTTCTTCTGTAGCAAATATTTGTGGACAACCACTGGGGATAAAGGAAGCCATAACAGGAACCACCCAGATGCAAGGGTATGAGAAGCTATTTCATTTCCTAGCTTTGGCAGGAAAGATGTGCTTCTGTCAATACGTCCAACCTGGGTCACAATAGGAAAGCACCTGGGATCTTCTCCATCAAAAGAAGAAATTCAGCTCCTATCACCGCAGCTAAAAGAATAAATTAATGACTGGCACAGTTTCACTGTGTGGGGGTTTACTCTCCCCATATCCAACCTAATTAGAATAGGAGTCAGGGAAAAATGCATAGGGAAAATGCAAGGAAAAATGCATTTTTACAGATCTTCATGGTTCAAACACAGGCACTAGGATGTGTTTGTTCACAATTTTTTCAACCAGCCTCATCTGATAAGGCAGCATTTCATATAATTACCCAACATACAGGCAGGAACCAAATCTGCATGCAGCTGACCCAAAGCCTACTGAAGTCAGTGGTAATTTATGCATGCAGGGGCTTTCTGTACCTCCCTACACAAAGGAATCTTTTCACCAGGTGCACAAATAAAAAAGTGTTCAAAATATACCTGCATGTGTAGCCTCTAAACCTCACATACTGTTTTGACCTTAGATGAACCTGCATTAGAATATCATTTTAGCACAGTTTTACTTATGCAGTATATACATTTTAAAAGAATTGACAACTTGCTCATTTAATTTTCAGAACCCAAAAGGTTCTGAAAGGCTTCAGAGCCTCTTACCTTATTGTTTGCCAGGTACAAGTAATTCAGATTCTCCAGATGCTCAAATGCTTCCTCTGGCAACCCTTAAAAACAGGAATAACTAATCAGTAACATCAGCACCTTACTGCCTTTCTGAGTGAAAATACCACAGGGCAGCTTTCCCTCTCAGTATCTTCCATGTGAGATTGAAACACTTTTTATAGCCACTGAACCAATCTGATTCAGACCTAATGGTATCTCTTTTAATTGGAAAAAGAAAAAAACAAACCCACAAACCAAATCGAACAATACACACTTGTTAAGAGCAATGGAGGACTATTTAAAACCCTGATCACACAAGGCTTGTGGCCAAGCCCACTGGCAGGTGTCAGGTACAGAGCTGTGCAGATCTGCTCTATGGCTGATTATCAGTGCCTGCAGCAGCTACACTATCTATGAGAACCTTCTCCTGTAATTTGCATAAGATTCTGCAAGTCTTTTTTCTTGCAAGGATATAATCTGAGGTTGCTTAGTGATCAGATCAACCTGATGAATGACTATATTGCTAAAATAACCTGCATGTCACAACCCTTCTCTTGCTCTGCTCCTCCACAATTCAGGTATCCAAACAGTAACCAGCTCAGAGAGCTGGTCCAACTCAGGGCTTATCCTCCCCCAATAATTATTTATTTTCAGCTGAGTCACTCCACATCCAGCTGATGACAAAAGCACAATTGCTGTCACAATGGAAAGCCTGCTGGAAAGCCTGCAAGAAAAAATTTCACCTGGCAGTTGTCAAAGACAAAGCTATTTTCCATGTCCAAACATGTTGGAAACTCAGGGCTGCACTGAAGTTTGTGAAAGAAAACATGAAGGCCCAAAGGTAATAGTGTCAAAGGCTGGATATTATAAGCACAGCTTTCCCTGTGCTATGTAAGATTGCTGTGCCTTGGGGCCCATGTATAACATGCCCACATTCTCAATAAATGTTCTTCTCTGTCATTTCAGTAAAGATAAAAAGAGCATTAAGATCAAGTGGGTGACACATAAATTAATAATAATTACATCTTTTGTATCCCATATCCTCCTCTCTTACTGTTTACTCCAATTCCTCTGTTTCTTTTACTTTCCTCACTAAACCCCTTGATAAGATTCTCTAATAAGCATGAGACTGAACAAGAAAAAACCTGCTTACAAAAATCGAAATGGTTTGAGAAGGGTAGAAATGTCCTAATTTGCATTATACATATAAATTCATACCAAATTTGACAAGGACAAAGCTGGCCCAAACTGCCCAGCCTGACTAGACTGAACTAAACAAGGTCATTCAGGAGGAAATCATTCAGCATGTGGACGTTTCTGGTTCTCAAGTGCATTGCATGGAAGTGCCTGTGGGAGCAGAGGGAGTTTCCTGGATGAGGAGATCTCACGCCACAGTACACGAGCTGCTGCCAGGTCTCCTCCACTGCTTCAGCAGGGCTGCATTCCTCCACACTGAGTATTGTGTTTCAGATGATAAAGTGTCTCCATGCTCTGTGTGATGGCCAGAGGAGTGAGGCTCACAGCAAACCACTCCAACCAAGCAATCCATCACCCTGGCTTTCCTTATCAGCTGCCACTGGCCTCATTGCATAAGCTGCTGCTCTGGAGGCACAGGCTCTGTCCACCCCATGGCTCACCTTTTGAAGTCAGCCTGTTGTTTTGCAAATTGAGAGTTTCCAGTCTATAAAGACGAGCAAGCTCTTCTGGAAAGATTTCTTCTATTTGGTTATTCTAAGAAAATGGAGAGTATTAATCATCAACAAAGTAATCCAAAAAGGATCCCAGTAAACTCAGACTGTGAACTTCAATAAAATCTGGAAGTGAACCCACCATGTCAAATCCCTGTCAAGACTTCTCTCATAATGAGCCAAACTCAGATCTCAAACCAAAAACATCCAAACCCAGGAGCATTTGAAAGCCTGACTTCTGCTCATCTCCAGGAATATCCAACTTATGCACCAGCAGTGCACAAAGAGTGTGATTATGCCTGGCAAGGCCCACAGTTCATCTGCCACAGCCAAACCTTGTAGCTGCAGCAAAGCATTTGTTACAAGGTTGGCATGGTGGATTTCCAAGCTTATGGCTTCTGTTATTCATGGAATGTTTTAAAAGCCACTGGTGACGGGCAGGGAATGTCAAACCAGGCTCACTTGCACTGGTTGTGCTGTCAGGGATGACTGCCATCAGATTTTCATTAACATGCTCACTAACATTCCAGCCATTAATGAGTGGTTCTAGCTTCAGCATCCAGGGGACCAGTCAAGGACCCACTGTTCTGGAAGCCAGTGCACAGAAAGTGACAGCTGCAGCTCCAAAAAGCTTCTTTCTTTTGGTAGCAGAGGCAGGAGCCATGGCTAACACGCGCCTGGGACAGATCTGCTGAGGAAGGTGCCAGCTTACATTACACATTTTCTAACTGAAAAACTCTAAACAAAATCTGCACTTCATCCATTGGACAGAATTGACAGATGGGAGCAACAAACCAAAAGCAGTTGGTGAAGGACCAGGCACTGAAGACCTCAAGCACTGCCATTGCTCCAGGGAGGCACAGCCACAGGGCTGCCATGCTCTGGCCCTTCAGGTGTCAGAGCAGGGAAAGGACACCCGCCCAAATGCTGGTCACAGGAATCAAGTAACTAAGAGCAGAGCATAGAAACCTGCTGACAGTCTAGGACACCCTGATTCTTCTTCCTGAAGCTGGAATCTCACATCTTATATGACCTTTTCATGACAAGACATGAGGTGTCTGGAGCAGGACCACTTGCTGTAGGCATGACACTAGGCATGATGGGTGGCACTGGCCATGTCACACCTGCTCCTTGCTGAGTCCATGTGCTGCAAGGAGAGGTGGGACAGCGGGGGACACGGGTTGGCCCTGCTCTGGACTGGCTCACTGTGTCGGAACTGACACCATTCTGTCCAAAGAATTCTCTGTCATTTAGCCCATAGTCTTCCAAGACACCTCGAAATGGAAGGGCTCAACCAGAAATTTGGGTTGGCCAAAGGAGAAACTAGAAATTGTTGGTTTGGACAAAATGAGAGACTGTGGAGCTCGTTTTCCCCTCCCTGGATGTGAGGGGAGAGCATGCCGATAACCAGGAGCCGGGCCTGCTGCACCTGCTGCTCCCGCCGGGAGCCGAGGAGGGGCTGAGGGAAGGATCCAGGGTTCAGGGCCGGAATGAGGGCACGGGAGGGGCGATGGATCGCGCCCTTACCTGCAGGGAGAGGTGGTTGGTCAGCTCGGGCAACAGCAGCGGGAACTCCTTGAGGTCGATGCCGCCGCAGTCCACGACGCCCTCCTGGGTGCAGCCGCAGTCGCGGGGGCAGGCGGGGCCGGGGCCGGGCCCGGGCCGCCGCCGCTCCGGGCCGCCCTCGGCGAAGTCGCTGTCGGCGGCGCAGCCCAGGGCCAGCAGCGCCGGCAGCCCCAGCAGCGCCAGCAGCGCCCGCCGCCGGCGGGCATCGCCCCTGCGGGCCGGACAGCGGGTCAGCCCCGCGGGGCAGCGCCCGGCCGAGCCCCACAACCCCGGCTCGGCCGAGCCCCACAACCCCGACCCGGCCGAGCCCCGCCACCCTGGCCGAGCCCCACAACCCCGGCCGGGCCAGCCCCGCCACCGCCTTCCCGCTCTCCCGGGGCGCTTTCGCGGCCCCTCAAGGCGCTCCGGGGACTGCGCTGCCCAACCAGTGGGTCCCGGTACAGCCGGCGGCCCGGCAGCATCCCCCGCACCGGCCCCGACTCCCCGAGATATTTATTGCTTTTTTTCATATTGAGAAATGCCAGATGATCCCCCAGATGTAGGGAAGAGGTTATGCTATGTTAGTTCAATGTCGTACTGTTCCTCACAGTTTTCCATAGGAAGAAACTCTTCTCGTTTTTTAAACATAAAGGCTGGTCAGGAGTGATTCTCAGAGGAGTTGCTACACGTGCATCGAACAATAACAAAATCTTGCAGCTACTGAAAACAGAACGGGCTTCCTATGGATTTTGGACAGTGCTGATCTTAACCTAAGACACTTGGCTAATGTTCAGCTTTTATCTTTCTGGCAGCAGGTTAAAATAGTCCAAACAGAAGTTGAGTATCTACGGAAGCAGCCAGCTGGCCCTAACCCAGCCCCCTCGGTCCCACTTGCTGCCCTTCTCAGATTTCATACATAAAGGTTTGCAGTCAGAGCTGGTTATGGCTTGTCATTTATCCTCTCAACTATTTTTTCACAGAAGGATTTGACAGCAATGAGAAAGACTTAGGCTGATCTTTTAGGTGAAAAGGCACAACGGATTCATGACCTCATCAAATAAATACTCTCTTCACCTCTGCTAACCCAGATTCCTTCTTTGCATCAGAAACAAGAATCCCAGACTGGCAGCTGTCAGAACTGTATCTCCATTTACATCATTCACAAGTCTTTGCAGCTTTGCACCAGGAGCTCTCACAGAGAATTTGGATGCTTGGGAAGCATTGGAGATGTCCTGCTCTCAGTCATAGCCATTAAAGTCTTAAGTAATTTTTTTAAACACTGACTTGTACTTGAAGAAATGGGAGCAAGTGAGACTACAGGGCAGAGCATCCCAAAACATGGATGCTGGTTTTGCTTTAGTCCTGTCTTTGCTACAAACATGCTGGGTGGGTGATTTTAAGCATTGTGTGCTTGATCTCTCTTTTACCTATTCCACTATTTTACAGCTTCCATATCTGTAATAGCTGAATATAATGAAATTCATCTCTTTTATAGAATTTTTTCTTGTATGGCAGATATTGACACTGAGGCCAAAACTGGCCATATGAGAATGCCAACAGTAGATTAGTAAAATCCTTAGTATTTGGTGACCTAATCTCAGAAAATATTTCAGAAATCTTAGAGAAAATAATCTCAGAAAGCATTTCAGATCTGTAAGAAAGTATTTTTCCTATATAACAGCTCAGCCTTACAGATACTTGCCAAAGAAACTATAGACAGAAAACCTTGCATGTTCAGGTCTCAATCAGCTCTGCTGTAACAGGATCAACAGTCTCAACACTGTTCCCATAGCACAGTTACATTGTGGTTTTTCTTGGGCTCTCTATGTTTGCAACATGCTGCTTTTCCACTTCTGTTGCTGAAAAGATGTTAGAAAACTAACATGAAATATTCTATGTATTGCACACTACGATTTTGGGGTGATCTCACCCCCTTATCCATATGCAAGTGTCTGCTACAATGCCTTTGGAGGGAGTGCTGCTCTAGCACAGGAAGACACTTTGGATAGAGGAACATCTGTGTACATCTGGAGTGCAGGCAGTAAAACCAGGCATGATGGTGATTTTCAAAGAAAGGCTGAAATAACTCACTCTACTTCAGCTCATTCCCATGGGCCTGATTCAAAACCTTGTTAAGAAAGCTTCTAAAGGAGTAGCTCAAAATCTACTAGAAAGAGTCAGTCCCCTTCCCTTGCTGTAGGTGGGCTTTGGAGCAGGTCCTGCCACCCAAAGACTGAAGTGACCCTGAAACCAGCTCAGGGGTTTCTGTGGCTGCATCTTTCTGAGTCCAGACACAACTGATACCTGCACTTCAGGGCCTCACAGCACAGGAGTGCTACAAAAGGCACAGTCTCAAGAGGTAAACTGAAGTTTCAGGAGTTACTGAATGCTTCTCAGTGATTACAGTGCTCCCAATAAACAGAATCACTTTCAAAATATCTCATCTCTGTTATCTATTATTCCCCACACACATTCTCACAGGACACACACACACAGATAGAAAAACATTCACAGAAGGAGAAGTTTCTCCTTCAAAATCAACAGGTTAACTGAATTTGTTACAGTGAGTATCCTTGCTAAAAGCTACAGCTGAAAGGCAGGCTGCTGCTGCAGGTTGTCTGACAAGCCAGCTTTAAAAAAAACAGAAAAACTCACCTTTGCTGTCAGAAATTAGATGAATGGAGAAGAACATTTCTCTTGCCCCCACAGGCTCTCTCAGCTCATGCCATGTCAGTAACATGCACTGAGCTCAGAGTGAGTCTCCCCTTTCCAAGCCAGATCCTTTCCAGATGTGAGCTGCAGAACTGGAGAGAGTAACAGGCAACCCTCTACCAGTGAGAGCTTCCTGCACTTCCCAGCGAAATCGGAGAGGAATTTTCCAAAGTCACCATATAGGAAAATGTGAGTAGGAAAGAGGAAGCAGCTATGGCCTGAATATAAAGACTTGGGAAATAAACAATCTCCCACTACTTTTGTCAACACAGTTTGTAAGATCTGTGAGCAAAGCCAAGAGCCAGCATGCAGGAATTGGCAGAAGAGAGGCAGAGACAGTGTGTGTGCTTCTGCATTTCACTGCAGGACACTGGAGCTGCACCATTACTACATCTTTGAGTTTAGCTGTATTCAACCCAAATCTCAATTCCAGGTGGGAATGTGCTCCCATTCTCTGGGGGTCTGGTTCAAATTAACTAGGAACAGATAGATCAGCAGGTTTTCTTGCATTTTATCTCCTTCCCCTTTAACTCTCCTTCCTTTTCAACACATTAACTGATCTTTGGAGACCAGGGATCAATAGGCTGAAACTACAAATGTCTTACAGGAAAGTCCCCAAATGTGCTGTGACACCCCACCCACTCAATCTCTTCTTTATCTTCTATGCCCTGCATTACAGCACTAACATCAGAACTTTCCACCACTTACACACACACACAGACAGCCCAGAAGCCTCACATTTCTTATTTCCCCATTCTTGGTGAAAGAACAGGAAGATATATTTGCTGACAGTATGCTCCAAGTGCAGCAATATTCCCAAGAAAGCAACACAGCTTTTTTTTCCCTGACAGCAGTTACTATATTAAATATAAAGCCACCTGTTTTGTGAGTGCCCTGCAGTGCTCCATACAGTACCTCCACAAAACCTGCAGAAGATCTGTCCTCACCAACAACACGACCTTCTTGCTGAATTCCAAAGAAGGGACACTGATTCTTTCCTCTCCACTCCAGCTGAACTGAAGTCTAAAGCAATTAAGTTATTTCCTCCCTCTCTTCATCCAGGCTTATATCAACTGGAACTGATCCCCCTGTGTGCCACGTGGAAGCTTGAAAAGTTAGAGTAGGAAGTGTGTTTTTACTGAAACCAAAATAAAAACAAAACAAAGCTGGCTGCTTTTTCCTGGTGACTCAGAGATCCAGGACACATTTGCCTGCTCCCCTGTCTGTACTACAATACCCTGAGTCCATAAAACAAAATGTGCACATATTTTTCAGGGAGGAGGAGTACGGGGATTACCTCACTCACTATGGAGGCCAGAGCAGCCCACAAGAGAGAGGAAGTGACCAGCATTCAACCTTCCCCAAAAGTGCATTTTTATCTGTGTTTTTGCTGTAGAAGTATAGTAATTTGTTGTCAGGTACCACCTAGAGGAAGTACAGGGCATTATAAAAAAGGGGCATTGTGCCTCCTTTAGTGAGGAAACAGAGGCACACAAGAGTCAGACACCAGAAATCCCATGTGCAAAGGTAATGCACCCTCACACTGTGATACAAATTATTCGTACAGATTTTTTTCCTCCAAGTTTTCACTTCTCCCACATCTTACTCTCCTACACCAACATACCCCAGACTCACAATCTCCCTTCTTCAGGCCCAGTGCTGCATTTCCATTATCCACAGAAATTCTCAGGAAAACCAGAGCTGGAGTCAAACCTGTCTAAAACAGTTCTGACACACCACTAAGCCAAAGGCTATGCCCTGCCATGGCACATGGACTCAGCAGCTACTGGTTTTATTCTGGACCTGTCAGAACAAAGAATTTCCATGCAACACTCACAGCACAGAATGAGCTGAGGGAGACATTTCCAGTCAAACTTGAGTCTTCGTGCTCTTGCATGTTCCTGAGTGGTGGCTGCAGCCTGTGTGAAGAAACATTTCCAGGTTTAAAAACTGAAGCTGAAGACTCAGTTTAAACTTTGGTATGATTATTTCTTCAGACCACACAGATGGCAGAGAACCAGGTCCTTGGGCAAACAGCTGCTGGGGCAGCTGTGACAGACAGTGTGTGCCACAAGAGTGCTTTGCCATGGGCCTGGCACAGAGCAGCCTGTGCAGGACACAACCTCCTGCACTGCCCAGCAGTAAAAAGCCCCTGTGCTGGTCAAGGACAGGCTTGGCAACCTTGAGCTCTCAGATTTCAAAGAAACTCTTGCAGACTTTAGCATTGTCCAGGGCCAAGCTGCACTATGCAGGATATTCCACGTGAGACCTGCTCAGTTCTGCAACTACTGCCACTGTCCTAAACAGGCTACATTTAATTGTGATATAATAAACCCAAATAACAGACACACCAATCAGCAACATGGCACAGAACAAAAGATATAAGCAGATCTACTGAAACACAGGCTCCAACAACAGTGGTTCTCCAGGCATCAGCTCAATTGTGATCTGCCTGGAGTGAGCCAGCAGGCATTCTGGAGGTTTTAGTTGTATCTTAAAAGGCAACAAAATGTTATTTACTCCTACCTTTATTTATCTGATTAAGACTCTACAGAAATACTGACATTCCTGAAGTGTTCACTGCTATGTGCTGGTATTGTGCCTTTATATGAAAGGAGAGAAAAAAAATTAAAATTCTTCTAAGTAACTTGCAGTCATTTTGCTTCAAAAAATGAATAATCAAAACACAAGGAATAAAAGGGGGCTTTGTCTCCAAAGCAGGAAGTATTTTTCAAACCTAAGAATTCACAACATTGCCTAACTATGAGCCTATTGGCATCTGTGTCTTGATCCAAAGGAACTCTGAGATGTCTGCTCTCCCAGAGGACACATACAGTTAAAAAAAAAAATTAAAGATCCATGACTGCTTTTAATCTACCTGAAATATGGGATACAGACACAGCATATTTTGAACTTGTTTTATATTATCCATGTTCCTTTTAGCCTGCTGCAGCATTATTAGGATGTTTCTGTTCCTGTATCACAGCATATAACTAACATTTCCCAGAAAACCCACCCTGGGCCATACAAAGCCATCTGCTTTCAAGTTAGCAACAAATTCTTCTTAGAGATACAGGCTACAGAACAGCTCACACTGTCACTCCAACAAATTACACTGCTGTTTATTTAAGTAATAAAGGCATTTGTTCCTAACAGTTGGGGCTTTTTCCAGCATTTGTTCTCCACATGTGGTTTGCTTCCTCAAGTGTTGATTTTTCATAGTTAAGAGACTTTTCCCTGCCTTTTATCCACCAGGCTAATTGCATTCTTAGCCTTTTCTGCCTCACGAGAGCTGACAGGCAGTGCTCTCGGTGCTCTGCAGAGCAGGAAGCCATGGATTTCCTGTTCCAAGGAGGTAAGAGTTGAATCTGACCTCAGATGAATTGGACATATGGGAAATGGACAAAACCTTGTGACTATCTGCAGGTTTTTTTCTATCCTAAGAGGGAAGATGTAGTCAAGGCCCTTTATCCCATCCTCCTGCATCCTGAAATGATCTATTGCCCAAAAATCCAGCTCTTTGACCCAGCTGCCACAGACTGTGCTCAGCTGTTTACAGTCTCCTGACTCTGCTGCTTTCCAGAGGGATCCCACACTGTACCAGGGTGTGCTGTACACAGGCAGAGCCTCCACAATGCCACCTGCCAGACTGTGTCACACACATACATTTTCAAAAGTAAGTGTATTCTTCTGCACTGAACCTAGTTCTTATCAGGCAAAGCATCAGGGCTGAAAAGACAAAACTCAAGTAAAAGTTTAAAAATAAAATCTGTGCTCCAAAACCAAAGCATTCACTCAAATTTTTGCAAGCCAGATCTGCTGAGTCAGGTATCAACTCTGCTCAGTGGCTCCAACTCTGACAAATCATGTCATGCTTCTCTTGCTTTTTTCATTATTGTGAAAATTCCAATAAGCAAGAATTACATATATTTTGCAAAAGAAAATAAGGGTAAGATATACCTGCCAACCTGACAACACCTCTGGCTGTCACACTTATTATAGCTGGGAAAAAACCCAAACCAAGAGCTGGCAAGGGGTATTCACCAGAGCCCACAAAGGAAGAACAACCCTCCCAAGCATTTTAATGTCTAAAGCTGAGATTGCCCCTCATGTGACCTGGGAGTCTGAGAACACCAAACCCTCTGCCTACAAGATTCCAAATTATTTTTTTTCTTTACACAAGGCCTTTGAAATCAAAATTAAAGCACTGCTATGTTGTGACTGGCCACCTTTTGGTAGCTCTAGCTTCCTTTCTAATTCTGCCCCCAAGGAATCCAGTTAACATAACACAATTGCAGTAACATAAACTTCTTTAAAAAGGCTGATCTAAAGCTATAGGGGATTTTAGCTGGAGAAGAAGAACTTAATGCTGCTTGGCCAACAGAGCATTAGGGAGTGAGAAAGAAAATCTTTGTAGCAAGATTTCTAAAATGGTACAGACTTAGGTAATGCTTTGAGTTATGCAAAAAATGAGTAACAGAACTTCATAATGTCAGAAGCTGCTTTGCACCACAGAGTTTTTCCTCATGAAAGTAAATTATTTCTATCCACTTTAACATTTATTTATTTAAAGTTGTCATATTATAAGACTGCATGGAGGATTTGGGATTTTTAGAAAAAGACACCTTCCTCACTCCCAGAAAAATCAGAGGAAGTATTATATAAAAAATTAAGCAAGATATAACACAAAGAAGGTGATGAATGTGAAGAAGCAATACAGCACAGATGTCAAAAGAAGATATTAGCAGGTAAATGGGGTGAATACATGACTTTGTCCTTTACTCCATCTCCTTAAATCCTGCAGGAGAAACACCAGCCTGACCAGTCCTCTCAGCTGCAGGCTGTGCTAACCTTTGCACTACTCCCTCTACCTACTGCTGATGGGAATGGAAGGTTTAATCTGGGATTTTTCTGTTTTAACAGCATCACAGATGCTCAAACCTGAAAGCCCCAGGCCTGTGCAAACCCAGATTTTTCTGAGGGAGAAATCAGGGCTTTAGCCTTGGACATTATTCCTCTTGGTAGTAAACAAACTCCAAAGTTATTTTGTTACCTTTTTTCCCCTTCATAGTTCCGCGCAACTTTCCCCCCTTAAAGAACTTAACTAATTCTGCAGCTGAGCAATATTACTTGAACTATTACCTATGTTACCTTGTTTACCTTTCAAAATGAATTTGGCCAACAGTGGCCAAAAGTATGTTGTTTGTGTGCTTAAAATTCTTGAAAAAGACATGTTCTTAGCTTGCATAACAGAGTTCTTCTGGTAGTATCAGTAATTCAAGAGGAGGAACAAATTGTTTTCTGGACAGAATTACTGCTGCAATCCTGTAAGTCCCCTTTGTTTTAACCCACAAGCCAAATGGCAAGAACTTAGGAAAAAGCAGTGAGTACAATAGCAAGTGTTATTTTACAGGGAGTTAAACACTGCTTTCATTTGAGAGATATGACTCCTATCTATTCCAATCCTTTAGATAAGTCAATAAACAATGCACGGGAGGAAACTGTTCATGTGACCAGATTGTACTTTTAAAAGTTTACAGTGGAGCAATGCCATATTTGTCCTAATTAACAGAAAACTAATGCCTTGGAAAAGATGATGAAAGTGGGGTCACAAATGTTGATTCATCCAGATATTAAAACCCAGGCCTGACCACTGAGTTCCTGGGAGTAAAAGACAGCTGAAATTCAGTACAAATGAACTGATGCATAAAGAAAATTTAAAATATTTCCATTTCCCAGTGCACAAATAAGCACTGAGTATGAAAGGAATGAGCCCCCAGTTTTAAGAGATCTAAGAAAACACCACCTCAAAACAAGAAGTGGTCAGAAAAGCAACTGGAGAAAGAAAAATATAGGCAGAAAATGCTCTTGTATCTTGAAAACTTTTAGCAGGACAATTGGAATGCTGCACACAGGAAGGATACCTGGATGGACAGAAGGTTACAAGGGTCTCTGCATGTGACACAGTTACAGAATAATCTCTCTGTTAGCTGAGAAGCCTGAAGGTGACAGGACAAGAATATACACCAGGAGTGCTCTGAAGCTGCTCACTGTTCTTCCAGTAAAACACAAAGCCTCTCAAAAAAGCCCCCAGAAATTTAGAGGTATAAAACTGCAATGTAGAGGATAGAAAATGAGTGAGTTTAATTCTAGATGATGTGTAGGTACAGAAACTCATGATCCATGCTAAAAAAAGCTGTCCAAGGATTCCAAAAGGGACTGGAAAAACTCATGAAAGACAATCCAGATATATTCACTTCTGGCTCAAATTGGTGAGCTGGGAAAAAAAAAGACAATCAGTGGCAGTTAGGAAAGTACTCTGAGTAAACAGATGAATGGCCATCTTTCCTCTTCCTTCCAAGGTACCAACAGGGAGAAAACCCAGGGGGCCAGAAGGATTTTTGGTGTGATGTAGCAGAGTCATTCTAACTGCTCAGCAATCTGTAACCATTCCCAACAGGAGGCAGAATGATTGGCTTGAATTTGCTCTTTTTTATTATTACTTTAGTTAAGCCAGGGAAGTGAAAGCTTCAGTGTAAGTTCCTCGGCCATAGCCCAAGTATGTGAGGATGTGAGATGTGTCTCCTGGACTGAGATGAAGTTTATGGATGAAGTTTTTAGTGCCTGAGGAGGAAAACGTGGATGCCTGCAGGTGTCCTTTGTGACAACCTGAATAAAATACTCAGTTCAGTACATTGACATGAAATCCACGTTTATAAATCTGAGCAAGACACACAGAAGAACAGGAAAAGTATATTTAATTTTCTATTAAACTTCCAACCAGAATACATTTTCCCAAAACAGAACTTAAAGCTTTTACATAACTGACAAGAATTTCATCATGATCAACACCAGTTTTTACCAGGAGAAAACAGTTAACATATTGGTTATCTTCCCTCTCTGCTCTCCTGGCAAATCTAATCTGTTTTCAAGGTGAAGTATTATCAAATCCTGTGAACCTCAAAGCAGCATTCTAGTTCCTGCTTAATTCTGGATATTTTGTTTATTTTTTAATTCCAAAGTAGTAATAAGAAAAGTATTTTATAGCAAATTCCTATTCTAAAAAAATGTTAGAGATCCCCTTTACAAGATCATTTTAATGTAAGCAGCAGCAAATTGGAGAGAATGGAAGTCAGAAAGCCTTTGTATGATCTGCTATTACAGCCTTTATAAAATGCAACTCATTTCATTGATATGCCAAACTATTTATAACTTTCCTCTCTTCCTTCCCAATTAATCTCAACAACAGTAACCAGCCTAATTCAGCTCTAATTTTTACAAATTGTCCATATTGATTAGAACAAAAGCTGTCACAAAGCCCCACCATGTACCATTTGTAAGTGTTAGTGCCTCAAGCTCAGCCATAGAGAAACTGATGGAAATTGTTAAGAGATTTAAGGTCTCTAACCACAGAATTTAGGTGAGAGAGGTCCAATCAAACCCAGCTTGTGCCATATTACTGATAATGTCTAGTTTAATTCTACTTTTTCGTCAAGAATATCAAGTACTGACTATTTACTCTACTGAGCTCAAAGTTTAGCTTTGCCTGGCTGAAGCTGTAGATTCTGAAGTTTCATTGCCATGCCCATGTTCCCAGAAATCTTCAATTTGCCTTGAAAGAATGCCTGAAAAGAAAGAGAAATTCTGTGAAATGCAATAAAACATATTATCCCAAATGCACCCCTCCAGACAGTTATGGGGTATTATGGATGAGCAGTTTGGTATTTCCAACAGTTCTGGCACCTCACATCCAGCAATAGATGCATTGTCTGACTGCAGAACAGCAAATTAAGGAAGTTGTATTCTTATTGTATTTTTGATACCTAAAGAGAATAAACTTGCTTGTTTCTCAGCTTATCACAGCCATGGGTCTGTACCTGGAGCAGGCAGAACAGCCCATGGTTGGGTGGTGACTGCTCATAGCAGACAAGGTCATTATTTCAATTGCAAGCAATAAAGCCACAGTGACAGTAGGTGCCACAACTGATTTCTTAGCTCAATCCTCCTCAGCCTTAACTGGCTTTGTTCCTGATCAATTCAATTTTACAAATGTCTGTTTGTAAAGCATTTGGATTTTTTCCTCCAGATCTTATAAGGAGATAAACTGCATGCACCAAAATATCCAAAATGTAGATGCAAAGCTGGAGTTGGTTCTGAATTTTCTACATGGATATTACAACATTTCTATAATGTGTTTTATCTTAAAACTTCTCCTAGACACATTTCAGTTTGCAAAATTTACCCCATGATTACCAGACCAAAATCTTGAAGCAGTTACCCAGAGCATTTCAAATCTGGAAGCACAGAACAGCAACTTAAAATTAACTTAAACACCTGGTTTACTTGTACACTATGACTGCTTTTGGTGCACAGAAGAATAAAAAAAACCCAAATTAAACAAACCAACCAAACAAAAACCCCCCAAACTCACCACCCAACAATAAAAAATGACAGGCATTTAGTGGATGCTCACCTCAATTTCTACTTTTCAGCATCAAGGTGACTCCTAACACTAATGTCAGCTATGAGGGTAAAGCCCTCCAAAGAGAGGCCCACATTCCTTCTTTCTCATGGCATTTTGCAAAAACTGGATTGCCCCTCTTCTCTGCCAACCAAGCACTATTATATCTCCTTCTGGGATATAACACAGGACACATCCCTGCAGGATATCTGACACACATCCCTGTCCTTCTTGATCAATCTCACTTTGGATGATTTGTTCAGAGCACACCAGGAGCTGTTATTTTTCAGATCAGCCATGGCAGTTTTGGATGAAAACATTCAAATGATTTCAACTTAAACACATGCAAAACAAACCAACCAGTTCCCTGATCAGGTCATCTTTGCTGTACTTACTGTCTGAGGGTTCATTTTGCCAGTCATGAGTGCCAGCAGATCAGTGTCAGCCATTGTGATTGTACAATCTGCCTTCTTATCTGCAAGACAGGAGAAGAATGAAGATTCAAACTCAGAAATGAAACACTTATAGGAGCTACAACTGTGTGGAGCATCCCTTCAGACCACAGGTCAGCAAATGATACCTGAAGTATGTACAAGCAAGAGCCATTAAAACAATACCAGCAAGAGGCAGCTGGGCCACCTTGTAGCACAGAGCATCCCAACACTGAAGAAAGATGGGCCTGCCTGAAAAGCTAAGCAAATTAATTCATTGAAAATCAATAATAATTACCTGTATCCAGACAGAATGTTCATTGCAAGCACTGATAATAATTTTTCAGCTTTATCAAGCTTGTACTTGCTAGTATGAAGATCAGCTTGGAATAGATGAGTTTTCCCCTGTGACACTGTCTTAAGACATTCATTACTGACATTTCAGGCATTTCCTGCCCTCTCCTTCCATGGGAACAACATGTGCATTCTGAAAGCACTCAATTGAATTAATTCAAGTACAGAAGTTTCGAGGATCTTCTTACTAAAGTAAGCTGGAAAATCATTTTAATAAACTCTGATATAAATACTGATGTGTAAACCAAAGGGCTAAAATCTGCACACATATTTTCCTACAGTCATCTTATTATTAGACTGAAATCTTTGATAAATTGTTGCCCATGCAACAGAAGACTGTGGTCTTCTTTTTCTAATAACATAACAATGAATTTCTGAATAAAATCCCCATCATGTTTTTAATTAAAAGTTTGTGATGCAGGTTCATGGATATATCAGATTTTGATTACTGCCTCTTGCGGTTTTTTTTTTTTTTTCTTTTTTTTTTTTCCTTTTCATTACTTGTGTGTGTGACTTCAGATTTGTGACAAGACATTTTCATGGCAAGGGTACAAATCTTGTGTTCTCAATATTTTATGGGGCTCCCCAACACCACCCAGTCTGTTTCTTATTTCAAAATGGAACTTGAAGTTTATATCAGCTGGTACAGCACTGAAACCAAGCAAGTTTTGTTGCTTAACTACCTGCAGAGGAGAAGTAACTTGACAAGGCAGACCAGGTTACTGCTTACCAGTGTCTCCAGCAAAGCAACTGAAGAAACAGCTACAAATTACATTTATTGGCCAAAATTTTAAGAGGTGAGAGCAACAAAATCCCCGAGGTTTGATTTTCACTTTTTTTTTCCCATTCTGATTCCTGTGAAATCATATGACAGATCTGCCTGTAGCCTCTGAGAAAACACACTGTTATCTCCAGACAGATTCAGAGTAGAAACTGTTCAGTTCTTGGTCTGAAACACCATGGATTAAAAGTGTCAGTAATAAGGAAGTTTAAAATTAAGGTAGCTCTACATCAATTTTGCTCAAGGTCACTACAGCCTGGACAGAATATGAGTTCTGTATTCATTAGTTTTATGTGTGTTCTGCAATGACATAATAAAACAGCACTGACCTGAATTAACTGCCACAGAGCCTTTACCATTTTTCACATCTACTATCCAAGTTGCTTCTTTCCCACCAGGACCATCCTTTACTTTGAAGGCAAAGATTCCACCAATTTTCTTAACAAATTGCTCTCCTTCCTATAATGAACACAGAATGAGAAAGTAATTTACTTCAACATAATTTTCAGTTAGTCTTAATTTAACAAAAGTAATTTAAAAACCTTCACCATTTTTACTAATATAAAAATATCTATTCTTCCCACTATGCATCATTTAAACAACCCATCAAAAAAATCTAAACAAACAAAAAACTCCAACTATGACTATCTATATTGAAATCTATTAAACTAAGAAGAATAGCCCTAATAGCCTTGTCCTGACATAAGTTTGACAAAATGCAATTTGTTCTTCTAAATCACACTTAAAGAGCAAGCACCCAACACCAAACACAAAGTTTCTTTGGTTAGTTAGCAAGTCCCTCACCTACAATCTAAACTTGCCTCCACTGAAATATCCTTATGCAGGTAGGAACTACCTAGAAAAAAGGTAACTTAAAATCATGGCACAGTGTAAAATGTTTCTTTTACAAACAATTGTAAAAATTCTTTTGCAAATAATTGTAAAAATTACAAAATCCAAATCTATAGCATTTGTTTCAATGAGCAGTCCTGAAGAAATGGCGGATGCTAATACATTCCCAACAGGTTTCACACACATTCTGTTATCAATTAAAATCCTGTTGTAGGTAAAAGAAGTAGTCAGATACCTCTTGGAGCTTCTTTTCAATCTCTTTGAAGACCAGGTGTGCTTTAAATCCATCAACAGCTGCACTGAGAGGCACAGCTGCAATACGGCCGTTGCTGAAACAAAAACCCCATTAATTTAAACACTCTCAGTCACTTTTCAACATCTTCAAATGATCACCAACAGGCCTAACACCAGCAAGAAACATTTCATTAGTACAAAGCAACTCTGCTATCAAAGTGAAGCTTGCTCTCTTGATAGCCTGAATTACAATCACTCCAGATATCTGGGTGTCCTGTGTGTATGAACTGAAGATTAATTTTACAATGGAAGTAAATTATTAATCTTGTTCCTGATACTCTGGAGAAATCACCCTGCATGGCCTGATAGCAACATGGAACCCAGTTCTTGATTCCCGCAGGGGCACACAGAGCTAAAGTACAGGGAAATGTCCAAAGAAATGGCAATTCAAGCAGCAGGAGGAGCAGGTTCACTGCTATTACCATCTCTTGGCAGCAGAGCCCAGAACTGTGGTCAGGGCTGATACTGCTAAAGTGACAGAATTGCTCAGGAAATGCTGCTGGAAGTTACTGGGGTGGTAGTGACACTGCCCTGCAGATGTGTGACAGGGTAGCCAGAGTGGGCACTGTCTTGTCTGAAGGAGACACATCCATTTTGCTAATAAACCAAGGCTGTACTAACAAGATGGAAACGGTAAGGTTCAGAAAAAGCCATCAAACAAAAAGCAGAACTGTTTCAAAAACTAATGCAAAACTGGTAAGTCCTGCTGCCTTGATTCACATTCTTACCAGCTATTACTAAAGCCACAGGCTTGATCTGGAACCAGTGACTAACTAGTGTAGGAAACTGGTGTGAAGGATCTCCCTAAACATGGAGTTTCACCACCTTTCCCTTAATTTCACAATGCACATCATCACTCAGTTACATAAGGGGTGTCTGAGCACATCAGCCACTCTGTTCCATTCCAAAGTCTGACACACATTGGTGCAACTCCCTGTGTCAGGGATCTCCCACACAGAGCCTTTGGGAGAACTAAGGGGCTTTAAGCTTCTCTAGGATAAGATGAAATGAGTGTTGCTAACATTTCTCTGGGTTGAGGTGTACTTGAGACAGTATTTTAAAAATCCTGAACACCAGTGAAGGTGAAATGAGCTATAGTAAATTAGACTTAAGTTTCTTCAGGAGAAATATTATCTGTACATGAAAAGCTCTCCCTGACAGGAAGGATTACTTCTAGCAGCACCTCAAGGCTGATGATATAAAAATAGCAACATTTTCAATACAGTGACAGTATTTTTAAAGACAAAGCTCAAAGCAATGGGAAAAGGTGTACTCCCTGTAACAGTCTTTTCCTTTCAGATGTAAAACTGTACCAAAAACCACTGAGAAGTTACGTGAACATGTTGGAAGAGAATCCATGAGAAGACATATTTTTCCTCACGTGGTACAACCTCTTATGGATTAAAAAAGAGACAGAATTATCACTCCTGACACTACAAAAAATCACTGCTGAAGCCCTTCAAAGTTCAGTGGCTTCTCTCATCACCTCTTCCACAGGTTATATTGCCACCTCCCAGGAACTGCACAGGTTCAGCTGAAACAGATGCTAGAAATATCAGCTGGGACAGAGGGAGGAGTGTGTTTCTTTCTGAAAGGTCAGTGTATGATAAATTCTGCTGTTCATAGGTTTTCAGAGAAAACAAAGCACTGGGATCATGCTTTAAAAGCCATAATACCCACAATAACCACGTCAACCTTTCTAAGGAAAGCTGAAAATGAACATGTAAAGGGAACTGTATTGTAAGTCTCCCGTGAAATACCAGAATATAAAATACAAGTGTTTTCTCTCAATTCCTGTCCATTCGAGCATTGAGCTACAGCAGAGTGTAGACACCTTCATATCAGTGTTCTCCCTCTCTGAAATAGGCTACAATTGCAAGTGCACAATCTGTAGCCAGTAACACCCCAGAAGTCTAAGGAATTACAGTATCACATGAAACAGGGCTGAAAGCAATCCTTCACAGAGCTAAACCACCATCAATTTTAGTAATGAAAGCAGTCGTTTCTCTATTCCCATGAATGTCTCGCTGGCACTGGCAGATACTTAGTTTCAATTCGTTACTTTTAATGTGTCCTGTTTTATTCTTGGAATGGTTTTTTTTGGTGGCTTTTTTCCTCGGAACATCGCTCTTCCTCACTGAGGAATGGCTCCACATGAGCCACTTCTACAAGCCGGTGTGAGCTTTCCAATAACTCTCAGTGCTCAATGTGACACGAGAGTGTGTGAATTTTAACCTCAGTACAGACGTGCAGTGCTGCAGGGACACAGGAGTGTTTAATTTACAGGGCAATCACCCCCTTGAGCAGCGGCAATAACTCCAAAAGAACGAAGCTGTGAGGGCGCAGGCAGCAGGACAGCCAGGCTGGGCCGGCAGCGCTCTGTCCCCGCGCTCCGTGCAGCCCCAGCCGAGCGCTCCGGAAGGCCTGGCGGTGCAGCCGCGGTTCTCCCCGTGCCGGGCGAGCCCCCGGCGCGTGTCAGCCCCGGCTCACCTGCTGTCCCGGGGGAAGCCCATCCTGAAGAGCGTCACCACCACGGCGCCGCCGAGCCCCAGGTTGTGCTGCAGCGCGACCTTCGCCCCCGGCACCTGGCGCCGCCCCGCCAGCCCGCGCAGCTGCCAGCACAGCTCCGCGCACTGCGCCAGCCCTGAAACATCGAGCGCAGAGCCAGCTCAGCCCGCGGCCTGCCCGCCGCACCAGGGACACGGGAACGGGGAACGAGAAACCGCCAGCGAGGGACTTGTGAAAAATGCATGGATTTATGATTGGCTTTTCGCAAATATGAAAATGAATATTATATGTGTTGTGTTAGAAAGTAATGCTGTATTAATTCTCTTGAGTAGTGTGTTAAATATAGTTTTAGGTTATAAAAAATGTTAAAATAGAAACTATGCTATGTAGGATACTTTTTTCAAAGAAAGGACTCGCAGCGAGATAGCAGCAACAGGACATCTAAATCTTTCAGAGAGAAAGAATGTATTGCCCTCCTATCAGAAGAAACGAACTTCTTCCTGCCTCAAAGGCGTTGTTAGGATTCAGAGGAAGAAGCTGACACTGACCAGACAGAATCCTGTATTTGAATGGAATTTATGCATCATCTATGAAGTGTATGAATATGCAACAGGCTGTTGCTTTTAAGGGTTAATCCTTTGTTAAGGTGGGTCCTTTTTCGGGCTCTTGCTGCCCAGAAAAGGTACCCAGACTGTCTGTAACTTTTTGTCTCTATTGTCTCATAGTGTCCTAATTTAAATTGCCCAAATTATTATTACTCTAATTGTATTACTATTTTTATAACCATTTTATTACTATTAAACTTTTTAAAATTTTAAAAACAAGTGATTGGTGTTTTTCACAGAACTGGATGTCTCTGGGAAACCCAAAGGAAGGGGAACCCCTTTGCACAGCAACCCTGACACTCTGTGATTGTGTTCACCCTCTGTCTCTATGCCAGCAGCTCTCTCGGCAGCCAGGCCCGGTCTGGGAGAATCATGGAGTTCATTCGGTTGGAAAAGAGCTCCAAGACCATCAAGACCAGCCCATGACCAAGCACCAAGCGTGTCATGTCCTCCTTCAACTCTCTACCACCTCCCAGGCAGCCCAATCCATCCTTTCTTGTGTCAGAATTCTTCTGGATGTCCAGCCTAACCTCCCCTAGCACAGCTTGAGGCTGTATCCTTTCATCCTCTGGTTACAACCCTTCTTCCAGGGAGCTGGAGGGAGTAAGAAAGTCCCCTCTGAGCCTCCTTTTCTCAAGGCTGAGCCCTCCCAGCTGCCTCAGGAATTCCTCATAGGACTTGTGTTCCAGACCTTCCCCCAGCTCCACTGCCCTTCTCTGCATATTCCTCACACTTTTCTCCTTTCCCCCATCCCTTCCTGTCCCTTCCCCTGGACAACTGCACAGGTCTTTGACAAAGCAGACAAGGAATCTGCATTTCATGCACAGAATTGTACATATTGCCAACTGACACATTATGAAGGAGTTAGGGAGTTTTAAAATTCCAATCCTAGATGAGAATGAACAGGTTTCATTCACATTCTCCCAGCCTCAAGGAGAGGGTGTGTACTGTGGTGCAGCCTGCCCTGCAATGGTTCGGATATTTCAGAGGATTTACATGACCCTTGCTTAGCATGTAACTGGCCTCAAGACTGTTTCCAAGGGAAATGAAGCTGACAGGCTTGTCATTTTCTGCATTTTACTGACTCTTCCTCCATCCCATGGCACTGGGGAAGCAAGAATGCCACTAAGTGCCTCTGCTTCTATCACTGTGTAACTGACAAAACTTAACATAAACCTGGCAATGCAATACTCTCACCCTGTTACAGATATCCACAGTCTCATTTATCTGGAACCCTTTTCCTCCAAGGTTTCCTAACACTTCCCCTGGCCCTCACACTTTACTGCATATTGTACCTCACTGTTACAGCTGTTTAGATTAAGATTTGGTGTTTCACAAGGTTTCATCTTCTCTAGTTTCCTGATAACTTTTCATGTCCAAACAAGGAGGGTGAATTATCTTCACAAATCCAACATGTTTTGTCCAAGAGCTAACTCATTTAGAAACAAGAACAGTAGTTTAAAGAAAGAAAAAAACAAACAAAAAAAAAAAAAAGGGGAAATCTATGTTGCTGGGAAATGGTGACCAAGTGAGCTTCTGTTGTAAACATCAGATAAATATTTTGACATCCAAGACTTAACAAAATCGGCTCTAGTACAGCTAGCAATGGTACAGGCTATTTGGAGGCAGGAAAAATCTCCAAAACCAGAATTTTAAAGGATGACATCATATTAGAACAGTTATTCAAATACTATTCAGAAGTTGTACTATTGAGGAATCATTTAGGAAGGTTAAGCTGTGTTACCCTACTCCAACACTTGGATTATTTGGAAAGAAGACTTGAGGGAAGAAGCTTTGAGGCCCTCACATTTCAAGCACAGGTGGGAAGTGCCTGCCTGCTCAAGAGCTGTATCTCTTATCTAATGGGTGTGATTAAATGAAAGTTTTGCATACCTGTGGCACCAAGAGGGTGTCCCTTGGAAATCAAGCCACCACTGGGATTAATAACCCATTTTCCTCCATAAGTATTGTCTCCTCTGTCGATCAGGTCACATGCTCTTCCTATAAAACAGTATTCATGTAAGAAAAATGTTCCTTTTTTATTTGTAAGTGATTTTTCAGTTCTGCTGTAACTTACCAGAGATGCTGCATGTCAGTCAAACCCTAGGAAATGTTACAGCTCATATTTCACAAAGAGCAAAAATTGGCCAAACTACATTAATGAGACTTGCTTATACCATTGGAGAATGCATAACATGGAAGAGAAGCATTTGTACAAAAGTTGTTTTTAATTTACAGTTGAATTGTTCTGTTGGTGTATACAGCATTATGATGTAATCAGTATAATGAAACTATTTCTATTTTGTTCATGAAACTGCAATGATAATTACATTTTTGTAAGTTGTAATTTGTAACCCCCAAGACTTGGAAGGTGAACACCAAATTGAACAAAAACCTTTGCCACAAAGGCCAACTAACGGTACCTTGGGCTGCATTCACACATCAAAATAGTGAATAAAGCCACTCAGAAGACTAATGTTCAGAATTGTTTAGCTTTACAGACTACAGACAATTCTCCCTTTTAACCAGGCTCTTACTCATTTATTCTTGTACCAGCTTCTCCAACCTACATTATTAACACTGACGTGTAAAAAAGATCTGTCATTGTTCCATGGTGCCATGAGAATACCAGGTTAGATTTGCTCATCTAAATCCACAGTGGTTTATGCCATTTCATTAATCTTTATGCCTAATTAGTCTATCATTCCAAGATAAGTGTCATATACTATTAAGGCCAGTCTGACAAAGGGTTTGTGATTTTTAAGTGAGAACAGCACTTAAATAACGATGCACAAGGCTAATTAGTCAAATAGACAAGTACCACCAGGATTATTCTGCATCAGTTAAAGGAATGAACCTAAAGAGCTTAATGTACCTGTTAAATATGTCAAACATTTACCATTTTCGCTGCAGATATCATAAAAACACAGCAAAAACGACAGTAGAAAGCAGATATTCAAAGGCAAACACATAAGTCTTCCTGGAGTTTCATTAATGTCTGTTTCAGTAAGAAACTCAGACTTAATATGCCACCTAGTGCCAGAATATGGTATTTCCTCACAGTTAAAAACAAATTAGAGAAAGATTACATCAGGTGATAATCTATGCAAAACAATAATATGCTTACAATTTAAATACATCACGAACTGAAATAGCAGTTCAATGCATTTTTTATTTGAAATCATAAAATACCCTTTTCAGCAGAAAATTTTAATGATTTTACTTACATACACAGAGCTAAATTCCATTGCCATTGAATCTGTTGTAAATCCAGCAAATTCACTGACCTAAACTAATCTGAGCATTGTTACACAGTTGACTTTAGATGCACGTTGACAATTTGCCACTATCTCTGAGGCAAAGATGTTTCAAAATCAGTGACTTGCTAAGGCCCCCCACAGGCAATTCTTGTCCTATATTTATATTCTTCAAAGGAAATACGTGGATGGAGGGAAATCTTGGGGTAAGATTATGCTAGAATGCAGCTCCAAAAAAGGGGCCTAAGACTGAGATCATAGGAGTTCTTAATTTGTGTATTCTTGGAGCTTTTCATTTCAATAAAACAATTATCTCCATTGCTACTATTACCTTCTGGACACAGTCCCAGAGCTTCATAGGTGATAAACTCATTAACTGAGAAGCAGTCATGAAGTTCAATCACATCAACATCTGTAGGTTTCAGCCCTGCTTTTTCAAAACATTTTTGTGCAGCATTTTTAGTCATGTCATAGCCAACCTGAAAAAAGGAGAAATTCTATGTTAAAATATCATTACAGAAGTATAGCTCACAGTTTAATTTTTACACTTAACTGTGCTTCTATAGATCCTGTCAGTGAAAGAAGGAGATGGTATTTTGATTTATTTGAATGCATCACATGTCAGAGTTTGATATTCATACAATAAAAATTGTTTAGAAAGAAATTACATATTCAAAGGCTTATTGTTGGCATGCAAAACCTTTCTGGGGAATATCCTCTATTTCCTTAACCTTGATCACAACCCAAATTGTTCCTTTGCATGACTCAGACCAACAGCCTTGAAACAAATCCTCAAATTGCATTGTTACCTTTTTCTATGATCCACCTGATTGTTTTAAATTTCATTACTATTATAAAGAGAAAAATGAAAGGAATTTTCTTTTGCTGTTAAAGTTGTTTAAAAAATAGCCTGTAAGTAATTTGTTAAAAACTAGGTTTCTGATAGCCTGTTTATAAGTTACTTATTATCATTCAACAATCATTCTCTTGCTTATTCCATACTTGTCTGAATGAAATCAATTTTACATTCACCACAAAGCATAGTATGTTTGCTCACTGACATGCAAATGTTTATAGCATCACTAGGACTTGCAGGTAGTTTAAAAAAAAACCCAAAACCAAACAAAAAATAACCACACAAAACACCAACCCAAAACTATAAACAAAAAACCTCAGAAAAACCATCCCAATGAGTACCAGGGAATACAGAATTGCAAACCTACCATCTTCATGCAACTGTTTCCTTCAAATGTGCTTGGATAATCAGTAGCCATCACCTGTGCTAGAATTTCCACAGCTTTTGGCTGCAATTTATGTCTTTTCACAAACTCCTCATTAGCCAAAACTGCAGCTGCAGCACCATTTGATGTTGGACTGATTGAAAGGAAAATAATGATGTTATTGTTCTAAATCAGTAATGTCAATCTTCATTAGATTGTTGATCTTCCATAGATTTATCTTTTAATACAAACCAAAAAAAACAAGAAACAAAACCCCACTTTCTTTGGTTGATACCACTGAAACTATAAATTCCATCAGTGCTTACTGGACACTTTCAGTAATATTTATACCAGACATTTGAAAATCATTACATCGAAATAGAAATGTGTCGTTAAGGTTTTTCAATTTAGGACAAATCAAAGCTTCTACTTGGCTATAAACCTATATAACCATATGTACACCCTCCAAGAGTGCTTAGGAAAGGCTGAAGAGAATGGACGAAGCCATTGATGCACATTAGTAAAAGAACACAATTACATTAGAACTCCAAAGTACAAAACTTATTTCAGCTCACTGAGAGCAAGTATATAGTGCTTGGTCATGACAGATTTTCCACATTTGTTTTATTTATAAAAAATTTTACTTAAAGCAATCTGTAAATTATAATTGACACACAAACAGACTTTATTTAAATAGATGTCCCACTATATTTGTCTTAACATCAAGATCTATTTCACAATGCAAAGTCCTCTCCTTACCAACACTGTAAGACAGTCAAGTAATCAAAAATTTTGCGAGAATGCAGAACTTCATCTAATGTGTACTCCTTTTGGAACTGGGAATACCTAAGGGAAACACACAGATGCCATCTCAGACTGAGCAGTAGACACACTAATATCACACTATTAGGCAGCTATAGAGCTCTCTTTACAAAGTATAAGGCACTGGATAGAGAATTAATTTTTCATATATTTCTAGAATAATTTATTTATTTTCTCATTCCATATTAATGAACATATGCTGAAAATATTCTGAACATATTCTAAAAATAGGACTTTGTTGTGAATGAATTTTTTTAACAACCAGGGATGTTGACTATAGAGGCAGAGTACGTGACTCACGGGTTGTTGGTTGAATGGCTGTGGTTCTTCCATGCAATTTTCGCAAAGTATTCTGGATTTGTCCCTGAAAAGGGGAAAAAAAAAATCTGTGTTTAAATACTTTGTTTGCTCAAACAGTGCTGACATAACAGTTTAAATATTGTGTCATATAAGAATCTGACCTTTACAAGCATCTTTACAAGAGACACATTGTTTTGAAGACTTTCCTTAGAACTCAGCTGAGGTTTCAAAATGAGATAAAGACTACTAAACACGGCTGAGTTTTAGCTGACAGAACAACCCACTTGCATATTTAACTCACATAAAACCACAGAAAACAAGTGCATTTTATTTGATGTATTATTCTACTACTGAAACTTAAATGATCATTTTCCTATCAGTGCAAAACAGCTGCAGTGAACTTGTAGAGTCTAATTCTATATTTTTTTTCATATAATAGCCTAAAAGTGCAAATAAAAGATGCACAACAGGCCAGGCTGTTACCTTGGAGCCAATTTCCTTATCTGGTCAGGGGTAGCAAACAGCAGTGGCAGCAGCCTTGTGCTAGGTACTAAATCAAATCAAACACCCGACAGCTTTTGCCAAACAGTTCAGCCCCATGCCCACCTACCTATCCTAAGGCACAGGGATAAAATGCAGGAGTTATGCAACCTTAATTCTACCATTTCATAAAACAAAATCCTATTATTTTTAAATCACTTCATAAAGAGAAGACAATGAAAAAAATATTTTAACATACCATATTTCTCCATATGTTCTTTGCCAGCGCTTGCAAACATCTGAGGTGCCACTGGAGCACTTGCTAGGCCATATTTATTTATCATAATTTCCAAATGTTTGTCCATAGGATTAGTTCTGTCTGCAAACTGAAAACAGAAATACAAAGCAAATCAAAATTTCCTTTTCTTTTCAACATCACCACAAAACTGTCTCAGATTTCAAGAAATTTTTTTTTTCTAATATTTTAACAAGTCCCTGGGCGGTATGCTGCACTTCAGAGACATGATCAGAAGTATTGATAATTTCCCAGCTATAAAAAAAAATAAATAACCAGAAAATGCTTGACATTATAACCACTGCACTGATTCATGACAAGAATCACTGCTACAGGATTTGTATCATAGTCATTATTTTCAGCAGGAGACTTTAGGTATTTTTCACCTCACTTAAAATCCTACCATTTACACAGCTTCAAGTTATAAAATTAATACTCTAGTAGTATTTTCATGAAGCTTAGATGAAATATTGTAAAGCATGTTAAAAGATAACTCTTTCTCATTTTTATCACTTGCTAAATTTAACGTTTTTCACCCAAACCTCTTGAATATATTATCGAATTTGGCAGTTCTGCAGTTAAATGACATATGGGCTCTAATATTGCTTGCCTTAAGGCAAAATATAAACAAACCCACACGTACTTCTCCAGTAAAAACAAATAAGAGTCAAGAAGCCCTTAGTTTTTGGGAGAGTGTGTTAACAGGCCAACTGAGTAAGCATCAGACCAGAAGACCCAGAATCTTTCTTTGATTTGCTGTGTTGTTTGAGAAAGACACTTCAGTTACTCAAAGCTTCAGCATTTTATCTGGTATTTTCCTTTTTTCCCACTAATCCAGCCTCGAACATAATCTTGGCAAAATACAACAAACATGACACATGAATTTTGCATGGAATGTTTTAGAGTTTATTTTTTATAGTATGTCATAGCTGCCATCAGACCTCACTAAAAGATTATTTAGATCAAACTAATGGTTTCTTTTGTCATCATCTACAGGAACACAGTAAAGCAAGAGGTGTTATTGACAACACATCTCAGAGAATGAGGAAGAAGTGTAACTCATGTACAAACAAAAACATATCAAGTGTTTCAGACACTTACACCTGAAGCAAGAGATCCTTTTGCCATCCTCTCAAAGCCAAGTGCCAGAACACAGTCTGCCAAACCTTAAAATAAAATAAAATAAAATGTGTGGCTATTTAAAGCACAATGTGATTATAAATGACACTAGATACTAACAACTATTACATTACAAGATATGTACACAAACACTTATCAGCTGCTCTTCCTTCCTCCTTCATTTTTGAAAGAGTCACATTAAGATGGACAAGACATTGATGCAAAGATATTGATACCTAAGAATGAAAGATCACTACAAGATTGGGGTTTATTTTTAACTGTATGACAGCAACTCTCATAGACAACCAAGCATTTATGTCTCAGCTACAAATACTAAACAATCATACACAGTGTTACTATGGTTGTCATTACAGAAACATCAGCATCAGTGCGAGAACGTATCAAAGTCCACAAACAAACTGCAAAAATAGGAGGAAATACTAATCTGATGTTCAAAGCACAGTCTGTCAGTCTGCTCTCTCCCCTCCCTTCCAAAAACATGATAGTTAAACACTTGAATTAACTTCAAGCTAAAAGAAAAAAGCTAAGCTTTTTAGCAGATTCTCCTTTTCACCCTGGAGAATCTAGTGCCTGCAGTACTACAATGCCACTTGTTCTGCACTCCTCCAAACAATTACTGCAGAAACACTTAAGTGGCAGAACTGACTAGGTTCATACTCAGGACATGACACAGGAAAAGACATGTACATCCTCATACACCATCCTACTGCATCTCTTAGGTCACAGAGCAAAACAACCCACCTCCTTCTACAAGCTGTCTGGCCATGAACAAAGCAGTGGCTCCAGTAGCACAGTTGTTGTTGACATTGATGATGGGAATGCCAGTTAGACCCAGACCATGGTAGATTGCCCTCTGCCCAGAGGTTGAGTCACCTTCAAACAGAAACACAACATTAAAATAAGGCACAAACTAACAAAAGTTTTGCTTTTGCTGCCAGTATGTGCAGTGCTACCAATTAAACTGTAATCCTGAACTTCTGAGCTGTCACCTTGAGTATAGCTCTCAGGTATCCACAGTAAAGAACCTCAGAAACAAGATGAAATTCCTCAGATTTTAAAACCAGAAAGGTTTGTCCTGTTTCTGTTTCACAGGCTTGAATCAAAGGGACATAACTGGACTGGACAGAAGGGTCTTAGAGGTGTGGCTTGGGAGCTGCTCTAGGTACCACAGCAGACTGACCCTACTTCAGTTGCCACAACACAGTTGTTAATAGAGAACCAGAAGGAAAGTAAATGGAAAAATCTTTTTGGAACAGAAATAGATTTCCCCTTAATAGAAAGCTTATTGATGCCATTCCTCATACTTTATCCACACAGAAGTCTGCAACTGTCACAGAAATCAAACAATACTCACCATAAACGTAACCCACACACGCCTGCTTCACTGCTGAATAAGGAATCCCAGCATCAGCTAAAGCTGCCTGGCCTAAAAAAAAACAGTTTAAAAGTTGGAAAAAAGTTTAAAATTGAAGGTAAAAAAAAAAAATATCAGCTCTCACAACCACAACAAGCAAACCTAGAATAGTATGTATGAATCCTGCATTCACAAATGAGAGTTGTAGAAATTCCTTATTATATGGTGCAAATATGGTCTTGTACCTCATAAGGACAACTTCATTCTCAAAAGGACAAGTTCACAGTATTTTGAGTTCTGAACAAGCTTCTTTATCAGAAAATTTCACTCAATCAATTCTGTGCTCCTGAAACACCAAGGCTGTTCATCCCAATGAGAGTAAGTTTTCAATAATAGGTAAGTATTCAATTATTTAAGTGCACAATCCAATTTTAAGCTATCCTGCTGACTTCAGCCTGGAAGGGCTAACCTGGACAGGTCAGTTATGGATTTGCTGAAAGTGGTCTGAGTTTTAAATCTGTTTTTTAGATGTATCTATTTATGAAACAGTAGCTTTTCCTTCACATGTGTAATAAAAATATTCCCTGTAAGACCTACAATAAACATCAGCAATCAAACAAAATGCTTTATTACTAAATTACCTGCTTCCTTAGCCATGTCAGGATAGTCAGCACTCCTCTCACTAGGCTTTGAAAACTGGCAAGAGAAAAGGAAGGAAAACAAGCTGAGAATAAATCACAGTGAGATTTAACTCATATTTTGCTCAAATTGGTACATTTAAAAGCTTTATATTTAATTTAGAAATAAGTTTTAAATGACGCAAAAAAATGTAATTTCATTGACCCAGAAGTGCATGTACAAAATCTTTACAACTCCCAAGTGCTGCTGCCAGCCTCTGCAATGGCTAAAAGGAGAAAATAGTGGCACTTTACGGGAGCAGAGAGCCATTTCTGGTCACTGTTAAAGAAGATCCACGACTATGGAGATGGACAATAATCCTGTCCAAAGCCTGTGGGTGGGACAGAGAATAACTGTAATCTTCACCAATTCATCATATATATTCACTAAGGCTTTGATAAATACTTCCCTTTTGCTTTTTTTTTCTTTTTGTTATAATCCTATTTGTAACAAGAAAATGTTTGCTCTTTGTAGCGAATTTATCACACCTTACTCTTCACCATTGGAGTAGAGGTGACATTTCTATTTTCTTTGCAGTGTAACACACTAGAGACCATCACAAGTACATGTGATTTGCATTTTTACATCACTAACAAAAAGTGTCACTGCTAAAAGAAATCCTCATGCTAACTACATATAATCCTACAAATTATTTGATGTCCCCTGTGAGCATATGAAATCAATTTGCTGTCTCCTTCTGCTGATGTCCCTGACTCCAGCCATTCATATCACTTGGCTGTACTTTCTGCAGTGCCTCCTTTCATTAATTTAGACAGAGAATTTACATAGCAAAGGTCATAAGAAAAAACAGTTGGTGAGTTGGTCATTGTAGAAGTCTGTAATTGTGATTGATACTGCTTGGGCTAACAGAGAGGAGAAGAGAGTACTGACAATTCCTCAAATCATGCTCAAGTGGTAACTGAGATGATCCACTCCTGAAAATGCAGAGCACTGGGGAACTGGCAGTTACACACACAGGAAACGTAAAACTGGACTGTTGTTGTGAGAAGATATAACAAATTTTAGCAGTCATTACATCATTAATGTTAATCACATAGAAGGAAAGCAGTCCTAAAAGATTTCATTGTAAAATACTTAAGATGCAATATTGTGTCTGACAGGTTTTACTTGTCTGTTCCATGAAGAAATCACAAGTGAGCCCAATAACTTCTATTAGTACATTCTGTGATCTAATTCAATAAACACAATTAACAGAATTGCCTTTAACCTTTCAACCTATCACATCACATGCTGGAGAGGTACCCGCGCAGCAACAAGACAAAAAGTTATTATTTAAAAGGTGGCCAGGAGGAGGAGTTTCTGATTACTCTGGCAAATGTCAAAGTTGTCTTAAGATTCATCTATCAAGACAAAAATGGTTCTTTTACTGTTCCTCTTTGAAAATCATAAAATCGTTTAGGTAGGAAATGACCTTAAAGATCAAGTCCAACTGTCACCCCAGCACTGCCAAGCCCAGGCTGCCTGTTCCTGGGTTTGACAACCCTTTCGGTGAAGGAATTTTACTTAATCCTAATTCGAACCTTAATCATGCCTTGTGGAAACTTGAGGCCAATTCCTCTTGTCCCATCACTTGTTACTTGGGAGAGGAGCCCCACGCCCGCCTGGCTCCACCTGCTCCCGGGGAGCTGCGGAGGAGCTGAGCGGGGCGAACCGTGCGCTCAGAACCCCAGGGCCAGGAGCAGAAAGGCCCCAGGACAGACCCTGCAGGGCCCGGCCCCCCCTGAGGCCCTGTCCTGGGACGGGCCCTGGGCCAGCGGCTGTGGAGACACAGGGACACGGGGACACCGTGCCCGCTGCAGGGCTGCTGTATCGACCAGCGCTGTGGAGTACCATGTTCACCTTGGCCGGGGTCCGGCCTCCCCAGCACTCCGAGCGAGGGTGAACTTTGCGCGGAGCCGCTGCCGTCGGGCCGGGACCGGGCTCTGCCAGCGCGCTCCAGAGGAGCCACCGCGTCCCGTGAGGGGCGTCCCGTGAGGGATGGGCGGCTGCCGCAGCACTTCCCCCTCAGCGGACAGCCGGGGGGCGCCGCCGAGGCCGGCCTGGCGCGGGCCGTGTCCCCCCGCGCACACACGGGTGCTGGTACCTTGGTCATGCCGACGCCCACCACGAACACCCGGCGCTGCATGATGGCGATGGCGGCGGGACGGTCCCTGCTTCTCCCGCTGCTGTCGCCGTGTTCCGCGGGCCCTCAGCGACACCGGGGCGGGGGCGGAGCGAGCGACCGGGGCCCGGGCCCTATGGACCCGCCCCTTAAAGGCGCAGCGCCCCCATTGCGGCGCGGGCCGGGTGTCCCTGCCCCAAAAAGCAGCCATGGCCAGTCTTGCAATCATCCCTGCTTATCCCTCTGAACTCCCCCACCCCGGCGATTAGCAGACGTTTTCAGAGGTCTTTTCCAATCCAATTGATCCTGTGGCTCTGTAATTCTTTTCCTCCAGAGATGTCTTTGGGATGGATACTTGACGAGATCCTTCTCTTTTTATGAAATGCTGCTTGTTACCTCCAGATTTATTTACAGTGAGAGCTGAACATCTGACCCTTCATCCACTCAACTTCCCCTTCCCTCACTCCGTAATCCTTGAGGACCTCCACGGCCCGGGCAGAATGCAAATCACCTCCTGCCTCCCACAGACCTGGCTGCATCCCGCACAGCCGATGCCAGCTCCAGCCAAGCTCCTGGCGGGGCTGCTTGGTGGTGCCCCAGTTTCGCACCTCACGCTCCTCCCTCACCCCCCTGCAGCGGGCTGTCAGCGCTGCTGACTCCCGGCCGGGGCCGTTCCCCCGGAGGCGGGGCCCGGCCCGTGCCGGTTCCGGCGGCGGCCATGGCCCTGCTGCGGCTGTGGCGGGCGGTGCCCGCGGCGCTGCGCGGGGCGCGGGGCCGGGCGGGCGCGGCCGGGGGCGCCGCGGGGCGCGGAGGTGCAGCTGAGCGCGGCCGGCGGCGGTGAGTGCCGGACTCGGGGCGCGGCTCCGCTTCTGCCGTTCCCGGTGGGAACAGCTCGGCCTGGCGTGAGCGCGGCCGTGTGTTCCCCCACACGTGGGTGACAGCCCTGCCGAGCCCGGGGCGCTCCTTGTTGTTCTGCTTTCAGTAATGCCTTGATACTTTTTTTACAAGAACGCTGCTGCAGAATGAAGAGTTAGATACTTTTTCCCCCCTAAAGTTATGCGTGCATGCGACCTCAACGCAGGAAGTTCTGGTTTGCATACTTTAGATTTTTCGAACAGCATTAACGTGCAGTGATAAAGGTAGGAAAGGACCTTGACACATTTATCCATGAGAGCCACGAAGTAGTTTGAGGTTTGGTTCAGATTGGCCGGGATTTACTTTCTGTGTTACTGTTGCAGGAGTTTATAAGCAGTTCTCGTATTTTGCTGGTTACAAAGACATTAGGTAGTTACCAGCTGTACATTTCCTTTGCTGGTTGCCCCTGTTCACTTGTGTCTCCGCTCCAGTGCCACACATCTCTGGTTCAGTAGCTGGCCACGGCCATAGGCAGAGGAATAAACAGAGACCTTCCAGCAGGGCAGAAAGACCAAGCAAGGCAGGTGCAAGGTACAGCTGTGCACCTACAGCACAGCAACAGCATTTTCCAATGTTAAGGCTTGGGAAGTGAGCAGAAGTCCAGACAAAAAAACAGGAGATTTTTTTTTTTTTTCTCTCCAAAGCATACAGAAGACATTGGATAATAATTTATAAATCACATGTGCTAAGGAGAAGTAGGTAGATGTTGTGGTTTTATTTTTCTGCTTGGACTTAGGAACTTTGAGTAGAGTCCTTTCTGCTGATGAGCTTATAATGTTGAAATTAAATGGAGTTCACTTTCAAAATGGTTCTGGAACATTAACTGAGTGTGACCTCTGTGTGCTATTCCCATGCAAACAACAATCCCAAGAGAATGGTTTCCTTCATTATGGAATGTACTGGAAAACAGCAAGACTGTACAATAAAAAAATAAATTAAATAACATTCACAGGAGAAATCTAGGATGGATCATTTGGGTTTTGGTTTGTTGTTTGGGGCTTTTTTCCCATTTCTGCAGTGATTCTAAGATATATGTTCTTGGATGTCCTGATCATTTGCTAAAAGTCTGCTTCCTCATAGTCTTTTACAGGCCCACTGAATTTTACAGTTGTTCTGCATAACTGGGTTTTGTAGACATGATGCAGTTTTAAAATAACTGATTGTTTTAGAATATACTTTATATGCATTTTCAGGAAGGATAAGATACAGCATAAGCAGATATTATTCCCAGTTGAATTACTGTGTCAGAGAACTAAATGAAGTATAACTGAAATTGTCTCCTATTACTAAGGTATTGCTGAAATCCTAATGAACCGACCCCACGCGAGAAATTCACTGGGAAAAGTATTTGTAAATGAAGTGAGTATGGGCCTGGCCTTTGAGTGTGTTTGGAACCATGATCAATAACTAACTGCAGTGAGAATAGTTGTGGGAAATCTAAAAAAAAAAACCTTACGATGAAGGGCAGTGGGAAATGGCATTGGGACAAGACAGGTGAACCTTGAGAAAAACCGAATGTAACGGTTACCGCCTCACATGTGGACAGGGATATCTGGGTTATTTAAGTTAGCTAATTTAAGTTAATTTATTGAAGTTAACTCAGATGCAAGCTAATGTCCTTACTTGTGTCATTACAACAAAAGCATACTCATTGTCACACCTTAGTAGGTGACCTGTTCAAGGATGATACATCCTATAGAAGGTCTGGCTCATGCCTGGACAGGAAGGGAAGTTTTAGATACAGCAAAGGTTCATCTCTAAGCAGAAGGAAAAAAGAGATGGGAAAATGTGTCATTCTGAATTTGTAGTGGAAAAACCTGCAGGTTCCACTGACATGATTTCCATGAATTTTCTGGCACCTGCAGGGAAAAAAACCCAAAAGACTTCTATCATAGATTAGGAACTTGCTATCATTTCAGTGCATATCCACATGCTTAAATTTTTTTCTTCTCTTGTCTGCACTCCCTCCCCTGTAGCTGTTCAGTGCCCTGGAACAGCTCCGCTTTGATGAGCAGGTGCGGGTGGTGGTGTTCAAGAGCCAGGTGAAAGGAGTGTTCTGTGCAGGTGAGTAGCAAAGGCTCTGCAAACTATTCTCAAAAAATATGGTGGCTCTTAGGGCTGTGTGCCAATCAGATCATGCACTTGGAAATGAGTGCTAAAAGAAATTAAAATAAATCTGTCAAAAGGGCACAGAGGGGCACCCTTGTTACTGCAGCAGCCCAAATGTCCACCCTCCAACTTCCATGGACCTTATTTAACTGGAATGCTGTATCTCAGACTTTTTAAATGGTCTGTCCTCTCAGAAGGACAGGAGGGAACATTTCAGATGTCTTTTCCTGGATTCCAAACATTTTCTCCTTTATTTAGGAGCAGACTTAAAGGAACGTGCAAAAATGGATGATGCAGAAGTTGGAGAGTTTGTTAGAAGACTGAGAAATCTTATGGATGAAATAGGTAAAGGATTACATCAGTTGGAAAATTTATCCTAGACCACTTGTAGTGAAACATTCAGAAATGCTGAAGGAGGGAATAGCCAGCAGGTTATCTACCCAGGAGTAGTTTTCCAAATGGCTTCAGCTTATGCCTGAAAGAAAGATCCAATTAGAATTAAATCCCAACCATCCTGCTGCCCCTCCAAGGACAAGATGTGTTTCTTATGTACAACAAAGCACATACACACCTATGTGATAAATACCTGCTCCAAGAAAGCATTTATTTATTTATTCCACACTTCTGTGGAATCCTTGGGAGGCAAGTGCTGTGTTGGTTGTCCCACTTCCAGTACATGTTCAGAAACACTCAAAATGTGGCAGAGACCTAAGAACGTGGATTTGAATCTCTGAATGGATTTGCTAAATGGATTTGTGCAATGTCAGGGGGGGTTGTATCTACAACTCCCTCACCTCCCTTTTCTTTTTCTTTGCAAAATGAATATGAGCTTCTGCAAGTAGTTTTCTTCCTCTATTTATTAATTATTCTGCTCTCACTAGAAAGAAGTACCAAAGTCAAATCTAAAATACCAATCAGAATTGTAATAATTTTTAGAAAATGACAGGAGCAGTCAGAGGGGTGGATACAGCAGAGAACCAGCTCACCTCAGAAGTTTGCATCCAATTGCCTGAGTATTTAAAAAAGTATCAAGAAGCTAATCTCCAGGTACATCAAGCTCCTCAGCTATGAGGTAACCTAGTTAAACAGTGTTTACTGTTCCTGTTTTCAGGAGCCTTGGCTAACAAAAGCACCACAAAAACTGAGCATTATGACAGGGCCTAGGGATGGTATCTTCTCTTTGGCTGTTATCTGCAACAGATGATTATTCATGTCATAAATTTGCAAAGAGAGGACTGATCCTGTTTTGCATTGCAGTATTTTGTTTGCAAGCTTCTTTGCATGGAAGAAGCATGTTTTGCATTCTTACAAAGAAGGGAGAAGTGCAAGAAGATAATTTTTACTGTTTCCAGACCGAAAACTTGTGGCAGGAGAAAATGAGTCCTTGAGCAATTCTGAACTGAAAGCTTTAGAACGTAAGGATCTAAATTCCAGGGCCATGTGAAACAGAACCTGTGGAACACAACTGTGCAATCTGTGCTCTGCTCTGCAGCTGCCCTGCCTGTGCCCACGATCGCTGCAATCGATGGCTACGCCTTGGGTGGCGGATTAGAGCTGGCTCTGGCCTGTGACCTCCGAGTGGCAGGTTTGTGCTGCTCAGTGGAGCAACCTCCTGGGAACTGATGGCTGCATTTTAAAGAGAACTTACACACATGACAGGGGATTGTTAATGGAATCCAGAAGCTTGAGAGAAATTTAAGAGAAGGTTGTACAGAAATGGTGACATTTAGTTATTTGGATAGTAGTTCCCATGCTTAAAAAGTAAAGCCTATTTTTAGGTAAGATTAGGATTCCTTTAGAAAACTATTTATTAGTAAGATTGAATAGTTATAGTAACTTAATACTGGATCAGATATACTCTGGCTAGATCTAACCTTCCCAGCTTAAATCATTTTGGGTTGGAAGACTTATTTCTTCTGTTTCCATGTCTCCATCCATCATATTTTATCTAGAAGGGACTCGAGGTTAATTTTTCTAGCTAAAATTGCTACACTGGGGTAAGCAGACTTGAGACAGCCATGGAATAAATACTGTAGTATTCAGACTTTCTGACTACCTGGATAAATAGAGTTCCAGCTCAGTATTGACAGTTTCTAATTTTATTGATCAGTTCAATCTGGAAAACTTCTAGTAATACAAATCAAAATGTAGCTAACTCTACATTTATTTTTTTTTATAGCTTCATCAGCTAAGATGGGCCTTATTGAGACCACACGAGGACTTCTGCCTGGAGCAGGTAACCTTCATTAAATCTTAACCTTCATTAAACCTTCATTAATATTCATTAAATCTCACTTTCTCAGCTGTATTGTAAATATTTTTGCCATTATAGTGTGTTCTTGAACACTTAAAGTATTTTGAATGTAAATTAGAAGTAGCATCTTACAGTCATGAGAGATCTATGAATCAAGAGTTCTGTCTCAGACTTACTCTGAATGTAGGAAAGTCCCTTTACACCTTTTCTTTTTTATCAAAATACTGAAGTCTTTCAGATGCCTCTAAAAATGTTAACATACTCAGCTAGTAGTTATTAAAGAAACATATGATCCCTTTATTTTTTAAGGTTCCTTGTTTTATAAGGAGACAAAATACTAGTGAGGCATTTGTCAGAAATGGAAAATGGTGTTTTCCCTGTTGTCCTAAGGTGGAACCCAGCGCCTGCCCAGATGTGTTGGAATAGGTCTTGCCAAGGAACTCATTTTCACTGGCAGACAGGTTGATGGAGAACAGGCAGCCTCCATGGGGCTGGTAAATCACTCAGTGCCACAGAACAGCGAGGGAGATGCAGCTTACCAGAGAGCTTTAACTTTGGCTAAAGAAATCCTGCCCCAGGTAAGTGCATTGCTCATGGGACCAATGTAAAGACAGTGTTTGTGCTCCCCTTAAGAGAGCAAACAAACACCTGAAATTCCTTTCTCTGAAATACTGAAGTCTTGGTTCCTGATCTTTAAGTCTCTTTAAGTCTGTTCCTTTTTGTGAATGCAGTTTCTGTTGGAACAAGTTTTTAACCCACAGGGCAGGTTTAGCCCCCAGCTGCAGCCACACAGATCTACAGGACACTGAAACTCACACCATGTTCATCTGTGAACTGCACACAACACCAAACTGATATTTATAAAATACTTACTAACTTACTGCAGAATTCTGTGGACTAAAATGTCATTTGGAGCAAAATAATAATATAACAACTCATCTGTTATAAATTAATGTGAATTTAATTATTTTAAAGTATTTGTTGTGGTTTTTGTTTTTACTAAAGGCACCGTTTGCTGTGAAAATGGGAAAACTGGCAATAAACAAAGGAATGGAGGTAATAATTATTTTTGTTTAAATACTGAAGTGAATGAAAAGACTAGCAGTTCTTACAAATTACTACAGTAAAAATGTTTAGAACAGCTGAGTTATAAAATTTTTCTTTATATCAGGCATTTAAAAACATTTCAGAGGTTTTAAAAGATTTCTTTAAAGACTAAAAATAAAATAGCAGGATTTTTTTTTCTACGGATAGTAATACTGTACTTCTAATTTGGAGTGAAGATCACTGTGATCACTTCACTGACTGTTTGAGAGTGACTGACTGCTCTGATTGATTTGAGAGCTCTGAAGTAGCTTTGAGGGCTGTACTTCAGACAAACCTCACACCTTTTCCTCTCCTTCCCAGGTTGACATTGCATCAGGGATGGCTATTGAGGGGATGTGTTATGCCCAGGTAATCTGCCTTCAGAATTCATTCCTGAAAGGAACAACTGTATGTTAGTTATAGAATGAGCTTTACAAATGGCTTTAGTTTAATAAATTCAAAATAATTCATCCTGAAGTTTACTGTGGCAAGTTTTGAGAGCATGCATCTTTCTCAGCTAATGGAACAATACAGGGTATTACAATACTACAATATAATGTGTCTCTCAGCCTATTTTAAGATGATGAAGTATGAAGATTATGGGAAAACTGTTTTCCTATATAGATCTATGTTTTTTTTCTTAGGTGCTTTGTTTGTGAGTTACACTACAACCCTGTCTCTTTTTTCCTAATTGCTAAACATGGAATTTTATGTATCATTGAAAGAAAAGCAAACTTAGTCCTACACCGCTACTGCCAAATTAGTCAGGACTTAAAACCACATCAGACTTGTAAATGGAAAACATACCTCTTTGTTTTATTTCTTTTCTCATGTAGAATATTCCCACCAAAGACCGTCAGGAAGGGATGGCTGCCTTCAGGGAGAAGCGACCACCTCGGTTCACTGGCAAATGACGCTTTCTGCTTCCCCTTGAGTTTCTGGAGATCCACTGATTTCTTAGGATTATTTTTATGACACCATTCTGTGCACTTAACTCCTTGCCTTGGACTGCATTTCTAACTATTCCACTGGATCGTTTTTCAGTACAAATCTCCAAAAAAAGATTTAACTTTGTATTCCTGATCTTTAAAGCATGTTCATCTGAAGTCAGTGGTTATGGCTCTCACACAGATGTAAGGAATGTGGAGAAGTTTTGGCTTGGGCACATTATCTCTCTCCATCACCTGTTTTCCTCTGTTAGCTGACTGGAAGTTATTTTCTCCTTCTGCTTTGAGGTTCTCCAGCACTAAAACACGCCACACAATTTAGCTCTACAGCTTCTTACTTTCCTAGACTGGGGCCTTCAAAGAAAAATTAATTAATCAGCAAACATGGTTTTAGGAAATGCTGTATAGGAAATGCTTGATAGGTTATCAAAATAAGATGTGGCTTACCACATTGGAACTCCATGCCATGATTGTATCAAAGGAAACCACAGTTTCACTTGTGCTAAAAGTGTGTGGGAACCTTACCAAATTATACACATACAAATTTTCTCTGTAAAGATCCACAAAGGTAAAGCGGAGTCAGGACTTTCAGCCTTCACAAAAGATGGCAAATGCTACAGGTGGAACACAAAGTTTGAAAGTTGCTTCCAGAATTATTCTACCCTGGCAGAAACTCCTGAAGTTGCACAGGAGTATGAAGAGACCTTCCTACAAGTGGCATATACAAACAGATATAGTGCACTTATACCTTGTAGGCAGGCAGAGTTTCCAGCTTGAAAGAATTCTGCTCACTGATTGCCTGAAATGTGGGGGAGCAAAAGAAAATGGGTATTTAGCATCTTTCTCCTTGCTGGTTGCAGAACTTCATGAAGTGACACGTCTCTCAAACATCTGGCCTGATGCCAGCATCATCCTTGCATTTTGTGCTGCATGGAGTAATTTATTTTTTTTCAGGTAAGTTGCTTCAGCAAATTCTCCTGTTATTAGGAAAAGACAGCACTGTAAGGAGAGTTGTCATCTTTATTTTAAAATCTTGTAGCAATTGATTTATATTCATTCTATTGACACCAATTTTGACAAGTTTTGTGTTCCATTTCATGTATAAAGGAAATTCCATAGCAGACATCTTAGAAGGGTGGTGGGTAAAAGCCTGTAGGCTGTTTTTAATTTTTAAATCACTTTCATAATTCAAAGCTACAGCCAGCTGAATTTCTGTTGGAATTGAGAAAACTTTATATAACCAGATCCACAGATTAAAATGATGCCAGCCAAAATTATACTCTAGTACAAAAAACAATTACACAACACTGATTAAATTACTGGATCAGTACCTTTTGAGGTTGCTGAAATACACATTAATTAGGTTATTGAAGATTAGAGGTGGTGTTTTTATGTGAAGGATGGGAGTTGGGAGGGAAAGGATTTAAAAATAGTAAAATACAGTCATCATGAAGAAGCCATTTCTGCTGGTAAGCTACCAAACATAAGTTTTCTTTTTAAATTCAATTACGCAATATTTACAGAAGAGTCTCTGAATATCAAATCAGTTGCCATGGAAATATGGAAACTAAGCAGATAAACAAAAACAACACCTGAAATTAAATTTGAATGGACATGCAGTTTGCTTCCACCGCTTGCATTGTATCAGGCATCTGTACACTGTGCAATATGTTTCATTCAACACATGGTTTGAAACCCAAAGGTAACCAAGAAAGAAATAAGTTGTTACAATTAGCATCTTTATGTAAAATTTCATACTCCACAAAACAATGCAAGTGACACAGGGCTTACACAGAACATTGGGTGATGCTTTGCACTCACTGTGATGGCTTGGAAATATAAATCACTGCACAATACTCACAGAATATTTACAGAAAATGAGAGCAATCATTAGTCTCTTATAAATAAGGTGACCAAATATCCCAGCCTTCTATGAATACACGCAACCCCCTCCATGATGAAGTCATGGCAGTTATTTTGCTCTAATGAGCCTTCTCCTATCCCCATGAGTATTCTAAAAACAAAAGAAAGATATCACACACAACCAAAAGTAGTCACACAACAAAACCCCATTCTTGTTATAAAATTTCAATTCTCAGACATCCTTTTAGTACTGTCTCATTTTAGTTCTGTTTCTACTGCTTTACTTTCATGGGTTTCCCCTTTCCCTGAATGTGATGCTGGTCCCCACCTCGACAGGAGCAGGGAGGACTCTGGAGAAATGAACTGTAAAGAGGCATCATCCCAGCAGTAAGGAAAACAAAAGAACATGGCTTGCAGGCAAAAGGAAAAGGAAGCTGAAGACCCATTTGTGTCTAGAAGGGTGAAGAGACAATGGACATTTTGGTCGCCTTAGTTACAAGTCTCTCAGTCACCTGCATGCACGGACTTTTGTTTTAGTCTGTAAGTGGTGATCTCACAACCACACAGTTTTATTCAAACACCAAACTGGTGAACAGTGTTATGAACAGCAATCACAAGGATGGAACAGCCTTTTCTCTCAGAAGTCACAAACAAGATACTCCTTGAAGTCTTCTTTCCAGCTGTGCATATGGATCTGTACAAGTCCCATCTCCTGGTAGGCAGCACTAACCCTGCAGGCATGACCAGCTCAAGCTGTGACCCTTTACAAGCTGTGCACGAGGTTGCCATTAAAGGTGACATTCAGCAAGGTTACCACACATGGTTTGGGTACCACAGTTACCAGCAAATCACTTTAATGGTGACCAATAGATTATAAATTACTCCAACTACACACATATCAGAGAGGATTATTACAGAGACAATACTTTACACTCCTCTACCTGCAGCTTTCAATTTGGTTTGGTTTGTTGCTGTTTTCTACACGGTGGTGGTCTCCCATGGCGCATAATGTGTTTTTCTAAACTATCCAAGATGGCAACAGCAATCCTTTGGACATGGGGATCAGTGTGGACATTTTCCTTGATGTTGTACAAATGCTGCAAACCACCTTCTTCAATTAACATGCTGCAGTATCTGGCGGCTGTAATAGGATTATAAAAAGGGAATTAAAACTAGAATTATCTAGGGTAAAGGTAGGAGATACTGTAAACACTGATTGAAATCCACTTTTGTCTCCCGGCAGTATTTAAGACACTCCCTAAAGTGTCCACAGAAGTGCATGAGTACTTTAACAAGTGACAACACAACAGAGTTATTTGGACAGGACTCCAGCTGTAATCAGGTCTCTTACCAGTCAGTCTCAGCTGACTGGAAAGTGCCCTGTAACATGCACAGTATTCTCTCTTCCCCCCACCTCCTCTACAGGCATTTAAAGTGCAAATAAACCAGAAGAAATGGGAATCAAAAGCACTATAGTGTCTATAAGTATCCAGGTAATACTAGCCCCTTTCCCAAAAACCTTGGTACAGAACAGTTACCAAAAAATGGTATCAGATATACCACATAATTTGTGGAGGCCTCCAGGCTTGGAGAGCAAATACAAACTAGCTCCTTCCAATAGTTTGCTAAATATATTGATGGTGGTCTCTTATTAATTATAAGTTGCTATAAATGCCTTTCCAGGGCTTCTTCCACTTACATTTTGGAATTCAGTAAGTTGAAATCACACCCCCATCAGCTGCAGCATTATTAAGAGCAGAGAACAGCTATAAAAAGAGCTGTAGGGTGGATGTAATGTGCAAGCTGCAGAAGTTGTTATGGAAAGGTCAGGATGACTGTAATGCAATCCACAGGGCATTACCTCAGATGGGCCCAATTTCACCATTCATCTCAGTGGTGCAACACCAGACTTGTTTTAATGCTGATGTTGAGCATTTTGCTGGGGATCACATTTACTGTGGCACTACAAATATTTCAGTTGGGTTACCTCACTGAGGTCACTGTGACATAGACAAACAGCAGCAGAATAAAAAAATAAACAAAAAAATTTAAACCAATTATTTCCAGACTAGTTTACGCTGTCATCTATAGGAGAGAGTCAAAATAAAACCATCTCCTCTCCAGGACTACTAAAAGCTTTCTTGGTACGAAGCACCAAAAGCAGAAGATTTTCCTCCCAAATACATCTTCATATTTCAGAATTAAACACTTTTTCCCCCACAGTAGGTTATTACATTTGCTACCAAACATTTGGTTTCTCTGCAACTTTGTCCAGAAGCTTCTGGCATCAACTACCATGAGAAATAAAAGAATTCTGTCTTGGTCTCAAATCAGGAATAGGCCAATGCAAACCTCAGTAGCAGGTTAAAAGTTCAGATGTGAGGGCAAACAAAATACCAAAAATAAATAGAACAGATAGGACAACGCAAAATTAACAGGACTGAGGCACAAAGAGAAATTACAGAGCCTTATTTAAAATCTGTTATCCAGATCTGACCAGTAAAACAATTCTGTCAGAACAGTCTGACTTCATCGTGAAAAATCTCACAGATTTCTGGACAGTACCCTGGGAACAGTGGCATATTTATGAGCTCTATGAAGGGCAGCAAAACAGTATTCTGTGTGCAGTTATATATTATGTGATGTTATTGGTGGGTTTTGAATAGATGCCTTATCACTGCAGAAATAAAGATCTATGGGACAGGGATAAACAAGCCCAGATATGCTGCCATCAAGGAGATTAAAAACTGGCACAGAAAACACTTTAAATACTTTAGAAGAAATCTGCTTTATATAGATATATTCATGCCAAAAATTTCAAAAAAAACCCAAAATTAAAAGCCAGGAAGGTTTGTCCCCTCCTACACTTAGGTGTGGTTGGGGGATTTATTTCCTTTTCCCAACAATTGTGCATAATATCAATTGCTCTCAAATCATTCTACTGCTCATTTTGCAGATGAGAAAGAGAGATTAAGAAAATGACATTTATGTCACAGCAAGTTACTGCAAAAAGGCAATTAGAGATGAGGAATAACTATAGCTTCTGTTCCCATAGTAAGACACTGCTACCTGCCATAGACATTGCTCTTAATTTAAAGGAATTTGTTGCCCAGCATTAATATTTGCATATTCTATTTGAATAAAAACACATGTGCAAGCAAAAAATGTAGTTAAATCTTAACAAATCCACATTGTGGAATTAACACTATGCATCTAACAGAAAAATTTCAGTTAATAGAGGAGATGTAAGGAAATTTTACTACTCTTTTTTTCTCCCCTATTTAGTCAAGCCCCAGGAGTGAATACCCCAGAAATTCTTATTTTTCCCACTTCATGCTAGTGAATAACATACAAAAAATAAGAATTTTAAGGGTAATATTCTCTCAATACATACGATTTTTGCTGCAGACGTGCTGCATGGCCCACACTGCCCATAACTGGACACCAGGTGTCATGAAACAGCCAAGTAGTGGGAAAAATGGATTGAAAGACCTATTAAAAAAAAAAAAAAAGAAACAGTTACTTGCTTTATTACTAGATACTATTACTTCAGAGGTCATACGTCTGTTCCACATGTTAACTACACATGTTAGCCACATGTTAACTACAGGAAACATTGATAAATATTAAGAGGCTGGTCTGCTGCATCTAAAACTCATTTAAGACAACTACCTGCAAATATCAGACATAGGAGATATGTGGTATGCTTCTTTTTCCCTAAGCTCTTGATCACAAGATAAGACAATATTTACCTGTAAGCCACCATCTCACATTCTGGGGTTGGCCAATTCAAAATGGCAGTATGCTGTAAAATACAGAACCAAGAACATTGACTGTTAAATACAAACATTGAAAAAAAAATAGAAAAGACTGTGATAAAATTCACCATTATTTCTGTACCAGCTGTTCAAGGAGAGATGTCCTCTGGCTGCGACTCAATGTCCAGGCCTGTTCTCCTCGAGATATCAGATGAGCAATAATCCCTGCTGCAAAGTAGCTGACTTCCACCTCCACACTGTGCAACAATTTACTGATGTGGTCTATGAAGTCCTTCCACATTAACTCAGAATGGAGTTCTTTCACTTCAGCTATGTTATTCTGGAATGGGGAAATAAGTAATAAAAAAAAGAGAAAATGTCAACAGAAATAAGATGCTGTGAGGGAGATAAACACAAACTTGAATTATATTGTGTGAGTAGACACAGATAAACACTCAGATGAGATCTCTGTACATCCAAGTGACCACCACATGCCAAAATACTACTTCTGCTTTAAGAAATTTTTCCAGTCTATGCAGGAATTTGCATCAAAACAAAAAGGTTTTCTCCTAAGTGATTTTATGCCATTAGCATTTAGATTACACTAAATCAAAGGCTATCTTTAGCATTCTCGAGCCAAATTTTAAAAAAATTCAGCAGTGCAAAATTCTACATTCCGCTGACTTTGAACCTACTTTTTGTATTTGGACTCATATGCAGCCTCACTCTCGTTTCTGAAAAGGTCTTTTTATTTACTCAAACCATCAATTTCAATATAACTTTTGAAGAAACACAGAATAGTTCAAAAACAGGCCAATTGCAAATAATGCACACTATAAGGATTAAAGAAGAACATAAAAATATTAGGATATGAAAAACTAATTTTTCAGATTAACACAGGGTAAAAAAAATCCTTAAAAATAAAATTTTAAAAATATATATTTTGGACTGTTTTTCATCTCACCAAAAGTCCAAGAACTTTCTGCTGGATGGATGATTCAGATGGAAAAGACTGTGGATAAAGGAAACAAAAACAAGTAAACATTTATGCTTATTATTGAAACAGCTTTAATTATAAACCTGTGCTGATAATCCACCACCAAGCCCCCATTCCTCACCTCTAAGACTCTCATGAAAAGTTCTAGCCCTTGGTTTTCAATAAAGTGCCGACATGTCGTGGGAGATTCATCTGTGAGGTTCCAAAGTGCACTCAGTGTGAACTTGAGGGTGGTATCTACAAGATTCTGATTTGTTTTCTGTTTAACTATTTGTAGAAGTTGCTGGGAGAAAAAAAAACATCAAAATGTCAATATATGTATTAACTCCTCTGCTTTTTTCTACACTAAGTGGGCAGTGCATAGCTGTCATTTATACACAGAGTAAAGATATACATGTTTAGAGTCAAACTATACAAAATAGACCGGCTATTAACTTTTTACCTCTGCCTGCTAAAGGAATTCCTTTGTTTCCACAGTAATTACATGTGTAGGGCTATTACAGATGGCACAAAGCCACCCACAGAACTCAGAACCTTTACAGCAGTATTTACTTCACATATTCTCATTTTGAGCATCTTTCACCCTCAACAATGAATTTCAAATCAAGATACATCTTGCTATCTTACTTTGCATTAATTGTGTCAGGTTTTCCACTTTGGCTTAGCTTCTAAATAATTTTCACACGAATACATGTTAATCTGTTCTTAGGTTTACTTTGTATCTTCAGGAATACTGGAGAGGATGGGATGGCTGGAAATCATCTGACTTACCCTAACAATGAAGAGCTCTGCACCAAGTTGAGCTGTTTGCTCTGTTGAAAGCTGTAAACAAACAAAAGCAAATCAACATTATTTTAGACTTTAGAAATGTTATCCTATCATCTCAAACCTTACTTCCATACCTTTGCAGCAAGAATGGAAATTATGGCTACAGCCATCCTTTGCATGTTTTGATCTTCATGATTGCACAGCCACTGCATAACAAGTTTGGCTGCTTCAAACCTGCAAGTTAAAAAAACGTAATTTTCATAAGTCTCACAAGTGTTAGTAAAAGAAAGATGTACACAGACAACAGAAGTATGCTTCACACCACAGTAGAAGCAGAAAGACACAGTGAAATTGGAGGTATTGTATGACCCTCTGTCAGCTTTAAGCTGTTGACTTAATTCTAATTATATATCAGAGTGCACAGGAAGTGCTTCCAAAGAAGGAAGAAAAATTTGGCACAATCTTCTGAAACAGCAGACCATCACATTTCAAAGTATTTGGACAAAACATTTAAGTAAAAAATGTCTGCAAAAAGCAACCGCAGAGAAATGCTGACTCCTGTTACATGGAATTAAGGATAGACCCATCCAGGTGAAGTTAAAAAACCCCTGTACAGCAAAGGATTTTTTCAGACCCATACTCAATGTATATATTTGGGTCAACAGCCCTAAAACAATATAGGCCAGATAAATTCAGCATGCTGGAATAATTTAAAACTGAGCAAAACTGGGGCCAGAAACAAAGCTTCTGAAGAAAAATATTCTGCAATGCTACAACTCATTTCAACTGACATCTAAAACTCACCTGTTAAATGGGACATCCTGAAGGATTCTGTCACTGCATAGTGAAAGAAGGCAATTCTTTTGCAGCTGTGAGAAATGAAAAACAATTGCTTCATTAGAAACACAAAAATTTCAGAACACTTTCTATTGGGGTGCACGAGACAGAGAGTACTTTGGACCTTATCAGCATAAAAGAACTGATAGATAAAATGCCTTGGCAAAAGCAAACAGAACTTTGAAAATTAGATCTAGATAGCAAGATGATTTAATTAGACAGGTTTACCAGAAAAAGAAAATCCTATTAAACAATGCAAGCAAGAGATATTGTTGTATGCATAAGCTTGTGTATGTGATTTCAACCTAATCGTTGTAGTACACATTACTAGTCTCCCTAAAATAGTATATAAGTGCTTGATTCCCACAATAAAATCAGATTCTGATCACCGAGTTGTTACAGACACATTTTATGAAAAATCCTTTCCTTAGGATTTTTTCTCCCGAGAAGCCAAGAGGCCGCAGGAACAAAATGTAAACAATGATTTTCTGCTGCTGTGGAATGTAACAGGTGCATCTGTGATTGGTCTCATGTGGTTGTTTCTAATTAATGGCCAATCACAGTCAGCTGGCTCGGACTCTCTGTCTGAGACACAAGCCTTTGTTATCATTCTTCTTTTCCTATTTTTAGCTAGCCTTCTGATGCAATCCTTTCTTCTATTCTTTTAGTTTAGTTGTAATATAATATATATCATAAAATAATAAATCAAGCTTTCTGAAACATAGGATGAGGGAAGAGACAAGGATCTGACTCTAAGACCCCTGTGAACACCATCACACCGAGTCAGTCTCCCTGTCTCTCTCCATCACCGACAACTTTCTTGCTATGAACATATTTCCCTGAGGTCCTGGGATGTGGAGAAACCACAAGACAGAGGACGGCACAGAAAGCAGAGGAGTTTGGCCCTGTACCTGCTGATGGTTGGGGAAGTGCTCCATGGCCTTGAGGAGCAGGTGAGTGACGTCTGCCAGGAGCCGCACGGGCATGCCGGCCGCCAGGTCCTGCTTGGTGAGGTTGAAGACGCAGGCGCTTGCCGCCAGCTGCACGGGCAGGTTCAGGGGGTGGTTCCTCATGCCCATCACCACCAGCTGCAGCACAAGGGTGGCCCACGTTAGCTGCTCACTCATCTGCACACAGACCCCATGAACAATCTGCCTCCTGCTCCAGGCCACAACAATGACTCACAGCACCCAATTTCTGCCTTGTACTTGAGTGAGAAATCCATCTGGTGGGATTGGAATTCTCAAGGAATAACATTTCCTTCTGCTCAGCGATTCAAAGCTGGCAACTTCTACAGCTCCAAGTCCTTTTGCACAGCTTGTAGCAACCTCTCAAAGAAGAGGTTGCACAGATTGCAAGAAATTCCTAGAAAGAGCCAGGTTGGGATAAAATCACCAAACCCTTTCAGAGGTGAATGAAGCAGGACAGAGTTTCTGCAGTGCAATGGTAATGATGTGGTGCCTTGTTGTTTGGTGATGAGCCATTTGGAATCATAGCCTGAGCTGCTAGGTCAGGACAGATTTTTTGCAGCTTCTTCCTGAGTGATGTTTTTGGCTATGTATGTTGATTGTGATCTCACTAAATAAACACCTAATAATAATAATTTTCTTGTTGATAACTGACTGACAAAGTCTTTTTGACACTGATGCCAAATTTAAGGCTGCTTGTTCAACATCGAAGAGGATAAGAAAAATAAAAACCATGCGTCCTACTGGTGCCTCTTTCTAGGATCCCCACAAAACTTAAACCATTTCTAATGTTCTAGACATGGAAAGCCAACGCCTAGAATGGATTTCTAAGGAAGTTTCGGGGCTCCAGGTTACAGCCCCATACAGAACACTAACAATATCCATTCACCCATTACCCTGCTGGAGGGTGACAGTAGAGAAGCTGTCACTGAATTCTTTCCTTATCATTACTGTTTTGTGAGCATCAGCAGAAGGTACTGCTGTGTCTGGTGAATAGTAGACACACCTTTGATTAGAACCCAAACAGATATGATCTAATGACAGAATTCAGCATCTAAAGAATATTTCGTATCATATTCAAAGGTATGTGAAAAAATCAATTTACATGCTACTAAATTTAGATAATTTCTGTTAATAGAGAACAATTTTGCCTAACATAAAACACTACAGGGCATCTTCTACATCACTTGTGTTTAAATAGTTTTTTTTTTAATTTAACATTACAATTTTAATCTTGAAAAACACAACCAAAAAGGTAAAAACTTATAAACTAATTTATACCAGCTTTTGGGGATGAACTCAGGAAGAACACAGGAGAACCATCAAAACTATTATTTTACCTTTAAAATTTCAGGCTTAGTTTTTTCCATTACATGTGTCAGGCTGAATAAATGAAAGAGTGCTTCTCTCACAAAGAAGGCCCGTTCACTGTACCGCTTCAGTGCTTCTGAAATCTGAGTTTCATTTGCTTCTCCTGACACCTGTGAACACAGAAATAATCTTTAGTTCAAGATGTCAACATTTTACTTGCAAAGTTTTGTTCTCAAAAAATGCAAAGCTGCAGTTTCAAAGGCAGTGATTTGGCCAAGTCCTTCAGTAAGCAAACGATTGCCAGCCTGCTCTAGTTTCCATTTAATGATATTTTCTGTTTAAATTGTGTAACTGGTTTATTCTTCAGTTCTACTATTTAATGAATCATTGCTGCAATCACTGTGTTTTAAAATTCTTAGGGCAGCAAGCAGAAATTGTTCTACTTAACATGGCACATACAAAAAAAAAGCAAAATGTTCATATATAAAGTGTCACATTCCGTGCATCCTGTATTGTATATAGGCATATTTTTTTTTGAAACTTCTGATATCAGGAATATATTACAGACTTGAGAGAACTCACAGTACCTTGGATTTTGTTTTTTTATTCTCCACTGATCAGAACACGTTAGTCCTGTTTACTGACATGTTGTACAGCCAATTATACCCTACATGAAAAATTTCCATTTGGTTTCATGTTCTCAACTATAATATCTGCCTAGTGCTCATAATCAAATTTCACAGGGCTGCTGTAAAAACAGTAATATTTTACCTCTGCTGTTTCCATGAGTTCTGTGTCTTGTTTACTCTTTAGCAGTATCTAGACTAAGCAGTTTAATATTTCAGTAGAGTTACTAATGAATTTAGGTCACCAAAAAAAAAAAGAATAAAACCAATCATAGCCTTCAGTCTCTTCTTGACAATTATGCTTTAAAAAAAAAGGAATGCAAACTGCATTTTGCTAACCACAGTGCCACAAGTCCATTGTGACTTTCACATTACTAGAACCTTCTTCCTTCCTGCCTTTTCATGGCACAGACAGCTCCATGAAGCAATTATTCTGAACAGCAAGGATTACATTGTATTATTTTATACCAAACATGAGGTATAACCTCCTGGTGCTGGATATAATCACACCAAAGGGGAACTTGCTTTCTCTGTGCATTTCAACACTGAGACACTTTGCTATCAGCTGTGACAACTAAGTACTCAGCTGTGACAACTAAGTACTAAGAGACCGGGCCCTCAACAACTGTCAAATTTCAGGGGAAAAAAATACAAAAATTGTGTAGCTGTGTTACTCCACTTGCCTAAAACAAGAGCCTTCTGAATTTTAAAACTGAAGTGGAAAACTAGACTTGCACAGGAGACAGACTAAACTATGGACACATTAGGCTCTCTTCCTCATTTCCTCTTCAGCTTCCATCATTCTCAAGACACAGCAGAAAGGAAAACTCAGTGTCAAAGATAATATACCACTGACATGTCTAAAACAACTTTTTTTTTAATTAATTCTGACCTGCTCATTCTCCAATAATTGCCTTCAGATTTTACAGAACAGGGAATGATGTCTTGTTGCCTGGCTCTAAAAGATAAATAAATGCACTTCAGAAAACATAATCTCATCCTAAGGGGCTAGGTAATTGAGGATTTGTTCAAGAAGAGGAAGTCTTTCATGCTAAGTTATTGCTTCTTAGGTGATGTATTCATCACCAGAATCCCTTTCAAGATAGGTACAAATATTGTAAGTGGAAATAGCAGTGGTGATGGAGCATAACAGCAGCTGAGTGATTCAGCTTTATTGTATCTGCCGTGTTAATCATGAACTGCTCAAAGCTTATGCAAATTCTACCTCCACCCCTTACACATTGCTGACTTATGCCAGATACTGTCTGGTATCCAGAGAATATTATCTCACTAAGTGACTTCAGACAAGGCAAAGCTCAGCTTTCTTAGATATGGAAAATCAAGCTCTAAGGTTCACTGAAAAGGCACAGAAAACAGATGCCTCTTACAAGTATATGCATATATACAGTATTATATAAACTTAGCAGTTTGTGTCAAAATTAAGTAGGAATTTCATCTAAAGCCAGTCATTATAATTAACAGTTTAAAAAAATGAACCTACACACACATACATTTACAAGCTATTAGCTCTGTTTTCCCTGCACATTATGTTTTTTCAGTGAAATTAATTCCCCCACTTAACCTTCAGGTTTCCTTCTCCTGTTAAGAACTCTGAGTAGCCGGCATCAGTAGCTAGCAGTCCTACAAACTGCATCGTGGGCCGCTGCAGAACGAATGCTTGTACAGCTTTATCTGTCACATGTTTTCTTCCAGAAATGTCCAAAGACACGAGGTTAGGCAAGATATCTTTCTGTTCCAGTAAACGAAGAGCTATGTCCGATGTGAACTGTTTGTCATCTGAAATATCAAGGTGATTCAGGTATTTTAGTTCTCTTATAACATCCAGAATCTGGGTTGTGGTCATTTTCAAGCATTTCAGGTGGTGCATGGTCAAAGACTTGAGCCTGTCTTTGCAGGTGAGGAGCGCTGTTATGTCAGTGACAGAGGTGTTGGATATATCCAGACTTTCCAACCTGGGAAGCGAAGCAACATCTGCCAAGTCCTCGTTGTAGAAGAGCACGTTGGTGATGCTCAACGCGCGGAGCCCGGACAGCTGACTGAAACACCTCTCGTAGGGGTCTTCCAGAGAAAGAGTCAGTGAGTTCAGCACCAGGCACTGCAGATTCTGCTGGATCCACTTATTGCTGCCCAGTCCACTGATAATGTCTGTGATTGTTATATCTGCATTGACCCCCGTGGCATCCAGCTCCACCAGTTTGTGATGGCAGAAGGCTTTGCGGAAAGCCACGGCGGAGATTTTGGCTTTGCGGATGCAGGCGCGCTTCAGGCGCATCTGGGTGCCCCGGAAGATGCCCACGGTCCCATCGTTCAGCAGCCCTGTGGGAAAACAGCATCAGTGCTTGGCTCCAGTGTTACACACCACCACTTGGACATTAAAAACCCAAAGGGTACAAAGTGTTAGCAGAGAAAATTAATTACAAAGTAGTTTGCCTTGGTCATCACACCACCAATCCCAAAATCTTACGTTTGTGACTCCACTTTGAAGATTATGAGGTCATGTCTGGAAAATTCCAGGTTTAAGAATAGGACAGATAAATAAGAAGCAGTAAATGCACGTTACCTGTTTGGTTCAGAAAATGGAACACACAATAAATAAAATATGGGTATGATTCATAAACAATTAGAGTGCTGCCCTCATTTGCTGTATTTTTCTCACTGAACTGGTTAGAAGTGTGCTAAAAGCAGAATTTCAAAATTTTTGAGTGCAATTCTCCTCTGGCCACAGTTCCACTAACCTCAAGATTGCACCACCTATCAATGACTTGTTCTCATCTTGCTTTAACTATGTAATCTAGCATTTGACTGAATTCTTAAGTAGGATCAATACTAAATTAAGCTAATTAAGTCCTATATGAAGAAGGTAGGAGTGTTGCTCAGGAACAAGCTGAATGTGAGAAAGAAACCTAAAAAGTGATTCAAAGAATAGAAAGAAGAGGGCAAGGAAAGGGTGGGAAGGAGAAAAAGACAGCAATGAAATAAAGAAAAAGCAACAATCTTGTTTAGTATGTTTTTACTGTGTAGAAAGAATTCAAAAGTAGCTTTTTCTTGCGAGACACTGGCAATATCCTAACTGAAACAATACATTGAGTTCCCTGAATTATCAAAAATGCATTGAATATACAAATATGAAATCTTGGTGTCTTATCAACAGAAGGATTACGAAAAGCTGTGTGAAGGGTACAGCTGCACAGGCATCCACACAAAAGGAGTAGGAAGAACATGTCCTAGTTTTGCTCCTACAAGGTTATAAATGTCAACACTCCTAGCTTTTAATCTCCTATCTTCACATATACTTAACAAAGAAAATGAAACAAAAATGCAATCTATTTGAATAATAACACCATTGCCACTACAGTTTGACTTTAAGTCATGGGCTAGTAATTACCTCTGTGACAAAGGCAAATATAAAGATTTGCAGACCTTTCTAAGGAGCAAATGCTTCAGGCACTTCTGACCAAGTAGTCAGGGGACTACTTTCCTCTTTTTCAGGGAAAGCAAAAATATGGGATGGAACAACTGGTATGGAGCAGAAAAAGTAAAAGCAATAAATATAATTACAGTCTGGTTAAAGTATCACTAAATTACTTCTTAATTTTTGCTAATCTCATAATTTAAGGACCAAAGCTCTCTCTCTCCCTGGCCTACCTTAGCCACACTGAGTTTACCTGCCACACACTTTTTTCCATCCTGCATTCTTTGTGTTTGTGGTATTTTGGTGTCTGGAAATGTCTTCACCACTTCCAGCAGTGGTAGTAAGTTTCTGGTAATTCAGTTTCCTTGAATCTGATTTCTTGGGACTACTCTAAATAACTCCTTATGAGAAAGTAGTGTATATAAAAGACCCAAATAAAATATGCATCTATAGGATAGGGTGTTTGGTCTGTTTACAGTAATTTTTCTAGTGTCATGTCTCATTTTTTAACAAAAGTCTCCAGCATCTCAAGGAACGGGTCTCTTATCTCTACTCTAGCACAATTTATACCTTTACTTTTTCATGATAAGAAATTTTATTATACAAATTTTATCATGCTTAAAGCAAGCAACCAAGATGGCAGCCCTATCCTCAGAGAAATGCTGACAGAGAGAACCAGTAAGCCAGTACACAAAATGTAAGAATACCATAAGCTGTTTATACCACTCTAAAACTGAGTGCTTTGAAACAAATAATTCCATGTCAATAAAAGTATTAAGAGAGATGAGAAACTGTTTTAATGAATCACAAGGTTTTTTTCTAACTTAATCACAGGGGCACACAGTAAAAAAAATTAATTAAATGCTCTTCAAGAGGTATTGTTGCTAGAAGTAGTAGAATCTTTTTTTCTGAAATGATTGAAAGAAGATTGAAGAATGTTCAAATAAATGAACAGTAAAATCATAAACCAAGACTAAGAACTTTCTGTTTAGATCTATTTGCAATGCAAAGCTCAGCTGAAGCTGTGTAAAGCAAAAATAACAAAAATTCTCTATTAAGGGATTACAGAACACAGTTTTAACAGCTGCAGCAGCAGATTCTACTAGAAAATATAACAGAACTGCAATGTCACATTCCAGTGAAATAAGTACACCACTGAGCCACAAATGATTGTTTTTACCATGAAATGCCATTGTCTGCAACAGTCGATCAGCCACCTCTTGAGGGAACATTCCTGGCTCCTGCAAGCAAAATGTCCCATCTTGCCTTTCTGTGCAGAACTTCTCTAGGTTGGCAGTCAGGAAATTCAAACAGATATCAAGTAAAGAATATGGAGAAGCTTCCTCCTGCCATATGCAAAACACAAAGAAACAAAGGGGATTTAGTCAAGTCATTCTTTCTATGAACCTTCCATTACTCTATAATGTCTTTTTTGTTAGCCTGGCAAATATTACAAGAGGAGATGTCTCCCTCAGAGCCACACAAAGTCAGGTCACACAATGAACAACTGGCCAAACTGATGGGAGCCTCCTTCCCCAGTCACCCCCAGAACCACATCCAGTCACGTCTGCTGTGCTTTGAACCCTACTTGTGTTCCCAGAGGAAGAAAAGCAATGGCTGAAAAATAATTTTAATTTATGAAGTCTACTGGGAATTAATCAATTAAGACAGACTGAAAGAAGATTTAAAAATCAAATTATACTTTTGGATTTAAAACATTTCTTTTAATCTTTCATTTAAGTCAATGCATATTAGAAGTCTACTACCAACATACATAAGAAATGCAGATATTGTAGATAAATTACATGCATAGGAGCAATTTTTAACACTGAAAAGGGCAGCTAGAGCTTCACATCAAAAAATGAAATCCAAAAAGAACTGGCTTAATTCCAAATCTTGTGCAGCAATAAAATAACATCTATTACAGTGATCCTTTTCCTCTTTCCAGGCACTCTGCACGTGGAAATCATCTATAGCAGAAGTCTGGGTACAAAGGACAAGGCAGAATATAAACTTGATCTTTTGCCTCAGAGTTTGAGGTTGTACACTGGTACATGAAAACCTGAAAGGGTTTTTTTATTCCATGTCTAATAATAACCTACTGTCTTCAGGCACACAGATTAATCAACATAAAGAATGACTCTCAGCACTGTGAATCATCCCCAGCACCACACAAAAGAAGGCCGAGTGACTGGTACATACTCCCCCAGACAATATTGAAAATAACAGCATCAACTGTTGTCAGATCTCATCTGTAGGGAAAATAGTAGCTTCCCTTTTATACAGAAAATTCTGGATAAGTTCACCTTTCTTTTTCAGTTCATTTAACTTCAGTTGCTTCGCTTGCCTAATATGCTGATCACAGGAGTACTGAAATATGTAAAAGGTTATAGAGGAGAAATATAAATAAGGTTACAGAGATAAGTCTTCTAAAATAAGGTGCACATATTTGAGGACTGGGAGGTACCACATTAGGGCAAAGATGGAATGGAGTCTAATGAATCATGTATTAACAACAATTAGAGACTGCAGTTTAATAGCTTCTGAAGACTTAAGTACAGGCTTGGGAAGTAAAATCTCCAAATTATTCAAATGCAAGTTCTTCCTGCAGTTTTTGACATGCAACTTTTATTCCTTTAAGTCAGTTTTGCTAAGTGCTTAGATTTCATTATTTTTTACTTTATTATTACACTGTGTTGTTATAAAAACAGGAGTTACTTTGTGATGTAACTTGCTCCCATACCAGGAACCAGCAATTTTGGCTGCCTCCAATCTTAAGAGATAAGAAAATGAAGGATAGAATTTGGAATTGTGAATGTCTTATGTTTCTTTTTGTTTCTTTGTAGTGTGCAATGATGCCTGACTATTTTAAAATAGTACATTTTTTATGTGAGATGGGAAAATTTCCTTTTAAACTTGAAATCAATATATACACCCAGGACTTCTATGACAGCTGATGAGTCAAACAAAACTCAGAATCTTTACTCAAAGGTGTATGAAAATCATTCCCACTGAAGCCAAGACATCCACATCTCCATTAGATCTTGTGTTTCTAATTTGATGCTCAAAGATGACAAAACCAGAATACTGTCTCTCTTCATTCCTCCTGGAACTGTTCCTTCCTGTCTGCCAGAAAAGCTGAAATACTTTGATGTATCAGTGAACAAACTCCAATGAGAATTTTTAGCCCTGTAGATAGGCCACTGGCATATGACTCAGAAAACTATTTTTTCAACCAGTACCTCTGAGTGGCCAATCTGTCCTTTGGAAATGCAAGTTTAATTTTTACATAATCCCTCTGGAAGTTCACAGCAGGGCATCTCCATACAATCAAGGAACAAAAAGCACAAGCAGGGATCAATTACACTTGCAAACAACACAGTTCTGTTTTTATTAACTCCACTCATTCCCATTATAGGAGACATTTGTAATATTTCTTCAACTTGATGCCAAAAGGCTGAGCAAACACCCTTGACAAAGGCTCCTGAGGTAACCTGGGCAGACAGGCAAAATGTTTTTATCTGTATCTAATAAAGTCCTCTGACAAGCATCCTAAAAACAATTTCCTAGACTCCTGCTACTGAAATAGAACAACTCAAATGCAGTCTGGAAGCTTTTCATGGGAGCTGGAGGCATTCCGTTTCTCACTCCTCTATACTTCAAGACAATATTGCCCAGTTAAAGTTGTATTTAAGTTCTTACAAGGTCAGAATTTAAGTGGTTCATTTCTCTAGCTCTGCTTTTAAATGTCAGGCTGAAGACAAACCTGGCATTTGATTTCTGATCACTTTCTGTCTAATGAGACACTATAAATGTATGTCAACCATAGCAGAGCACTTTAGTTTTCTTGTTATTATTTAATAAACATCACTCAGCAGTTTTTAAGTAGAACTTCCATTAAGCTATTTTACTTTTTCAAAGTCATCTTAATTATCTGATATTTCAATTAACCTCACAGTTTCTTTCATTATATCAAATTAATTGAGTAGCCAGGAAACAAATATAAAAATTAATTCCCCAAACCACAGAATTATGAATTACATGATGCAAGCTGGGGTGCCTTCATTAACTAAAACATATATTATGAGAGTAATGTGACACATCTAAAACCTGGCTAGCTTATGGAATAGCATAAAAAGAATAACTGCATTTAGATGGGCTTTTAAAAGCTTATTTAAATTAATTATTTTTTAGAAAAACTTTTAAAGTGCTTAATATAATCAAAGCAAACCAAAAGTGTGCAGGGGGATGGGGTAAAGTGCCTGGCTACTGCCCTCTAACAGTAACCCAATACAGAGGTGATCTGAAATGCAAAACCAGCTTCAACTTGATGTTACCAGCTCAGCTTCAAGCTCATGCCAGTTGGAAAGGTTCTCCCAAAGAGCACTATCCTCCACACTTTCTTTTGAGAATTCCCTGAATCAGCTTTAAATACCACTAGAATATACTCAACACATATTTAGAAGTGCGGTTATAAAGCAAAAAGAACTTAAGGGGACACATTAAAGCACTGGGAATAAGCTAAAGAATCTTAAGGCAAACATTATAAACCCAGTCTATAATGGCTGAGTATGAGTATCAAAATAAAATCCTGCTTATTTGGGGAAGCATCACCAGGGAAGTACCTGCTTATATAACAATACCTAAAGAAAAATAACAAACAGGTATAACTGCTGTTTTCTGTCAGTCATTACAATCTAGCTTTGCAAAGGAAAAAAAAAATCCACTGCTGTGTGGGTTTTTCTCATCACAGAGGTTGTGATCCTACCAACTCCAGCCTGACAGATTCAGTTCCTACAGGCTCTGTCCCTGAGACTCATTAAAAATCAAATTTTTTTCCATCAGTAGTGTTTTGTTTTGGCTGGTTCTTGTTCCCCCTCAAGAAATCAGTATATAACACTGGCACACAAATACCAATTCCATCTCTAACAGAGCCATGCCTGTGATGTGCTCCCCAAGTTTTACACCCAATTGACATACACTCAGTACGACAAACCCCAAATATGCAAAGTCTCTGTAAGCCAGGCCCCACCTGCTTTTCCCTCTTTGAAGTCTCAAAGGACGAGATGGGTACAGGATTAAGGACTTTTCAACTTGTGGTGGTCGTTTTTCTCAAAACATTAACAGGAAAATAAGAGGTGATTTAGAGCCTCAGTTTTGGTGTTGGATGTACCATGTTTTCCAGCTGTTTTCCACCTCTCCACAGCCCCAAAACTTTACTTACTTTCTTAAAATGAATATTCTTAAAACAATTAAGAAACAGCAACTCAAGCAACAGCCATCAAAATTCTTCTGAGTGCTAGAGGAAAGGCAGTGAAAAATAAACACTTTCATGATTTATGCTACTAAGAAAGCTTTATGATTATCCTATTTAAATTAAGTTAAATGGAATTAAACAGAAGTAGGTGATTTATTAGCCAGACTCAATGAAGGATTATGCTCAAAACTCCAATTTAACGTTAACTATTCTGGCACAAGAAGTGGGAACATAGAGATTAAAGCTGCTACTGATACAAAGTCAGCAGCGATCACAAGAGATCTAAAATTAAATAGTGCCACATTAGAACTACATGGCAAGGCCACATATTTTAAGATTAATATCAAGAACTTCGGCAACAAGTTCATAAATTAGAAATTATAAAGAGTGGAACCAGAGTGGTGTGCTGAACCACAAAAAAACTAGGGTGAAGCAGCCAAAGAAGGTGCCAGGAGAAACACACACACAAAAAAGGGAAGGATTAAGTCACTTTCAAGACACTCAGGAGATCTCACAGAGCTATTTATGTTATGAGATACCCGCACCATTTCAGTTTAAAGGTAACAGCTACTAGAATACCCTGGGGATGAAAAGCACATTGGTAACAGGACATAAACCCAGCTTTTCTTAGCCTAGAAGATCAAAAGGTGAGAGATACAAACGCTCCCATAAATAAATACAGCACAATATATATAAACTATAGAAGCTATAAAAGAGAAGCACACTGCAAGCACAGCAACGAAGGTATGTAGAAATGCCATGAACTGGAAGTTTTGCCATAAATTTAGACATCAGTACATAGCTAAGCAATGAAATTCTACCCTAGTTCACTGATTAATGAGCAGGCACAAAATGTACCTACTTCAATAACAATGACACATAACTTTATTAGGGGATTGACTGAAATTAGGCTTTTAATGACAAGGGATGAGACTAGATTGCCCAGGAAGTTCCTGCTAGTCCTTGAAAAGCAAATCTGCAAACTCATGCCTGGAGCAGAGAAGCAATCCAAACAGCTCCCATATGTTCAGCTCCGGCCTGTCTGGAGCCGGGAAAGGCTGCTCCTTTGGCAGCTCCGTGCCGGGAGAGCTCAGCGAGGCCCACGCATCGAGCCTTGGCACGGCTTCCTCCAGACGGACCCCGGACAAAGCAATTCCCACTGGGAAGGTGCTGTGAGGGGCTGGTGGAGGCAGGAGCCGGAGGAGGCACAGGCGGCTGGGCTGCGCTGTGTCTTCACTCCGGCCGGCCGAGGGGCTCTGCCCCGCTCCGCCCCGGCGGCTGCGGCTGCTCGGCCCCGCACGGAGCCGTGAGGGGCCGCTCAGGGCGGCGGGTCTGGGCCGGCCGTCATCGCCCTCTCGGCGCCCTGGGGACACCGGGGCACACGGAGCCGGGATCGAGCCTCCCTCCCTGCCGTCCGCCGGGTCCCGGGCGCGCTTTTACATAACGGGCGGCAGCGCCGCGGTTACACAACGAACGGCGGGGCTGCCCCGGCCCGGCCGCGGTACCGGCGGGAGGGACGCGAGGGGGCTCTGCCTGAGCCCCTCAGCCAGGTTTGCGCCGCCGCCATGGCGGCCCCTTCCCCGGGGTCACCTCCGCTACCTGCGCCGGGTCCGGCACCCGGGGCTGCAGAACAGCTCCCTGCCTCCCTTCCCTTCCTGCCTCCCTCCTTCCCCCGTCCCTGCCCGCCACCGCCACCCCCTCACCATCGCGGCGCTGGGTGCCGCCGGCGAGCGCCCAGCCAGCCGGTCCCGTCCCTGGGCTCCTTCTCTTTTCGCTTTTTTTCTTTCCCTCCCTCCCTTCCCCCGTGTTTACCCCCCCGACCTGGAAGTGAATGTTGCCTCAGCCGGCCAGGATCCCGCCTCCCTTAAAGGGGCTGCGTCAGCATAGGTTGGTGCCGTGCTCGGGGAGCGGAGCCTCGACGCTCGCGTTTAAGGCTCGAAGTGTGGGGAGAAGGGGCCATTGCACAGCAAAGCGCATCGGCCTCTCTTGCTACGAGTGTGTGGGACCTTTTCTTCGGCATGGTTGCTCCGGTGGCGGAGCCGGGACCCGAGAGCTCTGAGGCGCCGGTGAGCGCCCGGCTGGAGCGGGTGAGCAGCAGCTCTGTGGCCCTGGGGACCTCCCACAGCCGTGAACTGGCGTCAGCTTCACGCTTCGTGCTCTAAGCCTCTGCTGTTTAAGTGTTTCCTGCACAAACTGGTTTATTCTGGTAATATGAATAATAACCTGCACCAGTACAATAGGTTCTGCCACCTGCTTTGGGGGGAGCTTTGCTGTAAGCATAAACCATTCCGTACAAAGTAATTTCAGGTTTCAGATAACAGTAATAATGAAGAAAACCTGTCTCCCAACCAATACGTACAATGTACTGTTGGTCAAGAGAATACAGTTATTTCTTGTTTCAGGATACAAAGTAGAGAGTGATACAAATACCCTATCCAAATAAAATGAACTAGAATATAGAGTTTTGTGTAAAAGAATTGCTGATTCTACATGCAGAAGCTTTGGATAACTGTTGTTTCCAAACCAGCAAGACACATAAATAAATATTAAGGAACAATTGCTAAAATTATTTGTGTTTCTGTCTTTACAAGACGGCAAATGGTTCTATAACTACTAAGAATCACAGTTTTACCAGGTTAAGGACTGCATAACAAAGGTCAGTTATAGTTCCAATTCTTTAGATTAGACTGCTGATGTAGAGAAAATAAATTACATGCTCGGGATCTGACAAGCATTGAATTAAGAATCTTCATGTTCTGAATTTAACCACTTAAAAACCTAATCTGCTTAGAAGAAACAACTTATATAATTATGGGCACAGATACTAGTTTAGATAAGGAAGCAGCTCATATTATTATTCTTAGTCCATTACGTGTTTCTTCCACTTGGTAATGTCTTTGCAAGCTTCCAGTCTGTTCTTCCAATGGCTTTTAAATTAACTGATTCACTCTGACCTATCACCAGATGTCTTGTTTTCCAAATTTATGATAGGAGCTGGGCCCAGGCAGTGAAAACTTTCAGTGACAGCCTGACCCCCTGCTCCCAGTGCCTGTTCTTAGCCTGCCTCCCTGTACTCAGGAATCCACTCCTGGGATGGAGCAGCCATATGGTTGAGTTGGCACAAGCTCAACATCGGCATCAGGAGCTGCAAAGACAAAATCCCAGCAAGAGCAGACTCTTCAGGGACTTAAACTAATAAACTCAAGGAATTTCTACTGGGCCTGTGCAAACTGGAATGTTTTCAAAACTGGATTTTCAGAGAAAAGAGTATTGCTGGTACAAAAGCAATTCATCTTCTCAAGGCCCCATCCAGGATGGAGATTCACACAAACATTCTCAGATTGCAGCCAGCACTGGCCAAGCAATGTGTATCTCTTCCTGCAGTCTCACACACATGGCAGTGGGTTTTGGTCAATATGTATTGAAAACAAGACTTTAGCTTCATTTGGAAAATGTCTTTTAACGTCAAACCAATTTTTTAACAGTCTAAAAAAGTTTTAAGGAAATACTTTAGAACGTGTAACTGGTGTTTCAGTTATGCACCTAGCAGGGTTTTCTGCCAGTCCAGCTGGTGATGGTTGGTCAAAATTAGCTCTAGCCCTTAATAAAGGATAAGGCTCCTTCCTGTGGGAGAGTGCACAGGATATAACTGAATTGTATTTATCCCAAAAACTCAACAAGCTGGTGTTATCCTACTTAAATAATTTGGGACAAAGCATTTGCAAATATTGCAAATATTCTTTGAAGTTTATTTTAACTCAAACTCAGATTGATTTTAAGCAATTCATCACACAGATTTCTAACGTGTTACTTTACTCACAAAAAACTCAGTTTGAGCTCAGAACTGTTGGAATTGGATAGTGTGCCATGTTTTCTGTGAGTATTCTATTATCACATTTGGGTTAAATTAATCCATAATGTTGCGGGTGCCCATCCCTGGAAGTGTTCAAGGCCAGGTTGGATGGGGCTTTGAGCAACCTGGGATAGTGGAAGGTGTCCCTGCCCATGGCAGGGGGATTCTCAGATCCAGGAGAACCAGGGTTCATTGTGTGTTCAGTGCTTACCCATTTCTGGGTGTTCCCAGTGCCCCAGCACTGCCTGCTCAGTGCAGGTTCCAGTACTTCAAAAAGCACCTGTGAGAGCTTTTGTGGTACCACAGAAAGGACTGGTGGCTGGGAGCAGTCTCTCACAGCAGCATCTCTGTTCTAAAACGGATTTGGAAATTATCGAGCTGTTAATCCACACAAAAGCGTGCAGGAGGCAGACCGAGGAATAGGGAAAGCAGCCCTGCTCCTAGACCACGCAGAGCGCAATTAAGGTACTGTCATATCTCAGCCTCTGGGTTGTGCTGAATCAGACCTCGGGAATACGCATCCGGTGGCGCAAAACTCTGAAAGTAAAATTCTAACAGTATGTTATCGCTTAAAACTGCTGAACCCTCAGAGTTCCCGATGACCCCGGAGCGCACAGGAGGAAGCGTTATGAGAGGAGCTGTAAAGAAAGGGCTGCGAAGAGAGGCTGGGGAACAGACGGGGGAGTGACCGGAGGAGCGGCCACGGGACGGGCAGGAGAAGGGGCGGTCGGAGCAGGCGGAGGCGGGGCCGGGTACGGAGCCGGGTACGGAGCCGAGTACGGGCGGTCGCAGCGGGCGGGGAAAGTGCGGCCCTGTGGGGCGAGGAAGGGGCGGGCGGAGGCGGGGGCGGGCACGGGCGGGCGGGGAAGGGGCGGCCCTATGGGGCGGGGAAGGGGCGGGCAGAGGCGGGGCCGGGTACGGGCGGTCGGGGAAGGGGCGGCCGGGGAAGGGGCGGCCGCGGGGGGCGGTGCCGAATCGAACGCTCGGCGCTCACCGGACGCGCCGCCGCGATCGCGCAGTGACCCGGCGCGGCCATGGCTGGCTTCATCAACTTCGCGGACGAGGAGGAGGTGCGGGCGTACCTGGAGAACCTGCACGTGGAGTACAGCTATCAGTGCTTCAAGGAGAAGGACCCGGACGGTAAGGCCCCGCCGCCGCTCTCGCCCGCCGCCGCGGGGCCGGCGGGAGGCTCAGCCGTGTCCCGTGTCCTGCAGGCTGCCAGCGCTTCGCCGATTACCTGGATGCCGTGAGGAAGGACTTCGTGGCGGCGGCGCGGGTGCTGCGCGACAACTGCGAGGTGCACGGGCACAGCGAGAGCTGCTACAAACTGGGGGCCTACCAGGCCCTCGGCAAAGGTGGGCAGGGGGGTTCTGGGGCTCGGGCCGCAGGCGACTCCACCGCCTCCCCGGGCAACCTGTTCCGATTCCTGGCCACCCTCACACCTGCCTGTCCTCCTGACCTTGAAGGAGCAACTACCTGTCCCGCCCCTTTCATGGTCACCTCATAAAAGGGAGGATGGAAAACCTAAAATTGCTTCCTTCTGAAAAATCAGCTTTATGTTAACTATGTATTTTTTTTTATAATTACAACTGTTTAACAGGTATGTACAGGCAGTGCTCAGTGTTGCTGCATATTCAGTTCACAACATTTCTTCTTGTCAGACAGAAGTAAGAAAGAAGGAAACTCACAGACTAGTAGTATGCATACCTCAGTAGTCCACAAGTCTGTTCAAAATGTATTTGTTGGCACAGTTATGGAAAGCACTTAAATTAGTCAGAGATCTTCCAAATGAAGGTACTAGTAAGGAAAAATGTTATTACTGTAGTTCAAAACCAGTAACAGTCTTGGTGTATACTGGCAAAATAATATTTGCCTAGTATAATATGTTAAATCCATGGATGGAAAGAGTGTTTTGTGGGTCTGGGTTATTTTTTGGATACCGGTGCTGTTGTGCTTACTGGTAAGTGGAGGACAGTTTTCTAAGTCAAAGACATTAGCAGAATGTTTGTCACTGAGACAACAGTAGTGTCTCTGGAGTCCCAAATGTTGACTGTAGTATCTAAAGTGATCGATGCCGTATTTCCAGTGGGAAGCATCCTGCGAAGCAGAAAGCTCCCAGCTGTTTTAACATGTCCTCACAGCAATGTCTTGACTGACAGGTGGACTCAGCCCAGATTTGAAAGCTGCCTACAAATCTTTCATCAAGTCATGTGAGAAAGGTGGGAAGAAGTCAGCAAATGCATGTCACAGCGCTGGGCTGCTGGCCCAGGACGGGAGAGCCAGCAGTGATCAGCCTGACCCTGTTGCTGCTAGAGACTATTACACAAAAGCCTGTGATAGCAATTTTGCTCCCAGCTGCTTCAACCTGAGTGTGATGTACCTGCAGGGAGCACCTGGGGTCCCCAAGGACATGAGCAGTGCCTTGAAGTACTCGCTGAAAGGCTGTGAGCTGGGGCACGTGTGGGCTTGTGCCAACGCCAGCCGCATGTACAAACTGGGAGATGGCGTTGAGAAGAATGATGCCAAGGCAGAGGATCTGAAAAACAGGGCAAAACAATTGCATAAAGAACAGGAAGAAGCTGCAAGTTCTCTAACATTTGGGGAGTAAAACTGGCAGTTGCAGATATTGACTGGTTTCTAAATGGCAAGTGAACTTGTTATTTAAATTGTGAGAGTACATTTTTCACTTAAATAAATATCCTGTATTTGGATATGCAAATAAAATTATATTTATATGGATACAACAAATTACTATCTGTGCATTTCTATGTTTTTGAACGCACAAGTTCTTGAGTGTGTTTTGCTTAGATCCTTCTCTTCCCAAGCCAAAAACTTGTGGTCTTTTGGGAGTTTTCCTGTGTGGTTTTGAGCACAAAGGATTTCTTTTGTGTCCAACACTTCAATATCCAGGTTTGTGCTCTGACCAGTTCTAACACACAAAAATCACAACTGCTGGTAATCCCAGCTTGGGCAGTCTGAACTGTTGCATCTCTCACAAGCATTTTCAGAACTTTGATAGCTGCACCCTTGTGTGAGCTGCTCTAAGTCACGGATATTCATCTGTAATTCCGTAGGTCTAGGCCAATGCCTAGCTCCCTTAATTCCTCCAGTTGCCAACTGGTTTGTGAGTGTGTATCTGCCTGTCATATGTGCCTGGGTGCTTCAGGCTGCTCTCCCAACACACCATTGCCCCTTATTTGATCACACACGAATAATTTTACCTTCCTGCTAGCTTCTGGAACATTATGTTCTATTTTCTCTAGTTCAGATTTAGGGAGCAAGATGGTAACTCATCAGATCCTGGACTCAAATCCATTACCTATATATATGCAAACTGTAGCTAAGCATACAGATTCTGAAACAGGTGTTTAAATAAGCAGGGCAGTGTTTGTAAATGTATTCGTGCACTGACAGGATCCTTTGTAATTTTGGTGTGTGTAAATGTATGTGACGTTTGTGGTGTGTATGTTTTGCTGTAAGTTTACTACTCAGAACCTGAATCCTCTGACTCTCTCTATCTAAATAAAGATACAAACTTCACTATTGAAATAAGTCAAGTGAGATTAAAAGCAACATTACTTTGACTGTGGCCACGAGTGAAAGCAGAGTTGTTGGAATCTCGCTGCATGCATGAATGAAAGCAGTTCTTCCAATTTAACAGAGTTCTTGGGAAGGATGTTTGCTGCTGGAACAGAAACCCAAGCTGCACAGCAGTGACACAGGCATCCTGTAACAACAGATGGCAGTGTGTGAAAACTGCACACTGGTGTGGCTCTGGTGCAGCCTGGAAAAAACCAAATAGCGGTGGCAAAATCAGAGTAATTTTTCTGTTGACAGTTATTATTTTTTGGCAGTTCAAAAAGGTGAAGCTCTTAGAAGAACACTCTTTGCCTGATTTTTTGCTAGGTACTGTTCTGGACATTTGTTTCACTTGGGAAAGGTAAGTAAATGCTATTTCTGTGGAGTGTTAACAGTAGTAATAAAACAGTTTGGAATCTGCATGTTCTGGAGTAGGCAATTACAGGTGGGTCAAGGCACTGGAGAATTGGGTGGTGTTTTAAGCCCTGTAATGCTCACTGCCACAGAGTGCCTTGTTCAGATCCTCAGCCCAAGCACTAGAGCAGTTTTCTTCCAGCATGACTAATGACTGTCAGTGATCCTGCCAGGAACCTCCAATCAACACAGCAAACAGGCACCAGAGAACATCCTCAGTAGAGTAATACTCACTGTGGATAATTAAAGCCATATATAAAGTGCATGTTGTGGGGAGGGTTTTTCATAGCACTCGAGAACTCACAGACTTGCAGAGCTTAGATACTATAAAGCAAACCATTTTCATAAAAGCTGTGAAGTGTGTAACATAAGTTTATGAAGTGTCATCCAATTTTGCACCACTGGTTGAAAAGGCAAACCCAAATTAAGCAAGGCTCTTGTCTTTCCAAGCTGTCTCTGAAGAGTTTGCTGCCTGCTCTGGGCGCACCTATATCTATTTTGCACAAATATTGATGACAGATGCATTTAGATAGCTAATACCCTCACCTATATGACTCTTTTCCCTCTGAAGTGACAAAGCATCCACAAAAAGGGCAGCCAGTCTCATTTCAGTGTATTACAAATTATATGTGTTTAACGCAGTCTGTAGCAGAGTATCCACTCTATGAATAGCAGTCTATTCTCAGCCTCAAGATTCTGTTCAGGAGACATAATCAAAATCTTTAGAGGTGAAAATTTTCCTGCAAATCTTGGCTTATAACCATCTTGCTCTGATATTATGGAGGTAATACCAAAAGACCAATATCTTCCTGCTCTTTTTTTTTAACTGATGTTAAATGAGGCTAAATTTTATGTTCTCCTGGAGGAAAACTTTCTTCAAAGCCTCTGAGGTCATAAAGAAAGAGTCATAGATATGTGATCATAGCAGAATAGTTGGAAATATGGAAGAACCTGTTGATCTCTCCAGGATCAGTGGGTTTTCTAAGAAATAAAGGAGTTTATCTCAGCTTCACAGCTCCTAAACCACTGTGTGCTTTCCCTTTCATTTGTTTGCAGTGATCTAAGCATACAACCATTAATAAAGCGGCAATATATTTCAGAAGGAGCCAACCCTAATTAATTAAATAGACATGTGAATTCATAGCTGTAAATGATGAAAGCATTCTCTGCAGGATGCTTCCTGCAGCTGTGAAAAGATCACCAGTGGAGGGCTGGTTTTGAACTGAGATTAAATACTGGCACCACATCATGTGTCATTAAGTATAATTTGCATTAATCCTGGACAAAAGATGCTGTTGGGTAAAGAAGCCACATGATTTTGTAGAAAATGAGAATCGTTCTAGTGCTTCTGTTTATGTGCTACATTGTAATAAAAGCAGTTTTGCAGCTTGCTGACCTTTTGTTCAGCCATTGGTAACAACTCCTCTCTGCAATGTATGTGTGAAGGGAGTTCTTGTGGCTGTTCATACCCACCCAGAGGAATGGTCTGGAAGATTTTGTGTCATCATCAACCAAGAAACAAAAATAGTAGTGTTCCTTGTTATAGGACAAACTTTTTGTTCAGTACAGAAAGAAATTTACTCTGTTGGCAATTTTTCACTTCATCGTGTGAGACAGAAGAACTCTCAAGTAGCTCTTCTTCTCCTTTGGTAGATGGAGAGGGAAGAATTCCTCCTTCCCTTATGCTTCCCAGCATCTCCTCCACTAAACCTCAGAGCAACACAGTTCTGCTCAGGGTTGGCTTTTTTGTGGGGGGTGAAGCAAGAAGAGAGAGAAAGGAGAAGGAGTCATGGCACAGCAAGAAACAGATCAGGAAATAAGCAATAAATCTGATTGTATGATTATTGCAGTAATCTGTGCTGGGGTAACACCCAGGGGTTCAATTCAGATCCTGACATTATGCCATTTGTGTGCACCCATAATGACACCCCTGATCCAGAGATCCAGACTCTAAGATTCAGGATTGTCCAAAGTCCCTAGCACATATTTCAGTACTAAACACTGGTACCCTGCTCTAATTTTCCAGACACTGTATCAACAATATGGCCCAGAATCCACGAAAAACAATTTTTCCCAAGAATCTTTAGACTATAAGCATCAAATCTGTGCCAAATTGTTTATGTCTGATTTCATTTGCCAGATCTGTATCTTCCCAGTTCTTTCATTTTTACTTAAAGCAAGCACAATGACCACTAATTACACTAATTTTAGACTATATCACATATTTCTTATTTGTTGTTATTGCCTTCTACCCTTAATATTAGTTACAAATTACCATTGTTATATTTGTTCCAAATGTATTTTATACTTCTTACAGACACAGTTTTTTGCAGACTTTATTGTAATACCATAATATGGTTCTGTAATTTTTTTTAAAAATTGTAATCTTTTTATCCTAATCAACTAATCAGACATTTGTGTGCTATGGAATTATAAAATTTAGGCCACTTTGGAGTGGTGATTTCAGATGGAGATTTTTGAACAGCATAATTGCAATGCATTCATGTGCTCGAATTCACGAGTGCGGTGGGAGTTCTCTGTAAGTTCTCATTCTGTCTATGCAAAACTGAAAAACAGTGCTTTAAATGTACCCTGGAGAGTTTTTCTTAGCAACTGATAAAAAAGAAGAAAGAAAGAAAATGAAAAAACCCCACATGTTTATACAGCAGTTGTCACCCACAGGATTCTAGTGCACTTCACTGAGTCCTTTCCAGCTCACAGAAAGCCATTCCATACAGAGCTGGGGCAATAAAGCCACCAAAGAAAAATGTTAATTGTTTGGCTGTGATGTAATTTCATATCTTGAAGATGAGGCTAACCTGAGTTTATGTTGGACATAACATGTCCTTATTCTGACAGTCCTCTTTTGACACATAGTAGCCTGCTGTGCACATTTCATTTTCACCAAAACCACTGAAAAGAAGTGGGCTGGTTTCCTTCCAGCTCTCCTGCCACTGGAATCACGCCATGTTCCTATAGAGCTTCCTGCCCAGAAAACTCTTGTTGCTTTGCAACAACCTTTTCTGCAAACTCCTGAGAAGGAAACCTGGATTATGTCTTTAGTTCAGGATAGGAGGACAATCCACTGAACAGCTACTGACTCATTGCAGGACACATGATGTCAGGAGGGGCCCAAACTGATTATTCTCCAAATGATATTTAGCAGGGCAAGGACTTATCAATTCTTTACAAGCCAAGAAACACTAAGATGGGAAACTGGCCTTTGAATGCTATTCTGATAATATTTATGGACTATTATTGCAGACACTTGTGACAGCCACGTCAGCACAAGTGTTATCAATAACGGCTGAAGAGAAAATAAGAAGCTGTGACATTGTCAACACTGCAATCAGCCCTTCAGAGAAGTTCTTTTCTGTGTCTTTTTAAGTGAAATGTTTTCTCCACAGCATTGTTTTACTTATTTGTTCTGCAGCTGACACAAAGGCAATACAAAATATTTTACTTGTCAGGGAGGCTGAGATAGAGTGACAACAGCTGTCACAGGGACCCAAACCTGCCTCAGACTGGCAGCTCACATGCTGTGGTATTCATGAACAGACAGTGGCCCTCAGAGAGATTATGTATCATTTAAGGTTAAAAACTTTAGATATTTTTGAAATCCTGAGCTTATTCTAAATTCTTTTCTGCTGGGTTTTGTGAGTTTTATATGTTCCTCAGAACTCAGGGGTTGATATCAGAAGATGCCAAGGACTCGCATGGTTACAAAAGCCACAGAATATGTGAACAAATTCAATACAAGTGAAGGTTTCTGCAGGAGCAGCACAGGTTTTGTTACAGCAAACAGTGAAAACTTCTCACACCCTTTAACTCTTAACCAAAACATCTCTGCAGTGTACCTGGCTTGATAATTTCTGTTTTCTGTGTACTGCAGCCCAAGTGTGATGTTTGCTGACTGTTCTGTTTATTGCTCCCACAGCAGGGTACGGACATTTCCAGATCACACTATCACAGTGTAGTGACAATGCTGATCCACTGATGGTTTAAACTGCAACGGAAATCAACAGCTAGTTAATATAGTTCTATAAATGACAGGAGATAGGTGATCTCTAGTGACTGGTTCTAATTCTCTATGACCTTTCTTTCCTAATCTAATGCCATCCTGATATGTGTGTCAAACTAAAGCCTATGGTCAGAGAATATTTTCTTAGGCAGTACCTGTACCCTTTAGGTAAGAATTTAAAGCTTTCAGCCCTTTCAAATAAAGGATGATTTTGCTTTAGATATTGTACAGTTACAAGTTGCAACCTAAGGCCATATTTATACACCAGGGCCCTGGAAATATATATATATATTTTCCAGGGCTCTGGTATATATATATGTATATGTATATATATATATACACATATATACATACATATATGTGTGTGTGTGTATATATATATATATATACACACATACTATTTTAGCCATTATAATCTTTAGGGAACAATTTCAAGAAAGGGTTTTGTTCTATGATTTGAATAAATAAGTAACCTCCACTTGATTTCAGTGACTATTTTCCCCCTGCATTTTTCAGTACTGACCCAGAACAACTGCTGTCATCCCACAGGCAGATACATTACAACAATCAATGAGAGCTTTGAGCCAAATTGTGGAAAAGTTTTATACCTTTGAAGCTCCAGTAGAAATTTTGCCCTCCAGAGAGCCAAAGGCAAAGTCATTTGGCAGGGTGCAATTCCAGCATCATGCACACAACCTAGGAAAATGGCATCCAGAGGCAAGGCAGGACCTGGTGCTCAGGAGCCTGCTGCTCACACTGCTGAGGGGCTGCAAGTCCAGGCTGCTCACACCTTGCTGGGTGTTCTCAAAATGCATTAATGTTGCTGGGGACAAACAGAGGGTGACAGAAAGAAAGGTAACATCTTTTGATGTGTAAAGTATGAAAGAATAAAGCTTTTTGATTCAGTTCCTGTTCACTTGGCTGAACCTGAGATATTGTGAGGCTTGGAAGCAGATGTACCCTTGAAAACTAATTACACTGAAGCTTAATGCTTGAAAATTTTCTTTCAGGAAGGTCCTTGTGCAACTGGGGATTTGGGGCTATTTCTCTGTTTTTGTCCTGCCACTGCAAATGGATGAGATGGATGTGTGGAGGGGAATTGATTGAGTACTGTCTGTGCTTGGAGGCTTGAACTAATAAGTGACAAACATAAATGCTGTTTCTTGTTAGAACCTGCTATGTGCAATCCTGCTCAGCCTATGAATACAGCTAAAACCAAAGGGACTCTGCACAATTCCTGCAGCACATCAAGCACCAGCTGCCCCCACCTGGGACCTATGTGATTGCTTTAGGGGGCTTGCTGGAGTGTAACTCAGCTTGGCCCAGTCACTCCAAGAGGACAGCTCATAGCAGAGCTGGTGAAGATAAACAGCATCTTTTAAAATAGTAGAGTCTGAAAAGAAGGACAGCTTCACAACAGAAATGATCAGGAATAAATTGCATTGGAGAGGAACTATTTCTAGCCAGAACCTACTTGTCCTTATACAAAATGAGAGCACGTGATTAATTAATTCAAAGCGAATTCTATTTTTTCTCATTGCTCAGGCAGTAAACCAAAAGGACAAGTAATTTAATTTGGCCACTGAAGCATCTTTTGATGCGAGGAAAGGGGCATATCAAACTGCTTTTTCCTGATGTCTCCAGAGTGCATCAAGAGCTACAGTTATATTGTGTGCAACAGGGAGCCTGGGAGGACTCCTTAGAGATGCTGGACTACCTTATTAGGCTCTGGAGATAAACAGATGATCCTTTTTTCCAGCTATGCCTGTTCCTAAAGGAAATAATCTCAATCCTAATTCAATAAAGGAGCCAGATCCAGATCACGGCGTATTCAGATCACGTATTTTCTGGAATAGAATCACAAATCAGATCAAATTAGTCCTGCAAGGTATCTGCAAGGTGTCTGGACAACCTGAAACAGAAATCTTCCAAATCCAAGATCTCCCCTGTTAATTAACCCTGCAATCCCTATGGAGTGAAACTCCAGGCAAGAATATGACTCTATGGCACAGAGTGGGTGTTAATGGGCATTTATTAAATAAGGTCCAGGCTTAAACCCCCTGCAGGGCAGAAGAGGTGAGGGATGGAACAAAAATATAGCCTTTCCTCACTGGCTTCTTCACTTCCCATCTGTAGCCAGGGTTGAGCCAGTGGCTAGGTGCACACACACACACACACAGACACAACTGAATTTTGGAGACTGAGGGAGTTTTTGAGCTCAGACCCAGCTGTGCATTTACTTGATGGCATTGCAATAGCTGTTTGAAGATTTTTGACAACCCATTAAAGGCTGAAGAGTACCCCAGCACTTTGGATTGCAGGCAGTCTGAGTGCTCTGAATGGATAAAAGACTAGAATTAGACACCTCTATTAAAAAAAAAAAAAGAAACTACTCTAACCCCACAACAAAATCCAAATGTTCTCAGGATCGAACAAGCCTTTTGTGCTCTGTCCTCTCTACATGCTGCTCAGCTGTGCTTTTCTTATTTTCCTGGGGGAGGACTGTTCCCTTGGCTACCAGTGCTGGCCCCTAATAGTTGGCATTTGGGCACAGGATGAAAACATTGCTCTGTTTTTCTTTCATTCCTGCAGGAGCAGTGGGAACACAACTGGACAGGTTTTTGGTAGCAACGGCTCCAGATGATAGCACTGATGACACAGCCAGGTGTCACAAGCCAGGTGATTGTGCCCTCCCTCCCTCCCTCCCTCCCAGGCACAGGTGATCTCTGTATTCCTGCTGGCCACTGCCCTGCCAGAGAAGCACTAACAGGAGGTGAGGTTTGGGGCTTGTTTCTCTGCCCTCCTGCACAGCAGGCAGCACAGAGCACCTTCAGCTGCTCCGTTTCCTTTCAGCCACAGGCAGCAGCAGTGCCTCATGTGCACAGGCAGCCTCATGCCAACAGGAGGGCAGGTCGCGGCAGACACAGCTAATGCCTGGCAGCTGTAATCAGCATCTTTAATCTTGCTGGCTTTCTATTTTAAGAACATTGTTGCTTCTGCATTAGAGGGATTAGAATAGTCTTGTCTCCTCTTGAGATCTCAAGGTCCTGCCTTCATTTGCCATTATGTGCTCTGTGAAACTGTTTCATTAAAGCTTCCACACAGCGACCTTTGCACAACAACCTGCTCTCTGTAGTCCCTCCGTGGTCTGAGGCTGTTCTCATTTAAATTATGTTTCTCTGGAGGGAATCAAATACATCTTTTTCTCTACTTAAATGCCTGGAGCAAACTAATGTTCTTCTGCAGTCATGAAATGTAACAAAGGGACCATGATTGCAAGGGTAGGTGAGGCTTGCAGTTTCTGTGGAAACTGGAGACCAATGTGATGAAAAGGGTAGAAGAGGGAAGCAAGAACATAGGTCCACCAGATGAATAAGAACGATTGTACCTCAGACAGAAGTTGAGGAAATGAGGCAATAAATATGAGTGGATGAAGAGTTAAGAGTCTGAATAAGCAGCCTGACATGGTTTTCCAGTTCTAATCCAGTAATTGTGCCTCTGAAGGTTTGCTTGATGAGATGCAATATAGAATTTCTTTACTAGGTAGCTGGGAACCTGGTAAGGACTTGAGGTGACTTATAACACAAAAGTAATAAGGACACCACTAATTTGGGCTTGTAAGAAAAAAGAGAAGTCACAAATACAGAAAGGCTCTACTGCTTTTATTATTTTTCTGCCATATTTTCTGTGGTGGCCATACCAGATACAGATATAACCAAGCCTGAGAATTCAGGAACATGCCTGGTGCACAGGTAGATCAATCCCATCTTTGTAAGCAGGACTGCTGGCTTTGCCCACCAGAAAGGCTCAGAAGACAGAGAAGGCAACTTGTGGAGAAGGAACATGGGAAGCATTGGTGCAGGAGCTGCACTCAGGGTTTAGCTGTTGTACAGGAATTTGCAGTGTTCCTGCCTAGCTCAGGAACAGAGGGGAGGTGATTAGCAGGTTGGTTTGCTGAGCCTGTGTGACCTGAATTCAAATTGAGCTATAAGAGGCCTTGCAGTTCTACACTCTGTCTTAAGCCAGAATTTATCTGTATTTATTATACCTCAGAGCTGTCTGCTTAACTTCTACCAGAGTCTTCAGTCACTGCATGCAATTTTTTCCTGTGTTTACTAAACTTTCCAGCAGAGAACTCATTATTTCCTCAACCACCAGAAATACAGTGTTGTAAAAGAATAATATGGAAGGAAGCAAGAACAACCCAGCAGCACAGAAGCAGGAGCCCCAGCAGTCTATGGCCTCCTTAGGCCCTCAAGTACTTATTTAGTTCAAGTTGACTGCAGTAGGGTATTTACAACCAGGAGAAGAACAAGAGCCCTTCCAGCACTCTGGGAGTGAAGATTTGATTCTTCAGCCTCAGAAAAGATAACTAGCAGGGGGTCGGTGTAAAAATGCAGCTCATTGCAATGAGGTAGAGAGGCAGAAAAAAATGAGAGTAGCTTGTGGTACTAGGGATGAGGATAATTTCAGATTTATCTTTCAACTGTGTCAAAGTGTAACTGCTCTTCAGGTTTTATTGTTAGTGCTGTCATTGCAATAATACGCTAGAAATGAAATGCTTTATTTACCGATAAGAAAAGAGATTTACCCACCAGGTGATATGCTGCTATTTTCACACCAAGATTGTATCAGAAGTTCCAGCCAGCTGAATAGTATCTGGAATTAGAGGAAAGCAAATAGTGGAAACCTGCTGCTCCCAGCTTCTGTCCAAGTAGAGATGCTATAATGTGCACAAAATCCTGATTTTATTTAAAATACTTTTACAGAAAAATGAAAGCTCTCCAATGGCTGTGGTCCAATTCCCCAGAAAAGAGGATCCAAGGCAGCCTTTCCATTGCTGGCACAGACAGCCCTGCTCTGTCACCTCCCTGAGAAGCAAAGCTAAAACCAAACTTGTTGATCTGAATAAGCAGCCTGACATGATTTTCCAGTCCTAATCTGGTAATTGTGCCTCTGAAGGTTTGCTTGATGAGATGCAATATAGAAAGATACATAGTCCTTTGCAAAGGTTGGTCCACAGGTCATTATTTCAGCCAAAAATTTCCATTTCAAAGGAAATCAGAGGAAAGCCAGCGAAGACCATGTGAAAACAGAACTCACCCACCCAGCCAGCCCAGTAAAAAGGCTCCTGGTGTGACCCAATGAGTCAGCTCATTTTCTTGCAAGCAACTCATTTAGCAGAAGGCCTCAAACCACTTTCACTGAACGATTCTCTTAGATTTCCATGGAACAAAACACCACATCCCATTTGCACAGTCTGCCATTTCCTTTTTGCATTAAAACTCTGAGCTGCCCTTATCAGGTCAGGGCTGCCTTATCACCTTCCCCAGAAAGGCTTCAGTCCTATATAAAACAGAATTAATATTCACTGCATCCCTCAAGTCTTGGAGCTTACAATTTAACATTCCAAGTGCTGGCTTGGTAGCTCCAGCAAGCTTCTGGAGCAATCCTAGGAAGTATTGCCAGGACCTCTGTAGCTCCTAAACCCCTTGGCACAGGTCTCCCAAGTACAGCAGTGCTTTTAGGGAGCAGCTCTGGCCATGGGCTGATCCCTGTTGATGGAGAGACCAACAGCTCCAGTGGGAACACCAGGGGTAACAGACCACTGCTCCCATTTAGCTCAAGATCATGATTTATTGGCACCAGCTACAAATGCAGCCTAATGAAAAGAAAAGCTGCAGAAACACGTTTTATCATTGACTCAAAAGAGAAATCAATATGTTCATATATATTACAGGGAGCAATCTCCATTAAAAAGCAAAGGGATGAGACAACAATGTTCTTCATACTTGCTAGGATCCTACAGTTTTTTAACATTTAAGCCCCTCTGTCAAAAACTGGTGGGTTCATACAAGAGATCAGCCCAATCCACCTGCTTTTACTGACTCCTGTAAACTTACAGCCAACTACCAGGCCCTGCTGGGAAGGCACTTTTCCCAAAGTATGTGGAGGTCTGCAAAGAAGAGAAAGATTTTTGCCTGTGAATGGTTCAGAGTAACCTGAAGAGGCAGTGAGGTTCAGTTTGCCCACACTGATGTAGTACACTTTGCATTTGCTCACTTAAGAAAACAAAATTGCATTGAGGGGGTTTGTGTTTCCTTGATTGCCAGGAGATTGAATGGGGGCTGTTTGGGACAAATGAACAATTTTAAGTGCAGTGCTTTGTGCAGGTGTCTTTGTTAAAATAAAATAATAATTAAAAAGAAATCAAAAGAAACAGCCTGAGTCACTAGCGGCCTGTCTGTTTTGTAATCACTTGTGGTCTAATTTACTGAAATTTATTTCTGAAATGAAAATTTATTGGGATGCCGCTTAAAGTAATTTCATTGCTTTCCTTCAGGAAGAAAAAAGTAGAAAGAATTAAGCTGGTCAGAGCAAAAATTCTATCAAAGCAGGCAGCAGACGTGGCAGGAGTCACAGACTACCCTGGCTCTACTAGGCCAGTGAGTGCACATTTCCATAGCTGCAGTCTGCCCCAAACAGCTGCTCATCATAGAGTGGCAAAATCCACTAAAAGAAATTAACTGCAACATTTGCTGCAACAGCTACATGAGACACTGGTACATTTTGTTATTGAAAACAAGGAACTTTCCAAGTGGCTCTGGTCACAGATTGCATTATGCACGTTAAATGTCTGTGGCAGCAGGAGTACCAGACAGTAGGTGGAGTGAGGAACATGAAGTGAGAAAAGGCAGCAAAATTACCTAATACAGGCAGCAAAATCACCAGCAGAGACTCACTGCCAAGTTCACGAGCTGGAAGCCACAACTCTACAAAGGTGTCAGCACAACCACTGTTTCTCACAGTACACGAACTATAAAGCACCTCTGGCAGTCCAGAAAAGTAGAAATGTGTTAACTAAGGAACACAAGGAAGACTTGAAGAAGTCATCTCTAACTATGATGTCAAAGTACTACTTTTACATTTGCTGGTATCTCAGAGAAAACACTCTGGGAAGGAAAATCTTCTGTAATCAGGAGGTTACTGCAATTAACCTGGAGTACAAGCATGGACAAGATCTTCAAAGTAGAGGGCAGGGCCCTCTTCAGGGCCACCACTTTCAGCTTTGGAAATTCTAAGTTATCTTATAGCTTGTGGTACTTTGGAAGAAAATCCTGAAAAACTTGTTAAAACCAGGCATAACTAACAAAAAAGTATGTGCTTTGTTTTCTTTAGTGTGTCTTTAGCTCTGGCTCTGATAAACCACTGAAATGTTTAAGCCTGTGCTTTGATAAAACATGCCAGGCTCACCCCTACACGGGTGGCCTGACAAAGCATCTGGAGAGCTGCAAGCTGGGTGCTGCCTTGTTGTGCAAAGCCAGAACTCACCAAGTTTCTCTTGCCTCCTGTCCTGGTCATTCTGTGCTGCAGGTTTGGCCCCAAGTGCTATTCACAAGCTAAGCCACAAAATGCTGCAGCGCCACCCTTCACACAATGAGGAGACAAACGGATGTGGGGACATTCACACCTCAACTTGCAGAGGAGTCATCCCAAAGGATAGAAACACATTTTTTATTATATACTCTGTACATAAAAACATTGCATCTAATTGAACATCTTCTATCTAACATAAATGTTTGGTCCCTTTCAGCAAATTCAATGGAAGTCAGAGTAAACCCATCTGTTTCCATCTCTGGGACTAATATTGCTTCCTCCATTTCATTAATGTGCATTTATTCTGCTCTCCCTTGCACGGGAAATGCAGCAACCCTGAACTTTGATTAGGAGCAATCAGAAAACATCCACACCTGCATGTAGGCAGTGGGAGGCTTTTCAATTGGAAATGGATTTTGAGAACATAATGTCTCTGTTTTGAAAGGGCAAATGCATCTTTCAAGGAATACAAGCAATAAAAACGATTCAAGTATTGTGTTTTTTCAAGGATAGTAATACTATCATAGAATCAAGTGCCTTAATTGCTGAAGTGATTAATTTCTGCTCTTTGGTACGAAATATATTCAATGTTACTAAAGAAGTCCTGGAGAGTTTTTCATAAGCTGGATGATAGCACAGACAGTGCTTATCATCTGTCCAAAACAAGATGTCCTTTCTCTTGCCCATTTTAGGTTCAAGAGACAGATGCAAGAGCTGTGGTGGGGGGACCTGCAGTGCCACTAAAGCAGCCCAAACAGCACTGCAGCAGGGCAGGGCACGGAGGAGCAGGGTGATTTCTGCTGGAGAAAGCAGGCTGGCAGGGAAGCAGTGCCTAACTGTGATAAGTGGCTTTTATTCATTCTGTTTCCAAGTCTCTACTATCTTTTATGCCTGTTGAAATAAAGGTTTTGGAAGCAAAGTCCTCCCTGATGGTGTAACTTTCTCATCTTTTGGTTAAATTCTAAGGATGTCTCTGCTCCTCGTTTGTCAGGTTCCCAGGAAAGAGGGAGGAAGGCAAGATTTACTATTCCCATAACACCTAAATATAAACTGTAATCAGATTTATAGACAACATCTACAGACCTCTTTCATAAGCTATAAAAAGCTTTGCAAAGTACATCTATGCACTTCTGTTTCCTTTTCATAGTCTTTCACCTTTGCTTCTATTTCCCTAAATAGAAAGATAATAGTATTAATCTATTCCTTGGGGCTTTTGTGAAGATTCACAATTAATATTTATGCAGTAAAATGAAATAAATGCTGTATAAGTGCTGAGCATCATTATTGTTCTCTTTCTCTCTTCATTAGCACATCATGTACATGCCAAGTAGAACAGATAAACACAGAAATTAGCTGCCCTCAAAGTCAGGCAAGTGAGAAAGGTAACATGAGTGCTGGAGAACCATTAATTAAAAATGTTTGCTGTGGGTGACATCTGTGGCAAACAAAACAACCCTCTGAGATTTAAAGAATTAAATATGTTTCTTTACTCATTTGAGCTGGTTCTGTCTGCAGCAAAGAAGTTCTGGGAATATTTTCAAATTAAATATGCTGCATGTACTCCCACAGCAGCTGCATCTTAAGCAGGAATCCAACTGAAGCAGAAAGCAGGTTTTGCATTGTAAAACCTGGAAACCTCAGTGATTCTTTCCAGATGTCATTTATTTCCTTTACTTATTACTATATGTGTGTTTTCCAAAGCACCACTCACATGGACCTGGCTTCACCTTTGCAACCACTAGAGTAGCCAATCCCCATTTCCACAGGTTTTTGATGCAGGAATTTGGATTAGTCCCAACATGATCAGGACTTCTCATTTGTCCATCTCAGGACTTCTCATGGCCATCTCAGGCCATGCTGGCCTGCAGAGCTGAGGTAGCCACGCCCTTCAGAGCAGTAAGGTTCTGCAGAAATATTTTCTTTCTAGAAAAATCTGGTTATCTGATGGAATCTAATTAACCCTGACACAGACAGCTATTTAAAAAGTAGTGAACAATTTCATGTTCTCAGCATTTGTACTTCAGGAATATCCTAAAGGAAAACTAGGAAGATTCATTGTGAATGCTGTCCCTGTCCACTAATTTGCTTGATCTTTTCCTTTCAAGAGGAATAATTTCCAATGGGAAGCAATGGAAACTGCAAATGGTGTGTAATATGCAGCTGTAAATTAAAATGCCCATTTGCCATGGATAAGAGCTAGTAAAAGAAACTCAGCGAAGCAGGACAGCTTTGCTCTCATCAAAATCAGAGCAGAATCTGCCTGTCAGAAAACAAAATACTCTTTGTTCAAGCAGATCATTATGCTGCTTTTTACACACTTTGCATTTCCTAACCACTCCTTAAAGCTCTGCTCTGTGACAATCCATAGCAATCCTTAACTAGAACTGCAGACTGCAAGGGGTCTCCACCAATTAACACCATTGCTACCAAATAGCAATGAAGGAGAAAAACCCTTTTAAAAATGAGAGACTAATTGTAGCAGCAATTGTTAAGTGCAGTTGCCTTGCAGGACTCTCAGAGGAATCCAGAATGGAAAGCCTTGTGTTATAGCCCTTACCTGATGCTGGGAGAGACACTGCCTTTAACACGTATTTGCTGTGTTGTACCTATTTTGCTTGTGCAGCAGGGTTTGGGTTGGGAGGAATGCATTGGGTGGGGAGTTATGGCTGATGTAAACTTAAAACTAGCTTAGCTCATATTTAATTTTTTCTTAAATTGTGAACATTCCACCTTATAGGAGCACAGAAGGTGAGTGGAGCTAGAAGCCCCTGGGCTCTGATGAGAGGGAGGGAGGACATGCTGCTTAAGTGCCATGGCTGGTGCAAGCCTAATGCCAAAAGAAGGTGGCAAAACAATCTGACCTGGAAGAGACTGGGAGCAGGAATGTGTAATGAAGTTACTGCATGGACAGGATTAAATGACTAAAAGTCATAAAAGTCACAGAAATCATGCTAAAGAAACTGGAATTGTGAACTTGGCTCCTAAGCTTCCTAATATGTCCTTACCTATCCCAGTATCACTGATGCTCATTTGCATAAAAGGATGCTTTATTTTATAACAGAAAATTATTTGTCAGCTGGCCTCTGCATCTGCTCCCTGGTAATTTAGATTAATGGCATTCATGGCTTTTCTTTAAAGAAATTGTTGCAGCTTTCCGATGGTGCCAAAAGAAGGATGACTATTGTTCTTCATGCTATAATTTTTAAAAGTGTAAGTTGTTTTTTGATTTCCTTAAACTGAGAATATGAGCAGCAAAAGAGAATTAAATTTGCATTGCATAAAATAAAGATGAAAGCACTTTGATGGTGTCTTAATATACACTTAGGAAGCATTTTTAAAATACCCATATTCCCAAAATGTACATATACACATTGAGGATCAGTTGCTTGTTCAAAGGATAATTTATTATAATTTATACTGTTTGGCTACTGAAACAATCTGTTTTCTTCTTCCTGTAAGATTCTATATTTTCTGAAAGGATCAGAGTAAGATGTTTGTTCCAGTGGATGTAGTCATCCACTATCACAAGCTTTCTTGTGCCTCTGGATAAGAATTTTATGCCCAACATTAAAGATGGTCCCATTTTTAGCATAACTTGCAACAGCTCTTTGGAGGGTGCTGGGCCAGCTCCATAAAAGGACTGCATGTGGTCTGTGCATAATCTGGCAGATCTATTAACATCCTATTAACTAGAGCTGCTTTTGTAAATTCAGGAATAAAGAAGCCTAGTCTCTGTCTCACTGAAATACCAGATACAGTAGCTTACCCATTATTTGTGCTTCAAGTTCTTTATTTCATCCTGGTGATGAAGACTACAATGTTCACCAAAACTCCAAGCAAACATGGAGAATTTAGGTACCAAGTGGTCTGGTGTATTGAGGGAGGCAACAGGAGAGCAGCTGCCTATGGTGAGTGTGCCTAAGGCAGTGGCAGTGCCCAGGCTCTACACTTGGATGCCTTCTCTTGTAATCCTCTGGCACATCAGAATGGGTCATTCAGCTTTTTAATCAGAGGTAAAATAGAGAGACAATCCAATTTGTTAATTGTCTGGGAAGAAGAAGAAAACAACATTGCTACAATTTTGTTGAACAATTTTGTTTTCATGATCTCCATATCCGTATTGCTGATTAATTCACATTTCCAGCTGCCCTTCACATTTGCCATGAATTTACTTCTCTCTAATAATTTCGTATCTTTTAAAATTTGATTTGACTGGAGCAATTTTTTTCTCAGCTAATTCTGATTGTTTCTAATTTGGAAGGCAACATTAATATCCCTCAACACTCTTCAGTTTTCATTTGGCCACTGGAGAATTCTTTAGTGGCTGACTGTCAGGTTTTAATGAAATGGTTTTTCTGGGAAAAACTGTTTTAGTTTTGTCCTTTGCCCTTCTGAGCCACATAAATAAAGATGGAAAACTGAACTGCTATTTGAAAACTGGGCATTGGAAGACAAGATGTGTACAGTGGCAGTTCACATGCTTTTCTCATTGCCTAAAAATCACCTGGTGTTCAAACTTGCAGCATGGCACTATCCCAAACACTAAACCATTGGGATTATATTCTAGAATTGTGCTGAGGGAGTTATGATATGGTTTCCTTGATAACAGGTATACATAATTAGATTATATTTCATTTAAAGAAAGTACCTAGCAAGAAAAATTCTGACTCCAACCACATTAATTCATACTAAGCAAGATTTTTAATTACATCCAGGTATCTGGAGATGCAGCAAGGTGCTTAGCTCCCATGGTCTGATGGAGAAGTAGTCTATAGTCAGTTTTATAAACCTCACTTCAGCTTCCTTAAGACCAGTCCACCTTTCTTTTCTCTTCTCCTGCTGTCTCCTGAGCTCTCCCAGCCTGTGTTTCAGGCTGGCTGTGAGCCATACAGCACAGTCCTGAAGCTGAGCAAATGCAGATACCAGGCCAGACTCAGGGCTTTGCTAACCTATTGTTTGGAGATGGTATTTTCCTAGCAAGCAGACTGAGATCATGTCTGCTCATAAAAACACGTGTAGGCACACCACTGGATTCAAGGTAATGTCAATTATTCCTCAAAATTGCTGGCACACAGAGTGAAGCAGAGATTAAAAGCAAATATGGTCTTAATGCAGTGTTATCAGTTGTGCTGCTCAGGGCTTGGCAAATGTTCCCATGCAGAAAACCCCCAGGGATTCTACTTATTCTGCCTATCAAGCCCAGGACCATAAATCATTACACTAGAAAAAAGGAGCACTGGAAAATATCACCATTATTTAACATTGTAGAGCTCTTTCTCCAGAGAAAAAAGAGTTGCTACAGGGATGAAATACAACTTATGGATTTGGGATGTACTTTTGCCACGGCAAACCAAACCTGGGGGACCATGTGTATATGGAAAATTTTAGTGAGCCAACTTATTGCCAGCTTCCTTTCATTTTCCTTAGCCTGCTGTGCTGACTCCAGGCCCCAGCTATGGATTGTACTGCTCTGGAGTCTGGAGAACACTTCTAAATGTGGCAGACAGGTGGGAAACAGGGCATCAATTCTTATTGATCCTCCACCTTCATCGTGGCTAGACAAAATCCTCTGCTAATATGCCCCTGGGTATTTTCCAGGGCTGGCCTTGCACTGCAGAGCACAGAGCAGAAAATGCCATCTTTCCAAGTAAAAATAAGGACTAAATGTTTCTCAGTTTACTTATGTGAGCAGCACAGCACCTTGGTGATTAGCAGTTTGGGGGGTTCTCATTCTGAAGGGTTTAATGGACATTAGTGATGTTGAGGAATTCTGCTTTAAATAGTAAACACCATTGGAGCTGTTTATCAACAAAAGTTTTCAATCTAGGTCAGACATAAAGGATTTTAAAAAAAGCCAGAACAGTTTATGAAGTACTACTGGGTAAGAGACATTGCTTAAAAAACAAAAGCAACACAGGGGAAAGCTATTATACACATTATGAACTTGGGAAATTTGATCTTTAGATTTAATTTAATGCCTTTGTGAGGCATTCAATAGCACTTTAGTACTGTTAATGCTGCAGTATTTCATCAGTTTGACCAGTAACAATCATAGGTTAACACAGAAACACATGCCCTGTAATGTTTTTTATTCTAACACCTTCTAAATCTATATTCACATAGGTGCCTTCTTTAAAGTCCTTAGATAGGAAAGTGAGAACAACATTATGGATTATCTTAATTGAAACCAAGCTGGTCCCAGCTTTTACTTTACTTCTTTTTCCCAAGTATTTTTTATTCTTGTCTACACCATTTATCAATCACAACTAAAAGCAGTCCTAAGCCACCCCTGACAAGATGAGATGCTACCCCAGCTTACATGAGATGCTTACAAAAGTAATGAGAATTTTAAGTATCTGGTTTTGTCCTTGGGGTTTGGCCATGGGCAAGATCCCTAACATGCAGATTTGCACACTCTCCCCACCAAGGAGCATGCAGTATCTTTCCTTTTTTAATTTCTAGAAAAAAATGTTTGTTATAAATCTGGGATTAAGGGCAGGTGTGGCTACAAACAAATTTGGGAAGGTGAAGTAATTGCTATTTGCTGAAAGTAATTGCTTCTTGTTATGATTACCATAGCAATTAATGTAATTCTCTATAATACCATTGGGAATAATAAAGTTAGTGGAGAACAGCAAACAAACACCTTTGTCTGCTCTGGAAAACAGATTAGTACCAAACCTGCCTTGTTATATGGACAGCAGGAGAGCTGCATCATCCTTATCACTTCACTTTCTTGCTTTTAAATGCTTGGCTTAGGCAAAGTCATGAAAGACAATTAGGTTTTTGTCACTTAGCAACCAAAACTAGGTTCAGGAGCAAAGCAATTTGCAACAGACAGTACTTGACTACTAAATGTTACCACTGCAGCACATCCACAGCCACTCACTCCTGCTTGAAATGAGGGAGTCTGGGCACAGGAAAACAACCAAAGCACCTTTCAAAAGAAGAGTTCACATTCCATTTTTCCAGCTACTTAGAGGAACTTTGTCCTCCCCTGATTTCCCACCATTCCATCGACCATACAGAAGAGTTTTTGGAGAGGCCCTTGAGACAGGAAGGACACAAGTGAGCACCTAAGGCTGTCTGAAGGCATCTCAGTGCTAATGCCAGCCAAGTCAACTGCAGTGAAACACCAATGTACCATGGATATCACATGGACCTCTCCTTCTGTGTGCTCACTTGGATCACTTAGGTGCTTTCTAGTTTCAAGTAGGTACTTAGGATGTCCCTGGATGAATAGGAAGTTTGAATGAAAATATGACACAATGAAATAATGAAAAATTATTGTAACTCTACACTCCTTGTAAATTATGGGACTTTGGGTCTTCAACAGTGGACAAACACTGGTGACAAAAATATAATTCCTTTTGATAAAAATACCTCAAGTAACTGTTTTAGAAGGATCACAATATCTAGTTAAGATTCAAGGCCTATTTCTGGTATTGGTTGGAGCCATTCACACCATGGGCTCTCAAAGACTCAATTTCAGCAGCGCATAGGAGGGCAGCAGCAAGCACAATCTGCTTTCAGCTCTGACCTGATGAAAGCACTTTTGACTCACACAGCACTGTCCAGAAGTGACACAAGTGTGTCCTTTCTGAGGAGTTTAAACACAGTCTTGAAAAATGTTTGGTGGATATTACAGGAGCTCCTGATGGAAGCAGAAGCCCAGTGTGCTGGTCTCAGAACACTGATGGATGAAGAGAATTTTACTCTGATATTCCAGCATCCAGCTAAACCATTCAGTTCTGGAAGACTGAATAGATGTAGTTGAAAATCACAGTAGCCAAATATTTCTCATCACTTTTTGCTGTTGAAATGCTATGGAAAGTGGAGGAAATTACTTTGGCTGGGGCATGCAGTGCTTGAATGGAAGCCCTTAAGTATTTTATTCAGCCCCAGTACACAGAAAATAAAAACGTCTGAACAAATTTATTGAGGGTTTAGTTCTCTTCTTGTCACACTTGACAGCAAATCTTTGACTGGCTGGAGACTGGTGCTGCTGTGTAGGGAAGAACAGCTCTCTCTTGCCACACTACCCTGCCTAATCCCTGCACTGGTGATCTGTTATTGATCATTGCTGGGAGATCCAGCTTTACAGACATCATCTGCAGGGATGCAGCAGAAAGGGAGTCCACAGAGGAAAAGTGGAACCTGCACCTATGGGGCCTTGGCAGCTGAAGAGCAACTGCCTCCCCTCAAAGCAGCTCCAGTGTCACAGAAGTCTACATTCCCCTGAATTAGTACAAGATCCAACAACAGTCTTGGTATATTAGACATGTGTTAATTATGATCTGTACATAAATAAAATCACATTTAAATTGTCTCTAATAATGTAAGTGCAACAGCACTTACAGCACCATGAACTACTGAATTTCCTTATGCTAAAATAAGCAACAAAGACTGTGATGATATTTTTGCTTTAAGACATACGATTCTTTTTTTAACTTATGCTTCTCATTAACACAAAATAATGGGTAACCACAGATCTAATTGCCAGGTTTACGCCTAATGACATGTGAAGTCTGCTCCTTAACTTCCAGAGAAATGTGAGATTCTGGGTGTTTCCTTCTATTCCTTTCTTAAGCATGTGCAGCATTCCTGCCTCCTAAAGTTTTACTCTTTAAAAGGCCGTTATGTGCCTTTAATACTGGGGGGTCCTACTCTTCCTAGGTATCAGACTGGAAAGCCTATGTATTACACAAACATTTGTTAAAATATTCGTATTCCAAACATGTTTCAAGACATACCTTATAAATAACCAGATGATAGATTCTGGAAGTTACCAGGGATTAGTTTAATATTTTCCAGCCAGACCCCAGTTTTAGATACTGAACTGAACACGGTGTACCTGAAAGAGAAGAACAAATTGGAAAAGTGTAAATGTTACGAGTGGTGTGACCCAGAATCCAAAACTTCAAATACTTTTCCCTGAATCATCTTATTCCATGAGACTTGAAACCTACACAAACACCATTTCCTCCTGAGGCAGGAAGAAATTGAAATCTGGAAGGCTGAAAAATAACTATCCCAAAAACCTTTCTCTCACATCTCTGCTGCCATGATAGACATTAAGAAAAGTACAGGAGTGTGTGAAGGCCTGGATGTGAGCACCTGACATGCTCCTGGGTGACCTGCCACTGCAGTGAGTCACAGGGTGACTGCTGAGCAGGGCAGCCTGAGATCTGGCAGCTGCAGAAGGAAACATGGACACAACCTCACTGAATTCTTTGCTACAGCAGCACACCTGCATCCCCTCTGGAGCAATAACCCCTGGGTGGAGAATGGCTTTGTCTTACCTGGTCCTTCCTTTCCTCTTTCTTTGTGCGCTTTTCAGACAGCACAAGGAAACAGATGGTCTATCCCTGGCATTGCATCTCACAATTTTGCCCAGATAAGTCTGAGGCACAGAATTTTTTGCAGGTTATGATGAAACCGGACATGGCTATCTATTGGCCAGTGTCCTTGATAGGACACAGCCACACAATTTCAAACATTTTGTCTGTGCTGTAAATGACCAGAAAAACAATGACTTCCATGGGCCTTCTGTTCTCAGAGTCCTTTCTAACTCCATCTTTTGGGGTAAACTTTTTTTACTGTTCATGCTTGTTGCTCCTGTCTATTTCCCTTTCCCTGGATGTTACCATGTGGGATAAGCAATGCATACTGAGTACTGCTTAGACACAGCCCAGTGATCTGCCAGTGAATTCCTTCTGTGGGTGTTTGAATTCCCCAAGACTAACTTACAGATTTAATTTAGTCCCATTATATCACTGAAACAGAATTCTGCACTTTCATTTTTCTCTGTCCTGGGATATCTTATGCTTCCTTATGCTATTCCCAAAAGCAGCTGCACAGGACATCATGTTTTGTGATGGTTTTATTTTTGGCTGGCTCATAATTAACTGTTAGCTGGTGAGTTAAAGTATTATTCCACATCCCTTGTCTAACAGTACAGACTGACTGTGCAGTAGTTTACAACTCCTTTTTTTATCATTATTTAAGATATTGTGATATTCTGCGTAACTTAGGAAATTACTTTATTTGACTTTATTACATGCTACCACTGAGGACTCTTCAGGCTCCTCACACTACCTGCTGTTGCCAAGCTGATAAACATGAAACACTGCCTGTTGATAACCTGCAAGGAATATGATTTGCCTCAAGTGGGACAAGCTCTCCAGTTGTGACGTATTAGAGGGATCTTGATGCCAACAGCCGCCCATTAACATGCTAATCAGCACCAAGGGGAAGAGCCAAAACCAAAAACCCAAAAACTCATCAAAGCTTGAAGAAAACCACAGTTTTACCACAGTGGTGTTGTACCAGCTGTACCAGATGTACCAGCAGCTTATGCTCACGTTCAGTATGCTAATCCTCAGAGCAGAGGTGAGGACCTGCAGGACAAGTTACCTCTTGTGAAGTCACCACTTCACAATCTCTTTATCCAAAAGATTTATCCAGTCCTATGATCTTTGGTTTCCCAGCTCCTGCCTTCCCATGGCAACAGAGAAAATAAAAAATCCAAAATATTCACAAATTACAGGATCTAATAACTTGTACCTTAGAAGAAACATATTACTCAGAGCTGATCTGTACATTTAGTCATTAGAGCCAACAAGTTCAGCACTTGCTTTCCCAACTGTAGCTCAGATTGCTCTTACTATTTTTTAAAAACACATGTATTGCATGAATACATAATCTATTTCTTGAGTTACCTGTTAATTGTGGAGAGATTCTGAATTTGTTGTATTCATCATGAATAAATCCATATATTTCATTTGCAATTTCTGGCTTTTCATGCTGTAGGAAACAGACACAGTCTCACATGACAATAAGTCACTGCACCATGTCCCTCAACATCATTAAAATAAGGAATCATCTCTGCTTAAAAGTGCAAAGAAAAAATTCCCAACTACATTATTTTCTCCTCTGGAGAAAGGATTTTGGGATCTTTTTTAAAAAAGACAAAATGAAAACCAACATTGGACTGAGAGGACAAGTATTTACTTTTTAAAAAACCAAATGCACAAATACTGATTCTCCCATTACTTTGCCTCACTTCTTTGCAGCTAAAAGATCTCTGTAGCAAAACCAGTAACTGAAGGGTGCAGCCAGTCTATAAAGCTCAGATGAGGTGAAAAAATGAGTTTTGAAACTTTCAAACAAGTTGCTCTGAGCCAATTTTCCCACAGCTGAATCTTTGCCTTGTTTGTTCTCGTTTCCCACAGGTAGTTATGGCATTGGCAATTTGAAATAACTTCCTGATATTCAGCATGTTGTTTTATTTCCTCTTCTATAATTGAGCTGTGCTGGTCTGACATTTTGATTCAGCACTGTAAAAGAAGCAGATCCAATTTACTGAAATTTCTGTGGTTGATTCAAAAATACTGATTCAATTTCTCAGTACATTCATTAAGGGAAACATACTTAACCTCACATTTGTTTGCAGAAACAAGTAGCCATTCATCAGGAACAAGAGGAACATCTCATTCTCCCCAGAATAAGTCACAACTTTGGGCAGGGATGAATCTGACCTGAGGCTTGGTTTCCACAAGGCTTTTCTGTTTTGGAGTACAGTCCTATAAAAGCCATTGCAGAGCCACTTCAGTACTCTCTCGACTCTGCATCAACACCTAAAAGGTTTCCACCTGCTCCAAGCTGTGTGAGAGAAGAGGGAGGACAGAGGCAGCAATAATGGCAAAGGACCAGGTCAATGCAAGGTTTATTTGTTAAATCCAGATGATCATAGTAAACATGAGAATTGACAACACAAAATGTTCACTTTCCTTTATTTCTGGAGACAAAGCCTGGCTCTTCCTTCTGCCTATCCTTTTGGAACAGATCCAGATTTTGCCTGGACAAGGGCTCAGGAGGTGCAAGAGGCTGCCCCATCAAGTCCATGCCCCTCTGCAGAAGTTCATCTACAGCCAACCAAAGCCTGAACAACCCATTTTCCCTCAAAACCATTAGGTCACACTGTGTGATCCAGCTGGCAAAAAGTTCAGCACTGCTGATGGAAGAAAGAAAATAATCATGGTACTTAATACCTTCTTGCCACCACTTCTTTTTAAAGTGGGGGAAAGGAAAGCTGTGGTTTCATAAGATAACACTTCATGTTTATTATCCTGAAACATCAGATGCAAAAAAAGTTGCTTATATGCATCTCTTTGAACTTACACTGTTCCCACTAATCAATTTCACCACTCTGTTTTGCTGCTGCCATCAAAATGTACTCTCAGTATATAAAGCAAAGCTCTTCAACAGTTTTTCTAAAGGATGTGGGTTGGAAAATGCATAGCAGTAATGGATGAGACTAAAAAGATGTTTTCAAGTAGCTGGTTTATAACACTTGTGAAATCTAAATTTCAGTATATTGGTCACAGACTTAGGGATTTCAGAGATGCCTGGGTAGGTTCTTCCCATACAAAGGTATCTTATACACACTCTACACACATATCTGAATAACTTATCTCTACCTGTGCACCACACTCAGGAACTACAGAATAACAGGAAAGGGATGCTAAGTGCAATAATCCTGCTAAGCACTAGAAACCAGCACCTGTTCCAAAGACCCAGAAATAAATGGTGTTGGGAACTTGGAGAGATCCTGATGGTGGCTCTTCAGATGAGGTTTTCAACTTTTTCAATTTCTCTCGGCAGCAGAAATCTCTTTATTTTGAACCAGACATCCTTCACCTGGCTCAGATTTTCCAAACACCAGTCCATTGTAGAGTCCTCTCACCCTCTGCTTTTAATACAGTATTAGTGGATCTCTACCCCACTATTCAATACCTGTTAAAATATGTACTTTTTCTCAAATTCCTAAAGTTCCAAACAAATGATTATGAAAAGAACAAGATCACTTCAAAATCTATTGGACATATTTTTAAATTCCTCACTTCACCTTAAAAGACAGGATTCCTGTGAGCTTCAGGCTTACAGAATAGAACTTTAAATCTTCTCATTTTTACTGCTACGAAGTAGCTGAATCTTTATGCTTTTCCTGTCTCAATTTTTCCAAAACTTGAAGGATGTAACTTGTAAGTTGTGAGGATCTCTAGCATTTGTCATGTTAGGAAAATAATTAAAACAGGCATTATTTTCATTCAGTAAAACTGTGACTTTTCTTTGGTCTTTCCTCCCTAATTTTAAAATTGCAAAGGATAAAGCCTTCAGAAATTATACTTAAAAGTGATTAATTATGAAAATTATTACATGCTTGACTGATTGTGTGGCAGCATTGATTAGGTATTTTCTACTTAGACCTAAAGTCAGATTAAGTAACACAAGTGAACAGGCAGTTACTAATATTGCATTATCAGAGAATGGTAGGGATGACAAAAGCAGATCACTTTGCAGTGAGCTGCCACTTCTGCCAGTGTGACTCCAAAGGAAGAAGCAGCCAGGCCCAGAACTGCCACTGGGGATCAGCCAGCCTGGCTGGGACCAGGAAACCCATCAGGGGCTGCTCCTCATGCTGCTCTGCTGGTATCTGTGTGTGCACAGACACAAACACACTTTCTATATCCCACGGCCTGAGAGGCCTATTTCACCCAACTTTTATTTTGGCCCTATGATTAGAAAAACTCCTCAACTTTAAAACACAATAAAAAATGCTCACAGCAACTGCTGTGAGATTTAGTAGCTTCTGTATGGCTGATGGCACAACAGCCCTGAATTTGCTTTATGTGGTAATTTAAGCAATTTAAGCTTAAAATGTTCCCAGGGCAAAAATTAGGGCTATGTCTAACAAGTACATTAAGGCTTATTATGCCTATTAAGCACAGGGAGTCACCCTTGTTGTGACTGCACATTACATTTAAAAGCTGTTCTGGGCAGTGTGCTCATTCCCTAATCAAACCTGGGTGGGACGTACTTTTTGGTGACATTTAGAAACCCTCAATTACAAAACAACTAGCTAAAAGGGCAAAGGAATGGGTTTTCCTAAGCACAGTGACAGAAAACAAGAACAGACATTGGGCATAACCAAAGAACTGGAACCATTCTTTTTGCATTCTGTTTTTACTTTTAATTCTGTTACTTTGGTGCCTTAAGAGACTCAAAATGAATAAATAGTCCAATATCTGAGGGGAAAATAACCTTGTTAGTTGAGGAATCAAAGATTTTGAAATTGCCCAAGAGACAGAAATCAAACATATTTTGATCTTGCAACATACAAAATATTGAGTCCATCTTGTTACTTTTAAGTATCTTTAGAATTTAAAAATTAAAGAAGTGCTGACTCAAATTTGAATGAAGTTAAAATAACTTAAATTTTTTTTTTCATCTTCCATAAATCTTTTATTGGTGGTTCAAAATGAAGCATATGCTGCCAGAACGTTTATCTCATGGCTGGCATCCTCCAAGGAAACCAGATGGCAAAACTCATAAATCCTTTCCCTTCTGCTCTTTGACAGTCCCAATCAAGAAAGTTATGAGGCTGGAAGATCAGGTTTATGTCCTGTTGTTATAAAAACATTTTCTTTATACATCCAATGTGGTTTCAACTTTCTCCCAGTCCGTAGTAGCAAACAGCAGTTTAATGAGGTTTTACATACAGACAGCTATTGGAAGAACACACACCACATTCTCTACTTCAATGGCAGGCACTGCTGTATTATTTCACATAAGAGCAGATGAGATCAGAAGCACTTTGGGGTTTTGATGCACAGTACCAGACAGCTACAGAGTTTAAATTTCAAGCACTATCGCACAAAAAGATGTCACTCCCAAACAGTAGACAAGGATTCTGTCTTAACAAGATGAAGTTAACAACAGACTAAATTGACATGGTAGGTAAATATTTTAGGCCTGATCTGCAAATGGAAGTTATAATGTCTACTGCCTTCATATCAACAGCATGGTTAAACAGTTTTGAAATTCTTTTGATCACTCACCTTAAAAAACCCTCACAAGATGAAAAGAAATCATTATCACTAATGTTCATGATTTCAAGACTGAAAGCTTGAAAGAACTGACAACTCAAATATGACAGTTAAGATTGTGTTGGTTGTTCCTAAGACTTCTGGGGAAATAAAATGTGCAATTAGAGCTCTTTGATTACCTGAAGGAAGTTCAACACTTCACAAATTAGTGCTCCAAACTGAAATACTACTGGAAAATTTTAGTTTGCTTCCCAAGAAATATTCCAATATGTTTTGATGAAGAATCTGCAAAACAATCGTGGATGTTGATTTCAATTCATTTCAGTGTATACCAATGCCAGTGAAAACAGCTTAAATCTTAACTCCCCTACAAAAATTTATTCTTTATTAACTTCACCTTTTGTTAAAAAATTCTCCTATCAAAATAATTTTAAGATTCATGAGAATCTTCTGAGGAAACAAAGGTGAGGGGAAATGATAAATTAAGAAAAATACAACACAAATGGCAGATTTTATTGAGGTACTACATTCACATTGGTTTGTGCACTCAACAGTCACATTTGGCTAAAGACAACCATGTTCATGTCATGAAGACACCACACTGACATGGCACACGGGGAAAGCTTAAAATAAAGCTTGGTCAACATGGTGTGCCAAATTCCGCTCTGCTTGACAACTGTGTTATCCCACTGGAATTGCACAGGGTAGAGACAACTTGCATGAAAATGACTGAACAGCAGTAGCTGACATGTGCAAATCAAAACACACAACTTCTCCGTATAGCAACCATACACAAACAGCCTGGCACAGCTTCAGATTGGCCCTGGCTATCGACAGTGGTTGTAAGAGCCAGGAAACACCTCTGGAAGAGTGAGTCAGGTTCTCGTGGCTTACAGTCACAGTCCATCCTTGCGCCTTAGGAAGTGTCTTGAAGTCACTTGGCTCTGGCAACAGCTTGTTTTGGTGGGGGCTTTGTCATGGATGCAGCTCTGTATCTGCAAAATACCAGTAACAGTTATGAGGTAGACTGAACAGGGGATGAACTTTTCCCTACAAAAAAAACCAGAACAAACCACACAGCTCAATCCATTTCACTGGCACAGATACTGCTTTCCAAGTATCTCATTATATTCCTAACCTTTATCAGGTGAAGAACAGCACCCCTAAAGGGCATTACTAGAGCTATGAAACACTAAGTGCCTCCTCTGGGGGTGTTTGTGGATGGGCAGCTCTGCTGCTCCTCTGCTGGGCAAGTGAGAACTTCCCCTTGCATGTGATAAAGGCCCACACACAATGGTGCTGAAACAAAACAGAAAAGGTTTTGTAGATAAAGACAGTCATTCACCTAACATTTCTATGCAGTGCCTCTTGGAAAATGCACCACTAATATCTACAACAAACCATGTATTTCATTTCTTTTTAATGATAGACATACCCTCAATGTGTGCCTTTAACCCTGAAAGGCACCAGAATATATTCCAAACTACACTTGAGGAATTTCTATACAAATAAATTGCTCTACTGCTCATTAAAGCAGGATTGATTCTGAGGTAAAATACAACAGCTGTTGGTACAGATGGGTTTAGAAGCAAATGCTTGTCTGGATATGCAAAAAAATGGACATGCACTGAAGTCTGGCTGGGCAATTTCAGCTAACTCAGCTACTGATAGAAGTTCTGAAGCATGAGATCTTGGACTCGAGGCAGATGGCAACTAGCAGCAAGAGCATCCTAACCAGCAAAGAACATCAGTGCTGGGTCACTGAGAGGAATGATGCTCATCTGAATTATCAGTGATACTTTTTGTAGATTCTAATTCTAGATTATTTTCTGCTGAAGACTCTGAGGATGGTTACACATTCCTGATGAACTTAAATGAAAAGCTGAGACATACATGTAAAATTAGATTTGTACTCTTCCCCAGCACTGCCATCTGGCTGATAGCAGCGTGCCCTGGCAGCTGAGGAGGCAAACCCCACCCTAGGGTGTGTCAGACACCAATAAATAACCAGCTGCTCAGAAGAGGGGGTTATCCTGCTGTATCGAGCCTTGGTGCAGTCTCTGCTGTGATTCTCTGATCTCTTCTCCCTGGTATCCAGTGAAAGGATGCATGGGAATGGTTCAAAGCTGCACCAGGGGAGGTTTACACTGGATATTAGAAAGCATTTCTTTACTATTTAGTCAGCTTCTTTAATTATTCTTGAGGACTTGGTTTCTCCTTTTTAACTATGGTACCTTGATTTTTATTCTATTTCACTTTTTTTTTTTAAATTTCAGAACATTTCTCAAGGGCACAGATAATTCTGAAAGGTAGTTTTAGCCCCAGAGTCTTGCAACCCTTCTCAGGGTGGTGTCATTCGAAAATTTTATTCATGCGCTCTCTAGTTCTTCAGCCAAACTCTTACTACTCATCTGGGATAATGTGCCAGACACTTCCCAAGACATCCTTCTTCCCTCCAAAAATTGAGAATTGAGAATGAGTCACTGAAAATTTCCCTTTGACTGCATTTTCATAACGATCTGTAATCACAGCCACTTGTTCCCACTTACCTGATAGGGAAAATTACCTTGACAAAGAGAGAAATTACATTGATTTGTCGTGATCTGTCTTCACTAAATCTGTGTCAGATTTTTCTTGTGCATGGCTCAACTACTTAATAATTTAATGCACTATCACTCTAAGTTAGAAGCAATGCCTTCATCTGCCTAGCTCCTCTCCTTTCCCTTTGTAAAGCTAAGAGCTGTGTTTGCCCCTTTGCTAGAAAAGAGCAAGCAAACAAGCCTGACTTGTATGCTGAACTACACCAGGCACAAGGGGTCCTGTTCCTAATTAAAACTCAGTGAATTTGGCAGAAGAAATATGCCTGCTAGAGGAAATCTAATTGGCACCTGTAGCTTTCTCCCAGCAGTAGAAATTTGTAAGCACTGATGGACTCTCTGGCTTAGTGCTGCACTGTGAAGTGGCTCTCCATGACAGGTGTGGGTATGAAATCTGTAGCAAGCACATGTGAAAAGCAGGAGACAAAAAACGAGAGATCCGGAATTTCTATCAACACTTAGTCATATTATGTGTTGAAGTTCAGAAAAGATCCTTGCCTCCTTTTCCATTCTGAATCAGGAAGCAAAAAGGCTCACAGGCTAAGGACATAGTTTTCCTGGATTTAGCTCCAAATGAGGTTTCAAGTACTTTCAAGTCTTCACAACAATGCCAGTCTCATTTTGGCAACAAAAAAAAGTTGGGTATTTCATCCACAAAAAAAGCTTCCAGATTTTTTGGTCTTTATATAACGCATGCATTCAAACCCTACCCAAGTGCTTTGCAGCTCTCTCTCAATTCTATCCCTGTAAGCAACAGCAAGTTAGCAGGCACCCTGCAAACATCAGCCTCTCTACCACGACAGAAAAGCAGGCAAAGAGAAGCATGAGGAAATGAGAGGCTCATGGCCTTCAAAAAGCAATGGCACATTGACAAGTACTGCTCAGCTCATCTCAGCGCTTGGTGCCTGCCTGGGATATTTTTGGATTTTCTCACTACAGACGGCTTTCTGACTGCGGGATCCATTTTAGTCTTTCCATGGCATTTTTCTCCCACAAGCCATTTCATTTGCAACAGCAGAAAAAAAATGTGTGGAGGTGGTTAGGAGTTTTGAAATCAGTTTTGTTACACTTCAGTATTTTTATAAGGACAAGGAGCCAAAATCAACTTGTTATGCCGATAAAGAGCTCTGAGAAAGATGCATGTGCACTTGGGATGCACAGCGTGGCTTTTTTTATTTTTTTTAAGGGTACAAGTGAAACGAGGAAGTCTTGACTCATTTACTTTCCTGCTGATCTGAAAACAACTGCTGAGCAAACAGGACCACTTATTTTTCTTGTGATAGACATTGGTGATCTGCAGCTATTCTCACATTCTATGGCTGTTAAGCTATGAGCTTTCACCCCCTGCAGAAAATAAAATGCATGTTTCATGCCATCTGAAGTTCTTTGCATTATTCATAAAGTCCTCTTAAGTCTGAAGTACAATTCATCTATACTGGGGTACATTTTAAACACTATTCTGCACGGTCTGTGCCATAGGCAGTTTGACCTTTACACATTATTTCAGCATAAAAATCAACTTTCTTGCAAGATAACCCTCTCCAGTTCTGTAGCAGAATTTACCTGGCCCTGATTCCTGCATCCCCAGGAAGAAATGGAAGACTAAACTGCCCACCAGAAACGTCACTGCTTTTACCCTTTTGTCACACAGGAGCCTTTCTGGCAATTCATCACTAAAGAAATTCTTTTGAATAAGTTACAGTGGCTGCCTCCTCAGTAAGCTCTGGTGCATCCAGGCCAGCTCAGGGAAAGGACAATAACAGCATAAGGAATATAATCTTGGCTGGCATATAACCATGATGGAGTATTCAGTGCCAGTAAATCTGGAAGAGATTTGTCTGGGGAAGGACTCTGTCCAAGTCTCTGCAGATACATCCCTGTGCAAGGACAGCATCAGGGCAGTGTATAAATAAATCAGCCAGAGACAGTTTGCTAGTGCTTTTCAAAAAGTTAAAAACCCACATAAAGAATAATTTTATAAAATCCATGTAAAACAGAGTAGAGAGTATACAAATACAACAGAATAAGATAAAAAGAAATGTTCTCATGGTACCTCTTTTCTTCATAACATTGGTAGAATCCATTCAGTGCCTCTGTCTTTAACATATCGAACTCCCTCTGGCCTCACTGTCTGTAAAACAAAGGCATTTTTAGAAGAATTAAGAGCATTATTCTTCCATCAGTTGCAAGTAGTAATACATAAATATGCCCACTGCACTAGAATAACCACAGTTCCTGGAATCTTCTACAATTTTTAGATGAGACAGATTGAATTCATTCCACTTTGCATTCCTGGGCCTCAGGGAGGCTGCAATTATTAACTTGTGTTAAAAAGGAATAAACATCAAAGTGAAGAGCAGTTTAAGGAAGAAGCACTGTGGTATAAGCTGGGCTTGTAGCAGGAAATCAGAAAGTCTCCTGAAAGAAATCACATTAAAATGTCCCATATTCAAGAAAACAGACCATAAATCGCAAACTTTCATCCCTCTCCAAACATAATCAGTTACTGCTGCTTTCAGTCACCTTCATCCAGTGACCCCAAACTTCTGAGTGTGTGTAGGGAGGCTCACAATATTTCTTTGCAAGCGTTACCCAAGTTTTATAGAAAGATTAACATGACGACAGGAACAGATAAAACTCTTTTTAGTTAGGCATTTTACCAATTTCCCACAAAAGCTTTAGTTCTGGCATCTCCCATCTTTTGAGTGTTTGGTTTTGAAGCTTAGTAGCATTTGAAAATTGTTTTTCAGAGCACAACTTCATAGGTTAACATAAGCAATAGTTAAAATTCCACCAGCTAACTGATACAGACACTTGCTTGGAGCAGAAGGGCAGGAATCTTTTGATTCAGTGCAGATAACTCAAGTTTGCCCATCTGAGCAGAGTAGCTAAAGCAAAGGCAGCCTGCAGTGGATCAGCGCAGGAAGGGAGGAGAGAGATACTCTGCCAGTTTCTACTGATCCCTGCTGGCAGCTGAGAAAACAAAGCTTTAGAAGAAAAGACTTTCCTAAATGCCCTCAACTTTATTTTCTTTCTTACCTGATATTCGTTCTTTCATTCCCTTCCCACTTTCCTCATTCTGTTCCCAGTCTTTATTTTCTGCTACTATCCTTCCCACGATAGTGCCCACATCCATGAATAACAAGTCATATTTGGAGTCTCTCCTCCCTTTTCTCTGCCCTAAATCTCAACCCTGTACATGATTCCCCCTCTGCCAGGCTCCCTGTCCTTCTCTCTCCCCAAGCACCAGGCTTCTGCTCCCCAGCCCACCACAGCCACTGCTCCACTTGTGGCCCCCAGGACTTTCTCCATCCCCTCCAGCATCGCGGCCTCCCTGCTCTGCTGCTCCCAGCTCCATCAGTCCCATCCCTCTTCCAAAAACTCCCAGGAGCCTTCAGCTCCTTGAAGTTTTCTCCTTTATCTGCCAGCTCTAAAGCCTCTCTCTGCTTTATCCTGTCATCTAATTCTCCTTGTGGAGCTCATCAATCTTCCTCCCAGGCCTCCCTGGATTTCCCATTACCCTTTAGTTCAACACTGTCTTTGACCTCATTTTCCATTTTCCCAAGTGTGGGCCAACACAAAGAGACAGAAAAGACAAACTTAACTGGGCAGGGTACTTTTCTCCAGCCAGTGTGTGGGGAAGGGATTGAAAAACAGATTCCCTATATCCAAAAAGGGATGAAAAGTTGAGAATGCTAATATTTAAATTTAATAAGAACCTGAAGCAAAGCAGATTGGGAAAGGGGAATTATTTGTTATTGAGGTGTTTTGAAAGCTGCATTTTATTTTATTTTGTTTGAATTGAAAAAACTGCAATTTGGTGTCAAAAATGCAGAAATAGGATTTGATAGTTTAGCATTTAAAAAAATCTGCACAATCGTATTTAAGTTAAGATCTTAGTTGAAAACAACTGAGTGATTTCAGCTGGGAAAAAAACAAACCCTAAAAGAAGAAAAAAGAATTCTTATCAGTTACAGAGGAAGGCACTTTATTTTGGAAGCCTACAGCAGCTATGGGTATATTCATAGTAAAAAACATCATTCCTAATGAGCTGCAAAAATCTTGCTGCTACAAGAAAGTCTGGGAAATCTAAAAGCTAAGGAGTCCAATAAAGATATTTCAAAATTCAGTCTGTTCTAGTGATGCACATTTCCATTAACTTTGAATTCCCAGCTTTAAAATGGAAATTTTCTTCATTTCCTAAAAAGAAGAAGAAAAAAAAAAGTGGGTTTTTTTCAAAAGTTGAGCCCATTGGCTGATTTTTCCCCATACAGAAATCTGAGGTAGACGACTGGCACAGATAAAAGTAGCCTAACTGGGGAAATTTAAAGCCAGCTACAAGAACACCATACAGCTGAAATTACTCCTAAACCTGGAAGGCAAAATTATGGGTGTACACCCCAAAAGCCAAGCAGTACATCTGAATTCAGGCAGCAGCTATCTGCTTGCACAACCAACAGTCAGATAATTGTACTGAGCTAAGAAAAACAATGTGTGAGAGTTTTGTGCTTTTTCATCAAAATACCTGAATATTTAATATATGTGAATAACTCCCCATGAGGAATCTTTGATTAAGGAGAAACATAGGGACAGAAAAGTCATCTGGGTATTTTTCAAGCTGTGTTTTTCCTTGTTATGAAATGAAACCATGAACTTTTGCATATTGTGATGTCACTTCTTTGCAAGAGTAAGGAATTAATAACTTCTACTAAAGCACATCTTCCCTAGCACTTATGATTCATTTACAAGGCCACGATTCTTTCACACTCCAACCCAAAGGTCCTTGTCTGACTCTGAACACATTTACAGAGGTTTTCCTGGGCTAAATTTTAAGGGAGAAGTATTAGTTATCAGCATAAAATGTAATTTTCTATTCCCGCTTTGCAGTGGCACAGAACACTTCATCTCAAAGGTCTTTCCAGATCTGGCAGAAATACCAGGGAAACTCAGAAAATGTGATTAAAAACTGTTTGGGTCACCAAGGTGGAGAGGCTCTCTCCACCTTTTATATCTCTGATGGCAAAGCCCATTCTCAGGGGCCAGCAGAGATGATCACACCTCTCCCATCAGCTGCCTGGCCAAGTGTATGTGCACCTTTCCCAGAGCCAAGGTGTGCCTCTGGATTTCCCCTTTTCTGCCTGTTTACCACTGCCATCCTGACAATTATGCAATATTTACTCAGTCCTCCTTATCTTGCACTGTGGGGATGTTCCAGCATTATTCATTCAGCCTTAACAAAACACTTAAAATCCTGTGACTTCTAGCTTCCCACATTTTGAAGGGGATAAACCTTTTGCAAAAAGAGACATTTTTTGTTAAAAGAAGAACAAAGCACGTGACCAAATTCCCTTTCACCTTGAATAAATACATCATGTTTGCATACTCAGGGCTTGGATTTCTTCCAGCCTTCTTTTACCACTGTTACACATCCCCAGCCTTCAAATGGGAGAAACAAAAACATCTACAATGAGTTAAATGAAAAATATTTTCTCTTGGAAAGAGCTTAACAAGCAACTGAAATGCAGGATCTTCATTTATACGTGTTTGCCAGCACATACTGTCTTGCATATTATGGATCAACTCTGTACTCTACAAATAGACATGTCAAACTCCAGTAACATTTACATAGTTCCTCCTTGTCTATACCAGTGGCTGAGCTCATTCTTCCTGAAATTCAATGCTCAGATTAAAATGTAAATTTTTGCTAGGGCTAAAACATCCTTAGCTAACTCAAGAACCCAATCTGTAACACTCAGTGCTGATGCAATGGAAGATCTGTGCTGATGCAATGGAAGATCTGTGCTGATGCTATGGAAGACCATTTGTTTAAGGCTAAACAGAGGCAAATTCCAGTTGATATGCCTTTTGTAGGATCAGAAACTTTAATAAAGGGCTTCACATTCAGTTTATTGTTAGATTTATCACTGATCTGTATATTATTTCTGTAAAAATTCAACCAGTCCACTTCTGTATTTTGGAGATCTTGGATGAGCCTAAGAACAATGACAACTTTTGCTATTATGTGAGATAGGGAAAGGCATAAAATAACCAATTGTTTGTTTAACGAGATATGAAACTCCAACTGAGCTGATGTATTATGGCTGAAATTGAATATAATAAAAAATACTGCTTTCAAAAATGAGTGCTCTCTGAGTGCTCCAGGGATCCAGATGTTGCACAACAACTACAGTGTGACACAGCCTTCATCTAAAGGCAAAATTATGCTAGTTCAGAAAAAGCTGTGTTGAACTGAGTTCATACTTAAAACTCACAGCCCTCAGGTCTGCAGCTTTCTGAAGCATCTAAAAACTGTTTTAATTTTTTAATTTGTTTTTATTGCTTATGTACAGTTATCCTGCACTCTCAGAAGAACTGAAAGATGAGGAGAGAGACTGTTTTTATTTTCTCCAGGGCTGCAAGCAGCTAACCAGCCATCTTGTCAGACACTCAGCCCTTGCATGACTTCCATGCAAAAGAAAACCAAGTATGATGAAGGCAAGCACTCAGGCTTGTCAGTGAAATCCTAAAACATTTCCAAAGATCTCTCAACCTTGGCAAAGCAACTGGCTTTCAATTTCCAGCAACCCACCTCACCAACATCCACAGCTATGAGAATTTGGATGTGAAATAATTTTCATTTGAAGCAGCCAAAGAAGCAGAATAATAAAAGCAAAAAACGTAAGATGAGAGCAGTCAAAACCGTGTTTAAATTCAAAGGAATTTGTCCAAGCAAAGCTCCAAACCACACAGAAGATGGCTGGGAAAAAGCAAAGATCCCTCAGTTTCCCAGCCTCCTAAGGTTTGGAATTGTGGCTTGGAATGCCTACATGAATGCTGGGTCATCAATGAAGTGCTGTTCACCTCATCCTAGAAAGAGAGGAACAGCCTTTGCCAGGCTGTGGGTTTGCAGCAGGGTTCGAGTCCCTACAGAAAGATGGAATTGCTTGGCAGCAGTGGTGCAGTAGCACCTGCCTCCTTCCCAGCTCCTCACGTGCCAAACATGTCTGGCACAAAAATAAAGGCATGAGAAATACAGAACTGCTGTCCTGGCAGTGGATTAAGAGCTGCTGCAATAGCAGGAAAACCTGAGGGAAGAAATTAAACAGCAACATGTTCAAAAATAATGCCTGTTTATAATTAAGACACAGCCATCTTGTAGAAGAGCACGAGAGCATTTTGTTCATCCCACCCAAGAGTTTATTTAGGCTGTTCTAGCTAGCAGGTCTTAATTCCACTCTCTCTCCAGGATAAGTGTGAAGTTTTCAATTTGTAGATTAGTAGCAGTTTGCTGAATGTGTGACTTCAGCAGCTTGCTCACCTCACCCAGCTACAAAGGGAGGCTTTGCAGTTCTGACAGCTCTATGAATCACTTTTAAACCAAAGCCCGCATTCTCTGGAGAAGAAAATTACACACAGGAAGCTTGATATGAAGTGGACTGTGTTAACTAGACACTCAGGAGGGGGTTTACTGCTCTGTAATAAGCTGTAATTACAGTAACTCATTGGTCATTTACTGCCATGCAGGTGTAGAAGCATTTTAAAATAACAAGTAAAGAGAAAACTTGAGCTGAGGGGACTTTTTTTCCCCAGAATTTGTTGAATTTCCAATGCCTACATAAGTACAACATTCCTTTTATTTCCTACAACTTTACTGGTTGAACTGCTGAAGCAGTTCATTTAAATATTTAGGAAGTCCAAGATAAAGGGTGAAACTTAGCACACCCCATCTTGCCAAGGGAGATTTCACAAATGTAGTGAACTGGAGCAGCAGCAGCAGCAATTTTCCCATGTGAGTGGGTTAGTGCAGGTTACATGCACTGTTCCTGCAGGCATCTGCCAACACAGTCTGGGCACAAAGGCATGGACTACTGCTAATGAAACAAAGAGTTTTAGACTTCAAAGTCTGCATCCTATGTCAGGAAGAAAGGAAAAAAAAAAGAATGTCACAAGAAAATATACTTAAAATCTCTCCTAAGGTTCTTATTCTTAGAATTAATCACTACTATGTTTATGTACTCTTGACAGGAAATACAGAGCAACTAAATCAATAAGTCTCTTCCTGATAAAGAGGCTAATTTACCCTCACTCAGTATTGCAAACTTCTACATTTTTCCTACTACTAAATAAATATACTAAGCTCCTGCTAAATGTTTTGAATTTGGTGCAGATTTCACAGAGCAGGCATACAGCAGGACAGCTTGATTACATCTTGACATTCCCATCAGAATGAAAGCACACACTGTTGGATTCCTCCACATCCATTTAAAGACAGAGTAAAGCTTTTCCTCTGCAGGTGATAATGCACATCAACAACAACTGGTCTTACCTGCTGTCTGTAAGCTCAAACCAGTGTCAAGTTTGCTGCGTGGCTTGGTGCTGATAAACAAGTAACAGAGAACACACACAGTGATGATAAAAGCAAAGAGGACCACTGCTGCTATTGACAGGCCCACGAGTGCTCCAACACTAAGAGAGAAAAACAAAACAAAAAAAAATTAAGTGTACAAACAGCCTGGAGGACCCATTAAAACAATGGTCAAGATGAAGTCTGGAGTTTACTTGTACTCAGGCATGGGAGTAACTGTGTATTTTACTGTAAATCAAAATTTAGAGCTCAATACTTCAATTGTATAAACTGCAGTTATTTCACTGCCCTCAGAAGGGTCAATGTCATTACACAGCAGTTGAACATCTGGCTCTCAGTGACATTTCATGTATATTACTCCCAAGTCTGACTTAAAATGTATTTATGAAAATCAGAAATAACTTCATGCAGTAACTGATATCAGTGAGATCAAAAAGTTCTTCAGTGCACACACAGAGAGCGATTTTAGGGTTCCAGGCAGCTCAAACAACATGACTATTAAAGATGTATTTTCAGTCTGAAATGCCATTTGTATAGTATAAAAAGCCATGCAATCTATGGTATTCAATTCTGTTAGCAGCTCTGCAGAGCAGGGTGGAGTACTGTGATTGCTGTTCTGCCTTTGCATTAATTAAATAAATCTCCAATCAAGACTGGAGAAATTCTCCCATGATCTTTGTCGCAGTAAAAGGAAAACAAAAGCTGAATTAGTTTATTCACAATATCAAAGGCATCAAAGAAGCAGGAATTAATTACTCTGGAGGCCAAACATACAGTACTATATGTAGATTTTTATCAAGGTGCTATCCTGCAGAATAAAAACTACCTTATACATCTCCCATAGGCACACAGTGAGACAGTATATGTATATACAGAAATCTCTCCTGATTTCCAACCCCTATTTTCAAGTCTTTTCCTAACATAAAATTCTCATGATGAAATAAAGGACCCAATATAATACAGTCTAGCTATCATTTCCTACACTCTCCTGGGCCATTTGATGCCTTCCATGTTCCAGTCTTCTATTCTACAGTCCATGACAAAGATCCTGACTACTGGTGAAATTAAACAGCAGCTTTTTGGTCACAGATGAGGAGTCTGAGGACTGAGAATCCTTATATTACTGCTCTGGTATATTTACAATTTTGACAGACGTCAAAGGGACAGAAGAGAAATGAATGTCTTGAATTCTACAAGCTCCATCCTCTAGTCATAAAAATGCCTTTATATATCACTGCCATCAGGGAGAAGTGAACTCTACTGTGGCCTTGCAGGAAGATGAGAAGAATTGTGCCTTGGGATGTTTTTATGAATTTTACATTCAAGATACTGCAAAGCTTCTCTACAGGCTCCCACAGCACCAGCACACAGATATGTCCACAGGAGAAATTCTTAAAATCAGCAGGATAAGAACGGCAGATATTGCTATGACTTTCACATGAGGTTTTCATTAGTTACTGGTCAAATTCAGTAATGAAGTTTGGGCAACATTTAGCTCCATGCACAGCTAAAATAATTTGTTATCAGCAAAATGGTTCTGCAAAGAACAGCTTTACTCTTCTGAAGATTTTTCATGGTATTAATCATCTGCATTAAATAGGATATCCTGATGTGTTTGTGCATATATGTACATATTAAGCAAATTTTTCCTTACTGTTTTTTGGCTCAAACAAAATTTGCAGGCAAGCAATATTCTGCTTACTATGGAATCTGGATATGACCTACACTCAGAGATCTCACCTGGGTTCTGGCCTTATTTTGCATTTTCACTTGGAACACCTTGACCCAAATAGACAAAATAGAAGGCTGAATAGCCATAGAACCATGTGATACAACCAAGGCTCTTCAGAAAGTTATTTGTGCTTTTTTGTCATGACAGTACAAGTTTTATTGTAAGATTTCATTTAAATTCCAGCCCACAGTTCAGGACTAAGGAGGCTGCTCACCATTATCCAAACATTAAGCAGAGTCAGCTGCCCTAAAGCCAAATAGATCAAATACATATTAATGATTATACATTTTTCTATTCAGACATCTGTTCCTTCTTGGCTGTAGCTCTCCTCCATGCAGTTGTAGAAGATGACACAGACAATACAGTTGTGTATTGCAGAGCACAAGGAATTTTCAGTATCACTACACAAATTGTGTAAGATGCTTTGGGAGTTACAAAAGGAGAAGGCAAGAAAAACCTGAGGAACTCTCCAGGTCAAAGAGTCATCATAGGTTATGTGCTACAAGAAATGTTTATCATGCCCCAGCAGCAAGATGAGAAGATCTCACCAGCATCACAAAACCAAACAGATACTCTGATTCCACTTCCTGAATGAATCAGGAATCAGGACAATGTGTACTCACTCTTTTTAAACACACAATGTTTTGCTACCAGATTGTTCTCAAACTGCTGAAGCCGTCAACCCACAGAGAAGGTATAATTAAGTTCTGTAAGATTAATTTTGGTTCAAGTTTGGGGATGGAGGATTGTTTCTTAATTAATCTAATTCAGAGAAACTTAATATCTCTTCCACAGCTCTGAATACTGACATTTCTTAACCAGAGTACAATATTTTCTTTCATTCTTTACATATTAAAGCTGTTATTAGAAACAAAATACCAAGTAACTATGATCACTGACCACTTTAACAATTACACTCCTGAAAATAAAGACAGTCTTACAGCAGGTCCTCTAGATTCTACAGCAATTACTATGGTGCTGCGTATCTGCTTTAAAAAGTCCTTGCTAAAAGCATTTTGCCACCTTCCATTCTTTACCATAAACGCTGTCTGAAGGCCACATAGTAACAGTCTATGGTCTCAGGGTGCGTCTTCGAGGTGTGACCTCATTAGTGTGCAAACCTCCTTCATTAACAACCTGCTCAATCCCGAAGCAAATATCTTGCATGAAGATGGCAGTAAAGGCCATGGAGCAGCCGTGACACGAGCAATGTTAAGTTTGGTAGGAGATCCAAACAGAACTCTCCCAAGTTATTATTTTCCACATAAAGACAGAGCCATACCACACATTTCACTGCTGTTACACTGAGTGCCACATCCAGGCTTGCAGTACAGCCAAGGGAGGCTCCACTCTGTCAGCAGCCTCCCCAGGGATCCCCAGGCTGTGTCCAGAGAGCTGCTGAGTGGGTCCATCGACTTGTCTGTCAGTGGATAATCAGCATCACGCCCCTACAGTTGTTTTTAGTTCATAACATTAGCCCATCCACACCATCAAAAGCCAGGGAAAATTTAAATATTGGCTAAGCAGAGGCAGCATTGCCCACTGACAGACTGAAAGGAAGCTCATGAGTCACCCGGACCTGAGTAAATCAAATGTTCCCAATGCTATTGTTGCAGTGACGTGTTGTTCATAGTATTTGCAAAGCACACAGATAAATATTCTTGAGAGACTGGAAGAATGGGCACAGAGAAACAAAAGACTTGCTATTTTGGAAAGCCAAAACAGAGGCCTGGAGTTTGGTACAGCCAAGCAAAGCTTGGCCTCAGTATTACGCCACCATGTAGGCATTAATTAAGAAGGCATTTTGAGTAAAACTTATATGTGGCTTGACAAAATTTTAATCAAATATGCATTATTACATGCAACTTAAAAGATACAGCTTTGGAATGGACATTAGAATTCTATTTGATACTGAAAGAGGCCATTATAAAATTAAGACTTCCTAGAAGAGTGACAAAAATAAGCATAAAATATTTTAGAACAAAGAGAAACAAAAAGGCTGACTGAACATAACTGCTACAGTTCAGTACAAATACCACATGTTCAGCATTTCTCCCCTTCCACTCAACTTGGGAGGTAAAGCAGATGTGATAACTGCATGGGCATGCACAGCACACTGCTCTGGAGGCTGAGCTGCTCAGTGTTTGGCTCACTGGTGTTTTACAGCATCTGTGTTTTGTGGATTCAAAAGCTGAATAACCTTCTGATGAATTCTGCCTTTTCCCCTGTTCCATGGACTCCTGACAGAGACAGCAAAATGCATCCTTCCCTCTTCTTTGAGGAAATAAGTCTTTCAAGATCTATGATTTAAAAAAACCCCAAACTTTATTATTTTATTTATCAAAAAAAAGTTTAAGCCAGAAATTAATAATATTAATTATATATAATAAATTCTGCAGAAAATGTGAAATGTGTCAGAGCTGCTCAATAGTCTATTATCTATGATAGTCCAGCAGCTCCCAGTACAGCAGGTGTTTGGATGTTGTCAAATATTGCAGTTTTTGCAGAAGTGGGAGGGGAAAAGAGAGTTCCATGTTGCTAAGGGAATGGGCAGTGTCTATTTCTAAACATAGTACAGGCAGTAGAGAATTGGCAAGAAAAAAGAAGAGCATAGACTGGCAAGAAACTATTGATTTGGGCTGCCAAGGCTGCTGGCTTCTCCATGAACTGCCTCAGTCAGAGCTGGATGCCAACAGGTCTGGCCATGTCCTTCCCACAGCAGGAAAAACACAAGGAAAATGTGCAAGAGTTTCCTGCAATTCCACCTGGTGTGCCACCAAACTGAAGGAACCCCTGAGACACCACCAACCACTTGTGCTGCAGTCACTCACTGCTTTCAAATATCTGGGGGAGTCAAGCAAATGAAGATTTATGAAAAGAACCCCCAAGTCCTGGAGTACAGCAAAACCTAAAGCAGTTCCCCCATCACAGCCTCCTAGTCCTTCCCCTTCCATCTCCAGACTTACCTTGGCTGGTTTGCCTAACTCTTCTTTAGTTTTAAATCTTAAGGGTTTCAAGTCTTAAAAGTGTGTCCTCAAAGGCTGAAAGAAGCATTTTAAGGATTATTTTATCATATGGCTGTTACCAGCCAATATCAGTAAGAGTCTAGTGATCAACAAAACATTCTGAGAGGGCAAAAAATGTTATTTTTATGTTTTCTTTAAAAAACTAATTGAACTGTCATGTGAAAATGTATATAGTTTTCAAAATGATGTAATACTATGTTTCCAGTGTGTTAATAACTAAAAATTATTTTATTTGTTACTGAAAACACTTATAGGAAGTGATTCAATTCTAACCACTCAGTAACTTTGCTTAGAGAGGTAAATTGTATTTATTCACCTGTTTTCTACAATGAATATAGTCATTTATGGCAGAAGTTAAGCACAACCAAAACTCCACTAATGGCAATTCCCATGAGGCCTTTTAGCAGCTTAGGGCTACCATAGCAAGAAGGAAAAAAGAATCCCTAATTTTCAAAGTTTGGGCCCAAATTTCTGACTTATATGAAGGCTAAGCAGTCATTTCTCAGACCCTACAAAATCTTTTTAAAGGAAGAGCTTTCAGAGACGTATTTAATAAAAGCCTCTCCTGGGATTCACTTCTTGGAGGTAGTTTTTGAAAATATCAAGCTTTAAGAGTCTTCACTACAACATCCAGATGAGATATTGTGATGCAATATGAACTTATTCCTTCAGTTTTTCTGCCATCTTGAGAAGGTTTATTGTGATCGAAACAGTCAAAGGTTATGCAGAAATATAGCATTAAACAGTATTTGATAGCAGAAGTGTCAAAAAGGACACTTGGAGGTGTCTTCTCACATCAGAGAAGCCAAATAATTGTGTCTGTCAGAGCGCTGGATGGCTGGGAGATCCCCACAATCGACCCACTCTTTGCACCAGACAAGGTAGATTTTAGATCATAATACATTAAATATTAGATCAGATAAATTAAAATAATAAGTCCACAGTAATGGACAGCATTAACTCAGGAGCCCTGAGGGAATTCACATGTGGAACTGCAGAGCTGCTGGCCAAGGTGCTGAGGGTGTCTGGCTGCACAGGGCTGAATCTGAGCCCAGCTATGATACCCAAGTTCACCCTCCCCAAAAATGAGGGACAGGTCCTTTGATGGTAAAGCCTCTACCCCCAGTCATCTCATTACCATGCTCCACCCCAGGGAGCTGATGGCATTTACAGCTTCCTGACATAAAATCTTTAATGAAAGCATCAGCATTAGGATGAGGAGAAAACACTCTCTTGTTAACCTGCTGGAGTCTATGAAGTGTCAATAGGCACACAGATAGAGGAACCCAGCAGACAGAGTTAAGTGTCTCAAAAAGCCTTTGGACAAAGCCCTGTACTGAAAGTGGGGTTAAAAGGGTAGAATTTAAATAGGATTAGGAAAGGTTTTGCTACAAATTTAAGGCTGCTTAAAAGCATAAGGAGCAATGTGCAAGGCTTAAGTCGTCCCTTTTCAGTGTGAAGAAATGTCACCGAGACTGATTTTTGTTCATATCTTCATCTATGACCTGGTGAAGAAGGAAATCTGAATTTCTGATGATCCTAAGCCCCTACAAGCAATCAAATGCTGAGGGCAAGGAACACCACAAGAAAACTAAGTGAGCAGGCAAAAGTGATATACATGAGTTTCAGTGTACATAATGTAACATATAAAGAACAAAATCAAGCCTACATAGCAATAAACTCGGAACAGGCAGTTCTGAACTCCAGAAAAGTTTTAGAGTCTTCAGTGAGAGCTCACTGAAATAATGGAGTCAATGTGAATGGCATAAAAAGACATTAACACATTGGCCACCAACAGAATGGAACTGAGAGCAAGACCAAGACTGGAGGCAACATTTGGCCACTCTGTAGAACCTTGCCACACCCACACTTTAGGCATACAGCTCCAGATTATGCACCTCCAACACCAGCCCTGTGGAGTGAAAAACAGTATGGATGAGATGGAACCAAAAGGATTGGCGGGACACAGCATCTGCCTCAAGGATAATCCAAAAGCTGTTCAGTTTGGAAAGGTGAAAGCTGAGAATAGATGCCCCAAATGCCCACAACATTTTAAACACTGTGCATAAATTGAACCTGCAACTGCTGTTCACCAAATCTCACAATCTGAATACTAGAGGGCAGTCAGGAAAAGTAGTAGGGAATAGTATAAAACAGATAAAAGTATCTATATTCAAACAGCAGGTAGTGACTGCTGCCACCAGGGTTGCAGAAGCAGACGGTATAAGCGAGCCCAGAGGGGATTTGACAAAATCAGGATAATAACAAGTCCGTAAGAAACAGAGTGGAAGCCCCATGCAGAGGTGTACTAACATGCTGACACGGCCAGCCTGGATGCTGTGGAGCCCGAGGGGAATGAGGCGTAGAAAGCAGCCCTCTCTGCCGCTGCTGGAGATCCGGCCAGAGCCAGGCGGATCCCTGCACTATCCCGGGAGAGCACCGGGCTCATTATCTGCCCCTTCCAAGTGGAAAGTTGCGTAGTGCTTCATCTTACATGGGAAAGTAGCTCAAGTCACTGGGAACTTTATGGCACGCAGCATCTTACGCGCTCAGGCCCCGAGACAGCCGCTCCCCTCACGCCCGAAGGGCGGGAGACGCTCCGGATGCTCTGCCAGAGGCACCGAGCGTTTCCCAGCGCTTCCTTACCAAGACCACGAGTTATTTCCTTCAGAAACTACCCTGGCACGAGCAAGAGTCTCTCTGGGCTGAAGATGCAGCTCTACCGCTACTCTCGGCGGGACAAAGGCAGCCTGAAAGTGCCCGGCTACAAGTACCTCACAAACACACCCGAGCTCGGGCGACCACGGCTCTCCCGCCCGGCGCCTCTATCCCGGCAGGCACCGCCGCTCCCCTACCTGAGCCACCACATGTAGCTGTGCTCGTAGGGGAAGAAGCTGTGGGGGTCATCGCAGCAGTATTTGATGTCCTGGAAGCCGCAGCAGAACACGGCGCGGGCGTCGCCGCCCGCCCGCGGGCAGCTGAACCCGCTCACCAGCACCTTGTCGGCGTTGAGGTAACTGCTGCACTCGGCGCTCATGGCGCGGCCGCTCGCCCGCCCGCTGCCCGCCCGGCGCCTCGGCTCGGTGGCACCCGGGCAGGAGCGAGGAGAGGCGAGGGGAGGCGAGGGGAGGCGAGGTGGCTGTGGCGGGCGGAGCCGGGCGGGCAGGGGGCTGCGCTGGCGGCGGGGACCGCCGCGCCCACTGGCCCCGGGGCCGCCACAGGGCGGGGAGCGGCGGGAGCCCTCAGGGCAGGCAGCGGAGGGCGGGAGAGCGCCGTGAGGGGCCGGCCCGCCCCGGGCTGCGGTGTCAGAGGCTGAGGTACGGCTGGCCCTCAGCGCTGGGTCCCATGTGGAGGAGAGCTTTTAGGGGTCCGTCCTTACCCATAGCCTGGGTGTGGTCTCGGATAGGCAAAACAGGGAGAGCATGGGGAGGGATCACACTTCTGTAAGACTCAGGCCCCCTTGGCTTGATGAGGGGGGGAAAGCTCCAGCTCAAACCCAGGCTCAACTCTTAAAGATGCACTGCACAAAGTGAGAGGATGAATGACAGTGATGTGGCTGGTGCAAAGACTCCAGAAAAGGGGAGATCAGGAGAAATCGAGTGTTGAATATCAACAAAGAAAAAGGCTAGATGACAGTGAGATTTTGTGAGTTGTAACTTCATTACTTGAGTTGTTCTGATGAAATCAGATATAATCAGATCAATTCTTTTCATTATAAAATTGAGGATTGACTTATTTGAAATGTATACAGGAAAATGATCTACCAAAAACCACAAGGCAGCCTTTTCCCCTCAGTTGTGTCAATAGTGTCAGTACGTGTTAGGATTTAATCGTGTGTCTTGTGTTATTTGAGATTAAGAGACCAATCTCCTGGTCATTTGGGTCAAAGACATGGGAAGTGTTTTTCTGTGGTTGAGGAAAGTCTCTAATGAGGGAGGGATGACTGAATCTCAGCTCAAAAGCCATCCGTTGGTTGCCCAGATCATGTGTATGAATCAGTCAGCTAAACATCATGTGGTGTGGTGGAAACCAAGAAGTGCATGGGTAAATGTCATGGATTTGGATCCTGATTCAAGACTTTGTGAAGTTGCCAATTCTGTGTTCACAACAGAGACCTAAGTCTTACAACTTCCCAGGATGGAGAAATGTCCAATACCAGTCTTATAGGTATTAATCTCTTGAAATGTCTTTATGTACCTTGTTCAGTTGCTAATAACTGTTTTCTTCCAAAACGTGAATTGCAATCCTTGTGTTTCTCCCTGATTCTCTTTATCTGTCTGGGATTGTTTTTTCTTTGTCTAATAGTTTCTTGATCTGTTTTCACTGAAGTTCTGTTCATACCTGGATTCAACAACCAGGGCAGAGAGTCATGAACCCTGGAGTCAATCAGTTCATGTTTTCAAGTGAGCATTCCCAAATCAAGTGGTCAAGAGACTTCAAGGAATAGAGAACATTCTTGGTTTTTTTTGTATTTCACAATGCTGTTTTACTTTTGGAGATTTTTCTCTCGTTAGTCAGAACTCAGATAACTATTTTCCTCTCAGAATTGTTACTGCAGCGATGTTGAACAAATAGAATTCCCCATCCCAGTTTTATGCTCAGTCTTACACAAACTTGGACTCATACTTAATGAGTATAAGGTAGACCGGTGTCAGAGTTGGAGTAAAGGTGGATCCTTTGTCCAAACTTAAAGAAATATAGTTTCAAAGACGGCTGAAATGTTCTGGGGTGACAACATCTTTTCTTGTTTGTTTGTTTCATCAATCAGTATACTCATTTATACCATGCAATCAGTTTGTACTTGTTGTGATTACTGGGTGACAATAATTAGTGTGCTTTCTTGTTGCAATTATTTGGAAAGATTTATATGAAACATTTGAAATTATGTTTGAGTTAGTGACTAAATTAACTACATAATTGCTGGAGGATTGAAATAAAAAACCATTCTCTTTTGATGAGACACTCAGAAACAGGATTTGAAGTGGGAGTGGGAGGCTCTTCAATGACCAGGGGAACATGTGCATCATCTTTTATGTCAGAAGAAAACACCTTTTTTATCATTCCAGTTACAAAACACAGACCTCTTCCAGTAAGAGTTAGTTGTTTAGACCTCATAAAATAGGTTTTCTTCTCTCTTCACTATTACCAACATCAATTTAAGTTACTATACAGATGATGAGACAAGTTCTCTCTGCTGAGTGAGGAGTGTGTTCCAACCTAAGAATGAGGTAACCCAGCTTTCACAGAAACACAGACCCAAGACCTTTATAGGGCACTTGGAAGTAAGAGACAACATATCCAGGTATTCAGGAGCAGGTTTCAGAATTGTATCCAAAGCAGGATACTTCTATTCTCTGAGTGCTGAATCATCATCCTTATGAAAAGGAGCCCCTTGTGCAGTGAAGCTCCAGCTCTAATTCTGGTAAAATGTGCAAACTTCCTTGGGTACTTGCAACCCATACTCCTCTGCAAATCTTTAACTGATTTACTGTTACTCACAATGGCTTCCAAGAGACTGTTATGGCTGTACTTAAAGCCTGTCTTCAAAATACTTGGGACCTTGGAATTGCAGCTTTCTCTTTCTTATAACTGCTTTCAAGCCTTCCAGATGGATTCATAAACATCAATATATGTACGTTTATGCAATCATTAAAACAGCAGCATTTTTGTAATCATTAAAAATAATTGTGGTCTTCATCTAAATTAAAATTATTGTGAAAAGTGCACAGCTTCTTATTTACTTATCCTGACTCCCCAAGATATTGACCAGCAGAACTGGGCTGGTTTAATTTTCCAGCAAATTACAGGAGATTTTCTGGCTGATACAGTTTAGAGCAAAGGAAGCTTGAGAGAGAAGCTAAAACTTCCTGATTTAGCTATTCCATTTAGAGACAACTCAAAGTGAATTGTGCTTCTGCACTGATGACTACTTAAAAGCTAAGAACAAACATTCATATTAACTGCTGTGGGACACATTTTCACCAGCCAACCTTCCACAGAAAGTTAATTATGAACTATGATATAGGTGTCTAGATCAGCATCAATCCTCAAACCTACATGCAAGGTTTACCTCAAGAGCATAACCTAATTATTAATTGGCAAAGAGCTGCATAAATTACTTTCAAAAGGAATCTGGTGGCAAATTATGCAATTAAACAAAATTGTCATGTCAGGATGGTGTAACAAGCTCTGATTAGGAGTGAAAAGTTAAATTGACATCAGAGTTGGTGTAGATAACATATTTTGTCATGTTACATGAGCAGCAGGCACTTCAGGAAGGCAGATGACAGCATAAGGCTCAAAACAGAAAGGGGCACAGAAGTTTTAAGTGGTGTGTACTTGCAGCACAGTGAGATGCTGTCACTCAGAGGACTAAAAATGAACTGTGTGTATTAGTGAGGGACTGAAATCTAGCAAGAGGATATGATACATCTTGGATTCTGCTCTCAGTTCAACCACCTGTGAGAAAGTTGCTTTCCCAATTGTAAGTCTGTAGATTTGTGATAGTGATGGGGTTGTCTGACACTTGTATGCAAAATTGTTTGCATTTTGAGATCCTCTCTGTGCAAGTGAACACATGTATAAAGTATCATTATATGAGTTTTTCATGTCACTCTAGAGCCTACCAATCTTCCTAGTCATTTTAACTGTACTTCACACACATTATCCTCTAATTGATTCCCCCAGTCAATATAGGGTATAGATTTTAACTTTCATCTTTCTCTGCTTCACAGAACTAAATAATGAAGAAGGAGAAAGCAATTTTGAGCCTCAGGAAGTTGATGCTCAAAGGAGGTTTCAATCAAAATTTTAAGAGGGAAAAACAGTGAAAGAGATAAGTAGGAAGTGTTGATACTGGGAATTCTGCAGTCAGGATGGAGCTCTGAAAAGTAATTTGTGTTTGTGTAATGGCCTCATTCTCTACAGTGTTTGTGTGCTGTTATTGGTAAATATTTCAGAATAATGACTCAGTGAAGCAAATCTTACCTTTTTACACTTACTCTCCTATCTAGAAGGAGAACAGTCAGATGCATAAAATAGTTTTCAAAAATGAACCTAACCAAATAGTCTTGACTGCAGTTTGTCTTTGTGGAGTGGTTGAGTGGTTTTCATTTCTTTTTCCTTTTCAGAAAGGAAAATAGTTTTTACTTATCTGAGTAGAAAGCACAAAACTGGCATGTTCCTTACAAAAAAAAAAAGATCAATCTGACACTGCCTCAAGCATTTAACTTTGCTTTCATTTATCCTGCTTTTAAAATATAATTATTTATAATTTTAGAGACACAAATATATGTTGTAATGCATTTTCTACTTGAATAAAAGGATGAAAACTTTAAAAGGTTCTAGCAAGTATGTAGCTTCTGTATGTAGGGGATGATTATGGGGATAGTTCTGAAACAGAGTTACTCAATTACAAGACAGATAAAAATGATGGGCCTGTTATTTCAGAATATTTAAGCAAGATCTCCATCAGAGGTAGCACTTGTAAAACATGCAAGTTTCTTGATCTTTTCAGCATTTATTCTACACTAAGCAACAAACCAGAAAATTATAGATTCACAGGCTTATATGAATTGTCACTTTCTATCATGCTTTGAATTTACTTTGTCTAAAATTGAAGGTAAAAGAGAAATATATAAGTAAACAGGTTTGAAGTGCTGACTTCTACATATCAGTGAATAAATAATACAATAAAATATCTTCCCACCATGGTAAACTCAAACTCAAGCTTTTCATTGTCTTCATTTTATTCAAACTCTTAGGTCAATAATTTAGATTTAGTCCTATTAAGCATATTTTTCAAAACCCAAAAGTTGTTTTGTTACAAAATTATATACCTTTTTTTGCATATTTTTGTGTGCCTTGGCTCAGAATCCTTTCTGTCACTTAGCCATCACAGAGAACTTTCATTCTAATTTATAATTCAAAGAGATGCAGATACCAATAGTAGCAATAATTCTTCCTCTTTAACCCTCCCACACAAATGTCTTTATATTTTCTGTAGGGGGTAACATCATCTATTGTTGAAATTCTGCAGCAGGAGACAAACTTCCTACAGGAGCCTATTTACAATTGCTTCTTATTTTAAAAAGCTTTATTGTGTTGCCTGAAGTTTTCTGTCCTGTGTGAAAGAAGGTGCTAAGGCCAAAGAGTTGGGCTCTGACCCATTTTGGGGTGAGAAACTGGAACTGGTGTGACAAATGTAAGAACTGAAGGCTGGGATTTGGCAGTTAAAGGGAACAGGGATAAGGTGAAGAAACGGGAGTAAGAAAGAGATATATTGAAAGGACAAGGCAAAGATGACCAGTCTTGGGAGTAACAGGAACTCTGTGCCTTACTTGTGAATCTGGAACAGAATATAAGTTGTCTGCTTGTTTCCTTTTTTATCAGTAAATATATTTAAATCCTCTGGAAAAATGTCAGCTTCATTTAGTTCTCTTTCACACATATGATGGCAAAGAGTGACTTCTTATTTCATTAATTCACACAGCAAAACTCTCTATGGTGGTTTGAAATATTTCAGATGACTCATGTTGTTGCCAACATGAAATTCTGCTCTTGTTTTCTCTATTTCTTTTCAAACAGAAGAAATTACATGTGCAAAATTACATTCAAAGAGTATTGGGTTACTTAGAATTTAGAAATGCCAGACTTAGAGCTAATAGCCACACAACTTTTGGCAAGATTTCAGCTCATTTCACAATGAGTTTTTAATGACTTTATTTTCTTGCTCATTTCTAATGCATGATCAAAAAGTTGGTTTTGAATGTTAACCATACCTAGTGGGAATACAGAATTACTTCAGCCATGGTTTTTGGTAATACTTATGATCATCTCGCAGATAGTGATTCATATTTCCAGTGCTCTGTGATGTGAGGGTGTTTCATTCCTGATATTGTTACATTGCTCACAAGCCTTTTTTAGCAGTTGTTTTCTTGACAGATACTCAATTTTATTTTCTAGCTTCAAAAGCTCAGTTTTGTTCCTTATTTTTGATGCTGAAGGTGAGTTTGTTTTCCATCTCTGAACACTACTAGATTTGGGGATGCTGTAAAGAGAACCATTTTCCACAGCCCTCCTGTCTTTGGCTGAAATCAGAAAGCCCTATTCAGTTTCAAATCCCTTTTCACTTCAGCAGTGGATACAAGCAGCAGTTGTCCAAAGTGTGCAGATGATCCAAAGGAAAAATAAAAAGTATATTCTTATTATGAACACCTAACATAGCTTATCCTCTGATAAGATGGCTCTGAACATTAAAGGGATAAAGACTGCTAATAGTAACTAGGGGTTTAATCGTCTTTATGTCTTTGAGACAGCTACAGGTCTTTCAGCTTAATTACATTTGCACAATAATTATTAAAATGCAACTTTTATCTCTTAATCTTATGTATCCCTCATTATCAGAGCACCTGATTATCACACAGTCTGTAACTAATGGAATTCTCTGAGTGACAGACCAGACCTTCTGAAGCTGGGCCAAGTGAGCCGTTGGTCAGGTCCTCACCTCCTCAGTCCTGCTTTGGTGAAATGATCACCAACTACATCTCAGATGAGGGATTCATTTCATCTGTGTTAGTGTCAGTAATCAGATGTTCTCTTAGAAATTGGATGAACCTATAAGACGGACTGTATCTGTTCATCCTAACCATCTTCTCATCATTCTTCCATACCTGGAATTTCCACCAGGGATTTTGACAGGAATCAAAATTTCTCTGTTGCTACTGAAGTGGAATGCATCAGTGCAGCTCGTTGTCACAGGCATGATGGACATCTCAAGAGAAGTCAAAGCAGAATCAAGCTAAACTACATTAATTTACAGTAGCATTGTTGTTCGTCTTATGGAAACAAATGTAATTACTTCATTTGTCTGTTGCTGTCTATTTCTTGCTTTTACTGGTGCCAAAATAATCAACTTTCACATGATAGCTTGCTTTCTCTGGTTGGATATAGTAAAAGTAGTAGAGATATCTGTACAAACTTGGAAGCAGAAGATTAAGTTCTATTCTTTGCTTTTCTTTCACTTGTTACATGCTTGTGGGAAAATGGTATTATTCACGTGTTTAGTGGCTTCATCCATAGGATCGATATCAAGCCCTTTTTTCCCGATGCTCTGAGGTTACTCTAAGTTTCAGTAACAGAATATAGTTATTGCCATATTAAAAATGTTCTACTTTACCTTTCTTTATTGTTACTATAGTTCCTTCATCAGTAGCAAACATTCTTGGGTTCCATCTCACTAAAAATACTCATATTTTGTTTTGAACCTCATTACATTCAGTATGTATTAAATTTAGAGTAAAGCATTTAACATTTATTTTAAAAATTGGAAAAGCTGTATTCTAAAATTTGAAAAAGGACAATTGTTTAGGTTGGTTTTGGTGTGGGGGGATGTGGTTTGTTTCTTCTGTAACTGAGGTTGAATTTAAAGGTTAACAAAAAGATCTGCTGAGAAGTTGCTTTTCTATTGGTATAATTGAGACCCCATCCTAGTGGAGTAAGAGTCAACTCTTAATTGTTCACAGAATAACTGTTCAAACAGTGTAAATTTGTGAAGGCAAGGCAGTCAAGGCCTGGTTGGTATTCAGCCATAATTACTTAATCTGAATTATACAAAGCAAGGAATCCTCAGGTGAAGAAAAAACTGCAAGAGCTTGACTTGGGCTGGGCGTTCTGGATGGATTCCTGAAGAGCTTCAGCCTATGAGCAGAGCTGTGTGTAGGTAATTGAGTCATACAGTCAGTGGAAAAAAAACTACAAAAAATGCCAATGTCACCACACCAGTTTTGGTCATGGATGTTTCCTGGCAGCCCGTGTTCATTCACTTCATCTCAGGAAGTTTTCCAAAGTAGCACACAGATGTTTTTCCCAATCAGCTGGTTCAGTTATTGGGGAATGCTTCCATCTTGCACATGTACAGCCTTGTAAACATAAATATGGTGTGAAGCCTCTTTTGCTTCAGAGCCAGTGCAGTCACTGTTAGCTGTGAGTGCACAGGTATTACTGATTTCACATGCTTCTTTTTATTGTTGGACTTTAAATCAATGTAAAGAAAGATAAGAATAAAAGAAGATTAATTTCAGTGTTTTGCTGGGGTGGTTTTTTGTGTCACTGGTTGCTATTTTGTAGTTGAATTGCATTTTAAATTTTACATTCAAAATGTTCAGGCTGAGACACAAGCACTGCACTGCCTATTCCAATGGAAATTTGATTTTTTATCTCATTATAGGTCTAAAATTCAGAATTTTTATCACACTAGACATTCTTACATTAGAAGCTCCCACTCTAAATTCTCTTTTCTGTTTCAGAATAATGCCTATAGGAAATCTGTAATGTTGTTATATTACTGCAATTTGTTCTCAGAAAGTCTCAAATCTTGCTTAAAAACTACAAGAATTGTGATTATATAAACAAATAAAATCAGCGTCCTATACAAGGCCAAACATAAGTAGGAATCCACCTAACATTACATCTTTCTACATTATGTGTTGGGTGTAGAAATTTTGAAATCCTGACTGTTCTACAAAAAGAGCCCTTATGTCTGGAAATTGCCCATGTTTTTTGGCAGAATGTGAATGAGATTCTGTGAGGAGCTGGTCTCAATGATTTTATGGGTCCCTTCCAAATCGAGATATTCTATGGTTCTGTGCTATCAGCAATATGGGAATATTTGCCTTTAAGTGTAAAAAACTTGGTGGGCTTTCCTTTGAAATAATGCAGTGTCCTCTCACTGATTTAAGTCTTGCACCAATTATGATAATAACTTTAAAAGGAGTCATCTTCCACACAGGAATGCAAAAGGAAGAGAAATAACAAGTGCTGGCTCACTGCTGCAAGCCTACACAAAAGAAAAGCTGGCCTGACAGTCAGGACAGTGCTGGGCATTCATTCCTTCTCTGGAAATAACAGATGCTTCACTGTCTGTTCATTTTAGAAAATAATCCATTCAGCTCATAAATCAAGGGCTGAAATGTATTTAGAATAGTGGTAACAAAATCAGTCCCCTGCCATGAGGTCACTCTGGTGAGTCACCATCGAGTCCCAGAGACGTCATCCTGCTCTTCTCAACAGGTAATTATTGCAAACAGACAAGGGGACCAGTGGCATTGTAATTATCTGAGTTGGTGTAGATATTGAGGGCGTTTTTAACTGATTTTGGAAGCATAAAATGTATGAACTAAGATCGCTAACCAAGTAGCATTGATAGTGACGTGCTAGAAGCACAAATGATTCTTTTTTCAAGTGTTTTTTGCTTCATTATTCCCCAGTTACTGTGGCTCAAGATGATTCCTGAGAACAGCTGATTTCCTGCATTTCTGACATCCAAGCCAATTGAGAGCCACAGGAATGTGAGTTTATTAGCTGGCTGTTAGAGATGTAATACACAAAAAAGCCAAATATTTATAGATGCTAAGCACTTGGTCCTTCCAACACATCTCTGTAGCTATTGAAGGTATACAACATTATTTGTTTGTTAATTTAGGACTTGTGTTCATAATATACTGTATATTTTAAGACCAGCCTCCATGTAGGATGTAATTTCATTCACTTGTTAATTAACTAACAAATATTTTGCCTAGCATTATCAACTCTACTAAATGAGAGGAAAATAAGATGACAGACTGATTAATTCATATACTTTGTGTCAGAAAGGAGACATTTCCAATGCAAGAAGCCAAGTACAGCACTGAGAGCACCCAGTCTGAACACTACATGATGGAGAAATCTGCAGCAGGTTTTTTATGTGCAGTGCTTTAATGTGTACAAAATGCTCTTGAAAGGAAGAAAATTATTAGGTGTGTCCTTGAAAAAGAAATGTCTCCAACAAGAGGTTCGGGGTATTGCTTACTTGGAAGGACCAGGCACATTTCAGACACAATATTTTGGATGAGGATTCTTCAGAAGGATTTTCAATTAATATTGAAGGGCTTAGAAATTATGTTTTGCAGGATATAAAATAGACACGTTCTTGCTGTAAGATTGGGGTGCACAGGAGGCTCAGGTAATTTTTGTTCATTGATGTTGTCATTGGTAGCAGTTACTGAGCTGCTGCACCTGGTACAGAGCATAAGGAAGAGCACATCTTGGGACAAACTCACGAGAGATTTTCTTCAGTGAGATTTTCAGAGATTCAGTTGCCCTTGACCCTGGGCACGGAAGTGTTTTTTTTTTTAGCAGAAGCACAGGAGGCTGAGGCTCATCTTGAGTTTTGCAGCACAAAAGTATGGCCGGAGCTTTCTTTGAGACCCAAGTCAGAATGACTCCACCAAGTAAGCAGAGTTCATTGTTCTAAAATCTAATTAGGTAAAATACCAGTCCTGACACCAAACTACAATGATCCTCTTCCATCCAGGGCTCCCCTTTCAACACATTGCCAACATAAGCACCCTAAATATCTCCTTTATCCTTTGTTGTCCTGCTGTTAATAGAGAAAGTGAGAAAATAACCTCTGATCATGAACTAGACCAGAAAGAAAATAAAATTGCTTCAAATCATTACACATTCCATTGGACCCCTTTTCCTCCTTTTGTCGATTGTGTTTTGACCTACTAACAGATGCTTTAAGAGTACTTTTCAATAGGTGCTTTGTGGAGTGGGCTATCAACCTGTAATTGTGTCAGAAGGAGACATCAAGGAAAGAACCGAAAGAAATGGTCAGAGGTAAAAGGCTAGAAAAGCAATGAAGTTTAAATTGACGGGTAAAATTGACACAGAACTATGTCAGACCAGATTAAATATTCACAGGGCAGAAAAATTTCCCTGTAGATGACAGAGGATTATAAATCCACTTGCCATAGCTGCACTAATTCAGCTTTTTATTAGAGCTTGAAAACAAAAGTATGCCTCTGCTCTAAAATCTTCCTCTGGCATTGAAATAATTTACCCTGAACTCTCCTGTATCTGTACATACAATGACACCTTTTCATTGCATGCAAATTCCCACCTGAAACTTGGGCAAAATTTATCCCTTATCAGCTGGCTGTCTATTGGTGTTCTCTTACCTTCTTAAAATCTTAAAAAGAAATCTGGTTTACATCCTTTCTTCTATTTAAATTATTAAAATTGTACTGATTACATGTTAACTGCGTAAATTATTCCCATGATATTATTTTTAAGCCAGTTCTTTGAAATGTTTTGGTTTTCTGAAACTGTTTTGATGAACTCTTTGTTCCCAGTTTCACAGTGGCTTGATAAACACATTTACTGAGCATGCAGTAAACAACTAGAAATGGTGTCTTGCAATTCCCAGTATTCAATAAAATCAAGTGATTCATATAATCAGAGAGAGACTTGATATTGCAATTTTACTCAATGATATATTCCTATTGACTTCAGTATAGCTAAAGGCAGAATAGATTGGTAGTCTCTGAAGCTAGCAAGACCTTTTCAAAAGAACAAGAATTCTCTTTTTTTTTTAAACCAAGCTGTTCCCTAAGCTGAAATTTGTAGAAAAATATGTTTTGACAAAATTCACAAAATAATTTTTTTTAAGTTTTAAAATCATCAAAGCTTTTTATATTTGCATTTAGATTCTATTTCTTGGTTTGAAATGATTTTAATTTTTAGTAATTTATTTATAAAGTTTGTAAACATGAATATCAGCTTTGAAATGTTTCTCATCAGTTGCATCCAGCTAAATGTTTCAACTTAAGCAAACTGACAGTTTAGGGGTTACTTTTACTTGAAAACTTAAAATACTGTGCCCAGATTTAGAAGAAGACATTTCAAATCTAAAATGTTTATATGCCAGAAAAACATTTCCCTCCATATCTCTAGTGGTTAGTGGTCTCTCCAGAGGATAGGAAAATACCAGTAATAAAATAAGAAGTATTTTGAATATAGAAGTAATGACAAATCAGAATGAGTGATGTGGATCTAACTAAGGGTTAGAGAAGCTGATTTATAATTGAAACAGGGAATTCAGCATGTTCTTTACTTACAAGGAACAGTTTGACTATTGTGCCCTTTTCCAAAGGATGGATAAACAATCTGTGGGTTATGTAAATTTTCCTTGCCAGCTGTTCTTTATTTATCATTGTCAGATTTCCTTGCTTGATAAAGAAAAATATAATGGTTCATCCTATAATTCAGATGAATGTACTAATTATGATGAAACAACCTTGTCTTTAGGGCAAAGGGGACAAAGAAAACAGAGGACTGTTTTATATAATACACTAACAGCTTTCTCACTGCATTTTTTTACTTAAGGAAGCTAAAACTACAGCTCCCTGAAGCTGGAATATCTGTAATTTCTGTCTGATCAGGCATTATCAAGTTTGTTCTCCACAAAATTGTGCTTCAGTCTTTTCCATTGTTTAGAATACTATTGTTTCCTTTTACTGTCACTGTTCCATCAGTTAGTGCTTGGGGAAGAATCTGGCCCTGACTACGTAGATGCTGTGCTTACCTTCCAGAATACAAGTCTGCTCACTCAAAACACAATGATCCTTCAATCATTTTTGTTTCCAGGAGTAAGTTTAGAAGATCTTGTTGAGCAGGTATTGTCAGTGCTTTGAGATAAAGCAGCCCATCTTATCTCTTAGGCAGGTGGGCTGATGGCTTGGGCCAGGTTTTCTAGGCTAAGGATGGAAAGTTACTTGGGGCTGCCCTCAGCTGCTGTGCAGAGACAGCTGGAAAACGGCACTCCTGTCACTAGGAAAGCCTCCTCTGTTGTCAATGCCAGGGTGATGCAGAGTTGGCATAAAAGCTGTTTTGTTGTTTCTTATCCTACACGGTGGGCATCACTGTGTTTATGAGCTGCCTGGGTAGATGAATCAGCTGTGTATCACCAGATCACAGATCAGCTTTGAGATGATGCTCGTACAGCTCAGTGATTTCCTTCTGCTCTGTGTATGTCTCTGCTATAGAGCTTTAATTTGGTTAAGAAGTAGCCCTCAAATTTGGTGATTTCAGTATCTCATCTGTCAAAAGGTTTGTAAACTCCTTTGTGTTTTGTCAGTGATGCTTTTACTGCAGGATCTGTTAATTGTCACAGAGAATACCTGATTTTACTTGACACTTTCTGTGAATAAATCAGAAATAAGCTTGTTAAATTCCATCTGTCTCTATGAGTAGAATAGTATTGATTTATCTCTGCATAGAATATATTTGGTTGATTCAATAATCTAAGGTAGTATAAACTTTGTTTGCTTAACCAAAGAGATGTCCAGTCTTCTAAAGATCTGACTAACATCATCAATTTCTTGAATGAGATGCTATTTTGTTTGAAAGGATAAATTGAGTACCATCCAGCACAATGAAATTGTGTGTGGTTTGCCACTGAAGTTTCTGACTAAAAATCACAATAGAAACTCAAGTGAAACATCCCCAGCATCTATCTAAAACAGCAGTTGTAACTGTCAGGATAACCAGTGTATTTGGCTTTGTTCTCCTTATCTTGCCAAAAAAGGAGATTTAAACCCTTGTGTATTGCTTCGTTCAATTGTTCTGTTTCAATGTAGCATATTCCATTTCAAAAGAGAACTTTGGTTTCATGTAGGTCTGATTATTACATTCTTTATGAGACAAAGTTTCAAAAGATCAAAAGTGCCCTGTCTAATTTTAAACTTATATTGAAAATGATTTTTTTTCCCTGTGGCATGTCAGAGGGTGCACATGGCTGCATACATTCATGTTCAGGCGCTTAGTTTAAGGTTTAAATCAACAGGCCAAGAGTTCACACCTTTAAAGGTGCAAACTGTAGGAGATCAAGTCTTAGATGATCAAGGCAATTGTTCTCTATGCATCAATGTGCTCATCTGTTAATCCACACTACTGTTTTCTCTGCAAAGCAGATAAGTTGCAAGGAAAAATAGTCTCATGCTATAGATTCAGAGCTGGTTTGCAGTTTTCAGAACTTGCTGTAGGGAAGATCTCTGTCAGATTAAAACAGTGCTGGAATTCACAAGGCAAAAGAAGTAATTTCTGATCTCTGCATGCTCTCTCTATAGTCTCAACAGTCAAATTCAACTCTGTGCAATTTGATTTGCAATTTTTCTGAGCAGGGATTCATGAAGTACTTACAGTGTGACCAGAAATGTATTAATGTACAACTAAGAATATTTACTTTTACTCCAGAACTTTGATTAAAAGGCCAAAGCATTTGTTCTAAAAATTGACTTAGTGCAACAAAGGATGGAATCTATGCCATGCCTAATTTAATAATGAAAATGTACCTGTTAAGTTCAGAGAAAGTAGTTATGCGCTTAAAATAATGTTGTTTTTCAAGGCTTGCATATGTAATACTTACCTTAGTTCTCTTTAAATGGCCAAACTTGTAAGAACACCAATTCTGACAGGGAGGGATACTTAGCACTCAGGCATCTGCTCAGATTTCAGACTGCAGAAATTCTTCACTCACACCAAAATAATAACACTAACAATTGCAGCCTCATTGTTCCTTGACAGAAGCCCTTTGAAAATCGTGTCAGGAAGAACTCTTTTTATCTCAACAAAAACATAATGCTCAGGTTCCCCTGCTCTTAACTCCAGGATGCTTTAAAAAGAATCTAGTCTTGTCCAATTGCAGTATTATTGACAAGTGAAAGCTTTTTTTGTGCCTTGTAATGCTTCTAAAAGCAGCACAAAAAATATTTGTCCATATAGGACAAAACCTTCCCAAACGATCCCTGCCCTTATGTCTCTTTGAACTTGAAAAACTTGTCTAATAGAGAATAGAAGATTGTTTCTTTGCAAATCCAGAGTTCTGGTTGAAGCTGGACAAACAAAATGGAAATAGAAAGGCTGAAAACATTTTTCATAGCCTGCTTTGGTCTCATCCAGGCTTTAGGTATAAAATAGAAACAAGCTTTCTAAGAAGAAAATTATAAGCCCTGCAGCATGTGCTAACAGCATGCTGGGGCATTGCATTAGCATCAAAGGAGAGAGAAAAGAGAAGCAGTCTGTGGAGTAAAAAAGACCTCCTTTTCTAGGAGTTGGATTCTCTGTCCCTGCAGAGTATCAGATGGGCCTGATTTTCCTTCCTTTGTGATATCCTTAGCAACCATTGTCTTAGAGTGATCCATGTAAGAATAGACTAAATTACTGAATCAGGCATAGAGTTCACTTCTCTCACCATCAGAGGAGGAAAATACAGATATTCACTGCCACAAGCATCTATTTCCTGCACTCTTAGGTTACAGTTCAAGTGAGAAGTAGCTGATAGAGCTTGGAACATACTCATTAGTATCAATGTTCAGACTTTCACATTTCCGTGCCACTTTTGTCCCAAAGATTATTTGGCTGCAAACTGTCTTTTCACTTTCTTCTCATTCCTTTTTTACTTGATTTCTCCTTTTACTTATGTTCTTCTATTACTTCTTCCTTTTATTCTCTCTTCCACCCCCTCTTTTTTTTCACTGAAACTTAAAAAAACTTGCTCTCAGCTTCTTTCAGGCAATTTGAGATTGTTTTGTGCAGCATAATCTCTGCCTTTCGTGTTCTTCCTGCAAATCCTAAAGGTCCTGGAGCTCTTACTTCCATGGAGAACTCCACAGAAGGAGTCCAGTCAGTATTCTTCTTTGCCCTCTTGTCCTGTGAGCCAGGCCATGCCATGATATTTGCCTTTGATTTCAACAAGAGCCTGTTTGGATGCTGAATAGCTCTAATGGCACTGAGGAGCTGGGAAAAGTCTTTACCATGGTCAGGTCACTTAAGGTTTATTTGTACACACAGGCCCTGACAACAATATGGACAAACATTGTTTGTGCTCCTTGAAAGCATCAGAAAGCACAAAAAAGCTTTCACTTGTCAATAATACTGCAGTTGGACAAGGCTAGATTCTTCTTAAGGCATCCTGAGGTTAACAGGATGGGAACATTGGGTTTCTGTTGAGATAAAAAGAGTTCTTCCTGACAAGATTTTCAAAGGGTTTCTGTCAAGGAACAATGAGGCTGCAAATGTTAGTGTTATTATTTTGGCATGAGCTAGGGACTTCTGAAGTCTGAGCAGATGCCTGACTGCTACAGTTGAAAAAGGCTCCATTAAGCATTTGTAACAATAATGTGGTATTAAACGATATAACATCATGCAATAATTAAATATTTGAAAAATTCTTTCTATGGGAAAAATATTTTGGTTATCTGATATTTGTCTGTACATGCAGCAAAATTGGATAGTGTCATAAACTGAAAAATAAATTTAACATCAGTTTTATGAGGGGACAGTAATTCTAAGGCAAAATGCTAGTAGAAGAAAGAAATAGCCATTTCATGTAGACTCTGGTCCTACAGATGTTCAAATCACTATTTAAATATTATCTGATAATCTAGGTGAAAAAATGCAGAAATTCATCTCATGGCTTCTGGAGAATTTTTACAGGGCCTTTGTTTTATCCTTCTTTCATTTAACCTTTATAGATGTGTTTCTCCCATGCCCTTCTAAACTCTCTGTACAGATGAAATTAGCTATGTTTGGCTCTGATAATTGGAATATGCAAATTCTGCCTGGTCTGAAGGTAGCTGGTTTGACCCTCTTCCTAGCACACACCTTAAGTCAATCATGTGCTTTCTGCTGTTTATTTTATTCAGTTTGCAATCAAAATATAACAACAGATTTGCAGATAACAGGGAGATCCCAGCTAGGACATTCTCATTATTCTTATCTTTCTTCCTATACAAACTAACTTCCTTTAGTGTTACCAACAACTAACAATTGAACTGGGGAGAAAACAATTGCTGAAGATTTCTTCTTTCCTAGAAAACTCAAACTGAATTTGAGCAGAGAAAAATATCATATTACTTTGACCATGTTACCTTGCTGGTTTCTGCATTCTTAGATGGCGAATACAGATTCAACTGGTCATAATTTCCTTTCCCTATATCCTCTCTTTTGGAATGTGAAAAGACAAAGTCCAGCCCTAATTCTCAATTCAGATGCAATTGGTATGCTGAGATTTTTGAAAGTCATAATTCATCCTTCTTCTTTAGGATGATTTTCCTTACAAGTTCTGTAACATGGGGCCTTATTTCTTCAACAGAGACAGTAGAGTCCCAGGCCTTTACTACTTTCCCATTGGGGTCCACCAGGTATTTCCAGAAGTTCCAGGTTGGTTCTTCTCCTGTAGAAGCTACAGGGGAAAGAAAAAAAAAAACCCAAACACTTAAATATTAGAAAACCACATTAGCCAATTCCTGACATTTCTTCATGTCAATTTGGTGATTAGCCTTGCAGAGGAAGAAAGAATGTAAAATTAAGAGGAAGTTCAGACTGAATAAGATTAATTTTCTGACAGACATCTTTAACTAGATAGTAGTCCCTTGGAGACTAATGGAAACAGGGAATCTTGAGCCAGGAGGAAGCACAATAATCAGTGTTGAAGTGTGTGAGGGCATGTGTGTGGGGGTCTGTGCTATAGAGATGTACCTGATACAGTTGAACACTGATAGGAAAATTGAATTTGGCATGACAATATAGCTTTACTAGGACTGATTACTTGCTTATCCAGAATTTTCTCTCCAAAAGCATCCAGTACCCTGTGCTTCAGAAGATTGTTTCAAGAAATTCTACATGAAGAAATAACAAGGTAATTGTTCGAGGTTTCCACCTAATTTTCATCTACAAATGAGTACTACAGTTTTCCCCTTCCTGATCACATACCCTTTTACATGAGTCACACTCTTACCCTTTACTCTTCTGCTATGTGACTGACAAAATTTCCAGGACTTTCAAATAGACCAGGAACTTCATGCCCCTAAAAGCACAAGTACAGATGCTACAGATAATTAGCATCTTTTTTTCCACTGATTATACACTGGGCAAACCTCACAAGGAATGAGAAGTTATTTCAATGTATCATCAAGACACAGACAGATTCACAATTTTAACTATGTTGTCATTGTGCTGAATAAAGATGCAGCCTCCAGCAGCCTCCTGCTGCGGACAGATGAGCAGGGAAACGCAAGTTTTGCAAGTTTCCTGGGACATGTCGGCAAGAACATCTCTCCTTGGCAAAACAGAGATGGAAGGATGTGAAGAGGATTACAGGGAAATTTGGCTAGCAGAGTGATCCATTACAGACACCTGGAAGGAGGTGAGCTTGGGGTAGTCAAAATAATGTCCACACTCCTTTAAATTCAGTGGGATTTGGGAGAACACTGTGGTGCTGGAGAGAAGCAGCAGGATATGTTCCTTGCAGAATGCAGCTCAAGTGATACTGTGTCACACTGGGCTTTACTGTATTTCATTGCTGAAAGACATTTCCTTCACATTGGATTAAGACTGACATTTTAATATAGCATTTAAATGGTATTTAGAGCATTTACTCAGTGCAAGAAAAGTAGTGCCTTGATAGGGAGCATCCCTGCCCTGCTGGCTGGTGACAACCAGCAAAACCTCTTCAGGTGTCAGTGCTGGCTCTAAAGCAGACTAGAACCGGGGGAACTGCACAGTGTGGCTGTTCCAGTGCTTGGGGAGGAATGAGGAAAGGAATATTCAAGGACATCATCTAGTGCCTGGTTTCACTTTTTGATTGTTGAAGTAAATGATGAGGTGCTTCTCTTCCACTTATCCTACAGCCCTAGAGATGAATCTTATAAATCCAATCTGCAGCACTCTTGTCACAGGAGGGGCACTTAAGAGGCTGCAAAGTGGAAAAAGGAAGGTCAGGGTATTGTATGCCTAGAGGACAGACTTTCAAGGCCTGTATTCCATGTAGAGGTTTATTGGACCAGCTTTTACAGGATATCTGCTATTGATGTGTGCTCATCTCTGGAGATCTTTTTAGAAGGTAAGACAAAGGTGGGGGAAAGAATTCCTGCCTTGTGCAGGAGGAGGGACTACATGACTTCTGACCTCTTCCAGCCTGATAACCCTGTCAGCACATCATCTCTTGTTTCTTTGGATGGTATTTTGTGTCAGAGGACTTCTATGCAGGAGAAACAGCCCTCCAGAATTCCAGGTTACTCACCAATTAAATACTTGAAGGCAGGAATTGCCCCAGCTCCACTGACTGTGATTTTGCTGAACATGGGGAAGGAGGCACCATAAGTCTTTCGTGCAAAGCTCTCAATTTCTTTGTTGGTGTCTGGTTCCTGCTGCCCAAACTGATTGCAGGGGAATGCCAGCACATTGAAATGGTACGGGCCCAGGTCTCTCTGCAGCTGCTGTAAGGCCTTGTAGTGGCTGTCTGTGTACCCACACTCACTTGCAACGTTGACAACTAGAGACACCTGATGAACAAGAGAGCACATTTAAAAATGTGTTGCACATGTCAGTTTTCCAACAGGTAGGCTGGAATGCAGACTATTTAAAAAGAAAAAGAATGTCAAGGAAATTGTAACTGAACACATATTCGAAACTACATTGACTTCTGTTCACAAAAGGAAGATTTAATATTTCTTTTATGTATTCCTCTTTGGCAAGCGTAAAGACAATCAACCAACTGCAAAGCAGTCTTAATCTTCAGTTTACTGAGAATCTAGGTTTTTCCATTCTGCCTTTTGGACAGTTTCTAAGCATAATTGAGAAGTGACTATCCAGCTAAGAGATACCAAGTTGCATGAAAGAAACTTGCAAATCAATGTATTTTTTCTGTTTATTTATCTGTGGTGAATCATCTGCTCTGCAGCATGTTTCCTTGCTCAAAATTAAGTGCCCTTGCAGAAGTGCCTGAACCATTTATCATTGCTAGTGTAGAGATCTTGACCTGGAAGTTAATAGAAGCAATTACAGGATTTGATGTTGGTCTGTGCAGTGTGGGCTATAAAATTTCCCATCACTTTTAGAGTAAATCTACTCAGTTGTGACAAAATGCCAACAGTTTTTGCACAAAGATTTACTGCCTCAATTAGAGATTCCAAGGAGTGAAGGCTGCCCACTATCCTTTGAAGTCACATTCAATGCTGTGTGTGTTGTGTCAGTCAGATATGAGCACAGGCACGGGTCTGCCAGCACAGATCCACCTGGGAGGGAGCTGTCACGCACAGGTGAGCACTACAGGAACAGCAGAATTTGTCGGGAATATTTAGTGACCTAACTCCGAACTAACATGTATCATAGTTTCTCAAAGCCTTGAAGACTTTTTCATTGGTTTTTTTGAGATAAGTTTAGCCTTAATTAACTTTAAGAATTTTAGACTTACAGTTTTGTTATTCTCACAAATTTTGTGAGCTGCTGCTCATTCTACATAAATTGAGTCCATTTTAATACTTTCATACGGAAGTATTTAAGGAAATAGGATGCGTGAAATAAATCATATTTAGTGAAAAATAAATGGCTCCATGTGCATAGTGTTTTTAAAGCCAGAAAACGAACTGGCATATAAAGGTACATATCTGGGTAATATATGGGATCATAAGATGAGATGTGTAGAAGGGGTAGGAATGAGTAAAGAAAAAGCTAAGGGGATGTGGGTATTTGTAATTTCTTACATTAAACATTAACACGTTGTGTATTTTCTACTTTGTACAACTGTATGGCTATCATAGAATCATAGAATATCCTGACTTGGAAGGACCCATGAGGATCATTGAAGTCCAGCTACTGAATTTAAAGTGGATTTGGGGTGGCACTGTTTTCCCTGGAAGACAGGTAATCTTTCAAAGCATAAGTTTGTGTAATCTTCTTTGTGGTGGAGTGTGTCAACAGGATACAATCTAAACAAGCCCTGTACACTTGTATATGAACTATGACCTGCAGCCATCTCACCTCCAAATCATCACTTTCATTCAGACAACACAAGCTCTGTCAGAAATTTTAAATTCAGTCTCCTAAAACATCTGAAGTTACAGCATATCATTAGATTTTTTTTCAGAGAAGAGATAATAATTTTCCGATGCATTCCTGTTGCAGACTCTCAGCATTTGAAACAGAATTGGTATATCTGACATAAAAAATAACTATTGGCAGTTCTGTTCTTTTCAATTAATCTGATTTATCAAGCATAGTGATAATGGTAGTTTAGTATGAAGTAAAAGATAAATTGTATGACTAAGAGCTGAAGTCTCACATAGTTCTTCCACATGAAATTTTAGAAGCTTTTTTAATTATAGTTTAAGCCTTGGAATTTTCTTGATGCACAAGTATTCATACACTTTACTGAATTCAGCTCTATTGGTACCTGCTCTCAAATAGAAGAGTAATGTAAGAATTTGTCATCGGAGGTTTGGGAGAAGCAAAGTTGTGTAGGCATTGTGATCATATTCAAACAGATATGAAGGATGAATTGCCAGTGAAAACAACTAAGCTTTTATAACTTTTACTTGATTTTAAGTAAAAAGAGGGCTTGAAAGGATTCACTCAAAAAGAAACAACTATTTTAATTTACAGCTGTTTAAAACCAGTGGTTTCTTGGCATGGTGGGGAAAGGCTTGAGAGCTCACAGTGACAACAGTGCAAACTTCCAAACATATTCCCCCAAAACATATGGAAACTACATTCAGCAATTCTTGGATGGCAGACACATTATGCTTTTTTTTTTCCTTAGAAAAATACATTTGTTGTAACTGAATTCTCCATTACTGAACTCCATCATTTAATAGTGCAAATCTCTTAAAAGTTTAACATACATATTGAAAACTTCTGTGATCTATTAGTATTTCTCAATGAATGTTTAAAATGATCCTTTAAAATCTTTCCTGAGTTATCTCTCAGATGTCTGGTATTAGAAGTGATTTCATGCAGTGATTTTTTTTTTTTGGTCTGCATTTTTAATAAATAACAGCCACTCTTTTTGCTCTCAGGTAGAGGCTGTACTTTGACTTCTTACAACTATTAATGATTTAAATTAAGTTCAATATGCCTGACTTTGGGCTCTGAGAGTGCAAGTCAAGCACACCACCTAGTGTGCAGTGCAAACAGTTCAATGGACCTCACAAAAATTATTTCATTTCAGCTGAATTCTTTATCAGCTGTTGTCTCACCTCTTAAAACTATCATTCCCTTTGCTTAGAAAACCCATGCATTCTAGTAGTGAACTCATTTATCACTGCAAAATCTCTTCTTGCTTTACTTAATGTTCACACCAGCATGCTTCCTTTAGAGAAAAATCCTGCAACAGACTTAGGAATCTGTCTCAGCTTCAAAGTAACCCTTTGTGAATCTGTCAGCAGAGACAACAGATACTTGGGTTCTTAGACCCAGAAATTCTTAACTGGCTGCATGTGACTATGGAAGAACCCACCACAAGTGTCAGATGGCATCAACTCACTGAGCTGTCACCTTCATGGAACAAATAGCAATATTTGTGTGGTCATTCAGTGGCTGTGCATTTATCCATACCCAGGAACGCCACAGACTCGGATTGCAGCTGATCCGGGTCCAAAGGGCCTAACAGTACTTTCAATAATAATATTTAGTTAAAAACAATACTTCAGTTGTTATAGTGCCTAATGCTTTCCCATGATTATAGGTTCAAGATTTCCAAAGGCACTGCACTGACACTGCTTAATTCCACCCCAGCACACTGCACTTAGCTGGGTGGTAGATTGGTACCGCTACATCAAGATAGGCACAAACACAGCAGGGAACAGTTGATGTTTGGCAGCTCTGACTCCCAAATAGGTACTATTTTTGGTAAGAATACTGCTATTTTTGGTAAGAATACTGCCTCTTACAGCGTCTCTGACACAGATCATATAATAAAAGATAAGATTATTAAATTAGATTAGATAGAAAACTAATCTTGTTTGGATCCTCTTGATTCTTGTCCAACCATAATAACTGTCCTTCATTTTTAATGTAGATGAGTGATGGGTCAACATTTTATGGTAGCGTGGAAAAACCACAGAAGGATGACCCCCACAACACAGTGAACCAGAGAGGTTTTGGATCTATTTCAGTTGTGGAACTCTTTTCTCAGTGGTAATAGTCCTCTCTTTATTTGCTATATAACACAGGGTAATTGTGGTTCCTATCAAGATACACTCAAATAGAAAGAGAATTAATATCAATCAGTCTTTTTTTCTTACTATGAAAAAATAATTTCAGTGATCTGAATAGACACAAGTTTATATTAATAATGATTTATTGAAGAATGATCCTGTCAGTCATGAATTGTACTGATTGTTTATACTTAGCATTGGTCTTGTGGTTTTAGAATTAGCAGGCTTTATTAATTTTTTAGAGTCTGGAAGCCTGCGGATTTTTTCAATTCCTAGTAAGTTTCTTGACTACCAATTAAGTAGTTATTTAAATAAATTAGCTGAGTGACTGAATTGAAGAAAATGTCTTCTCTACATCTGCCAGAAAGCTTAAGGCTGGTAAAAGCTGGTTTAGCAATTAACACACTATTGTTCCAGGAGCTAGAGCTAACCAGTGACTCACTTTCCTTAAAACACCCCCAGCACACACGTAGCACTTTAATAATATTTTATTTCTTTTAATAGCTTTAAAATATTATGATAAACGTATGCCTTAACTTATCTCTAACTGCAGATTTAAACAAGTTTATTTTAAGAAATAAATGGGAGTTTTAATTAACCTTTTTCTATCTTGATACTGAGTTCTGACAACATAATGACAGAAAGGGATGTGTTTTATTGCTGTAATTTTCTTTAAAATTGTCCATATACATTATCAAAGAGCAGGTAGCCTCTACATTAATAGAATCTCTGGATGCAAATCTATCTTTTATTCCACACAGGAGCTGAATGTCACTTTTTTGGATTAAACTATTCAATGTGGCCTAGCAGAGATCAAAGAATACCATTCATCAATGGTTTATCTTTCCCAGATACAGCTCTAGAGTTCCCCTTTATGAAACCAGCCATGCCTCGAGAGCAGCCTGGAACCACAGCCCTGGGATACAGCACACGCCCTGAACCTGCCTATTCCTGAGATTCCAGAGGGGATGAACACCCCCAGCTCTCTGCAGAGTGACTGTAAGGAATTCTTCCAAGTTCCCCCTTAACTCCTTTCCATGTTGATTCTGGCTCTGAGATAGAGAAGCTACAGGTGGTATTTGCTTATTCAGATTAGCAGATAACATGCAGACAAAACATGCCCCAGTAACAGGATTTATTGATGGAGCCTTTGGAAGGAGCTCATTCAAAAAGCACAAATATTGCTCAATATTAAACAGCTTCCATGTTTTTCTCCAACATAGATATTTGAGTGGGCATGGGACCAGTTCTGCTGTATCTCAGTTGCGAATGGTGGGAGATGAGGACTTTGACCAGATAGAATTTAGGCCTCTCATTCAGTCCAAATCCACCAGTATCCATTTCTGCTGAGCTCAAGAAAATGTGCATCTCCCTATATAGCTTCTCTGTCTTCCTGCCAATGTTTCAGTGAGCTGGTGCTCTGGACCAGTGAGCTCAGACATCTGAGGAGGGGGAAAAGGAAGATGTAAATACAAAGCTGGAGAAAAAGGGTGAAAATGAGAAGTGATGCTGCCTTTTTGGGCAACAGTGAAAATATTGGACTGCCTGACTGTATCACAGATGTGTCACTTGTGGGATTTATGATGATTTTAGCTTCTATAATTTGTGAAAGGGCCTATAAGAGGTTATAGTATTAAGTATAATAAATGTACTAAGTTCTCTTTTCACTTTTCCATAGTTACCGATCTTTTCTAAATGATCAAACCGCCGATAAAATAAAATGAAATAAAATCAGATTATAGTCAGGGACATTGTTTTAAAATGGTATGGAAAACTCTGCCTAAAAATACTTAATTTAAGATATAAATACAATTTAGAAGGCGTCATAAAAGCATATGTGCTTTTAGCTACGTGTCCTTGCTCATATTGCTGCCACACTAAATACCGAGAGGAGAATTTGCATGATGTTGTTACAATTTCACTATACTCTGATACTTTGTAATGTCTCATGCTTTTACTAACTACGGTGAAATCTGCTAACTCCATTCGCCGCGGATCAAATCCCTGTTTTTTTTTAATGTAGAATATTAAAAAGGAACGGGATTTGAGTAAGAATAACACACAAGAAGTCATGCAGTTAAAAGACAGAAATAAACTCCAAAAGTAATCTACACAAAGACACAAACTTCCTGAGCTTCCAATGGAATAGGCAGAATCCAGAGCAATCGGCAGGAGGGCAGCGTTCCCTGCCTGCCACGTCTACAGGCGGCTGCAGCAGCAGAAGACGCGGACACACACGGGGGTTAGACTGCAAACGCTTTATTGAAGAGGAGCCTGTGTTAGCCGGACGAGTTCGCCGAAGGGCAGAGGCACAGAGTGAGCAGCCCAGAGGCACACGCGTGTGCACCGGGGCTCCGAGCACTCGCCCCGCGCTCGCTCCGCGGACATGCAAGGGCTGCCCGGGCGGGAGCCGCCCCTCCCCGCCGCACTTACCGAGCCCCTGTACTTCTCCAGAGACACAAGCTTGCCCCTGATGTTTACAACTTTGAAAGTGTAAAAATCAGGTTCCTTCTGCCGCGTAGCGGAAAAGGCTAAGAGCAGGAGCGCTGCAATTGCGAGGAGCATGGCTAGAGGGATGAGGAGGACTTTGGGGAAGGAGGAGGCAGGCTGGTGCTCCACACTGCCCTCCGGGTCCAGCATGCTGCACGGCCGCCGCGCTCTGCCCGGCCCGGCCCGGCCGCGCCGCCGCAAACGCCGCGCTGCTGCAAACGGGCCTTTTGCGGCAGCCGGCGGCTCTGCCCGCTCCGCTCCGCCGGGATGGCTCCCTCAGGGGTACACGCTCTGGAACCGAGCGGTCCGTGCTGGAATTGCTGCTGCGCTGAATCGTTATGGCTTTAAAGCACTGGCTGGCTCAGTCTGTGGGATGCCAGTCACAGAATGGCAGAATATTCTGGGTTGGAAGGCGCCCGCAAGGATCACTGAGTTGGGACCCTTGAGGAACCCCAGAACATTTGGCTTTACTTCCTCTGTTTCATTGTTCATCCACTGCTGTATTGAAAGCCATGAATTCTTGATAATAACACTGATATTTCAGCCTAAGAAAATTAGGGGTTTTTTTCCAATTACATGGTGTGCATGGACAGTTTTGAAACCAGAACTAACACTAACGTATGAATACTGATATTAACCTGTTTTCATGATAGCAACACCATTCCCAAACTGCCAAGTCTGAAGGGACTTGGAACCATCCTTTAGAACTAATAATGACCCAAACAGGTATTACCACGACTTGTAGCGCCCTGTGTTTCATAAAATAGATACAGATTCACTCTTAAGTGAGTAGCCCACAGAGGAATCAAAGTGATGTTATTAAAGATCCTGCTTTAACTACATCCTTGTGATTTTGGATGGATTTGCAAAGGCCCTTTTTTGTGCACTAACTGCAGCATGTAGTGAGTACGGTGTAATGTCAAAGGACAGCAGTGGCTTGGTTGCTACTGGTTACTGAGGGAGTGCTCCGAACCAGTCACAGCACTCAGTCAGCAAAACCAGAATCACCAACACGCCACATAAACCTGCCACATCAGCCAGGCCTGCAGGAAATGCAGCTCTGCATGCACCTGCCTGGTGAGAAGTGAGTGGCCAGACCACTGATCTCACTGGGTGAGATGGAGAAACCACACTGCTGAGGGACTTTCAAGCAAGAAAGAGCCATAAAGCATCAGGAACTGACTTTGGTGTCAAAGTGTTGAGACATTCAGAGCCAAACACTGCCTCAGTGCACTGATGTCATTCTTGGGTTGTTTGCAAAAAAAAAATGCTATTTGTACAGTTTGCTACTATGCCTGCTGGAAGAAAAGGATTTTACTTACAAAGTAACAACAATAGAAAGTTTTTGATGGTCATTGATTTCTTCTTGGACCACAAAACTGGTCAGCCATGGACAGCTATGATTCTGATAGTTCTTGGCAAAGAAAAGGAAAATGCAATGATTTACAGAAAACAATTAAAGTGGTTCCAAGGCATATTGGAAATTTATCTTTTGAAGAGAAAATTACAATCTGTAATTTGTAATTTTGTAATTTAAGTAATATCTCACTTTAAAACAAAAACAAAAACAACAACAACAACAACAACAAACCAAACCAAAACCAAACAACAAAACAACTGACTTTTCATAGATCTTTGACATTTTGATTAAATTTGCTTAGGTAATTCAAGCATGACCAGCATTACTGTAAGGGAAGAAGCCATATATAGCTGGTTGAAAAACATATTTCCAGTTTTTAAACATTTCAGATTTTCCACATTTTTTATTAATTTCAGTTTAAGCAGACATCCAACATAAAGAAATAATGTAATACACTACAAAAATATATTGATGGATAGATGGAAAATCTTGTACCATGCTCTCTACAGTGCAGATACACTGTGATGAGAATGTGAATTTCTTTGCAGATAAGTGGTATTTTCCTGGATACTTTCCTGGCTGTACTATTGACCAAGATGACAATCAAGTATGATTTCCTCATTTTATAAGTAAATTATCTAAGAGGCTTTAGAGTTTCTTTAGATATGTCTAGAGAAAGAGAACAGGTCTTTTCCATTTAAAAAGATTTTTAAAACCTAGTAAATTCTAAAAAAATCTTTAAAAAATTGATGATCAGCATAAGGTGGAATTCTTTGGTCAGAAAATTAAAAACAAATCTACGATACACACTTACATTTTTGAGTAATAATATTTTAGTTGCTTGGTTATAGAACTAAAAATGAGGCCACATACTGCAATGTAAGAAGCAAGTTTTGCTCTAGAAAAGGACTTTATAAAATCTACTTCCTACAGCTTTATGATTATCCTCTTTGATTTCTAGATAAAATTTAGTCACTTTCAGAGTCATATTTTCTCCTGCAAATTAAGCCCAGAATCTGAAAGTTTTTAATCATTGCCACTGAACTGGGAATTCTTTAAATAATGGCCCACTGGCAGTAGAACTCTGCTTCCTCTTTTAATGCCATGTTGCTATATTGCTCCCTGCAATAAAATATTCTTTAACATCAGCAAAGAGGGAGGCATTGTTCCTGAACACAGAGATGGAGACTATGTCAAAGGCTGTGGCTTTGTACAGGTGCACGTTTACTGAGCCAAACTGCTCTATCAGTTCACATTAAAGTCTATCCAACTATTTGAAGGAAATATGCCAATCAGGTTTGCAAACTGGTGTGTGTTTGCTCACTAGCATGTCTCAATGTTGATCTAGGAGAGCTGTATCCAGCAGCAAGTATAATCTAGCTACTTCTGCAATTTACTCTTTGGCCTACTAAACCTAATAGAAATCTTTGTAAAATTAATTGGAATAGGCTGGAACCACCACCCAGTTAACCTCAGTTGTCCCCAGGGCAGCACTGCTGTTTCTGTTGCTGCTGTCCTGGACTGGCCCATGTACCTAAAGGTGAATCCCATGAGCAATACTCTGAGCTACCCAGTCCTAATTTTGTAGTGTGAACTTCAAGTGAACCCAAAAAAAAAAAAAGAAAGAAAAATACAGGTTACCTCTAAGGATTGTGCTGACTTCACAATACATTCAGAAGTATGTCTTGTCAGTATTTACAGAATCCTGTATTACAGATTTTGCAACCTTTGTTTGCCTACACAGATTCCCTGAGGTAGTGTTTCTAGCACTACTATTCATATTACTTTTAATAGTTTCCTTCGAATCCCTTTCGTAGTTCAACACTGATCTTTTAGTGCCTTGTTTTCCTGGAAAGGCCTCCTTAGCCTGGGCTAGGAAGTGCCAACAACACGACACTTCACTGCCAAAAAGGGGTAGTACTGGATCACAGAGGGATTTGCCTCAGACAAGCATTTGCCAGTGCCTTTAGGTCACCGTCCAGCACTGCCAAGAACCGGCAGGCTGGCTCTTCTCCCCTGAGACCTGCGGGCCTGCCAGCAGACACGCTGGCCAAGCCACTGTCCCTGGCTGCTGCCGGGGCCAGCTGCATAGCCAAGGTCAGGGAGCCTGGAGTCATTTCCCCAGGTGCCCGGAGCACAGCCGCTCTTCTCCACCGAGCTCAGGAGGAGGGGGAGAAGCCCTGGGGAAGCGGGGATCAAGGCCCGCCTCCAGCGAGCCCTACCCTGCTCCGCAGGGCCTGGGGAGCGGATGCCTCGTCGCTGTCCTGGCGGGAGGGTGTAGTGAGGAGGGGCCGGCCCCTTCTGCCGTGCCTGCAGGGTGAGGACCAGAGGAAATGGTTCTGTGCTGAGACACGGGAGATTCAGATTAGATACTAAGAAAAAAAATTGTTGACCGTTAGGGTGGTCAGGCATTGAATAGGTTGCCCCATGGTATCACCATCCGTGGAGGTGTTTGGGAGACGTCTGGAGCTGGCGCTGGGTGCTGTGGGTTTAGTGGCTGTGGGGATACTGGGGCAGTGCGGGGTGCACGGTTGGACTGGGGGATCTTAAAGGTCTCTTCCAACCGCGCTGATTCTATGCGGAAGAAGAGGCCTGAGAAGAGAAACAAGGGGAAAAAACTAGGATGGCTGTTGGGGGGTAATTAAGAAAAAAAAATATGCTGCTTATTCCCTCATCCCCGCTTGCCGCTGTGGCACTGGGGGAGGGAGGCCCTGAACGCCGGGGAGACGGGAAGGGGGGGCGCGTCGCCCCCTCAGCAAGAGGGGTGGTTCTGAGGCACGGGGGGCTCCCTGTCAGGGCCGGGGCGGCGCGGGCACCGTGCCCGGCTCGGTCCCCGCCGCCGCCGCCCCGCAGCGCCGCCGCCCTCGGGGCGCTCCCGCCCGCCTTCGCCCCACAATGCACCGCGCCGCTGACATGGCGGCCGGGCCGCACTGAGCCGCTGCCGTCGGGGCCTGCAGCAGCCGCAGCCGGGCATGGCGGGGGCGCCGCGCCGGCTCCGCTAGCGCCGCACACAGGTACCGGGGCCCGAGGGCTCCCCGCGCCCGGGGGCGGCGGCCTGGGGGAGGCGGGCTCAGGGGGCCCTGTCCGCGCCGGCGCCCCCCGCCCCAGCCCTGCCCCGCCTCGACGGCCCGCCGCGGCCTCGGGCCCCGCGCCCGGGCGGGGGAAGCGTCGGGGTCCGCGGCGCGGGGGCCGCCGCAAGGTCAGCGGGGGGCCAGGGCCGCCCCCGGGGGCGCATCCGGGCCGGAGCCGGTGCGTGCGGGTTGTTGTTCGTACGCCCCGTGGAATTAAATAATGCGGGGGGGAGAGACCACCGCAGCCGGCGAGGCCCGCGGGGAATGCCCCGTGTGCGGGGCTGCCCTCGAGAGCCGTGCCCGCTGCGCCGCGAGAGGTTCTCCTTTCCGGGGATTACGATCTGCCTGGAGTGACACCCAGGCATCCCTTCGCCTACGTGGTTGTGCTCTTTTGTTGGCTTATTTTGTATACAAATACAGCTGAACGACTTTGCTGCTTTTGCAATATGTTGCAATTTGCCGGTTGGCTGAATGTGTCATATTACCTGAGGCCTCCTGGCTTTTAAGGTTGTTTCTGGGTATATCAAAGGAAGATGAGCTCATAACGCACAGAGAAACAATGCAATCGCATTTAAGCTAAAGTAGAGATTAGTACATTAGAAAGATAGTTGTATTTAAGTATGGATCTAATATTTTTTTTAATATCCATGCCACCTCCACGTCACTTGGCTTTCTGAGCACTGTGCCCTGGATTTAGGGGTCGTTGCATTTGCTTGAAAATAGAGGATACGTGTTGTTTATGTTTTTGGCTTGTGCTCCCGGTTTCAGTGGTTGCTTTTTGGATAGTCTGACCCCAGATAGTTATGACATAATTATTTCCGTGACAAGAAAAGTAAGCTAGCCATGGAACTATGACTTAATTACAGTACCTGGCAGAAGATGCTATATTAGGAGTAAGAAGTCTCTTTTACAAATACCAATTTTGCAATGAGCTTTTTTTAATAATTTTTCTACTTAACTTTAGTGAAAACCTTCATAAAATTAATTTTGTGATAAAATTACCTTTTCCCAGAAGGTATATTGGGATATGTTCCCAGAAGATAGACACAGAGGGATCAGAAAGTTCCTCCCATGTTCTGTTCTTGCGCAGAGGACAGCTGGGACTTTCTTTTCATACCTCAGCTTGCCGTGCTGAATGCCCCGGGACACCTGCACTGTGCAGGGCATTTATCCAGTTCTTCCTCTGAAGGGAATTGCTCCAATGGGGAGAAAGAAAGTGGGACAGGATTTCCCTGTGTTGTACTTGAAAGCAAGATATTCCTGAGGAGCTCCTCTTAACTGTCTGGTGGCTCTGCTTGTCAGTCATGCTTCAGGATTGTTGTATTCATGTTGATACCATAAGGCAGTCTGACTGTCTGAGAGTATATTCTGTGTTCAATTTGCAGTCCTGGCTTTTTAAACTTTACAAAGCATTTCTACTACATTAAGTTTATTTTTGTCACTGTCTTAGTGAAATAATGGAGTACTGGTACTGACTTGTATTGAGAACCCATAGAAAGAAGGATCCTTCAATTTGCTTTGTGGATTAATTTGCACAATGGAAGCAATCCAGTGAAAGTCAACATTTCCTGTACTTTTGGCACATTAAGACTATTTTGTATATTGCTTGATAAATTGTTTAACTTAGAAATACAAAAGACCTAAATTTTGTAACAGTGCACATGAATTTAATTTTTTTTTGTTTGTTTTCACAGAAATGCATGCATACATGCATGTGTACTCATACTGTATCCTTGGTTTGTAATTTTGGTTCTAAGGTTTCAGCAAGTCTTGGGAAAAAACCCAATTTATCAGATGTTCTTAGATTTTATTTTCATTTCTGTTGATGCATGAAATACTGCTGCCAGCAAGAAGTAACTTTCAGATTTTAGTTTTCAGTGTCAGCAAAGCTTGACACAGGAGTCTGGAATCAGTTTTGTGTTACAAACGGTTGTGACTCAGTCCGCTGAGCGTGGCTGTGTTCTTGACAGCTTTCCTGGAGTTGTGATTTTCAGCATGTTTCTTCCAGTAGGGAAAGTGCTGTATGCTGGTGAAGAGGCACAAGGGTACTGGTAGAAGATCTGTTTGCTTTCACTGTGGGTTGTGAACTGGTTTGCAGCTGGTATGAAGCAGTTCAAAGACGATCCCTTCCTCAAGGATTCCAGTTTGGGTGAAGAGCTCACTGTTGTTTAAGTACAAGATCCAGATAACCTTCTATGCCACAATGCATACTGCTGTGTTGTCATTTAGCATAGCACTGAGCATAAGTGGAGGTTAAGATCAAGGTGAAAAAATTGGTTTCAGTGTGTGGCTGCCATTTAAACCAGTTTTGTGATCACCTGAGGCCTCTGGGAGTCTCTGAAAGGCTCTAAACCAGTGCAGTGCAGTGCTGTGTTGTGCTGCCCCAGTCTCCTCATGGGTCCTTGGGCTGATGTGTGTGTTTGGTTTTGAAGTTAGAGCTCCCTTGTATCAGTTCCTGCTCTGCTCTCACATGAGCGGTGCAGCATTCGGGGAGGTTTGGGGCAGGTGCTGCCCCTCTTCAGGGTTTGCTGCAGTTGGGTCTGAGGTGTAAAGGACTGCTGCAGTAAAACGTAGCATCACAACCAAAATGTGCAAAAGCATCAGGAGCCTATATGGAATAGAGAGGTGGGGGAGACTCTTGTAGCACATCTGGTGTGGCTGAGAGAGGACAGCTTTCCCGAGCTTGGCACGGGAGGCAGCAGCAGTAGTAGGGTCAGAAAGAGGTAGTTCTTGGCGTTGGGTGACGTTAGTTTTTCTCACCTTCCCAGTGAGTCATACAGTGCTGTAGAAAAAACAGTGAGTCAATGCAGAGTAATCTGTAACAAGCATAACCCTTATGGATCTCCCATCCAGCATATTTTGCTTGCACGTACATATGTTACTAAGTTTTGTATCAGCCAGAGCCTTTCTTGTTACTTCATTAATTCAGCAGTACTTCTGTAAATCAGATATCATCTTGTTACAGTGTTATATGTTTTCTACACATGTATATATACATAGTTATATATCTAATGATGACTCCTTAGAAGTTTTCAATCTTCCACATAATAAATACAGCATCAGAGCTTCCTATCTTCACTGAGTCCAGAGTGCCAGTTCTGTTGCATCCTTGATTTGTGTGTTAAAGTTTATGTACACTGTGCTGACTTCCTTCTGGGTAGATTTTGGCAGTATTATCCTTACCAGGATAAATTCTATAGCCTGTAGTAAGAGGGAGTTCTGGAACACTATGTAGCACTTATGTTTGTTACTAAGAATATCGATGGGTTTAGTGCTGGTGGAGTCTGAAGCGCTTTAGTGGCCAGTAATCTCTGATAGTTTTAGTTTTAAGTACTTTGGAAAAACATCAAGCATGAGTAGTAGGTTGTACTGAGTTATGTCTATTTCATTATAAACCAAACATAAATGCGTGATAATTTTTTAAAAACTATTGACAAAGAACATGGGAGAGGTTTGAATGATTTGTAGTTCTCAGACAGAAAAATGGGCCTAAGGCTGTAAACAGTCAGAAAAGACCCCCCCCCCCAGCACATTAGGATTGTCGATGGACATCACCTGTGCTGCACTCTGAGCAGAGTGCAGAAGACAACCTTTCCTATTGTTCCTGACTGTGGCTGTAACCTTTGTTTGCAGAATTTCCTTTTATTTTTGTTGAGGAAGTTCAGCTGGGCTATATTGGTAGTGAGGCGAGGGGGGCACTGAGGTTAATCACCCCACTTAGTGTTGGAAGGCTGGCTGGGAGATTTGAGCTTAAGGACAATCATAATGGGAGAGATAAAAGCAGGTCTTGGATAAAATACAAGTCTCCCTATCTCAAAGGAGGGAATGCTTTATAGAAACAGGGTGATAACACTTATGTTTGTAGTACTTTCTGTGTTTATATTTTATCTAGTACTCCCCAGGGAAACAAAACTTAAAAGCCTGTTCTCTTTCCCTTTAGTTGCCTTTCTACAGTGTAGTCCCTGCTTTTGGGCATTTCAGCCAGTTGGGACCACATTTTAGAACATATTTGAAGTAATGGCAAAGGGTCATTGAGTTTCTGTCTGTTTTCTGGAACAATTATGCCTCAACAGAGGAGAGGTCTCTGCTGATGGGGGAAGCAGGAGGAAGTTCCATTTCCTTGTAGGGAGTAGCTACAAATCAGACAGGGCTCCAGCACGTCTGCTCTGTTTGCCCAAGGGGCTGTGATAGAGAGTGTGACAGAGGAGCACAAAATGAATGTCTAGGAAACCAGGTGGAGTCAGTTCTGCTGTTAATGAAATTATTAAAAAAAGCTTTGCAAAAGAACAACTCAGAAGGCAAAGGCTCACAGTTTAACTTGGCCTTCATCTTTGAAGAGGCCCTGTTACGTCAAATTCTGACTCCAAATATATGTGTTTGAGGGAGTTGAGTACAGTGGAACAACTTGAGAGGAAGAAGTGGTAGAAGCTGCAGAAATATCTTCTTGAAAGTTTTTTTGGTGGTTTTCTTTTTCCCCCTGTTTGGAAGTAAGCCTTAGTCTGATTCTTTGCAATTCAAATGCAGAGTTTTCTAATGCTAGTCTGCAAAGTGGAGGAAACAAAAGAAACTGACAAAAATGAAAGTGAAACATTCTCGTTTCTTCGTTTTGTGAGCCTAAAATTAATTCTAACCAAAGATGATTTCAAACATTTTTCATTTTGTTGCTGTTGGTATGTATAGATTTTTATACTTTTCTGGAGTTTAAGGTCAGATAGTATCTTGTCTGACCTCAAGCTGTTGTATTTCAGCCAGATGATTTTTCTAAAAAGAACCAAGAGCGAGATTTCAGAGGAGTAATTGGCGCTGTACACTCAGAAAGCAGGGGAAACTGAGTCCCATGTAACACTGGGATATTGAATTATTGAAATATGCTGAACTGGTTTCAACAGGTTAATCATTCCCCATTTTGCAGACACAGGAGAAATGCTCTGGTTTTGTTGCCAGCCTGGCTGGGAGAAAATTCTGCTTTGATTCCAGGTCTGGCAATTTGGTATGAGCCTGGGCTTGTGAATAAGAGGTGCCATCCAGGTTTCTACAAAGATGCCACCTCAGCACTGATTCACTCCACTCCAGTGCTTTGTTTCCAACCAAATTATTTTTTTTAGAGGCACTCCTTTCCCCATTTCCCTCTCTGTCTCTATCACGTAGATGGCCAATATCTGTCAGAGGATGATCTTTTTGTATCTGTCCTGGGTTCAGGAGAGGTCTCTTTCTGTTTCTCATACTGAGTTTTATTAGGTGGTTTATTTTGCAGTTTGTTGTGAGATGGTAATTTGGTTACTATTGAATATGTTGCAGGAGTTAAAATTATTTTTTGTTTGCTAAATTATTTCCATATTAAAGAGCAAAAGGAAAGAAAAAGAAATCCCAAAGTTCAGCAACATTATTATTGCACTTGCATTTTGGATTCTGCATTCATTGTGGAACTCCTGACTTTCATTTCATACAGAGTATTCTTGTCTTATGAAATGTCATGACCTGTCTTTATTCATATTTCTTAGGAATAAAGACTATATATGCTTTTTAACGCTATCTACGTACATTTGATTACATTCTTGATATGCAACACTATCACAGTACTCAAATCATTAGCTCGGTTCTAGTTTTTACTAGCAGTTTCTTTAGTTACTTTTTCCCATTTGATTAAAGATTATATATTCTCTTTGAATATATAATTGTGTATTTAATTGAATGGCTGAGATCAAATAATTTGAATAATTTTTGCAGATTTTTTACAAACCTACTTTCAAAATTTGACTTTTAACAACGTGATACATACAAAACCCAGAATGCAGCCTCACTTCTCCTCCAATGCCGGAGTTTCGTGGTAGCTTTAATCTGGAAGTAGTGCCAACAGGAGTTGTCCCCACCCTACGAGTTGTTTGTTATTGCCCGGCGTGCTGCTCCTCCTCCTGCCTGGTGCCAGCTTTATGTTCGGCTGGATTGGTTTTCCGGTTTGGTGGCCGGCAGAGCTGCCCCGGGGAGGGAAGGAGCAGCCCCAGGGAAGGAGGGAGCTGCCCCGGGGAGGGAAGGAGCAGCGCCAGGGAAGGAGGGAGCTGCCCCGGGGAGGGAAGGAGCAGCCCGGCGGTGGCAGGGAGGGAAGGGCGGAGCGGCTCCGGCTGGAGCCGGGGCTGCCCCGCGCTGCTTCCCCCCAGCCCGAGCTCAACGGGGAATTGCTGTGTCTTTGTTGGTTTAGGGAGTTTTTTTTCCCTCCTCAGGTTGAACAAGTAAAGCATGATTAGTTTAGAATTTGAAAAATCATGTTCCCATTTCTCTTCTGGTTACATGAAATTAAAAACCAAACCCAGCGTTGAGGTTGAGGGCAGTGACGTGTACCGAGCTGTAAGAGCTTCCCAGTCTCTAGAGCAGAGCTTTGTACCGGTGTCAGGGACTGGAGTAACTTGAATTTAGCTAACTTGGGTGAACCCTGGGCTCTCCTTACCACCCTGAGGCTTCAGCAGTGCTGGTACAGCTGGGCAGGAGTTCCTGCTGCTTTTTGGTTAGAATTGCTATGGGAAAGACTGGCTACAATCCAAAGGCAAATATTATTTAATCTTTGTGACTTTTGATCTAGAAGTAAGAACCAGGTGCAATCAGTATTTAGTAGAAAATAGTTGCAATATTAATAGAATGTAAGATGAAGTACTTGGCCATTGGAAAAAATTTAGGAATGGAGATTTTTTTTCTTCTTCAGTTTTTATATTTTACTAAGGAATGTGATGCTAACAGCATCTTCAGGAAAATTTTTGTGGGCTTTGTTTGCTTCTTTGATTTTTCACCTTTGAAAGATATGTATTTTCAATTATATCAATAGAGACTTAAGATAACCCTTTTTAGTACATGCTTTGTGTCCTGAAGTATTTTCTGATTTGTGTCTCATTAAAATGAGATAGTAACTGTATTATATAGCCTGAAAAAAATACTGTACTTCATACTGATAATATTCAGAAAGGTTTTTTTTGGTTGTTTTTTTTTCTTTTTTCATAAGCCGACATTTTAATCTGATCCTTTATTCTGGTTCTTATTTTTGAAGTACAAAAGTATGCTGTGATACTTTTAATAGCTGTAATTCATAGACTTTTCTATTATTTTTTTTCTTCACTAAGTGGTAAGGGTTGGGTTCTTTAAAAACCAGAAATTTCCATGGGTCGTGCATTTACCTAGCAAATATGCAGCTGGACAGGAAAGAGAGAATTTCTGCACTCCGTATTTTGTTATAGTTTTCTTCTTTGTCTGATGCTTCATTCTCAGAGTTTTCAATTGCTGTCTAAATGTTATTATAAGCAAAAAATCCAAGTTCTTGTTGCAGATTCTTGCCTTCATTTTCTATATTAGCAAGACTAATTCCTTACAAACAGACCCACTTGTGCTGAACCTCCTCCCACTGGAAACAAAACCTTTGAGTTGTCTCCAACATAAATCTCAGATGGTCATATACCAATGAGGAAAGTTAATCTGCAGCTAAACAAAGTATTTACTATTTGTGGGTTTTTTTTTTCTAAATCTTACTTAATTGCTGGTAGTTAATTTATATGAGAATAGGAGGTGCAGGTGATTGGTCAGGTTTGTTATTAATACCTTGAGATATATCTCTAAATGCTTTTTTAAATCAGTTAATAAAATGGAGCTTGTTTGCTGGAAACTGAATTAGTTTCCTCTAGTGGCTAATTTGAGCTGTGCGTTTATTGAGTGGTACTTTTTAGATGTATTAATTTTTTTCTTTTTTTTCCCAGTGTAGTTGCAGACATCTTGGGTCTTGTTTTTGTTCAGAAAGCCAGAAATAGGAAGAGAAGAAAAAAGCAAGCTGTTGGCAGGTTTATCATTGAGTGGTTTTTAGCATGTTCTGCCATTTTTTTGTCTCTTCGTGGCCCTCATCTTTTAAATACAAATCAAAATCATCAAAATTTTCATGAGTTTTACTTTAATACTGGAATGTATTTTGAAAATGTACTTATGCCTGTGGGGTGAATATGCTTCCTATAATAATTTGTATTAACACCTTCCTTTAAAGTTTATTTAATGTGCTGTCTGCATATTATCTTTTTCCTTAGTTTTTAAAAATGTCTTATCATTATTTCTTCAGTAGACAATCAGCTACGATCCTTGCCTGCACAGAGGATTTAAAATCAACGGCAAATTGCTGAAGAATTGCACTTCAAGTGGTCTCGAGACAGGAGAAGCAGGTCTTCACTATAATGGAAGAGGCCAAGAGCTCAAAGAATGAAAATCATGACCCAAGGAAGTCTGTCCGTCTTGTCTGTGAGGAAGGCAAAACAGTCAAAGTTACAATTAATCAAAATTATAAATATAATCGAAATGACAAATCTGTGAAGGATGTTGGGAGAAGTTCTCCAAGTGGGAATAGCAGCAGAAAAAGTAAACAAAATGAAGTTTGTTCTGAAAAACAAGGAGAAAATAAATCATGCAAAGTAAATAGTTGTATTCCTGGAACTAAAGATTTGGGATCAAGCGTTCAGGATCGAAGTCATGGAAAAGCAAAAAAATTTTCTAATTTATCATCAGCAATGGAAAACCTGAAACAGACAAAATCCCAACCAATGGGGGAAAATGCTCCAGGCTCCCATGTTTCAGGGAATGGGGTCAGTATAGAAAGCTTAACAGCTACTCAGAAAGGGAAACTGGTGCTGGAAAATCCAGCGGGAGTTCATACTTTGAAGACTAGTGTTGATCAGGCTGGTGATCCTGGTAAGACTGCTGTGGATCAAAGGAAAATGGAGCATAAGTCTGATGACTTCAGTGAGTATTAGTTAACACTGCCTTATTCCATTTTCTTCTGGTGCAATTGCTGACAGTCTGAAATGGGCTTTGAAATGTTTCTGTTGGTGTTATTTTTTCACATGTACGAAGTTGCTGGTTGCATTTAGAAAGAACATGATGTTCATACGAGCATATTGCTTAGAGAACAAGAGATTATGATAATAGCTGTCCTTTTTTCTTATGCCTAAGACCTAAACATCTTTGTAAGCTACTTAGTGTGCGTGGGTTTTAGGCAATGTTGTGAATATTGTGTCTTAGGAAGGGGGAACCCTTCATAATATCATTGCCACTCAGGGAAATGCCAGTTATTACTTCTTTTCAGAAAGATCAGGGGAAAAATGGGCAAGGAAAGTTCCTATTATACGTAGAGGGGAAATATTTACTTATTTTCTGTGACTGTTGGGCTCTTTTTGTTACTAAAAATGTTTTGAGTAGGCTTTGGCAGGTGGCTTTTTGATTTAGGGAGCTCTGGAATACCTATCATCCATCAATGGTTACCCTTATGAGCATGCATTTCTTACACATGTTTTGCAATGTCAAAATTAAATATATTGATCAAGCTTTGTCTCACCAGGCTAATTCCATAGCTCAGAATTTGTCACACTTCTTTAGAATGCTTTTTTTCTTTAATGAAAATGCTGTTTTAAGATGCCAGCCGGTGTAGACCTTCTGTTTGAAGTATTTCCCACAGCTACAACAGTTGCTTGTATGGAAATACAAGGAAAATAACAAAGTGTGTGGTTTTTTAGCTGTCTTAATAGTGTTTAACAGGAAAAACAAGTTCAAGTGGCAGCATCCTGTGATCAGTCAGCTCTTTGTAGACCCCCATTATGTACTGTGGGGACCATCTGTCACTGAGAAACCAGGACTTGAAAACTTACTCAGCTTTGATTCCTTGCTACTCTGGGGGCATCGATCTCATTTGAAAGGGAAGAAAAAGGAGAAGGAAAGACAAAGCACAAATAACCCTCACTCTTGCTTATGTAAAAGCGACTGGAATAGTTTGCTGTGGATGTTTGCAGAGATGAGTGGCCTGTGACCAATGCATAGGCATGTGGAGGAACTGGCCCCGTGGCACGGCTGAGTTTTTGGGAGCAGCAGCGTTGCAGAGCTCAGTGGCTGCTGCCTGTGGGCGAGAGGTGTCACGTGGCGTTCAGGGGTGACTCCAGCAGCTTCCAGGCCGAGGGCTGGCATTGCCTGCTGCCAGCCTCTGTAGGGTCATTTGGGTGAACGTCTTTGAGGCAGTTCTCTGACTTACCTCCTTACAAAATGTGTTGTGTACAATAATTTTATGCCTAATATTTATTGTTTCTTTTACAGTAGGGCATCGGGAGCTTGTTGACTATGTTCTGGATGGCAAAACACTTTCTTGCTTTGAGCAATTGAAGAGACTGTGAATTTGACTGAAACACAGAATTAATCTTCCTTTTTATTTTGTGTTTTTGACAGCACTCTTAGTAGCAGATTAGTCTCTGAAGTCCTTTTAAAATACTGGTTAACTTACTGGAGCAGTTTTAATGTTTAAGGTGATCTTGGACAGTGTTTGGATAAAAAACTGGAATGTAGCTCTGATTTGTGTCTGGTTCTTTGCTGCTCTGTACTCTAATTTTCACTTTTCCTCTCCTTGAATGACTCTGAAGAAAGTAACTGTTTCTTGCTTTAGGTAAAATAAAGAATTCTGAATCAACAAAAGAACATACATTGGAAGCGGATTATTTAGAAAACACTGGTGTTATTGATGAATCTAATCTGACAGTTGAACAGCAACTAGGATTGAAACAAGCTGAAGAACGTCTGGAAAGAGATTATATCTCCCGACTTGAAAAAGTAGGTTGGGTTATTTATCAGATAAAAAAGAAAATGTGTGTCCTCTTTCATTATCATCACCATATTTCTAGTTGGGTGGTGTTTCTACTACAGCCTGCTGCCTCTGTTTCTTTCTTCTTAATAATGAGTCACTTTCTGATCTAAGCTTGTGTCTCCAGTAGTTGACTAGTTGTTTATCCTGGCAGATTATACGGATTAGAAACTTTGTGTTCCTTTTGTGGCACATGTAGCCTTTGCAGAACAGTATTTTTTTAATTTTCTAAATCTGAAGGTTTACAATTCCAGTATGTAAATAAGATTTTATCTTATACGATTTAAGTCTGGTTCTCTGGAAATTCAGAATGCAGGACTAAAAAGAACCTTGAGCTTTCTTTAGTGTCTCTCTCCAGTCCCAGTTGCTATATTGGAGATGACTGCTTAAAAATGTTCACCTAAATTGTTCTTAATATTATCTCTAGTGACACAAATGTTGAAGTCAGTGTAGGTAACCCAGAAGATTTTGTTAATATCTTATGGAAGCATTTTAATCCCTCATCTGTTGTCCTAGGAAAATAACCAAAAGTTTATTACTTCTTTTTCATAACATTCTGCACATAGGAAAATCATTCCCATTCCAGCAATTAAACCTTCTTTAGGCTCTCTTTGTTCATTGGTCTTAGGGGGTTTTTAGTTCCTGGTTCATTCTTGTTGCTTTTCTCTCAACACCCATTGTGTAAGTGGTGTTCAAAATTGGACATGCAATTTCAGCTGAAGTCTTACATATAAAGAGGAAAGCTGACTTCATCTCTCTGAAATATGGCATTTTCATTTAGGATCTCTGCTTTTTCAGCAACAGTAGGATGTTGGCTTAAAGTTGGACCAGCAATGATTCCCATGGCCTTTCCTTAAGAATTGGCCCATCAGGTGTTCCCAACCCTGTATGTTTTGCAGTTGATAATACCTAAGGAATGATACTTTGCTGTGATATTATTTAGTTGGAGGTTATCTATTCAATTTCTTTAACTTTTTGTGATATCTGAATTTTTGTCATTTACATTTTCTGTATCCTCTTCCAAGTCAGTATCTTTTACATTTATAATCAGCACACTTTCTGTTGCATTTCCTACCTCTTCAGCAAAAGTGTGGATATTTCTGCCCCCACAGGGACCCCTGCTGAAGAATACTTGGCACATGCTTCTAGGTAGGAGTGCTCTGAGGACAGTTCTCTCAGCAGTTTTGCTCCCACCTTACTGTTCTTTATTTAGATAGTGTTTATGGTCTCCTTTTGAGACTGATACTATGGCAAGTGACAAAGACTGTAAAATTCAAATACAACGTCTGCTGCTGCTTCTTCAAGAACTATGACTGATCTTTAAAAAAGCAACCCTAAGATTGGGTTAGTGCAATTGTTTGTAGCAGATCAGGTTGTCGCCTCTGACCTGTTTTTTCCCTATGTGCTTATTAAAAATTGATTACAGTATTTTTCTGAATGCTAATTCTGACTGGTGTCTAATTCCTTGGTTCATCTTATTTAGCCCTTTAAAGATATTCTTAAGTTTCTCTTTCCTGATGATCTGGAACCTTCCCATTCTCTGTGAGTTCCTTAAAATACAGCTGTCTCTTTTATAGATTAGCTCCTTGAGCATCCAAGGACAAATTTCCTGAGACCTGGCTTATTAGGGTGCATCTGTCTTACACAAGTAGTAGTCTGTAACTTTTCTGTCTTGTTATTTTGGGTTTTTGCCCTTTTCATTGGAGTTAAGCATGATTAGATGATTTTAAAGGTCTTCACAATGAAGGCAAAATAGAAGTTGTTACATGATTCAGCCTTCCTGGCAACATCTATTAGCATAATACTGCAGACCAATATTGTAAAGAAGCACAAAATTTTTCAAAAATACTTTTACTGCTGATACTCACTTTATAATAAAAGAATGGTAAAATATTTCTTATCTACTTCGGTCATCAGGCATCAAATACTTGAATGTTGCCAGGTGTAACTGTCTGTAGGTTGTTTTCCAAAGGGATGTTTAATTTCATCTTACTAGGTACCTGTCTTAGAGAAAATGGGGTTTAAAAAATCTGTAATTAAAGCAGATTAAATTTAAATTTAAATTAAATTTAAATTAAATTTAAATTTAAATTTACTCTGCAGTTGTAGAGTATCAGACTGTTTTTTTTTTCCAAAAGCAAAAGGTCAAACTCAGTAAGCAGTAAGTGGAAAAACTTGCCCAAATTTAACAATGGTTTAGGTCTCCATATGGTCAGTCAGATTTGTTTAACTGATCTGTGATCCACCTCAGTGTCTTAAAATGGTGTTCATTCATTGTTATGTCACTGTTTAAACATCTGGTATTTTCAGTATACTTTTTGGGTTTAGTAAATATAGATGTATTAGAATTAGGATAAAAATGTTACAGTTTTGTTCTCACCCAGTCATTGGAAAAGTCTAACAGATCTGGAGAAAATCTAAATTGGGTTTTTTTGAACCCTTTTGTCTCTGCAGTGAGCTTTTCAAAAGGTTTCCCATCTCTGTAGCTATGATCTGTTAGAGCAAGAAGATAAAATTACAGAATGAGACAGATAAAGTGAAGTGTTTGGGAACAGGCCCTTCTCTTGCACAGTCCTTTCTGCCTTTGAGTCCAGCAGGTCTTAATGGTTTCCTGGCTGAATAAAAACTCCATGGTATAAACTTCCCTCGTGGACCTTGGGAAAACAGGTTCCCTTCTTCCCTATCATCTCTGGATGTTTGGCTGCTTCTTGCAGCCTTGGGGATCTCCCAGGGGGCCACTCTCCATTTGTGTACTCCATCTCTGCCAGGCTCTGTGTGCAAAAAGGTGCTTCTTCTGCAAGTGTCTCCAGCTCTGAGCATTCCAGAGCATCCATCCCGGCTCTGAGCATTCCAGAGCATCCATCAGAGTGGGATAGCATCAGCCCTAGCTGGAGGATCCCACCTTGGCTGAGCACAGTGATTGGGAAGTGGCTGTGTTCCCCAGGCCGCCTGGCCACACCCTTTCTAACAGGGCAGAGCCAGCACCGTGTGACACAACAGCAGAGCAGGACCTGGCTGAGCTGCTGCCATTTCCTCATCAGGGATAGGCAGGGAGATGCTGAGACTTAGCCAGTAATTAAAAGCTTCACCTGACAGGGGAATGGCTTACTGGTCTTTAGGTCAGCCTTAAGAAGCATAAACTCTTCAGCCTTAATCTTACCTCACTAAATTTACTGAGAAATGTAATATTTACCGAGAAATGTAATATTCAAGTAATCTCACTTTCTTCCCTCACCCTCCCTTCTTGTCATACAGGTAAAAATCCATTTCTGCTTGTTTTTTGAAGATTGCTTAATGTTTGCAAAGCACCTTTACATTAAAAATGTTACATAATAGTTAAATACAATGAATTGAGTTATTAATCAATGAATTGAGTTTTTCAGGCACTAGTGGTAGAAATATTTGTTTTAATCTATGGCAATTCTTCCTCAGCGCTCCCCAGAATACACCAACTGTCAGTATCTATGCAAGCTCTGCTTAGTCCACATCGAAAATATCCAGGGAGCCCACAAACATATTAAGGAAAAACGTCATAAGAAAAATATAATGGTAAGTTAACAAAATTATGGCTACTTTTTTCTTTCTTATATCCTTCTGGTTTTTTATTTTATTTTTGAAATCAAAAGTTTTTTGTTATGTGGTTTGTTTTCTTTGATCATGTTCATTTAGGTGAAAGTTTGTGTGCTGAGCAGAGATCCACAAATTTCGGTTTTCTGTTTAAGAGGAAGGACTTGATGATTTGTCCAGGCAGAGAGGAAAGGACAGTTTTGGTCATTGCTTCTGAATTAGTGTCTCTGAGCAGTGAGCAGTTCATCATACTTGTAGTAAGAGAATGCAAGGTAACTTAGGTGAGAAATATATATTACACAAAAATATATTCAGTTTTTGTGTTCTCTGAAAATAATGCCATTGGTAGCAAGACCTCCGGGGATTGGAGGTAGGGCTGGGGATGTTGTTTTTTTATACTTTGGCACACTTATGAAGTTTAGAAGAGTTACAGAAAGGAAGGATTCAGTTCATTCATCATCACCCTGAGTTTATTTAATGTACTTAATATGAAAAGCAGTTCTAAGGCTTACAAAGAGAAAATGAATTTCCTTATCAGATACCATGGTGTTATGGTTTGCTCTAAAGAACTGTTACATGTAAGAAATCCAATAAAAGATGCACAGATTTTCTTGCCAGCCCATTTTTTAAATGCTGATAAAGAGCTACAGATTACCCAGGATGTTGGATTTTGTGATTTAGATGGTTAAAATTACTCTTTCTATAACCATTTCCCAAAATTCAGTCAAATTACTTTCGCATGTTTCCATGGATTTCTTGCCATACTTCTGTTTTTCATTAATACTGTAGTTCTAAAACGTGTGCAAGTCATCACCTGGAAGACTCCAAATGCCATAAATCCATTAAATCTCAGAAAGTAACATTTTTACATTATGGTCAGTGATTATTTGTTAAGGTTCTCTCACTGTCTCGTAAATTGCATCATGCTTAAAAAAATGGGCCAGCCCTATAATTGTTCTATAAACGCTTCCTTGCCATGCTTTCCATCTGGGCATGAAGATGAGAATTGAGCAATGAGATTTCTTTAGCACTGAATGGAATTCTGGAGGACAGGGAGCAGTTTCACTTTTTAGCACTTAGCCCAGATAGCTTTCTGTGTAGCATCATGGTGATACCTATGTAACTGTCTTAATTGTTACTGCATAAAATGCTCCTGTTTACAGCTCTGTGAGATACATGACAATCAGATAAGCTCAGCAGCAGCTGTGGTTTCCCAACTCAAGAAAAATCCTAAAGTAATGTCAAAACAAAAAATCCCATACTACTTTAAAAATGCTCATATTCTTTCTTACACTTAATTTGTTCAGATAAGAACAGAAGAGTTGAGAGATGCAGCCTAGAACTAAAGAAACATTTTCATACTGTACTGTGTTTTCTTAGTGCATATTTATTTCATAGTTATTATTTATTTCAGTCATATCTTTCATGTAGTTGATGAATTCATGGAACAAGGGGTTGTTGTACTTACTCCCAAATGACTTGATGCATCTGACGTGTTCCTGCTGTTGGATGGGTGCATTAAATCCAGTACTTTCTGGAACCAGCTGTTTAAACAGTAATGGGACTCAACTTACAAAATTTCCTTGGAGCTAGGAATACTTTCTCTGCTTTTGATAACTTTCCTTCAAGTACAATCCACTCAGAAAAAATCCATGTGACTTTTCCAGCTCAGTTACTTTTATGATGTAGGAACAATTAGAGCTTTTTATTTTCTTGGTTGAATTCTGCTTCAGAACTGTCAGAAAATGTGGTTCAGGAATGGAATACAGAAGATTCCCTCTCCAGCTGCCAGCTGTGAAATGACATTTTCTGTTTTAAACACTGAGCATCTGCTCTCATTCCTGGGACCACACTATTGTATTTGCCAGTTAGGCCAGGCAGATTTCCTCCCTTTGGAAGTGTTGGTCAGGACACAAACAGCATGTTCCAATACAGCAGTAAGAGATAGCCTTTCCTCTTAAAATACCAGTTTTTAATGACATCATCCCCCAATTCTTCAGGAAAAGCAAGAAGAGAATGAGCTGCGGGCGCTCCCACCGCCCTCGCCTGCACAGTTGGCTGCTCTGAGTTTCACTCTCATCGAGGCAGCAAACGAACAAGGCATCTCAGATGAGGACTTCAGAATTCGGCAAGAGATTGTAAATGAGATGGAGAAAATTATTCAGCAGCCCTTACCAGGTATTCATAGTATGCTCCATTTGCTTTAGGTGAAAGCTTTTCATTATTTTTATATATATTTTTGATACTTTCATTAATAGTGAATGAGTGCATTTGGGGTTAAATTATCTTGATAGTGTACAATGTTAACATGTACAGACTTTTTAATATAGGCTGGCAGTTGATTTTAAAAGAATTAACAAATGTACAAAAAGAGGAAAATATGATTGTGCTTATTTGTCCTTCTTTCAGATGTGTTTATTGATCCTCTTTAAAGTGGTGGGATAACATAACAAGAAGGATAATATTTGATATATACTTCTTTGCATTGATTTTCCCATCAGCTCCTATAGTTAATGCACTGGGAGTTTGGAATCGAATTTTTGGAGCTGCAGTGATGTTGACTTTGTGCTAATAGTGGTTTGGTGTTCAGTACATTTGAACAGAAGAAAATACTAATCTCATTGCCAAAAAAAGTTGGAAATTTTTAATTTCATCTGTGTTGGAGTCAGGTGTTGCTCTATACAGTCCATTTGTTTTAGAAATACCTTTTTTTTTCCCCCCTTTGCTCTGTAAATATACAGCTGTAAGAAAGATTTTGGTATGTGCAGGATGATCAGCTTTAGTTTTAGATGCTCTGTGCAGTATCTGCTTAAACACGAGGTGCTGAATAGAATAAGGGTTTCTAGGGGGGAGGTTTGTTAATCTGTTTGCTCTCTAGTAAGTGGCTCCTAGTACAGACTTCTGCTCTGGCACTCTTGGGAGTTTTCCACTGATAGTGGGAAGCATAAGACAAAGCTTTTTCACATAACATTTTTTACATAAATGCTCAGGAAAACTATTGTTACTTTGTCTGGCTGACTTGTTTGGACTGATGCGCTTCTGTGGAGGTGTAGGAGTAGTGGAAGGGGAGTCTGTAATAGTAAATGACAGTTTGTTATTCTCCTTTTCAAAGCCAGCTATGTTCTAGTGACTGTGTTTTCCTAAGTTGTAGATTCAGAAAAATTTAATTCATGCACTGTGTAGAAAACATCTGATCTTCTGGCATGATTTTCGCTTGAGCTCACATTAGAACTATGCAAAAATTCTTACTGATAAGACATTGGAAGGAATTGCAAATTATTAGTATTAACCATACAGACTTTCATTCTGAAAGGGCTGCTAAGCAGTGAAAATAGGCTTGAATGTATGTGTAAGATCTATTTTCTCTTTTAAGAATAGTTTTGTTGATATTTCTGATTGAATGAGTTTGGTCAGAACACATATAAAGGAAGATATACAAGAAGAACCCTCTTTGCTGTGAGGGTGGTTGGACACTGGCACAGGTTGCCTGGAGAGGTTGTGGTCTCTCCATCCATGCAGATTTTCAAAGCCCAACTGGACACAGTCTGGGCAGCCTGCTCTAGGTGACCCTGCTTGAGCAGGCTGTTGGATTTGGGAAGCATTGAGAACACTCTCATTTTTCAGCTGATTTAAGTATGGAAGACCCTAATTTCTATAACGAGAAAGTTTTCATCTGCAGAAATTTCATTGTGAATTGGGATATTGTTTATGGAATGGGATGGCATTTCTCATATTATTGCTGAGTAGGTACTTCCTAGTTAGTTTAGTTCTGTTCTGCATTTTTGCAGGTAACTGCATTAGTTAAAACACTGAATGGACGCTGTGCTCTGAGCCTTGGATTATACTGAATTTATGTTTATATACATATTTTGTAAGGAATTGTGTGTTGGAACTTGCTCATGAAATCAACAGATTGGTGCCTCATGCAGAAGTCTGTGAGGCATCAAAGAATTTTATAATTGGCTAAGAGCTGCAGTGAAATCAAGCTGTAGTTAACAAAAGCTGTTATATAAAATCCTGCACTGAGATAGTGACAGTTATTGTTACTTCATATTTAATTTTATATTAAAAACAAACAGAACTATTGCAAAAAATCTTTAAAACAGCTTGGAAAATGTTGGACATTTGGTGATTACAGTATTTGAATTATTTGTTTTCCTGTGATTCTGTGTTATGGAAATGCCTGCCCTTCACAAGAGTATGAAGGGGGTTCAGTGTTCATTAATCTGGGAGTGCCACTTGTGAGGTGCAGTATCTAAAGCAAGGTATGCATCATCCACTAAAGAAGAATTTATTTACTAACTGTTAAATAATTATGTTTCTCTCTCTCCAGACTGTTCCCTGAGGATGTATGGCTCCTGCTTAACTAGATTTGCTTTTAAGACCAGCGATGTTAACATTGATATCAAATTCCCCCCTAAGGTGTGTAGATATTATCTTGTATTAACTAAGACTGGTTTTTAAATCAAGCCCATCCACATTTATTTCTATTCCATTGCCTTCATCTTCTTTTTGGGGCACATGGTATTGGAAGAAGACAAAGCATCTAATCTTTGATTTGATGTCATCTGTGCTGTGTAGGAAGTTTTCATTGCTCTTTAGATAACTTTAATTCTTGGTTGATTTTTTTGTTTTGTTTTGTTTGGACAACCTTATGCTAGGCTTTTTCTACTTTTTTTTTTTGGAGTAAGCACTGAAGCACTATGAAAATAGTTGGCTTGACTAAGTGTGCTTCCATGAACTCAACATTCAGACTGTAAACTCTTGTAGGTTTTGATTCCCCCCACACTTTTAATATTTGAGATAAAAGTAACATTCTTCAGGTAATGAAATTGTTGGTTCATGTTTAGTGATATTAGCAGCACATTCTTGATAGACACTCAGCTGCTGCACTTGTGTTTCAAAATGATAAGGTGTTTCAAAATGATGAGGTGTTTCAAAATGATAACCTTTCAAAACTCTTGGGAAAGTCCTGACGTTAAATTCTCTTGCTGTCCATTTCTAGCAGTATTCATTGATAATGAAATTGCTGAATATATGGCAAGTGCTTCTATTTATCCTGTTCATGCAGAACTAGAAGTGTTCACTAGAGCTGTAGGCTAAAGGAAAACTGGCTGTGAGGTTTACTGGCACCTGTTTTCATGGTGTAGACAGGCATACTTTTTCATTAACACTGACAAATTATTTCACTTTTTTGAGGAAGGCAGAGTTACTAGTTGTGCAACCCAAGTAGTTTGACATAAAATGTAAAATGAAATATTAGTCTCAATAATGCAACCTGCTCTGATTTTGTCATTGTAGATGAGTCAACCAGATGTTCTGATCCAGGTGCTTGAGATCTTGAAGAACAGTGGTGAGTTTTAGTTGCATCTCATTTCTATTTAACATTCCTTCTGCTGCTTAGTTCTTTTTTTGCTTAAATTTTCTGTAAACTTAGAAAAATTGATGGATTTTCAACGGAAGTATCTGGGCTGTTTTTATGAATGTGATTTTTATGAACACCAGTGCTTGTGTGAATGAGAGATGAGAAGCTGCAGCAAGATAATGCTCCAGTTCAGCCTGCCAGAAGTTGGGGCAGTAGTGTCAGAGGCCAAAGCAAAAAGTTTTAACTTTTTGTATGATGAGTTCTAGGCAGTAAACTCAAAAGCTGCTTTCCACTTGCATATGTACATGAGTGAGAGCTGTTCCAAGACTTCCAAAACTTGTAGCCTCATGGTTCTGTCAGGAACACAGCCTGGCTGTCTCATACTGGTGGTGAGCATCAAAAGTAAGCAGAAAATATTGGTATTGCTTAACTATGCAGCACTTAATTTGAGTTGTTACACAAATATAATAAAGACAGAAATGGGAAAACTGTAAGAAACTTGGAAACAAAGTGTGTTTTTTCTCCTTCATTGCTTAGCTGTCTACTCAGATGTGGAGTCGGATTTCCATGCCAAAGTTCCCGTTGTCTTTTGCAAAGATGTTAAAAGGTATTTGTGACTGAAAAACGTTTTTAATGAGCTACTATGCTTGTTCATACTAGGTGCTTGCCTGCACTCCTGACAAGAAGTATTACTGTAACATTCAGCTAACATTTGTATTAAAAGGGAATTGTTCATACACAGAAATGTAACCTAGAAAGAAAGCTACTTTTGTTGTGCTACACAGAACTCACTGGGTGTAGGAATCTGACAATACCTTTTAGTTAACTGGGGGAAAAGTGGAGTGGTTTTCAGTGATGTAAAATTTTTGCCAGCAGTTTTAAGCCAAGGCTTTAAAAACATTTTATAAGATACACATTGCCAGAAAGGACACATCATCTGACCGTTTCAGTAAATTCCTAAGAAGCAGCAACCTCCAAAATGAAACATGATTTCTTGACTGGCCAGAGGTATGGACTGAAACTCTGGGGAAGTAAATGCAACAAGAGTGGGCTTGTCTTTTCCTGTGTTTGTAACAGAATAGAAATAATTGTTCTGAGAAGCTAAAGGAAAGTTTTTGGAGAAGCTGTTTTGTGGGTTTACCTTAATGTAACTCCTAATGTGCAGCAGGTCTGGAGTATTAATTAATTTATTCATTTGTTTAAGTGTTTGGAATGTAGACAGTATATTTGGTAAGTGAATTGTGCAAGATAACCTAGTTAAGTAATGGCAGTAAAGAGCAAATTCTTAATGCTGTTTTGTATTCTTCACTGTAGTGATATTCTGTAAGTTCTAGATGCAGTCAGTAAGCTAATAGTAGAGAAAATGCAATTATATTCTGTAGCTTTTTGTTAAAAAATTCAGGTTCTTACATAGGGAGACCCTGATGGATGTTTTTATTTCAGGGGGTGTGATGCCCCACCTCCCCCTGCCCCAAGCACCATCTGTATCACAAAGTGATAACCCTTTATCTGTTCTGCATTGTGATTGCAGTGGTTTGACATGCAAAGTGAGTGCTAGGAATGACGTGGCTTGCCTTACAACTGACCTGCTGGCTGCACTTGGTAAACTGGAGCCTGTGCTGATTCCCTTGGTTTTGGCTTTCCGCTACTGGGCCAGAGTAAGTTATTGAGTTATCCTCGATACTCCTTTCTAAACACTGTGTACAATGTACTGTGTAATGTACCATGAATGTTTGTAGAAAGGACTTCATGCCACTGCTTCACCCCACCTCCATACATGAGATGCCACTGTACAACAGCACATTTCAGTGTTGACTGAAATTCTAGATGGCAGCATAAATATGGCCCAAAATTACAAAATGTGGTGAAACTGAAAAGAACAATATATGATAAGATAGTATTCCTTAATACACTGTATGAATTGCTAGTTTGTATTCTGTCTGTATGTGACATGGCATGACCACTGCAGTTTCTGAGATACAGCATTTTATATTTCACTCTAGTATGTTTCTCACATTTCTTTAGTGTTTGTCCTTTTGTAATAGATTATAAACTCAAATTCTGGTGTTACATCAGAAAAGTAATTATTTCTTCTCTTACAGCTCTGTCACATTGATTGTCAGGCTGAAGGTGGAATTCCCTCATATTCCTTTGCCTTAATGGTGATATTTTTTCTTCAACAAAGAAAACCACGTATTTTACCGTCCTATTTGGGCAATTGGGTAAGTGATTTGGTACTTCATTATTAAATTGTTGGCATTATTTCTGTGTTCTGCAACCTCATAAAAATGCAGAATTTGATTGCCAAAGAAAGTGATAAATGAAATGCATTGGTAGTTCATGCTCATGCAGATGATGCTTGATGATTCTGAAGACTTTTTTAAAAGGCACTTGTAGCAGGCTGTATAGTTGTGTCATCTGTGTTTTGGAGAAAAGACAATTATTTTCTTCTTTATTTCTCTGAATTTCTGTCTCTGACATCTGTTAATCTTGAGGGTTATGAATATGCCACAGTAGTCAGTGTTATATTTGCTGAAAACTTTTGGTCGTATGTATTATATACAGTCTTGTTTCAGAGCCACTTTCGTTGTTGTTAGATTGAAGGCTTTGATTCAAAGAGGCCAGATGACCACCAGCTGAAAGGGGTGGAAGATGAAGAATTTGTAAGGTGGGAGTACAAACCACCCACAAATGGTGCAGCAAAAAACTCTGTTGGAGCAGAAAGCAAAGCTAAAGTTGAACAACAAAAAGGTGGTGGCAAGAAGGCAACGAGCTCAGAAGTGGACAACCAAAGCAATGTGAAAGAGAAACATGGAATTGTAAGTCCTGACTTTATTTCATTGAAAACCATTTGCTATCTCTTATCCCTATTTTTTTATTTTTAAACATTGATGTTGGATGGAATCAGGACAAAAAAAAAAAAGGGGGAATATTAATTTCGTATTGCAGTTGAGTACTTGTGTCCATGTTTTTCAGTCTCTCTTAGCGTTCAAAACCCCTCACCAAGTGTCACTGGGGCAACTGTGGTTGGAACTTTTGAAGTTTTACACACTGGAGTTTGCTTTGGAGGAATATGTCATCAGTATACGGGTACAAGAGCTCTTAACCAGAGAGAATAAAAACTGGCCTAAGAGGCGAATAGCCATTGAAGGTAGGCTGATCCCTTCCCACTTCTGTAGTCATCCTGCTTTAGCATCTTTATTTGCTTAACTTGCAACTCTGTTACAAGAATATGGACAATAGATCTTTGAAATATATATTTTGTCAGCTATTTAGTCTCTTTAAACACAAGTTTTCTCTGTCTAAAAAGCAGGGAAAGTGACTGAGTTACAGAGCAATGTGTGGCATTCTGAATTGACCTTAAGAATAGAGAAATTGGGTATTTGAGGAAGGCTAAGAAACCGTGTAAGGTGATATTTTTATAAAAACATGAATAATGACTTTTGAACACTTTCTAGAGATGTTGCTGAAGTGGCTTATCTGTAACACTTGAGGCGATGGAGAGGACAAAGAGAATCATACAGACAGAGAATGAGGTACAGAGGTACATTGAAGGATGAGTCAATAAGGTACAAGAAGAGTGAGAAGGAAAGTAGAACAGATAAGCAATGAATTCTCGAGGCACAGGTTGAGTAGTGGATGTTGAGATCACTCCTGTGACTTTTAATTTCCTCTCCCAATTCTTTTCTTCAATCGCTTTTAGCTAGAATGTAGAAAAAGTAAGGAAGTGTTTATTCAACATTTGGGATGTAAAGTGTGAGGACAAATCGTTGAGGAAGAAATGAGAAGTAATTTCAAAAAACCAGATTGTATTCTGGTTCTGACACCTGCTAATTTCTAATTAGCTGATTGGGCTAATTGTGTTGTTTGCTTTCTGTTTTTTTACTTCTCATTTTTGCCTTTTTTCTTTTTTCCAATGTTGAGTTTGTAGCTGATGTTATGAAGTAACAGAATCTCAGTTTGGTACTATCTTCCAGGCAAACTTATAGCGACTATGCAGGAGCTCTTTTGCTTGGAAAATATATTTGATCTAAAAATGGTTAGGAAGGACTAAGAATGGATCCTGGTGAGATTGGTTCATGCAATCCTTACATTCTCAGTGTTACTCTTAGACAAATGAATTCCTTAAGGGAAATGAAAATCCTTCTTCAGTGGAGGAAAAAAGGTTCTGGCTGGCATCTATTTATTTTGCCTTTGTTTATTATAATTTCTAGTCTAGAAATTGGCCATAATATAATGTTGCAATATACCCATGGTTTTCTTTTTGAGTAACACTGCTTAGAATTGTTTATGATAGTCAGCCATTCATGGCTGCACGTGGGTATGTTTTGTATGGAAGAATTCTGAAAAAACTTGTGTGTCTTTCATTCTTTAAGTATATCCACGTACAATTCTGGATTATAGTATAAGAATCTCCTTAACTGCCCTGTAAAAACTTAGAGATTTCAGCTGCTTTGTGAAATGTGGAAGTTAAAGATTACTAATTAAATTGTTCTTTTTCTTCCCAGATCCTTTTGCACTAAAGAGGAATGTTGCACGAAGTCTAAATAGCCAGATGGTATTTGAGTACATCCTGGAGCGATTTAGGACAGCATATAAATATTTTGCATGCCCACAAAGTAAAGATGGGATTAAATCCAAGCCAGATAGCAAGAAAAAAGAGAAAGGGAAAATGAATAATAAGAAATCCACAAGATCTGAAGAGCCTGTAGCAAACTGTTGCCTTCCACAAGGGGAAAATGTTGTAGATAAAGAGGTTACAGGAAGTGGATGTGACATACCAGAGAATGAAGTTGAATGTAATACAGTGGTAGAAGCTGTAGCCAAAAGATGTACTTCCCAGAACATGGACCCTTTGCTACTTTCAACATTGGACTCTAGCTATGATGAAGACAAAGAAGAAGCTTTACCCCTTATTTCCAATGAATGCTGTGAATTAAAGGAAAAATCACCTAAAGAGAGAGATGATTTAGAAATTTCAGTGTGTCTAACTGAGGGTGAGCTCAGCCACCACTGTAACTGCAGTGCACATCAGCCTGATGACACAAATTCCAGTAATGAGTTTTCTGATGCTGAAAGCAGGCAGAGTTTGGTACTGGAGTCGTCTCCACAGACAAAGTGCACTGGCACCCCAGCTACCTCGGCCAGCTGCAAAGCAGTGCTGGAAACCCAGGATCTCAAAGAGGAAGGCAGACTCTCAACAGAAGAAATGCATTATGTGTTTGATAAGTTTATTTTTACTTCAGGAAAGGTAAGCAGTGCTGGTCATGGATCGCTGGGATGTTACTTTGAAGTCATTAAATCTAAGAGTGGAAGGATGGTGGGATTCCCACAGTGATTGTTTCAGACTGGGGTATAGGTGGGAGCTCTGGCCTTTGTAGAGTACCTGTTATTCAGGAAACATCACCCTGTGTGACATTTGAATTAAATTATCTGGTTCCCTCATCTTGAGCTTTTTGATTTCCACACAAAAAATCTGGGTTTCTTTCTGGTTATTTGTGGATTATTTCTGCCTTTCCTCTCCTACTTTCTTGTAGAATTTCCAGGTGCTTCTAGGCACTGTGAGAACTAAATGCAGCTTGTTGAGAGGTGTTCTGCTCTTTGTAGGCTCTTTTATTGTTCATATGTCAAATGTTCTTGGTTGCTTGGAAATGTTAGGTCTGCTGAACCTAAGTGCACAAATAGAATTTTCCTTTTTTTCCCCCAAAAAAAGCCACCAACTATAGTATGCAGCATCTGCAAACGGGATGGACATTCCAAAAATGACTGCCCAGAGGATTTCAAGAAAATTGATCTAAAACCACTACCACCAATGACAGACAGATTTCGGGAAATACTTGATATAGTGTGTAAAAGATGTTTTGGTAAGTTCAAAAAGTGTTTGTGCTCCATTTATACTGTGATCTGTAACCTGGAAGAATTAAAAACTCTAGGGTTAAATTACTTATTTACAATTATTCACAATTCAGTACGAAGAAGCTCTTCCAGGTGCCCTAGGCTCCAAATGGATCAGCACTTTAATTTTCAGATAATCCATGGCTGTGATAATTTATAACAGATTTGAGAAACTGATGTTATATGGGATTTTTCACCAGGTTTGTAAAAAGCTACCGGTGTTCCCAGGAATCAGGCTCTGGGCAAAACTAATTTTTGTGCTTGTTGAATTCTATGGCATCTTTTGAGGGTGCTGTTGTGGGTTAACCTTGGCTGGATGCCAGGTGCCCACCAGGACACTTTGTGGTTGAAAAACAGGATGTTTTGGAATAAAATCTGGAAGACTCTAATGATTTAAAAAGAAAACCACAGATTTAAGCAAAGCAAGCACGACAAAAAATACCCACCTAATCTGTTAATTAGCTGGAAACGATTCTTGAGGTGCTGAATGTCATGTCTGACTTTGTTTTAATTTGTTTTTACTTAGATGAATTATCCCCTCCTTTATCTGAGCAACAAAACAGAGAACAAATACTGGCAAGTTTGGAGAGATTTATTCGGAAAGAGTATAATGGTATGTAACCTTAAGTAGTGATTCTTGAGAATGCTTTCTTCAGTCATGTTGTCCAGAGCATAAAGATGTGGTTTATCTCATTTTTTTTCCTTGCTTGAAGCAGGGGCATCTCTTTTCCTTCTGTTTGTAAAGCTGTCTTGCAGACTTGAACACTGAACATCCCTTCTTGCTATTCCATGGAAACATCCCTAGAGTGGAGGAAGAGCTGCCAGAGCAGTAATGCAAGCACAGGATTGCTCCAGTCAGGCCAAGAAGAAAGTTTGGTTGAGTTTAGTGTTAGCTTTGGTTGTGGGCCAAGGACTTTTGTTGCCTAGTCACCAGTGCTTGAGTATCTTAGAAATCCTACTGAGTTTATCTTCACATCCCTTACATAAAACAAACAAAAATGTCTTACTACAGGGATGGAAGCCAAGGCACAGAGATGCCAAGTGATTTTTTTATAGGAGGTGTAAAACAGTGCTAGAGCCAGGTACCAAACCCAGGTCTCCTGAATTCCAGTCCATGGAAGGCTATTCTGCTGTAGCTGACCTGTGATCAAGGAATTGGGAATTCTATCCACTGGCTGTGTGCCTCCACTTCCTGGCAGCAGCTGAGGATTGAGACCTGTTACAAAGCCTTGAAAGACTTAAGGTTCCCAATTCTATTAAAGTTAAGGAAAAAAAGCTGTGAATAAGTGAATAAGTGTTAGATCTATTTTCTTATCATTAATTTCAGCTGAACAGATCAATGTATTCTTTGCAGTTAGGAAAGAATTTGTTTTAACAACATAATTTTGCCATCCAAGAATGAGAATACCTAGTAATATCATGTTTCAAACAAAAATGTAAACAAAGCAATTGGGAAAGAATGTTCCATAAAGTATTGTAATCTTACTGCTTGTGTCTTTTTGAAGAATATGTTATAATTACAAAAACTCATTGACCAAATTTACCTAGTCATAGAAGAAGTATGCAACCTAGATAAATTCTGAATGGAATTTCAGAAATATTACTTTGGCTACCCTAGGACTAGCTCTGTCTTATCTGTGGGATAAAGCTGTACTGGTGACTGGGTTTGCACATTATTTTGATTTATTAAAAGCAGGAAAATGCATACCACAAAACATTGCACCACGTTTAGAGATTCCATTTAATGATTATAGTAACTGTACTTCAGTCATAAAAAATGTATAAAATAAGCCTTTATCCTGCCTTGCTTTCTGTAAATAACTTCTGAAGTGTTGTGCTTCCTCCTTTATCAAAGCTGAAGTCTTTGAAGTGACAGTGTAAGCTCTCTCTTTGAGCTGATTTTTATGGGCACTTGCACATTGCAGTTAAACAATATTTTATACTAAGCACTTTCCATTCAACTGTAAAAGAATTAACTTTCTCTTGTCTATTCTTTTGATCAGACAAAGCTAGGCTTTGCTTATTTGGCTCCTCAAAGAATGGATTTGGGTTTCGGGACAGTGATCTAGATATCTGCATGACATTGGAAGGTCATGAAAATGCAGAGGTAAGAGTTTTGAAATTGATAAAATCTGCTATTTTACATTCAAAGATTCTTTAGGGTTTTTTAATTCAGTTAAGATTTCTGCACACAGGAAAGGTAGGATTTGCTAGTTGCATGTTGGCTTGTTGCACTCTGCACAAGTGAAGCAAGATCCAGCCTACTTTACTTTTAATGCCTTATAGACACACAGTGTAATATAGATGTCCACAAAGTGCCTATGAGTTTGTGTAAATTCATGTGCTGGCTTAATGCTTGCTCCTTTTTGTACATAGACTTTTCATCTATGAAATATATGTGATAGTAAATGTGCTTGTTGGAATAGCATCCATGTTTTAGCATCTGAAGCTGTGATCTTTGTTTTTCCTAGAAATTAAACTGTAAAGAAATAATAGAAGGTTTGGCAAAAGTTCTTAAGAAGCATCCAGGTAGGTGCTTTAAAGTATTATTTGTTTTGCAGTTAGATTTTCTATAAATGTTGTTAATGGAAATGTTTTATGTACTAAAGTGTTGCTTCCCCAGGTTTGAGGAACATCTTGCCTATAACAACAGCCAAAGTGCCTATAGTAAAGTTTGAGCACAGGCGGAGTGGCTTGGAAGGAGATATCAGTTTGTACAATACACTGGTGAGCATCTGCTTGTGTCCTTTTGTGTTCAAAGAAAGCTTTTCATTCTTTCTATCATACCAAATAACTGTTTGAGGGAATCATTTTGAAACCAGAGTGAAAATGCTTTTGAGTGTTTATGTCTTTCTTCTATGTTATTTAAATTCAGTGGCCCACACCCTCAGCCTGACCTGGGTAGCTGTGTATGACCTGGTGGCAGAGCAGGGTACAGCACAGGAAGTCTTGTTTTGGGGATACTTCTGAAAAGCCACTACATCCACCATGGCCTGTGTGCCAAGTACAGCTCATTCCAGCTTTCACCTGACACTATGAAATTGCACAATTTCTTACATAATTGGCTCACCCTGACACCAGTTTAATTTTTTTCCCTTTTTCCAGGCGCAGCATAACACAAGGATGCTGGCTACCTATGCAGCTATTGATCCTAGGGTGCAATATCTGGGCTACACAATGAAAGTTTTTGCAAAGGTAATATAAAAAGAAGGGATTTATTTGTACAATACAGTGTTTTCTGCTGCAGCCACTGAGTTTGCCTTTTGCCAATACCAGCTGGAATGGAGTAGAATTCTGTTAATATGAAGTGCACTTTCTTAAGCTTACTGTGCTCCATCAGACTGTGTGTGTCAAAATCAAATCCTGGTAACTTCTGCTATCTGTTGGAAGATTTCTGTGTAAGAGAAAGCTGATGAGAGGAAAACTTTCCTTTTTTTCTTCAATTTCAAACCAACTTCAATTATAACAAACAAAAAAACCCACCCAAACCCCAAGCAAAACTGGAAAAATTGGTAACTGTAAGATGTAGGGGTATGTGGATGTGCATGGGCTTCCCAGGTTTTCATATCTGGGGCCAGCCCGGAGATTACTTCTGCTTTCTTCCGGTACATTTGCCTTGTTTGAATTAGTATAAAAGTTAGGAATAGGTAGGTATGGGGTGGTGAGTGAATGCCTGAGTCTCAGTGTGCCTAGGACATATACTTGACTTTTAGAGTTTGGAAATGTCAGATCTCCTGCATCTTTTGTTATGATATTCTATCAAAATTTTATATTATACAGCCTTTGGTAATTGAAACGTGGCATTGCTTTTTGTTCAAGCTGCAGTATTAAATACAGCATATCCAAAGAAAGCTTAGTGGAACTGGGGCAAATAAAAAATGGCTTATAGAGATGGTGAATCATACTACCAGATGTTCATGTAATAAAATACATCAAGATGAATAAAATAACTTTGTGCCAGAATGGAATGGACACGTTCATTATACTGTCACTGAGACTAGCAATGATTTTTTTTCTTGATGTGGTCGCAGTAGTGCACAAAATTGCCATGTCTCTTCTGTGTCCAAATTAAAAATGCCTTGTATTGATAATAATGAATCTTTTTTGGTAGCATTGCATTCTATTGTGCATGTTCTAAACATATTACTGCAATGATGAAATATACAAGTTGTGGGATATACACTCCTGAATGTAAATGTATGGAAGTGACTTTGTAGCTATACAAATACTCTGTTTTTAAGCAAAATGCCTCCTCCTCTGTTTGCATTGGCAGAAAACCCAGGAACAGCTGTCACTGCTGCTGCTAATGTGAAAGTAATTTACGAATCCCTGGTTTTTCCAGCCCTAGGAGGTTAAAAATGCCTTGTTTGATATGACACAGGCTCGAAACACAGGATAGCTTAGAAGCAGGTGCTGTGGAAAGGTTATACTGTAATGAGATACTGAAGCATAGTAAGGTAATTCACTGATCAGAGTCACAGAAAGGCTTGGGTTGGAAGGGACCTTGAGCTCATCTGGCTCCAACTCCCTGACTTGGTCAGGGGTGTTTGTTTTGCACTGTGTTGTGCAGGCTGCACCATGCTTTAATTAGGTATGTGTATGTTTGCTAGCAAAATGCCACATGTGGCCTGCACTGCCAGTGCAGTATGGAAATACTTGCTGTTAATGAATTATTTCTTTAAAAGGGGAGGGGGAACCAAAATAATAAGGAATCGTAACTCATGCTGCAAGAGCTGTTTCTAAGGAAAATTAAATTTTATGATACTGAAACCTGGGATTTATGTTTTGGGAGTTTTGATTTGGGGTGTTTTATTTTAGTTTGGCACATTATAAATTTTTTAAAGTATTTTGGCGATGAAAAGCTTTTGTGTTTTTATGTTAGACAAATTATGCTATGGATTTGCCAGATGGCAGTTGACTCTTGGGTGTATTTATTTTTTAGGCTTCATAAAACAATTTTTAATTATGAGGTGAATGTATTTGCTGTTACTTATGGGGTTTCTGTTTGCTCTCTGACACAGTTGTTAGTCTTGAACAGTGAAATGTATATTCAGCATTTTGTTTAAAATGTATTTTTTCAGCGCTGCGATATTGGTGATGCATCCCGTGGTAGTCTGTCTTCGTATGCCTATATTCTTATGGTTTTGTACTTTCTACAGCAGAGAAATCCACCAGTTATTCCAGTTCTTCAGGAGGTAGGTTCAGAAAATGAGGTTATGAAAATAGATGCACTTTTTTTCTTCAAGCCAAATATGAGAAGTCTGGGATTTTAGGATCAGAGGGGATAAATGAAATATGGGCCCCTTCTAATCAGCAGGTTCTTAACTCCCTCTTGGTTTTAGTAGGTAAAACTGACCAAGAAAATGAGATCAAACCTGGGAGTCTGTTGTGCCTAAGTTCTGCTATTACATTTACTTTGGGATTTTGGTCTTATGGTGATATTTATATGCTGAACAGGATAGAAAAAAATTGGCAGGTGGTATGGAGAGAAGGGAATTGTAATTATGAGACTGCACCAGATGCTCTTGAAATGTGAGTCCAGTTCTTCAACCAGTGTTTGTCAGAAGCATTATTTATTGCTCAACACTTTATCTGTAAGAGAATAAGTTTATTTTATTATTTGATGAGGGGAAAATGAGATAATTGATGCTTTGGTGCAACTTTAAAGAAATATTTCATATGTGCCAGGAAACGTTATTAAGAAAATAATGTTCTGCACCCCCATTGTATGGGTGGGAGAATATAATTATTCCGCTATCTGCCTCTTCCTGGATACACTCTGCAACTCCCAAGCATGTCTGAAAATGATCCCTTTCTGCCTCTTTTGGTTTCTTTGTGCAAGAGGGAAATTGGCTTAAGCATTGCAGTTGAGACTCATAGACTTTCTTGCTGATACTTTAGTATCTGATACTTTAGTAGTGGTTGGGGGTTTTTATTTTACTGCTGCCCCGAGAGTGCATTTAAATAACAGTGGAATTTCCTCTTGGCTGTGCTAAAGTCAAAATGTAATAGAAATCATATAAAGTCTCCTTAGAGAATCTGTGGGCTAGAGAGATGTTGGAATCTTGACAAGGTAATTCAGTCATGTTTTCTTAGTTGCAGGGAACAAGTAAAAATGAAATATCCAAATATTTTGAGAGATACAGCAACAATGCAAAAAGTCTTTCAGACTTTTTACCAGTGAGAAATTCTGTCTGTATAAGAAGAAATTGTTAAAATTAAAGTATTTGTATTTTTATATTTTTTTTTTACAAAAAGAATTGCAAGTACTTTACAGCGACTTTGAATTAGAGCAGTAACTGTCACTCTCTGTTCTGGCAGATATTTGATGGCAAACAGATTCCACAAAGAATGGTGGATGGATGGAATGCTTTTTTCTTTGATGACATGGAAGAATTGGTAATATTCTAAATCCAGAAGAGTAACTAAAATTTAAACCTTGCTTTAAAGGAAAAATAATAAATTTTTAACAGTGTAATACAGAAAATATTAATTGTATTAATTAATTAAACTTCCACATCCATAGTGTTGCAACTTCCCTACTGAGTCCTGTTTTGCTAAAAGGAGTTTTTTACTTGGTTTATTTTAAGTAATTTCTAAATAACATAAATCAGAAAAAATACTTCTTATTCTTGAAAATAGTCCAGGTTTAGTCTTAACTGTAATGATTTAACCTTACTTTAACCAAAAGAAACCATTCATAGTAGACAAACTTGTAATTAGAGAGATGTTTGGGAGAAGCAGTGCTGCAGTAACTGTAGCTGAATAAATTTCTTCCGTTGCACGCAGAAGAAACGTCTGCCGTCCCTTGGGAAGAACACTGAGTCTCTTGGGGAGCTCTGGCTGGGGCTGCTGCGGTTCTACACGGAGGAGTTTGACTTCAAGGAATACGTGATCAGCATCCGGCAGAAGAAGCTGTTGACCACCTTTGAGAAGCAGTGGACCTCCAAGTGTATTGCCATTGAAGGTACTCCTCTGCTGAATTGAGTCTCCATTCATCAGGAGTAGGAAACTGTTGCTTGAGAGGCTGTTCTCTTTGCACAGGATCTTTATGCGAGGAAACCACAGTCAGTGCTTCAAAAAGAAACATTGTTTGCAAGTCCTGCAGCTCACAAAATAGATGAGACTCGTAACTTTTACTACATGTCAGTGAATTGTTCTTCTTACTGTTATTATGGTTGATTAACATAACAAATGTAAAACTCTCAGCGTTGCTTTGCTATAATCTGCTCTGCGAATGCATTTAAAATGGAATTCTATCCATTAAAATATAAAATTCTGTTGCAGCAAATTTTTTCCAGCTCTGATTTTTTTTTCTTTCTTTGTGCAGATCCTTTTGACTTGAATCATAATCTGGGTGCTGGAGTCTCTAGGAAAAGTAAGCTATTAATGTCTGCTGCTGCTGAATGTTCACTGAGTTGTGTGTTTTCTGTTTTTTTCTAATAATTTTGTCTTTCTCCAATAGTGACCAATTTCATAATGAAGGCATTTATCAATGGGAGAAAATTATTTGGTACCCCATTCTACCCAGCTGTTGGAAGAGAAGCTGTAAGTTCTCAGAGTTTTTAGTATGTTTTCTCATTTTCTTTGTCCACTGAATTGATGCAAATCTCTTGTATGTGTTTATCCATTTGGTATGCACAATATGTGTAATTATACCTTGTCTGCATTAAATGTATAGCTTAGTATTTATCTTCTGGAATATAAAATTCAAGCAAGTAGTTGGATGGGTGATGGGTATTACTGGCAGGTTTGGGGAAAGTAAGCTTAATTTATGTTTTGGTTTTTATAAAACTTCTCACTGTATGATGAAAAGTATTGCAGAAGACTGCAAATCTGGCTGTAAAACCCAGAAACAGCTCTAGGGAACCTTACTGGCTCTTCATGTAGCTAAAGAAAACAGATCCAAGAGATGTTCCATTCTCTTTAGTTTTCCACTTGGTGGAGATAGTAAGGATTGCTGCTTAAAAAGGAGAAGGATGATGATCGATTTTTTTTAACAAGTTGACCTTTAAAATTTGCATAGTGAGTCAGAGTTAGGAATGTGTTCATGCAGTATCATTTTGGAGAAAGTACTGCTCTGTGCTAGAGGGTCCAGTCATTGATGTGTAGAGACGACTATTTTTTTAATATGAACAAATAAAATACTGTCATTAGTATTTTAAAGATCAACTTAGAAAGGCATTTTCTAAAACAGTTTAGAGCACTGTTCTCCCAGTGGCTTTTAACAGAACTTGATTTTCTAAAGGATCTTTAAAATCTTTTGAAAGCTTTTAATTCCCTTCATCCTTCCCTATCTTCTCTTTTTCATTTACTTGCTTTATCTGTGGGTTTTTTCTGAGTTTGTACCTCTGTTTCACTACTTTCACAATATTTGTTGCTCAGAGGCTGTAAACTGGGCCTTTGTGCTGACACATATCAGAACTGCAGCTGTCCTGAGCAAATTCCAGGGGAGGGGAGTGATACAGGTCAGTCTGCAGATGCTCCATCTGTTTCCCACCTGAGCTGTGTCCTGTCCAAAGGGATGCAATCCTGTCATCTGGGAAGGGACATTGGCTGCTTTGGAAAGCACACAGGCAATGACTCAGATGCCAAAATAGATCATATGCTAAAAAATTGTGCTCTGTAGAGCCTTTGGGGAGGTGAAAGGTGGGCAGCAGGCTGGAGCCTGGGTAAGTTCTGCAAATTCAGCCTCTGTCCCTAAGACCAAATAGCCCTTTTTAGCCCAAACTGCTCCATATCTCTGAAAAAGCTGCCATTATCTAGGGGAAGAAAAGGACCAGGTATAACCTCAGAAGTAATAACATTCAGGGAGCAATAAGAGATGAAGGCTGACAGTTTGACTTTCATTCCTCAGTCTTGTAAGTGAATGGTTTATATATTTTATCTGTCTGATGTGTTTTGATAGGAATACTTTTTTGACTCAAAAGTGCTGACAGATGGGGAATTGGCACCCAATGACAGATGTTGTCGTGTCTGTGGAAAAATTGGTCACTACATGAAAGACTGTCCGAAGAGGAGGAGGTAAGTAATGCACAAAGGTATTGTGAAATCTTTGAGATTAAATAATGAGGGATTTGGATATTTGAAGATTTAATGGAAATGAAAAATGGCTAAATTGCAGAGAAAACCAAAGCTTCATATCTGATCCTCAACTTCCTATCTTATTTTTTCTTTTCTTAAAACAGTTTCTGATCACTTCTTTGAATCTGAAGTGTTTATGGAAGCACACAGAGTAATATCAGCACTCTGTGTTGTGTTAATATGTAGTTAAGCTTAACTTAAAACTTAGATCACTAAAATATCTTTTTTGTAGTGTAAACATTTAAAAGGAGAACATATTACCTGGCTGCAAAATTTATCATATATTAAAATGGATTTCCTGTAGTGATCATGTTCAGAGGACAGTGTTGAATTTGAATTATTCTGTAGATCTGATAATGTACATCTGCAAGACAGGTCAAAGTTCACTTAGTAAACTCTGGGATTGGTTAAAATGTACATAGGTGAGGTGCAGTTCTATAACATCGTATTAGTGCCATGATGTTACAGAATCACCATATCACTTGGTGATCCTGAACTTGTACATTGATTTCACTTAGGAATTTTGGGTCCCGGACTCCTGCTAAAGGAGTCCCTGGTACGTGCAGGTCAGTGTTTCCAAAGAGAGTTTAGTAGGAATTGACAGAGAATGTGCACTCCTCACTTTTTACAGCTTTGGCTGTTTAATGCCCCACTCAGCCTAGGTTGTCTGATTCCTCCTAAAATCTGTTGAAGTCCTTAGAATGCAGATTAATCTGGGCTCTTTCATTTACTCCTTATATTCAGTTGTGTGCTCCATAATTCTTCAGAGGATTCTTGGTCTCTTCCTGTGACAAAATCTTTATTCACAGCCTTTTGTTGAGTCAGCAGAATTCAAGATACATGAAAGTGCACTGGAACCATGTGGTCACAGGTGGACTGTTTCTTTCACGTGCTCTCTGTACTACAAGCACATGGAATTCCATCACCTCTTTCCCTATATCTGCCTCAGGAAAAGTTGTGATCTGCTATTCACACAGACTGCTACTACAGCACGGCCACACATAATATCTCTCAGATTGTATATACAGCTCACATAATAATATTATTATTCAACAATCCTGCAGATACCTTGTGGAAAAAGACCTTTACTTCTTGTCTTGGTTCCTGATCACTAGCTCTCCTGCTGTTTTAGAGCTGAGTGTTAGAAAGTGCCTCAGTGCTTTGTTGCACGTCCTGTCTGAGCTCAGACAGTGACAGAGAAATGTGTCCTGTCCAGTGAGGGGGAGATTGGATGAAGGAGGTGCAGCTCACTTGTTTTGGGTATATTCTGACTCTGCAGTGGGATTGCTGCATAGAACTGCTCCCCAGCTACCTGGCAGGCTGAGCCTGCTTAACTGCAGGCTTAGTTCTGCCCTAATACAGTCAGACAGCTTTTGGACAAGCCTGGGGAGATTCTAACTTCATTAAGTGTATACAGGCTGTTAACCAGCCCAGAATCTGAAAGTGTTATTTGGGATTCCTGAGGTATTTGTATTCTGGTACAGCTGTTGGTTATGTAACCATTCCCAGTACAGCAGCTCTACAGAGATTTTGTCTTTGTGTGTGGTTTTGTGATATTGCTAATAAAAATTATTGTTCAGGTTGAAGAAAAAGGAGAATGAGAAAGATGATGAAAAAGAGGTGAAAGAAGATGACAGAGAAACAAGAGAGAAAAGGTGTTTCATCTGTGGGGATGTGGGTCATGTTAGGAGAGATTGTCCTGAATTCAAACAAACCCGTCAGAGAAATAATAGTGTGCCAGGTAAGTTAGTTTATGTCTTAGGATAATTTGAAAGCTCTGAGATCCCTTTTCTTAGGTTTCTGTACAGACTTTGTAATTATCTTCAAAAAATAATCCTGTAAATAATGTTTCAGTCACTGAAAATACAGCTTTAGTCTGTTGCTTGTCTCCTGAAGTACAGTCTTTGCATGGGTGATAAAAAGGTACTCAGCAGTAAAATGCAGTGTACTTCAGAGTATTGCATTATTGCATTTTTAGTCTTCCACTCACAATAGGTGCATTTCAAAGTAGTAATAGTAATAATAGTAACAATAGTAATAATAATAATTGAATGCATTTCCTCTTCCAAATGTTTCTCAAATGTTAGCTAACTCTCCATCATCTGTGAGAGGTAAGTAAATGTATTTTCAGCAAAAATCAGCACTCTTTCAGTAGCACTTCAAAAAAAAGCATACAGATGAATTAGGCTAAATCCAACTTTCAAATTACTGATAGTACTTAGAGAAGATTAATTGCAAACTTTTTCAAATTAGGCCTTTGGCTGCCTCTGGTAGTTGAAAAAGTAGAAGAAGCATTCATAAGTGAACTTCAAAAGAACCATACTTCTGTGTTCTGTTATCCTTTAGTCTTTTTTTTAGTTTACTTTCTTTGCCTAAAAGTTTCTGCTGTCACTATTGCTATTTAAAATGCCACTGCTTAGAGCAGTAATATGGAAACCTATATAAAGCAGAGCTCCACCCTGATGGCAAGGTGAGCCTTGTTCCTGCTAGACTTTTTTTTACTCAAAAATAGACTTTGTGTTTAGCTCCTATGCCTATTAAAGTTGTCTGGTGCCAGTAGAGGGGAAAGTTTCCACTTAAAGGAGAAGAGAGGTGAAAGTGATTTACCTCCTGTGTGTCACATGAGAGTTAAGGTATTGCTGACTCCCAGTTCTGCTCATTATTCTGTCACCCTGTGGGTTTTATTAACACTTGTGTTCCTCGATCAGGCACGCAGCTGGTCCGGAGCATGGTGAATTCCCAGCTGGTGGCTGTGGGCCAGCAGCAGGTGGAGCGACCCCTGCGCACCAGGCAGTCATCAGAATGTGTAAGTGCTGGGAGGGACTGCAGGGAGCAAAGCTGCAGCAAAGCTGCCTTGCTGGGAACAGGTTTGCAGGGTTTTTCTCAACAGATTTTGGACTTGATAATGACAACGTTGCGCTGTGCCAGTTAGTGGAGCTTTGATTTACGGTGTACTGCGTCTTGGGGAGCATTTATGGTTTTTCAGTATGGAAACTTCATAGTCAAGTTTGAGGTGAGAGAACCTTGTGATTTTGAAAGGGCAGGTTAAGCTAGGATGCCTTTCAAATTCGCATTCTTCTGGCAGTGTTCTGGAGTCACTAAGGGAGGTAAAGTATAGCTCATTGTTAATATGCTGGAGACTTAGGTTAGTGATAACCATGACTTTTTGTGGTTTGAGAGATCTGTCTTAAGGGACTGTCATGTGCAGACACAGCACACAGACACATTGAGTCATACTTCAATGAAAAGTCTGCCAGAGCACACTAGAAGCACAAGCAGAACAATAGGGAAATTTTTGACAGTTTTGTGCTAGAATTTTTTCAAGTCTCCATAGAGCTGCATAAAATATGTTTAATCTTCTGAGTGGAGATGGGGAGCAGAGGGTATTTGTGCCAATACAACTGCTGGCATTTAATATTTTTGGAGCAGACAGTAGAGCAGAAATTAATTTATTTTAAGCTGTTAGTCTGAGAAGTATGTGCCTGCTAATGAAGCTGGCAAGTAAGTAAATATAGTAATCAAGGCTGCTGATCACTAATGCTCTTTGTTCAGTTTGCTACTTTGCTAACTGATCAGCAAGCACTTATTGGAATGCTGGCTCCAGTAATGGAGATTTTATGACTTACAGTGTGCTGCTAAAGAGGGACTGATACAACCCTAATCCAAGTGAAGGGCTGAAAATGCCACAAGAGTATATTTTTTAGGAGCCTTATATTTCTGCCTGAGGAATTGAAGCTGGATGTGTGGGTGCACTCAGAGGCAAACACATCATGTGCTCGTTCTTGTGTCACCTGGATGTCATGGACTCTCTGTGTGGTGCATGGTTGTCATTTGGCCAGGATTTCTTGGTGAATATATTCTGTCCAGGAATTGGTGAAGAATGGGAAGGGGGAATATTGGTGGAGTAAGAGGGAGAGAGTGGGAAGCAGATCAAGAGGCTGGAGTGTATTATGCCTCCTGACCTGCTGCTGGCACATTCAATGCATGCTTCTGATGGGTTAATATTTGCAGGAATGTTTGAATACAAGTGCTTTATTTTTATGACATTTAAACTGTTAAATTAGTGATCATCTTTCAAATCCCAGGTTTTACCTTCTCTTCCTGGTTTGATAGAAAGGTATAGGGGGTACTCATACTGGCACAGTTGGAATAGCAGCAGGGAGTAATCCCAGCTTCTGGGCTCCAGCTTTTGCCCAGGCACAGACACACAGCTGCTGCTCTGGCATGGGCAGTCCTGCAGACACCTCTGCTTATTGGAGACAAGTGACTGCCAGTTTAAATGGACAGGTGAGCCGTCAGGGATAGTGACAAGCTGGAGAGACCTTTAACTCCAGGTGTTCAACAGCAGCTGAGGCTCTTGGAGCTTGGCTGGCTGCTGTAGTCTGTGGAGAGAGGAGTCAGTCTCAGGGGGAAAATAAGATCTGAGATTCAGGTTCTCCTCTCTGCTTTAGGTACCCGTCTCATTTGAATGTCTCTGGAGACACTTATTCCATCAGCATCTTGTCTCAGTGCTTAAAACCAGACCGGGGAATCCAGATACTGGCATTAAGTGTTGGCATATAAACTGAGTAGCTCTTTTTCCAGCCACTCAATTTCTTGAAATGCTTCTCTGTTCAGTTGCAATTCCAAACAGATAAAATAGCCTCATGCCTGTGTCTGTTGCTGGTGAAAGGGAAAGCTTTGGAAGAGCTCTGCAAAGGCTGTAATAATTGCTATTACTGTGCCTTTAGCCATGGTCTAACACCAGGATATGAAGGCTGAAACTGGGTTTTTGGAATTTGCATTTCTTGTTTAACAGATTTTTAAAAATGAAAGAAATATTAGGAGCTTACTTTGGAATTACTTAAAAAACTCTGCAGTAATAAGAACCACTCTATTTAGTAGTAAGGCAATTAGTTAATGAGATACTGGGCTGTACATAAGTAGGGTAGGAAAGACACTGGTTAAAGATCAGAAACAAGTGTGTGAGGAGTCTAATGAAGAGCTTGGGACTAATACTCACTCAGAATGGTGTTTCTGATGGTGGGATGTGCCACATTAACAGACCAAATCATCTGTTGGTGGAAGTCAGTGTCAGTTGAACTGCACTTACTGAAGCCAACAGGAACTTGGGTGCAGTGCTTGGGGTGTTGCTGGGGAGTGCTTTGCTGTTTTATAAATAGTCTAATACAGTGGGTGCTTATTAAAGAAAACACCATTAAATAGCCAGTGAACTAATCAGAAATACATAACTTTTTTTTTTCCTCCAGTCTGATTCGCATCAGTCATCTTACTCTCCACAACCTCAGCAATTCCCACAGAATTCCTCTCAGCCAGCCTCCATTAACCAGACTCAGCCACAGTCAATATCCCAGTCTAAGCACGTTCCTCAGCCACAGCAGGGTGCACAGCCAGCCCATCAGGTCCAGCTGCCTTTGTTTAACTTTCCCCAATCTCCCCCAGGTCAGTATTCCACCTTGCATAACCTGGGACTACTTCAGATGCACCATCACCACCAAATTCAGCTTCCCAACACTTCTTGGCCTATTCATGGGCCTGTTATTCACTCTGCACCGGGTAACCCTCCTCATTCTACAAATGTTCCATTTTCTATGAGATCTGGCAGCAGCAGCACCACAAATAACCAGAGCAGTGTAAGCTTGAATGATCCCAGTATCATCTTTGCACAGCCTGCTGCCAGGCCCATGGGAATCCCCAGCACTTCTCATGAGGGACACTGGCACAATCCTGTGACTCCAAACTCACTGGTGAACAATGGCACTGTGGGGAATTCAGGTAACTCTTCTCTGTTGTATCAAACCTCTCACACTTTGTGTACGAGTGTTAAGTGTTACAGGAACAGCTAACTCTTTCAGATTGCATGATAAAAATATGGTGCTTAAGAAACCAAATCATGACTTTCACCTGTCTTAACATTTTCATAGGAAAAAAAATGAGAATTGATCACCGTAACTTGTAGGCATTGGTCCTGTCTGCCATTAATGGCCGTGCAACAACGAGAAATCCTGCATTCAACTGAGAAACCTCCTCATCATTGTTTGAATCACTCACATTTCTGTGAATATGCTGACAAATAATGGATCCATTAGACAATTATGGAAACATTAAAGTTGGAAAAGACATCTAAGATCAACACATTGTTACATCATCTATTAGACAGATGCTGAGGTTGTAACCATGAACTTAGAGACTGGCATAATTTCAGTTGTGCAAGTTGAATATTGTCTCCTCACCTTTAGTACAATATAATATAGTCTTACCTATTCTGTTTTTCCTGTGGCTTGTCCTGCCACACTTAACTTCCATAATCTTGGTGTTGTTTCCTGACATTACATTTTCCTGTGACAAGTGGGCAACAGCCTCTTGCCTCATAGCAAACATTGGTATGTTTGAGGCTGAGAAAAAGCAGTATATAATGATTAAAGCCCATTCAGTTTTCTCTGCAACATGAACTGTGGCAGCCCCTAAATTTTAACTGTTAACCTTTACATCATTAATCATGGTGGTGGTCTTCTGATTTATTCTGAGTGTGTAAGTCCTCCTGTTTAAAAAAATAAATGCATAATATAATGTACTGGTGCAGTTGTTCATCCTAAGATGGAAATTCTGAATCTCCTGCCCAGCCTTTCTCTGCACTAATAATGTGATTGTCAGTAACAGTAGATTTTCAGTTGAGTCTACTGTTTTAGATGAGGAATAATTGACCAGTAAGCTTCAAACATAAGGTGCTGGAGATACATGATTTTCTATTTAAAGCTTTGTGGGGAATATATTTTAAAGGATACAGGAACTTCTTCCCGTGTGTTTTCTATGTCTCCAGTGTGCTCTGTCCCTACCTCTCCATTTTGGATCTTCTCGTCTGTCCCCTTCTCCAGCTTTGTCTTTCCCTCAAGCAGCTCCTTCCAATCCACATGTCCTTACTAAGGTAGCTGCCTTCTTTCAGACATGCTCCATAAATTCTAATTCCTTCTCCATGTGCTGTCAGTCACAGTATTTTTTTTCCCATCCCTCATCTTCCATCAATTTCCAACCTCATCACACCCCTTTTCCTAGTTCCCAATCATAGTAATTTTCCTCTTTGAAATGGAATAAGTTATATTTCCTTTTTGGCTTAGATGCCATTAAGGTGAATGCACAGTAGAGATGAGCTGTCTCCTATCTGTTTGAAGCATGGTTTCATACATCCTCAGGACAATTTGACAACAGTAAGTTTGAGGAAACTTTGTCCTGGCTCACATAACCTTGACTTGAAAGGAGCTACTTTAATTTTCTTTTCAGTAGACAGCTGATCAGAAGTAGGATCATCAGAATTATCAAGACAATTCTTTTTCATGCATACTCAAAAGCTGTGCCTCATGTTGTGGGTCCTGCCTCCTTGGATGCTTGATTTCTCATCCTAAATGTTGCAGTGATATCAGAATTGTAAATGGAGTAGTTTTACTATTTGTATATTTATTTCCAAAGTTTATATTTTTCTCTCTAAAAATAATTTTTTAAGTCTGTCTAAAAAAATAATTTTAACAGTGATCTAGATAGCAAGTTTCTTAAGCATGTAAGTATTAGTGGAATTCCAGTGTACACCTGAGAATTATTTCTTGCAGTAGGATAATAGTTTTCCTGTCACATCTGTCAGTGATAGTGGGTATTTGTGTGGGATCAGACAGTAGTTCTGAATATTGTTCAGACCTTGTATTTTTCATCATGAAGAAGTCATAAAAATGGTGAAATCATAGCTCTTGATTTTAATGTTGATTCATCCTCTCTCTTCCCAATAATTCTATTATAGTGAATAATCAAGTAATTTAGGTCGTAATTTTTAGTGATCTATAATAAATTTTAAAAGAAGTAGCACATCAGACTGATCACATTAAGTCCCCTGCAAACTGTTATTTAAGATGTAAATTGTATTTGTGACTTACTGTTTAATTATTTCAACTTGCAATGTGCTTTTCCCTTTCAATTGAAAAATAGATCAGGGTTTCCAAGGACAGTTTGGTAAAATGAACCCTCCTTCTGTCCCTTGGGACCATGGGACCCCTACCCATTTTCCTCTCCTCCGAGGAGCGTGGCCTTACAATATGCCTCAGAACTACATGCAGCAGGGAAATGCCAGCTACCCACCGAACAAACCTTTCTACCCTCAAGGTACTAGAACCAGTATGTGAATCAACAGCTCATGCTCCATGTCTCTGTACTGTCTCAAAGGCTTTAAAAGCCAAGTAATCATGTGTCACTCGTAGGACCCCTGGAAAAATTAACGAATCCCAGAGTCAAATCAGCACTTCAGACTCCTCTGTGGATGAATGAAAGTCTTTGTGGGAGGGAAGGGTTAAAATAAAATTCTGAAATCTGAGCCAGTGTGCAGCCTATTGCACTACCAGCCTCTTCCTCTTTGCTGCTGCTGGCTCACCTGGAGCTGCCTCTGCTTCAGTAGAGGTTAAGATGATTGGCCCATGAGCGTGTTCAGATTTGTTGTAATTCATTTTATTTGGCTTTTGTACCTTGCTATGTGGAATGACTTACATAGATAAAAACTTGCAAGACCATAGAATAATTGAGGTTGGAAGGGGCCTCTGGAGGTTCAGTCCAGCCCATCCACAGTCAGAGCAGCACTGACTGCAAAGTTAGGTCAGGCTCAGTTCATCAAGGAACTGGAAAAGACTGACTTGATTTCAACTCTGCTGTTCATGGAAGGTGAAAGTGTTCAGCATCTGGCAGGATGGGGAAAGGCTGTAGGAAAAAGACCTCCACTACCAGAGAAAAAATGCTCAAATTTGACTTGGAGGATGTGCAGCTTCTGTGTTGCTGGGGGTCACCTGGTGTAAAATGAGAGATATGGCCACCAAATCCTTTTTCAAAATCTAATCTATTGGCTCTAGCAGGGTTTCCAAGTGAAAACTGAATTTACTTAAAATCCTGCAATTACTTTTGTTAAATAACTGAAGTAATGCAACAAAATAATGTGTTTGTGATTGTTAGGGAATTTTGGAGATAGGATTAAAGTAATTCTACATTGTCCCATTAAAGGGGTTAGCTGTACAGATAACATTTGTGTCAGTCTAGTAAATGGCTTTATTTCTAATTTAGATTAGTACACTGAATATAGCCAAGCAGTGTTAAATATGTGATTTGCTGAAGTAATTGTAATCCATTTTCTTTCAGCTGGTCCACTGATGCAGAGTAACCAGCGGTTCTCACTTCTGTCTCAAGGACACCCACACTTGAATCTGAATTACATTCAACAGAAAAAGTGAAATTGGATGGGATTGTGGGTGGGTGGGGGGAGGGGAGGAAGAAATTCAGGTTCTGATTTAAAATCTTAATGCAACATGTTTAGATACAAGATTATTTAAGACTGTTTTTAAACTGTATCATTTGTACATAGATATGAACTATAGTTTTTACTAGTATCACAAAACTGAGTGATACAAATTTCATCTATTTTATTACCCTATTTTTAAGGGGAATTGTGTTTTGTTTTATCTTGATAAACTGTAAAGAGAGAGAATTTTTAAAATTAAGTTCTTTATTTTCTATTAGCTGTATTCATACTTTGGTTGCTTCAGACTTTATATATATTGTTCTAAAAAAAAATAAAATTAGAAGGGGATTTCATGTGTTTAAAAATTTGTCACTTCTATTCTTTACAGAACTATGTAGTGCCAAAAAACTTTTTAAAAAGAAAAATAAAACTGCAAAAAAAGGACACAAGATTTTTTCCTCTTTTCTATTTGTATGCATGCTTGCTCTAATGGGAATAACAGAAATGGCTTTAATGTGGATATCTTGGAAAGATATAAGTGATACAAGCACCAGACCTGCTTTTTTCCATGCTGGTGTTGCATGTGCTGTTGACAGCCCATGTGGATGTTACACTTGAAGGAAGAGCACACCTGCTTTTCTGTTTATCAGCTTTGCAAAATCATATGCAAATACCGTAGAAAAATTAGGCTGTACTGGGAAGCAGTTTTTAAAGAGGGCTTTCCATAAATTCCCTAGGCACACTTATTTGTGCTGACAGCACTCCCAGGGCAGTATGAGAATCCTGAAGCCCTAAATGCAGAGTTCAGGGCCAAACCTGCCTGTCCCTGCTCCTGAAGAAGGGCCAGGAATAAAGACATGGTACACAAGGGCTTAACACAACTGATTTCAAATGTAGGAGGAGAATTCTATCTTCAGTAAGAGCTTAATTATTCTAAATTTAAAAAACTAACTTGACTCTGAGAAGGTAGAGCTGAACATCATCATCATGGTGTCAAATTCTCTTCCCAGTCACAGGGAGGCCACAAACTGTGCTCAAAGTAGTGGTGTGCTGTCTTTAAATATATTGAACCTACTCCAGAAGAATTAAGTAGTGCTTTGTACTACTTTAACCTTCTGAACTCTCTGATGGCATCACCACCAGCAGCAGATGACACTGAAGGGAGATTTTTACAAAGCACCCACTGATGACCACGTGTTGGAGAGCACTGTCAAGTGAGCTTCTAGTAAACACACTGGGCTGTGACAGCCTTGCTTCCTCTCCTGTACTGGAGCTCTGAGAGGCCAGGGCTGGGAGCCCTACAGTGTTTGTGACTGGATACAGACTTCCTTTGGCACCTGACTGCAGGGACAGTTTGACAAAACAAGGCCCTGATTAGAGAATGATGCCAGCTTCAACCAGGGGACATCTCAACAAATTACTATGAAGGAAACAGCCAGGAGCCTTTAAAGACAAACCTTCCTTTTTTTATTGCTCTTCTTTAAGTTTTTACAGGCTTCAAGAAAAACAATTAAAAAACAACCTTCAAATTCTATCACAAGGATGAATAACTAACTACATAAAAAGTATCCTTACCTTACCTTTAATAAAAAAATTCAAGACAACAAAATGAGAAAGATCATAAAAGAAAGGGACTGCTAAAGCAGCCAGTACAGAGCCAGCTGTCCTGTGGAGCAAACAGGACAGCATCAGACTGCAGCTCAAGGTCCTTGAACGGTGGGCTGGGTTTTGTTTCTTATTCATTCCCTCGCCGACTCTTTTTGTGACTTTTCTTAGATCTGCAACAGAGAAAACAAAAAGCCAATACTGTAAAACCTATCTTTAATTCCCAAATTGCACTTCAGAAATAAGCTAAGCCTTTACCTTTCAGGTGATTTGGAATGACTTCTGTGTCTGTGACTACGGTGATGCCCTGTGGGATAAAAAGGCAAGTTATTTTCATTGCCACTGGAATTCTTTGTTGTTTTGCTAATGCAATCTGCTTCTAGTGACCAAGTGTTCTAGATATTGCCAGAACAACCCTAGCTTTAACCAAGCACTCAAATTAACTTCCTGGCAGGTATCTGAAAACTTACTCCAGACAATTTTGCAGCCATTAAAGGAGTTCCCCAGCTCTGCTTTTATGTGGGCAGCAGTTTTATCAGCCACATTTAACACCTGTGCTACCATCTCGATATGGTGACACAGATTTATCTTGCACTGGATGTGCTGCTGATAAAGACTTGCCAGAATGATTCTGGAGGGGCAGAAGTACCTGGAGATTTAGATCTCGATCTGTGGCGCCTCTCCCGGGATCTGCTCCGGTGCCGTCTCGGGCTCTTGCTGCGATGCCGCTCACGGCGCGGTGATGGGCTGAGGGAAAGGCAGCTTCTAAGAGAGCTGTACCACAAATGCACATTGCTCACCTAAGTAACAGAATTAAAGAGTACCTTCTTCTCTTTGGAGAGCGGCTGCGCCTGCAGTTGGGGGAGAAAAGCAGAAAATCATCATCAGAACAGCTATTTCATTTCCCACATCTTCAGCAACAACACCAGGGCTTTTACTTCCTATGAGTGCTTAGGACTGGACCATGCAGTGAGCAAGAGTTTAGTGATGAATTTTTTCTGGTTTAATATCACTAAGAGCAATTAATAGAGCAATGTTCTTTGCAGCCTCTGGCTTACATGAAAACAAAGCACCTGGTTCTCCCTAACATCTTCATTGTATTGTCAAATTTAGCTGAAGTTGGCCAAAAAGTTCAAGAGTTAAAGAATGACTGGAGAAACAGGCAGAGGGGTTGACAGTGGCTGTGCACTGCAAATCCTCACTTCAGGAAGTGCTAAAGGAACTGGGAGGTGTCAGAGTTCTGGCTGAACTGCCACCTTCACTGATGTGCTCCAGCTCTCTGCAGCACAACAGGTGACAATACTGCGGAAGGAAGAGTCCCCTCACCTCCTCGGGGACCTGCTGCGGCTCCGCCGGTAGCGCACCACCGGAGATCTGCGCGGCTTGTCCAGGTCCCTGTAGCCCCTTCTGCGGTGGTCAGGAGATGGGATCCGTTCCAGCTGTAAACAAGGGGGGGAGGATCTCTAAGTCCTGGTTCAGCAAGGTTTTATACTATCAATAAAGACTTCTGAACTATGAATATAAATTGCAAAAGTCAGGCAGCCAAGCTTCCCCATCCCCAAGTGTTTCTTATTCTGGAGTGAGCAGTGCTGCCCAAAACTGCCAACTGGAAATCAAACAGCCACTTCTCATAGTGTTGGTTTTGAAAAAGTACAGCAGCACTGACTGATGGCCACAGGACCTTCCATCATTACCTTTAGTCCTCTCCATTACATAGGCATATAAATCAGTTGTTCTAAATAAGCTTAACAAAGAGCAGACACAGATTTGTGGAATTCAAGAGACAGGAAAACATGGCGACCTGAGAGTTGCTTCAGGGTCCAAGTCCTCACAAGCTCCTTATATGAAAATATGCTATGAAGGGAGGTAAGAGTTGCCAGCAGCCTGCTGGTGCCTCCCCTCAAATATCTGTCATAGGCTATGAAGTGTCCTAAAGGGATTCAGCTTCAACTATTCACTTCCAATACAGTTCATCAAACAATTCACCAACCTTTTCATCTTCTTCTTCCTCCTCCTCACTAGATTCTACATCATCCATGTCTTCCTCCAGAGCACTAACACGAGGCTCAAGTTGCTCAGCTTCTTCCAGAACATAGCGTTTCTAGAAGGAATTGCAATTTTGTTCAACATAACCCAAGTAAGAACAAACACCTAAGGAGGCAGCCATAGCTTGCTCAACAAGCCAGCAGCCAATCCAGCTACTGGACTCGGTGCAGTCAGGAATTCCATAACCATCTACATTTCCAACCTGCAGTCGAGGCAGGATGATGTCACAAACACGTTCCTCATGGAGTAGCTCATCAATAAATTCATCCACGTGCATCAGCTCAAATTCTGGGGGTAAAAAGTAGCATTTAAAAGACAAAATTAACACTAGAGGCTAAAGTAAAGGTGAAATGCTTCAGACAACTTATTTCAACAGGTGATGCCACAATTTTCAAGATTTATATTGCTAAATAGACATAAGAGTGTTTACCCCCATTCCTGTTCTGACTTTTAATTTTCCGATAGTCGTTGTACAGCGGTTCCAGGTACTTGTAGCAGTCGATGGCAGTGCCTGTCAGCCTCATGTACAGTGCTCCAAGCATTCGGACATACCTGGAAAGGAAACCTTTCCATGGATCTCAGCTTCCTGAACACTTGGCAGTTTGGATAAAAAAGAGTTTTTTCCCACAAGTTTCTGAGGACAATCAGTGGCCAGAATACACAACCATTTAGATTTGCTCCATCACTTCCTTGGTAATATCAAAACCATAATACACTTTACATACACAATGTCTGTAAGGAGGCATTATCACTAACAAAGATGGGAAAAAATACTGAACAAAAAGCAGATTAACATGAATGCCTTAATGCAGGTCATTCCAAATACTTCAGGCAGAGGTTTATTATCCCAGAGAGCACATGTCATAAAGATGAGCCCTTCCAACAGGCCAGGTGACAAAGAGAGCAGTCTTAAAAGCAAGAAGAAAAGCTTGGTTTTGAGCAAGCCCAGTTTATCAGGGCACACTGAGAGCTAAACCCTGCACTGAGGTTTCCCTGGCTGTTTTGAGCACTTCCCCTCGGTACAACAACCTCAACAAGGGAAAAAAACCACTCTACAACTTACTTGAAGTCTTCGTTTTTTATGAACTCCACGATGATGTCCTTCTCGGGCTGGATCTGCAGCATCTTCAGCGTCAGGCACAAGAAGGGCGTGGGTTTAATGTTGCCTCCATAGACGCCCCCCACGTACTTCAGCTCCATGGCCTTGTCCACCACCAGCTCGGCTGCGAGAGGGACGGGCCGGGCCGTCAGCGCGGGCTCCCCCCGGCGCGGCCCGGCCCGGCCTCCCGCCCGCCATACCCGTGAGGCCGAAGCACTCCTCCTTCCAGTACTTGGACTCGTAGATGCGCGTGCGGATGATCTTCTCCACCAGGTACTGCGGGTTGGTGCCGTGGATGCTGTGCGCGTCCTTCACCGTGCGGTTGGCCATGGCAGCCGCCGCGCAGCCCCCTCGGCCCCGCTCCCGGGAGGGCCGCGCCGCTTTCCGCTTCCGCTTCCGCCTGCGGGGCGGAGCCGCCACCGCCTCCGCCCGCCCCGCGCGCTTTGGCGCGAAGTTCCATCGCGGCGCTGAGGGGACACGGTGAGCTGGGGCCGGGAGCGGGCTCGGGGGACAAAGCGCTCCCGGTGCGGGTGGTAACCGCGCTTTGGGACAGGCTGCCCGGGGAGCCCGGGCACTCGCCCTCGCTGCAGATATCCCAGAACGGTCCGGACGCGATGCTGTGCAGTGTCCTCTGGGACGACCCTGCTGGAGCGGGGAGATGGGAGCGGGCAGAGCGCTGTGGTCTGTTCCAGCCTCGCTCGCCGTGTGAGGGGATCGGGCCGGTCAGGGGCTGTGTGAGGGGATCGGGCCGGTCAGGGGCCGTGTGAGGGGATCGGGCCGGTCAGGGGCCGTGTGAGGGGATCGGGCGGGTCACTGGCTCTGCGGTGCCGCCGGAGCCCCTCGGTGTCCGCGCCGTGTCCCGCCCGGCCCCTCAGCCGCCATGTGCCGCCCGGGCTGGGGCGGTGAACGGCGCTGGGGGCTGTGAGTGGCTTTTGCCCGACTTTCCAGGCAAAAATTATTACTTAGGAGGAAAAAAAAAACAAACCCCAAAAAAAAATTAAAAAAAAAGAAAAACGAAACCAGAAGAATTGAGCGAAAGCAAAATGCCGGTGACGGTCTCAGCCGGCTCGCAGCGAGGTTCGATGTCCCCAGGGCGGGCAGCCGGCCCCGCCATGGCGGTGAGGGCCGGGGAGAGCGGGAATGGAAAAGGAATTGAAGAACAAATCACTACTAAATAAATTCCTTTTTTCCTCATCCCTCGGGGACGGGTGTCTGGGGCTTTGGGGAAGGTGGGTTTCTTTGTGTCAACCACCGTTCTTAATGTATGCCGAAAGAATTGATAGCAATTCTATGTATCTTTCCATCTTTCCTTTTTTTTTTTGTTTTAAATAATAATCAAAAAGCATTTGTTTGTTTGTTTTAGCTTTTTCTTGGGAATCATGAACACCAGGCAGCAAAGCAAACTTATCTACTCCTGGTATGGAAAACCCTTGAGTTCAGACAGAAAGCTGAGGATTTCCCAGTACAAGTAAATAATATTTATTTCTGTTTTGCTAAGGGAAACTTAATAGATGTTTCTTTACCTTTCTGGTGTAGTTGTAGTTTAAGTTAACATGGCAGTCCGTGACAATATGAGTAAGGTTTTGAACATTTTGTTGTAACACTGTATGTATTTAATATAAAAGCATTCAAAAAGCATTAAGCTCTTGAATTATAAACTGTATAGTGTATAAAAAAACATTTAACCAAATCTGTGAATAAGTTTTAACTAACTGAACAACATATGAAAGCTTCTAATCAGGGAATTAAGTTGTAAGCATTGCAAGAAAGGGGCATGACTAACTGTAAAGTTTACAGGACATCAGGCTTAATGATATGTGAATTATGAAGACTGTGAAGTTCTCCTAATGTTCTTGTGTCTATCACTTAATAGGGGGATCCTTATTACATCAGAAAGCAGCAAAACAGAAACCTGTATACAGCTTGGTGACTTTATTTTAGTAGAAGGGGTGAATGCAGATCAGCCTTATGTGGCACAGCTCATGGATTTATATGAAGATGGTAAGAGAACTAAAGACTTACATTCTGTGTGAGAAATTTTAAATTTTTTTAAAGTTAGCTTTTTCCTGGGGGTGTAGTTAGCATTAACAGTATGTCGCTGGCCTAATTTATTAAGAAAATCAAGTTTTGGTAATCATTGCATTTGTATTCACATGCTCCCCCAAATGTTTGGGACTGATGGCTCATTTCAGTTAAATTTGATACATAAATGGAAATTTAAGCACAGTGTAATTTTTACAGTCTTTTTATGTAATTGTCTAATTTAAAAACAGTGGTCCTTGAGGAAGGCAGTCTGAGCTCATGCTTTATGTAGAGATTGGAGATTCCAAATGGAGCAAGAGCACTGCAGCCCTGAAATTTGCATCTCATTAGACATCAGGCAATCTAACAATAAAGTACAAGGCTGAATAAATGGGACTTGTTACTTCTGTCCCTTGCAGAACGACTTGTTTATACAGAGATAGATATGAACAGATGAATCATGGGAGGTTGGTGATACAAAAATTGTCTGAGTCTGAATTGGAAGCTACTCATTAGCTATATCTGATCCTTTTGAGCAGCTTTTGTTCTTTTTTGTGCTGTAATAATAATACTTTGAGGGGTTTTAATCTAATTTACCTTTTAAAAACATAAATACACACAATTCCATTTTGTTTATTTACCAATGCACTTTTTTGTAGCTGAATATTCTTTTCATGCTGGGATGAAACCCTTAAAAACAAGCTATTTCATCAGCAATATTCCCTGGTTTGTCAGCCGGTGAAAAAAGTGTTTCTGGCTTCTGAAAGTACAATGGCACTACAAATAACGTCCTGAAACTTCTCACTTCTCCTTTTATGTCACGGCTTTTGGTTAGGGTTTGAGGAGATCACATCTGTGCCAATAAGGAACCTCTTTGTTTGTGACAGGGAACTGCTGGTCTGCAGCTGGTCTCCAGGTATTCCTGTGACTGAGACCCTGTGCAAGTGTTACCTTAACCCTTAAAATTCTCAACTCTGACATTTTAATTTAGCTTAGAAAATGGGACTTGCAACCTCTTACCAGATGCTTTCTCACATGTGTCCAGGGAGGCTTTCTACCCTGGCTGGCATTTCAGCTAAAGTCTGACACTCTTCACAATAAAATTCTGATGTTCCCTGGCTCTCTCCCTGTTGCAGGTGCCCAGCACAAACGTGCAGTGGTGCAGTGGTTCTGTCGTTTGGAGGAGATCCCTCAGAACAAACGGAAGCTGCTTAAAAGAGAGATTCCTGCCCAGGAGGTGTTTTTTGATCAAGTTCTTGGCTATGACACCGATATAGCTGCAGAGACCATTATTAAAACCATCATGGTATGTACTGCAACCCTTCTGCACAGCGAGGGAAGAAGGAGACAGCAACAGCCCTGAAGTGTAAATTAGAAACTAAGGATTGCATGAGTTGCAGTAATAAGATCTGTGAATAGAAAATAGCTGACTTCTAAGTTAACAGTAAATACTCATGTATGTGTATTTTGATATTTCCTGTTTTTGCAGGTATTACCACTACATCTGGGTGAGGAGCTGCCTATTATCACATTAAACAAGGAACAAACTTTCTATGTCAGACAGTCTTGGGATGGGAAGTGCTTTAAGGTTTTGTCCCCAGACACATTCTCTAAGCTGAAAGAAGCTAACAAGAAAAGAGGTGTCATCACAAACTCTTCAAAAACATCTACTCCTTCGGACATCCTTACACCTGTGAAAAAAGAGACGGAGAGTGTTGTTCGGAGTGCCACAAAACCAAAAAATGCTGATATGGAAATAGAATCCAAACATTCCACTTCCAAGTCCTCCCTTGCTAAGGAGAGGCATTCTCGAAGGGTGGCTAATAACGACATCAAAACCCCAACAGCAAGGAAGAAGCTGGAGTTAAACAGTATGTATATGGCAATATTCTGTCCGTTCAGTAGTTCTGTATATGCTTTGTGCTTCTCCCTTTTGGCTAGTTCAAACTATTGTAACATTCAACATTTTTAACTGCCTTGTTCAGCCTTTGGGATCAGCCCAAGCCTTGTAGGCACATCACTTGTTTGTCTTGTCCGTTGTTTCAAGCACTCTACTGCTGCTGCAAATGTTCTATTTCTATCTGATAAATCTAAATGAAAGTGCTTGTTGACTGAAATGCTACCAGTCAGCCTCACTTGACCTCAGAATGTCCCACTTTCTTTAATCTTCTGACTAATTGTGTACTAAAATGTTTACATTGAGCTGGTTGAATAAACACGTTTGATCCTGTGTAACATGCAATATTTTCAACATGGAACCTGACTAAAGTTGTAAGTGATGGAGGTGAGTTAGAAAACTGAAAAAATCTGTTTGTCTTCCTTTTGTTTAGTAATTATTTAGAGGACGTGCCTTCTTGTGATCCAGTTCCTTGTTACTGGAGGGTTCATTTGCTTTCATTTAAACAACAGTCAGCTGTACCATGTCTTCTGAAAGTTAACCAAACCAGCCATATTGAAGCCTGACAAAAGTTCATTTTGCTTTTCATTTCTAGGTCCCACGAGATCCAAAGCCAAGCTGCTGGGATGTGAAGTTTTGGGTCTTTTGGATGATGACTGTGATGCCGTAGCACCATTAGAACCATCAGCCCCTAAAAGAAAAGTGAAATTCACAGGTGAAATTTTAGGCTCACCACCAAAGATCCCCTGCAGCAATGCTAAGTCCAAGCCAACATGTGAGACTGTGGAGCACCGTCAGAGGTCCAGTGACACCATAAGATTGTCCCCCTACACTAAAGTCAAAGATTTCCATGAAAAAGACTGGAATCTTGATGAGGAAGATGACATTCTGTTATCGTAAGTGACAGCATTTTTATCCTTGTTTTTATATGGGATTGCTATTCATATGAAGCTCTCTTAAAACACATTTATGGAAAACTTCTGGAGAGAAAAGTAGGTGAAGTCTCTGCATGGGCCATGTTTTGTCTGTTGAGAACAAGGAGAGGAGGGAGAGAGCCTCAGCAGTGACAAGTGCACTGTGATGAAGCATTAGGAAATGTTACCTGGAGGTGAATGAATGATCAGGGAGATCCAAAGGGGACTTGACTTCCCAGATGGAAAAGCAGTTCATGGTTCCAAGAACAGAGGGATGATGTTGGAAATGGGAATGGTAGGATGATATGAAAGGAAACTGAAGCCGTGTTGATGGTCGTTCTCATGATGATTGTACCCACCAACATGGATGAAAATCCATTTCCCTGCACTCCATAATCAAGGCTCAGATGTGCCTGACTTGTGACAGGGATGCTGGACTGTAGAAAGTGGTTTGACTGGCCTCAGGAGAGTCTTCTCCTGAGAATTCTATGTATACTTCCATTTGTTTGTATACTTCATGAGAATTGTATGTATACTTCCATGCTAATTTTTACATAGGAAAGAAATCAAAGCCCAAAAAGCACAGCTATACAAGTATATCTTAACACAATCTTTAAAAATGGCATAAAGTGGGAGAGGAGAAGAATGGAACAGACTTTCTTGTGCAAAATGTTGCAAGACATTTCCTCCTTTTCAAGAGTAAAAATGTGGATGCAACAATGGAATTTCCACCTTTTTTTTGTCACTAATTATATATAGCATAAAAATGTTTACCTTTCATTGATAAGGTAGTGGCATTTCAGTAGCATTTATAGATCTTAAAAAACTTCCAAGAACTGTCAACAAATAACAAAAGCATCTGTAATTGATTTCATTTTGTACTTTGAACCAGTAGGGAAGTTGTGTAGTAGCAGTAAAACGTTTCGGTGGCAGGGATGAAGAAGGACCCAAGAAGACAACCAAGAATATCAGAACACAAAGAGAAAAATATATTCCAAAGGCCAAATCTAAGAGATGCCCAAAGGAGATAATTTTTTTCTTATCTTTCACTTAAGAAAAATATAGGCAAAACCCCACACTTCTCAATAAAATAAAACCACTGCTGTTCTGAGCCCCCGTCCCTTCATTTGGCAGTGCAAAATACAGCAAATATTTTGTTTTCCTTGGAAAAGATGTATTGAAGACACAGTGCAGGAGGGGGGGAAATTGTGCTGCCAGCATCCATGCCATAGCCAATCTGTAAATAACAAATAAGAATTCATGCTGGATGGACAGTGGTAACAATTGAGCCTGAAGTTTGAAAGGCCTTCTCTGTGTCTTTGCAAGTGTGATGCAAAGAGAGGGAATACAACCAGCTTTGTTTTCTTTCTTTGCAGTTTAGTTGGATATCAGAAACCAAGCAGCCAGATGCCTGTGCTGACCCCTCGTTCTCGCAGAACATGTGCACAGAAAACCAGTGCTCTCATTGCAGAGCAGATCAGGTAAAAACCCTGCAGCCATGATCTCCTGTCAGATTGCTCTTGAGAGCTGCAAGCCTTGAGAGCTTGAGGCCTTGAGAGCTTCTCTGCCTTAATATTGAAATGCAAATGGTTCCAGAAGCACAGCTTAATTGCAGCTTGAGTAAAAACTGGTTTGTGTTCAGAAACATAAAGCTGACTCATGGTGTTCTTCAGAAAACTGACTTCTTTTAAACCAGTCTGTTAAAAAGCCATGGAAAATTAGCAGCTGGAGTAGAAAATGTTTTGGTTTGCTGATTACAAGAACTCCAGAAAAAGATGAAAGTGTACAAATGTTGCTCTGTTATGTTGTCCTAGGGTGACGTTATGATGCTTGTATCCCCATTCATATGGGGATATGTAGACTTATATGTATTTTTTTAAAGCTTAAATCATTTCTCTTTCTCATAGCATGTTGGACCAGGAAGATTTTTCATCTGGCTCTGACAGTTCCTACTCTTCAAGTAGTGAGGAAGAGGAGGATGATGATGACGTGCCCTGTACACCAGAAAAAACCCCTAAATCTAGCAAAATATTCAGCACCCCAAAATCTTCAAGGAAGTCAGCAGTTCACACTCCTGCAAAGACACCGAAGAAAACTGTAAGGTTCCACATAAAAGAAGTATTATTATTACTGAGCCATTTATTTGAATGCTTGATGCCTGTGTACCAGAGTAAAGTATCTGAATCCCTTAGCTTTTGGTGAAGCATTATCTGGATTAATTTAATCTTTGATATGAGTAGGTTCTGGAAATATATAAACCATTTGCATGTTGTCAGTATTGTTACAATATTGATCAGAAAACTGTAGCCTAAACAGGGAAATTACTGGCTTGGATGCTGTTTCTTAAGAACCAGATCATTCTGTTACGCAGCACTTCAGAAAAGGACTAACAACTCAAAAATTCTTCAGACATTTAAAAGGTGTAATTGTCACCACCCCCTTTGCAGTTTCCTTTTTCTCTTAGGAAGAAAATACCATAAGGCTTGTTTGGTAATTCCCTGTGTAAATCCTGTTTCTCAGTTCATCTTGTGCTCTGGCATAAGTAATGCTAAATCATCAATGATTTGTTCCCAACAGAAATTGCTGCTTGTAGAAAATCTGCTTGAGGTTGTAAATTTTCTTTGCAGCCTTTACAGGGCACACCCAGAACCCCCCGGACACCCCGGAATGCAACTCCAGAAATTCCCAGGCGTGTCCAGGCAGCCCAGGAACCAGCCAGTGTACTGGAAGAAGCCAGATTAAGGTAACCTGTGCTCAGGATCATCTTTATTTTGCATCAGGTGTGCTGAAATGGGGAATGTCATCTTTACCATTTAGAATAAAATAGGTAAAAATAGGTAAATACTCTTCTGATCCAAGAAGAGTATTTAATAATGTACAGTACAATATTAGCTTTACAAATAATGGTAGTATTTACAATACTACTTCAGCAATTTCAAGTTATTTTAACTAGTCCATGGTAAGTTCTTCAGAATTAGGTATCTTTATTCTGTGCAACATTAGAAAAACAAAGATCCTTTCTGATTAGCTGTAGATTGTAAAGGTACAATATTTGTCTCATCTTGGTGCATGAAAAAGCTTTACAGGTATCACTGTAGATCTTCACAGTGGGGAAAAGAAAGGCATTCAGGACTGACTATTTTTCAAACTGGGTTTTAGTTCTTTTTGCTCTAAGCAGCTTCTCCTGTTTTATCCTACCTTTGCACTGACTTACAAATAGTGACTTAAAACAGATGGATCTTTATTGCTGCATAAATTAAGAGCACATAGAGAGAGACTAGGCTGTTTCTTTTGGGATACTTGACATTGATGCTCAGACTTAAAAGTATGTAAGAGAGATTTGGAAAACTCCACACAGGAGGAAGGTGAGCATCTGCCTGTTTGTTTGCATCAGTTCTTCAGAGAGAACAGCAGTTTTAATTTTCTTTTTCTTTTTTAATTCAAAGGCTGCATGTTTCTGCTATCCCAGAATCTCTGCCTTGTCGTGAGGAAGAATTCCAGGATATCTATAACTTTGTGGAAAGCAAACTTATTGATGGCACAGGAGGGTGAGTTTGACAAGTCTGTGACCAAGATCACATTTTTGTTTATGGCATAACAGCAGTCAGATTATATATTTTTACTTAATATTTATTACTTATATTTAAAAAGTTATCATCATTTAAAATTCCTCATTCATTTTTCCTGTTTTTTTCTTCCTTAAGTGGTGTTGTGTGTAGAAATAAAGTGGGCTTCTTTATTCTACAGATTCAAATTAAAGACCAAATTATAACTGGTCAGTTTTAGAAGTCTGGAAAACTATTTATTTCTTTTAAAAAAAGGCAAATTACATTTATAAAATGTTTTAGGTTGTTAACTGCTTCAGTAATAATAAGAATCCTCATGATCCTCCAAGGTGTTACGTGTCTCAGATTGTAAATAAAGATGTAGGCAGTTGCCTGAAGTGTCAGTATTCAAGACTGGGGTCAGGGGTCAGGAATTCCAGCTCATTAATCCCAGGAGTTGTTACCATTTTGCTCAGTCTGCTGAAGAGGCACTCTCCTTTTGTAGGTGCATGTACATTTCTGGAGTGCCTGGAACAGGTAAAACTGCCACTGTTCATGAAGTAATTCGGTGTCTTCAGCAAGCTGCAGAAAATGAGGAACTGCCACCATTCCAGTTTGTGGAGATCAATGGCATGAAGCTGACAGATCCTCACCAAGCCTATGTGCAGATATTAGAGGTAAGGAAAGTGTTTTCAGTGGCTCCTGGGTTTGAAAGAAGAGATCTTACACTTTCCTATCACATCCTTGATATGTTACAGTGTTCAAGGCACTTATCAGTACTTCCCAGTCCCTCCCAGAGACTGTGTGCTTTTATCTTAGAGCAGGTTAGAAAAGAATTAACTTAAGGCCTTAGCTATCTTGAATTGTTTTGCTTTCTGCTGCATAAGGGTAGTGGCTGAGAAATAGCCTGGTTTATTGCATCTACTCATCTAAAAAAATTAAACCAGCTTTTTATATTTTCCTATGGTGTAACTTTTTCTGCTCGTCTGCTTGAACAGCTACTAAGGTGACAACTCTGAAAGTCAGTGTGGCAGTGGAATAATTACTGAGGGGGTCTTAATGGTTAATTGGTCAGACATAATAGTAATTCAGCTAAAGAGGGGCCATCTCTGTCAACAAAGTGTATTTCTGATATCCATGACAAACCAGTCTGCAGTATCCATCTAGGACTACTGCTTGTGTTGTATGGGTGGGAATGAATCTTCTGAGGACTGGATTAAGATCACCCAGTAGGCATTAAACAGTAACTACTCCAAAGCTTTCTCAGTCTAGGCTAACTTTAAACCAGTGACCTGGAAACTAAATGATTTCCTGAAGCATCTGTTCCATTTTAATATAAACTTCTGCTCCATTTATTTAAGTTTGGCATCATCTTTCTGAGCAGGCAGTGGCATGCATTAGTGTCCTAGTGTCCCAGTCCTCATAGTTGGGAGTTAAATTTGCATCTTTGCATCCTTTCCTCAAACCAGCTTAGACATTGTCTTGCTGAGGGATTTGCTGAGGCCAGGCCTCTGTTTCTTTAGCATAGTGAGAGGCTTCCTGACAATTACCTTATTTCATGGTAGTGTGAATGTATTTTATCATCCTTTGTTCCTATCCCATTCAGCATCAAATCTGAAAATGAATAAAGAATAGGCCTTTGGAAGTACAATCTGTTGCCCCCTACTAGTCCTGAACTCTAAGGCAGCCCAGTGAAATATCCTTTAGGGGAGTACAAAGTCACATGAACCTCGTACTTCTCCAATTCCTTCTGCCTCAGCTACTGTCAAAGAGCCCTTAGTAAGAGCTAGGCTGCTGCTGCTCTCCTGATTGCTGCAGGTCCTGATCCAGTTTGCTGATGTTTCTTTGCATGACTGAAGCGAATTCTGGAGCTTCCCTTCTGCAGTTAGCTCACTGCTGTAGGAAAGTTTAGAGATGGAACGGGGACTGGAAGCCCTGGACAGATGAAAGAGATAAGGTTAAATACCTGGGTACAGTAAGAGTCCATTTCCACCATAGCAACTCAGCTCTGTGGTATATTGGATACTCGGCTCCAGAGCTGCAGAATCAGGGTCCTCTGGGATTCAGCTCCTTTCTGTGACTGATTTGGACTGTCCTGACTGAATTGGAAACATGAAACAAGTAGAGGTTATACATTAATCTTGTGCTCTGGCTTGTTCAGTAACTATCAGATCTTAGATTTATAAGAGATTTTAGAAAAGAAATAGTTTTCAAATGCAGTCTCCATTTGGCTTTATTGCTGGACTTTGCACTATGATGAACAATTTATTCAGCATCTGCAGTTAATTTTGAAATGCTATGCTTTGATTTCTGGGTATCTTTGGACTTGAAAGGGAAGAGGTAATATACAGTCAGCTGATCTGTTCTGCCACATAGTTGCGAAAGGTATTGCAGATATTTTTTTAGTTCACAGTTGAATAAATTTAATTATAGATCCTGCTGATGATTCATTAGAATTTTAATAGCAGTCCAAGATTACTCAAGTCAGGCTATTCTTCTCAGCTGACTTAGGTTTTCAGTAGGTGTGTGTATTCAGAGATACCCTAGAGATATGCTGGGTTTAGAGCCCTCTAGACTGGGTGGGTTCAGGATTTCTTAGTGATTCTAAGACAAATTGCAGAGAATTCTGTGGGCCTTTCTTTGTAGCTATGCATTTTTTTGTTTCTCATTTATGGGCAGTTCTTGGTAGACCAGAGTGTCTTATGAGCTACTTTCTCAGTTTTTTTTACTCCCTCTTGGAAAAAATAATCCAGGTGATTGTTAAGGAGTGAAAGTTTGTATTTCCAGGTGTTTGGTGTGATTAACTGCAATATTTGTTCAATCCTTGTGCAGTTCTTGACAGGTCAGAAGGTGACAGCAACCCATGCTGCAGTACTGCTGGCAAAGCTGTTCAGTACACCTGGACCAAAGAGGAAGACCACAGTGCTGATAGTGGATGAGGTGAGACAAAGAATCCTTTGTTTACTTTCCTCCAAGGATTGTAAAAAGTGAGTTTTTGGTGGATGGAAAATTATGCATGCTTTGAGTGTATCACATGTGATGTAACAGGAATAGACTTAGGAGAGAGGAGATGCAAGTAGTTCCTCTTACCTATTTAAATTCAGTTTCCTAAAAAGGCTGAGTATCCTGTTGCCATGTTGTTCTCTGCCTTGGATTTCATATGGGTTTTATGTTTTGTTATTCCAAGATGTGGAATAAGTTGTTTGTCAATTCTAAATACCAGGGGATTCAATTGTATTTTGTTTGTAAGCTGCTGCTTTTCCAGTGGGAAAACTCACAGAGAAATAAGTCACACCCAATTTTGAAAAACCTTGAATGTGCTATGTTGAGTAATAATCATATACACTCTTATTTTTGCTGTAAGCTAATTCAGGTTCTCACTTGGAGGGGCTTTGAATCTTGTTAGATATATTAGTATCACAGTACTGTTTTAAAACTCCAGCTGTTTAACATTTACTGTCCAAGTATCCAGTAGGATGTGCTTTTCCAAAAGAGACTAGAGCCCTAATTCAGCAAATGCAGTCCTGTTAGTAGATGGATAAAGGAAGGGCAACAGAGACAGCTTGTTCAGAATCATGTGAGAAATCTTCTGTGGCAGAGCTGGTTCTCAAACCCCCATCAGGTATTGTAAATAAGAGGCCATTCCTTTTTCCAGTCTGATTCTTTTTATCCCTGCAGCTTGATCTGCTGTGGACCCGGAAGCAGAACGTGATGTACAATTTATTTGACTGGCCAACCCAGAAGCACTCCAAGCTAATCATCCTGGCCATTGCCAACACCATGGACCTGCCAGAGAGAATCATGATGAACAGAGTAGCAAGCAGGCTGGTATGTTCTAGCAGTTCTGTTGCTGTGCCATAAAAGGAGAACAGATTAAATACTGGATGCAATCAAAAGCAATCCAGGAGAAAAGTAGGACCGGTTATATCAGAAGCTGAACAATGTTTTTTATAATTTCCTCTCCAGAGGACTGATAATGAACATATAAATCTAAGTTCAGGAGCCTGTTTGCTAATCAGGTATTATGCTGATACATAATGTTCTTGTAAGAATGAAATAAATATATGGATGCCTAAGATCTGGATAATCAAATGCTGTGCTTCATGGTTAAGCTTCTTACTCTGGAGTTCAGAACAATTCTCTTCTGGTTTTCCTTCCTCTTTCCCCTTTCATTCCAGGCACCTACTTACTTCTCTGTTTGCCAGCATCAGTTGGTAGATTATATAAAGGTATCCAACAAAGAAAATTGGATGCACTCTCCACTTGTTTTGAATGTTTTCCTAGGTCATCTCACCACGGCTCTGAAAAGTGATTTGCAAAAACAGTGCTCTGTGCCTCTATCCTTCCATGACTCAAAAGCAGCTCCACAGGGTGTGAATTGCTTTCCCCCACCTACTAAACCCACTGCAGATCAGCTGAGTCCATACAGTCACAAGAGAAGTTTTGCATAAGAAATTCAAAACTCGGGTCTCCTGTAGGATGAAAGGCAGTGCACCATCTGTAACATAGATTGTCCTCATCTGAGGGCTGTTCTTACTGGCTTGAGCCAGAAGAGGGTTTTAATTCTTGGCTGATGGCTAACTTGAAGTCAACACACACATATACAGATTAGCTAAAGGAGACATGAATATTTTTCCACAGCTGCTGCTGTTATTGTGTTAAAAATAACATGTAGACAGATTATTTTTGTATAGGGGAGCTCTCATTTGTTTAAAAGGTTTTTGTAAGAGAAATCTGAATTCTGATAGCAGCTTCACTTGCTCCTCGGGCCATTCAGTGGGGAGATCCAACCAGTGGTCCTCACTGAGCCACAGTTTTGTGGATTTGTACATTTGTTTCACAAATGTGTTTGATTAAAGCCTGTCACTAGGAGGGAAAGGATGTGAAAAACTAATTGCCCTACCAGAAAAAGTAAAAGTAACCACACAGGCCATGCTTCAGCAGTTGAGAGTTTTCCAGCCCCACAAACACTTCTCACTGTGTTGTGTCATTTGTTGTAGGGCCTCACCAGAATGTCCTTTCAGCCCTACACCTACAAACAGTTACAGCAGATTGTTTCATCCAGACTGAAGGGAGTGAAGGCATTTGAAGACGATGCAGTTCAGCTGGTTTCCAGAAAGGTGAGTCCAGAGCAGATAAATGTCCTTCATGTTGCACTGGGTGCAAAGTGTGGGGACAGCAGGGAGACTTTTGTCACAGCTGTTAGACCTGGTTCTGTGGTTGTGTCCTATATTGGAGGCAAGTATTGGGGCACAGTTAGGCTGTACATTATCCAGGGTATTTTCTCAGAAGAGATTGCTAGAGCAGTGTCCTTGCTTTTTCCACCTACTCTGAGAAGGCAGCAGCATATTCCAGGAGCTGAAGGCATGACAAGAGTCGTGATGATAAGATGTCAACTGTCTCCACTGTTTAGCATAATGTGAGTCATTGGAGAATCCTGAAAAAGATAACATGCCAGTGGCAGTGGAAATAGCCTTATAAATTTTATTTCTCAAGATGTTCAGTGCTCTGTCATAATAGATAATACATGTTCTTGTTTGCAAGCCTTAATACTCAGTTGTACAAAACATAAGTAATGCATTGGGGATCAGTGGCTTCTCAAATTGAGATATGTACACTGCTAATGTTAGTAGCTCTATATTAAAGTAAATTAGTAAAGTAAATGTTAGTAGCTCTATATTAAAGTAATCTATTAAAATTATGTCAAAACAACCTACCTCATTGTAGGATTAAAAAAGAGTGCTCATAAATATGTCAGAAGTAAATACAAGCCTGTGTTTTGTTGTGAAGGAACCACCTCTCTGTAAGAATAATAGTGAGGATTTGCAGAGGAATAATTGCAGTGTTTTTCTAGTATGAGTTTCTTCAGAAATACAAAAATATACCTTACAATTAGATTTTCTACAGGGTTTCTCATTCTTGGCCCCAGCTGGGTTCTAGGGCTTTTGGATATTACCAGCATCTGCTGGGAAAATAGGCCAGTACTATATGTTGTGTTGAATGTTCATAGCTTTATTAAAACTGTAAAGCACAATTGGGGTTTTAACAAGTATTCAGCTTCAGAAATTTCAGACACCTAAAAATTTTCAGGCACTTGTAACAGTAAATTGACTATCCTGGATATTTCTTTGAGACCTTCTAAAATTATTAGTGTACTCTTAAAATCAGTATTTTAATGAGTGTAGAAAAACTGAGTTTTTTGGTGTCATAGCCACCCCCCCCTTTTTTTTTCCTTTTTCATGAGCCTGTATTATGATAAAGGTCTTCACTGATAATTCAACTGATACTTCTGAAAGCTTTTGGTGTTGAAGGGAACTGCTCACCTTTAATTTTTTTTAACCTCTGACTCTGTTACAGAAGAAAGTTCAGCCTTGAATTTATGATGACCAGATCAGGGTGGGGGTGTGGGAAATGTGCGGAGTTGCTTCTGTTGGTTTTGGTCAGTAAGCTTTGTTTTTCAGGATCTGGGATTGTAGAGATGTATTGCTCTTGCACTGGGTGCTCAGGGTGTTTGGGTTGGTTTGTCTGTTGGTTGTTGCTAAACTGTGTCCCCAGCAGTTTGGAAACGCTGTCCCACACGTGTGACGTTCCCTTGCAGGTGGCAGCGCTGTCGGGGGACGCGCGGCGGTGCCTGGATATCTGCAGAAGGGCCACGGAGATCTGCGAGTTGGCCAGGCAGAAGAGAGCCCCGGAGATCGTCAGGATGGCCCACGTGACTGAAGCCATAGATGAAATGTTCTCATCACCATATGTCAGTGCAATCAGGTAAAAATATTTCCTTTGCTTTTGTGTCCCTTTCACGGCACTAGTTTTTCACAAACAAAAATTATTCCAGAATTGCAGGCTGTGATACAATGGCCACTTGTGACATAAACTGCCCAGCCTGCGTTTAAATATGTAGCTCCCAAAGATTTCCCCTTCCAGACTTCTCCTGATGTTTCATGGGTTCTGAACTTCACAAATGGATTTTTGTCTCTTTTGTTTTTTGACTCAGGAATGCTTCTTTGTATGAACAAATCTTCTTGAAAGCAATTTTGGCAGAGTTTCGCAGGGCAGGAGTTGAGGAGGCGACAGTTCAACAGGTATGGGGCTTTTTTGCTACTGACACCAGTGATCTGGATCACAAGGTGGTTTTATTTTTTTTGGCCTGCATGTTAAAACATCTCATGTTTCTACCCTAACATGCTTTATAACAGGAAGAATCAAAGAGAAGCTGAAATTACTAGGCAACAGTCCAAAGAGGAAAACTGAAAGTTGATTCCAAGTTGTGCATCACTGTTTTTCCCTCATAGAGGCAGATATGTCACTGGTAGCTTTGGTTTTTTTTAGTAGACCCATAAAATACTGGGTGCCAGCAGAGCTGTGAAGACTCTGGAGTAGTCATGAGTAGTGTGGAAACTAAATGTTAATGCTTATACAAAGATGTAATTCTAAACATTTTTATAGAGAATTACAGCATCTAAACAGGCTGGAGCTATTTTATCTCCCCTCCATGGATGTGGGGGGAAGGCAGCTTCTCACTATGTCACCTTGTCACTCAGTTGCAGCAGGCAGGGAACATAACCTATGTCCTTTTTCTCAACAGATCTACCACCACTACGTGGCCTTGTGCAGGGTGGAAGGCCTGCAGAGCCCCACGGTGTCAGAAATCATGGCAATTTGTTCAAGGCTGGGTGCCTGCAGGCTCTTGCTGGTGGAGGCCAGCAATAAATATCTGCACGTGCGGGTGCGACTGAACCTCAGCCAGGATGATGTCATGTATGCACTCAGGGAGGAATAAAGCAAAAGAGATTTTATTGCTTTTAATATGTATAAATATTTTAAATATCGTCTATTTTTTTTTTTAATTATTGATAAAATGGAAATAGTGAAATGTATTTTTTTAAAGGCTTTGCTTATTTGTTTGATGCATGAAAGCACTCTTTTAATAATAAAGAATTAATTTTAAAGCATTTTATGTATTTCAGACTATTTCTTTGTAGAAGTATTTTTAAGTGCTGGTAGCTGATCTCCTTTTAACTGAGGTGTATGAACTTGGGATGGATTATTTGAAGATTATTTGCATAACTTTTTTTTAAGGCTCATGGTGTCTTTGGCATTCTGTAGATTTCCCTCAGTGACGTTTTTATCCAATGAAAGGCATTGTTAAAACGGGCTTAAACTTTGTCTTACTAACATAGTTAAAAGGAACTTCCAGTTTGCAATGAAACATAATTAAAAGGAACTTCCAGTTTGCAAGGCATTCTCGCTGTTGGAATGGAGGAAGCTGTAACAGTACCTCGAACACGAATTGTGCCATTTGAATACCAAACTCCTTTGTCTGATCGATCACTACCCAGCGCTGCCCTTCCTCAGCCGTCCCGGTGCCGGGGCTGTGTGCGGGGACAGCTCGGGCAGAGCCGGGGCCGTGGCTCCGTGCCGGGCCCGCCCCTCCGCGCAGCCGCGCAGCCGCCGCGGGCGGGCCCACCCCGAGCGCGCCGGCCGGAGCTGCGGCCGCACGGGCGGGAGCCGAGGTGAGCCGGGGCCGGCCTCTCCGGCCGGCCCCTCCGCGGTTTTTCGCGCGGCTCCCGCCCCATCGCCCCCGCGGTCCCTCCCTGCTCCGGCCGGGGAGCGCCCGCAGCCGGCCCTGCCCGCCGGGTCCCGCCGAGCAGCCCGGGCGGAGCGCGGGCGCGGCCGGGCCGGGCTCCCTGGGCCCCGCGAAGCGCGTCCCGCGGCGCTGCCGCCGCTGCCCTCACGGCGGGGAGCGCTCTGAGGGGGAGCCGGGGAAGCGGCGGGGTCGCGCCGCCCGCCTCCGTCCGGCGGGCTTTGCCTTGACACGGGCAGGGCGCTGACTTTAAGTTCCGTGTGCTCTCAGTCCTATAGAGACACAGCCCTCTGGAATTCATGAACCAACATGCTTGGCAGAAGACCTAAAAAGAGCCCTCAGGCAAAGGGCCAGGGAGCTGCAGTTGCAAAGCAGGTAAGGAGGGCGAAGGGCCAGGGAGATGTGGTGGCAGAGCAGGCAGGGAAACCTCCCACTCCCTCTGCTCCTCGGGATAGTCTCGCTCAGACCTCTCGCTGCTGTTTTCCTGCAGGATCTCCCATGTGGTAATAGCATTGCGGGATCATGGAGAAAATTAGATTGTGTGGTGCCTGTTTTCCTTCTTTAATGCATTCTTCTTCAAGTAAATACCTGATAGGCAGCTGTGGAGGTCTTGCAGGGAAGGCACAGTGTTGTAATGCTGTAATCTTTGCATGAGACCTCATGACTCATGCTTACAGTATTTTCTTAGCCCAGCTATGTTGAGATTTAATAATAACTTCAGTGACTCTGCGGAGGCTTTCCCTACATCTCTGAGAAAACAGAAATAAGAACAGCAGAATATCAGGTAACAAATTAAAGGGCATATATGGGAGAATATTAAGGTGCTAAACAAGAGAGTTAATTTTAATTTCCCTTTGTATAGTCATATTTTCATGTAACAGATAGACTGATATGCCCCTTTCCTGTAGATAAAAGTGAGTTTAGCTGTGTCTGTGTGTTGAGGATTTTTTTCCATACTTATTTACCTTTGGATGGAGTTTCAGAAGTCTTGTGGAGAGAAACAATAATTAGTCATGGTTGGCAGGTGTAGAAAGTCAGGCGACAGTGTCAAAATTAGAAATACAATCGGGGCAAAATTCTGCGTAGAAAACTGAGGGAAAAACACTGTAGTTAGAGTTAATGAACATGTTAGAACCAGAATGGAATTTCAGAAACCTTTGAAGAATAGAGGGAAGTAACAGGTGGAATAACCGGTAAGAAAGTAGAGGAATGTGAAAAGGGAGGCTATTAGAAAAAATAGCTAAGATGTTCTCTTTTGGTGATTTCTTAGGAACCAGTGTTCTCATACCGGAGGCAGAGTGCTGTAGTTACTGATCCATAATGTCACTATGGCTGCAGTGTGAAAGTTTGCATTTCTCTGTGAGAGAGACAGTGTATAACTTAGTTCGTCTGAGGGGAGAAGATAAAGGGTGAAAATAGTTTTCCTCCTTCTGGGGAAAAAAAAGAAACCTCACTCTGAAAAGATAGAGAGTAATTCGAGGATCTGATTAACATATTTTACTAATTTCTAATTCAATACAGTTAATTATTCAGCCTGTCTTACATCATAGATAAGTGTTTCTTGAAACAAATGGCTTGTTCGCTTTCAAATTAATTCAATTTAAAATGGTTTTTTGTTGTGTATTATATCAACTGCAAGCTTTCTATAACTTATTTTTTCTGTTTTATTAAACATTGCTTCAATACTGCTAATTTCATTTGAAATGTTCCTTTTTGAATGGGTTGGAACTTGGAGCTAGAACTGAACACTGCTGAATTGTGTTCTTGAGTTCTGTGGTTGCTGCAGTTGCTTCACTGTCCATCCTTGCAGTGTGGTAATGAACAGGTCCTGTGTGCTCCTCATCTGTTCTGTACATTGATGAAAGGCCTGTGTGTCTTCCATAGAACTTGAATCTTTACATTGCTGTTGTAAATATTTCCTGTTTAAGTCTTGTCCTCACCTTCCTTCTGTTCTAGCCAAGTGTGCAACTTTAGTTTTGTTGTACAGCTGGGAGATGGATAAGGCAGAGGGTGGCTGACTGATCTACCCAGTGCCTTATGGAATGCCAAGGGCAGGAGCAGGGCTGGGAAATAAACTGCTGCTGAGTTTGAGTGCTGTTGCTGGTCCTTTGAACCAGTGTTTCTCAGCTGTGTTTCACATTCTCCCTTGGGATTATAAAATGGTCCAGAGAGGGGCACAGAATCTTTCAGTGCAGTAGCCACCAGTGCTTTGATTCCTACTGGGTTAAAAAAAAAAAACTGTTACATTAATTTATAAACTGACAGGCAGCTTCTTGCAGCACTTCAGATCCTCAGGACAGAGGGAGATTGCTGACCCTCAGAATAATGACAGCTGATGTTTTTTCCTGTGCTGGAGAGAAGCTGAAGTGCTGCCTCCTTGGCCATGGCGGGATCAGTAAGGGCTTGTGCTTTGGAAAAGTCTGAGGAAAGCTTCACCTACTTCATAGGATGAATGTAATTCTGTTCATTCATGTTCATAAAAAATCTGAGCATACTTAAGGTACTTTTATTTTCCTGGGGCAGTTAGTATCTTAACCAGAAACACAAAAACAGTGATGAAATGACATTTTAAAATAATGCCTTTTGGACTAAGACCCCAGAGATTCCTTTGCTGAACTTTGGAATGTTTTGCCACAAGAGAGTGCTAACCCCTACTGCCATATCCTGATTACTGTTATTAATGCTGCTCCCTGAGATGTTATCTCTCAGCTGATGATCTGTGCCAGCCAGTTCTGATGGTTTTCTCCAGTGCATTGTGGGCATTGCTGGGTTTTAATGGCTGTGTTTGTTTCTGGGATTTAGAAACTGATGTAAGAAGAAGACAGAACAGTTTATAAATGTAGCTTCTTCAAGAGATAAGGGTGAAGTCTCTGCAGTGTGCACATGTCAGACCTGTTGTGTGTGAGCCATGAGTGAATATTTTTTAGCTCAGCTTTTACAGAGGCACTGCCCTGAACTTCCCTGATGCTATCTGCTCCATGAGGCTCAGTATAACAAACATTTTACTCTACCTTGTTATGTCAGACTGTTAAACAGGATTGATTTTAAGAGATGGTTTGTGTAGAGTTTTAAAGGGATATTTGTGGGGTGTTAAGATTTATGTACTTTACACCAGTTATGGGTGCCTGGTATGCATTGTTGTGGTACTACAAGTGGTGTGACAGTGGGCTGTAAAAAAAATGAACAGGATTCAGAATGCATGAAAATATCTAAATAATCCATGCAGCGTGATGTTTTTGAGTGTCATCTTTGTTCTAACTGTAGGGTATTTTATTATTTTGTATTGTTATTTTCCCTTGGCTCCAGCTGGGGCTGTTTGTGGATTTCAATCCTGAGGAGATGCTGCTGGGTGCAGAGGAAGGTGAGGATGATGGGGACCTTGAGGCAGAGCTTGCTGCTATCACAGGAGGAAAAGTGAAAGAAGGAAAACCGAAACCAAAGGGGAAAAGTAAGTTAAAGTATCTGAATTTAATTTAACTTTGTTAAATTGATCTAAAAAAATCTTTACATTTATCTAAAATGGTTTTTCTATCACTGGTAGAAACTGAATTTGCAACTGCTCTTTACTTTGAAAGGTTTAATTTGTTACTCCACAAACAATGTAAAAGTTTTTTTCTGTTGATGCTCTTGCAGATATATGAAAAAGATCTCTGGTGGCTGGCCCATTTAATGACTAAATTAAGACATGCTTTTTTAGCATATGAAGTCATAAAAAGGTGTAGTAGGCACTAGATGATTTTAGAAGGGAAATTATGTTTCTTGTGGAGGGTGGGTTGTTTGTCATGTGGTTGTTCTTGTGTTTTTGTTTGAAGAATGAATTTACATAATGAGCATTATATTTTTAGTTACTTGGAGTCTGTAACCAAAACTGAATCCCATTTTCAGAGGCAAATACTGAAGCAATCACTTGGAGAATCCTGTAGCTTGTGTTATGCAGGTTACAGAGTCTCTTGGAATGGACTGTTACCATTCTTAATACTTGAAGTGTGTGTTAATTTTGTCTGGTGGTGTTTGCATGCAGCTCTGCAGTGGTTTCAGGCTGGCTGTAATCTGCCATGAGCCAAGGCTGCTGCTGCTGCTGTGAGGGCCCCTCAGTGAGCATGCTCTGCCTCTGAGCATGTCTGTGTTTGTGGAGCTGCAGGCTGAGCTGCTTCAGGAGCTCCTCTGCCAAAATGAACTGGAGTTCTTGTGGCAGTTTCTCAGCTGAACCAGGTTTGCTCCCTGCCTGTCTGAGGGCTGGGGTGGCATCCAGTGCTTGAGGTGGGGAAAGGAAAATGGGACCTACAGGTGTGTGAGCAAGTGCAGGAAGGAGGGGATAGTGCTTCTCCAGCCTTATTTGCAGCTCTGCAATAATTTCCCTGTAATATTTGAAGGGGCTTCACACAGAGCAGCAGGGAAATGAAGAATTTTGAAATGTTTAGGCAAGACAACTCTATAAACATGGTGGCTGGTGACAGACAAAGGAGATGTTTGTATCTGAAACTAAATTCCAAATAATTTCCACTCTCCACATTTCAAAATTTTAGTGAACTCTTAAAGCTAATAAGCACAATTGTGCAAATAGGCATAATAGCAGAACTTCTGCCATTGGACATAGGTTACTCATGGTTAAAACCTGCAGGATAATGTTTTGAGGGTGAATCTGTGTATCAGGAGCTCTTGAATTGTTGTCAGCTTTTCATCCCTCTCACCCTCATGTCACTTATTTTGTTGTTTCAGTCTTTTTATTCATAAGAGGAAAATAAAATTTCAGGCAGTGCAAAATCAACATTTACTATGCCTAACATTTACTGTGCCTTCTAAATGTGTGGTTAAAAAAGGATTTTCCAAAGCAATGTGCAGCTATTCTGTTTTCCTGTTAGAGTTGGAAGTGTGTGGGTTAGAAGCTCATGGAGGATGAGCAGCTGGCACTGGGCACTCCTGAGACCTGGCCCAGTGCAGAGGTGGGGCAGGATGCAGGCAGGTCACTGCCTGGAGAGGAGGAGCTGCAGTGAGGGCAGGGGACAAACAGATCCTGTCTGGGAAAAGGCAGGAAAAAGGGATCCAGTGCAACTCATGTGCTTGGTTCTTGGCTGAGCACCAGGTGCAGTAATTCCCTCCTGGATTACATCCTGATGGGTGTGGGGGAATGGCCTCCTCCTCCTCCGGCAAAAGCTGCACTCTTGGAACATCTTAAGCCCAGAGATCCCTGCTGTCTCTGATAAGTGCCAGCTGGGCAGCCACTCACGTGTTTGAAATTGTGGCCTCATCTTGCTGCACGGGATTAGAGCTGAAAAACCATCTGAGGAGGCTTGATTAGGGTTTTTGCCTCTGCTGCAGTTTTCTGCACAGCCAGTTGCCTTTGGGTATGGCCTGCAGTCCAAGTTTTGCTAAGGGTCAAACTTACGAGCAGCATGTTTGATACAAATACTGAAGCACCCATGGGGTCAGTTTGATTATTTGAACAGAAACAGTTTTGTACCTGGGTTAATTTTCAGCTGATTCAGCAAATGCAGGGAGTGAATGAGATCCATTTAAATTGACTGTAAAGCTCTGTCCTGGAGATCTGTATTTTCTGCAGCTTTTACTGCCACTGGTGAGTCACAGTCATGAGTCTGCATAGGGAAGTATCAGAAACATTTACGTGGACCATTGGGGTTTGTGGGCAAACAACCTCACCTTGGAGAGCATGTGGAGGAAGTTGATAGTTTAGAAAGATGTGGTTGGCACAGGATGAAGCACAGATGAGAACTCAGCAATGAGGAGTTAAGTAGAGTTTTCAGGATGAAGACCAGAAGCAAAATTGCAAAATGAAGGAGCCAAGAAAAATTTGGAGAAGGCTAAATCTCATCATCACGAGACAGCAGTGCAGAAAATGTGCAAGTGCCTTAGTGCCTGCCTCAAGTGTCATAGCAGAAACAGCAGTGCTGCTTTTCCTGGCTGCTCACTTCCCAGTCTCTGCCTTTTATCCATCAATATGCTCTCAGTTGCCTACAACACTGTGCAATAAAGGGGGCACAGGAGGGAGGGCACTGCTCTTTCAGCTGGTAGCAGCTCCTTCAGGATTTATACCCAGTGTTAACTGGTATGGCTGTTCCTTAGGATTTATGGCTCCTTGGGATTTCCTTTTGCAGCTCCTCTGCCCATGGATCATATTGAGAAGATGGCTGCAGAGTGTATGAAGGACCTGAATGAAGAGGAAGATGCAGATGATGAGGACTTGGAGAAAGATACAGACCTGCTGGTATGCATAACTATTAGCAAAGAGTTTTAGTATGTATTTTTGTATATTTTTTTAACAGAACTGCATTTAGCAAAAATGTCTGTTAACTTTCTGGTGAGAAGCTAAAATATTGCGAAGATGGAAGCCTTTGCAGGATCCATCCCCCTGCACAGCAAAGAGAGTTTCCTAACATTTATATGTGTGGGGTCTTAGAGAATTGAGGGAAGAGCAGGAGTCCCATTCCATGTCAGCTGATGAAGGACAGGCAGGGACAGTCTCCTTAAAGTGATGTCTGCCACCATTTTGCTTCTGCTTCAAGCAGTGCTTGGCCTGAGAGAACACCTCAAGAAAGTCTTCATTGTTTCAGTGACTCATCTAACTGGCAGGGTTTAGGGAAGGAGTGTTAAGCAGTAGTTTTGACTGCCATTGCTAGTAGAGGCTTTTTGGAAATTTGAAATTTAGGTTTGCATAATCTTTGTAAAAGTACTTCTCTGAACTTCTCTGGCTTCAGATCTCCATCCACAAACTTGTGTGGTGATCCTGGGGCTGCAGTGTGGCTTTTCAGTGGTATCTGGAACCAGTTTAAATTAATAATAAAAAATAAAATTGAATTTAAAAAAAGACTGGGATAGAAGATCTTCCGACTCTTCACTTGGGTTCAAGATCCATCCAAAGCTTTTGACACTTCAGAGTTGATTTTATTTTTGTCTTTTGAGGACGGAGAAGATTTTGAGGAAATGGCTTTTGTTGGCTCTTACTTTTACCTTAGGCAGAGTTGCAAGAAGTTCTGGGGGAAGAAGGTGAGGCAGGAAGCTGTGAGGATGAAATGACAGCAACAGAGCCATCCCCAGCTGAAGCAGAAGATGAACTACCTGAACTGCAGTCACAGGTAGGAATGAGCTTTGTGTTTCTGGCAGTTTTGCTGAATCACTGTTGTCACTTGGCTTGTGTGGGGGTCATTGTCAAGCATCTGGGGAGGCCTTGTCTTCCAAGGAAGAAAAAACTACTATTACTGTTTCCTCCATGGAAAGCAGTGCTGTATGAGTGCAGGTGATCCTTTTGCTTTGTTCCAAGGATGAATTCTGATGTTACCATAGAATTAAAGAGGTAAACAATTGGAAACAAGCATGTCTTGTCCCTCATTATACATAGGAGCATGCAGACTGCAGTGCAGGCTTCCAGAGTTCGTATCTTCTCCCTAAGAGTCTTGAGCATTGTGCTAAAATTGTGACACATGTTATAACTCAATAGTTTTGGGGTTTTTCTCAGTAGCATTATCTGTCTGAGTTTAATTTGTCAGTCCTCATGCAGTCAAATCCTTTATTCAGTCACTGCATGTTTCTGTTGTGTGCCAGATTCCAGTGCCTTGTACACTGGGCCTGTTAGTAAATGAGATTGAGAGGGTTTCTATAGAGATAATGGTAATAATTACATCAGGAGCCATCTGCAGGGTCTCTGTGGCTGAGAGTTTCTAAATAGCTGCTCATGACTTTGCTTAGGCTGCTTTTGTCACTGAACTAATTCCAGGCTGTAGGAGGAGGAAAAAGAGCTCTTGTTGTAAAACCAGGTTGAAGCCCAGAAGGGAGCAAACTAGCATGGTTTAAAAATAAGAAAAGAATAAGTCAAGATTTGTGCCAAAATACCTCTTCACACCCTCTGTTGTGTGGGGTTTGAGAGGCTTCAGTGTTCTCCTCACCTACTCACCGACCACATGGCTCCAATTACTCTGTGAGTGAGAGTTTCCCAAGTCTCTCCACCCATTCTTCTCTGTGGGGCTTTTGAGAGAGCCCAGAGGTGGATGCAGGGCCCGTTAGCCCAGCACAAACGCTCCTCTGTTTCAGGGGCTGTTCCTTCCTGCACTCACTTCACAGCAGTGTGTGTGTGTGTGTGTAGAAGAGGAGTGTTTGCTTTTCAGTGCGGTGGGAAAACTCATCTAGCTGGATGAAATAAGTTTTCTTGATTTGTTTTATTGTTTTTTCTGAGACCTCCTCACTTCCTGCTGTTACCAGTGAGCTGCAGCAGACGCTCCAGGGCAGGATTGCTGACTACAGGACGGCGATTTCCAACGCCAGGGACTCGGGGGAGAGCGCCAAAGTGCGGCGCTACGAGAGGGGCCTGAAGGTGAGTTGGTATCACCAGGTGTGAGTGAGGGTGAGGGAAGTCAGCTCTCTGAAGGGTGCTCTGCCCAGCTGGGTGAGTTTTTTGACAGGGAGTGTGTCATGTGCTGCCTGGTGTTACTTTAAAAACATTTGTTGTTACTGACTACCCACCTGATACAGCAAACACGCAGATAAGGTGTGGCTTCAGCTGCCTTTTGAGCTCTGTTTCTGTTGAATTTGGCTGGTGGTAGCTGGAGGCGTGGTTTGTGGTACATGCTGAAGTTAAACCCACCTCCCTGGATCTGAATTTGACCCGTGGTGACTGCTCAGTGTTACCTTAAAGCAAAGTTTAGGGGTTTTCCTAGGACATACACCTTGCAGTTCATCACTGCTGCCATCCCTTAGGTACTCACCTTCCACTCACTCCTGTCAGACAAAGGGAGGTGGTACCTTTCCCTGAGTGTGCTTGCTGTGCTTGAAAAGGAATAGAACAGGATTTTTGATGAAGGCAATTAAGAGCTGCAGCAAAGAGCAGTCTCTCCAGCCTCTTGTGTTCCAGGCAGGTGGCGTGCTTGCAGTGAGCTGCAGTGCTTGTTTACTGCTGGGCAGGGCCTTTCTCTCCCATTGCTTTCAGCAGCTTTCCTGCATCACCTCAGGCAGCAGCAAAGCTGAACAGCTCAGGGCTGTGCACTGGGGCAGGATGTAATGGCTCACTGGTTACTGGGTGTCTTGGGTACAAAGGGAACAATTGAAGCTGAACTCGGGGAAGAAAAAGCACAAGAAAGATGTCCCTGTGTGTCCACTGCCTGCCAGCCCTGACAGGAATGTACACAAAAGCACCTGGCCTTTCTGAGAGCCACAGGGATGGGCAAACCAGCTATTCCATCCAGTCATGAGCTAAGTGCACTGTGCCACTTCCTTTCTTTTTCAGGGTAGGCAGTTTCCCTGTGCCTAAGCAGTGTAGCTGAGGATAATAGACCAGATCTCACTTCATAACTCACAGCTACTGAATTAGCAAAATTACATGTCAACAAATGGTGTAGAGTTCTCTCTTCTATGTAGTTCTTGGAACTGTGAACTTTAATCTGTCTGTCACCCCCACATGGAGAAGAGGGAGCTGCCTGTGGGTTGCTGGTCTGAACCCCAGTTTCACATGCAGTCATTTCAAAGTACCTCTGCCACTGTTACTCAATAGATCAAACAATGCCATGGCTAAAAAAAAAATAGCAGTGATTCTGGCACTGATGAGATTTTGTTGTTGTTGTCTTGCTGTGCCTCCATTTCAGTTTCTTTGGAAGATGAAAGAAGTAAAACTTTTGCTTTGGCTTGAAGTGCATGGTGGTCTTTTGTCTGAGCCTCAAATTAAATTTAAAAAACAGAAATACTGAGGAAGTAATACTTGGGGAAGAGGAGGGGTTTTTAGAAAAATGAGCAGCAGTTAACCCAAGTTAGAGATGGTGAGAGCTCCTTACCATAGGTGGTGAGCTGAAACTCCATTACCTTTATTAGCATTTAATGGCTTTTCTCATTGCATTAAATAAGTTTGCAGAGCCCTTCCTTCCCTAGATCCATGTAGGCAGTGGCATTTCAGAATAGCATATTTTATTACATTTTAAAGATGCACAAAATCCATCTACAGTTGGTGTAAATGGCTTCCTTGGTGACTTTCTGTGACAAAGCTGAGTGGATCACATCAACTCCCCAATAATTCTGGGTGCTGAGGTATCTGCAGTTACCTGGTTTGGGTAACAAGGCCTTTGCTCTGGTATCTGGACACCTTTCACTGGCACTGAAGTTCTCCTTGCAGAAGAACAGGGAGCTGAAGGGCAGCAGTCTGTGGTGGTGTGTGTGACAGAGCCTGTCATGTATAAGGGGATGAATTTGTCTTTTAAGAATCTTATGCTGGTAACATGTTTGATGAAAATGCCTGTTGACTCTGTTGTTCCTTCTGTGCCAGACACTGGAAACCATGCTGGCTGCAGTGAAGAAAGGCAAAAAAATCAATGAGGAAGAAATGCCACCTCCTGTTGCAACGGGAAAGAGTTCTTCTTGTGTACCTCAAGCCATGAGAGTGGAGCTAGAGAATTCAGGAGATTCACCAGAGAATAAAGCTGACTGTGCTGCAGATGCTGAGCAGAAGGCTTCTCCTGAGGCAAGGGAATGTTTGGAATCAGAGTCTCTGCAAGGTCGTGCTGCTGCTGATCCTACTGTGGAAACAGGTACTGTGGTCTGAGAGGAGAAGCAGTTGCAACCCTATTTTAATGTTGTATCTTCCCTGATGTTTGAGTGTAGCAAAGCACTGCTTATGTTGGAACTTCCCTGCTGAATGTCTCAGAGTTGTCCATGGAATGCTGAGTTTCTGGCAGTGGAATCAGTTATTGTTTTAGAGCTCTTCTGTGCACTGGATCAGTATCCTTAACTTCTCCTGTGCTTCAGTTTCTCCTTTGTTATTTGACATGTGGAATTCCAGCCTTTAAAGAGTTTTGAGATACTGACTTAGACCTTATGTTTTTTCTTTAAATTGGGAAAAGTGGAATTGTTGTGTTAGATAGGACTTCTGGTGACTGGAGGTAAAAGGATATTTGTAAGATGGTTTTTGTGACTTATAGCAAAAGGGGACAAATGTGGGTTTGCATAGATGGATGTAGCAAGGGATGCAAATCTTGCATGCTCTGTCAGTCTCAGCATTGTCTCATTCTCCCAGATCCCCAGCACAGCAGCACACGAGCAATCCTACTGATGAGGCAAAAGGAGTATAAATTGGCAGCTCTAAAAGCCAAGCAGCAAGGGGACCTGGAGAAGGCAAAGGAATACATGAAGGCAGGCAAGGTATGCACTCAAGAAATCCCAAATGCTGAACATACCCTGTGCTGTACCCACATGCATTAAATGTCATGTATTTACTGTGGCAGCTGGCAGGTCTTGGAGAGACCAGAACAAACCTTTTGTTTTTTCTGTGTTAGAAATTCAATGTGGTGTTGGAAGCTTTGGACAGTGGGCAGCCAGTAGACCTCCAGAATATGCCTCCATCTCCTCAGGGTAAGGGTTGTCTTCAGGAAACCTTTTCAGAAGTCTCTCTGTGCTGTAATGGGATGATTCTGCATTTGGTTGCAAAGCTATTAAAAGAACTGGAGATTGTTTAGGACTGAGGCTCACTGCATGTTCACAGTCTAATCAAGACCAATGAAGAGAAATGAGGTATCATTACTTACATTGCAGTTACTCTCTGTGAATTACAAGTTCAAACAAGTATTGATGTCTCATATTCTGGGTTTTCTAAGTGTAGATAATAGCAGCCAGTATTTGAAGTGGAAGGGGAAGGAGGATAATGTCACATTCTTAATATTTACTGTAGTGTTCGATGGTTTTATGTGCTTCAACTAAAATTTGTAACGTTCAGATTAACAGATTGCAGTGCACTAAAGTCTAATTTTTAAAGCAAGTTATCAATATTAAAGATACCTCAGTCCTGGTAAGAGAGAGTTTGGTGTTTTTTAAGTAGATGCAATATCCCTACCAATAATTAATGCTTGGTCTTTGTAGCCCAGTGTTTTAAACAACTTACTTTAGTAGATTATTTTATTCTAAGCCACTAAATAACAGATTATTTCAGTAAATCATGAGAGTCATGACTCAAGTTACTGATCACTAAATGGCATTGCAGAGGAACTTCACCCTGGGCATAACCATGCCTTAAAAAGTGCAAGATTTTTGCAGCAAATAATCTTGTAGTTTTCTGTTACACAATACCAGAAACTGGAGTTTCTGAATAGATGATATGAGTTTCTTCCCTTTTCCAGCACATCTTTTACTAGAATATTTTAGTCAATTAGCAGACTTGTTCACTCTTTCCATCTGCCAAGATACCAAGTTATATTTTGGGGAGAGAATTCTTAGAATTCTTGAACTACTTTTACTTTTTTTTTTCCCCCTCAAGCAGCCCTAACCAAAATTAAATCAGCACTTGAGATTTTCTCTTATAAAGCATGTTCTGTAGATAATGGGAACCTTAGACTTAGCTAGCCATGGAGATACTGTTTGGAAGCCAGAAAGCTTTCAGGAAGATAATATGATCAAATTGAAGGTTTTCTGAGTGACATGCAGCAGTAATTGCTGTGTATGGAACATGTTGTGAAACTTCCTGCTTTCCCTGCTTTGCAGATCTTGAAAGCTTAGGACATGTACAAGATGCATCCAAGCAAAAAGTACCACCTCGTGTGGGAAGTTCCCAGGATCTTGCAACACCTGAACCTCAGACCCAAGAAGCTTCAGGTAGGACTTTTGCATTTCATATCCACATACAGAAACAACCAATGGCCCTCAATCTTCGTAAAAACCACCAAATCCTAAAAATCATCAATGACACCTGAATTGACGTCTTAGCACCATCAAATATCTCAACATGATGAAACTTCGGGTCTCCATTAGGCATTTGCCTAATCACTCAAATCTTCACAGGTCTCCTGCTAGCCATGCACTACACACTAAGTCATGAAAATAGCACAGCTGGGAAGCACTTTAAGGTCTGACCTCTCCCACTGAGCTGCAGCAGGAGTGAGTAAACCTGGCTGATGTTCCTGAGTATTGTTTGCTGCTGATCCAACCTGCTTTTGTTCTGGATCAGTGATAGAAGTAAAAGTTAATAAACTTTCTAACAGCAGTGTTCATAGTGAAACATTCCAGTGATGCTCTCTGAAGAAGGAGAGGAGACAGGCAGCCTGTGTGTTTTGAAATCTTTGTGATGTGGCATTTTGTGGTTTGCAGAGTCCCTGCAGCAGCCCAGGACGGTGCTGGAAGCGCTGCAGCAGCGGCTGGAGAGGTACAGGGCAGCAGCAGCTCAGGCCAAGGCCAGCGGGGACGATCGCAAGAGCAGGATGCACGACAGGATAGCCAAGGTACAACTGGAGTGTGGCTCTTCACCTCCAGCAAAGCCTTTTGAATTAGTTCTCTTGCTGAAGACTTTTTCAAGGCTGAAATAATTTGTGTATTGTCTCTCTGTTTGAAAAGAGGTCCAGTGGGGAAGCTGGAAAGCATTCGGAGGAAGAAATAGAGACAATGCACATATTGTAGTAAAATACTGAGTCTTGTGCAGTGTTTATGCTGGTTAAATACAGATGATTGCTAATTCACAGTCAGCTCTATTTTATGTCTTACTGAGTGCCTTTGATTGCAGCAATACCAAGATGCCATAAGAGCCCATAAGGCAGGGAGAAAAGTGAATTTTTCTGAGCTACCTGTTCCTCCTGGTAAGTATGAATGTAAAACGTCCTAATCCCCAAACTTTTGTACACCTGCTAGGCTCTGGAGCGGCTGTGTAGGTATTGCCTGCTCTTCCTTTTTCTCAGTGAGTAGCTGGCCTTACTGTTTGATGGTATTGTGAGATTTTTTATTAATATGCTCCCAAACACTGACAGTAATGAATATTCGTGCATATTGGTGGCCTGATTGACAGTATGGGAACTGAAAACTGGAACTGTTTGAAAAGTTCAACAACTTCACCATAGGCAGATGCTAAAAATGTTGCTTGTCTATCCTCTGTGTCAGCCCTCCTAGAGGAAAGATTGGATTTGGGTTATATTGGCTTCTTTTGCTGGAAAGAGGTTTTTAAAAGTGAAGAAACTTTCCTGATGTCCCCCATTCTGCTGATTCCTATCTAATGAATATCCCCTTGTAACACCTTGTAACATCAAATCAGCATTGCAGCTCTCCTGGCTGTTAAAAGCATCTGCAGAGATGAGGCAAACCATGCCCATGGTCACACTGAGACAGTGGCAGAGGCAGCAGCTGAGCCTGTTTCTTGAGACACTGTGTTCTGTTTTATCTCCTTCAGAACACCGAGTGCTGTGTCTGGAAAAGTTATGGCAAGGTCATCTGTGAATGCTCTGCCTCTCATTTGCATGATACCATTTCTCCCCTAGAAACATCTTTCCTTTTTCTTGGGCCTGATGTGTTCTTCTGAGGGATACACTCAGCTCTGCAAAGCAGTGCCTGGATTTTAAGTTAGGGGATAGAGATGGACCTTGTGGTGGTTTTGTCACTGTCAAATGTGGCAATGGCAAGCACTGAAGTGGTAGTAGAGTAGACACTGCCAGCTCTGTCAGGTCATGTGTGGCTTTGAAGGTTTCCTGTTTTGAAACTGTCCCTGAAAGGTAGTTTAGCATCCCTTTTTGCAGAATGTGGTCCCTTTGTTGGTAAATACCAGTTTCTGTAAGAGTGAGGCACTCCATATTTATACCTCTGGAAATACGGAGAACTGCTCCGTGTCCTTGCACATCAGCTGTGTGTTTTTCAGCCATCATTTAGGGGCCATGTGATCTACACTGAAGACAATTATCAGGGAGTCACTGAAACCACCAGTGAATTATCCTGGGATGGCAGTGCCCTTCATGGCATCTGGCTGGTGACGAGTACCAGCCTTGGACTCCGTGGAAACAGAAATGCTGCTGAGCAATGGATCAAATGTCACATAGGGCAGCAGCACAGGGTTCTCTGTTCTGCCTGCCTGAGTACCTCAAACTTGTGCTGTAGCAGCCATCTCTAGGTCTAGAAGCAGTTTAGTCACTGCTTCTTAGCACTTCTCATGAGATTGGCAGCAAGAATACTTGCTATATATTAAATGAGAGAAGTCTTAACAGACGTTTTATAGTAGTGCCTCTGGATCTCTTTTCTCTGAAGCTGACATTAACTGGTCATGTGGCAGTGAGAGTTTATCTTCCATCATCAAACCTTCCTCCCATACTTAAAAGGATAACAAAACAATGAAGGGCATTATTCTTCACACACTTCCTATTTAATTCCTCTGATTCTGCCTTAGTTTGCTACCTCTGCATTGCAGTACGTTTTCAGCAGAGGCTGAGTGTGTAACAACCCAGCTGTCAGCAGTGGATTGTTTATTACTCTGGGGGTAGCACTGGTTTTCTGCTGGACTGTGTGCCTGCTAAAGTGAGGCAGCACTGAGAGGGGAAAAAATGAGACTAAATTCTCTGCTGGTTCTGGGGGCATCCCTACTGCTGAAATCTAGAGGTTGTGAGGTTGCTTGGCTTGCTGCCAGTTGCTCAGCTTGGAAAACTGCTCAGTTATTGCATCATTTTACTATCATCCACTTAAGCTGGGTGTCTGTGAGAGATCTGATCTAAAGCCGCCACTCAGACTTGATCTAGCAAGGCTTTTTGGCCTTGGCCTCAGTCTAGTTAGACTGAATACTAAAATATACTAGATAATAGGTTTTTGGATAGAAACAGCTTCAGAGGAAACAAGTACTATGGAAGACACACCATAGGGCTTATGCAACTCTCTCTTGTGTGTTTCTTTCCTTCACAGGATTTCCACCTCTTCCTGGTGTTGCAGCAACAGATGGTGGCAGCACAATCGCTGCTGTCCTGGAGACTGCCAGCAAGCTGGCAAACATGGAGGAGGATGATGAAGAGGAGGAGGTTAGTGTGGCCTGGTAGGATGTGTAAAAGTTCAATTGCCATCTCTTGTGGCATGCAGAGATGTGGCCATTGGATTTCCAGGTAAGGAAATGAGCTGAAATTCATTCCCAAAAGTCTGAGGAGTGCAGGATCTCAGTAGTCATTTCAGATTCCTTTATAGAGTAGGAGAGACAGATGAGATGTTATTACAGTCACTACCACAGAGCCTTTGAGTGCAGGGTTTGGTTCTTTCATAGCTGTCTTGTATTTAGATTTTATTTTCAAAGCAAACACTTGAGATCCTCACCACTCCTTTAGATTGTTCTGAAGTACTTAAATCCAAACTTTTATCCTGCATCCCAGTAGCTTCCTATGTTTGTTCTTTCCCAGGATGTTCAGCTCTTACTGCTTTTTTGTCAGGCTGCACCAGCATTTAGACTTTGGTTTGATTTCTATTTCTCTCTGGATTTCCTTGCTGATTGTTGTGCTTTCAACTGGAGTAGCTTTTAATGGAGAAGATTCCTGGATGATATTTTTTCTGCATGCCTCTACTTTTTTAAAAATCACAGCCTTGTTGAACATTCCTTTTATTCCATCTATGGCTTCCACAGGTCAGCTACCTGCTGGCCTGGCATGGCTCATAAACCTCCAGAAGTTAAAATTTGCTGTCTGGAACGCACTGCTCTATTCAAAAGGGATACCCAAAGGCTGGTACAGTGATAACCATGGTTGTTGATGCTTGAGATGCTGTCCTCAACCCTGGAATAGATTTTATGCATTTAATATGCTTTTTTTTTGTTTATTTGTTTTGCTAGAATGAGCCTCTTCCCCAGGCCCCAGTTGCCAAGAAGCCAACTCAGGTTGTTAAGCCAACTCCAGTTCCATGTGCTGCAGCTCAGGAGAGCTCTCCAGAGCACCTGAAACGAGCTGCATCACCCTCCTCCCTGGACAAGGCAGAGTCAATGGATCATCTCCCACCAGCTGGTAAGTGAAGGGATTGCCCTCCCCAGTGCTCCACATGCAAGTGGTTTGCTCTAGTTTGGGGAAGACTCTGTAATTTAGGTGTGAGCCTGTGAACGTGTGTCATAGATTTCCTCTGATAGGAGCCACAATATGTGTGTGCTGGAGGGCAGACCCAGACCAGCCATGCAGCTTTATTTCACAGAGACAGCATGTATAATTATAAGGCTGATTAGGTTTTCTAATTAATTTTGATGTAACAAGTGTATAGATTCATAATGTTTAACTCTGCTCACAGCTGAACTCTCCATATACCCTCATTAAAGGGGACAGGTTGCCAGTGTGAATTATTCATTGATCTAATGGAGCTCCCTACATCACACAGAGTTCTCTGCCTGGTGCTTCACCCAGGGATCTCAGGCTGGCAGTGCAGGCAAGGCTTCATCAATCTCTGCTCTTGCCTTGCTAAGGTCACTGAGCAGTTGTGGGTACAAGATGAATTGTGCAGATAGTGAGGGACAGGCGCCACTCCGGTGTGCTTTGGGCACGCACTGCCAGTGCTCAGGCTCTCGCTGATGCCTCGACTGTAACCCCATCCTCCTTCCCTTCTGCCCTGGGCAGTTCCCTCAGGATGAAGTAGACCTGGCTGGCTGACTGATGCACTAACCTGGTACAATGTAAAGCAATCTTACTGGTGTGGTTGTCCTTAATGTTTTGGCAAGGAAAGAAGAAACTCAAGCATTAATAAGAAACTAAGAGAACAAGGGATTACAGAGAACCAGAGGTGATAGGTCTGAGTGTGCCTGCACTTTGGTTCATCAGGGTTCTTTTCTGACAAATCAGGGGAGAGGAAGGAAATTACTCCAGAGGATGTTCATAATATTTGCTGTTTTTTAGAAGTTAACATGAAGAGCTGAAAGTTTGGATTCAGCTCCCTTGGACCAGTCAGCTGTGCTGGAATCTGTCTCAAGCCTGCAAATTAGGGGCTGTAATAACTCTTGTGACACTTATGAAGTGCTGTGAGGTTTTTTTGATGAAAGATGCTGTTCCAGAAGGAAGCTTGTTTCTTTTTTTAATGCTTGAAAGTGCCCAAGAAACAGTTGAGTGCAGTAAGGAAATCTCCTGATTTGACATCTGTACTTTCACCGGTCTTTTCCTGGCTGTAGACTGAACAGGGTAAACTGTGTCAGGGGCAATGTCAGATGAGTGAGTGTTTCTGTACAACTGTTTTTCAGTTAGGGAGCAGCTGGAATTTCTGGAGAACAGGAAGAAGCAATACCTGAAGGCAGCCATCAAAGCAAAGAGGGAAAACAACCTCGAACAGGCGAAGACGTATCTCAGAACAGCCAAGGGCCTTGACCTTAAGATTGAGCAGGCAAAATCTGGCAAAACTGTTGATATTTCCAAGGTTAGTAGGAATGGTAATATTCTGCTTTGTTTCCTATTCTTGGACATCTGAGTGCTTACTTTTCCCTATAAGGGCTCTGAAATGTGGTGTTCTTGTGTTGCAGCTGCCATCACCTCCTACAGATGATGAGGGTGATTTTATCTTTGTACACCATGAAGATGTCAGGCTGTCTCAGAAAGCAGATGAAGTTTATGCACAGCTTGTAAAATTGCTGAAGGACCAACATGAGGTGACCATTTTGTATTTTTTGGAAATGTTTTGGAGTTTCTTTGTACATTTCTCTGGGGTTTATTAATACTATAATTCCATCATTGTTCCAGTGGGGTATTTTTTTTTCTTTTAAAATACTTTTGATATTCTGTGTCCTAAAATGGACAATTTTCAGAGTTGGATTCTGTGGATAGTTAAAGCCAGAGGGTGTGCTTTTTAAGGCTTGGGACTAGCAAGTTACCACTCTTAAATATGAGCACTCAAGTTTGAAAAAAGTACCTGAATATTAAGACTAAGCCTAAGGTGAACATCATATCTACAGATCAGGTGATTAAAAAGTAATAGGGAGAACAGCTCAAACAGATGCTGTGCTTTGGACTTGAGGAATGGGATGTGAATGTTCTTGAGTGACTCAGGAAAGTGCCTGGTTTTTCTTAAATTAGGTTGTCATCAACCTTAGAACTGTGTCAGTCATGAATCTGTGTCTGAGGATCACTGAGTGAATGTGTTTGGTTTTGTTTTGTTGACAGAGGTGTTTGCAGTACTCCAAGCAATTCATGCATCTGGGAAACGTAGCAGAAACAACTCGGTAAGACCCAGTGCCTGCTTTCAGTCATCCCCCAAAGCTGCTGTTTCAGGGTTGAGTCTGCCTCACCCCCTAAAGATGTTGGGGTTTAAGTTGGTAAGGATGTGTGAAAGGGTTGGGGCTGTGATTCTTGCATCTCCACATTGCTCTCAGCTCTGGCTGAGGCTTACTCTCTGTTCTGTTTGATTTCTGGCATATGTGGGGTTTTTTGCTGATTTTTTTTGCCTTTTCTGTAGGTTTGAGAAATTGGCACAAGGTTGTAAAAAGGATATGGAGATCCTACAGCTTGCACGAGCACAAGGAATGGATCCTCCAAGCCATCACTTTGAGGAAAGAACCTTTAAAATGATAAGGTGTGGAAAAACAAAAGTATTTCTCAGTCAGTCTGGAATGACTTTCCTGGTCGTTTGCCCTTGTTTAGGGAATTCTGGGCTTCAGGAAACTTGGGTGGCATCCAGGATTAGGCTCAGCATTCCTGAAAGGATACTGTCAACAACTTAAATACAAAGTTGTTCTCTACCTTCTCTTGCTGATCCTTTTGTTTTCAAAATGCCTCCAGCTTCCCCTCTTATATTCTGTTTCTTCAGCCATTCCTCCTTCCTCTGTGTTTCTCCCTCCATCCTGTTGCCTCCTGGGCTTTGTTCCTGGCCACAGAGATATTTTTAGCTCTGTTTGTGCTCTTCCCTTGCTCTGCTGTATTTTGTGGAGATGATCTCTGTAGGAGTGCACTGTTGAAAAAGCTCTGACAAATAGCCATGGCATCCTGGTCTGGCAGTGGATCAGCTGATGGTGGGATGAATGTGCTTTTTTGTCTTTCTCTTTTCACAGGATATTTTCTGATCTCAACAGCACAGAAATGCACCTTCTTATTGTCAGGGGGATGAACCTACCAGCCCCACCAGGTGTGTACTCAAGAGGGCAGGTGGGCTCTTTCCTCTGAGTTGGTAAGGAAAGTAATGGGGAACTAAATTTCTCTATCTCGAAGGCCACTTTAGGAGCCAGCATTTCTCTCATTAAAACAAAGTAACCACGTTTTGGGATCATGCCCCCCCAAAAACTTTAAACAGTATTTTTAAAAAAGCAGAGAGGTGAAGAAAGAGAATCTGGGTTCCATCTGGACAGAGAGAAGAACTTTATATTTTCCTGGGTTCACTCATAACTGGGTCATGGTTAAGTTTTCATTTTTACCTCCTACTTTGTTACAAGTGCCTGCCTATGAGTGGCACCACTTTGGTGTATTTTGACCCTTCAGTAGACAGGGTTTGCTCCAGCCAGTGTTACTGCTTTTAGCCCCTTGTTCCTGGGAGCTTGTAAACCATTTGTGCTAGACTCTCAGAACTAACAGCATAAAAAAACCCAGGTGTTTTCCCTTGGGTGCCAACTTTCCATGGATTTTGGTTTGATGGATGGGTTATTCAGTTGTCTAGAGGCAGGTCACGAGTCCTACTGTAAAACAGTTGGGTGCTCTTGAAACTCCTGCTCGAGATGACAGATGCAATGACAATGTCTGTACTGGCTGTTTGGATTGGCTGGTTGTTGTCTCACCCAGGTGTGTCACCAAGAGATTTGGATGCGTTTGTGAAGTTTGAATTTCAGTACCCGAGTGCGGTGAGTGTGTCGTGGCTCTTCTGCCCCTCAGTCTGTCCCCCTGCCACTGCATGAGCTTGTGAGGGCTCCAAGGAAAGGGAGAACACTTCTAGACATCCTGCCTGGATCTGCTTTTAAAGCAGATTTATTTTTCTGAGAAGCAGAGCTGCTGAGCCTGTTTGCTGTAGGTTTGAGCTTTGCACCTTTCTCTCGATGCTCTCCCCACCTTCCCCTTGGCAGGGTGGTGTCTGCAGGTTCTCTCAGCAGCACTCTCAGTGCTCAGCCATGCCCAGCTCTCCCCCCTGAAGGCACAATCAGGCTCTTTCCAATGTTGGCAAAATGTGTCAGAGTTCATTTCTTTCAGGGGTGCAAACACACCCAGCACCAGGACACACAAATTTGTTGCCAAGGGCCACCTTAGATGTGATCTCCCTAAGTCCTCTTCCCTTAAAAAACCAAGCTTTTAAAGGTATCGCATTTGAGCCTCTCTTACAACTGTAGAATTGGATTGAAAGGGTTAATCTTTGTCATCAAATAAATGGTGATTTGATTAGGAAATATATCTATATCATGGACTTGGGCCATGCAAGCTTCTCAGCCCTTCCTAATTAAAACTTGTGTGTATGTGCATGTATGTATGTGTATGTATATAAAAATATGTATACACATATGTATTACTTTCCTTGGAATTCCCCAGTGTCATCCTGTTCCTCTCACCTTTAAAAGCAGTCTCTGGTCTGAAAAATACTCAAACCTGAGAGCTAGAAGGGCTTCTGAGGAGGGGCTGACTGGTCTCTTACTGTCAGTAGAAATCCTGGGGCTTTGCTGCTCTCTCTGTAAGGCAAAACCAGACCTTGCTCTTCTAGGACTAATGCTTAGCCCTGGGAGAGTGCAGAGCCCACACTTCTGCCTCCCAATAAATTTTGCAGTAATTCGACTAAAATTAATTCATTTACCTGTGGGAAATTGGTGATGGTCAGACCAGGTTTGTGTTTAGGTTTGAGTGACTTGAGGCCTTAATGAGGGAGTAACACAATTAGGGTGGCTGAAACCAGAACTGGTCTGTATGAATAATTTTCTGGGGAATGAATAAGAATCAGCATAGTTCCTTTTAATCTCTTTTCCTTTGTTTAAAGCAGAACCAGGTCTTAGCCAACAGTCAAATAAATATACCACCTTTCTCCTTTACAGCTGAAATCGATTTTGCAAAGTAGCTGCAATAATTAGGCCACATTGTCCTTGTTCATTCCCCAGAGATTTAGTTTGCACTCTGCTTTAGGTTAAAAGTTAATTCATTTTGGTGGCAGATTGATTGTCAGGGAAAATAATAGTAGGACAATTCCCTGAATGATTTGTGATGAATTCCTTGTGTAGCTTATTATTCCAGCTAATGCAGGAGGAACAGAATTACTGTGTGCTGGAAGGTGCACAGTTTGTCATGGAGTTTAAGAGCCCCAGTCAGTAACTTTATGATGATTGGATTGAATTGACTGTGACTATGTAGCTTATCTATGGCTCTCATATTTAATGTGATGTTTTGGCTTATTCTTTCTGCAGTATTATCCTTGTTACCACAGTGCAATCCAAGTATTTTAGTCTTGAATATACCATGACTCTTCTTATTTAGATAACCCCTAAAACCTTACATTTCTGGTATAGGCATAAAATAGAGCTGGCAATAAAAATGGTCACTAGTCTGTTTTCACACAATACCTGACAGTTTTATGTGATGTCTGTCTTTTTTTTTTTTTTTTGATAGGAACAACCTCAAAAGAGTAAAACACCTGTAATTAACAATAACAATTGTCCAGGTGAGTACTTTCTTTCTGGAACAGCAGGGAAAATGTTGCACCTTGGGAATCCCGGCATGGTACAGGCTGGTGTCAGACTGTGAACAAGGCCAGAGATCCTCCCACCACCTTTTTTCTGCTTTCTTATGAAAGGTTTTGTTGCGGGGTGAAGTCCAGCTGCGTTGGCAATTTCTTCTCCCTCATCCCAATATTGTGGTAGCTATTATGTCATGAATTAAACCAGTATTAATTATATTATCCAAAACACCCCTTCCCAGTCATTCCAGCCTTACTCTGCTTTTTCTTTAATATTTTTTCATAGCCACAAACACTGTTTACATGCTGGAAGCCCTAAACTCTGGTTTTAGCTCCCCAGTGCCCTGCTGTCAGCTCACAGTGGTTTGGTTTTCCTGCAGTTTGGGTTCTGTCCCTGTAAGGTGAGGGTGACATGAACTGTGGCACAGGGACACACCCTGGGCCTGACTGAAAAACCCTCCTGAGGAGGATTGCTGTGGGCCACACTGAGATAAAAGAGCTCTGAGCAGGTGCCTGGGATGGAGCCCTGCACCCCCTTTGACTCACAGCCCTGTTCCCCTGTCCTTATTTCACTGCAGAGTACAACCAGCTGTTCAAGCTGAACATCAACCGCAACCACCGCGGCTTCCGACGCGCAATTCGCTCCAAGGGAATCAAATTTGAAGTGTTCCACAAAGGGTGAGCCCAGTTTGCTTCTCTGCTAACAGCTGAAAATAGTGTTGGAGCTGAAGTTTATGAAGCACAACCTCTAAGCCAGCACTGAAGAGTTGGCTGGATGTTATGTCTGAGAGCTTTTAAAATGTGCCTGAGCTCTGTAGCTTCTTCCCCTGTGGGGGTGAAGAAAGGCACAAATTCGGTGAAGTTGTTTGAGATCAGTTGAGGATTAGTGTGCTAAAAGGAGCTGGTGGGACTGAGAAAGCAGCGATTTACCTCAAATTGTTTTGATTCTTACCCAGTTTGGTTTCAGTCATCAGGACTAGAAAATATAAATATTCTGTGGGATAACTCTGTAGAATAATGAAGTGGCAGCAAAATATGAAGAGCAGGAAAGCAGGTGACAGGTGATGGCAGAACTAGATTTTGTATTTTCATTCATTGGATCTTGCAATAACTCCTGAGCACTGCTGGCAGTTTCCTTGAGAGAGACAGACTCCCCTCATCTCAGAGAGCAGGATCACCAGATCAGTGTTCAGGGAGATCATCCTCAGTCCAGGCTCAGAACTGAGTTATTCAGAATAGGAGTGGCCTGTATTCCTTCATCCCTGGGTTCATGGTGATCCAAGACTGTGATGGGATGCCAGATAACCTGGTTTTTGTCTGGTGGCTCTTTGTCCTATTCCTTGTTGCTATTACTGGGCCATGCAGAAATTGTCCATAGGTTTTCTGAGATGGTTTTCAAGTTGCAGATGTTTCAGTTTGTGACCTGAAGTGATTTTCTTTTTTTTTCTGTCAATCCTGACTGCTCTGTGTTCAAGATCCCCCCTCATTTGCACAGAGCTCTGAAGTGTTTACATTTATTTTAAATGGGGTTTTTATCATCTTTTCCCAGCTATCTCCTTGGGAGAAAGGACAGGATGAAGTGATCCAGGCTCTTTTCTAAAGACTGTCTGCTCCCTGTCTTTTCTAAGACTAGAAATGAATAATACTTTCAGAAATGTTTTTGTGGTTGTTGTAGCTTTGGGTTCTCTGATAGCTCTTTGACCATCTCCCAAGAATTATTTTTGCTCAGTGAGCAAAGGAGACTTGTTTCAGGTCATTTATATTAAACTTCAGCTTAACAACGCTTTCAAGTAAAACTCAGCAATGTATTTTTCCAAAGGAAGTCTCTTCTTGCGCCTCTCTCAAAAGCTTCTGAAGATGAAAGGGGATTTCCCCAGAGCTGTTTCTGAAGCCATAGCCTAGAGCAAGTTCTCAGTCTTCACAGCAGCCCCCTGGAACTGAGCAGGGATGAACCAGTCTTTATTGTTTCTTGTGTTATAAAATGGAAAAATGCTTTAAAAAATTCAGCAAGAATTGCTGATTCTCTGAAGTTTATGAGCAAAGAGCCCCACATGCTGCAGTACAGTTACATAACCCCTCATTTTAAGGTCGTTGTGAAGAAAACATTCCAACATGTGAGCTAAGAAACTCTGAACTTTCCGAAATTGTTCTGTAAGTCTGCTGTGGCCTCACTGATAGAGAGTCTCAGTCTCCTGTTGCCACCAGTGATGTGATCATGAGGCTCCATGAACAATCTTTGAGTTTCCATTGAATGTCTCAGGTCTTACTTGATAGTATCTTAGTATCTCTTAATGATAATAGGAAGAAGAAGGGTGGATGTTTTGGGGTTGTGGGGGATGGGTTTTTTATGTTTGTTGGTCTGGTTGCTTGTTTTTTCTGAAATAGAGTGGGTAAAAAAGGGAAGCTTCTGAAATCTTGGAAAATTTCCAAGAAAACACAGCAGGTGTGGCCAAGTTACCTTTTTTTAACTCCAGACTCTGTAGAGTTTAGTTGTTTATCAAACCTTTTGGAGAGTGGTTCAGGGAGATGCTTGGATGAAGGCAAAGAAATGCTGTGTTTGAGCGGAACAGTTCTGTGGAATTAGGGTGGTTTAGTCTTGGCTGTTGCCTTTTGGAGGAGTTTGTCTGGGTAAGGGCTGTAACACCTGGCTCTGTGCAGGTAAACATTGACTTATTGCTGATTAACTGTTCAACACAAGTGACTACAGCAAGAAGTTGCTTGTTTTCCTCACAGGATAAAAATACTTCTGAGTTTAATTCCAGCAGACTGAAAAACCTAAAATTATAGTTTTTGACTGTTAAAACTACCAGTATGTAGGTGAATCCAAACAATAGCTGAAATGTTCTTATTTACTGAAATTGTTTTGATTTATCAAGACAAAACAGAATGATTCATGTGACTTTTTCCTAAAAGTAGTTTGCCAAAAGCAACAGGTGCCTGTGAAATGTTTGTTTTGCTGGGAGATGGAACTTCCTTGGGAATTCCTTCAGCCTGTTCTGTCTAACAGCCCCAGGCAGAGGATGGCCCTGTCCTGGCCACTGGGACCTCCTTCCCTGTCACCCTGGGCAGGGACAGGAGCTGCTGCCACTCTAAGTGCTGATTTAGTTGGTTGTTTTTCTTCACTGCTGTCCTCATCTTTACCTTGGTTGCAAAAGAATAATTAACAAATTAGTACTTTCTTATCTTGTTCCTTGTAGTCTGGTTTTTAAGGGTTTGCCTGTGGCACTGTGGTGTGCAGGGCTCCAGGAGCATGTCCTGACCAGCCCTCTCTGGATGTGGGGGTGGAGCAAATAGTGATGACCTCTGGGCTTGTTTTCTCCTTCATGTTCTGACAATCTTTACCCCTTCCCTTCTTTGGCACAGATCCTTTTTCAGAAGTGACAAGCACGTGGGGACAGCACACTTGAAGCTGGACAAGCTGGAATCAGAATGTGAAGTTAGAGAGATCATGGAGGTAGGTTTTTGGGATGAGGTGTGTTCTTCTGCTCAGAATTTCAGCCCAAAGGGGAAATGAGTATCTGGATCACATAAATGTGTGAGTGCAGTTGAGTTTTGTATTTAGGTGAATTTGATAACCTGCCTGGGTTGTGGGGGACTGAGCAGAGTCCAAGGAATGCTTGGCTGTGACACTCCCAGCACTGCAGTCACCTGCAGGGATCTCTGTCACGCTTGGGCCACAGGCAAATACAGTCACAATTGTATAGTTTAATATTATAATCCCTGTTTGTCCTAACTGATCTTCTTTTTGTGGTTATTTCAGATTTTTGATGGCAGAAAGCCCACTGGAGGGAAACTGGAGGTAAAAGTGAGACTCAGGGAGCCCCTCAGTGGTCAAGATCTTCAAACAGTTACAGAAAACTGGCTGGTCCTTGAACGTTAGTTCTGTCTGAGGTATGAGCACTGTGTCCAGAGGTGGTCTGGGCAGGACTTGACAGGGCTGCAGAAAAACTCTGCTTGAACAATGTCTTTTGTTGGCATTGACCTAATTGCACTGCTCTGGCTTCAGTAGCATTCCTCTTTATATTTGTGGTGGGGAGTTGACATCATTTCATAAATGAGGTTACAGAATCTCTGATTAGTTTGTATCTCAAAGATGCTGCTTCAGAATCATTTGAAAAACAGGGACAGCTCCTGCTGTCACCTTTACTAAGAATATTATTTAGAAAATAAGTGATGAGTAATCTATCTTCCTTTGTTTGATCTCCTGAAGCCTCTGTGCTCCCTCTTCCTTAGCATATGGTTTCACTTTACATTTCCAAATGGCAGTTAAGCAAATATTCATCAGCTTTAGAGCGACATCCTGTTTGGAAGCAAAGGTGTGTCAAATGGTGTCAGATTGTAGAGACTGAGGTCTCATTTCAATACAGGAGTCACCATTTGGGTGTCAAAAGGGCCTGTTTTGGTGGTGTCCTCCCAGCCAAGGAGGTCAGGAGGTCCCGTGAGCTCCAATCAGGCTGAGGGACACATTTGATGACCATACCTGAAATAACAACTTGGCCTCATGCCCAAGCACTTTCCATCACTGGAGCTTAATAATTTTGCTCCATTGATTTTCCTTGTTGACCATCCAGAACCTTGGTGTCAGCATTTTCCATATAATGTCTCCTTGAACTGTGAGCATCTGTTCTGTACTGCAGCAAGGAATTCTGATGGGTTTGTTTGTGCTGTTTTCCCCAGATCCGTGGGAATGCTGGAAGTCGTGGGCTGAGCGAAGGCAGGAAGATGCTGCTAAGCTGCAAGCACCAAAGATGTTAAATGAATGCACTACTGAACCTAATGTCTATTTTGATAACAGCCATAGTGCTTATTAATAACTCCAAGGCAAAGGGAGGCTCTGGGAATGCGCTGCTGCAGAGCTTGGGACCAGTCTACCCAAAATAGACAGAATTGCCTTAATGTGGGACTACTGATGTAGCACCAGGATGAATGTTACATTAACTATGCAGAGTGCTGTGGGAAAGGTTTAGCCCTTTAAAAATTCCCTGAGGCACAGCCAGAGCTCTTTGGTTAAATCACAGGTAAGACCTTCACCAGAATTCCTGTTCCCAAGTGTCTGAGCAGCCAGCGTGGTTCAGTGAACAGTCTGCTACTGCTTTGTCTGTCCTCTCCTATCCAGGCCTATTTGGGTTGGGTTCTTTTTTTGTTTCCCAAGTCAGAGGAGAGCTCTCAGGCAGCAGTTCAGGGGTGCCAGTCCCCCCTCTGTGCACACCCTTGGCACGAGAGGTTCCAAGGGCTGTCCCCTTCTGCAGGAAAGGCCCCAGGGCTCCCCAGCAGGTTGGTGTTTACAGACCTCTGGTTTTGTTCTGGCTCCCAGTTTTGTGTGCTGTGCTTGCTGCACTGCTTGTCCAGCGCAGAAAGGTACTGTGCCTTCATCCTTTATGGTGTTGGGGTTTTAATTTAAAAAAGAAGAAAGTACACTAGACTCTGCTGCTTCCCAAATGTTCCTTGTATTTTTACAAAAATAGGCTTTTACAATTCTTCCAGGTGATGGGGAAAAGTCTCACTTTATCCTTTAAGAAAACTGGATTGTGATGCATTTTCAGGAATGCTTTTTGATCAGCAGCATCCAAGCAAGGGTACTAAATCTGTTTGTGTTTTTAAATCTCTGTGAGCTAACAGAAACCAGGGATCTCCAAGGGGAGAATGTGCCTGTGCCAGGGATGGGCAGGTTGGGAGACAGAACAGAGTCCAGACAGGTCAGGCAGCTCTGCCTCTGTCTTCCTGAGCAGATGAAGACAATACAGTGTTTAGTTTTTAATTTCAATAAATTTAATATACAAAACTACATGTTGAAAATAAAAATATAATATGCAGTTTTTTGCAGTGTTAACTAACTGAATTTTAAAAGTACAATTTTTTTTCTAAACAAGTACTCATTTCTTAACAACATGGTAATTAAGGTCATTTCAAAGGCTATGGTTGAAGCAGACATGTCAGTCACCAGTTGATAGTGTTTTGCACAAACAGAATCCAAACCTAAAAGACTTCTGGGGCAAAAGAAGAAAAGATAAACATTTTTCACCTCTTTTACTGCATTATTAAGCATAACAATGCAACTAAAGTAACTGGAAAGCTGCTGCTGTGGCAAAGCTGGAGTGCAGGCTCTAGGAAGAAGATTATTACCAAGATTCTGGAATGCTCTTCCAGCTGTGGAACCGTGCCTACACCGTGTCGTGCCGAGCTTTGTCCCAGAGTGTGCAGAACCAGGGTGCAGAGGGGATCAAGTGGCCTCAGTCCAGCTGGGCTGCACAGGCACCTCGGCAGGAGCAGGGTGTGGGTCACAGCTCCTGCTTTGGCCAGCAGGAGCCACTGCATGAGCTGCATTGTCACCCACCCTGTCCCAAATGCCAGAGGTAAGGCTTCACTTGGATCTGACACTCTTTAACGTGTGGTACTGTGCTCCCTCTTGCTGGCCAGCTTTTGCTTGTGGAGTTGGCCCCAGTTCCCTGGCCTGTCTTCTCCAAGGGCTGGCTGGTGCCAGCTGTGATTTGCAACACTGGGTTTGTCATACTTTGTTTTTTGAAAAGCAGCAGCCATTTATTCCCAAGTGCACTCTGTGCAGACACTGGGCTGCCTTTCTATAAACCATATCACTCTGTGCAGGTACCTTTCCCTTGGCCAGCCAATGGTGTTGATTTGTTTAAAAACCAGAGCCTCAGTCTCACAGTGGCCTGGCACTTTGTCTTTGCAAGGCCGCTGGTGTTACTGTGTCACAGCTTCCCCCCAGAATGGACGGCAGTAGGGAGTGTCTGACACCACAAATGTTCACCATAAATTAGCACCTCTCTTCCCAAATTAATTAGTTCTAGACAGGAGGAGAAACCTTCACCCCTCTTCCTGGGAGGGACTCAAAAGAGCTGCTTTGCATGACTGGCTAAACAAACCAAACTCCTTCTCCTGCTTACAGCTCTTGCCACTGGTTAGCAGCTTTCCATGGAGGCATTAAGAACATGGAACCACATTTCCTCTGGCTGATGCTCAATTCCAGCTTCTTAATGCCCTGGCAGACACAAACAGCTGCTCTCCTTACCAAAGCCCTCTCAGGTGAGACCAAGAGCACTGGGCCGAGTGCACATGTTCAGAACTGACCATAAAGCCTTTTTCAGCAGAACATGCAGGAACAGCCACTCTACACTGGTATCACAGGTAAGCTTGGACGTGGGGCTGCAATATGAAGTACAAGCTGCCTTGGGTTACGTGACACTGGCGTTACACTACAGCGAACAGCAGGGAGGGGACACAGCTGCCCTGGGTGGGACTCGCCTCTCAAAAGCAGGACCTACTGGGGACAAGGAACAAGACGGAGCTGCACTTTAGGGCTGATCTTTCCTCTGCTTCAGACAGGTTTGTAAACAAGTACAGAATAGCAGAGTTGTTGTAGGAGATCACAGAAAGCTGCCCAAGTGACAGACTTTTGTGGTAAATAGAGGAGAAAAGGAAACTAGCCTATTACACACACACAGCTGCAGAGAGATGCCTGTCCTGCTCCTCTGGATGCACAGACAAACAGGGTTATGGCTAGGGAAGCTTTCCCTATCTCTCAAGGGCTTCTCCAAACTTATTTCAACCAATAATCTGGTCAAAACAATGTAAACGTTACTTTTTAATGTCTATAGAATAACCACAAATGGCATTAGGATGAGGTCAGAATGGAGGTCTTGATTTGTTTCTTACATGTCCATCTACAGACAGTACAAGGTTGGAATTTCACTTTTTATTTACGCCCCAGTGATCTTTGCACCCTTTGAGCATTTAGAGTACACGACTGTAAGTCTTTAAACATGAGCATTTTTCTAAACAGTAACAGAAGTGGATTAGCTGCAAGGATAGCATAGCCATGTTGTAGTATAGAAGCTGCCCTGATCCTCTGGTTGTTGACAATGCATAGAAGATTTAGAATTATGGAACAACTGTCCCACCCCCCTCCCCCCCTTCCCCAATAGTGTTAACAAAAGCTTAATTTTCCAGTTTTAAAGTGCAAATGATTCAGATACAACTGCTGCTGGAACAGGTCTGAACAGAAAATGAAGTCCTCTTATGAGATGTTTTCCAGAATATAAAAGATGAGCTCCATTATGACTGGCCCCTCACTCAACTGACAGGCCCCTCCATGGATCACTGGCACTAAGGCACTGTCCAGGTCATTCATGTATTGAGAGGGCAGTGGCTGTCCATTGCTCCCAGCTTGATAACCAACCTAAAAAATACAAAGAGTGGGGTTTAAGAACAGGACACGAGGCTGTGAGTCAGGGGCAGGAAGGGAGGAGGAGCTGTGGTATCTCCCAGGGAAGTCAGGAACTCAAACTGGATCGAGTAGGCACTAAAGCAGCTTTTCCACTTGTCTTTGTGCTTCTTTGTGTTCCCAGTGGCTGCCTGAGCCAAAGGAAGCTTTTCCTCCTGTTTTCTCAAAGCAGCTCCTTGGGATGAGCAGGACCCTCACACGTGCTGGCAAAAAGGCCTGTTAAGAGTCTGCTCTGGGCACAGAGCAGGTGCTGCTCCTGCCATATGGGGGTCAAACCTGTGTTAATTCAGGCTGGGCACTGGATCTAACAGATGTCCCAAAACACCAAACAACAGCCAGCACCACCTGATTAGCATCTGATACTGGTACAGCTTCAGAACTCTCCTGGTTTCAGTGGTGTGTTCCTGTTCTGGGCAATGAACAAGAATCCCCCAGTTAAACCCAACTATTGAAGACTTACTTGATCTGAGTCCAGTGTAACACGCAGACCCAGCTTAGTCATTCCATCTTCTTTCAGCAGTTTCAGATGAGGACACAGAGCCAGACAGAAAGCTTTTGCCACATTCTCAGTCAGTCTGCTGTGATCAGCTGGGTCACTCAGACCATTGTGTTGTTCATCATTTTCTAGAAAAAACACCTGAAGGGAAGAGTCAACACAAGACACAACACTTGGTTTTTCTAGAAAATTCGGGTCGGATGTCATTTAAACTTCTACAATTGAAGACTTAAGAAGTAACTGTTCAGGGAAGCCCAGCAAAAACCCCTAAAGACAAGGCACCATAGGGAGGAAAAAAGAAAAACTTCAGAAGAAAGATTTAAATTTAAATAGTCCTCTGAAACCTCTTAGATCTGGTCAAAAGCCTTGCTATGGAAATTCACTATGTGTTGCACATGGTTTTAATAAAAACCTGCTTTTAAACAGATGTTAAGTTCAGAAAAATTACACTTTTAATGCAAGCCTGAAAATCTCTGCTATTTTGGTCACTGCGCTTGTTTCTGTTGAGTCCAAGTGACCTGGGAAAAAAGGGCACACGGGGGCTGAGCTGCAGAGTAAGGAACCTGGTTCCTCCTCAGCAGGCAAAGTGAAACACAGAAATATTTTGACACCAGCATTTGTGTGCTGGCAGAGTCACAGGCAACATCAGCCTTGCAAGCAGCTTCTGCGTGATTTATGCCACAACACTTTAACATGCAGCATTTTAGAGAAAGTGGCTCGAAATAACATTTCTAAAAAACAATTTATATTAAGATTTGTCTCCATGTAGAAAGGCAGCTTTTAACACAAAGGCAAATGAAACCAACTGTTCCTGTGTGTAAGGCAGCAAGTGTTGTTGTGGTATCTGCACACATGCTGAACACCCTGATGTGAGCAGCAGTGGCTGGTGTGGCGCGGGCTGTGGCTGTGTCAGGGGGAGGAGGTTTAATCCCTTTGATCCTGCAGGATGCCACCATGTGCAGGCAGGAAAGGCAGCACAGCCTCGTGGGGAAGCACTGGCTGCTCCCCTATGGTGACTGGGGGGGCAGCTGGACACAGCCCTGGCTGCAGTGCTGGGCTGACAGACCCACCTCTGTCCAGCGGATGACCTTCCCGTTGGCCTTGTACTCGGAGCCGTGGAATATCTTCACACTGGTTATAGATTCCATGGACTTGCCATCAATAGGGCTCACAACGCTGCAAAAGGGAGGGAGGAGGGTGAGCTCTGACTCAGCACAAGAATGAGCTGGACAGAGCCCTGTGAGGAAGAGAATGACCTTGGAATCAAAGGGCATTCCTGAAAGGGGTCACATGCACAAGGCAGGTGCAGAAGGAGCTTCCTGGAGGTTTCCAACAAAGCTTTGCAGCAGAGCTGAGATCCTGTAGGGTTCTGACAGAGCAACGAGGCATTTCATACAGGTTGGATTTTTGCTAATTTGTAAACTCGGTTTCATCAATACCTGAAACACAACTTACACAGCCCAGAACTTGATTGCAGAACCTGAAACTACAGAAGTATCCTTCTTTCTAGGTGCTGAGTCCTGAAATATGGAATCCATCACAACAGCACTTTACTGCCGTGAATACTTCAGCTGCCAAATCCACCTTCCTTTTGGCTTAACTATCAAGTGTCCAAAGATACTGTTGATGTTCAGCAATTTTGTTTCCAGCTCTGCTTAATGCAAACTAAGCACCAAGTGCAAAGTGACCACAATGTGCAGGGTTCAGCACTGAGAGTTGGAGACAGATTAGTGGTTTCCAATAACTGGATATTGGCAATGCCAAAAAAAAATCCACAGCATTGCCAATATTCTAAATTGATGCCCCAAAGCTCTGGTATCTCAATTCCATTTTCATTACAATTAATTGCATCTTATCACTCACAACAGAGGTGCAGACTTTCAATTCCTATTGATTTGAAAACTCGTGTGCCTCACAAGATCAATTAAAATTTTTAACAGGCACCAATGTCATGTGCTCCTCTACTTACCCCTTATTAAAGTTTTTATCATCTTCTACCCACTGAATGTGAACATGTTCCTGAGGGTCTTCAGCATCTACTTTGCCACAGGTGATGGTGAAGTCTTTCATCTCTCTCAAGGCCTGTCTCAAAGAGTCCATGTTCTCAGCAGTTATCTGGACCATCACTCCATCTAGGGAACCAAGCATTGCTCATAAGCCAAGATAAGCCATGCCAAACAGAGATATACAGAAAAAACCAAACATCCTTCATCTGTTTGCAACAGAGGTTATATGCTCATTTTAAGCATCATGGGCAGCAGTGCTCCATAAAAACACTTCTGAACAGTCACCTTCCTAAACTGCAAACCTGCTGAGTGCTGATGAGGGAAAACACAAGAGAAGGGCAGCTCCCAGGTGAAGTCAGCTGTAGCAAAGTCTCTGTGAGTTTGCCTCACAACCTGACACCGGCTCTAGGCCACCCTCAGAAATGCCACATGACACTACTCCATTGAACTGTCTCCTCTGTTGGCTCTGGGAGCAGCACTCCAGCAGTGACAGTGGCTGAGAAGTCAGTGCTTGCCTGACAGTGGCAAAGTGGGCACCAAGGGCAGGAGCACTGCTACACCACTCCTGCCTGCACTGTCACAGGGACCTGCCTGCACAGTTGTGCAGCTCAGCTTGCAGGCACTAACAGCTTCCAGCCAGAGCACCCCAGGGCAGCTCCTTCTGTGATACAACAAACCAAATCCAAGAGGGGCCAGCTCAGTGCTTTCAAGCTGTCATGTTCTCTCTGCCCACGTACAAGCACATAAACAAAGCACATTCATACCCCAGCACACTGCAGAGGTATTTGGAAGCACACGAAGTTTAGCAGGACATCCTCTGCTGGTTGGTGGATTACACATTCTGTATTTCTTATGCTCACAGTTTCCTCATTCAACCCAAACCAGTGAATCCATCACAGGCTCCCAAGCCAAGTATTTCCTATCTTACCCTCATTTTCTTGGGACCCTGTTTTGCAGCATCTGCACAAATTCCTCCTTGTTAAAGGAACTGGGTAGTTTTTGCCTAGAAGTAGGATAAAGCTGAAGCAGCAGCAAGACTCCAAGGCCCAAGGCATATAAGCAGAGAGAGCCCTTTTAGCTGCAGAGCTGAGCTGGGCAAAGAGAGAAGTGTGTTTTAAGCAAGCAGTTCAGTTCTTACCTTCCACTATACTGGATTTGGCAAGGAAGCCTGAAGAGGATTTTAAAGCTCCACTGAACACAAAGAAGCTGGCACCAGTCACTGCAACAACAACAACAGGAGAGATTTAGTGAGGCTTTTGTCAAAGCATTGCCTTACCCAAGAATCAGGTATCAGCTCTATCAGCCAGAGAGGTGATTAGCCTGAATCAGGACAAATGCTGCTCGGAATTATGGTGCCTGTATTGCACATCATAAGCTTGGATATGCAAAGGCAAATCACCCAGTTATTTTCCAAACTGGACAACAGTTTTTGTCTAAGTTAATGCTTGCACTTTATCACTCTCCCTCTCCATGCTCTATACACCTCTGAGTTTCAGAATTACTAATTCTGGGCAACCAAGCAGACAATTAACTTCTAAATGTTCCCACACAGGTGGCAGGTTGTGAGTGAGCTGTTTATGGATTACACTAACACCAACCCACCAGCAAAGCCACAGCTCAAAGCCGCTTGACTTAAAGGAAAATTATCTTCAATGTCTACTAAGCATCATGAAATTCCTGCTGGAAATCCCTCTTCTTGTTCCAGAGGTGAAGTTAACAGAAGTCAGACAAGACCATCAGTCCCAAGTGATATTCCATGCCAGTACATCTGCTGGAGTCACCAGTGATACTTGCAAACCATCCAGATCAGCCTCTGTCTTGTTCTCATTTGGAGATTGTATAAACGTCTTTGCTAGAAATGTCCCCAAACACACAACATTTAAATTCTCAGCACACAGCTCTGCAGCCCTTCAGCCTACTGTAACAAAAATATACCCTGGAAATTAGATGGTCTAATTAAGGTGAAAATGAGAAGTTGCTTGAAGATGCATTATTACAATGCTGCTGTGGTTGGTTATTCCTATTGAACTTTCCGTCCTACTGAATCTAGTCTTTCTTTCACATAGTGTAGGTGAAGCCCAGGCAACCACAACCTCACCTGCACATCCCATAATGCCACAGCCAGCTCTCATTATTAATGGAGAGGTGTTGCCCAAGCCAGTTCCAGCACAAAGCTGCCCAGTCAGGGACGCCAGTGGTCAGACTGATTTTCTCTAACAGAAACTGGGTGAAACCCAGCCAAACCCAGCTGTAGCCAATTCCCAAAGCTGGGGCAGCCACACAGGGGCCAAGCAGCCGAGGCAGGGCTCCCCTCACCTTTCCTGGGTTGGTTGTGGATGCTGATGGCCTGTGTCTGGTAGTTGCCGTCGTCGTTCTGCACACACACCAGGTGTGAGTCTGCCTTCTCGTTGAAACACGCTCCCCCTGCCAGCACGTGCTCATTGGATTTGTTCATGGCTTTCATCATCTGCAAACACAAAGCTTTAGCATTTCCACCCAGCTCATCAAGCACTTCCATAAATAGGTGGTTCTTGGAGCAGTTTAATCAGAAGCTTCTCAAGTTCTCATATTCCATGTCAGGTTTTAGCACTCAGAACCATAAACTGCTTCTGAGAAGAGGGTTCAGGTCTTTTACTGCCTGGATACTTTAAAGTGCCATCTTGTGTGCAATTAAGATAAGTGGTATAAGGGATAGCTGAGCTACAGAAATTGCAAAAGCTGTTATCTCTACCTGGTTTTAAAAATACACAGGGAAAAAAACCATGAGAAAAACCCTGGGAGGAAGTACTTGGCTTGTTTACACAACTGCAGTTGTTAATGACTTAAATCATAAATGCCCCTCCACAGTTCAGTGCCACATGGGCTCTCAGACTGGGGCCATTTCATCCTCTTCTGCCACAACCAGACACCAAATCTTCAGTGTCTCTGTGCTTCACCTGCATGAACTGGTGAAACTGGGATCAATGTTCCCAATTTAAGACTTTTAAAAAAGATCCAAATTTTCTTTCTCTGCAAAGGAGACCTCCACAAAGCATCCAAAAAAATTTGTGACACATTTGCCCTACAGTTCTGCTGACTATCACCTAATATATAGCGAGTTAGACGCCTCAACAAAATACCCCTGTGGATTATATAGTTTCTCTTCTCCACTATTCCTCTTCATGGAGGCTCAGACTTGGTGATTTTTGATACAAAAGAAAACTGAGGGAGTCACCCAACTCTGGAATTTGTTTCAAACAGGAAAATGACATGTTTGCTTAAAATAAAAAAGTCAAATTAAATGACACAAATCCCCCCACAGTGAAAACCCAGAAAAATACTGAATTATTTGACATCTCCTAACAGCATTCACACTCCCACCTCTGCTTCCTGGAGCTCATAAGCATGCAGGCTACACACAACACATTTGTCTCTCTCAGTCCAACGTAAAACCTTAATTACAGTGTCAGGAACATTAACTGATGCTCGCTATTGACACATGTGCACAGGTGTAATGTTTGGGGAGGAAACTTAATTAAGATTTTGCATCAGACATCAGTGTCTTTCATTATCCAGTTGATCATGCCATGCTCCAGAAACTGGATTTAAGCTCCAGAACAGCCACACTTGTGGAGCCCAGCAGTTGCCTTCAGCACAACAAGAAACAACTGGATGTGGCAACTGTGCTTCCTTAGAAGGTAACTGATTAAGAAATTACAGTCACCTTTGCTGAGGGATTAAACAGACAACTAGGACCCTCTAAGCTTTAGAAAATTCAAATAATTTTGGAAACAAAAATATGTATTTAATAGAAAAACTATATATTAATGTGTAATTTGTTAATCACAGGTTGAATTTTCCCCATTTAATACACTAATGAGATTTCAAATTAGTTTGTCACTTTTTAGATATTGAAAATATCTGTGTAACAGTCCTTTCTAATTAAATAAAATGTAAAGGTCTTATTATTTAATTCATCTTGAGACTGGCTCAGTTGGTTAGAGGAGGGTGATGGTAACACCAAGGTAATGGGTTTGATCCCTGTATGGGCCATTAACAGCTGGACTTGATGATCCTTGTGGGTCCCTTCCAACTCAGAATATTCTGTAAATCTTAATTCAAAGTAAACTCATGAAAAAATATCATTAATACAACTTTTCAAATGAATCACAAGCTATGAACAATGTTAAACAAGTAACAATTTCTCCATTTAAAAAGCTGAATCCTTGCATCGCAGCGGGAAGGGAACCCGAGCACAATGCAGAGTTTTGCTACGTCCCTGACACAGGAATTCCCTCTCAGTCCTGCTCAGCCCATGCCTGGCACAAGTGGAGCTGACACCTTGCAAACACCAGGCACAGCTGACACTGAACTGCATTGTCTGTGCCAGACTCAATTCATTCAAACCTCACTGACCTCTCCCATTCTGGCACAACTGCATCAAAAATTAAAACACCTTTTAACAGACCCTTTATCTTCATCAATTTCATCTTTTTCAAACTTCATAAAAGAGCACTTTTTTTTCAATTATTTTTTTTTACTCATGCTTCTTGCAGGGAAATTATTTTACTCATATGCTTCTTGCAGGGAAATTCCCTCTTGAGATAAAGCTGCATTCTGCTCTGATCTTACAAGAACTTTTACAAATACCATTCTGCTCAGGAGTTTTGCTCTCACCCCAGCTCTGACAGGTTTCAAACTACCAAGTTACCCCCCTCTCTTCAGACAGAACACGAAATCAATCCCTTCCCCACTGTTCCCTTTCATTACTGTTCAAATACCTCCTCCCCCAGCTTTCTCTAGTTAGCAGCACTAACTCCTACAGATGCTGACTGATTTTCTCACACCAGAAATCAAGTGTAAAACTTCAATGTGGAGGGAACTTTTACATAAAATAGTCAGCAATCCAACAAATACTACTAAATGCTTTGAGTGGGAACACACAACAAATGAGAAAAGCTAATGCATGTTTTCTTCCTAGTTTTCCTCAAGTGTAAAGTTTGTCAACTTGCTCAAATCAAACAAAACAGTAAACAGTTCAAAAATCTGAAGAAAAAGAGTTTAAGAATTTAATTAATAGTAAATGGAACTGCACTCTTCCTGTGAAGCCAGGCTCATTCACTTCCAAAAGCTGTGTGCCTCACACACTTGCTATTTGCTTTTGAGGCATTTTTCCTTAGTGGTAGTGAATAAAATAAAAATTCCTCTAGATCCCAGGTACTCCAATCACAAAGAAACTGTACACAAGTGTATGTTTTATAAGCATTACCTCATTATATCTGTTGCTAGGTATTTTGATGCTGGTTTTTCTGACTTCCATATCAACCACTAAACCTTGGACCACAGGCAGTGTGTACTGGTAGTTTCTGAAGTCCTGAGAATTAAAACAAGATTTCATGTCAGCCATGATGATCATCATTAACACTGTAGGTTTCATAACTATCCTGGTGACTACTACTGAGCCCATTCAAATAACTGTAATCAGTGACTGGAAGGCAGGGAGGGACAGAGACACCACAGCGTGTAACCCATGTAATTGCAATACACAAATGAAAAAATATCTCCTATATCAAAATTAATGTTCTCCAACCTTGAATATCATCATTGTATGTGAGAAAATTTGCTCTCTGTGTTCTATTACTAGATGGAGTTATTAGTTTTTGTAGCAGTGAGATTAAGTCATGTATCAAAGAGAATTTCCTATATTGAAAATATTTGCCAAGTAGGAAGAGATAATAACATCCCTTCAGTCAGAGCACGATGTAATCAGAGACCTGTGACTGCACACTGTGATGACCCAGCACTTCTGAGGAAGCAGTCTGAGCAAACAATGCACTTATTTCAAAATCCAAACATCCTCCAGCAGCCAGGTTTGGGATATTGATTTGGGAACCTTGTTACAATTCACTGTGTTGTTGAAAGCTAACATCCACTCTCAGTAACAGCAGGGAAATTCACCCAAATCCCCACTACTTCCCCCTGCATCCCCTGGACCTTCCAGCTGCTACCTGGAGCCCCCATCTCCCCACACAGATCCACCCACACCAATGGAATGCACAGATTCCATCACAGACTTACTGCAAGGAGGTTCATGATCGTGTGTCCAGTCTCTCCAAACAAAGGCTTACGGAATCTGACACTAAAGAGTGGGCATGGATAAACTGGAATAAAATGGAAAAGAACAGGTCAGATGGAAATTTACATACTCAGATTGTGCAAAACCAGACCCAAGTATCATGTCCTCACTTGAATGTGGTAAGCAGCAGCTAAAGAAGAGACTGGGAAGACTGGAGTTTAAAAAGCAAAAGGGCAGAAGGGTTCAACATTATAATGCCTCACATATGTCATGGCTACTTGCCCACCATTCTAGAAACAAGAATAATTATGTGGCAAACTTGCACATGCCACACTGCAGGACTGAACTGAGTGACCTGGGCCCTGATGGCAAAGATGACCTTTCTAAGTGCTTCTTGGAAATGGCTTCTATTTTTGCACAACCATCCTGCTGCTCTCCACTACAGCAGCATCAGTCTTTCAGTTCTGTGGCTGACACGTGACATTCAAGTGATAACCCAGATTATTTTATTTCCTGTTTTCATTATTTCGTGAGAGTGTGGCAAACTCCACAGGGGTACATCAAGAACAATTTAAAGGACATTTATGGTATGTCAGTGATGCAAAATATCTGCATTCCTTGGCTGACATCCATACCTGTCAAACATCTGTGATGCAATTCTGAGTGCAGGGCCTGGATCTGACTGCATTACATTATGTTGCAGCAGAAGCCATCACAATGCCTGGAACATGACTCATGCTCTGGTACATAATGCCAAGGTTTCCCAAACACATGTTTGAAGGAGGATTCCTAAGCTATCCTCAGGCAAACACTCAGCCTGATTTCCCCAAATGCCACACTCCCAGTTCCCAGTGTGGTCAGAAGGGACTGCAGAATGCTCAGCATCATGTGAATAACATGAGGATTTCCTGATGGGAATCAGCTCCAGCCTCTACACACTGATGTGATACCTGGAAGCACCACACGCCACATGCAACCAACCCCTGCACAGTGCCCTGAGGCACCAGCAAGGCTGAATTTCCTGTGTCTGCCACTGGTTTCAAGCTCCATCCCAGATGCACCGAATTCCCTGAGCCTGGGCTGTTGGGCTGATCTGTGGATGCTCAGCAGATGTTTTCTGCAGAGCCAGCAACACCAGGGCCTCCTGCATCTGATCTGCACAGCCAGCAGCACTGCACAAATGGCTGGATTCTGACAGCTCCAGCAGCAAGGAGGATGGAAGGAAACCCAGGAAACCTGGGCCACAACAGCAGCACTTTCCAGGAAGAAACTGAGGCAGTGCCCTGCAGTCACAACTGGCACAGCTCAAGGGAATATCTCTAAATCCAATTCACAGCTGTGGGAATGATGCAAAGCCTGGCTTCCCAGGTACTTTCCTTTGTCACTACCAAACACTTCTTTCTGAGCTCAGAAACAGATGTCACATCCAAAATATGAGCATTTTTGTTTGTTTTTCTAAATACTGATGGGAATAAATGCACTACTTTAAAAATGCCTGCAGGTACACACAAAATCCTACACACCTTTAACATGAATGTTCCTTTGGACAAGTTTAACCTTCAGTCTTCATCCTCAGAAGGCAAATTCTGAGGATTTTATTTTTCTCCTCCAGCAACACACATATTTCATGGAAAATTCCCAGTGTTCTCAAAACTTTAAAAGTTAAAGTGACAAATCTCTTCACAGTATATTATAAAATTTATTTTCTTAAAATTTTCTGAAAGAGTTCTGGGAAAAATTAGCAACAGACCATTTTCATAGTAATTTAGATTGATGAGACATTCCAATTAAAAATGAAGATGAGTAAGTCATACAATTTTTGGCCCATCATGGTGGCCAGTAATGTCTTTGCTCCAGCAATGGTAAATGTCTTTTGAAAATTCTTTTAACTTAACTTTATGCCAATTTCATGCTAACTGCTAAGATTTTGTTCAGATGAAGCATTCTCTCCAGCCTATTTATTATTAGTTCCAACAGTATTTTTCCAACAAACTGCCAAGTTTGTTGCCCCTGCACACATATTGTTATTCTCTGGCAAATAAGCATGGTTTTAAAAACCTAAAAGCAAATGATCTTTCTTTCAGCATGGAAAGAGCTTAAAATCTCAAAGCTTTCCCTTGTGCTATCTACACCAGCTAATCAGACTTGTTCTGCACATAACTCTCAGGTCACTAAATGGATACAAACATGCTCAGAACTAGATTTGCCTCCACAAAAACCTCCCTGATGACCCAGCAGAGTTGCAAAAAGGCCGTAGGTCCCACCACCACCTGAGTGCTGCACTGTGGGTCTGACACACAGCTCTTCCTTGCCTGCTTGAGCCTGGGTGGCTCTGACAGGTAACAATCCATGGCTGGGGAGTGCTCTGGAGCAGAATTCATCCATTCCCCTGCAGAAGTTACTCACGCCTGTATTCAGCTCCGAGTCTCAGCATCAGCCGGATGGGGAACACTTTGGCCCAGGGAGTCTCCCACTTCTGGATGAGGATGCCAAACAGGTAGGGTGGGGTTGGGAGCACCAGGTCCTGCAGGGACTGATAGGTCGCTGCAACGTACAAGAACCCTCCATGTTCTTTGCTGCCAAGGAAGCTCTGGCTGAAAAAGGAGTGTCCCAGGTTGCCAACAATGTTACCTATGGGGAAAAAAAAAGAGTTCATTACTTCACTGGATTGAGAGCTGTATCAAGAATGTCAGGAATTTTTCAGAAGGGAAAAAAAAATCCATGTTAAATTCACTTTTCTTCCTGGAGCATTAATGTGTTACTAACCACACCTGAAACAATGGGTCAACCACAGCTGTTTTGGGCAACCTGTGCCAGGCTGTCACTGCCCTTTCAGGATACCACAGGAGAGTTCTGACCAGTACTGCTGCTAAGATAGTACCTGAAACCTTCCCCTGGCACTACAGACACATCCACACAAAGCCTTTTTTCAGTGCATTACAGATATTCAAGGGACTTCCACTGCAGAAGCTGCTGTTGTCTGAACTAAACTTTCGGATTCAGCTGCAGTTTAAGGAAGGATGTGCACCTGGTCAAACAATTAGTGTCCCCTGGTTGTCCTTCCATTTAGGCAAACCACTGGGGTGCCTGCTCAGACATGTATTGAAGATCTGGGTCATTTCAAGAATTACACAAAAGACTGTTTATTTCATTAGTACACTTAATGTAAAACGCAACTGAGAGAGACACAGGGGAGAAACATCACTAATTTTTATTCACATTTTTACTCTTTGATGCTTCTGATTTCCAAAAATGTTTATACTCAAATGGCTGAATGAATCTGAATGTTGATTAGGTTATTATAGCATCCAACGCAGCATTTAACACTGAAGCAAAGAACCATGGTGTGATTCCTTTTACCAAATGACAACAACAGCATGCAAATAATGTACAGAACAGCTGATCACAATTCTCCATAGGAAGATGTGAATATTAATAGTGCTGATTTGCTCTCAAAGAAAAAGACAATTTCAGAGAGCATGGTGTGCTTGATCACACCACTCATGAGGAATTGCATGGGATTGAGGTACTCATGCAGACCTCCTGGGCTTCTGGAGCAATCCCAGGCTTTCCCACCTGCAGACAGAGACTGCTAAGTAGGAGTTTCTGCTCCTTCACCACCTCATAACAGTGTTTGTAGCTGAACTCAAGGCAGTGATGTGCACCTCTCTTTCTGCACATCCACTGGACACTACCTGGGGAGTTTCTTCCTTTTTTACACATGATGCACACACAGACAAATGCCAGGTTTTAAGTAAGTAAAACTATGAGTCACATAAGTGATACTTTGACATCCTCAGTAATACAAGTTATAATAATACAGCTATTCCAGCCCTTCCTCTGGAGATGTGGCCACGCTGCTTTGCACCTCTCCAGACCACAACGGCACAATCATCACCCAATATAGATCTTTACACTACCTTGAGTCCTCCAGCTTTACATACAGTGACTGGCAGGTCAGTAAGCAAAGGCTCCTTTTACACTCCATCTAAGAAATAAGCTCAAGGGGCTCCTTATTTTTCAAATTGCAGGGCCCCTTTGTGGATTTTTTTTCTGTACTCACAAATGCTGCACAAAGTAAATTATTAGGGTCCCTGTTAGAAGGTGACAGCTTTGGCAGCCCAGCATCCCATAGCAGGGTGAGGCTCATTCAGAGTTTGCCACTGTCCTGCAAAGCCAACCTGTAATTTTACAGATACACACAGGCCAAAGCTGACATGATCACCCAGATCAAACTCCAGAACTCTTGGAGTGGCTACAACTTCTCAGCTGAGCATACTTGATGAAAAGCAGCTACTGGTCAAACTACCATGAAAAACAGAGCCACATCAAATGTCAGCTGCCAAGAATCCCTGCTCCTGCCCATGTGCAAATGCAGCTCTGTCAGCTGTGCTGGGACACTGCTCAGTGAAACACCAATGCACCAACGTGGGCATCCTGCTAGTGAGTGCAAACCAGTGTATCCACTGGTGTTCATGAGAAAGATTTTCACTTATCTAAAATAGCTGCTGGCACTCGTTTGCTTTTGCAGTTTCCACCTACCCTCACTAATCGCCTCTTCTTCATTTATACTTCCTTTTCCCCTTCCCATCTGTTCCTACCCAAATAGAGCTACAGGCCTGATAATAAAGTTACTTGGTGAGGTTCTCAGCTCCAACAACATGATCACAATAATCCTCTTTACCCTTCAAGTGTATGACGTGTATGAAGTGCCAAACTGCACTGAGTTCTGCCCCCTTCTCTGTGTATTTTCTGTGTGTGAGAGGCCAGGCAAAGTGCAGCTGTACAATCCTGTATGGATCTGAGACGTGTGGCACTGCCCACTGGAATGACAAAGCAACCAGACATTTCCACTTGAGACTGGTGCCAAGTGCTGCAGCAGAAGGGGATGACTACTTATATTTTCTGTTTCAGGAGATGGAGTCTCAAGGCTCACATGCCTGGGATGCCTTAATAATAATTTTTCAGCCAACGGAAACGTGGAAAAAACCCTCAGAGTTGAATCTGCAACTCAGCTGTTCAGCCCTTTCCTTCCATAAGCCACAGCATCATAAATTACTCCTTCTGACACAAGCAGCTTGCACAGTGCAGGATCCAAGAGGCTGCCACCACTTTAAGAGGACAAATTACTGGGATTAGGTAGCTGTGCTGCAATTCATTATTTATAACAGCTTAAGAGCCTGGATGTGGACAGCATGGGAAGAAGCAAGGGTTTTCCTACACACTTCTTTAGTGTCCTTTTCAGTCAGCACAACCAAGTCAAAAAGCCTCTTTGGGCTTGTCCCTCAAACATTTCAGCCCTGACCAGGGGCTGTCAGTCTTTCCTGCCCTGTCTCTGAAGGTGATTCCATGCCAAGGCCCCACTGAGAAGTTGCTATTCCCAGCCTGACATTGTCAAACCAAACCCACTGCACCATTACACATTTTAAGCACAGAAGTGTTTCAGAGGCTTGTAGAGAAAGTGTAGGCGTCAGATAAACCTTCAAAAATAACTATCCTTTGCAAAAGCATGTAATTTAATTTAAAACATATCACAACTTCCTTTCTAATGAGGCAATCTCAGAGTGAGCAGAAAGGTGCCTTTCCATATATTAAGTGCCAGCACCTGACATTATTTAGGAAGTGCTTTAAGTGTGCATGATGCATCTAAAGTAATTCTGCAGGAGGTCAGTACTTATTTTCTTCTCAATTATACTGGGTTATCCTTGACTTTAAATCTTAAGCATCCCTACAAAGCTGTCCAGAAAAAACAGATGCTTTTATCCATAGTGTTTTGAATTCTTTGCTAAGATATCTTTCCATGATGAACAATGTGCTTTGTATAGCAGTTTGGCAATCCCTTCTGGCCTCAAAACAGTCTATACCAGGAAAGGTAAATGAGGGGGAAAAAACAAGATTCCTGCATTTGTTTATTGCCCTCCGTAAGTAGTGAAGCCAGTAAGGTACTTTTACCAAAAAACAGTGAGGTTAAATTCTTAATGTATGCTTCCCATCTTTTGGTTAATTCCAGGTCAAAAAAGGTAATGGCATCCAGACTCAGGCAAGGCATTTATTTGTGGCTTGGGGAATTCCAGCCAGAACAGCCAGGAACTGCCATGTACCAAACTCTGCTGGCATCCTGAAAACTCCAGCACCTCAGTCCTGCAGCAGGAGATGCAAAGCAATATTCACCTGTGGACAATCTTGCCAGATAGATTTTCTTCAAGAGCAAATGAGCACATTTCCTTTGGAAAAGGAACACAAATCCCATCAGTCCAAGAGCCACACAGAGCCACAGAAGAGCCAAGACCATGAATGTACCTTGATGCCCCAACACATCTGTAGCAGATGCCAACACTGAGAAAAACCTCCACATCAGCTCCACATTCAAAGTTCTGGCCACGGTCAGCATATCTTTATTGAAACACATCAGAAAGCAATTTGGAAAGAACTTCCTCCTATTGCCAAGGGCCATAATGCTTCACTTACTACCAGTGAGAGCAGCAGCTGCCAGCATCCAAAACTTTCTCAGGCTACTCTGTGGCAGCCTTCCTAACATCACTCACTCACCTCACATAAAGTTTGATTTTGTCTCCACCTTTCCACAGACCAATTGGTTAACCTGTTCTCTATTCAGAACATCTACATGGGCTTCTTTACAGATCTATAATTAACTACCACCATACTTAATTAAAACCACGCTGGGTAAAAAAACGCACAACCTGTGTCTGGGATAGACCCACCCTCACAGAGAATATCCCCAAAAACCAGGGTGACCACAAAGCCATTTCAGGCAGTTGCCAGATTTACATTTCCACTACAAAAGTAACAGTAGCTTTTATTGTCTTCCAGCACAGAGCTGATACACTAGGTCATCTCTGGCAGCACTACATTAACACATCCAACTGCCTCAAAGTACCCATTCAGATGGACAGAAGTCCTCATTTTCCCATTCACTGCCAGGCTTATAGCCAACAGACAAGGATAATCATGGGATTACTACTACAGCAGTGCAACTACTACAACCACAACAGAAATCATTAGCTTCCAATTTCAAAACAAGAAAAGCAACACAGCAGGGAGCTTGATGACAGAGGGGCCAGAGGAAAAGTAAAGTGATGAAAAGTGAGCAGCAATAAATACTTGCCTTAACTGACTTTAATTTTTTGTAACTCACATGCATACAGTTTACAGTGAAAAATACCATTTCTTCCTTCAAAATCTCTCTGCTGCCATCGTACCAGAGCCAGCCTGCAAACAACACCCAGCACAGAGGGCAGGACTCTGCCTCCAGAACAAGTCATCCCTTCAGGAAAGCGGAAACATCTGGGAAGAGCCATGAGTACATACAAGGACTTTGTGCTTCTAGGCTTGAGCACAGAATTCAAACTCCTAAATTCATGTGACTCATGAAGAAATCATTTGCTATGGATTGGGCTTTAATCCAACAAACAAAAAGGGATGCTGTGTTTTCCCACTGAAAACAGGACCAAGAAATCTAAAATCACTTCAAAGCAATATCAACAACATAAAAAGTAATTCTTGTTTCCATTCCAATAAAAAGTACTTTTTACAGCACATTTATTACAGTACATTTATTTTATTACGGTTTTTAAGAAAACTTATACTAAAGGAAATAAATAAAAAACATACACAGAATTTACTTCCGTTTCCTGATACAGAATATATTTAAGCCAATATACTATATAATGAAAAATGAAATGGCAAGGCAGGCTGTTAAATAGTCTCTAAATTCTACTGGGAATTCTTGTTTGCTCTAAATGTCTAAATCATCTCATTGCCAGGAGAGGTGCAGTACCTCTGAAATGAACAGCTTGGAAAGCACGGCTCCACCTACAAGAGCAGAACTGCTAACCACTTCCAAGGGATTACAGACACCAAACTGAAACCCCTACAGCATCACCTCCTCTCTGCCTGAATAATGTTTAAAGCAGCCAAGTTACAAATATGCTAACAGATCCTTCTGCCTCTCAAGGCGTGCCTTGGAAAGAAAAAAAGGATGGATGTTGAAAGAGCATTCCCAAGTGCTTTGGGAATTCATCAAGGTGCACTATCTACAAAACCTGCAGGCATTATGCAGTAACTGAAGGTGTCTGTCTACTCATCCTTCATGTCGGAAACACAACACACAGCAGATCCTACCAAAAGAAAACACACAGCAGAATTCTTCAACAGCAACATTCAGTTTCTGATTAACAACTGTACAACAGTAAGCAGCTCTTTGCACCAGTGGAATTGTAGGATATCAAATTACTTCCACTACAGTACTAAAAAAGAATTCCAAATACATTATGTAGGAGTTATAAATTATGTATTTCTCTAGTGTAATTATACAGAACTTCATAGCAATATACACACCAAGCTGGATTTATATCTGCAATATACGTATATACACATTTATATACACAGGCTTGCCATTTCTCATATCTATCTCCCTCTGAATAACATCATTATAAGACAAAGCAAATGAATTGAGGTTTAGAACAGTAGCTGTTTGCCATGCACACAAGATCCATTATGACAGGAGATAATAATACATTCTGAACCTGGCAACCTCTCTGGACAAGCTGACCTTTATTGTACAAAAATATTTTAGGAAACAAATATCTTTCATTATTTTATTAAAGTACTAGATTCAATAACTCCAAAGGCATTACGAATGATAAGCAGAACCTCCTGTAAATGTATTTTCAGCATATAACCTTAATGTGATCCAATTTCACCTCTGGAAAACAAGCTTTATCTTCTGATGAGTGGAACTAAATACTTGCATATTTCCTTATGCAAGGATTTTTGAATTCTAAGGTCCAACAAAAATACCTAGAAGTGGAAGCCTATTTATCTAGTGAATGTAAAATGTGCAATGGTTTGTATAAAGATCTTGCAATCAAGATACAAAAATTCAAAATTCAGGAATAATTTCTGAAATGCTCTACAGTTCATTCTGGGGACATATATACATATATTATTTTTAAATTTAAACAGGATCTCCATAATGTAGTAACAGACACAGGCAGTATGAGAATAAAACTTCTGAACTACCTGGTCAGGAGATACTGAACATACTATCCACAAGAATTCTCAACATTTTCTTTCTGTCTGGAAGATCTTTGGAGCAGCTCCCCAGGTTAGCAGCATTTTATCTGGTGAGATGACTAGAACACTGGATACTAACAACCACCAACTCATCTCTCTATCAGCTTTGATCCTTATTCTCTCTTTATATTTTTGGTTTTTTCAAAAAGAGCCATTTGCTGTGACAAAAATGTATCTGACCCTGTATGATTTTTAACATTTTTAACAGAGAGCATTCCTACCTGCTAAGGCATCCCGGTAAAGTTGCACAAAATGGTTAAAGATATCCTTAGGCAAACATTTCTCATCAGGCAAACACTGCAGGAGAATGACGATCTCCGACTGCCCCACCGCGTGCATGCCTTTGGTGGTGAAACACCAGCACTTCCTGTTCACATCTGCACGGATGGAAACATGGATCAGCAGAGCAGAATTGCAAAAAGGATGCCAAAATTTCACTGCAGTGAAAAAAACTGCAAGGAGCAGTTTTACAGCACGTATTGTTGTGTTATCTGTCACACAGACAAATTACGTCCTACATCTGTTACCGTGAGGGCAAGCACATCCAAAACAAGAGCAGCTCAGCAATTCCCAGTTTACAGCTGAAGAGCCAGAGTATTACAGCTCCCAGTCAGATCTTGGGGTTAACACCACAGAGCAGACTTTTAGCAGTTTCTGTATTCAAATGAAAGGACAGGATTTAAATGTGACTGAAGGAGCCTGGGAAGGGACCAGGCTGTTGGCTGTGTGCACCATGATCCTGACAGCTAAAACAGTTTCCAGCAGTGATACCTTCCTTAATATGGAGAGCTGGATGTCAGGTGTCTCCATGAGACCTCACTGTGTTGTTCTGCTTCACAGGAATGTTAGTAATGATACATGCTCTGAGCTTCATTTCTTGAGAATTCTAAGTTATTTGAAATAAAATCTGTGTCTATAATATATTGACTTTTTACACATATGTAAAACATTGTACTGCAATCCAAGAGATGCTGAAAGGTTTACAATAAACAATTTATTAATACAAAACTGTCCTTCCCAATTTCTCATTGTGTTTCTATCCAGCAGAGATCAGCTGAGGAACTGATCAGCTGAGGAACTGAGGTTCCTCAGCTGTGCCTCTCCACTCCTCCCTCAGCACAGGTACACACAGGCACAGGACAGAAAGGGACAGAAGAGGTGCACAGGGGAATGGAACCTCTGCACTGTTATGGGATCCCATCTGCTTTTTCCAGAATGGGATGACAGGGGAATAAGTGAAGCAACCAAAGGAAAATGGGTGATAAAATACCCTGCCCTACTAAGCTCTACAGGGGACACTGATCTCCAAACCTGAGACGGGAGGCTCCATCAGTCCAGTTTCTATTTTCTACATAAAATTATATGTTCTAATACCTAAATCACCAGAAAAGGGGTTTTTGACATTTAACTTAATATGGCTCAGTACAAAGTTTTCAACCTATATACTTTTTCTGAGACTATCTTACCAAATAAAAATGCTGCTGTTCCTAATAATAATCTAGATAACATTCCCCCTGTCATAGACTAAGACTTATTTAATAATAAACACTTACAATTTACTATTTTTACCATGGACAGCAAATTAGCATTTAAAACAAATACTAGAGGGTCAGGGCCACCATCCTCCAGCTGCTGCATGACAGAGATCTGAGAAGGTCTCTCTTCCACAGCATAGTCTACGAAAGAAACACAATGAAATCCATAAATTACTGGTACAGACTGTACATTATAATCAGATAACCCAAATTCCAATTCTTTTTACTGTTTTGACCTTTTAGACAAAAACTTTTTTAAGTATTGCTGGTTTAAGTGATTATTTTCTAGACTGGTATTTTCAAACTTCAACAGAATTTATGAGATAGCCTCTGTACATCCTTTAGAAAGGTACAGCTTGTTTCTGAAAAATAACTATTTTTCAGTATCAACTAGAGGAGAAAATTGAAATCAAATTGAAAAATGTGTCACAATGTCAACTGAAATCCCAAATGACTAAGAAGTTAAGAATTGTTATTTAAATCACAGCAAGGCTGAAGGGCATCAGTCCCAAACTACCATAATCAGCAAACACAGGATGGAACAGATCTGAAATTAAATTCTGCTCACATTTTGGTTTTGACACTATCCTGAAATAAAAGGTTACTTTCAATTTAACATTAGAAACACAATGTGTCAGCAAAATATCTAGGAGGAATAAAACAACCAAAGAAGAGAAAATAAGTTCATTACAGGGATGTATTAAAGGATGTCATGAATCAGACTGTGGAAAGCAATTTAACATAAACAAATACACATTTTCTAATATTTTCAAAATTAGTTTTTAATTTTCTGAAGCCTCCTCAATTTGGATCCTTTATAAAGGGATATCACAATGACTAAAAGCTGCACTGTGGGCTGTGATGTGCAGTAGTGCTGTTGAATGCAGTGCTTGGGGATGCCTCAGACAGAGCCCATGTTCCAACAGAATTTCAGACAAGGGAAGCATGAATATTCAAAAGACTAATTAAAACCTATCTCTGTTTGAAACATTCCCCACAGTCCGATTAGTAAAGAAATTAGCACGTTTCTGGACTGCAGTTAATTTTTTGCTTTGTGTTTTACTTGTTACAGGAATTTCACTGCAAGGTGGAGCTTTTCCTGGATGCAAATAGGGACCAATTGTGCAAAGGAGTGGCCCAACATTTACCCACAAGTGCTTACTGAGAATTATTTCCAATACTCAGCACACTGCCAGCATCTTATTTTTAAAATAAACACACCAGCCACTAGGTTATTGCATCTGGTAAGCATAAAAGCTGGCTGCCAAATTATACCCTCACCTCCTTTTACTCCAGTGGAGATGAGAATTGGAGGAAGACCATCTTCAGGAATCAGATTCATTGCACTGCCAACAGGACTGCCAACCTGAGTTATATTTCCCGAGAATACAGAGGCATTATCACTCTACAAGAAGCAAACAACAAGGAAGGACAACATTAAAACAGCAATAATAATAAAAATGTAAGAGTGGCTGGCTAAATTATTATAGATGTAGGTGAAGGAGTCTGTGTCTGCTGGAGAAACAGAAGCACCAAGTAATTTGGCTCTGTAACAACAGATGATCATGTGATGACTCCTGTATGTGAACTATTGCTAGAAAATCTGCTCAGAGCCTGCACCTCCCTTCTCTAACATCATACATATCCATTTCTTTACAAAATCATAATGCATCTACGCCCATTTGAACTTTTTGCAGAGTCTCAATTCCACTTACATGAGGTATGGTGGACTTAACATGGTTAACTTTATCTGCACTTTCCTGCATACATAATTTTGTGACAGAATATTCTTCTGATCCACACTCTGATGATCTTATTGTTTCAAAGTCCTTCCTGACCACGACTCACCTTTTTTAAAGCATGTGTTACACAAACATCCTTCACACACCAGCTGTACAGCCAAATAACTGGAAGCCACACAGACAACAAACATTCCTACTGCTTTGCCCCAAAACTCTTCATTTAATTTAAAAAGATACGGTTGTTTCAGTACTCTGCAAACATTCAAATAAGGACAACATTTGCTATGCAACATATTAAGACAAGCCTGAGCAGATTTCCTGCATGAGTCTTATTGCAGTCACCACAGCAACTCACAGACCACTCACAACCAAGGGGCAAACACAGGATTTTGAATGCCAAATACTCCCTTACTTCTGCTGATGAAGTGTTGTTGGCCATGGGCTTTGGTGGATCATGAGACACTGCTAAGGTTCCTGTGGAAGTTGTCCCAGCCACTGTCAGCTTTGCTGCATCGGCAACTTCTCCATTGGGTAAAATCCCATCAGCAAACCAAACACGCCTTTGTTCTCTAGGCTGAGCCACTGGAGAGAACATAAAAATACAGCATTTAACATCTCACAGCAACACTGCCTAGGAAAATCTGAGTATAAAACAGCAAAACGGAAAAAATAAATATAAAAATGTGGATTGGAAGGAACTTAAGACATCACCTAGTGCATTCCCTATGGCAGCATCATGTACAGACACAACCACTGAGAACAGTTTACACGTCCTGAAAAACCTCATGTCCCTGCTGAGGGCAGGAACAGCTCACTGGCATTAGCCATTATTTGGAATGGATAAAGTGCAGATATTCTTTCCAAATTCTTCCTACAAGTAAACGGAAAGAAAAAAGAAGTGTTCTTACCTTCTGCTCCAGGATGCTTCAGAACTCCCACAGGTACCATGACAGTGGGAGGCGGGGAGCTCAGGGCGCCCGAGGCCTGAGCCTGCTGCAAAGGAGGGATAGTAGAACAGTATTCAGCAGGATTGTTAGGGTTAGGGCTCTGGCTTGAGGCACTCATCATGTTCTCCCAGGCTTGAGCTAAAGCAAACAAAGAACAAGAGCCATCAACACAGAGGAAGGTGTCTAACAGTCCAAAACACTGTGTTAAGTTCTCAGCTGATGTCAGTATGGACCCTGCCACCTCCCAAAGACCATTCCCTCCATGTACCAGCCCAGGAGACTGCAATTAAGCAAGAAAAACATAAGGAGAAACTGCACTGGCCCCATGCAATAAAAATATCAGTCCAAAAAGAAGTATTTTCTGAAAAGAGTTAAAATACACTTTGACTTGCTTCATTTTGTTTCTTCTTCAAAGATTTAATTGAAAAGTCAATGTGTACATAAATATATATATATATGTGTATGTATGTGTGTGTGTGTATATATATATATATATATATATATATCATAATGCATGGACAAATAGATGTTTTTACTACAAATCATTCATAACCCACAAAATACTTGAGCAGATTTAGCTTACATTTATGATAAAAAGCACCCTGCATTTCTTTGTGTCCAGGGCAGTTGTGTACAGATCAACAACTTTTATTCTGAAAAAAACCCTTATGCTATTAATTTGGAAGGCGTGACTTGAGCCTTAATTCAACTGGTCAAAAAATAACCCATAAATCTTCTTTGTCAACAACATCTATCATAGGAAAATCTCCTCCAGTGAGTAAACCAGACTATCTCCACAGTGCAACTTCTTTTTTAACTCTAAGGGAGGCTTGTAGCAAGATGCCAGAAAATTCCTATGTGTGTTTGCACCCACAACCATATTAGTGTGTTACAAATTAATGCATTTTTTGAGTCAGGCATAAATATCATGGCACCTAAGCTCTCAGAGCATGTACATCCTTGCGTTCCCTCAGCTGCAAATTGTTAGAAAACCAAGGTGGAAATAACAAGACCAAAAAAAAGGCCAAACAGAACTCAACAGAACATAAACCCTCCTGCTTCCCCCATCAACCTTCAAAACCAATAGTGAAATGCTTGTCAATGAAAAATGTATTGGCATTCCAGCTGAGAAAATTACTTGAACCAAAGCATTTTTTAAACAGCAATTCTATACTAGTTATAGTAAAAGTCCTGAAAGAAGAAAGTATTAAAAATGTACAAAGTTATCTGTCCAGGGCTCCTTTATCAGAAAAGTAAAAAAGCATTCTTAGAGCCTTCTTTAAATGGAGTGAAGTGCCAAATCAGCACATCTACCAACTGAAAATACACTAAAACTAGCATTGGAAACTGATGAAACACATAGCCTGGCCATGGTAACATGCCAGAAAACACAAAACCCTCCCCGTCACACCCCAGTCAAACACAAACCAGGTTCTGAGCAATCAAGTGACATAATAACTGCTTTTACAGTTCCTGCCCCTGCTTCCAGGACTGTGCAAAGATTAATGCTTAACCTGCTGCACTGACAGGGACAGGAGGCCCAAAAGCTGCATTGACTAAGAAACTGGAAGGACCAGGAGGGGTGGGATGCAATCAGGCTACAGGTGAACTAACCCAAAGCATCACCATGAAGCACAGCAGCAGGGACAGGAACAGAGGGAGACAGGGCAAGCACAGCACTGGCCTGGAAGGAACCAGGCACTGCTGTCACTGCTGCCATTCATGTGCATCTGCCCTGGCAACAGGACAGAGAGGCTTTCAAATGAAATCATTATAATATGATCAGTTTTATTATGTCTTTTTGAAACAACACTTTGGTTTCAACAAAATATTTACAGATTCTTCCCTTCCCCCAGATGAAAATTAATCCTCCTCACCAGGAGAGAGCCAGCTGTCTTTTGCTAAGTATATTTGTAATTCCTTGTTCTTGTACACTTCAAAATGTGTTCATTTCTACCTCTCAAAATGTAACAGTTAGAACCCCTTCAGCATCATTACTGGGACTAGTTTTTAATTTCTAAATACTATAATCTACAATTTCCTGTCACCTTACACATTTGGCCTAGAGTAAAGAATTATTAATAATTAAAACCTACCACTGTACAGCGATTAATGTTTAATATTTTTGAAGCATTTCATATTTTTGAATTATTTCTGAGAAAATTATATTCCTGTTTAATAACAGATACTGTCTACTTTTATATTCTCATCTCAAGACTAAGCACTCAGTTACTTTCAACCAAACCTGAACCAATACCCAACTTCTCTGGAGAAAAAATAAAGCTATGACCTTAAATTTAGTTTAGATGTTCAAAAAACAAAGTAAGAGATCTTTCTGAAAACAGCCCAAATAATCCACTATGCAGAAATATGTAAAGATAATGCCAAAATTACTTTCTGTGACGCTGCCACAAACCACAATTTTCCAAACTAATTCTTGGTTAGAATTTCTGCTAAAAGTCTCCAAAGTTTAGCTAAACAATTGCAGCAATGGATATTCCATGATAAACCATCCTGATAATTACTGCACAGTAATTCTAACCATTAAAAGCTGGCATTTAGAGTCTGAATTTCCCTGACTTCTCATTGGACCTTTTAGAATGTTAGAATGCACCTGTCAGACTGTCCTCTACCACTGAATTCACTTCTGGCATCAAGTTTCAGTGATCCAGATATATATTTATACCCCAGGACCAAGACACCCATTCACCTTCCCACTAATAAGCCAAAATGCCTGGAATTTCTCACTATGAGACAGGTTATCTCATGAATTAAGCACCCACATGGGTCCTCTCTCAACCTAATCCAATTTCTCTGCCTTCTCAATTCAAGACAGAAGAACTGAACATTGAGTCTTTCAGCAGCAGCTGTCTCACTGTCATGGGCGTAACTCAGCTGTACAGATCATCACCCAAAGGTAACTGCCAGTGAGGGAAGTTCTAGAGATTTCCACAGGCCTCAAGGGAGTGCTCTGTGTTTCCCCATATTTATAGCACAGCTCTGAAGTGTTAACACAATAAAGAACAACACACAAAATACACTCCACAGACTGCTGGCCAAAACCAGAGTTTTTCCTTACACCAAGCAGAGGCGATAGAACTTCCTATCAGCTCTGCATGTGAACTTCAGAAGTACTTGTGACCTCTCTCCTGTGTCCCATGTTCTCACCAGGCTTTTAGCCACAGCACCACCCTGGGTTTGACACTCTCCAGGAATGTGTGAATGTAACCATCTAAGCTCAGCTGTCCACATTTGGGGACCTGTATTTAGACAAGACCTCCTACTCTAGCATCAAGGAGTTAAGAAGAGGAGCTGAATTAATTTGTGGATAAACACTACGTTCCCAGTCTCCTACAGTGCATGATCTAGAACAGAGACATCATGCACATCTTTGGCATTCCATCTAAATGTGTAGCAGGCTATCTACTCAGGCCACAAAGGATACAGAGGACACTTCTGAATCAACCTCAAAGTCACAGTTTTCGCAATCCTGGTAGAGCACTCCCAAATGAAAGCTTTCAAACTCACTGCAACCTTACCAGTTTTTCTACTCTTCACTGGAATTCCACGCCAGCCTCTCAAGCACCTTTACTGTTTCCGAATACTTAACCATACAAATGAAGTATTTTGATATTTTTTCTTTTGAAATACCCTCACTGCAGCTCCACACAAAGCCAGTGAGGTGCCAGATCTCAGTTCCCTGCCCACTCACCATTCATCAGCACTGAGTGGCAGATCACACACACTCTGGCTTCCTTTCGGTCCATGTAGAGCAGCTTGCACTTCAGGCTACAGCACGTGGCACAAAACACCTGGAACACAGGGAAACTGCTCAGGGGTGTGCACAAACATGGGACAAACTGATGGACCTGCACATCTGAGTGTCTGCAAAGCTCTTGAAAGGCAAAATATAGAGGTAAAAAAAATCAGTATTTTCCCATTAAAGCCACAGTGACCAATACCTACCCAGGGTGCCTATACTACTAATCATGATGATTATTTTGTGGAACACATAAACGCATTTTGTCCTGATACTGCACTGTAGTGTTGTTAAAACTGTTTGGTATAAATGACAATGGGGGTAAAAAATACCTACCTCATTACAATCCTTCACAGAATTAACAATTTGGGAATTAACTTCAGTCTTAGAAAAAGCATGAGTACTTCCTAGAATTAAATAGCAATTCAATGCACACGTATTCCATATATATAAAAGAAACTGCTAAGGCACAGATTAATTCAAGCTTAATTAATTCTTTGCAGCAGCACAATTCATTTACATGGGATTGGACATTAGAAGGAATTTCTGGACATTAGGAGGAATTTCTTCACAGAAGGGGTGATTCAACATTGGAATGGGCTGCCTTCTCAAAATCCTGAAATCTTGCAGAACACGTGCCCTTTATGATTTCTTATTCATTTTAAATAATTACATTGTCTTTATTTAAAAAAAACAGTTCCTCGGGGTTATTTTCCCAGTGATATGAAGATACTGATGAAGATCCACGTCCTGCAGAAAGGTAATGTCACACTCAGGAGATCTAGAAACAGCAGCAGCTGCCTAACAAATGAGCTTAGATATCAAGAGAGAATTTCAAAATTTAATTACGGGTGGATATTATCTCTGCAATACACTATGCATTATTATGATCTATAACGCTTTCTAAATTTAAAAAAATATTCCTATCACTCCAGCAGCATTATTCCTATAATACAGACAAGAAGCTACACAGGATTGTTATATATAAATGTGTTTAAGCCTAATTAAATTTCAACCAAGTTAAAGATCACACCAAATTACAACTACTTTTAGTGGCAAGTGTTCAAAATAAGTAAATACAGGTTCTGAACTAAACATGAGAGCTGAAAAACAAATGTGCAGAAAGCTCAGCCCTGTCTCATTAGAACCAGTTTTAATGTTTTCTAACTATGACAACTCAAACATTTCAGAAACAAAATATAATTAAGCATAGACTGGAATTTTAATGCAAAAATAAAATCCACCCTTTCACATATGTGAAAACCTTTAAAAAACCAAAGTAAATATATTTGAAAAATCTGATTCCTGCACATACATCTCAACACAATCTGCATGTATTCTAGGGAATATTTAAAACAATATCACAGCATATTTTAGAGACATTCGACATCATTTCAGTTTTCTGGGCAAAACTTCCAGTCAAAAGTTCATTCAGTATTGAACATGGAAAAATCAATGTTGTCAACCATAAATGAAGGCCCAACACAAATTAATATCTAATTTAGGACCCTTTTTCAAACAACACATTCATGACAGCTCCCGAATGCAAAGATTTAAATATTAAAAGAGAAAATAGAAGCAATGACAGAACATCCCCACCTCCTCTCTCAGGCTGCATCAGCCTTGAGCAGCAGTAATGCAGGGAACGCAATCCAGCACAACTGAGAAGTCAGACTTGTTATTAACAACCACCAAGTCATGATCTCAGCACATCATGCTATAAAAAAACAACAGAGCAGTGTCAAAGCAAGTTTTTATGTTACTAGGGTTTTCAGGTTCGCTAGGAGTTGTTAAAGAATTAGTTGGTAGTGGAATTGCTGGGTTTTTTAGTATTTTAGTAGAAAAATATCATTTTGATTGTCAATAAAAAAGATTGCATATAAACCTTCTGGTTTTCCTATCAAGGATGATGATTTAATCTGACAATAGAAGGTACATAAATACAGAACATATAATTTATGAATGTGTCCACACATTCATCAGGTTCTTTATTTTAACTCAAAATTTACTGTAACTGTATTACTTTCTATCAATCCAAATGGTTCATATAATCCATTAACTTTGCAATTATCACCCTGAAATTAAAACCCCAGACTTCCTAGTTGCCACTCAATTATTTTTAAATGCAGGGTTTATTCCCAAATGAAACAGATACATTCACCCCTACTAAAATGATTTGTCACAATGCTAATAAAGCTTAAACAGAAACTGTTGTGCTAAAGCTTCTGTTCCAAATATTTAATCCCATGACTTCCCCTAGAAACAAATAACTGCAAGGGTTGAAGATGTTGTCTCCCCAGTTCTTTTAGTGAGATTCAGACATTTGCCAGGGCAAGCATCCCTGTGGTTCAGGAGTTCCTACACCACACATGGTGTGCATTGTTTCTATGATTAAGCTTCCACTACTGGAACCAGAAGAGGTTTTAGCTTCTAGATCTGCTCCCTGAGGAATGGCTTCACTAGTGAAGTTTCAACTGCTCTGGGGCTGGTGACCAGAAAGCAGGAGCAGCCAGCTGAGAACTGGGATTTCTCAAGCCACTGCAGCCACATTCATCAGAACTTGTCTGTCAAAGCCTTGGTCTCTCTCTGCCCACAATCACACAGGAATTAAGGGCTGTAAAGCAATTTGCAGTATGTGCTAAGTATTATTTGACTTACACTGATCCTTAGCATTTATTAGTGAGTCCTTTCTGAGACATCTTTTGGTTGCACTTGTGCAAATTTGGCCCAGATAAACATTTGCTGACAAAAGCTTCTAAAAATAAATCCATTCTAAGTCTACTGAGTCAGTTTGTCTACTGAGTAGAGGGATTTTTTATTTTATCCATTTCCCACATATAATCAAAAAAACCCCATTGGCACTGGTGGCTCTTCTCAAGGTTTATCAGAAGAATGTAAAAATAAAAAAACATATAGACATTTTTGGCCTTGTTCCATCATTGCATGTTTTATCCATTTACAGATACTTTTAATTTTCTGCATTCATCTGTGCTACTCAGAGCTCCAGTCATTACAGAGAAGCAATTAAATCTAAGCAATAAACTTGTTTAAAACACAAAAATAAGTAAAAAAAACTTACTGCACATGAAATCATATTTGTCCAACTAGAAAAAAAGCCACCTAAATAACTGTATCAGTTAACATATCAAAGCTAAAATCATGGACAATCCTTTAACTTCCATGCCTTACAGATTCTCCTTAACTGCTATGAGAAGAATGAGGCCCCTGATGTAAACCCAAAGTACACTGAAGCAGGCATGTGCTTTTTGTGGTGCTCATTGATCACCTGTGGTTGTTACTGGCTCCACATCAGGACCTCCACTGCAACCAAGCTGCTGCAGGATGGGCTGAACCGACGGCAAGTCCTGGAGCAGTGCACAGGGAATGTCTGCTCAGCTTTTCACAGCGCCCTGGGAAAGACTGCTCAGCATTTCTCCAGTGAGGGGCTGAGTGCTGTGCACTCTGGTTCCTAAAGGGAACAGGAGCAAGCCTGGGGGCTCTGCTGGGCTGCTTCCAGAACTAGCTGGCACAAGGGTTTGAGCTTTCCTGATATGTTTGCTTCTTTTAGGTTCTTTATCCACATCATTCTGCCTTCCCTGCACTCTTCTGGTAGCAAAAATTATCACCCATAGCAGCCAGGTCTTTCAATCAACTTCAGAAACCTTTGAATGAGGCCTAAATGAACTTAAGTTTTTTTTTATTCTACTTCTTGTTGGTTTTAGTATTTCTTTCTACAATATTCATTAATACCTAATTAACAAGTGTTACTTTACTGCTTTTGAATCATCATTATTTTCTCCCTGAGTTCCTACTTATGTCACTGATATATATTTCAGTAAAAGATATTTGGAATACTTTACAGGTTAATAATTTACAATAAAATCATCAGATAAGAATTTTACTTCACCTAGATGGCACATAAAATGTTAAAACATTCTCAACAATAAAGTATTTCTTACACAACAAAAAGTGATACAGAAATTATGCTTTAGTTGTCTTCATTATGACATTTTTCACCATGTGGACATACACTACATTACAGTTAACCACTTTTTTTTGCCCCAAGAGCAAATGTATGTTAAAAACCATGTTAATACTATTTAAAATAATGTAAGCAATATAAGAATAGTAGAGAAGACTGAGAAGAACTGAGTTCATCAGCCATGTAAACCAGGAGGAATGCCAGCAATCCAACAGCCCACTCCCAATATACAAGTTTGTATACTATAACTTTAATGGGATTATTGATGCAGTAATTTCTGTAAAGCAGTTTCCTGCAGTTAGTCATTTTATCAAAGTTCTGACATAAACCCAAGGATGATGATCATTGCAATCAAGAAATACAACTGCTCATTTAGACTAATAACAATGAGTTACTCTTTATTGGCACCCTAAATAGATCAGAGCTCGGAAATTCCCATTTTTGCTTCACTCAGACACAGCTTTTTAGGAAGAGATTTCACAGGTACCTATATCCAGTAGCTTAGCAAGCCCTCTGATGCAATGCTGTGCAGTACCAGGGAAAAAAGGGTGCTTTGAGCTTATTCACAAAATATGAACTTACCTTCCCACAGGCTCTGCAATGGTGCCTTCTTTTGGTGAATGTAAATCTGGCCTCACATTTCATACAGTTTGGTGCTTGAGAGTCTGGAACCCACACTGGAGCCACCTCACCCAAAGTCGTAAAAGGCTTTCTGGCTGGAGCTCCAAACTGACCAGCTCTGAGATCATTATCTGGACTATCTGGGGCTACTGCAAGGCACGAACTATTAGAGACTCCAGATTCATACTCGTCCAAATGTTCCCCATTAGAGCCAGTACCAGAGGCATTTGAAGATGTTTCACCAGGAAACGTATCTGTTGTATCCCCTAACTGTGTCTTACCAAAGACATTTTTGTTTTTACTATTACCTCCACAATTTGGGGGAATAACATCATTTTGTAAGTGGTCCGATAATGGCTTCGGAATCTGCAGTTTCAGATTTGTGGGTTGCTTAGGTCTTGCACCACCAAAAGGAACACTATATTGCAGGTTAGTCACTGGTTTTGATGAAGTCTGCCCTTGCATGGATGAAACCTGACTACAAAGATTATGCAAATAATTTTTCTTTATGTGATCACCAGTGCTGTTTAAAATAAGACCACTCCCTTCTGTGGCCTCATTTCCTCTCTGTTCATAAATATTAGTGTAACATTCTGACTTGCTCTCCTCAATCTCCTTTTCCTCTGTTACCGAGTCTTCCTTGGAGGGTAAAGTCTTTGGAACATGAGCAACAACTGGGTTCTGCATTCCATAGGAATCACAACCATTAGACAGAGAGCTTGCTGCTGATGTAGCCATCACATCAGAGAGACTGGACCCTCCAAGCTCATCTGTACCAGACCCTTTTAAGTCTATGCCTGCCTCCAATACCCCATCTTCATCTTCTCTGCTATTCCCACACGCATCATCAGGCTGTTTGGTCTGCAAAAGTCTTTCATTCTCTCCTAGAGTTTGCTTATTATTCATCTCATTCAACTTTGTCAGCTCCCAATTAGTCATCTCCTGAGATTCAGGGTAACATTCTGCCATGCTGTGCAATTCCGTAGTGCTGAGATTTTTATCACATTCAATGACTTCGCCTTCAGTGGCACTAACATCCTCTGCAACACATTCCTTGTAATTGCCACTTCCAGCCACGTTAGGTTGACAGGTCTCGGTGAGCCCAGATAGCCTCGACTGCAACTGCTGGGTTGTTTCCTGTTCTACAATTAAGCTTCCACTACTGGAACCAGAAGAGTTCTTAGCTTCTAGATCTGTTCTCTGAGGAATGGCTTTACTAGAGAAATTTTCAACTGATGCACAATTTTCTTGCATTTTAGCAGTACCATCAACTGGTCTCTGTAAGAGAGTCACTGCATTGATCCCTGCAGTTGTAGCTTCTGAAAACAGCAAATCTTTATTCATATTAAAATCCTCCTTTAATCGAGAGGAGGGGCATGCAGCAGTCAGGCTTTCAGAGGAAGCGTTAATCAAATGGCTTACAGAGTCATCTTCAGTGCACAGCCTGTTTACCTGCTTTTCTGTATCAATATCCTTTTCTGCGGATCCATTTACAGTAACACTGAGCTGGTCACTCTGTCGGTTTTCATTATCCAGTGTAAAGCTAATAGAGTCCATTAGGGACTGACTGTTGTAGTTTGTACAATCCACCACATCACCACTTTGTAGTGTTCTTCTGTCACAGTTGTGCATGACTGCCACCACTAGCACATTTTTCTCCTCTGGCAAGCAAGCAGTATTTCCACATTTCTTTTCTCCTGCTTCCACAGAGTTACACTGATCATCCCGATTACTATTTCTTTTAACCAACTGATCATCTGCTGCTGCCTGATCATCAATCCACATGACTGGGGTCTCTGGGCTTACACTAAAATCCTTTCCATTAGCACAGCGATCCGCTCCTCCTGTTGCTGGAGTCACTGAGTGGGACAAGGAGAAGGACTTTAATCTCTGCTGACATTCATTAGGAGCTGGAGTTTCGTTCACGTTGGCCACAGCCGCGTTGAATGACAGGCGACGAGAAGGTGGATCTAGAATCTGATTCCACTTTGCACCCAGCAGAGTAGGTGAAACAGCGGCATCTGAAAAAGGGTTTAAACAACAAAACTTACTGCCTTATTAAACCTACAGGTTCTATTAATCCTGCTGCATTAGAATGTCCCAAATAGAAATGCAGAAGTGTTCAAATATGGGCACAAAAATGAAGCTCACCTGTCATAACCAACATCCTTGGTCAACCATTAGTAGTGTAATTCCATAATGTTACTGGAACTCAAGAAGTTTAGAGCTACCCCAATGAGTATCAGGTTGAATTTGCAAAAGCAGCTTTAAAGCATTGATTAATATATTTTAGACAGCTAGAAGTGCCTGGAAAGATTCTCACCCCCATAAAATGAACATTTCAACTTCCTTGACAGCAAAGAATGACCAATTAGACTAAGCAAAAAATTTAGTGCTTTGAACATGATAACCTTCATCATATGATTTATGTGACCTAATAAAACATTTCTGCAAAAGAAGCTTAAAATAAGTTTTGCCTGATTTGTTTAAAATAAATGATTTAAATATTGCTACTGAGATTAAGCTTCACAAAACCTTTCTTTAAAAGTGTATGGCACATTTGCTATTAAAAGAGGAAGAAATTTTACAAAGGTAAACAAGATGAATGGAAGCAGAAGAGAATGCTACTAAGAAATGCTGAAGACATACCATGCAAAATTAAAAGATGTTTTTCGTAAATTCTGAGATTAATTTGCAACTCAAACCCTCAAAGGGTATCACAGATCTCCCCCTCTTCTATACTGTCCTCTGGAGAAGATATCTGATGTGCATCTACAAGCCTCTTCAAAATGACTCACCTTCGTTTTGCTCAAATTCATCTAAAACCTTATCGAGGTTATATGCCTCTGCTTGGAAATAGTTCTCCATTTGTCAGGGAACAACCACCAGATCCTTGTCTAAACCTGCCAGAGAAAAATTACAATCAGATGCTTAACCTTCAGTCAGCAGTGTTCCCTTAAATATTGTCCTGATTTAAGGGGAAAAGTCTTTTGTAAATCAAATTTTACATACATCACAGACATAAATCAAAAGTATTTTCCAGGAATAAAAATCATCTGTGTGCTTAAACTTGCTTCATTCAGATTAACAACTTCCCCAAACTTGCTTTGGATTTTATTACCTCCAGTCTCTCACATTAATATGTCTGGCTATCAGGATCACCATAATGGCAAGAGCAAAACTGCTGTGACACCAGTCTAAAAAAAAAAAAAAACAGCCTAGAGAAACCAGAAAAACCAACTAAAAAATCTGAAGACCTGACTTTCAGATCTCTGCTACCACCAATTACTTCATGTGGCTTTGAACAAGGAGTTTAAACTCCCTGTGCTTCTGATTTTTTAATGTACCGTAGGCTAGCAGCACTCTGTGTCAGTCCTCATTCCTCTTGAGATGCTTCAAAGATTCATACTTGTAAAAGTTGTTAAGGGACTTAACGGGTGTTACTTGAATTGTGCTACCTCTTAAAATGTCTACTTTAATAATCCTTGTTTCCCTGAAAGGCAGCCACTGGAAATCCAGCAAAATGCACAGAAGTAAATAGTGTCATCAAGAGATAATGCTCTCAGGCTAGAAAAGATGACAAGAGAGAAATGAGGGCGGAAAAAACCCAAAACCAAAGCAAAAACCCAACCCTGAATCCTTACATAACTGTCTTCACATAATAAGTAGTATTTTGCCCTAACAGCAGTAACATGGATGCCTTACTACCAAAGTTTTGTAGCAACAAGACACCCTGATTCATTCTTTCCAAACATTCACTACCAGCAGAGACATTTTCAGTGGGAAATGTGTGCCATAACCTATAAACCACAGAGACCTTGACTTGATCTGTTCTCTGAACATCATCCAAAACAGCTTTATTCTCTTCAGAGTTGGCTTTCACTGTTGTGAAATAAGGCAATGGAGGAGGAGAGGGTGAGAACCTTGTTTTGCAGCACGAAGCAGTGTTAGACCTGACAGCTCAATTAAAAACCTGCTTTTTTCCACCAGAGATACAACACATTAGAGGAAGTTTCCAATTTAAAACAATACTTCACCATTATCCCCACAGTATCTGGATTTGAGAAAAACATCAACCACCTTTATTTCCATTACTACAACATTTCGTATTTACAAATTCACAAATTATAAATATTTACAGAACAACAGTTTTGCATTTATTATGGACAACAGCTCCATATTGATAGGAAAGGATTGTGCATTAAAATATCACAAAATGCAGAGTTCAAGTTTTCACGGTCAACATAAAATTTGATACGTGGTTGTTTTAAAAGGTGATCATGATACAACATAAATACATTGCTATTTAATATAATTAGACTAAGGCATGTGTTAAAGATATACACAGAAGCAAGTTTTAAAGAAAATTAATCTAACATGCATCAGCAGAAAAAAGGCTATTTGCAAAATAATTCCAAGATAAACTAGACTTATCATCTAACATACTCCAAGATTCGTCCTCTTTTCTGGGATTTTAGATTAACTCCTTCTGCAAGAAAAACAGATTATCTGCCATATCATTTACTGTGCACAGATGCACAGATCATAACATAAGCAATGGAGAAGCTGCCCACCTCGATCACCAGCTGCATTTCAGGAGTCTCAAAAAGTAGCACTGTTTTGTACAAAATACCAGGTGACTGCACATCCATTTATAATGTATTTAATTTACATTATAATGATAACATTGCTCCTAGCAAACAACTGATGAAGACATATATAATTATTCCTAGGCAAAGTCCTGCTACTGAAGTCAATGATGCAAAGAGTATTTGTCAGTGAGGCACTGCAAGACTGAAAAATGTCATAACAAATTTTTGTGCTCATGAGTTCCAACTGAAGAGAGAAAAGACCTTTTATATCACTATTGTTATTTCACTCACTGATGTACCAGGATATATGGAGAACCTTTTATTTTTAAGATCACAGTCACTAAGCTGACAACCACTCTAAATGAGATCTCATTGTCTGTTGCAGAAGGTATTTCTCAGAAAAGGTCAGCTGCAAATCTTTAGGTCTAATATCTAAAATTATTATTATTATATAAAAGAATGCAACAACCCCCCAAGCTTTTCTACACGATTCTGCCAAGGGCAAAACACTGCCACATCCACAGAAGTCCCTTATGTCCTCTCCTCTGTCTGACAGTAAAGGAGGATGAGTACTCATGTTCCTAACAGATATCAGCAAGGCTTCCTGATTGTCAGCAACTCACATATTTGCCAGGTGAAGATTTAATGCTTCAACTCACCACAGCCAGCAACTAAGATCAAAATAGAAAATAAAATGCTCTAACACAGCATGCCATAATAACTGAGGAGCTGTTTTCCCTGTGGTTTAAAATTTAATTTTATTTTGAATATTTTTATTAAATGCCCAAGCTAAATAAAAACATATTCTTTTACCGGTCTTTTGAGACTTTTGACTGCATCTCACATCTACCACTATAAAAGTCTGGAAGACTTTTAGAATTACTCTAATCCCAAAGTTTCTCTTAGGACAAAGGTTGGCATGACATTTTTTCAAGGATCCTTAATAGTTGAGAAACTCTGTAGTATTGCTCAAATACTCTGAGTCATGGCATGGAGAGAAGCTGATGAGCAAACACACAACACTTAAGACTCTAGAAAAAGGAGAATAAAAACAGGAGCAAATCAGGAAGAAGTTTCAGTGGTAATTTTAGCTGTATGCAACCAAATAGGAGATCCTAAATTACTACATATTGGGATGAACAATATGAAGGAGAGGATCTTGTGCCAGTGCAAGGAAAAGGAAGCACAAACCAGCAATGAGTAAAAAACAGGAGATGTTTTTTTCAAAAATACAGTCCTCCATGCAAAAACTTGGCAAAAAAGACTAATTATGGAAAAAAATAGTAAAATTTTATGTTTTATTTAACTCTGTACACAAAAAAGATTCATACAATGGTTACTATCCATTGGTATATAAGTCCAGAACTCAAGATCACTAGTTATCCATTGCAGAGTCATCTTCTTCCAAGGCAAGGAGCTAATTAAAACATGCAGTCTGTCAAACCAGATTATTTTCAAGCTCCTGTTGGATCACACATCATGCATAATTCAGGAAGTGTGTTTTACTTCTCAATTTCTTCATAACAACAGCATGGGCTTCATCATCTTCATCTCTGAAACTCAGGAACTTACATTCCATGAAGCTTACATGCTTTACTCTCCCTTGATGTCTGAATTTAAAGGTGCATGTACCAGAAATGTGTGTGTCATATCTACCCAGAATTACTGCCCTTGTCATCATAGCATTCAAACACAACACAGACTGCAGCTGCACAGTGGGGGAAAGAAGGACACAAAGACAGAAAAACCTTCCTTAAAATTAGGTGTTTCAAAGAGGCTTAGCCTTGGAGACTGCCTCTCAGATACCCCACATGCCAGTTTGCTTCTGGGAAATGAACTGTGCAAGAGACTGGCCTTGTGTTACACCTGCAAAGCAGCCAGACTCGTATTTGTGTTGGGCTCTGTGATAAGGGATTATGTAACCCATGATCTTCTGCACTGCATATCCTAAATTATCCTTGGGACGTTTTCACCACGGGAACTGACAGCCTTTAGTCTTTCTACTTGTCTTTTAACAGTGGATGATTAGCTCATAATCACATTAAAACACTGTAATAAAAAAATGCACTGAAAGGAAATAATACTGACATTCAACTTTTGGCTTCACAGCAAAGACCTAAAAACCAGAGAATATGTAAAGAGGCAGAAGAGGATCTCAGGATTTTCTCTCACGTTGTCCTGTGGAGACAACTCCTTCAATATCAAACTGTGAACCTACACGTTTCAGTAATCTCTTATTACACAAAATGCTCAAATAGTTTATTACAGTCCTCATAAAAAAATATCCATGGGAAGCTCTAAGATGGAAGTCACAAAGGGCATGATCAAACTGAAACCAAACATTGCTTATTCATCCCGATAAAAATCACACATCCAGAAAATGTCATTTTCCCATTGCACGACAGCACGGAAGTACAGATGGACTGGACAGACAGATTGATTAGATCCAGGGCTCCTGAAGACTTCCTTCAACCCCAACAAACAATGGCCAAGTGCACATCTTGTTCCAGCTCCCTTCAGTGATCTGTGTTACCTGTCCCTGCGAGTCAGGCACCTCTGCTGTAATGAACACTTTGTTCTGAGTTGAGCAATAGCTTTATTTAGAACTGATGAGATCTGGCTACAGCACAGACTGAGAAAGAAAGACTTTGCCCGCCTTGCCCCTCTCCCAAACAAAGTAAGACACAATCTTTGCTCTAAAATGGGGCAATTACTCTCAGTAAAAAACAAAACAACAAATTGCTAAAAATACTCCATCATCTTCTTTATAAGAGATCCATCCATATACAAAGGTGTATGTATATAAATATATATCTGTAAGAATACACAAAGGTGCATATATATAAATATATCTGTAAGAATACATAAAAACCATTTCAGGTGCAGAACTCTGAATCATAATATTCTAAAGCAGAACTTGCCTCTTACCTTTTTCTTACACATATGTTAAGAAACCAATGACCCTGTGCCTTCTCATGATGACAGCAGCACAACCAGCCAGTTCTGCTGAATCAGGGTGTTCTACTTGATCCTAGAAAATACAAACATGTATTTTATGACAGGCAATTCTGCCACAAACCATGTCCTTTTCAACACGTGACTGCAGCTAGCACAGGCATATTTGGCAAATGCTGCAAGCTTCAGATGATTTGGATTACATCTGCAGATTTGAATTCAGAGATGTGTGTGCACTATGCCACTATTGCTTGCCAAAAGTCTGGTGAAAAATGTTGCTAATAAAAACCACATTGCAACCTACCTGTTATTATTCTTCATTTAACTGTAAACCCTCAGTGTAACGCAGCAACTCCAACTGTCCTTGTATTCCCGATGACCTTGACTGTAACAATTTATAAAACTAGCCTCTGAAATCAATTATATTATACTACAATAGGCCTTCCAAAAATAAAGAGCTAGTAGCTTTGATAGTCAACAAAAATTCACAGCCCTCTGAATTTGTAAACTGTATTCATCAGCTTCCCACTGATTTTGTTACAGCTAAACAAGTGGTTTTGTCTTCAAATTATTCCCCCTACAATCTTAGGCTTCCTTCATTTCCTAAAGGCTTCTTCTCAGAAGGCCCACAATAGCACCAGCCTTCAATAGTTTGGAGGACTTGAGAGCAAAAAAAAGTCATCTGAAGAAACTTTTATTCTTCAATTCACAGCATTTCTATAGGTCAGGTGCTTATTTTCTCAGGCTTCATCCTAACAGCCAACATAGCCCAAAAATCCAACACAGCCATGGGCAGAGAAAACAGAAACCATTTTATGACAAACAGCGCAACAAGAAAAGGAATTAGATACGTTAAATTCATTCTTTAAGGTTTGCTAACATTGACATTTTGACCTGTTAGGTAGTTGAAATATTTATTAGTACTCTGATGAAGCTGCAACATATGTTAGAAAAAAAAAATCTTCAAGCTTCAGCAAAATTACCAGTGCTAAAAAAAAAATCAGTTCTCCATGCATGAAAGCAATATTCAGTGTTACACTAAATTTCTCCCAGGGCTGTTTATTATTCTTTTCAGAAATAAGCTACAGTAATAATTCCAGGAAACTAATGAACTGAACAGCAGCACTCTGAGTAGTACTGTTTTCAAACTCAGAATCCCACAGCTTTGGATGCCAGCAGAACTCTTCCTGTATACAAGTAAAATTTCTGATGCTATGTGTATTTCCGCCTCTATAAATGAAAATGAATTTTGGTTATCTGGGAAATAGTAGATGTTATCTTATTACAACATTCTTCAGATAGGCATCACATGCATGCAAAAACAGAAGTGGAAGAAATTTAATTCCACTGAAAGGCTTCAGAATGAGCCTTTTCAAAGGGATGTGAAGTGCACGTGGCAGTGGAGAAGGTTTCCTGTACCACCACCAGGTCCCCTCCCAGCCTGGAGTACAGGAAAATGATTCCGTTTTCATGACCCCTTTGAAAAGAGATCAATTAATGACAATTCTGTGTGTGATTTATGGCAAGGCCTGTCAGCTGCATCACGAACACCACATGAACCAGTCATACATTAACCACAGAGTTCAACCTTCCCTGATCAGAAACGGATCAGCCCCAGCAACCTCCAGCTGAAAGGAGCTCTGCTGCCACCCCTGCTCCAAGCCTGCAAACCTTCCAGGCAAGCAATATTCAGGGCACGGCTTTATTATTCATTGTTTTTACTCTGCTCCTCTTTCCTTGTTCCATTCTTCCCAGGTAATGACTTTTTTGTGCGTAACCACTCAACAGAGAAGATCCAATCAAAGGCTGCCACTCTCCAAAGTAAGCTTTGAAGAGATATTACCTGGAGGTCCTGGAGCTTTTTGTTTACAGTTCAACATTTACACTCAGCAGCTATTTCCCCTTACAAAGATCAATGCAAAAATCAAAGCATGCTTACAGATATGAATGTAGTATATTTAAACAAAAAGCAAGTAAAAGTAAAAAGAAAAGTAAATTATAACATTTGGATTTAATGGAAAAAAAAGAACAAGTTGGCAACAGAGCCAACTTCTTTTTTCAGTAAGAATTTCATGTAAGAGAACTATATTTAAATGAAAATTGAGGACAAAAGGAATAACTACAAATGAGAGCCAAGAATACCCACAACAACATAAAACTTAGTGATTATTAGGTTTTCTCTGAATCACACACACTGCTAAAAAAGGTTCCATCACACTTGTGAAGAATACATATATTTCCACCTAAAAATTATGGGCCCACTGAGACCTAAGATCACAGCAAATGCAGGAGGCCCAGTGTCCCTGCTGTCCCAGTTTGCTACTTGGAGCATTTCAGTTCCTTATCCCTTCTGCTGGTGGTGGGCTGAACCCTACAGCAGTGTCACTCAGGTGCTGCTCTGGTTGTACCCTACATGTCTGATTTCCCTCAGGAGCTCCAGGAAGGTGACTACCAATTACTGCAAAAGCAAAACAGAAATTGAAGAGAAATTTGACAAGCAGAGACGTGCTCAGAATAAAGAAAGAATGAAGAATAGAAGGAAAGAACTCCAAAAATACATAATTAGAAATATCTTCCACCAAAAAGAATGTAAAAAATGTTTACAACATTAAATGAAAGTAATCTGAACTAGCAGAAGCTGGAATAGCTTATAATAAATGGAAAGAGACTGAAAAAGAAGCAATTTTGATACTATGGTAAAAAAATGCAAAAAATGCTCAAAGCATGAGGAGATGCTAAAAAATGCTTCCATCTACTGGCAAAGATCCAACTCTTAACTACACTACAGATCCTCTATAATGTGCTACCAGTGAGGATATGTCTTTGAGTAGGCAGGGAGACATTTGCAGCCATTTTAAGGCACTTTATTATCGCTAGATTAGTTGAACTAGGCATTATCTTACATGCAAATCCAGATTTCAACACTGGTATCTTCACTTCCTACCTTGTCTACACTCTGGAAGTATCAGATGGGAGATTCAGAGACTACAGACAGGGATGTGTTCAGGCCCAACTCTGCAAGAAAATACAAACTACAGCAAGGGGGTTACATTAACAGGAAATCAGAGTACTTGAACAAGGGGGGAGACAGGTGGAAAGTTTCAGGACACACATCAGTAATGTAAGATTAATTCTTTTATCTGATCAATCAGTCTGGAAGCGAAACCTTCACAAATGGACAAGGGGGTTCTTCACTCAAGTAATGTAATGCTTGGAATAGTGGTGGTTTACCACATGCCCAACAATTTTGTCCCCAAACATGGTGTTCTTCTACCTAGCAGCTGCCAAATGAAGGAAAGGGCAGGTGTTACAAAGCGTTTGTGACACAGCAGTAGCAATATCTGTCACACACCTGAAAATGTCTGCAATGGCAAGGAGTTCAGATTAGGCCCCAAATTAAGCATTCCAAAATTAAGTGTTCTATTAATAAATTAAAGTAGTAGCCATTCAATGCAATCAGCAAAAAAAAAATTGTTTTCAGAATTCTAAGTTATTCAAGAAAACTCAGCAAATGACACAGATTTTTTTTTAAATACATGGTCTATACCACAGTTCAGATTAGAAAAATCCATTAAAACGCACCATAAATCCATTTAGTAAGAAATAGTAAATACAGCAGCAAAAATGAAATGTAACAAATACAAAGAAGATACAGTCACTGCTAATCCTTTCCCGGCACCAAAAGCTCAAGATGACCAAGCATCCTTCAGCTTTACTTTCCATAATTTGCTGATGTTTCTACTACTCCACGTAAAGAGCAGGCTGGGCATGGCAGGCTATTCCTGTGTAATACAACACTTTGTACCAGCTCACTACCCATGAATGCTGACAAAAGATAAACTATTGCAATGTTGCATTGGATTGTCTTTTTTTCTAATCAACTGAACAAAGAGAGGTGGACAATGCTTAAAGCAGAACAGCCTCTCTAATTATTTCACCAATATTTGCATCTTTTCCCTTGACTCTCCCCCATGCCATTTTAAAGCCATTATTTCCACTTTTGTCTCCAGCCAAGTTTCCATAAGGAGACATTCACACATGCCTGAGCAGTAGTAAGGCAGTCAAAAGAGCAGCAACTTCAAAGCAGCATTATAGGAAGTATCACAGTCAAAAGTAAGAGGGAGACAAGAACAACTACAGCAGCATTATCAACCTTTGTGCTCCAGAAAATAAAAGCAGCTCAACTGAAAAGGACACCTGCTTTATAACCATTTACAGTAGAAATAAAATTCCATTTCCTACCCTTTTTTACTGTTTCAAGGAGAAAGCAATTGATTTGTTTTCCTGACAAACCCCAGCCTTGCCAAGCAGCCTCAGCCTGCTGCAGGGGCCTCAGCACCTGGAGACAGGAAGCAGCTCCTGCTTATGTAACTGCCTGTGATGCCTGGAAAAGGATCCATCCCTGCTCTGGGGAAGAACAAATAGATAGGTTTACACCACAGTGCTGCCTTCCACGCAAGTTTTTCCAGAGGAATACAGCTGGAAAAAAAAAAAAAAAGAGAAAAATCCTTTCCTGAGCTTACTCATATGCTGGTAGAGCAAAATGTGGTGGTTTATGTATCTAATGTTTTGTAACATTTTGTTTCATGCAACTGGCAAATTTGAAATAGTGTAAACCACAAAAAGCTAATGCACAGTGCATTAAACATAAATTTAATATGAAATCATGTTTCTTAATTTGTGCATGAGTTCCAAGTAATGTCATCAATGTAACAACACAGTTATTTTTAAAAATTAATCCATTTAACATACTGATCTGAGGCTGTTATTTATCTTTATTCAAACACAAACTAAAGTAAACATATAGAACAAGTAGGTTTATGGGATGATTTTTATGTTTCAGTATTTAAGAAGGTTTTGACTCTGATGTTTAACACATTTGAAGAATAAAATTATTTAAAGCTGCACACTCTCTCCCAGAGTGGATTAATCCTGTATTCTAATACTTTATGAATTTTTCTTCTTTCCAATGTAGAAGACTCAAACAGACTCAACATTGTTTTAGATCTTTCTTAGATTTGGGCAATAAGGGAAGAACGGACTGAGGTCCCCTAGAATCTCTAATTAAAAGCCTACAACTGCTAAGGAACTGTCCTTCTTTATAAAGCTCATGTGGGATTGACACTTGTGAGTGCCAGTGAGCAAAAGTTGATAATAAAAGCCAGAAGTGCTACACAACCAGAATGGGACAGACCAAAAGGACAATGGGCAAGAAGTGAAAACTGCTTTGCTACCATTTACCAGGCCATCAATTCCGAGTTGTACTCGGGGGAGAGAAGCTGCTGGAAGCAACACAATTTATACATTCAGCTGCTCTTTAGAGAATGGACCATCCCAACAGGCAAAAACTCTGAAAGACCATGGAAAGCAGTCAAGCACCTACTAACACCACTTTTATCAACAGGCTTTGTTCACAGTACTCCTGTGGTCACCTCTGCTCATCTGATAACTCTGCCACACAACAGCATTGTAAATTCTGACATACCTTTTGAAGAAATATAATTATAGACACCAAATGGTTTCTATTTCTCAAATCCTATGTTATGTAAAGCTGGATTATCATACATCCCTGAAATAAATATGGACTTTTATCTCATACTGTCTTCTCCCTGAAATTATCTCTAAGTAGGTAACTTAATTCCCATTTTGTGTAGACCTTTATATTCACATCACACCAAACACATTATAAAACACTGTTGTCAAGTGTAGCAAAGTTCCCTCCCACGTTTGTGATCATGATCTAACTAGCATCACTGCTGATGCTCACAGTGCATTATGTCTTAAGTCATCTGTAACTAGTAACTCATTCCATACAACTCAATAATCCATGGCAACAGTGCGTACTGAAACTGCTATTTCTGAGCCTGCACCTCCTATGTGCTCAGGGCCATTAACATGCTTGTAACAGTGCTGAAGGGACTGAGCACTAACCACCAGAAACAGGCAGCAACTTGCATTTAGGTGCACTGTAAAGCTTTTTCTTTTCACTGATATGCTGTGCCACTGAGGCAATCAGGACATCGACCTGAAATTTATGCTGGGCTCCATGAAGTTTTAGTTCTAATACTAAGTGCCTGTAATTCTATATCTCTGTTAGCAGGCACAGGAAATAAAGACTTAACAGACAAAACCCAAAAACATTTGAAAGCCTTCCTCATTTATGAGTTACGAGTGTTAACACAGTTATCAGAAATCTTACAGAGCTGTAGGAACTCCAAATTCTTCTAAACTCAGATGCAACATTTCTCAGACAGATCAAAACTGAGAAATCTCTGCCACTTCTTCTGTCCACTGACAGGGTGGTTGATTCTGCTCAGCCATGAATCCCCACCTCTTTACCTCTCCTTCTTAGCCTGTAGCATACTCAGCATACTCCTGTTTTCTTCATCTGGAGGGCCCCTTTTCCCCTCTCACATTCCTTCCCCATTCACTTCTTCCTGCATCCATTTGTTTTCTCCCTATCTAAGCTGTCTTCTTTCTCTGACAAAAAAACCCCAAACCCATAAGAAACCTCATGTTCCAACATTACTGTTCATTACTGGCATAAACATACTTACTAACCACAGTGGGAGAACAGTGGGAGCAAACCCAACAGCAGTGATGATCCATCCACTTTGCAAACAGAAATGGAAGTCTTTAGAGGGTTGGCCATCAAAAAAGCAAAAAAACCCACATGGCTACAATAACAGCCATATCCTAAGACACTGTCCTAACTACCAACCTGCCTCCTACCCCTCCTCATCATTACTGACCATCATTAAGCTCCTTCACAAATTCATCTAAACCCCCAGCCTTGTAGCCTGAAATGCATTTTGTGACACATACACACAGTGGGCATTCAGCATCCAGGACCACTTCCCTCAAGCATTTCAGTATTTGAAACCTCTAGTCAAGACAAGTTTTGTTAACTACATAGGAGCATGTTTCTACTACACTATTGCATGTTTCCTCAAATTAGAAGGTACATTTAAAAGCCATCTGTATAGAAATGAAGCTTAATGAAAAAAAAAATATATAGCCACAAGAGTTATTATAGGAAATTAATAAGGGAACAAAACCACTACATATACATCCATCTATTGCCCATGAGTCTCAAGAAACAATTTCTAACTGGCATCATAATAAACCCTACATTCATTCTACATGGGTATTCAAAAAGAAAATCTATGAGCAAATTCCAGAGATGGGTTAAAATGCATTTTACAAGTGACTTGTTAAGTGAAACCAAGGTAAATACAATATAGAAGCTATTAAGCCAGTACACCAATACAATTACTTGAAAACAGAAAAGCACACAGATGGACTGATGCTTGAGTAACAGCCTTTTAAGGTTACACTTATAAAAGAATCAAGAAAGAACTGTGAAACCCATGAAATATGCTGGGGTTTTATGCAGCCTTCATCATTTATACAAAAACACAGTATGAAATTACTACAATCAATGCCATTTGGTGTTTCAGCTAAGAGGCTGTTTCAATATATATGCTATTTAAAGTAATCTGTTAATAATATAACCTAAGAAGTGGGCTTTGCATGTACCTTCAAGTTCACCAAATAAGAGACCATTAAAATACTCATTTTTGAATTAACCAACACAGCATTTACAATGTACCTTTGTAACACAGTGACAACCAATATGCTCTGCTGGGCTGTCAGTGTGGCTGGGCCAACAAAAACAGCAGCTGTATACTGGATATAGCCCAAAAAGGGTGTAAATAAAAAATACCTGTGCCTTTCTCTTCAAAACACAGCCTCAGAAACAAGCTATTTCCAAGCCATAGCATGTATTTCTACAGTATCACAGGAGAACGTGCAATTTCAAAGACTGCGGGATAAATGAAAAAAAAATATCACAAAGAGGGAACCTTCCTCTTACATTATCTCAATTTGTATTAAATGTTCATTTATCTGCATTACAGTGCAGATAGGGAATAAAAAATTACATTGGCATGATTGCCTGGGTATATTTTAACCATGTAGCTTTTTTGTCTCCTTCAGCCTACAAAGAAAGCTCAGTATTCAGAGCCTCAGTAACATGAACAAGAGGACTTACATACTGATTTAGTGTCCAGATGCTGCCACTTTTCAAGTGTTGTATGTTTAATCTAATCTCCTATAGAAATTAATATTATGGGATTATATTGTTCATTTACTATTCTTTATGCTCATATTTTAATATATATATCTGTCATGAAAATGAGTATCTACACAGTAAAAACAGATCCAAGTGACTGCCCTCCAAGGGAAAAGCAAGCTGCTGTATGTATTTTGGCAGCAACCTGCTGGGCAATCAATACCCACACAGCTCTGGAAAAAATCCCCAGAATTACGGTGTTATGTGAGAAAGATGGGATTAATGCAGAGAGGGAAGGAAGGGAAGAGATACTATGGGGCAAAAAGGATCTACATCTACAGAAAAACAAGATTCTTTCATTCCACAGATGGTGGAACAAAATGCTTACTAATATAGTATCTCCAAGGACTTGGATACATATAACATCAGATAAGATTTACACCGTAATAAACTCATTCAACACATCTTCCAACTTAAAAGAAAACATACTTCTCTCCATCTCCAGATCATGGAAGAAATTCCCTGCTACTTACAAAATCTTTCACAAAATCTAAAGAATTACAAAATCTCTCACAAAATCTAAAGGTGGAAAATAAGTCACAGCCATCAGAAATGAATCTGGAACAGATTCCCAGTCCTTCAGCTCCTTTATTACTGGTTCCAGCACACTGCACTGACTCAATTCAAGAACCACTGAACTCTTTAGAGCCCCAGGTTAACCAAGACCAGTTCTCTGTCCTCAGTATGGGATGGTGTCAGGCAACAAGCCCACAGGTCAGCACTACTCCTACTCAGCAGTTGCTGGGAATAACACACAAAATAAACTTCTCTCTTTCATATCACATTTATTTAAGAGCCACCAGCATATTATCCACCTCTCTTCTGCAATAAACCACAGCAGCCCACTGCCTTGGCTTTCTACAACACCTGCAGAAAAACCAAATGTGCACCTCTTCACTCACTGCACTTCCCGACCTGGCAGAGAAACAAGATTAATTTCATTTTGCTTAAATTGATATGCAAAGCTCAGAGCTGCAGAACTTGAAGTGGGAATACAAATTTGATTCTGCCAGGCACCTTCAGCAGATAACTGAGGCCGGGTTTACCTTCACCCCCACACTCATCACCAAAGGGCACCTCAGAGATACTGCAGGCGTGGCACACCCAAGATCAGAATGAGGTCTGTGCACCACACAGACCAGAGGAATCTACATCCTCAGAAACCAGGACTCATATTTTACTATTATTGACACCAGTCTTCAACCTTTCTCTTAAAATCCAGCAGTTCAAAACGAGAGGGAAAAAAACTGAAGCTGTTGAAGAAGAAAATGAAACAGATGAGAAAACAGTTTCATTGCCTGGGTTAAAAGAAACACATGAGAAGCACAGTAAATAATAACTGAGAAACAAAAAACTCACAAATCTGAAAATATCTACCATTTTTGTGATGTAGTATCTTACAAACTTCCAATTATCTGACTGGCCAACTGGTCAAGCAATAAATTTTATGCATATTCATATGATTTGCCAATTCTTCTTGAATTTATAGTAACTACATACACTGTAAAATCATAGTTTCACATGGCTTGGCCTTTATTTTAGTGTTCCTAAGTCAATCTTCTAGTTCACACTTGGAGTGCAAACAGCTAAGACAACATGTACACTGAGTTCAAAGCAGAATTTTGACACAACAAAACTGAACCTGGAAACAAGAAAAGCTCCTGTAATAGTCAGTGTCATTCACAGATACAGAAGGTATTATGTGATTTAGAAAGCTCTTTGATCCTCTTCTTCCACTGAACATTTACCGATTTCTTTTAAGTACATCACACTACTTTTTGGAAAAAAGTACCAGCGTATGTTCTTCCATTGATAATCTGCTATGAATCTGCTAAAGTATTTTACCCATATTGTTTCCCTAAACAAAATTTTAAACTTGGAGTGAAATAGAAATGTTGTACCCAAAACCTGTGTAACGTTTGAGTTCGATTATTTATTAAAAAAGGCTTCAGTATATTGTCAAAGTAAATAAAAACTTCCCGATTGCAGTGTTTTTTAAAACTGCAAGAATCCAGAAGGCTGTTAAGTGCTACTAGAGCAGCTAGAGCTCTTCTGTAATTGATAGAGCACACGCGAATCTCTGACCCAAGTATGGCCTAATTTCAATTTATCACCTGATAGGAAATGTCCTCTGGATTCTTTGTACGCTGGAAAGAGGAATGACAAGTTCCTCCCAGCTACCATTTTATTAATTAAAAAAACCCTCTTCTGCAAAATTGTACTACAAGTACTCAGTAAGGAAAATTCTGAAACACTACCAGTCAGCATGGTAATAATTTGGTGTAAAGCATCTCTTTTCTAGCTCTTAACTGGACAAGGGATCTTCTCAGCTCAAGCAAAGAAAAGCACAAAACACTTCAAGCATCTTTGATCATGCCTAATCTCTCTAATGAAGAATAGGTGGGAAACAGCCCTAAAATAGTTATCAAACTGAATTCTACAACATTTTCACACACAGAAAACAGCAGAGGAAGAAACACATCCAGTTTTGTGTACATTACACTTTAGTGCTTTTTTGTAACTACTGCAAACATCAGTTCAGCTCGAGTCAGGCCAAAAACCAGGATGACACCAGAGAAGGCACATTTACTGCATTGCTTTACATACAAAACCATCCCCTACACAGGGACCAGCAGCACTGCCTAAAGCACCAGCTGATGCCTCAAGCCTCCATGGGAAAGCTTCCCACCTCTGTCACTATGCTGGAGCCAAATTGTAACAGAAATACAACAAAACAATGCTTGAAAAAACTGTTAAGGGCAATACCATTTCCAAATGTAAAGCCTACTCAAGTCCACTATGCCATCAAGCTCTTAAAAACAAAAGTTCATCAAGCTTCCTGTGGATATTAAAAGGAAGGGGAAGCATAGGAAACAAGCAGCATGTAATAAAATTCCTGACAGACAAACCTAGAAAATCCTAGCAGAGCTTGCTGGAATGCTTCTGGACCTTCAGTGTGTTCCCTTAAACAACTGATACCCCACTAATTCATAGACAGGTTCGTAACTTCAGTTGCCATCAAAATATCAGAGGTGTAGTATGAACAATATTAACACATATAGCAAGAAATAAAAAGATATTTATATATTCTGTATATAATACAGAGACAAATATAGAGGGGTATAGCTATAGCATTATATGCAAATAACTCCATATGACAGTTGATAATTTCTACTCAAGAAACATAAAGACATACAAAAAACCAATGCAAGCGGAAATCCAGCACTGAAGCCCACATTTTCCTGTGCTCAATGTACACTGGGGACAAACCATCAACACCAAAACTTCAAAGCATAACATATGGTCACACTCTCGCATATTGACATTTCCAAATGATCAAATTTCACATGAAAACAAAACAATGTTGAAGTTTCCTAAAGCTCTCCTTTCTCCAGCCTTCATAACTAACACAACTACTGCCTTAGTTTATCCTCAGACTGAAGATGTCACACAAGCTCTTCAGAGAGCACTCCAGCTCCACACTTCCTAAAACACAGAGGATCTACAGGTTGTGACTCTACACCTGTTTTTCACATAGTTTATCACCTTTCTTTTCCCCCTTTTTTTTTTTCTGTAACAGAACTATGCCTGTGTGAATCTCAGCTGGCTGGACTTGATTCTTTACATCCCCCTCCCAGAGCAGATCTGGATGAAAGAATAGGGAAGGAACAATTTACCCTCTGTTGACACCCTGAAGTTCCTGGCCATGCATTCTTGCCTTCAACCTATGTTTTTAAATTAATTCAATTTCTCTAGTAACTACCTTTAAAATAGTCTAAGTGACACTTTATGGATTTCCTCTGGCACTCATGTTAAGCCTATTTGATGCTGATGTACTACTTGGAGGGCTGTTATTTCTGAAAAAGGAGTACCAATATTAGCCATCTCTGCTTGTCTCTTGCAGCAATACAGCAGTAAGATAATTACTAATGGAATAATCAAGTAATAAACCAGACTGGAATTATTCAGTGAAAGAATACATATAAACTCACCTTAAAAGTATTTTTCCTATTCCACCTGTCTGCTATGGCAACCTGAATAGCAGCTAAAGTGAAACTCAGCCAAACAGATAGTAAGTAGGAATGTACTTTACTTGTATGTAAAAATAAAATTATTTCTAGAGATAAGACCAATAATTATTCTTTACATACATATTATATTTGTTTGCATTATGATAAAGGTAATTTACTTTTATCACACTGATTTTTCATTGTGCATTTTTTTGATAACTGTATAGCATGTTTTGCTCTAGTCATTAGTCCAAAAAGTTGTATCAATACATATCCTGAATTCTATTCTCCTGAATTCCAATTCAAGTAGAAACTACTATGCCAATGAAGGATCTTTGATGTCTACTTTATATCACACTAACATCTGCATTAACTGACACAATTTTCACAATATTGCAAGATATAGCCAACACTTCTAGCTAAGACAGAAGTAAAAGTTCTCTCTATCAGCTAAAACTCAATCCTTTCAGTTACTTTCAGCCATTTACTTTTGACTTTCTATTGCTTATCAACACAAAAAGCTTTGACAACTTGCAGTACCACTGTACCCTTCTCAATGCTTTACAGAAACAACAGGAGGCAAAACCAAGCATATTAGTTCATATTTCTGTCCACATAAAAGTCTGAGTCTCCTAAAGAATCACAAATAGAACCATAAACAGGCCACCCTTCAATTTCTTTAATCTCGATCACATTACAAAAATAAACATTAGCCTTTATATAACACTTTCAAAGAAGCCTATGAATATACTGGCATCTCACAACAGTGTTCTGGAAAAGATCACAGATTCATCAGCACACAGACTAACTGTGCACTGAAACTATCATTCCTCAACTGATTTTCAGTTAAGAGAATCAGTTTTATTGGGAAGATTCTCAGCTTAGTATACAGAAAAGATTTTTCTGATCAACAGAACATGAACACACAACTTCTTCTCAAAACCTCTTTCTGGCCAACTTGAATAAAAGCAAGAGGCCACTCTAATCCTTTAGCAAAATAATTTCCAGGTAATTTTCTATAGACAGCCTTTAAACTGAAAAACAAGCAAGCTGTTTTCTGCCAAAGCTGGCACAGCAAGTGGACAGACTACAACAGACATTAAAAGCTTATCATTCTTTGGCCACAAGTTTTAATACTGCATCTTTGTTCAGGCTCTACCTTTGTTCCCTGAGACAATCACAGCCAGACTTTATGCCAGGCTAAAAAAACTGTATTTCATCTCAGCCTTAGCCCCAGGCCTCAGATCCTGAAATGAGTGTGTGTTTGAAAGTATTTAATCCCCAGCCTTGTAACTGCCTCAAAGCTAACACACAAAAATAACACCCAGTATCAGGAGTCAGCACGGCGGTTTTGGGGTGGGTTTCTTCCTTTCTCACACACTAAAGCAGGCACCATAAAGCAATGCAAATAAATCACAGTGTGTCAGAACATGGTAACTTGTTCAGGGCTGATCAGGGCTTCAATTAGAGGGGGAAGCTCGTTTGAAATTTTAAACCCTTCTTCAGCTTCCATTTCAGATTCCCCAAACCTCTGAAGAGATTTTTAAATTTGTCTCTCTTGGGTCAAGGAGACTGGTCTTCTCATTTTGCATCACATGCCTTAACTTTATAAAAAGAAGCACACAGAGGGTTCAGGCCGTAACAAAGGATTTGGATGTCTCAGCCACCGAAGGTGTATCTAAAATCGAGATGTGTTCCATGCAATCGAAAATTACTTGCTAACAGAAGTTAATTACAATGTTTTAAAGCTTTGCCTAGTCAGTTAAATGCTGCCCAAAGAAAATAAAAGCTTTTACTCAAGTAGAGCATCTTTTTTATTATTACTATTTTATTTGTTTTTACACAGCTCCTTCCAGGTTTGGGTTCTGTCTGAACCCAAAAACTGAGGGCAGTGTTATTCAGAAATTCTAATCTGAGACAATCACACTTAGTAAGAAGACTGATGGAATTCAGTTAACTTTTAATATCTGAACTGAATGAAAATATGTGTAAAAATTACACTCTCTGAAAAACCTTTCATTAAATAATAAGGAATATCCTGTCTATAAATAAAGAAGATCATTAACACGAAAACATAAAAGTCTATCAATTTCCATCTGCTACTTGTTTCTCTGTCTGGTTAAGAAGATAAAAACATTTCTTGAGCCACATTCTGCCACAGGCACCTATTTAGCTATAACATTTATGAGCAAGAAACTAGCCTACCTCTGCAAAAAGTCTGACATGTCAAGAGTGCCAGTTATTCTTAGAATGAGACATGACCACAATTTCACGTAATTAGAGATGTTATAAAACGCATCCCGCCCGCTCTCCCCATCCCCCTCCACCACTACCACCATTGCAGGAGTGACTTGTTACACATCGCGATGAGCAAGAAACATTCCCTGCCCGGGGAGAGAGCGGAGATCAGGCCATAAAAAGGGCACGAGATGCAAACAGGGATCCTCCCCTGCCCGGCCCGGCAGCCGCGGCTGCCCGGGCACAACCTCACCCTGCCCCGCGCGGCTCCCGGGGCGTCCCGGGGGGAGCAGCACCTCCTTCCCCATCCCCGGCATCGCCGGCGCGGGGAGAAAGGTGCCCCGGGCGAGCGGGTCACCCGCTCCGGCTGCCCGGAGGGGGAACGGCGGGGAGGGAGCTCGAAGGACCACGGCGGCCGCTGGGGAGGGCTGGGGGGCGACCGCTGCCTTCCCCTTGGTGGCGTGCCGAGGACAAGGGCGGCGGGGCTCGGGGGCGCCGGGAACCGGCAGGCCCAGGGCGCTGTCGGCGATACGGCGGCTCCAGCGAGGCGCCGGAGCCCTCCCCACCCGCCCGCCCGCGGGGCCTCGCTGCGGGCGGCAAGGGCCTGGGGAGCGGGGTAGCCCGGCCTCCCGGGCCCGCGGGCGGCGTGCCGCACACCGCTCACTCACCTCGGGAGGAAGCAGGCGCCGCCGGGTCTGCATGGCGAGAGGGATCTCCCGGGTCCGCCCCGGGAGCGCTGGGGGCCGGCGCGCCCTCGCCGCCGCCAGCCGCGCTCGCTCGCTGCCTCCGCGGCCAAGGCCGCCGCAGCGCCCGGCAGGAGCGCCCCTGCCCGGCCCCGGCGGCAGCGCACGGCACTGCGGCACCGCCGGGGAGGCGGCGCGGAGCTGCCGCGCCCCCGCCCCGCGCCGCGGGGTCTGCGCCGGCACCCCCGCACCGGGCGCCGGGGTCCGCACCGGCACCCCGCAGCGGCCGGACAGCGGGAGCAGCCGCCCGCCCTGTCCCCGCGGGGACCCGCCGAGCCCGCGGCCCCCGCAGCCACACGCACACAGCCGAGGGCGGCACCGGGCACCCACCGCCGCCACCGGGCGATGCCGGTTCCCCGCGGCCGAGGGACGCGCCTCCGGGCACCGGCTGCAGTGTGCGTAGCGTGACCACTCCACAAAACCTGGTCAGAAGGACTCGCGGTTGGGAGCCGAACATGTGTTATCTCGCCATTTCATGTTGAGCGTCTCCACAATCGGAGAGGGACACCATCCTGCGGGACGCCCTCGGCCGCCACGAGAGGTGCGAGGCCCGGAGCCATCCGCTGGCAGATACGTTCAGTCCTCAGCAAAGAGGCCTCCAGAAATTAAAAATAAAAAAAGAAAGAAAGAAAGAGAAACACAACACATAAAAAGAAAAAGAGAAAAACAACAACAACAAAACCAAAAAAAAAAAAAAAAAAAAAAAAAAAAAAAAAACACAACAGCAAAAAAGAAACCAACCCCACGCATACCAAATAACAACAAACGACCCCGCTCATTCCCCACAGAAGCCGCGATGGCGAGCCGGCAGGGCGAGCCGGCAGGGCACGCCAAACCGTGACACCGCGCCCGGAGTCTCACCCGTTCTCTCCCCAAGAGAAGGCGGCCGCCCATGCCGAGAGCGGGACTCTTCGCCTGGCTGCGGGCGCTCGGGAGCTCCAGGAACTGTCACTCCCCGCGGGTGCCGCGGTCCGCCGGGCGCGGGCTGGGCGAGGGGCGGCCGGTGCCGGGCTCGAACCGGCACAGCGCGCCCTCACCGCCGCCTGCAGCCTCACCCGGGCGAGCGAGCGCCCAGTGCCTCACGAACCCCTCACCCCTCGCGTCAGGAACCCCTCGCTCCTCGTCTCAGGAACCTCTTGCCTCAGGAACCCCTCATCGCTCTCTTCAGGAAGCCCTCCCCTCAGGAACCCACATCACTCGCCTCAGGAACGTCTTGCCTCAGGAACCCCTCATCGCTCTCCTCAGGAAGCCCTCCCCTCAGGAACACCCCATCCCTCGCCTCAGGAATCCCTCACTTCGGTTCCCCCACAGGAAAGGCTCGCTTGGTGCCAGGGGAATGGGAAGGAGTCGCTGTCCCCTCACCTTTGTGCAGGTCCGTGATCTCCCAGCTGCAGCAGGGCCATGTCAGCCCAGGAAGGAGGGAAAGGTGAGTGTGGTGGCTGCTAATGCATCTGCACGGCCATTCCCTCTTCCCAGGCCTTCACACTTAGAGGCCATCACTTTCCGGCAGGTTGGTCTTCTCCATTAACTTGCCACCTATGTCAGTGAATGCAGTGTAATGAGCCCCAGTGATAAAATCTAGGCCTCCTTGCTCCAAGAGCATCAGCCCATCCCGCTTGAAATGAAAGGGAAGCACTTAATGTTTATTCATTGATTCTGGTGGAACTATGTGCTTTTCAAGCGAAAAATATGAGATACTCCCAATCAACTGAATCATCAATCCATGGGCAAATACCTAAAGAGATAAAAAGTGCTCATCCATCATAGCTGGGAGTAGCATGTTAATGGAGATGGAATTTATTTACTCCCAGAAAGCATTCCTGGTTAACCCCAACTTGCTATCTCTTTAGCAATTAGTGTTGTCATGCTTGTGAAGCACAGCTGAGGGGTTCCGATTGGTGCAATACACAATTACTGTCCTCAAAATGGTTCTCATGAAACACCTCAGACTGATAAACACACAACATGCCTGACAAAATAAAAAAGGGAAATTAATTAAAGAGTGAGTGGTGTAACACTCCATAACCTCTGGCCAAATGCATGCCAGTGCATAGCTTTGCCATCTGTGACTATCACTACCATAACTTTGTTTTACTTTTATTCCTCTGGATACCATTCATTGGGATGTCTTCTCACCAAACATGGAGAGGTTTTTCCTGAAGGGTCATAACTGGCTGTTTTGCAAGAAGGCAAAACATGAAAGCATGCAAAACAGGAGTTAGGAGCAATGAGAATCATCTCTGTGAGTTAAGGTGGTGGGACATGGTCTCATTCCCCATTCCTCCTGGGTATCTTGGATGCCTCGTGACTTGTTCCTAATGAAGATATATCTGGAGGAGCAGCAAACTCCACAAGCTCCAGGGAGCTGCTCCAGGCACTTGTGGTGCCAGACACCTGAGCTTAGAGCAGGGAGATTGCCCATCCTGTGTTCTCAATGCGCTCCCTCTGCTAGAAGAAGAAACATTTCAATATTGATAGTGAGAAACATTGTGTACAAACCAAACCAATAATTTTGATCCCAAGCCACAGCAAGGCTGTAAGACCATGGACCATGGACCATGACCTTTCACTTGCCACAAGAGTCCAAGTTACAAACTCTCCCAAATGTTTCTGCAGTTCTTCCATGTCCATGAGCCTCCACAGCACTGTCATAAGAAATGGTGCCTGATACTATCCTACGTGACAGCTTGCTATTGAGCTTGCCACCTCTTTTCCCAAGTATTTTTCTCAGCCCTTTATGAGAAGCTACCAAGGAAAAGGCATAAAGGAGAGCTGAGAGAAGAGGATACTCCAATTTGCAAAAGGCAGGGGATGGGAAAGGGGGAAAGGGGGTCACAGTTAGAAGGTGAAGGGAACCTCTGAGGTGCCCTGGTTGCAGGAAGCAGCGCAGAGTTACAGGGTCAATACAAAGATGTGTGTAACAACGTGCATATGCTGGGATCTAGGAGTTCCAGGGGATTCAAAATTGTGCCAGAGTGATCTTTGAACAACAGAGTTAAGGATAAATAAGAGGATTTTTTAACTATGGGTGAAACTTGCAGAAGCCTGGAGAAAAGGAAGTTCATAATGTCTTCACTCTGTTCCTAGGTAGAAATAGTAGAATGGTTAACAACAATGTAGGAAAGCAGAAGAACTCAATAACTATTCCTGGTCTGTTTTTGAGGAAGAGCCACATGATACACAAATATCTGATGATGATGATGATGATGATGATGATGAAGAAATACATTCCATTACAACAAGCACTGAGGAGGATGTTAAACGAAGCTAATGAAGTTGGCTATCAGCAGATCCAGGTAACTTGCATCCAAAAGTTTTAAAAGCACTGGCACAGAGTATCTTTAGACCATTAATGTTGATTTTCAATAAATCTTGGAACACTGTTAAAGTTTCAGAGGACTGGATGAAATATTGTACCCATATTTTAAAAGGGTAAACAAGGAGACCAAGGTAATTTCAACCTGCCAGACGGACAAGAATTCTGGGTAATAAAATGGGACATTATCTACATTACTTGATTGAAAAAGAATTAAAGAGTGGAAACACAATAACTGCAAATTAATGTGGAAAATAAATCTTGCAAAAATAATTTGATTTTTTAAATGGCATTACAAGTTTGGTTGATGAAGGTAAGTAGGCCTGCAAAATATTTGTCCTGGTAACTTGCAGCATTTTAATTAAGAAGCCAAAATGATACCGACTCATCACAGCACTTATTAAACTGTTGAGACTCTAACTAACTGACAGTTACAAAGTGGGAAAACAAAAAGTCATCATCAAATAATGTGTTTCTGCATCCTATGGCAATTAGTTCTAAATTGCATTGTATTGATATTAATGGTTTTAAGAAGAACATAAAATCATCACTTAAAGAGTTTGCCAGTGATGTAAGCAATAGGGATTAATAAATAACAAGTCATGCTGCAAAGTAGCTGAGACAGCTTGATAACAAGTAATGTGCATTTCTGTACAGCCAAATGTAAAAACATGCATCAAGGAATAGAGGGAGTGATTATAGGATGAGAGAATTTGTGCTTTTACAAGTTAATGCTCAAAAACCTCGAGAATCATCACATATAATCAGGAGAAAATAAGCAGGTGGTGTGGTGCTGTAGCCAAGAGGATAATGCAATCCCTGGGTTTATAAACAGGAGAATATAGAAAGAGGTCTCTATTTTTCTGGTACTAATCCCACTGCTCCTGAAGTCTGATACCCAAATTCCTTGATTTCTTAATAGAAGCTGAAAAAGAGATGGCTCAGAGAAGATCAATAAGAATGATTTAGACTGAAAGTGAAAAGGTTCAATCTATTTCAGTGTCAAGAAAGAAGGTGAAGGGGTGACTCAATCACAGGTTTTAAGGACCTTCAAGATTCAGTGAGTGTATGCAAATGTGTTCATCTTCCTGTGAGGTCTTCTACCAGGGAATGTAATTAATCACCAGGACAGTTTAGGACAGGACAAGCTGGATTTCCCAGCATTGGGAATGTCAAAATCAGGCGGTCGTAAAAACTTAATTTTGACAGAAGCAGGAGTTCAGTCCTGTAAGTCTGCTCCCTGGGAAGTAGAACTCTGTCTGTAGCTGTGGATTCTGGCTGCTTGTCTATGCAGAAGCTGATTTCCTGGGGCACTAAGAAGTAACAACCTGTCATCCTTTTCAGCATCATCTGACACAGCTCATGTGCTGCTCAGCACATGATGGGAGCAGCCGTGGGGATGGCAGTGTTTACAATGGTTCAAGGGATGGGTGGACTCCTTCACAGAAGGCAAAGCCTTTGAAGCATATTGCATACCAAGATAACTCTTCTCACTCAGGAAGCCTGAGACATGCATTGCTGGAAGCTGGGAGGACACTCCTGACAAGTGTGACTATATGATTATCCTGCTACTAAACTTCCTCTGGCATCTGCTTCTGGCCACTGTCATAGACAGCACATTGATCTTGTGCAAAGCAGTCTCTCAGATCCGCCCCAAAGCTGACCCACTCCTGATCTCTGAAAAGTGCAGTTGGAAATTTAGTGTGAGCAGAGAATAGATGCTTGATAACATGCATTGCACAGGAGAGGGCAAGAACCAGTGGAGACAACAAGAATTCTCAATATTAGAAGGTTAAAGGCTGACTTGGGTGGGGGATTGTACACAAGGCTCTGCACGTCTCCAAAATCTGTCACTGAAGCATTCAGGAGTCTCTTGGTCTGATCTGGTACCATCAAAAAACTGGAAAACTTTGCAGCAAAATGTTCATTACTTTCCCAAAGTAGTTCCTGATACAAGTGCTCAGCCTTCTACTGATATGCAAGATCTCGAGTAGGAAAGGCATGTGCTGTGAGCCTAAGTGTCCAAACCTCTTGAGTGACTGAAGCTTTTATTCACAGTTCCATGGAAGAAAATGTTGGCTTTTTTCTGCACAGTTGCTAATAACTGCCTGCATGCCACACTTTGACAGAAACAATACTCTAAGTATTCATTACTAATGCCGTTCCTAGTGAAGGGCTTAGTGATCATTTAACCAGTTTTTGTTGTAAAATAAACGCCCTCGCTAATAACACCCTTGGAAAGAGGCGAGCAGACAGCGCTGCCGATTGCAGTGCTGTGGCTTTGCCCTCTAGTGGCTGAGGGACTGGCCCAGCTCCGGTGGTGTCTGTCTTAATACGTTTTGATTGCGTCATCAGCCTTGAATCTTTGATTTTTCTAAATTCTGTGCGGTCTTCATCCATTAAACTCAAGTACTACCTGCACCAGAACAATGTGAATCAATAAAATCCTTGGCTTAAGATTCTCAGAATCCTATATTAAGGTTAACTCAGTATTAGTGAGTCATACGATAAAGCCACTAATACATGGGCACTTAATTAATCTATGATGCATTTTCCACCAGATAGGACTTAATCTCTTGGAAGGAAAAAGGCCTGCTAGGTCATCATGTCATTGTGTGAGTCAGTTTCGAGTCATTCCATGCTCAATACCTGTCCTTACTTTGTCCAGTTTCAATTTTAAATGTGCCATGTATCCTTAGAAGTTAAGGAAAAAAAAAAGTGTGGTAATCCTTTTCAACAGTAAACTCATTATGCATTTGAAAGGGATATAACTTCTTTACTGTCTATGCTGGCTAAATCTTGAACATCCATCGGTTTTCTGTCCATACTCCAGGCACTGACCTGGAGTCTCTAAGAGATCTGTGTCCATATCTGTTTTAAACCTCTATGGGAGCTTGAGCAAGGGCTTTGGACTTCAAGGACATCTCAGATTTTTCTCTTCCTCTTCCTCTGGCATCCATTTTAGATTATTTTTTTTTTACACCAAACTTCATAAGGAAATAGCACTTATTCAATTAAATTGTCTTTCTTTTCCCTTCACTCTTTCCTGTATCTTTAAGATCTCTTGGCCAATTTCTGCCACAGCTGAAAAAGTGGTAAGTCTCAAAAGAAATTTAGTTCTTAGAATTTTTTGTGTCAATCCATGGCCAGAGACAGAGGGGCTGATGCAAAGCAAGTCCAACTCTGCTGGTCCATACTCAGTGTGACAGCAGGCAGCCTGTCAGTCAGTGCCCTGGCCTTGCAGAGAATGTGGAGGGAGCTGAAGTCATTGTGGCAGCAGGGTCATCCTGCTCATGGCAGGGCTGAGATTAGTGCAAGCAAGAGATGAGAGGGTGAAGACACAAATCCATAATGCAAACTCACTCATACTCACAGGACAACTCTTCAAGGGTTGTTATTTGGACTCAGTATTTGAGTGTGAGATGTGATACTCAGGTAATTTGAAAGGCTCTGCTAAGCAAGAAGTCAAATTACAGGATTTAGTTGTTCCAATAAACAACTGGATCATTTAATTCTTATTGTTTATTTTGTTATTCATCCGTATTTAGAAGTCCTGGCAATGCTTAAGTACCTTTTTGATTACATTCCTGTTCTGGCCAGAAGCTGGAAGTGGCTTTAGTGAATACTCATGGGGCTCATGTATTTGTGAGGCTATTCCAGATGAACATGTCTGTAAAAACCTGCCAGGATCTGGAATCGGGAGAAACAGGTTCTTGTTCGACTCTTTGCTGCCTTGCTGAGTGACATTTAACCCCCATGTTCCCCTCTCCCTGTGTGCAGTAAAAGTAGTTATATCTACAGCATGAGTAAGTTTTCCATAAGTCCTTAGGAAGGTCTGTGAAACCACTTTGAGAGTCTCTAATGGGAAAGGTTATTATGATGATTACCTGAAAAGCCATCATTTGAAAGATATGAAATCACCACCTAAATATGTGCTTTCTGGTTCAGAGACAAAAATGAATAGGAGTTTGAGACATTGACTCCATCTACAGAAATTCATCTCCCTAAAATGCTGCCAGATATGTATTTTCCATTTGAAGGTCTGAAAGTAATTTACAAATAGTTGAAACCTGCTAGTCACCCTGTGAGGATTAATACCTGCTCATTATCACTCAAAAAATGCATTTAAGGGTTTGGCCTGGAATTGTAGAACTCCTGATTTTACAACTTATCCCCTGTATATTGGGATGTCCCTGGGATGTGCTATTAATTTCCTCACTCATATAAAACTCTGCTAAGGCTGATAGTACTCCAGGAATATTGTTGGAGCTGTGCCAGAGGATGGTGGATACTAGGAGAACTGAGATTCTCACTGTTTGGATAAAAGTCATAATTCATGCCAGTTTGGTCTAAAAAAACCTTCCTCCAGTGTGATGTATTGGTGAGGAGGGAGGGCCCAGCACAACTCTATAAAGAAGTGTCTCACAACTTCTATAAAGGAGTTTCAGAGCTGTTGACAGTCCTACACGCTTTTCCATATGCACCACCAAAATTTCTACACTTCACAGCCAATAGGAAGCACAGTGGTGAAGAACAGGTGATTTTTAAACTGAGTGTCTCCAACCTAGACCAAAAAAAGGCCCTACAATGGAGCTTAGAAGCTCACAAATAACACCTCAGGCATTTGTGTGGGCTTCAGTGAACATGCTTGGGACACTCACTCCTAGAAGCAAGGCTTATGCAATGTGTTGGCTGGGAGCAAACCTCATCAGACACTGGCAGAGAGGAATTCCATCAGCAAACAGCAGCACAGAGGATGTTTTCTGGAGGATTTTTGCATGACTGTTTTTGTGAACAGAACCCACTCCCTTGAATGTCAGTGCTTCAGACGCAAGGAAAATTCTAAGGATGAAAGAATTTTAGAGAAACACTACAATTCAAACTTGACTTGATTTTAATTACAGACAGTGGAAAATAAAACTGTTGCAAATTGAAAAATCACATCAACATCAGTATTATTAAATAACTCACTATTATGACTTTTGAAGTGATATCTTTTGATGTGTCTTTTCTTTCGTTTCTTCCAGCATAACTATATTCTATGACCAAAAAAGCTGTCAGAATTTTTTACAGATTCAGTACACAAATTAAATAAATCTGTTCATCATTGTACTTATATAGAGACACATTTTACACATGAAGAAAAACATCTAATAATTTTAAATCCTGTTTTAGTCTGTGATTTCTTGTAAAAGTGAGTTCCAGGCCCATAATTGTCGCACTTTAAAAGTATTTTCTTCCAGCAGATGTTAATGCTCTACTACACAATTTAACTTAATACCCTTTATTTATCTCATATAGGAAAATTGTTCTCTGTATAACCCTCAATTCTGTTTATTTCTGCTATGTACCTCCTTTTCCTTCTTCTGTAAAGATTATGTTTTCAATTTATCTTTAAATCTCAAGTTTCCCTGCATCTTTATATGGTGTCATTTTCAGCTTTTAATTCCTCAGTTCTACCCCCATTGACAGGGTGAGGGTTATGGGCAGAGCTGAGGGGGCTGTGTCACTGAGTTAGAGAAGCTCTGCTGTTCTGTGGTTGTGTGGAAGGCACCCAAATAGAAATCGAAGTCCAAGGTAGGAACAAAGACAAAACCAACAGATGAAGGTGAGAAACTGCTACATCTGACTCCTTGTATAGCGTGTGCTGCTGGAGCACAGCAAACAGGGATGCATCCCATCTCTGTGCCTCACAGGCAGGGCTGTGCAGCCCTGGGGCCTGGAGGGGAATGCTATAATAGCATTTTTTTCTCATTATTTCTTTCTCCAATTCCTCTAGATCCACAGGTCTGTGAACCTGAGGGAGGAGAGGGAAAGCTGCTGGTCTCAGTAGGAGAAGGGAGGATGCAGAGAGAAGGAGCCCAGTGACTGCTGGGGCAAAGGAAGGCAGAGGACGAGGGACAGCAGGAGCAGTGAGGACACACATCTTCCATGAAGCTCACAGTTTCTGTTTGAGGTAGGAAATATGTTTCAGATAAAGTTTTCAGTCCAAGTGTAGCATTGTCAACTTGTCTATGATCATGCAGCTACATATTTCCAGTCTGGTTTGTTTTGTTGTTTGAGGGGCCTTTTTTTTTTTTTTTTTTTTTGAGGATGTAAGTAAACAAAAGTATAAACCTTCATCTACAGTACCTTTTTTTTCCTTTTCAATGCTTATGTGAAGGGTTTGATCTAATATGTATATATGAGTTTATTCTTTAGGTCTTTGTAGATTCAAAGGAAGAGATGAGTTTTCTTTAGGGAGGAACTGAAACTTACTTGAAAGGAAGTGATAGATGTCGTTGGCTCATTGTTATCTTAAGCATTTCCCTTCTTTGTTGCACTGGAGATAGATGAATAGCTGCTATGCATGGACATACATGACTCTCAAGCTCTGGTTAATGAATTTTGGTAATTAAATCATTCATGGTGTGATTGAGTCAAACTCCAGCAAAAGGATTTTATTCTTGAAAGAATCTGGCAGGCATCATTTTCGCAACACTTCCTTGGCTTATCTGCTGTTGGCATCTTGGTCTTTTCCTCCCTACTGCTCCTCAATGAAAACGGGAGCAGTGGGCATCAAAACCACCATCCTTTGTGCACAGAATATTTGAAGCTGTCTCTCAAAGGAGAAAGGCTCCCACACCTGTGCTGCAGATTGCAGGCTTATCTTTGTTTCTGAAATAATTCAGGAATATGTTGCTCAAATTCAACCCCACTTGACTGAGGCAACTGGTGACTGCTGTAGGGGAGGGCCAAAACCAGCTGCCACTGCTGAGGGCACGGGGAGGGAAGGCAGCCACTGCAGTAGCTTTCAGCAGCAGGTGGCTGTCAGTCAGCCACATATAGCCCTAAAATTCTTCATAGGGTTATTTCTCCCCTGTCAGAACTGCCACAGGGAACACAGTGCTCATACCTCAGGGAAAAGGTGTGATGGGGGCAGGTAAAGAATGGTTAAAAACATGGGCTGCTGCTTTACATGGGCTCCTGCTTTCATCAGTTCTTCAAGTGGTGAAATGGTTCACATACACACACAAAGCTTTAAGCACACCCTGAAGTATTTAAGGCATTTACGAAAATCCAAAGCATCTTGTTCATTTCAATTACTTCTCCACCCACATTCCTCATTGAATTAAAGGATATCCTACACACTCTTTTGTTTCACTTATTCCCCAAAGATTGTTTCATCGTACACCAAGCAAGGATCTTCAGCATATTCATAGTAACGTCTCAGTCACGGCATTCAGCATTATGATGTTCCTGGCACAAGGGATGTTATTAAAGGATTGAATAGATGAATAGATGGCAGATTTCCCCAGGGCAGCACATCAGAAAATGGACATCAAAAGAACCTGGCTCAAAATGCAGTGGGTATTACAGGCTCCTGACAAATCCCACTCATTTCTGAACAGTAACACTGTCAGGTTGTGTTAGGGACTTGTCCATCCTGGAATACCTACATAAAACTGTTTGCTTAATGAGTAAAAGCACTCCCATTTTCAATACCCACCCTTCTAGTTGAAGACAGCATAATCTTCATTAGTCAAAAGTACTGTGGGCCCAAATCCAAATACAATCTTACTGAAATAATTACCAGCATCCCAAGGTTAAGGCTCTGTAGCCATCAAAATTACCTTTTTCTCCCACCATTTTTCATGAACCCACCTGGATTGCCCTAGAAACCCTGAATGTGTGAGTCTCTTTTACAGGACATGTAGGTTGTCACATATTACAAGTCATCTTCACAGACCCTGACAGGATAACAGGCCACAGTCTGTGACAGGAAATTTTAAAAATTTCTATTTCCTTTTTCACCAAGAACTGGTTGGAATTTATTTTCTTAAAGCTATTTCAAACCATGAGTAACAATTCCTGAGCAGGCACTGAGGAAGGAGAAGCACATATACTGACATGATGTCACCACCTGAATTATTCTGCTGAGATATAAAAATAGTTTGGAAGGCAGCATGGCCAAAATTACTATATCATTTAATTACAACCTGCTTTCATGACAGGCCATCAGTTAATTAAGAGTGTCAAAATGCTGAATTGCCTCCAGCTTCTACATGCTTTGCAAATGACATGGAAGTCATCTTTTTAAATAGCAACAGCTTAACTGAAAATGTAGAACCCATAGTGAAATGCTTTGAAAAATGAGGCAGTCAACTGAGCTGACCTGAAATTCCCCATGCCATAAATTCACTAGGGAAGACAGTTATAACCCATTTAATTTACTCTCTGAAGATCATATTCACATGACATCAAAACTATTTTTCTGAAATTGATATAATTTTGAAGTGTTATAAAACAGGAGCCTGAAGTGACTGCTCTGTGCAGGTACACACAGGGCCTGGCTCCAGCACCAGCACTTTCCTCCAGGCTGCTACAATACAGGCAACTGTAAAGCAGGAAAAGGCTTAGAAAAAAGGGTTTTTCCTTTAGAAATAAGTCACCTTCACTGATTCTCGGGTACTATACATGACATGAAAGAAAATTATCTGTAAAGGGAATAATGTTGCTATAAACTTAGAAAATGAAGGAATTGGTTTACGCATTTGTTATATCTGATACCAATTCCCTTATTCTCTTTATAGAGTTATTTTTATTAAACAAATGATTTTGCATGAATTATATAACAGTTGTATATAAATTGTAGCAAAACAAAAAAAAGGAATAAAGTGAAAAGCAGTCTGGATAGAAAGGTCATGTTTCCAAGCACCCATGTGCAGAAAGAAGCCAAACATCTTGAAACTGAAACAAAAACAGAGCAGTCCCTCTCCCTCATTGCCCCTTTGGCAACGAGGGGGTTCTTTCATTGGACAGACAGAAAAATATTGTTTGCTGGCTGGATTTTTCTTTTCTCCCAAGGAAAATGAGTGCTTCACACTAGGAAAAAAACCTGATGAGCAAACATCTCCCCCTATAGTTTGCAAGAAGCTGAGCATCTAAAAATAATAACTAAAATCCTGTCTCTTGGCTGAATAAGGCAGCCAAGCCAAAACTGAGCCAGAACTTTATGAAGAATGGCAACATGGAAGTGGATGCTATAGGAGAGTGTTTGAATAAAAAGTATGAGGCTACAAGAAAGAAATCTGATAATTCAGAAGAATTGTGGTAGGCTCATGGTTTCATGACTGTGGCAGTGTCCAAACGATTAACAAATTCAGGCTTGGGGAAGACAGACTGAATTTCAATATAATTTACGTGAATTATATTCACGTGTGGGAGTAAGGGGAGTGCATTAGGCCTGTAATATATGCAATAGGCAAAGAACTTCAAACACTAGAAAGAACTGAATGTGCTTTCTAAATTGACTTCAAAGTGCTCCCTACTACTAAAGACTTTGATTGAGAAAAGATTTGAGCTTGGTAAAAATGCCATTTAATTTAACAGGCCATAAAAATGAAAGCTGACCAGTAAACAAGAATGCTTTGCCAGATGACAACTGGCAAATGCAACTTTCACAGAATGGTGATTATTCAACTATTTTATGTCTGTTTCAAAGGCAGTATGTGTGGGATGGATCCTGTCATCCATGCCATCATGCTGGGACATTGCTGCTGTTTCTGTAAGGAAGAAGCACTGAGCCCTGTAACTAGATTTTACTGCCATTCACAACTACTGAAAACCAGCTGCCATTAATTTTACAATCCCCATGGAGGTTTAAGGTAAAGGGACATCTTTTATTCAGTGTTTTTACAGAGAACAGTCTAACAAAGGAATTAGTATCCAGCAAGGCCCATTACACAATACAGTGATGTAACATTAATGGAACATTGTGTTCTCCCCTGAGCACTCACGTTCTGTGTTGGACAGGCAATCCTTGGGGTCCAAGCATTAGCCCAGCAGTGGCTGGGATGGCACTGGCTCCAGCCCTTTCCCCTAATGGTGGAAAATATCCCATTGCAGTTGCAGTTGTACAAGCTTAGCAAATGCTTCACATACCAGCCTGTGCTGGCCTCCTTATTCATGGAAACATACTTAAAATTCCCATTTGCCAGGTGTGGTGTTAGACATGGACTGGACAAGTCTAGAATCCTGCAGACACTGGGATGTGGCAAGGGGGATGAAACTGATGATGATCTTTAAGGTCCCCTCAAAATCATCATAATTTCTTACAGATATTAAGTCACAAAAATTGAGTGTAAGGAACAATAGTGTCACTGGTTTTATGTAAAGATCTCCTGACTAAATACAACCAGTAAGCATTCTAGGGAGGCATGCCCACTTCCCACTGGTTCATTTCTCTTTCACTAGTCCACATGAGGGTGAAAAAGACCCAAACAAACAACAAAAAAATCTGAAACACATGTGCTCATTTGGATCATGTCATTTATTGAGTCAGCAGTGATGGCAAACGGGGAATCAATCGGCCTTACCGTCACGGGCAAACCCCACCACCAAATGCCACGGAAGTGCACACACACTCCTCTGCTTGTCCCATGACCTCCATGGCTCTGCTGGAACCTTCCTGTTCTCCTGGCACTGCTTTGCCTTCTCAGCAGTGTAGCAACTCCCTGCTCAAGCAAAAAGACATGGCTTCACTGGGTGTAATTAAGCCTATAAAAAAACCACCTCGGGCTTATTTATGCCTTGCTAAATCACAAGATTGAGATTTTGTGGAGTGCTGTGAGTCAGATACTTGGGAAGGCCTGACCAGCTATTTCCTCAACATCTCAGTGAGAGATGTCTCTGTGTTGTTCATGTTTGTACCTCAACAGTCAGTCAGATGAATGCTTTGAGTTTGCTAAAAAAAGGCTGGTACCCCATTTCAAAGTGCCAGAACCCGTGCAAACAATTTTGACTATGATACAGAACTAAATAGGGCACAGTAAATAACAGCACATACATCAAGAAGCTCCACTCTTGGGGGAGAGAGTGAGGGTGAAAAAGAAAAATGTTCTTTGGCATCTCTGACATCTGTATTATTTTGCTTTTATCAAACCAGAGAGACATTCCAAATATAAAACTTGCAACAGGAATACTTAAATATGGTAGGAACAACTGTTAAAACTTGTTTTTATTGTGCAAGTAGACCAATGCATGTAATTCCTCCTGCAGTAATTTTTCATGGGGCAGGAGTAATTGAGGACAAGTATTTTATCACCTCTCTCTTATTTTGGCTTATCTAAGTGTTAAGATAAAAGGGCAAAAATCGAACCATGGCACATCTCATACAAATTTTAACACAGATTAATGTCTCAACAGAGAAACTAATAAAAAGAATTGCTCACCATATTTATTCAATGCAAGTGAATTCTTGTTCTGAGTAGTCACTACTTTCCTTTTTTCTTTTCCAACAAATACTGGCCATCCTGAACCATAATGAACATGAGGACCTGAGCAGTTTGAAAGTATCAGCACACTGTGATGGCAGTCAAATTCAGTAGTCCTGTCTCTCAGACAGTATCACAGCTATATAGAAAGGAAGATGACAGAAGTGCAGTCACACAAAAGCAAACTCAATGGGTGAACATTCCTGATGATGCTACCGTGAGCCATTGAGGAAATGGAGGTATAGGCCACCTAAACCTTTTATTACAGTTTACTGCAAATCCATGAGGTGCTTGTGCAGATTAAAACCAGTAAGACTGTGTGCATTTTTCATGGAAGAGTTTCCATCAGTTAAGATGCTAATGATGTTTGTCTGCTTGTAGCCAAAGAACAAGCAAGCTTGTTCAAAGAATTCACCAGGTTCTTAGCGAGCCAGACTGCACTATAAAAATCCCCTATAATTTACAAAATCATCAGGATAGAACATGTATTCCACTAGAAACAATAGCTAGATTATCCCTTCAAATCTGACTATAGCCTTTAAAAGAAAAAAGAGTGTCTGGAATATTTTTATGGAAAACCTATTTCAAGGTTCTCAAGAGAACTGAGCTGGAAAAATCACCGTGTAATGGGATAAACTATTACAATTTCAGGGCTGCAAGTGGCCAACATGATTTCTCAGTGCACACTGCCAATGAAAGCAACCCTGTAACTCAAAGGGCAGGAGAAGAGTTAGAGGCAATAATATCCCTATGTTCAAAAGTTAATAATTTACAACAACACTGAAATCGTGCTGCTGAAAGGTGATATAGTAAAAACTAGAAAATAACACATCCCCTGTTTTTCAGAAGACTGACATCACTTCTGTATCTAAATAGAAGGAAGCTTCAGCAAATTGCCCAAATATCCATCAGGAGATCGTGAGAAAACCTGATGTCTTTCAGTCAAACTGTGGAAGAAGGCTGTGGGAAATTAGGACATACAGGGAAGAAATCCTTATTCAAAGTAAAAATTATTTTAGGCTGTATTTGCATTCTTTCAGAAACATGCAAAATGTCACTAATTACAAATGTCAATCACAGAGCAGGCCAAGTCTCCAGCAATAGAGCAAAGGTTTCAAAATGAACAGAGCAGGAATTCAGTTGCATTGTTACTCCCTGGAGATTATAGCAATGCTGTAAGCAAACTAGAGTTACTTTCAATTCAACAGCATGTATCAGAAACCATTTGGAACTAGATCTTGTCACAAAAATGGAAATTCCATATTAAATATCTCAGTAAATTTAAAAGTGATTTTCAGTGAACAAGAACCATGAAACATCAAACATCAAAACTTCAGCAGCTTGCCCCAGTAAATCCCTGTTCTCCTAGAAGGAGACATGCAGGACAGGCTCACAGGGAAGGCTGTGCAGCTGTGGAGCAGTGGGGTGGCTGGGGCAGAGGGCAGTGAGGACATGCTGGGCTGCCCATAGTGCAGGCAAAGTGAACTGGACAGAATCCCTATTTCACAACAAAAAATTTAGAAACAAACTGCAAGTTAGAGGGTCTGACAACATCATCACCCAAGGCTTCAATATGGCCAATGCTCCCCTCTTCCCAAACTCGGTGTGACCCTGGCAGCAGCAGCAGGACAAGCTGCCCTGCAGTGTCTTGCCAAGCCCCAGCAGCAGCAGGGCTCAAAGGCCAGCTCAGTCCACCTGGGAGGCTGCTTTGCTGCTGGCCATCCCCACCCAGCCTGCCTGCAAACACTTCCCTCTTAGGGATTAACCTTTATCTCCCAGAAATTTCAAGCTCAGTGGCAGGTGGTGAGGCAAAGGTGACAAGATGGGCTCCTGTAGCCTCAGAGCAAACTGGTCCAGCTGACCTCAGGCATCAGTTTGGGAAAGCAAAGGAAGGGGAAGCCTTGCTCTGTTGGCAGAGATCAGTGAAAGCTTTTCAGGGAACTTCACTCTTGGTGTGCAAAGGTCTGGCATCCTGCTGACATCTGCTGGGATTTTACATCTTCACTTACCTATGTCAGGCAATAATTTGCATTGCTTGGAAATTTCCAGCTTCATACATGGCCTCAAAATGAGATCTGATGTTCTCAAAATGTTGTTTGCGCCACACTTCCCAATGTCTGTAGAGAGCTGGTCTCACAGCACTGGCTCTTCTTTATCAGCTAAGTTGCATTAGACAGAATCTAAAAATACATTAAATACTTTCTAATATTACTTTTTGACATAAGCAGTTACTATAGCTGCAACAAGGATGTTGCAAGAAAATGCATGAGGTTACATAACTCTTTTTATTCAGCAGGGATATGTGCACTGAAAGGTCAAAAGGCCTTGGAATAAGGTTTTTTTGTTTCTATGTTTGCCTTAGCATTCATACTTTAACAAAAATATCACAAACAACTTCAAGACCTCAAATGAGCAGTTGATCTCCTTTTACTTCAAAGAGGAAACTAATTTAGCTTAGCTACAAAAATCTACCTGCAATGCAAAATTCAAGGAATGCTGTCTAATATGTGAGAATCTGACAGATAACAACTGACAAAAACGCAGCGTCTGAGCAAGCTGAGGGTCTGTTGCTTAGTGAGAGGGAGTTCAACAGCCCAGAGAACCCACCAAATACTATGTGTTTATCACACAGAAGTAGCTTTTTATACCAATTGCACAGAGATGTAGCTCACTCCTCTCAAGAAACATCCTGTTTGGTATTCATTAACTTACAAAGCACATAGAGGAAGCAGAGCAGTATTCCTGAAATAAAGGCAAACCAAGGCCCTGGAAAATGTACAAGTCTGTTTTTTCTTGTCCAGTAACAGTGGTGGATGTGAAATGAAAGCTCCAATAACCCTGCTCTAGATACCAACCCAAGCTTCTACCCAAATATACCAAGACTACCAATTTTAGAAATAGTGTCTTCTCTTGCTCCCCAAATCCTTGATACTGCAGCCCTCAGGTTTCTGAATAAATCCATTAAGTTCTTCAGTGTCTGGAAACTGGTCTTTAAAAGGGAGGGATTAAAAAAATTATTTAATGGGGAAGCAGTTAAAGGGAAATAACCATTCCCTGCACTTGTGCTGTCACTTCTGTGAAGCTGCTATGGCTGCTGTTCTGATAAGCTTCTCTTCTGCACCACTTCATTTGCTCAAGTACAAAACGGGGATCATTGAATTAGTGAAATCTGGATCCCCAGAATAAAGACTACTCACTTTGTTGAATAAACTAGTACTGCCTTTGAATAATATGAGCAGACTGATCTTCGGTGCTAGTGGAAGAATTCACTCACTCACCTTCAGCTAAGGGGCCCTTTGCTCAGCCCTCTGTAAATTCCTACTGCTCAGAGCTGCAGGGGTTCTGATTCCAAGGAACCTCAGGAGGATCCCTCCTAGACCTTCCTCAGTAGAGTGTCTCATATATAGTACAGCCTTACTGTGCCTTTATGGCTTCCTCAGTTCCTTCCTGCTAACAAATACACTGGTCAATCAACCCACTGCTCACTAATTAAATCAGCTGTAGGACCTCCAGGGCTCATTTTGTACACACCAAATCCAAAACATTATTTGTGAAGATCCTGGCAGAAGGGAGCTCATAGCAACTCCTAGTTCCCATGGAAAGTTGACAAATATGAGCAAGTTATCAACATATTTCCACAGCAGTTCTAAATTCATCCTTATCATTCCTGTGCACTCTTCAAGTATTGCTATATAACAAAAGCTAAAAATAAAACATCCAAGGTCTGTATTGTGCATTAAACATCCCTTTTATATTAACTCTTTCCACCCTACAAACATTCCCAGCTGTAAATTCACTTTGTTCTCCAGCTCTCCATGGGAAATCCATGCACCCAGCCCCACTGCCTGTACTGTAACCCCAGCATCCATTACACACAAGCATTTCTCTTTCACAAAGAAAATTATGAAAAAAATTGAAAGTTTTTCCAGACTTCTCTCCAGCCTCAGAGAAGCCAGCCAGACCCAGGTTTCCCAGCCATGAACTAGGGAACTACAAAAGTGCACCAGCAGCCAGGGCAGGACAGTGTTTGCTGTCTCACACATTTGCCCATTCTTTGATTTTCATTGGTCGAGCTTGGACTTCCTCACATACAATCCAGCAGACATTTCCATTTCCTTTCTGCTCCATCTCTCTACTTTCCAATCACTGCTAAGTTATTTAACATGTCAGTAGCATTAGCAGTATCTTTAATACATCAGCAGAGTTAAGTAGTGAGCAAGTTAGCACAAAGGACTACAGAAGTATGGTGGTTACCATGCTTCAAGCCAAGCAAAGAACAACTTAGTGTTCACCATTATGAGGGGAGTTTTTATTTACCAATGCTCCCCAAAACTATTTTTAGTAACCTTGCATTTCCATCAGCATGTACAAAGACTGTTTGTGTTATACCATGAATAAATACAAAAGAAAAAGAGCTTTTCCCACAACAGCCTTTATGGGCTACTTTTAATTAAAATCAGTTTAATGATTGATAAGCTCTAGTATTTCCAGCAGCAAATCATAAGTGGTTGACTGTTTCCAGAGACAGTGAAAAAAACTGAAGATAATATAACTACATAAGCTAGCATAGTTAGTTGGTTTACTGGTTGTCAACACAGGAAAAATTTGAGGGTTTAACATGTAAATTCAAGAGCAAAAACGAAATCAGTATTTTGTAGAAATCAGAAAGTTCAGCTATGTAAACTGAGGGAATCATTGTTTCCGAGACCTACTTTTAGTCTCTCACAAAATTATTTTTGACATACCTCCTACATGAATGAACAAGCAGGAATTTTCAGTATCTGATTAGTATTTAGGAAGGGGATGTCCCATGTATCAATTCTGTACAGTTGCTACCTGGAAAGGTTATTCACTTTGCCTCTTAAGCAAACGGAGGAACACTGCAAATCCCTGTGGCCTCATGTCCTTCCTTTGCTCCCTGGGCTCCCAGAGGCAGCAGAAGGCAATTCCATGTGCCTGAGGACACATTTGTGGAGACATCTCCTCCTTATAAACAGAACAAATCATCTGCAGCTGATCAGCCATACAACAAACAAAAGTTTCTTTCCACAGCACAGAGAAAATACGAGTGAGTATAGGGAGTGTGAAATCCTAGAGCTCTAACAGGACCCTCCCTAGCCCCATGTCTTCCTTGGTCACTCTCACCAAGAATGCAGTGCAGTCTCAAACAGCTGCTGCATCCACCTGCTTTCCTCAGCCAGTGCTGGTGGGAGGAGCAGACAACACACAGGAGGGAGCATTTCCTCTTTTGTACTGTTATTTTATTTTGTAGTAAGATCCACGTAGTATATAAAATATAACAGGAAAAACTGAACGAAGCCTAGAAAATGAACCGAGGAGTTCAGCTGCCAAACCACCACAGCTCTACTTCCCTGGGTTCATGAAGTCTCCAGAACTCATGGACTGTTTGCTTGTACTATTACAGTTCTCTAGCATATGAGCCTACACCAAAAGCTGATATGTTCCAATTAAGCCATAGTTAAGTGACAGATGTAGAGGAAAAAAAAAAAAAACAAAGTGGCTTTTGTAAGCCACAGCTGCCCTTGACAGAGGTTACAATGATGTCTAACTATACTGTAATGCACATTACACCAAGAACCTTGAAAGAGCCTCTGAGAAAATGGCTTCACATTAAGCATTTTAAAGAAAGGTCATAAATACTGCACTGTACCAACAGTACCTCCCAATGTTCTCCTCATGCCTGAGGAGCATTTGTGTTTTGTAAGAAGCTACTACATAGATGACACCAAACCTAGAGGTAGGTTATAGGCCAAGGTAAGTTACAGGCAAAAAAAAAAAAAAAAAAAAAAAAAAAAAAAAAAAAAAAAAAATCCCTTTAGAGCTAGTCACTGCACAGACTGCCCAGCAGGAAGCAAGGCAAAGTGTCAACAACTCTTTCCTCCCACCCTAAACATTGTTCACACAGTGCATTTAGTTCCTAGTGCCCTAAGAATGAGAGTGGATCATCAGCTGCTAGTAACTGCAGTCATGCCAAGAGAACAGCTTGAAGTTATTCAAGCAAAAACCTGTTACTGTGCAAAAGTGGTGCACTGGACTGTTACCAACCAGACCTCCAAGCTTAGGAAGTGACCCGACAGTAGAGAACCGAGGTGTTTTTCTTTTGACTGGGAAATACTTTAGTAACCAACAGGAGAACATACTGCTAAGTCTACATGGAAGGAGTCAAATATCAGCATGTATCAAAACTTTAGAGACAAAAAAAAAAATTGGAAAAAGTTTAAAAAAGCACTTTGATGAGACCAAGTTTTTAAAAAGTTACTGTACCAAACAAGCTGCTAAAACAGCTCGTGTCCCCTAAATCCTGGGATCAACACAAGGTTGATAACAAATATGTGTACATTGAGAAACACACCTGCAAGTACAACAGTTACAGCAAATTAACCCCAAGTTTTAATGGTGTAATTCCTTCAGGTCACAAAATGTGGACAAAACGTTAATCTTAACTCCCTCTGTGCACTATTTGGTGATAATCAAAGTAATGATGCTGAAGATTCTTTTTATTTCTACTTCCAAAGGAAAAGGGTAAATGGTTAAATATGTGTTCTCCAATTTGTTCTCCACTATACGTACACCCACACACATACACACACCCCTTAAACTGCACTGACATTTCTTTTTGACCAAAAGAGTAGATCCTGGGAGTAAGTGCAAAATGCAAAATCAACTGACAGAAAATGCTGAACAAACAGCATCATAAAAATACAAAATATTTATATTACTGAACTATTAACAGATGATGTTCTCTGTTTCTTTAAAACTTTGGAACCACATAGCTGATTTCTTAAATCTAGTCCATGCCAGCTTCCAGAACTATTAATGTTTTAGTTAGCTTCATTCTTTGATGCTTCATCAAAATTTTCTACGAGATCTGAAAAAGATGAAGATATTTAATACAGTAATGCCCAGTAAGATTACCTTTGTAAGTTTAATGAAAATGCATATAATTACAGGAAAGGTTAAGTAATACTTAATAACACTTGGAGAAACCATTTCTTTATGGGCGGATTTCAAAGGGCTTTAGAAAATACTGTTTGTTTAAACGTACACAAAGAACTAGAAATGCAGAAACACTCCAACAGTGAAAATTCTAACATTAGGTGATTAAGAGCTGATTTTCAAAGGTGCTCTACTAGCTGCAGTTGAGTTTTGAGCATCAGCATTCTTTAAAGAATGCCTGCCATTTTAGAGAATTGAATTTTATACAAGGTCACAAAGAAATAAACCAGTGCCAAGGCAGAAGGAATTCAATCTCTGGTCATGTTGTTTTAGCTAACACACCATCCCAAAGGATACAGTGGAATGTGGTTATTGATAAAATAGTTATTCACTGACAAATAAAGAACTTAGCATATTTATTTCCAGACACACTGACATAAGTCCTTTTTCTTCTGCTACAGAAATAAAAATTCTAACTCCAGACCCTGATACAAAAACCACCTGGTAACTATGCCAATTATGTCATTTTGCAGTCCTAAACCCCTGTTTGGATATTTATATACCTGTTCAACCTCACTGAAACTACTTTAACCTAGTTTCACTCAATAATTAAGGTAGTTGCACAAGGTAATCTCTTTTTCAAAAGCTGAAATCCAAGTAATATTTTAATGCTGTCCTATATAAGAAACCTCCTTCAGCAAGTGAGGAGTATGATCACATCAAAAGCTACACATTTACATGAATGAATTAAAATATTTTTATCTTAAGTGGACATAAAAGTCTGTATGTGCCTACCTGGGACATCATCATCTTCTTCATCAATATCTTCAGATTTTGGTGCTTTACTATCCAACACTACAAAAAGAAATTTGGTGCTGAGTTCTCATAATACAGAATCAGGGACACTCACACAACAAAATAAAAACCATACATGTGAAAAAAGCAAGCACTTCCCCAATCCCCAGTAGTGACAAACACACAAATGACCAGGTACTGAGAGTTAACAGCATGACCAAAAGGTTTCCTTGGGGACATTCTGACAGCAAAGCATTAGCAGAGCCATTTTCAGATGCTATGGAGTATTCATAAAGAGTTTGGAAAAGATCAAATTATACAGAAAACCCCCAGCATGACTCAATCTTTTAAGTGAAGTCCCACATTTCAATGCAACAATAATATGGCACCAACCAGTGACCAACACATCATTTGATTCAAATATGCTTATGATGATCCATCTCTCTAAATTTTAGAAGATATTTTATGCATTACTAAAGAACAAAAACAAGCCCTTTATTTTCACTTAAACTCTGAACAAGAATGTTGGAGAAATTAAAACTGATTTTAAAGGAATAACTGTGTGTTGAAAACATTAGAACAGGTGATGTATATTCCATTCCAAACACAGACAACTGCAACACATCCAACAACAGTAATCTTAATGGCCGTAACAGTCTAACTAGAACTGTACCTAATAATTTTTAAAAATTACAGTAATAGTTATACCACATACACCCTTCCCCCCATGCTCCCAAGGTTTTAAAATTAATAGAAAATAAAGAATCATATGCATAACTGTGATTTGGTTATTTTTTAGTTTTCCATTAAAACTTTGATTTTTAACTAGTTTTTTTTTTAAGCCTTGGTTGGATTCCAAAGTGAATTGTAGAGCAGAAGAACATATTTCTTCTTCTACAACTGCAATAGAAATTTGTTTTGTATGAGCAAAGAAAACAGAACAGATTCCCTGATAAAAAGAACTGGTTGTGTTTTTCCAAGTAAAAACTTGCTTTCCCCTGAGCATTCTGCCATACACAGCTGTACACTGGCTATCATAGCATGCCAGACTTATATATTTCTTTTAAATCAGGGCCTGCCTATGTAATCTTGAATCAACAAAGAGAAAAAGAAAGTTCTTCCCCCACCCTCTTCTTCCACAACAGTGGCAAATAAATAAAAGCACACACACACTTCTGACTTTTTAAGTCCCATGCTGTTGTTAAATTTGGGTTAAAACTTTCAATAGTTCATATGTCCTTTAAGTCAGCTAGGAAAGATTCCAAAAAGACTTACCTTGTCTTGGGAATTGTTCAGCTAACTTCCTGAGACTTGTTAAGCTGTCAGCACCAAGCTGGCTTAAGATGCCTGGAAGCATTTCTGTGATCGGTTTAGCCTCTGCATGACCAGTAATTGCAAAAGTGTTGGCAGAGAGGGAAGCTTGAACCTTGGGGTTGTTGAAGTGAATAACTGTTCCATCATCTTTTATCATGTTCACCTGTTTAAATATATTAATAACATTGACCTAAGTGTTGTAGCATCTTGTTACATAAGCATAATAACTAAAATCTAGATTTGAAATACCAAAATTACAGAACTAGCACTCATCCTAAAGAACAGTATAACCATGATAAAAGCACCTGGAATTAACACCATCTAAATTCAAAGCTCCAACCTTGCCACATGAGGCTAAGCCATTGCCTTTCACAGGTGCCTGTGTCACCTACCAGGAGAATGTTCCTGCTTCTTCCCAGCTGGCACAGGCACAGGACTCACACCCGGCTCAGGGCAGGGATGCACACACAGCTCTGGGGGATCAGGTACCAACTGCACTGGAACAGACTTCCAGTACCTCCCCAATAATTCCACAAGGGCTCAGAAGACTAAGGACACTCCCAGTGATCCTGCTCTCCTTCCCTGGCCTTCTGAATCACCATGAATTCTACCTTACAGCCAGTGTAGTGGCCTGCGTTAGAAAGCTGAAAAGCTTTTTCTTCTAGGCACGGATAAACTATTGCACAAAAAATAATTGTCTGACCAGAGGAAGAGAGTTCTACCCATCCAACACAACAGTGGTATTAAACTGACATGAAAAAATTATTAAGCAATGTTTTTAAGTTACAGGGAGAAAAGAGGGATTCAGAACTGAAGATGAGATCTAAAATACAAAAACATCTAAGTTCTCAGTCCTCACACAGCAGCAGAGATCCAAATATGTTTTGAACAGGAAATCCAGGTGTGTTGCTTTCCTGCAAAACTAAGCAATATCCTGTCCTTTGCCCATGGGGAAATGGTAAAGGCTTCAAGCACAGTTATCCTGTTACTTAAGAGCCTCTTTCAAAATGACACAAATGTGTTACTCATGCTTGACTCAACACGACTCTTCTAGCTGCACGAAGCTTACCAAGGTCAACCTGCGTTCACTTGAATAAAACATTCCACAATTATGTCTCTTGCTATCAAGGTAGAAACATTTTGCATCATCTTCCTACACTGAGATATTTAAATTCTTTAATAACTGTGTCTGAATAAAGATCCTGTGCTCTGTGCACAAAAAAAACCCCCTGAACATACACTAAGAAGAACTGTGTCTTTCTTTAGTTCATATAGCTCTGCTTATTTGTATTAAGCTTAAGAAAACAAACAAACTGAACTCTTTCTGTAACAGAGGTCTGAAAACTTACAGGCAAACCTCACTGAATCTACATTTGCCTTTGGAAGGGAAGAATGCACTTAAGAGACTTCTGCATGCACCTTGCAATCCTGCTTCAATTAATTAATCACAGATTAAATACTGCACTTCTTTAACCAAGCAGTACAAGTACTACAGGCACACTGAGCTCACGATGGAGAAACCTCCTCCTCTTCCCATGCATGAGGGTCACTCCCTACACTGTTCTGGAAAACATGTTTTATTAATACATGTAAATTAGAGGTATTCAAGGAACATCTGAAACTTTCACATTCCCACTTACATTAACACAGAAGCTGCTTCTGTAGAGTCTCTGCAGTGCCTTAAAAAACATTTCCTGGAACTACTGCAAACAATTCCAGCAATTTTTGTGTAGTAAAAGGTCCTAATTTTGATAATACAGACTCAAGTTCTTACTCAAGGCGTTTCTAAACTTTCCTTCATAAACTGCAACACGCTTGCTCTAGATGTGCCTGCACAGTCCATGTACATTTACTGCTCTTCTCTTTAGAGGAAATTCACAGAAGAATGAAGTTTTGTTCTGCAATGAATGCTGACACACACAGCACAGAGCTTACTACCTCCACCACACACTGCCTGGCCAGCAGAACCTTCACCTTTCCTTCTCCAGGCACATGCACATTTATGCCAATGAGGCAATGATACATCAAACAATGTTACCTCTCAATAACCCGATCTCTGTGGTTTTGCTTGGAAGATAAAACTGTTGTCAAAACCCCAAAAAACCCCACCACACCACCACCAAAACAATAGAGTGAATTTAATTTCAAACAGGAAACACTTATGTTTTCACCCTACCTCTTCAATGCCAGCAATGTTATTTACAGCCAGTTTTTTGAGGGAACTCTGAAGTTTTTTGTCATCAGCTGTAGCTGTTCTGTGCACCACCTTCTTCTTTCTGCGAGCTGTTCCCTGGGAAGAATGAAGAGACAACAGTCAGCCCTACTCAAAGATCTCACAACAGTAACTGCAAAAGTCAGGGCACAGTCTGAGCAACATCTTTCAAGTTATGAGACATTTCTGTAGACAAAAACACTTCTTATCTCCCTTTACCTACAGCTTTGGCCATCACTCCCAATTTTAAGTTTTTTCTTAAGCATAAAGACCAAAGAAACACCAAACAGCAGCATATTTTCCCTTCCACTAACCTAGACTATAAAAACACTACTTAATATTAAGCAATACATAACGAAGTTTTCCCAAGATATTTTTTCCAAAACAAAGCACAAATACAGTGATTTAAATAGCCCCACTTTGGCAACCAAGTCATTAACACTTTCAGTGTTCCACAGACAGCAATTTTTGAATTCCTGATTTGCAAACTTTTGTACAATCATCCCTATGACAGGGGATGAGCACCCACACTGAACAAACCACATGCCTTTTTATTGGTCACATTAACTACCCACTAGAGCTCAGAGAAAAGAAACAGCTCAGTGCACAGCCAGTGCCTGGAGCAGGCACAAAGAAGAAAATCCCCAGCAGGAAGACCATAAAGGCAGAACTGGAACACCCAACAGGTGAGATTAGCTGGAGCTTTCACAGGTCACAACAAGTCATTGAATTAAAACAATGCTTGCACACTGGAAACTGCTCATCCAGCCACTGTGAACTGAAAGAAACTTGCATTTCAGGTAGCTGCACTATAGGCCAGATCACACAAAACCTGTATCTAGTCAAGCCTGAGCATAATTTTTTTCTTCTCTTTCTATGAACTTCAGCCTATGCTTTCAAAAGCATCTCTGATGGTTTTCTTACCTTTCCTCCTATTCGGACCTGCGCTTGAAGCTTGGCCAGTTTTTCTTGGTTCATAGTGCTACGTCTAAAGAGCAAAAACAACTTCAACTTCACATTAAAACAGTAACAAAAAAAGTCACAGTCCATTTTAAGAGTACTTTTACAATTGCAGCAGGTTTTTCAAACTTCTAAAACATCACCCAAAACAGTGTTGTCAAACAAACACACAAAACCAGAGCTTTAAAACCATCCCACCTAAGCAATCCACAGTGGTCCTGCAGTAGGAAGGACCCACATTTAGCTAAAGTATCTGTGCCACGATGAGGCACAGACTCCACAGGACATTTCATTCTGCATCAGGCCGAGGTACTCATTTCCAGGATGCCAGTTTACTGCTGGAAGTATTAAACTGAATTACTGGCTCTAACCAGATCCAAACCAGCACATACACCACAACTGGGTCTGGGAAAACATCTTATCTTTACGAGGATCCAGGAACACAGTCACCACTAAACTACCTGGGACAGTTTTCATATAATGAATCTATGATACTTATGACTAATAAGCGAGATCCAAACTCTGCGAAGTTCGTGTATGGACATATTTACTACATGAACTTCTGGTAGCTTTTCATCCAATACAGTGACTGGGAAGTTTGTCCAGTGCTTCTACCACGGGTCAAGTGGGACCTTTAAAGACTAAAAGCCCTGAAAATCCATAATGGGAGAAAAAACGCCTCAAGCCTCCCAGCAAAAGGAATGTGTTTCGCTGCTCTGCCCCAGCGAGTCACCAGTGATCCCCGGAAATCTCGGCATGCGCTTTGTGCCGGGAACGGCCGGGGCAAGAGCGGGAGCGGGGCAGGGAGCGGCGCACGGAGAGACCCCGCGGGCGGCGGGAGAAGGGGCTCAGGCTGGCTCGCTGGGCAGCCCCAGACCACGGGGAGCGGGAGGGGAACGCGGCTCATCCCTCAGGAGCCCGAGTACCGCGGTCCCACGGGAGAGCCGCGGCCCCACAAGCCAGGGCAGCCCTCGCACAAGGGGCTCCTCGCTCGGCCTCTCCTCGGGGAACGGCCCAGCACTGCCCAAGGGGATAGGACCGAGCTGCCGCGGCGCCCCGCCCGCCCCAGGCCGGCGGGGACACGGCGATACCGGGACGCGGCGATAGCAGGACACGGAGACAGTGGGACACGGGAAGAGCGGGCCCCCTCACCTGAGCGCGGCGGAGCCCCCGCTGCCAACACGCGGCGCGAACAAGATGGCGGCCGAGGAAGGAAAGAGAGGCGCACAGAGAAAGGAAGCGCCGCACCACGTGACGGCGCCAGCCCGCCCACAGCTGGGCGGGGCCGCCCACCTGATTTACATAGAGGCGGGGGCTATTGCGCGTAAGGGCTCCTGGGAGTTGTAGTCTCCAGGGAGCAGCAGTCGTCCGTTCCTCGGGGCAGGGAGCGGTGCCCGGTGACCCAAACTAGGACGCGGCGCTTCCAGAAGTGTCACCACTCGCTCTGTCCCCCTTAATGAACACTCCCCCACACGCTGCGCTTGCAGTCGGTTTTGCCTTCCCGCCAGCTGGGCAAACTCCGGAGAGAGCAGCGCGACAAAAAGGTTTATTTCGGAAGGAGAGAATAAACCAGGAACCACCCCCCTCCCACCGCTGCCTGCTCCCGTCGGGATAACGCTGGGACTTGCCCCCGGGGAGTAACCAGGGCTCTGGGGCCCCGGTGCGATGACTCCTACCCCGGGAGTCCCGGCTCCCTGTAAGGAGCTGAGCTCATCCCGAGCCCCCCACACCGTTCCCACCGGCTGCCTCCCCCGGTGCCCCCGGGCCGAGCCGTCTGGGCGGCGCACCGCCCACATCCGCCACACATCACTTCCTGGGCTTTAAAAAACGGGAAAAAAAAAAAAAAGTCCGGCTAAGCGGGTCCTGTCCTGTCCGGAGGTTCGGGGCCGTACCCGCGTGCCGCCGCTGCCCGCGCCGACACCATGAAGGCTCAGCCGGCGGCAGCCTCCGTCCTCTGCCTGTGCCTGCTGCTGGCGGCCTGCGCCGCCTCCGCCGCGGGAGGGCTCGGAAAGGGTCAGACAAACGCTTTCTTCGGGCTTTCCCCAACTTCTGTCCCCACTCGGGGCGGGTCCGGTCCCCTCAGCCCGCGGGGGCCGCCGGGCGGGGGCAAAGGGCGCAGCTTCGGGCTCTGGAGGCGCGGGGGGGCTTTGCGGGGTCTCCGCCGCTGTGGTTGGGTTCTGCCTGAAGCGCTCCTGAGGGGAGCCCCGGGGAGCAGCCCCGCCGTGCCGTGCCCCGTGCCTCCGCCGGGCTCCTGGCAGGCGATGAATGGCCCTTCCCTCCCCCCTCCGCTTCCCTTGCCCTTCGTGACCGCTCCTCACCTCGCTCCTGGCTTGCCCAAGCTCCTTGTCTAATTACCGTGTCTAATAGCCCGGTTCAGCCGGGGCCGGGCTTCACCCCAGGTGGTGGCTTTGCCGTAGAGGTAAATCTCCTCCTCAAGGCTGGTTGTAACCAATTTGATCAATGACAGCAAAGCTGTGGTGTGGACCCCAGCCAGGCTTCACCCTTTAATTCCCCAGATGACTTTCATTCAAAAAATACACTCTGTAATGTGTTGGGCAATGCTTTTAAAAACACGCTGAAGCTCACCACAAAGTGGGGTTTGTTTTAAATAGAAAAGCTTTTGAAAAGTGTTTCCCAGCTAGAACAAGAAAACGTTCTCCCTGTTTTAACATTTTGGCCTTCGACTGAAATAGCTGAGGTGTCAATATTCTGGATAAATGTGACTTGTGCTAATCCAGCTGGGTTTTGCTCTGGGATGTTGAGCTCATTCAAACGTGGTCCTGTGTTGGGGGCTGCCTCAGCACTTGCTGTGTGGCTGTGAGGGGACAGGGACAAGGCACCCCCACCCTGCTGTGAGCTCATCTGTTTGATGTGTTGCATCACTGCTGTTCATATTTGCTCATGTCAGCCGAGATCAGGTAACACAAACACTGTGCCACTGTCCTCACCTCCCGGATGCTGAATGGAGGTGTCCTGAAGACTTGCCTTGTTTTAGGCTTTCTCCAGCTTCTTTGCCATAGTTGTCTGCTGGAGACAATGTCCACTTTGCCCTGTGTCTGCACTGGGCAGTCTGTGGCTCCTGATCTCTGTGTAGCTCTCAAAATCTGCTCCCCTCAGCACCTGGGGCACAGTGGATTCCCGACTTAGGGATGGGAGGGGGCAAACCGAGGCTCATGTTTGGCCATCCAGCACAGTAATTGTTAATTACTGGAACCAAGACCTCTGAGGAGGTGTTCCAAGAAGAGTTCCTCTTTGTACAGCTCCTGGATCTCCTTCATCTGAGCTCTCCAGGTGGCTTTTGGCAGTGTGCTGTGTTGGCTACTAAAAAAACCCAACCCTGGCTTTGCAACTGTTAAACATACACTGACTCACTCTTAAGTCAATTGACATAACTACACTTGTTATCTGGATGCCAGATAAAATATTTCCTGCATCATTCAGTCACTGTAACACTCAGAAATCTGTGTAATAGTGTTCTTTCTTGCTCTTCCATGATATTATCATCAGCAGGAATACTTACCATAATAGCTGTAGAGCAATTAATGATCATATGTTGGCCTCAAAATTTTTAAGTTTCAGTTTAGTTCCCCTTCAGTGGGATTTAGGAAGCCAAATGCTGACATGTTTAATCAGATAATAAATGTTCACAAACTGAAAAAGAACAGAAAATAATCAGAAGGCACTTCAATTTTAATATCTGTTTAGGGGATTTTAGTGTCATTTACATACATATATAGAAATATTCATGAGCATGGTATGTTTTTGTTAATTAATTTCAATGGGATTCCTCATATGACTCTGTGGGCTGTAAGTATTTCCAGAAGTCTTTCCAGAAGCGGGGCTATAGTTGTCTTTAAAAAAAGAATATAAAATGAGTTGAAAATACTCTCGAGGGTTGGGCTGTTTTCCTCTGATAGCTGACATGTTAAATTATGCAGCATTTATAAACCCTTCTCTCTGGCAGGTTTTGGAGATCACATTCATTGGAGAACACTGGAAGATGGGAAGAAAGAGGCAGCAGCCAGGTATGTTCATTAGTTTTAAATACAGAAATGTGTCTTCAGAAGCATTCACAATGGTTCTATTTCAGCCCTAAATTTAACCACAGAAGAGTCTCTTATCAACAAAAATGAGGGTGGTTTAGGAGACTCTTCAGATCCCTACAGGTTATTGGAGAGAAAATACAGAGTTTTGTTAACTTTGGTAAGGCACCACCTAGGTTTAATCACTGCAGTCTAATTAAATGATTGAAGCCCTAGCATGTCTTTGAAACAAGAAAATAATTATTTATCACAGTAAAGAAAGATATGGTTCTCAAACACACAAATACAATGCTCAATGCCCTTAAACTCAGCAGTGCTAAGAGCTTCCCTAAAATTTCTTGTGCCTGTATAGATGAGGCCCCCGCATGAGGTATTTTGTTTCCATCTGCAGCAAAAATCTGGAAGTTTCAAACTAGTGAACTGACAGAACCTGGTTTGGGCTAAGCTTAAATTCTAAAAAGAGCAATGTCTCTATGAAAAATGACATCTTGACTTTCTTTTCTCAGAGTTTCTTCTGCTTCTTGTTAAAATCCAAGAAGGAGAATGGCATGCTTATAAATTCTACTTGCATTTTAACTTTATAACCTAGATCTGACAATGCTGACATGAGCAGAAATTACTCATGCCTTCCAGGTTTGCTGTTTAATTTAGCTCTGCTCTCAAACTGATCCATCTGGCGAGTTCTACACTCCAGTGCAGGCATTGAATTAACCCAGATGGTACACTTCAGAAGTCTTACAAGTTTCTATAACTTGATACTTTGGCATTTTTGAAAAAAAAAAAAAAGTAGAGGATTTCAGTTTTTACAGTTAGAATTGTAGCAGCAGCAGAGGAAGCTTTCAAATGAGACAGAAGAGGGTGGGAGGGATGGCAAGGTCTGAGCTCTCAGGTTTGGGCAGGATTAATGCTCCTGCGCAAAAGACCCTGCAGCAAGGGATGGGATGGGTGTGAACAGCACTCTCATTGCTGATGCACAGATCTGCTCGCTGATTTGAGCACGGCAGCATTTGAGTGTTATTGAATCGAAGGACTGGGAGAAACTACTAGTTGCAAAGAAAATATAAACGTAAAAAGTACTTCTTTTTTTCTAAGTCTGACCATAAATCAGGAGATGTAAAATTACACGAAATTATCTGGGATGCATCAAGTGAGATGCACCAGAGCCGGTGGTCTAGGAAGTTTCAAACCTTCGATTTCAATTCTGTAAACTCCACAATGTCATGGGACGCTGGGGACTTCTCGGTTTTAAGTTCCCTGAGGGCGAGGGCGCGGCCCCTTCGTTCCAACAACTGCTGCGATGGCGTTTTTAAGCGGGACGCCTCGCAGGGCGCTGTCGCGGCGCCGGAGCTGGGGAGTGGCGATTCTCTCCGCCCGCGGGGAGGAGGAGCGCCCGGGGGCTGCGCGGGGTTGGCCGTGCGGGGCGGGCGAGCCGTGTGTGCGTGTGCCCGGCGGAAGCAGTCGCTCCACGTCCGGGTCGGGTGTGGCTGGCGGGGCGATGCCGCTGGTGGTGCTGTGCGGGAGGCCCGGCAGCGGCAAGAGCCGGCGGGCGGCCGAGCTGCGGGAGGCGCTGGGCGGCCCGGAGCGGGCGGCGCACGTCGTGGCCGAGGCGGAGGGCGGCCGGGCGGCGCTGCGGGCCGAGGTGGAGCGGCGGCTGAGCCGGCGGGACGTGGTGATCGTGGACGCGGGCAACGAGCTGCGGAGCATCCGCTACGAGCTGTACTGCGCGGCGCGGCAGGCGGGCACGGCGCGCTGCCTCCTGCACTGCGCCGGCGGCGCGGGCGGCCCCGACGAGCCGCCCTTCGAGGAGCCCGACCCGAGCTGCCGCTGGGACCGGCCGCTGTTCACGGTGCGCGGCGAGGAGCCGCTGCCGCTGGGCGCCATCCGCGCCGCGCTGTTCGAGAGCGCCCCGCCGCCGCCGCACCGCGCCACCCGCACGCAGCCGCTGCAGTCCTGCGGCTTCTTGCACCAGCTGGACCGCGTCACCCAGGACGTGCTGGCCGCCGTGCTGGCCGCGCAGAGGAGCGGGGCGCAGCCCGGAGAGACCATCCGCGTCCCCGGCGTGGCCGAGGGGCTGGTGCTGAGCCGGCCCGTCAGCATGGCCGAGCTGAGCCGGCTGCGGAGGCAGTTCATCAGCTACACCAAGATGCAGCCCAGCGATGAAAACCTGCCCCAGCTGGCCAGCATGTTCCTGCAATACCTGAGCCGCAGCATCCAGTGAAGTGTCACCCGTGCCACCCAGCAGTGGGGGGGTCCGGCCGCCAAATACTCGCAGTGGGATGAATGTGCCTTGAGGCACAGACCCTGCGGAGCCCGGGTCCCAAATGTCGGGAGTCGCATCACTGGGCAGCAGCAGCAGCAGCTCTGGGAAGGTGGGCGCCGTGTCCCTGCAGCAGCTGCATTGCTGGGGGGATCTCCAGGGAAGCAGTTCCTCAGCCCTGCCTTCTCCCCGCTGGCATCTTGCAAAAGGGAGAGCTACTGGTGCGTCCCAAGCAATTAAATCTCCTGTGGAGATGTAAACCCCAGTAATCAAATAGTGTGATGTTGAAAGTGCAAAAAGTGGTGACTCTAGGGAAGGCTTTTCCCTCCACATTGGCATGTGTGTGCCTGGAATAAGAAGATTGTTTTTCTAGAGCTGCCACCAGATAATGTCAAACTGTGGAAGAGACTTCAGGTCCAGAACTGGAACAGGCTGTATTTTTAGGATGTGACTGTTTCAAAAACATCTGACTGACCCAAGAGAGGTTTTCAACTCTGCACTGCAAAAGGATGCTGGCTTAACAGACTCAAACTTCTCTGTTTCAGGTCTAATAATAAAATGTGTGCCTTAAATGGAGTAAAGTCTTAATTTACTTGCAGGACTATTTTATTGAAAAAACTTGGCTATGTCTTTTGTCTTCAAGGTCATTATACACCCTTAAAACCATCATTTTACACCCTTAAAAACACAAATTGCTTAAGAACGAGTGCTGTCATAGGAAAATGAGCTAAAATGACAGAAATAAATGTATTTATTTCTCTTCTGTGTGAAACTCATAAGTCTGTACTGGCTGTGATAGGTAGCTAAGTTTCCAATAATTTTGGGTACAGCTTATATAAACTTCTCACTTTCTGGTGGATGCTTCATTCTTCATTCTAATAAATGGAGGCTTTTGGTTTTAATTTTACGTTTAGTGCTCACTGGGATGAAATGGTGAAGTGGGGCAGGAAGAGTTATTTCAGTCACAGTGTCTGTCTGGTGCACCAGCTGCTAAGGGGCTTTATGCACCACAGAACTGAGAAATGACTACAAAATGTTTTTATATAAATAAGTTTATTTTACAAGTCAAAATAAAGAGAACAAAGCTGAGAAAACACAAATTATCTCAAACCTCTGTGAGTTCTCACTGACTAAGAGTTGGTATTTCAAGGAAGCGAGCACTTGCATTTAAAATCTGCTTTTAAAATTTCTCTTTAAAAAGTGTGTTGCAGTACTGACCACCAGACCATTGAACTCTTTTAACACGAATCACTTATCCTTGATAATAAGAACAATCTTAAATCCAGTGTTGAATCAGCCTCTTCTCAAGAAATAAACAAAATAATTTTGGATTCTCTATAGAAACAAAGAAAAGAAATCAGGGAGAGGGCACAGAGACAATGCAAGCTTTACTGGGAAAATGTGTATTCTTGCTCCTTACTGCAAGTAGGTATAAAGTTGATGACATATCAGTTAATTATAGATGGCAAATTCCGTGTTTGAACAATTCTAAAAGTTAATGGCTTCATTTCCACCCTTTCCTCATTGTAAAGTTCATTACTGAGCGCTGCTAAGTAGAGATTTCCTTTCATGTCTATTTACACCTAAAGAAAAACTCATACATCAGTTCTGCTAGTAATTAATGTTGTTGTGTGCAAAGGTGTTAATAATTCATGTGCATGAAAATTTGACTTTATTTTTATCCCTTAATATGGTGCAGAGTTTACAGTCAGAGAAAGCTTACAGTTTGCTTTACTTGGCATATCCTGAAAGAAATATCCATATAAGAAGTTCTCTCCAGATTCCTTCCTCTCCTTCACCTAATTTTAGGCTGTTCTTACTGTTCTGGAAGCCATATCATTATTACATGGAAACTTAACCTTTGGGTAGCATAGCTAGTAGATGTAAAATGAATTATTTGGAAAGAGTAAAAGCAAAAATAATTTCGGTCCTTTGCAGCCAAAATTAAATAAAATAAATAAATGTTGCAGCTTTATTTAGGCTGCAGTTCCTCACAGACCCCCCTCTCCTTAGCCCTGGTACTGGACACATCTATCACAATTAGTTTCAGCATACAAATGTGTAGGAAGCCATGCAGGCAGCCAAAGGGTTTGCAGGATTATTGGGTTTGCTGGTTGCTCAGTGAGATGTGGGCTGTAATGGAGAGAGATTGTCATCCACTGGATTGCCTTAAGCAGCCATGAAAATCCATCCTGAGATCTATCAAGCAGCTGCTGTCATTAACCATTTCCAGCAATCCAGGGGAAAAAAGCATGACCAGTTGTGTGTCTGAGAAATCTAAACTCAGAAGAGAAAGTCTCCTCCTCTACACAAGCAGTTATTGGCTGGCAGCTATAATAAATTATTTTATCACATGTTTTAAGATTGGGAAAACTTTTTGCAAGACAATCTTAGAGCACCCCAGAATCTCTTTATGTCTGACTTATTTCCCATTACATTTAGCCTTTGAGGAAGCTTTGACTATTAAACTGTACATGTAATAGAATTTCTTTGACAATTTTCTTTCTTCTTTTTGTTAGCGGTTTGCCTCTTATGGTTATCATCCACAAGTCCTGGTGTGGAGCTTGCAAAGGTAAGTGCATTGAATACTGGAGCTTGCTGAAATTTCTAATGGACCTTTGTACAGACATTATGTAGCCATGAGAAATGTGAATTTTGCATCCAAAATGTAACTAATGATATTTGTATTTCATTGACAGTGGCATATTAGGCACTGTCATAGCAAACAAACAAGCTGGGTGTATGGCTAAGCCTTAAAGGCTGGGGTAGTTGAGTGGGAGTGGTGGTTTACAGCAGGATTTCTGTTTCTGTTGCACTGGATCAAATAGAACCACCTATGTTTGTTGGGCAGGCTTCAGCCCATGGCTGCCAGGCAAGATTGCTTCAGTTACCTCCTGTTCTGAGCCTGGCTGGAAGGGTTGGACACATACATGCCATTTACTCACTGCTTATTGAGAAGTGCCATCTCTCCAGAGGGAGGGATGAAGTGGAGATTTTTGATATTGACCTGAAAATCTGAAATATTTTCCACTGCTTTTACATACCTCTTGTTTTTATTTTTTTCTTTAGCTTTGAAGCCAAAGTTTGCTGAATCCAAGGAGATCTCTGAACTTGCCCATAATTTTGTTATGGTCAACCTTGAGGTAGGCTGCCTTCTGCTCTCTATCCAGGCTCTGCCTAGTAATGAAGCATTTGGAATCTGACTCAGCTGGTTGCATCCTGTTTTGTGTACATCCTAAATCCTGCACTCCTAAATAGGCATTCAGGATTGATTGACAGAGCTCATTGTTTTAAAAATACTTTTTTTCAGTCTAGTTATTTTAATTGTGTTTATAAACCTGGCTCTCTGCCATTGTCTCTTTAACAGTTTGTACCTTGTGTGATTCAGTTTCCACAAGAAAGAAATTTATGTTCATTCTCTCAGTACATATCAAATATTCCTGTACTAGAGTGGGGTGGGTAATGCAGATTGACAGACCAGGAAAAATATTGTTTTTACAAATGGTACTTATGTAGGTAAAAATAACTTTCTTCCCTTGGAGAGTGCAGGATACTGCAGTTACTTAGCATCTCTTCAAGATGTAAATTGCTCAGGGTAGAAGGAATCTGAAGGCAGTAACTTGTTTCTGTAAAAGGCACCGTGTTTTGTTAGCTGTCTTGCTAATATCTTTCCTCTCTCCTGCCTTGCTGTGGAAGGATGATGAAGAGCCAAAGGATGAAGCCTTTAGTCCTGATGGAGGTTACATTCCCAGAATCCTTTTCATGGGTAAGGCATCCACAGCTGTTGTGTCCATTCACAGCACTGGGTTCTTACTGTTTCCATCTAAATTTCCTGTTGGATTTCTTACTTCATAGACCCCAGTGGAAAAGTCCATCCAGAAATCATAAATGAGAGAGGAAACCCCAGCTACAAGTATTTCTATACCAACGCTGATCAAGGTATGTGCTGAGTCGTTTGAAGTGCATTTTTAGTGAGATGAAGCTTTGGCAGTGGAGAGAAATTGTTACTTTAAAGTGTAACTGGGAGTGGTTAAATACAGTGTGAGTGATTCTCTGATGCTTCAGGAACCATATTCAGATCATGATTCACCCTAATACCTACTAAAAGTCTCTAGGACCTAATTTTGTCTCCAGTTCTGACATGGGAAATCATGGAATTTGCATGATCCAGCCACACATAGTTGGGATAAGGGTGCAGGACTGTTATTTTTCTTACAGATTAATCTGTAGATCTACATTCTGTAACTGTGTTGTTTTCAATCACTTTCATTACCAGTTCACCTTGATGTTTCCACCCTGAGATTAATGGTTGGTATCTCTCTGTGTAATCTTTCAGTTGTCCAAGGGATGAAGGAGGCCCAGGAGAAGCTGACAGGCGATGCTTTCAAACAAAAGCACCTGGGAGATGAACTATAATGGATACACTGAATGATACCTTTTCATCACTTCAAAACTGAGAGGAAATGATTAAACAGACCAAGAATGTAGATGCACTGAAGGGACATAATTTCCCTGTCAGCAATGTTAAAAACCCTGTTTGGAGCTCACACACACACACACACACACACACACATATAACAGTTACAGTGTTTTCTCTGCCTGGCAGTTTGCACTGTGGTGGTTCTTTACAACTGGGTAATGTGCAAACACATCTTTGTGTGTGTTTGAGAAACCACTAATATTTGGTGTTAAAAGGGAGGTGTGTAGGGAACACAGCATTTGAGGACAATGTGATGGGAAAAACTAGAAGTAGCCATCAATTTGACACTAATCAGGGTTGAATCTCTCTTTTCTCACTGGTATTATGTGATCCCATAGTTTTTACTGGGCATTCCCATCACTGGGGCATGTTCCTGGGCCAGTTGTTTTCTAGATATCCAAAACCATGAATTCTGCCACTACACCAAGTAGAATACATTTCATGAATGTCCAGATAGCATGTGAATTATCAGCTCTGCAAATGTATTATTGTGTAAAACTGCGTGATTCATCTTTATTTGCCTTTGGGCAGAAATGTAACTTTTTCCTTATGCACTCACCTTTTGATTGTTCCATCAAGTGAGGGTGGGTTATGTTGAAGCTTTATGGGGTTTCCCCTTTTATTCTTTGAATGTTTTTGGCGAATGCCTTGCCATCACATTGTACTGTATTTTTGTACCAGGGTGAAAAAATTAAACCTTTTTAAACATAAGCATGCAGAGAGTGGTTTGTGGTTAAAGGCGTAGCTTTATGTTCTTAAGCATGGGGGGATATGTTTTTGTTTGTTTGTGTTGCAGTGATTATTAATGTTGACTGTCACAGCTGAAGCTTTCTCCTTTTTATAATTAAAATACATAATTTGTTTTTCCATACAATTACAATTAACCATTCTTACACTACCTCCACTGTCGAAGGCAATGTGTTTATTTACTGGAACTGAAGAGAAGAATATCAGGGAGTAAAATCACCTTTCTTGACCTGCTGAGGACACTTTTTCTAATGCAGCCCAGCATGCTGTGGGCTTCTTTGTCGCATGAGTGCATTGCTGGCCCATGATCAGCTTGTTCTCCACCTGGATTCCCATATTCTCCTGTGCAGCAAAACAGATTTCCAGACTTTCTTGTTCCCAGTTGAAGGGCTTTGCATTTCCCTTTCTTGAACCTCCTGACAACCCTCTCTGCCCATTTCTCCAGCCTCTTGAGGTCCTCAGTGGCAGCACAACCACTTTTACATGGATATCATCCCCTCTCCCAAGCTTTATATCATCTGCCAGTTTGCTCAGAGTTAGGTGTTGAAAAGTACCAAGCAAAGGTACTCCACTAATGATGAGCCCCCTTCAGGCCAGCTTTTCTGCCAGTTTTCCATCCATTTCACTGCCCTTTTATTTAGGTTGTACTTCATCAGTTTGTCTATGGGGATGCTTTGGGAGACAGTGTTGAAAGCCATAGTAAAGCCAAAATAAACACCACCTACTGCTCCCCTCTCAGCCACCAAATTAGTCATCTCAAGCAAAAATTCCTGTCCAAAAGACACTTGCCATAGCTTCCCATAACAAACAAGGAGATAATTTTCTATAGATACTTATTGAGGAGCCATCTGAGGACATAAGGTGGGGAAAATTGTTTATACAATAAAACCAACTTGTCTACTGAATCAATTTTTACTGTTCAGCAGCATTAGGAATTCTACTTTCCAGACCAATCTGTCTAAGAAATTTTAGGCACCAAAACTCAACTGGGTACTAAAAGACAAGGACTCAGTGGAATTAATGGAATTATTGCACATTGCAATTACCTTGCTCAGCTGTTAATAGTTACTCTACAGGCTTTATCCTCTGCTTCTCTTGCAAATTGTCTGGTAAATTAACTATGGAATTGAACTCAGCAGCTACTCTCAAGTCATATCAACCTCAAAGTAAATCTACACAAGCCTTAAAAAAGGATTTGTGTTGTGCAAAATATTCCCTTTTCCCCCCAGCTCTATCCATTGAGCAAATAAAAAATAGATCCTATCTGATGCTCATTTTATTTAGAGCTTTAGATTGACATAACTAAAAAATCATTGCTATGGTTTTTTTACTTGCCAGCAGGGGGAGGACTCTGCGTGTTCATCTGGGATAGGATTCAACAAATCATAATTAAAAAGCAATCTCTGATGCAAATTAGCAGGGTGCACCTCCGTGAGTTTCCATGCATGATTTTGCAGCAGCTCTGCCCTGCTCTTATCTCTGCAGTGAAGCTGCAGCCTGTGGGATGTACATGAAGTGTCCCTTTCTTTGCAAAATGCTCTGATGCCTGAAGCAATGTGGCCTCAAAGTAATTTTTAGAAAGTTCTTCATCCACAGACATCTCCCTTCAGTGATGGGGATGGGCAATGTGCTTCATTCTTTACATTTAAGACCACCCTGATTCAAAATCATCCTCCTTCACATCTTCTCTGACACAGCTCCTCTCCTTAGCACTTCATGCCTTATAGACTTGGTACTTTGGAAGGAAGAACTTATTTCATGACCCTTTTTCCTTTGTTCTTCAGCTGCCTCCTTTCTCTCTAATCCTTTCTACCCTCTGTATGTTCAGACATGGTGAGCTGGTACAGCTTCCCCACCCTCTCTTCCATTTGCTTTATCTAGACCATGCTTTTGTCCTCTGTAGCAGGATGGAGCTTGGCACTTGCTGGCCTGCTTGGTGTCTAGCTGGGGTCTCAGCAGAATATGATTTATGTGCTCTCACAGTTTGCTTTCTAGGGATAGTTGATTAACTTGTGTAAAAGCTGTTTTCACATCTCTGGATAGCAGGGCGAACCTACTTTTGATGTTAAGTCACTTAAGTATTTTTCTCTTTTCTACCTGTTAGTTTTATAGCTGGATATTTTTGTTACTATCTCCTTTACATCCTTCTTTTTCACGATCTTGATAAGAGGGTACAGATGGATGGTATTTTCTTCTGTGCAGAGAGATCCACCCAGCAGTTGCTTTTTGTTGTGTTGTGTGACTTTATACACAAACAAGTCCCTAGGGCTTAGAGGCTTGCAGGTCAATGTTTCCTGTAGCTGTTTTTGAAGTTAATGATACTGCAGCACTGCTCAGTAACCAAGACCTCAGCTTAGTTTGCCCCCATCAGCTTTGTTTCTTGTGCGGCCCATCAGTGTGTAACTTGCAGTAACTTACATGATTACTTCTTCAGATGCATTTAGAAATCCTCTTGGATTCTCAGCTTTTCCTCCTTCTATGGTGATAAAAAACCCCAAGACACTTCAAAATTCTTAGTACAGACCCAGCAAACTGCCAGCTGAATTAATCTCTTGTAAATAAACATGCTGTCAGTTCCCTTTCTTCCAGAAACAGCCTACAGAGGAAAAAAATCCCAAAGTTAATTAGGGAATGCCTGGATTGCAGCTCCCATCTGGCTGCCTGAGAGCAGAGGTTGCTTTGTGCACCTGAGGCTGGACAGGCTTTAAGGAAGTTTCAGCTGGAGACTTTGGAAACCTCTCCTTTGCCATGTTAAGCAGCAGGGAACAAAACTGCAACAACCAAGAATGCCTGCATGGCCAGAGTGCCCCATCTCTCATCCTGGCATGCTGAGTTTAGGAGTCATCTACTTCAAACACACTTTTGTTCCTGTGGCTCTCTGCCTGCCACCATGTCTAGCCTGTATCAAACTGCTAATGAGCTTCATTCACTCAGAGCTCGTTTAGAGCTCCTGTAATAAATAGCTCTGAAGTGAAATATTATTAAACCCCTATGAATATGAGGTCAGGTACCATTGGAGGTGATGAAACTTCTCTTAACTTTTGGCAAGAGGAGAGGTATTTGCATTTATGTTATGCTGTGATATTTATTTGCATCTGACCTGGTATTCTGCCTGCTTGGGTTTGCCCAGCCAGGAGAACACTCCAGGGCTACTCCTTGACAACCGTCGCTATCGGTGGCTCTAAACTTCAGGCCTGAGGATAGAGATTCGGAAAGCAATAAAGATGGAATTACTCTGAGCAGAGCTCTCTCCAGAGAGTGGGATGAAAAGGGGAAGTCACTGCAAATCCATGCTCATTTCACAGACAGCAAAGCCAAAGATGAAGTTTCTCTAAAAGGTTGCATCCCCTTCCCAGACAGTTGTGTAAGTTGTCTTTGGCACTGACTGGAGAGGGAAGGTTGCTGCCTGGAGGAAACCAGGAAACAATAATGAAGGTCTGCCTAAATGTTAAAAGTCACTTTGTCTCAAAACTATTTGGCATATTAACCCATTCCCCCTTCCCTCCTTGAAGAAACAGGTGCTGATTGGTTAAGCAGTTAGTCAAATAATCTCAGTTTGCTTTTCTCCTCAAGGTTTGTCTAGAGTAAGGTGTGGCTGTGCACAGTTCCCAGGCCTGCCATTGTCCAGGGAGCACCACTCCTGCCACTGCAGCACCAATCTGGTGCCACCACGTCAGCACCATCCAAGGAGGAGGAATCTTCAGTGACAAGTGCCAGACAGCCCCTGCGACCAGTCACAGGCAGTGGCCACAGGGACCAAAGCTTGAGTGACCCTCTCCAAACTGTGAAAAATGTCATAGCACCATTTTGTGGTGGTGAAATCTGCAGTAAGTTCCTTTGATTATGGACAAAAAAAAAATAATAGAGACCCAAAACTGCTCTGCTCACAACTACATTGGAAGCAGGGACTGGCTGACCTGTGCTTACAGCATTCCAGCTTCTGACTCAGACCAGTGAGAGAGGCTGTCACACACCCCCTGTGCTGGCTCTCATCCCAGCACAGGGCACAGCGCCAGGAAAAGTGCAGGGAGCAGCCAGGACGTGGGAGCAGGCAGGTATAACCTGGCCATGGGATCTCAAGTGCTGCTCCCATGCTCTGTTTTCCTCCAGCCAACACAGGAATCTCCTCCTCCATTCCCATGTCTCTGCTGTGATGTGGGGAGTGAAGGGGAGCCAACTTCCTAGAGTTTGCACCCTCTCACAAGGTCATGATCCCATTGTCACCACTCCAAGTCAGGGCAAGGGAGGAGCTGGAGCAGAGCTGAAGGGGCAGGAGTCTGTGGATTGAGTTTGGCTAAGGCTGTCGGTAACTGGCTGCTGATTAGAGTTAATTTGCTAGTATACACTTATTTTTGGACCATTCTGCACATGCACAGCATGAAATAGGTAGATGTGCTGCAGAAATATTAATTGATAAAAACTGCAGATGTGCTCTCTGCTTTTTGAGAGGGCTTCAGGTCACAACATAACATGCTGTGCATAAAATAAGCACTGGCAGCACAGTCAAATTTGGATGTCACTTTATTGTGCTGTTTCTGATATTATGAACAGTGTTCAAAGAGCCATTTGTGAGGATTTGGATGCATTAGCCCTGTTAGAGGGAATGAAATTTGCACACATCCTGGGGACACAGCATGGGCCTTACATGCTCTTTATTCCACACTGAAGTGGAGAAGAACCTGGGTGAGTGCTGCCTATTCAAACAAGGAGGATTTTGTTTGTGGGTGTCCTGTTTTTACCTGGCTCCCCTGACAACAGCTGATTTAACTGTTTCGGTGCTGCTCTTGCTTTAAGAATAAATAAATCAATGCATAAATTGATAAATTAATTTTTTAAAATTCCCTTTTTAGAAAAGATTAAATTTGCTTCTTTAGATCAATTGCACTGTGAGAGGATGGAGTGTTTTGAATTTAAAATGTTGCGAGAGCAGTAGAGTATGTATGTTGTGCTTGATAAATGTGCTCTCCTGACTGCTGGGAGAGAGTGAGATAGATCCACATGTCAGAAAACAAGATAAAGCACAGCATCTGCTCTTCCACCTCCGTGTGCTTGTGGGAGTTCTTTCCTGTTTCCTTATTTCCCCATCTATAAATCTAAAATAACAAAGACCTCCCCCACTGGAAGTGGTATCAGCAATTCATGACCATACAACATTAAAACCTGGCAGGGAAGTGCACTAGGAGAGCAAAAATTATTCACTCCATAAATTATAGAAACATGTCTAAACAAGATGATAGACAGCAAAAATCACTATATATTCTCCTGTCTCCTAATTACCTGGGTGCGTGCCTTCTTTTGGTATCCCTGACTAAGAAAGGGCTTGTGGGTAACCACTGGGATTTCAGGGGTGGCATGAAATCTAAAAAAGCCTTTGGAAATTAGGATTGAACAGTGGCTCTGCGCTTGTGGCTGTGGTTATGGGGTGTCAGATCAGGTGATCATTGCCAGATGCCCAAGTGACCCTCGGCCATGGTGTGTCCTTTGCATGAAAGGTGCAGGTATGTGCCCATGACCATTTGCACTCTGTGTCGGTGCTTTATAGGGCTGTGGGATCACAATGATTTTCTAGACTGAGCATCAGTCAGCAGACAGAGAGAAGAGCTCCACCCATGCTGGGTTGATGAGAAGTGAGGTTTTGGCAGAGATCAATTATCCCAGAGCAACAAAAGTATTTCAGGGAGCAGGAAAGACTTTTTTAGGTGTCAAGCCAGCTGGGCCGTCTCTGAAATACTTGTTGTAATGAGTTTGGGATTTTGTTACACTGTTGATTATTTCTAGTTGCCTACACAAAGCTGTTATTTTGCTTAAGGCTTAAATCAGGGCCTGGTTTATATAACAGTAATTTTAGCTGGGGTTTTGGTGGCAAATACACATTTTCATTCTAGATGAGGGTAGAAAATTACTCTGATGTTGGGTAGAATTGTCCCCTGGGCCACCTGGCAGATAGGTCTGACTTGAGTAAAATGGAGAAGGTGTATGGCATCTCTGATCTGCAGAGAGAAGAGGTGCTCCTTGAAGTTGCTCAACATCTCTCCTGTGATTGTTCCTAAAACGTTCACCTTAGCTATATGCTAGTCATATAGCAGTACTGTGCTCCCTGGCTTTCTACGTTCCCATGATACTGGTAACTAGTCAACTGCCCTGGACAAAATGTAGCAATAAATCAATTGTCAGACTCCTCTAAAGTGAGTGAACTGTTATAAAGCTCAAGCTGCTCCAAGGGCTGGTTGACCTATGAGCCATTCTGAAGATCAGAGCTGAGGATCAGATGCTGAAGATCATCAGATGTGCAAAAAGCTTTTACAAGTGGACAAAATTATTCCTGTGCTGTGTGGGCACCGAGTCAAAGTGCTGCACATCAAACAAAAGGCACAATGAGACTGAGAAGAAAGCAGCAATGCTCTGGAGGACATAGCAGGGTGAAAAGACAGCTGCACTCCCAAGTTTTAGTGGTTTGAGTTCAGAGGTACTGCCTGAGGACAGAAACCTCGCAAGTCCAGTGCCTTTAAGCACCTCCTGCTCTGGCCTCCCCTCACAAGGAGTCTCTCTTCTGGGCCCCAACAAGACCTTGTGTTTGTGCTGAGGCACTTGCTTAAATCCTGCCGTCTTTGCTGGTTGTTAGGGAAGCACCTTCTTACTTATGTCACACATAATGTTTAATATGTTTATAAAAACTCAGTATTTTGTTCATTCTGTCTAGGGCATCATGTGTAAAGGCTATTTTGGTTTCCTGGAGAGGAACAGACCACAGTCAAGTTTCTCTGGGGTCTAAAGGGTTTTAAAGCTAAGAGACTCCACCACAATCTCTTCATCAGACTTCCTTCATGTGAACAACTTAGATCGCAGCCTCTGCCTCAATTTCTCTCTCCTCACCAGTAGAAATGTAGCTGCTGACGCCACACCGGCCATCAGTAGGCTTCAGAGTTAACAGTGCTACTGATGAGAATCCCAGCCCGTGCGGAAAGCGCGGTAAGAACGGCAAGTTCGGCTCGTACCCGGGACGTTTTCCCAGCCCGCGGGGGCTCCTGAGGCGATTGCCATTCCCGCGCTCCCCGCGGCCCCCGCCCCGCCCCGCCGCGCTCCGCCCCCGGGGCCGCCCCAGGTACCGGCGGGGGGGCGGCTCCCGCCACGCGAGCAGCGGCCGCGGGACCGCTCGCCTCGGCTCGCTTCAGTTCAGTTCGGCTCTGCTCGGCTCGGCTCGGCTCGGCTCGGCTCGGCTCGGCTCGGCTCGGTTTGGTTTGCTTCGGCTCGTCCCGGCTCAGCGCCGCCGCTCCTCCGCCACAGGTAAGAGCTGCGGCTCCTCTGAGGGGGCTTCTCCCGCGCCGTCGGGGCTGCTTCCCCTCTAAGGTGGCGGGGAGGGGGCTGGCGGTGTTCCGCACCTCACGTCCCCACCGGGACCCACAAACTCCTCCTGCCCTGCTCGCCCCGGGCTCCGCGGGACGGGAAGCAGGAGGTGCCCGGCGGGTGAGCTCCGTGCCCCGAGGTGTGGTGTAACGGGCAGCCCTCGGGAGCGGCGGGGCGGAGAGGGCAACAGCAGTTCCATCTCTAAAATAAACATATCCCAGCAATGAGAGGCGATATAATATTGCCTTATCTCTAAAATACCCTCAGCCTCGCGGGAGGGGGGAGGCCCGAGAGCGGGGCCTTCCCGGCTGTTCCCCAGCTGGTGCGTGACCCGCCCGTTCCCGTCACGCCGGGCCGTGCCCGGCTCGGGGAGGGGGAACAGGTGACAACAGCCGAACTGCTGGGAATGGAGCACTGCCGGGAATCGCGGCACTGCTGTCGTCGTGGCTGCTCGGGCAGGGCACGGACCCGCTGCTGCCTGCACTGCCCGCCCGAGCCGGCGGAGCGGACTTGCCTGTGCCCACCCTGCCCGTATAGCCCCGGGCAGACAGCCCACCGCACCAAACCAAACGGATCTTCTAATTTAGTTCATAAAAAGTACAAACTCTCTAGTTTGTCCAGTTTATGCTGTGCAAAACGCATGTGGTATTTTTTTTTTTTTTGTTTTGCTCCGCATTCTGGGACGACGCGTTGGTTTTCCCCGCTGTTTTCCGCGCTGTTCTCTTGCCAGCCGCCCGGCAGTGCCGCTGGTGTGCGCGGTAACATCAGCCGGGGGCACCGCAGCGGCATCGCCAACACCGGCACCAGCGGCTCCACCTTTTCTGCCTCCCAAGGTTCTGTCTCCACGCTGTCCTTTCCTTTTTACAAGCTTGTGGGCTTGTGCAGTGCATCAGGTTGATCTGACCTAAGTGTAACTTGTCAAAAAAGGAAAAAACCCAAACCGAGGGGGAATAATTTTAACGTGAATTTTCCCGTGTCCTGAGACAACATAAGACCGCGGTCTCCAAACGTGTTTCTGTGAAATTCTTTGGTGGCAAATCAGGTTTTGACTTCTCCTGCTTTGTTTCTCATCACTTATTCCTCACCCAGTGCTGCACTCTCAGTTGTGCAAATAATAGTTTTCAGGGTTTCAGAATTGCCTGGATTAGCTCTGGGTTCAAATAACGTTCTCTTGTGAACATTTTTTTTTCCCTCCAAAGGTAAAAATGTCACTGGAACTATAATTTTGATCTGTGTGTTTGTAACTGTACTCAGATCATGGGAGCGCTGGTATTGGGTTATAGAGGGTACAAAATTGAATCCATACACTGCTGTATGGAAGTGTGTAATTAAAAGGCTTTTATTTCCTGTTATTTGTGCTTGTTGTCCTGGAGGTGGTTGTATATGCATTTACTGGGACTTCACTGCCTTCAGGACAGTTTTATCAGAACAATTTATACTAGAAGTCAGAAGAGAGACAAATAAACTGAATTAAAATCAAGATTCCTTTGCAATTTTGACAAAATCATGATGCCCTCTTTGCAGACTCAATATATTTTCAGGTGACAATGTGAGAAGACTTATCAGCCTTATGTTTTACTAGCAGTAGCTCTTGTGTGCAGCAAAGCAATGCATTTAGTATTTGTTAACATGATGGTTGTCGTGTAGTAGTGATGTTAGCTGCATAGTTCAGAGGTGGTTTTTCCTACCTTCATTTTCATATGTTTTAATGCAGCTCCAGATTAAAATGTGCAGGTCACAGCATCACAGTTCAGGGTCTTGCATCATGCTGGCTGATTGTAGTGCCAGGGAAGGGCTCTCATGTCCACTTTGCCCCCCAGTATTTTTTGTTACTGGTTGGGCTGAAGAAGTAGGGTTTTTTGAGGCAGTTCGCAATGGCTAACGCTGAGAAATGTCCTGAGCTGGTCATTTCAGGTATGCTTTTTGGGGTAAAAATGTATCTTGTGCTTCAGGTTCTGCATATTCAGTGAGTTCCTGGAAATGTGTGCTTAGCTTAGTGCAGTAGTGTTTGGTATTTGAAATGAGCAATAAGATTTATGTTTGGAAGTATTAGCTCATTAAAAAATGGGAAGTGTGAGGGTGCTTGTTCTAATCCCAGTTAGCAGGTGGCTTACTTTGCAGCATGGAAGAACATCATAGCGTAGAGAAATGAATTAACTTATTCATCACAGATTTTCTGCTTGGAAGAGGAGTATTAAAAGGCAGCAAATTAGACTTCTGCACTGCAGAGGCACCCTGAGCTGGCCTTGCCTCTGTGTGATTCTGGTTTGCAGGTGATTTCTACAAGACAATTCCAGTCTCTGGTCACTTGATTTGGTGAGGACAGCAGCTTATTTTTTACCTAGAAGTGAAAGGTTTTAGACCCAGTGGTGCAGAAAAATCTAAAACTCTCTCCTGCTCATTGATGGAAGGGTGTCTGCCTGAATCTGCAAATGGCCTCACTCTACCTCCACATAGCGTGAGTGCCATCATATGCCTGAACTTCCCTTATCTTCCACCGCAGTGGGAGGGCATGGTCATGGCTTTCTCCATGGAGGGCTGTATCCCAGGGCAGAACGTAGCTGTGCCCTGCCTTCCAGCTGGAGAAGGATCAGCAGGGACTCGCACACAGATTCATCTCGTGTGTTGCTCTGGGTGCTTTCATGTCGCTGCTCCCTCAGTGTATTCAGCAGTGAGGTGTGAGGAAGTGCTCCACCATTGCCAGTTCCTTCCTGAGAAAGAGAGGCAGAGCTGCAGGGCTGGAGATCCGATGAGGATTCCGGATTTCTGTTGTCTCAGCCATCGCTGCAGTGTTTGTGACAGGAAGGAAGGGCTTTGAGGATGGTGAGTTTTGTAACAGCCTCAACCTCATCAGTGTGCACTGTTCTTTGGGACAGGGCTGGGTTCGGGTCAGCCTCAGCTTGCTGTTCTGTAGCACTAGAAATTGGCTGGCTCCAGGATTCCTGAATTCAAGAGAATATTCAGGGAGTTGTGAAAATCTCTGCATCCCCTCTTTAGGGCGTAGGGAAAATAAAAATCCCCTCTTCCCTGCATCCTCTGGGAGAGAGCTGAGCTGGGTTCCGATTTTTTTACTATTACATATTTTTCTGTGTATTTTCTGGAGTAGTGTGCTTGCCAACAGGCATGGAACCATGTGATAGTAAGAGAGTGGCAAACACTTAATGCTCATAGAAGAGAGTACAAAAGTGGAAACTTCTATTTCTTTAATTTTTTTTGTTTTTGTTGTAATACTAGAGGGACTAATTCCTCCTTCCTGAGAATTTTATTCTGGCTCTAAAATGGACTTTGAGGATGTTGAATGTTGTGCAGGAAATGGGAGAGGCATGGCTTGATGTTTGACTTGAGGAAATCTTTCTAACAGTCGAACCAAATGTTGTTGTAAAGTTAGATGGCAAAAAAGTGGTACCTGCTGGTTCTTTCTTGACTCATGTTCCACACCCAGCAAGTTCTTAAAAGTCCTTTAAAAGCTGTTTTACAAGCCTGTGTTCCCAAATCTAAATGGAAATGAAAATAAATAACCACTGACATTGCTTACAGGTTTTCATCCTTTAGTTGTTATGCATATATTGAACTTTTTTGTAGCATGTAAGTTCCAGAACAAATCCACTACAAGCATCTTCTCATAAAGACTTCTGGACTCATTAATAAATGAATTTTATTAAAGCTGAAGTGCTCAAGATGAAGAGCTCATATTTTTAAAGTAATAAACATAGACTTTCTGTGTAGAGAGTTGAATTGATTTTGTTCTAGATCTGTCAGTTGAGTGGCATTTAGATGACACCCCAAAGTCAAGTTCTGGGCAGTACTGAAGGGTGAGCCAGAGGCTGTCACAGGGAGCAGCTGTTGCAGAGGGCAGGGCTGTGAGAGCAGGAGGAAATGTAACTGAAAAATGTGCAATACTTTGAGCAAGAGCAAGCTGCTGTCGTGTTGCCAAGCGAGGTGATTGTCAATTGTGTGGATCCTGAGAAGGGATTTGTGTTTGATCCAAATTCCGGCCTGGAGTAGGTGGCTGAGCCTGTTATTTACGTGAGGTCCGAGTGTGCCCAGGTGTTTGGGCAGTCTCCACAAGGCAAGATAATGTAAGCCAGGATGACAAATGATGCTGTTCCTGGGCTTACTGGAGAGAAAATGCACCAGACACAAACTTGGCCTTTACATTCTATATTAGCCATGAAAAAGACAACTATGTTCTGTTACGTTTTTCTGCTCTAAATCTGGAATAATTATTACTTTAAGGCAGATATTTTTGTGCAGATGTGCTATAAGTTGCAGATGTCCTATTGCAGTTGTCTTTGCAGCATGGTAGACTTTGATCCAGGCTTTGTGCAAAACACCCTTGTGTACAGAGGGATTTCAGCTGCTTCTTGGTTCCATTTGCTTTGCTGCCTTTCTTCAGGAAACGTGCAATGATTCCTATCCAAGGTTTTCTGTCCACTTGTGAGATTTATCTGGAACTTTAATTTTAGATTAGTAAAGATAATCTCCCTTTAATAAACTTTAAACTGATGGCTTCAAATGTTTGCTGTTATCTTAATATCTGTCACTAACTCAAGCACTGTTTCTGTTCTCTTTGTGCACTACAGGACTTTTCTCTTTACCTTCAGTGGAGGAAGCTCAGACCTGACACAGCACTGTGTTCCCAGCCTAACCCCACGATTCCCTTACCTAATATTCTTATTATTCATCTTTATCATAATCATTGTAATCCTTTTGCTTCTACATCACAGGTTCAACAGTGTGACCACTCTCTTGATTCATAAACTCACAGCAAAGCCTTCATCTCTCTCATGGATTATAGATCTAAATTGGTAACTATCGCTTGCTTGCAATGTTTATTAGCACTTATGTTAATTGCTCATACTCTGTTTTCTGCTTCTAATAAATCTCTCTTGTAGAACAGCATTTATATAACAGTCTCTGAGGTCACGGCCTTGTTTCCTTTATGAGCTTTGTCCTTAGGACAGCACACATTGGCTCTAAAAAATTCCATTGCTTGGTAGAAATCTGGTTCAGAATGGAAATTCATTTCTGAAAAAGAAAACAGTATTTATTTTCCAATGACAGAGCACATAAAGGAGTGAGTTTTTATAATAGAAAATTGACCTAGATGTGTAATTTGTGAACTAGAATATTTTTAACTTAAATGCACTTTCTAAGACTTTTTGGGAAAAAAAGTACACAAGGTATTAAAGCTTTTGAGAAGAAGTTATGTTGCACATTAGTAGCACCTCTCAGGGGTTACTGTAGAAATACAAAGGAGTGGTCTCACCCCATCCTCTCGTCTGCCTAATTAAAGAAATGTGTGTCACTGGATGATGATGAAACAGTTAAACTGTCACATTTAAATTGTTACTGGTCCTAAAGAGCATAAGACAAATATAGGAAATTACACTTTTGGCTTTAAAAATGTAGCATGTTAAAAGATGTTTTTATTGCTAGAACTGCCCAGAAGTTGTAGTATAGGGAATACACGGGTTCATAACAAGTTGAATTTGCAAATGTGTCTTAGGGTATAGTTTGAAGTATGAGTTGCATCAGTGTGACCAGGTTTCATGGTTAACTGGGGTGACTGACAGCAGAAAAGGAGACTCTTTCCTTCAGACTTCTTTCTCACACTGTTGTGAGAGAGAATGGGATGTGGAAACAGCATGTCAGTGAACACACCCACGTGGTTACTAATAAAGAGACAGGTAACCTTCCGAAGTAATGATTGGATTTCTTGTTTCTTGTCTGTGAGAGGATAAAGAAGAACAGCTCTCCATTAGTTTGTAGCCAAAACCATAAGGGCTGGCAACACTAAAAGTCAACCTTAGCCTTTTGCCTGGCAATCAATAAATGGCGAGGTGCATCAGTTAATTTCTATCCAACACTTTAAACTTGTCCTGAAGTTGGCTGTAGGCAAAAAATGTTGCAGAGCAGGGCTTACAGTGACCCCTTCCAGTGATTCCTAAGAGCAGGAACACTGATGTTTTGTGTTGCGCTAGAAACCAGTTTGAGGCTTCACCATGATGCTGGTCACAAATTGAGCACAGCTGAGTGGATCCATCTATGTGACAGATTTCAGTGAGCACTAAAAACAACAAAGGCTGGTTTCCCATGGAGGTGTGTTAGGGCATTTGGCTTTTTTCTTTTAAAATTCATTAGACCAAAATAGAAACTAAAGGCAGGAGAGCCACTTTGACCCAGGAATATATTCTTTGGTGGCTAATAGGCTCTGATTAAGATTTTATTGCTTTAGAGCATTTGCAGCATCCTGCTCTTATGTGGTTTCTTTGTCTAATAAAAGATGAGCTCACACTGCAGGCTTTTTCCTCAATAGGGAAATAATAAGGTATCTCAGAGCTACAAAACTGCCTATTCCCACAAAACTAGTTGGAAGTGGCTGTGTTTGAGACCTTGCTCCCCTTGCACGTGGGGGAAAGAGATTGTCAATGTAAGTATGCTCTAGCTACAAAAATGGGGCTACCCAGGCAAAAAACTAAATGCTGCAAGGTCTCATGCTGAAGTGTTCTCAAGGACAATCTGATTGGCAGCTTTTCCCTCTCCTGTGTAACAGGTTTTATGTCCTGTAGCAAAATCTTTCCTGTGTAAGTATTTTATTGAGGATTAGTCCAAGAGATTCAAAATGGAACAGTGGAGAGCCTCTCCTTTGCCCTCGGTGTGGCAGCAGTATTTGACCTGGTCTCCTGTAACAGAGCTCTCCTTGGGCTGTGTGTTTGTGTGAAACAGCAGAGGTGCTGCTCTGTTTGGAGCCATCCTAAAGGAGCATCTGTGGCTGTGTGCCCAGGGAGCAGGGGTTACACTGCCAGCTAAAGGGCCTTGGGCCAAGGAGGGAGGACAATCCCCTGGGAGCAATGGCTGTGTGAGCCTGCAGGTGATTTGGCCAGAAGCTGCCTGACCTCAGCGTGTTGTCTCCATTTCCCTGTGCTGCAGAATGTCCTCCAGGTGCAGAGGGCCTGCAGGAGATGTCATTTTGTGGACCTTTCTCTCAGTAGCATAGCAACTGCCACCACTTCCCACTGCTCTGTCCCCTCTGCTTGGCTCCCTGAGCCGTGAGGGATCAGGAACTGAACCAACTTTCCAAACAGCCCTGCAAAACAGGAGAAGCTGTAGGAGGATTTATTTTTAACTGGGATCTCTGTGTTCTCTGAACCACCTCTCTGTGGGGTCCTTAGGGCTGACATGACTGGGGAGTGCTTGGAGCAGGAGTGAGACAACAGGTGGGGAAGAGAAAGGGAGGGGAGGAGGACCAGGAGAAAGGTCTGCTGTTCCCTGGCTTTGGGATTCAAGCACAAATTGAGGGGCAGCCCTGCAAACACTTCCAGCCCAAGTGCTGGTAGAGCACAGCTTCAGTAATGATCTGCCATCAGAGGGATAATCAGAAATTAGTATGAAAGTCCTTTCAGTTTCACTCTATTCACTAGAGGGGAAAGGGAAAAGTGAAATTTAAGCAAGAGGATAGAGTTTTCTTTAAAATTTTTGTGCTCTGTCTGCCTCTGGTGATTCAAGACGCTGACCTGCAGCATCTTCAGCCAGCACAGAGGCCAGTGAGGGTTGTGCTTCTATGACAACAGCCCCACGTTCTGGACAAATATCATTTGATCTTATTCTCTGTGTTGTGCTTCTAACAAAGCTGCTCAAGCTGGCCACATTCTGTAATTGCTTTTTCAGCTGAGATCTGAAAGTCACATTTGTAGCCAGGTACAATTCTGATTAGAGCAATCTAGGAGGGTTAATAGAGGCAGCAGTGCTTCAGTTACAGGATCAGCTTGGAGTGTGTGGATGGGTTCTGGGCAGGCAGGGGTAGAAAGAAGATTCTGATTCCTGTATGATTAGTACAATACCTTTGTTAAGGGTCTACCTCTGAATCTGTAAAAGACCAGGCTTCGAGTGATGAGGGTTTCTCACTATTTTGAGCCTGTGTGAGTGGAATGGAGAAGAAGAGTTTTTAATTTTTTTTTCTTCTTTAGCAAGTGCACAAGTATTGTCAATGTAGAGATTATAAATGAGATTGCTCTCATTTGTGGAGATTATAATGTGTATGGGGAAGATAAATTACTCAAATGGAAAATTTTCTGTCGTCCAGTGTGGTGATGGTACAAATCAGCTAATCACCTGATTCATAATTTTTGCAGCTGAGATTTCTAAGGATAAGGAGGCAGTAAGTGCATTGGCCTGAGTGTCTGAATGGAAGTTAGTCAGATGTTGAATTCTTCATTTTAGAAATTCCTGCTATGAACCACGACACATGGGTAGAAGAGCTGTTTTCTAATACACTAATGAGAAGAAAAGGACTGTAGACTGAACTGAAGAGCAGCTGAAGTTCAGAAGAGAGTTTATCAGAATTATGCTGTATCCTACAGAGAAATACTTTTGGGAAGATTTTAATGCATTCTATGCAGGTGTTCACTATTGAGCTACTGATAAATTTCTTCAGAAACTGCCCTTGTGAATGCAGTCTGTGAACGAAATGTCTGCTGCACCAGCCCTTTTCTGTGTGAGAAAGTTGCATATGTTTAATCTGAGATAAACCAGTGCCTATTGCACTGAAGCTTAAACCAGGTTGCTTTTGGTTGGTTTCCCCTCTGCTGGAAATTTAAGTGATGTTATCATCCCTATTTAAACTGCCTTGGGATAGCATTTTGGTTTAGAGTTGTGAATTTTGAACTGTTTGTTTTGGTTTTGTTTGGGTTTGTGGGGTGGTGGTGTTGTTGTTGCTGGTTTTTGTCAGTGAATGGGTGAAGTCCTCTGTGAAGGTGAGACTTGCTAAGAAGGGAGGCATTTGGGCACATGCTGAGAGTAGATATTGGAGTGAGTTTAGTTCCCTAAGGTGCCTGTGAATTTGAGTTGAAGAGAAAATTAACTTCTGTGGGTGCTGGGTGAAGGAGAGACTTCTGTCACTGCTTAGTGCCTTCTGACTGCCCATGAGTAGCCCAGGCCCTGGTTTGCATAAGTAGCTGCTAATTAAACCTGTGCTGCGTTGCTCCAATTTGCCAATCCTGTAACTTGTTATAAGGAGCCAAGACCTTTGCTTATTTGATGTGTGCTAGTTTCAAACAGCATGAAAGATTAAAAGTGTGGTATATCTGTTGAAAGGTAAAGTTTCTTTTTCCTCCTCTGTAGTAATTTGGTTTGTCTGGTTGTGTTTTGTACAACCAGAGGTGAAAAGTCAGTCTTACCTCTTCTGTCTGAGCTGCACACATTAGAGCAGCCAGGGCTGCTCATGGCCCTTAATGATTCGTATTCTGCTGTTGGTTTTTTTGTTTCTGAATCTAAAAGGGATAATTTATCCATTCCAAATGCTGTCTGTACCCCCATTGGAGCCCTCACATTTTATACAGTCTTTATTCCAATTGCAGTCTTAGGAGTAGATAGGTGTTGGATGGATTCAAAGTTTCTAGCTGAAATTCCTGTTTTTCCATCTTTTCCTATTTCCTTTTTTTTCTTCTCTAAATGTTGAGGAAGGAACTTTTGTAAGGATAAAATGGTGGTGGTGCATACACTAGAAATGTGGATTTCCCACAGAAGTAGTAAAACCAGTTATTTAGGTTTATTTACCTTGGAGGCTGCTTGATGAATTGCATGGTTGGATGCACTGTCAAAGATTTTAGTTCTTGGTTGCAGTTTATTGGAGCAACAGAAGTGGCACCCTGCCACTGGAGTAAAGAATGCTGTTTCCCCATGAGTATTTGAACAATCTGCAGTGGCCATCTGTTATTCTGTTAAATACAAAGCACTGCAACAGGTGTATTTCTTGGGTTTGGAAGTCTTACTAGCACGAGTGAACACTAAACAGGATTAAAGCCAGAATTTAAAAGAAGATTTCAAAGTGTGCTCCTCTTTAGTCAGCAGATATAGTGGTTATGACATTAGAAAGTGGAGAGATAACCTAAACATATGGTACACAGTTAAGGAAAACAAATGCTGAACTGCTCTTAAATCTGTTCTTTTTCCATGTTTGTCATTTTCTTAGATGGCTTCAGTTACAGATGCCAGATTCAGGCAGAAGGATACTTCAGACCAAAATTTTGATTACATGTTCAAGCTCCTGATCATTGGCAACAGCAGTGTGGGTAAAACATCCTTCCTCTTCAGATACGCCGACGACACCTTCACTCCAGCCTTTGTGAGCACGGTGGGGATCGACTTCAAGGTGAAAACAGTTTACAGGAATGACAAGAGGGTGAAGCTGCAGATCTGGGTAAGTGCCAGCACTTTCAGAGATGCTTTATATTAATCCCAGCAGAGCTGTGATGGTAAAATGTGGCTCGTTTGGAGGTGGGTTTTTGGGTTGGTGTAGATTTTGGTTGTTCATAGGTTGTGTGTGGCTGGACCTTTGTGTCCCTGCAGTAAATGGAGGGAGTTCTCTTTGTGTCTGTCTCACCCAGCTGGTGAGGGTCCTGATGTGGTCTAAGGAGCTGCTCTGCATTTGAGTGAACTCTACACACAACCCATACTATCATTTTATGGCCTCTACATGAGATATTTGTATCTTTCTGTAACTCATGTACCTGCTCAGCAGCCCATTTCTACCCAATTTCTGCCCCATCTAAGAGCTTAATCTTCTAATTGCTCTACATAGACCTGATTTGTAATTCTTTAATAATTGCATTTAAATGTCAAATTACATTTTGGTTTTTTATTTATTGTGGTGATCTTGAATAGTGAGAATCTAAAATGAGGTGCCTTTTTTTTTGTACTACAACTACATGATTCATTTAATTTCTGTGTTGCTGGGTACAATGTAAAACAAATTATTTAATAAAAGATCCTTTTCATGTTGTAAAATCCTGACATTGAAACTAAGGTAGGTCACCTGATGTGAAATTGGTTGAATTAATTTAGGGTTTTGGCAATAAAAATGTTTTTACTTCAGGCTCTATAAGCAACTAAAGGTGATTTCCGTTTAGTTGGTCTTTCTGAATTTTGGAACATGAAATTTTCTAAGAATTTGTGTAAAAGCGAGACAGAAAACACCATAAAACATTGGAGTTTTTTTCAAAGACACTGTGATTAAAGTGAATTAAGCAATAATCTTAATTAAATCTGTTAGAGGGCTTCTGGGCAAAAAGGGCTTTAATAACCTTAAACTTCTTTTGAAAAGAGATGTCAGGTGAATTCCTCACAAGGTGCAATCCATAGGACCTGTAATATTGGAGTTACCAACAACACTGTTGATTTAACATTTATTTTTTAATAAAAAGTACACCTAAGTGTTGGACAGTTTCCAGAGTAACCTGTGCTCTGTTCTTCTCTCTTTTTGCATGGATCCCTGACATGAGTCATGATTCAAGGACCTTAACAAAACCACTGTGTGCCTCTATCAAAACCATTTAAACATGTTTGTCTCCTGCCTGGCCTGAGATTATATTTGTCATTCAATGTGTTCTCCAGGTACATGAAGTAATAGTGGGGTCCATTTGCATACCAAAACTGTGGGTTCCTATGTGTGGGAAGAAAGAGTTTTAATACCAATTGCTTTTTAAAACTATTTATAGCTGCTGTTGAGTTTCTGGGGGTGTGGGGCTCTGTGGCTCCATTAAACCCTTTGCTCTGACTTACAATTTTCCAGTTATGTTGACATTTTTTTTCAATTATGCTCTCCCTAAGCTTGGCATTAAGCCTTATCTGAATCAGATTTAATGTGAAAATAAGTGAAGGAGAAGGACAAGTGTTTGACTTAACCACTTCAAATATTTTTCTAAAATCCAGAGAAAAGCACTTCTAGGAGCCTGTGATGTTCTCTTCTCCACAGACCCAGGGTTTTTTCAGTTCAGGGGTGCTTGTGGAGCTCTGAAGTGAGCGCAGCTGTGACACACTGGAGGTGCTCAAGGGCTGTGCCAAATAACCTTGTTCTGTGTTGTGCAAGTCTCAAGGTGAGAGGGAAGTTATCACTGCTGTGCTGTGATCCAGAGAGATCCACGGTCAGTGGGACTTCCTGTACACTGCCTGTTGCCTGTGTTGAACAGAAGAGCAGAATTTGGGTGCAGGACCCAAATTCTTGTGTTGTCTTCAAGCTCAGAAGAATTCACGCTGCTTCAAGGGCCGAGCAGGTGCACGTAAAGGCTGACAGCTGTGTCAGTACATGTCTCTGGCCTGACTCCTGGTTTTGTTTCTCCAGCAGAAGTTGATGAGCATTTTAAAGCCAAGGATCTTGCATTTGTGTTTGTGCTGAGTTTGAGGAAGTCTGTATTTCGTGAATCAGGGTTTGACAAGCTGTCACATGGAATGATCAGAAGAGTGCTCCTCTGTTTGATTTTGGTGTCATTAGTGGGCCTCTTGCTTTGTTGACATTAATGCCTCCATCACCCAAATTGATATTTTAATAATCAGTTGTGCTTGTGACTAAGCAGTCTGGGAAATGATCTGCTTTGAAAAGACTTGAAAGGAATATCTCTTTAGTTTGAGAGGAACAGGACATAGCAGAGATATTCATGATGTTTTAAGGTAGAATGATAGCACTGCTGCTGCATATGGAAACAGTAAAATGGTTCAGAGAGGGGTTTATGAAATAATGTTTTGTTGGCTTTTTTCCCCTTTCTTTAAAGAACTCCAGGATCAGTTGACTGTGTTTTAATTTCAAATATTTTCTGTCTTGTTTAGGAATGGTGGTGTTGTGCTAATAGAATAAATTAACTTTATTGAGAACATTTGTTTTGTAGTTGGATGAGACTTAGTAATTCAATATCTAATTTAAAACATTTATTACATAAATATATTCATATATTATATAGATATTTACATATCTACATAAATGTAATTCTTGGATTAGATTTTTTTATGCCACTGCCATCTGTAATAATACTTTTATATAAAGCATCTTCTTTATGATTGGGTTGTAAGGAGCCAATTTATAATATCTCTCTGCATTTTTTGATCAATTTTGTATTCCCAGTGTTGCTAATTACTGTTTACTGGAGGAAAACTATTATATTTTCAGCTAGGTACGTTTTTTATTATAAATAAATCTCAAAGGTAACATTATTATATTCTTAGCAAATGCAAACAGTTAATACTTAATGCAGAGTTCAGGTTGCCTAGCAGCTAGAGAGGGCTACTTTGTCCAGATCCACATGGAAGCAGGGTGAATGAATAAAAGTGATTTCAGTTTTAGGTAAGAGCAAGGTGAGATTTCTTTTTCTGCCTTCTGTGCATTTGTGTCTATTGCTGGTGAAAAATAATGGTAGTGAAAATGACAGCAGAACTCCTGAGCAACGTGGCCTCGAGAGGAGCTGCTGGGGGGCAGCCTCTGGCCCTTGTGCTGGCCCAGTCTGGGTTCATTACATGAGCTCTTTGCACAGTCACATAAATTAACTGATGGAAAATCATTGGCAGGGTTCAGCCCCAAAAAACCCAATACACAGTTTGTGTGAGGAATTTGATTACATTTCCGTTAATTTTCGTGCAGCACCTTACACAAAGGACTCTCAACATGGATGTGATTAATTATAAACATAACTAAATACAGGGTTTGGCAGTTGATGTTACAGTTGAAACTACTTCCAACCCCCTTTGTAAAAAGCAACAGAGATTAAATTTAACTTCAGGTTAAAAGGCAGAAAGGCTGTGATGCTTAGACAGAGGCAGCATATTTAGACTGCAGTAAGATTTTTCTTTTAAGGAGCTGTTTATCAGAATTAAACTGCTAGGATGAAGGTTCTTCCTTCTCATTAACAAAAATGTCTCTGTGGCTTAGCTGCTGAGACCTGTTGGGGTGTGAGATTAGCTTTAGTGGATGTCTGAAGCACGTGTTACAGCTCTCAGGCACAGCTGGGGAGAGGGCACAAAGCAACATTGCTCTGGGTTTTTTGGATTTTTAAATCAGAAATATGACAACTGCTAATTATATTGAGTAGCAGTTACCACTAGAAAACAGAAAAGTATAGACCAAAATAACCCCCCTGCTGTGTAGCTGTCCAGAAGGCAAATACACAGTATTTTTAACAGCTTTTTGTATCAGACATTGCCTGGATGACAGGATCATCTTGTGCAGCTCTCCTCTTAGGGAAGGGATTCAAAGCAGTAACACTGGCAACTGAGTTCCTTTTTTTTACCTTTTTTTTTTTCAGTTACAGGAGGTAAAATTAGAACACCATCATATTTGATTGTAAATTTTAATGTTAATTGCACACTTAACCAAAAGCTAATTATGCATTTCGGATGAGAGAGTCATCTATTCCCAAGGCATCCTATTCCTGTCATGGTTTTGCTAAGTTCCTTGCAAGCACTGACTTTAGGCTTGAATGCTTGCACAAAACTTGTTTCTAAAAAAAGAGATAATAAGGTTCAGTAATTAAATGTATAGATGTGATAGTGATGGGTGTCTCTAAAGCACTAATGGGCCTGATTCTGCTTTTATGGGCTCACAGTTGTTGTGAAATCCTCTGATTTGCTGTTTAGATAAAGAACTAAAATGGAGAAATTAATGATAGTGAGAAGATCAGGTTGATCCTTGTAAGGGAGTCAAGGATTACATTTTATTTGCAGCATTAAGGACTTACTGGGTCCCAGGAATGAAAATCATTGTGGGTGAGTGGATGTAAAGTACTGCTTCTCATGCTAAAATACAATGGAGAATATTTGACTAGAGAAGAGATGTAATAACAGTGTCTGTAATTCAATTCCAAGGTCTTGGTTATATCTCAAGTAATAATACTTCTGCTTTGAGAAGAACTTGGTGCTCATGCCACTCTGGATGGCTTTAAGATTAGAGTTGCAAGGGTGATACAAAGGAGAGAAATAAAAACTTGACAAATAAGACCCTTGACAAATAAGACAAAATGACTGATGGGTCAGTTACCCAACTCACTATTGAATTTATTGAACAGCCTAAGCTTGCTGAGCAGGGCATTGCTGTGTTTGCAGGCAAACAGTTGACATGGAGGGTTTATTTCTGTTTATAGTTAATCACCTCAATCTCATTGTTATCTCATTATAACACTGCATTACAGTGAAGGCCAAATTCAACTTCAGTCTAAGCTCTGATACCACTGCAGCTATCCCTGCTGACAATACTGGATTTGCTCTCACTGCAGGTGTGGTATCTGTCTTTGTGCTCCATCTTTGCAGAGTTACTGTGCCCTTGGAGGCCTTGTTTTGTACATTTCAGTGAAATGAAACATGTTCAGAGGTAGCAGGCTGTATCCAGGGGCAGTGTCGAGTGTGTGTTTGTTGATAAAGAGCTGTCGGTAGTTCAAAGGTTTGGACCTTTCCTAGAGAAAATGGACCAATGCTGACTGTTCAGTAGAGGGAAAGCTGTACATGGGAAATTTCAAGGGAAGTTATTTACTTGATGAGGTGAGGCAGTTGAGCTTTGAGAGGACAAATTAATTGCCATCCTCCTGATGTTTTGCATTTAATGCTTTTTTACCAGAAATTCAGACTAGGTATTTTGAAGTAATTTTATATAAGGTCTGAGACTCACATGCCTCAAAACCCTTTCCTGTTGTCCTTGTCTCATCAGAATCACCCTTATGATTTTCTTTCACAATTTTATCTTCTGCATAATGACTGGGTATATTCTATATTTAAATATGCTGGGTGCATGGTGATCAGTTATGAGATAACACAGGAGATGGAATTTATGAGTTCTCATAGTGTTTGTCTCAAGTGAGCATGTACTAAGGCTGTGTCACATTTGGTCAGATGAGAAAATATAATTACTGTGCTTACTCACATTTATAACTTTCATGCATTGTGTTGTCTACTGCAGTGCCATGTTTATGCAACACTTGAGTACCTGAATGACTGATTTTAGAACTCAAGAAAGGGAATCCAAAGCCCCAGAAATGTTTTTCAGGTGTAAAAAGTTGTACCCTATAGCACAGCTGGAGTACCTAGGAATTTAGCAGCATGTACTTTGTGATTTATTTTCTGTTGTCCAGCTGTTCAACATCATCCTGATTGATTAAACAGCATGAACTGAGCTCCCAGAGATAAGCACTAATTTTCTGTATTCTGTTGCACCAGAGGCATTGGACTCTGCAGGCAGAAGGAAACATTTGTGAGAAGCACCAGAAACTGGACAAAAAAGCAGCACATTCCTGCAGTGTGGAGAACTGGGAGGTTTATGATTTGCTGGTTAGGTTTTCCCATCTGCAGAGCAATGTGATGTTTACCAGGTTACACTGATCTCAACCCAGATTTCTGGTGAGTTGTTCTGGCTGCCCAGCAAATACTAATGAGAGTGACAAAGTAGGAAACATAAATCCTGTTTGGGGTAAGATGTGTCTTCCAGTAGCAGCTTAGCACCTTGCGTTTTATGGCTGGGGTCACTCCACTGCAGCCCAAAAGTGTACCCTAAGCATCCCAATGGATCCTCCTCTGCCTCTGCCACAGTCTGGGTTTGCAGCATGGCTGAGATGTTCCTCCATCAAAATGGAGCTGCCAGTCCCAAATGTCCTGCTCAGCTCACACATGGCATCCTCTGCTTCTGTTGTGCACTTGCATCTTGTTTGAAAATTCCTCCAGTATTGCCAGTTCTGCTTTGCATCCATTTCTCTACTAATCAAATACTCACTGCTTCACTACTAATTTGTGTTCGAAACTGAAACAGGAGGTGGCAGGAGTGTTTGAAACTTGAGGGGAGCAGGTGTAAGTGCAGCAGATAAACACTGTGTTATGAGCTGCTGTGCTTCATTAACTGAAGTACCTTCATGTGATCTATGACTGAGGTGATTGAACTTTGTGTATCACTCAAAGAAGGCTCGATGGTGGTATTTTCTCAGCCAGATTCTGGCTGGTTTGTCGCTCTGACAAACTTACCCAGACATCTGCAGCAGTGCTGGAAGGTAAAGGCACGGTGAGAGAGCGGCGGCTGTGGATCCTGTGTGCGCAGATGCTCCTGGTGCTGCCAGCTTTTACTGTCCCTCTGCTTTCCTTGCAGCCAGAGCAATAAAACACAACATGCAGGGGACCTGTGCATAGGATGTTTAGGAGGCAGAGCACTCACCCTACTGCTGGTTTTGCTTTTGCCTGTGCTTATTCCAAGGTTCACCTTCACTGCTTCCCCTCGGTGCCTCCCTGGGTTGGCGCTGTGGCCATGGCAGTTGTGAAGTTGCTGCGTGTTCAGTGCCATGGTAACTGGATCCTGCTCTGCTGCCTGCCAGCGGGCACCAAGCCTGCCCAGTTGTGAAAGGAGTGCTCCAAGTGCCAAATTGTGGTAGACTGGCATGAGTCAGCTTTGATAAGTCCAGGTGAAGTCCTTTACCAAAGACTGCAAGTCTTTCTTTTGAGGGAAGAAAGAGAAATAACTCCCATCAAATGTGTTTTGGATTTTTTTTAACTCTAAAAGGCTAAATGTGTTTTCATTGGAATTACCACTAAGTGCTAAATTGCTTTCTTGCTCTGCAGTTTAACTTCATGCTGTACACATTTCTGTAAGGCTGGGCTACTTTTCCCATTGTTTCCTCTTTGTGTTGTGCACCCTGGCTTGCTCTTGGAGAGGTTAGAGAGCACCTTTGTAAGCACTTCTGCACTAACTGCAAGGTCAGTTCTTGCAGAGTACTGTCACAACAACATTTAAAATCGTGGACTTGTGCCTAAGAGTGAACAAGTAGAGCTGGGGAAAAGTGAGGAATTCTTATTTGCTTTTTACAGAAGAAATATTCTGACTCTGATAAAGCACACAGGTGCATCACTTAATTACATGGAATAAGAACACTGGAAATTTACAGCAAGCAAGGATAATTAAGGAATGCATTTTTCAAGTCTTTCATGTACAAGAGTGGAATGATGGACCATAATAACTTCTACGCTTCTGTTACCCTCTCCTGGCCCTCACTAGGTTGTAGAACCACCAGCACTGTGAGGGCTGGTACTGTGAGAACAGTGTAGTGGAGTTGTCTGAAAGAAGGAAGGTGGTGCTCAGTGCAGCATGATGGGGCTTGCACCAAGCCTGTCTTAGCTAAAACACAGCTTCAGCTGACTCTGCTGTGCCCCCTCCACCTCTGGTGTCCTGCCTCTGGCAGGTGGGACCTGTGCAGACAACTCCACTGTGCAGTGCTGATGTGTCCTGAAGGGAGCAAGAGAGTGCCGTGAAAACTGGGGCAAAACTTGTGTAGAACGGAAGCAGGACCATGACAAGAAAAACCCCAATGCCTGTAATGAATACATTAATTACAGTGCAAAACAACACCAAAGAGCAGTGCTGGAAATGCTGGCTTGCAAGCAGCAAGGACTGGCCCTGAGCAGCAATCCCAGGAGGGCTGGAGAGGTGGAATTGCTCTTGCAGAAGTGTCAGTGTGTGTGAACTCCAGGTGGATTCCAGCCCTCCTAGGAGTGGCTGGTGTCTGGGCTTCCTGAGATGTGAAGGAGGTTGAAGACTTTGGCAAAGCTCTTCAGCCTGTTTTTATACACCCTTCCTCACCAAACCCCCTCTCTAGCGTGTTTTCCTAAGTGTGAGAGCAAAGCACAAAAGGGACTTGAATGGTTTGACTGATCATGGGAGCTCAGAGCTTCAGATGAGCAGTATTTCTGGTGCTCATTCTGGCTGCTGTGGTATAATTATGCAACTGCTGCAAACCCATACCTGTTTAAGGTGCCTTATCCCAGCTAAAATGATCTTCTCTTTTAGAAGAATGCCCTTCATCTTGAAAACAGCATGCAGGAAGAGTCACTACTGCAAAGATATTGAATGAGGTAAATCTGTGAGAACTGCTTAGTCCTTCTTGAATTTTTGGGGAATTGGAAGTGTAAGATTAGTAATTTGCTTCCAGTTGCACTGGTTAATGATTTTAGGGAAAAGCAAACTCTTGCAAGGGAAGAATCTGCATAAAGTCCTCCTCTCTGATGTACTTTCTACTGTTCTGAGTTGCATATGCCACAGCAGCATGTTCAAAGCTGTGGCCATTGTTCTGAGGTCTTGGAAATGCTTGAAATTACTTCAGCTTTTCTGCTAAAATTCTGATATAAATATGTACAGGAGCCTACTTAGTGTTCAAGAGACTGCAAGAAATCTAAAGGGATCAAATTCAGTAAAAATACACCATTGTCATGGCAAAACTATGATTTCAGTAATCTTTCGCCTAAATCTTGAGCTGGTCTTGGTCTACAGGATATTTACTGCTTTAACAGGAAATTTCACCTGAGTGAGTGAAACTTGCTGAATCTGGCTGAAAGTTTGACACAGCAGCACCTTTGCATCAGTGCAACATCAGCTCAGAGTGATTTGTCAGTTCTCCCATCTGCAGCAGAGGCTTTGGGAGTCCTCCCTTGCCCACCTGGCTGGGAGACCAGGAAGCAGTTGTGTGTCAAAACCTGATGTTGCTAAGTGATGGCAAAGTAGCCACCTGCCTTAGCATTTACAAACCCCAGTGCTCAAACAGAAGGAAATGAATAGCTTTATTTTCCATTAACTGCATGCAAGGTGTTTATTCACTCTGGTCCTGAAAGAATCAAACATATGCATCCCTTTTACTCCAGCTGGAATCTTCAGAGCTTTCAAGTCCCTGGAATGGCAGCTGTTTGTTCTGCCTGAGAATGCATCCTCCAAGTAATGTTGGATTACCCTATAGCTGTGAGAGACAATGCAGTCAGTTTGATGATTAAAAAAATACAGACTTAAAAAAAAAACCAAACCAACAACCCAACCAAAAACCCAGTACAAAACCAAACTGCTTTTTATCACCTAATACAAAGGCAGGGAAGAGGTGGTATTTGTTTGGTTGGTTATAATGTCAGAATCCATGCAATAGCCCTCTTTATCTTTTCTCTCCTTTTTGTTTTTTTAAGCTATAGCCTATGTGGCCAAGAAAAATTGTAGCATTGATTTATTTTCTTACTATATTTTTGTGAAAGAAGCTGAGAAGAAATACAGATTATCAGATTTGCTAACTACTCTGGGACTGTTATCAGGAAATGGGAGAAGTAGGAGATCTTTTACTTCCTGTCTACTTATTTTACAGATATAAAAAAAAATTTATAAAGGCTTAATTGCCCTCATGCCACAGGTGAGTCTGCTGTGTTCTGCTAAAATCTGTCTGCTCAATGAAGTACTTGTTCAAAATAATCTCTCAAAGGGAGATGCTGAGTGACTTTTGCAGCCATGACTCATTGGATCTTCATTTTTTAAATTAGAAGATTCCCAAGACATATTAAGATCTCATCTGTTAAATTTTTGATTAATAACAACAAGAGTATTAGTTTGATAGTGTGTCAAGGCTTGAGGGATTCATATAACCAGTGTTCTCTCTTCAGAACAGGAGGGATAGTTCATTTTTTCACTGAGGAGGACCTGACAAAGACCCAGGTTTGGAACTAGAGGCCCTCAGCTGAGAGAATGGAAGCTTTCCAGTAGTTGTCTCCCTGTGAGGTGCAATCAGCAATCCAACTCCCCAGATGAATTGGTCTTCCCTTCATCCAGAGGATGTGGAGCACCTTTGTGTGTGCAGAGGAAGGGTCAGGGGTTTTCAGGAATGACATCTGTACTGACATCAGTGATTACTTCCTATTCCTAAAAAATGAGCTCTTCCTAAGTTTTACAGTTCTGCCCAACACAGGTGGCCCTTTGGATTTGAATTTGAATTGGGGCAGTTTCTAGCAGGGCCTTCTGACCCCGGAGAAGCTCTCTTCCAGAGTCAAGAGTGTGTCCTGTGTAAAGAAGTCTCCTCTCTTGGGAGTCTCGGTGCCTTGGTTATCAGCTTTGGCAGTCCCAAAGTGTCACTCAATTCCCACAGGTAGCTATAAAATCCTGTAAGTTTAGCTTTGCTCGTTATGATTGATCTCTTCATTCACTCTGAGTAATGAATGGAACAGAAAATTGTGTTTCTTTGTTTTATTGAGTAATGAAAGGGAAAATTGTGCTTCCTTTACTAAACAACCATTGCCAAAAATAGCAATTGCAAAAATACCTGACTATATTTTATCTGTCTCTTCTTCCTTACTATTATTTTACTACACTAAATGCAATCTTTTTTTTTTTCCCCTTTGGATTTCTTTCCGTCTTTGTGCCCTGAAGCTGCAAACAGCAAATTTTGTGAGTCATATAAATGTTCTGAGACATCAAATTAAGTACAAACTGGAGAATGAGTTCTCAAAAGGTTGTGAATGCTGCTGACGTCAATCTCAGATAGAAATAAGAAAGAAGATATGGCTGGCAGATCCTGTGAGCAGGACTGTAAGCACACTTATGCTAATTCTGTTGTTGGAGGAGAAATTGTGTTTTTATAAATGAAGGCGATAGTCCCAACTGAAGACTTAGCAGGCATTCATCTCAGTAACTAGATGATCTGGAGCTTTCATACTTTATGCTGAAATTTGCCTTCAGCAGATTCAAACGAAATTGCTTGGAAGTGACTAAAAAGAATGGCAGCATGCTTTCTGCTTTTTCAGCTTGTAATATAATTCAGTTTTCCAGCTCTGCTTCTGCAGAATTCCTCCTTCAAAGTGACATTGCAAAGTATGGGGTTTTCTAATGAACAGAAGGCTGTGATGAACCTAGTTAGAGATTTTTCTTGATTGTCTCTGGCAGAGAACAGAATTTTGAAAGTAGCAAGGAGTCATGAAAGTCAATATGTCTTATGAATTACTTTGATAACATGAAAAATTTATCTTGCAGAAAGCTGCTAGTAATACTGGTTTTGAAGTTAAATGCATGCAGATTGCATATCCATATTGATGTGATGATACTATTGAAAGTTCCTATAGGTGCAGTGAGAAGAGTGCAAGAAATGACTAAAGGAAAGGGATGCTTGTTTTATGGAAACTACAGGGAAGTTATTTGTTGTCAGCTTATCAGTGCAGAATGTTTTTATGTGTGGGCATGTTTTGCCTTTAATGGGTGCAGCAGTTCAAAACTGACAGATAACTGATGTACTTGTTGACTACTTTATCCTACCTCCATTCAGATGGTTCACTGGAAGCCTGCATCCAATTGTTAATTATTAGTGCTGCAGTGATCACTGTGACTCTAGATGTGTTTTGACCAAGGGTCTGTTTCCAGTGATGAAATAGGAGTGCAAGATGTTTAGCCCTTTTTCAAATCAAGCTGCCTTTTGGAGAGGATCTAACAGCAGCAGATACAGTAGTGCCATGTTCAGAGAGACCAAAGTGAATTGAAGTGAGCCCAGAGGTATTGAAGGAGCAAGGTAATGTGATTGCTGGTTAACTGGGTCAGGGCAGCAGAGGAAATGCCTCCACCAGGTATCTGTATTGCTGTGCTCAGGTGCCTTCCTGATGCTGTGAAGAACTTTTGACAGATTTATGTGGGAAGTCAGTTTTCAGACTGGTGGCACAGCAGGTATCTGGGTATGAAATATTGCAGTCAAGGCCAGTATGAAAATAAACAAGAAATATCCCTTCAAGTTTAGAGATTAAATACAGGCTGGATTTACCTGCAGGTAGCCAGCAGGAGCTCAGCAGGAAAGTAATGAAGTGGGACTGTCTGGCTGGGTACTGAGTGCTTTTGCTTTGATGCTGAGGAGAGTGCAGGGAAAGAAGTTCTGGCTCTTGAAGAGTGTGCACACTGTTGTGTGAACAGAAATAACAAAGGAGAGCAGCCCCAAGGGTTGGTGCTGCTGCCAGCTCAGGGGACCCCAGAGTGAGCCTGTCTCAGGGCTCAGGCTTCAGTCACAGGCTCCTTCCGGAAGGGGGACCAAACCCCATCAATTTGCAGTCATTTTTCTGCCATAACTCCTTGGTCACCACTGAAAGGAAGAAGTAGGCAGTGATGGCAAATAATGTGGCTGAAAAGATATCAGCCACCAAGATAGGAGGTAACATGTCTGAGGTATGTGCTGACAGTAGAATTCTAAGGCTTCTGACCAAAAATGGTCAGAGATCATCTGGAACTCACAGTGTACAATTTCATCAGTGAGGAAGGGACCTGTGAGGGATGAGGTCCTTTAAATTACACCTATAGGGTTAAGAAAAATTTTAAATTGAGAGCCTGTGAAGGATCAAAAAAGGTCTTGGGAATTTGCATGATTCTGTGTGGAGGAAGAAGAAGAGAGGTTTTAGTATTTCAGTCATAGGAATATTTTGGTAATGCAAAGGTTGTCCACCACAAGCTGATTTATTGGAGATTGGCTCCTAAGTTAGGAAAGTGTTTCCCCTGTTATGTTACTTAAGTAAAGTTTTTCATAATTATACTTCTCTGCAATTTTGTATCTATTGCAGAGACGTCCATTTCAGATTGCTGTTTAGATCAGAAGCTTCTACTGTTCAGGACAGGATGCTGAAACACTTCAGCTGCTAATCTGAGCTGGCATGGTGATTTCTTTACCCCATGGTGGTTCCTCTACCCCACGGTGAATGAGCATAGAGACAGAGAAGCATTTCTATTTCCTGAAGCTTCATGTTTCTGATTAACCAGCATAAAAATTAGTATCTGCTGAATTGATGCTTATCAGAATTCCTAAACAACTCTTCTGCCTCCAGCAGTGACACTCGATTATGTTTCTCACTCCTAAGCCTCTTAGAGGTTTAGCATTTATGAATCCCCTCTAATACTTTGCTTGACACATTTGGTTAGGCATATGACAGTGATCAGCTGAGAGAAAAACAAGTCATCTCATCAAGTACAAATTGAGGCTTCTGGTAAGGCAGGTGGAGAGGCAAGCTAAGGTTTCCTGCTGTTTGAAGTCAGAATAGAGCAGGGCTGTTAAAATAACTGTAATGCATTTAGTATAAAAACAGGCTATGTGTCCACTTCCCAGGCAGCTTCAGAGAGTCCACCACAGCTGTTTTGTGAGCAGTTGGAGGAGGGAGGCTGAGGAGTGGGTGACTGAAGAGAGGCGTTCAGCTCTCACCTGGTGCCTCAGGATGCCGAGCACACTGAGGGTGTGTATCTTACACCTGATGGTGGTTCTGCAGCTGAACTGTGGGATGAAACCCAGACCCAGGGCTCTGAAGGGCTGCCCACCCAGTGCCTCTGGAGTGCAGAGTAGGTGATCTACTCTGGTGCTGACTGGGGTGGTGGCTCCTGCAGCCCCTTGGTGCCCGCTCACTCCTGACCCTCCTGCCCAGAGAAACTCAGCAGTGGCTGCAGAGGTGCTGCTCGGCCATCCTGGGTAACCTCTCAGCAGTGGCTTCAGAAGGCTCCTAAGCATTCCTGCAATACCAATGATGTTGAGAAGTAGTTGGTATTGTAAGCAGGTGCTTTCCAGCTCGGCCTACCTTGACAATTTGACAGCAGCCAGATGTTTAACTAGGTGGAGTAAGCGACGACTCAAAATGCCATCATATAAATCTTGCAAATGGTACCACAGCTGAGCCTCTGTGTATGCCTGGTGAATTGTGATTTCTCAGAGGTCCTGTTTGATCAGAGACTGAGCTCTTCCTTTAACCTGTGGTTGGATCCCACAGTGACAGCAGGTATTGTGATGCATCACTAGTGACTAATTTTAACAAGTCACTTAATTGCTCCTTTGGAGCTACACGAGGCTGGTTGAAAATAGTTAAATGTTGGTGTTTTAATGGAAATTGTCCTAATATTGCTGTGAAATGGAGCTGCAGAAAGAAGCTTTCTACAGCTGCACAGTCTTGCTTTGGTATACATTTCAGCCAGCATATGCTATGCATTTTAACTGAACACATGGAGAACTAATTTGATTTGTGTTGATTGATTTTGATTACTGGCATGAGGATATGCTAATGAGAAACAATCCAGCGTGTCTAAAAGATTGTTTCAATTTCTAGCACAGCTGATACATGTTTGTATCATAGGCATGAAAAGTAGGGGAGAGAATGTTGTCTATTTTGAAATTTTTCTCAGTGGTTACCCTGTGGTGAACAGGAGGAGACACATTATTCTCACTGCAGCTTGACAACACATTCTTCTATCAGTACAAATTAGGATTGATTGAATATATCTAGCTAGGACAGGTGAAGTTTTTGGAACAGGAAATGGGTAATACTGGTAGCTGTAAAAAACCTCAAGCCATTTTTCAAGAAAACTTCTGCTGCGGATCAGGAGGTGAATCTAAAAAGTTTCAGAAGGAAGTTGTTGACTAGAGATGTGTGAGGTCTAGGAGACCAGCTCAGACCAATGTCTTTGAAATTGGTTTGTTAGTTTTCAGTTTACTGGAGCCTGTTCAGTTTAGATGTTTGTGTACATGTTGCTTAGGGAGAAAAATAGCAATATCATAGTGGAGGATTTTCAGAGAATGTGGATTATTGGATGCAACTTCTCAAACCTGAGGCTAAATACTTTTACTTGTGAGCTTTCAGTTATAGGTAGGAGCCTTGCTGTTGTTTTGTGTGGGTATGAACCAGCCAAGGTATGAAGTGCTGCTCTTTGAAAAGAAGCAGAACACCTTCCTTGATGCAGTTATTCCTCCTGCACTCTCAAAAAGTCACATCAGCTTATGTAGATTGGGGTCCTGCAAATGCTGAACAAACATGCATCACTCTAAATACACAACTTAAGGCAGTGGAGCTGGTTGTTCTACCCTTATAAATATGGATTGAAATAAAAATCTTTCCAAGTGGTCAGTAAATGAAGCCGAGTCATAGCAAGTCAGTTGCTCTCATTATGGGAGACTTAGAATCACAGAGTTGGTTAGGTTGGAAAAGACCTCTGAGATGGAGTCCAACTGTTTACCCAGCACTGCCAAGCCCACCACTAACTCGTTTCCTCAGGTGCCACATCCACTTGTCTTTTAAATACCCCCAGGGATGGTGACTCCACCACTTCTGTAGACAGCCTATTGCAGTGCCGTACCACCCTTCAGTGAAGAAGTTTTTCCTAATACCAATTTAAACCTCTGTTTGTGCAACTTGAAGCCATTTTCCCTTATTCTGTCACTTTTTACCAGGGAACAGAGCCTGATCCCCACCTGGCTACAACCTCCTTTTAGGGAGTTGTGGAGAGTGACAAGGTCCTCCTGGGTCTCCTTTTCTCCAGGCTGAGCACCCCCAGCTCCCTCAACTGCTCCTCACTTGTGCTCCTTCCCCAGCTCCATTGCTCTTCTCCAGACATGATCGATATCTAAGCCCCAGAGTGATTTCCACCTTGCCAAAAATACCCACTTCATCAAGGAGGTATAAAATCTTATTTATATAAGAACATTAAATGATAATCCACCACATAGTAATTGATAGCAACTGATCTGAGTGACTTATGCAAATAATCACTATAGACACAGCTGCTGCAGGAGAGGGATAAGAGTGGGATGCTTTACAGCCATCTCTGCATGACGTTTCTCACACAGGACTTGAGTAATCACACTGTCTCTGTGCAGCTACCAAGGTGAGCCATATAAATAACATTTATTTAGGTAAACAGGAGCTTCCTGTATTAAACCTGAGTTGGAGGAGGGGAGCTCTGCTTCTTTTCTCTCTGCTCTGAGGTTCTGCAATGGGGTCAAAACTTCTGCGTAGGCACAAAACTACTGCTCAGGGAGAAGAAATTCACAGGTAAGATAAGCCCACAAATGTCAGAGCTGCAGTTGCTTTGTCCCAGAGCAGCTCCAAGGTGATCACAGTGCTTGTTACATTGTTGGCAGCGCAGCTGGCAGTACTGCCAGTGGAGCTGCTTTGGGACTCTGGAGTTCTCTCCCCTTTAGGCACTGTGATGTGTGAGAGGAGGAGATGGCACCCCTGAGAAGCAGAAAGTCCCACTGACATGTGACATGTTGCTGTGTTGCTAAGTGGGGTGTTCTGCTTGGGTACACAACAACACAACCTGGCTTTTCTGCTTTTGCTGTATGGTTTGCAGGAGTGGTTCATGGGATGTGAGCACAGTTGCTAAGATCAGGAAGAGGTTTGCTGGTATTTAATCTGCTCCTGTCAAGCAGCAGGGTGGTATCTCCTCCTGGATGTAGCAGATGACAGCCTTGACGTATCCATGAGGCAGTTTCTATAGGATATTTGGAAGGTATAGCTTGTCAGTTAACACGTCTTCAGTCAGGTGGGTAAGCATATGGACAGTAAAGGCAAATGAACCATACTCATAGAACCTGTGAAACCTAATTATTTGTGGCCAAAACAATCTGTATTTCAATGTAATACCTCCAATCTGCATTTCAGTATGAATGAATAGCTACCTCCAGGCTGGTGTTTCTTTTCTTTTTTCTTTTTTTTCCTTTCCTTTTTCTCTTATATATTAACTCTTCATTCCTTAAGAAGAACACTAACTAGTCCTGGAATGGCTTTGTCGTGATGTGTCTGTAGAGTCCTGTCTCTCACATGCCCCCAAAATTCAGCTTTTCTCTGCAAGGACAGTTGGGATAGAAGAAGATCCATGGCACTGGAAGTGGCCAGAAGTAATCCATGGAGTAGGAAGGTGTTCATGTAACTGGGAGGAAAATCCTTGCTGGTCAAAGGTCAGTGAAGAGAGAAGTGTTCTCACAAAGACTCAGCAGGACTGTAAAAGGCCTTGGCATGTGCCCATGTCTCCTTGTCTGCTTCAGCACCCTGTGATGAGCTTTCTCTCGTTTTCTGAGCTGTCCCATCCAGCACTGTCCAGCTGGAGTGACAGGAGCCTGCTCTGTGATTGGCAGGGTTTGTCACTCTTGAGCAAGTGAAGAAATGGAAGAGCAGCTGCTAATCTCATCTGAGCTCAGACAAACCCAAAAAAACCTCAACTCCTACAGCAGCATACCTGGGAGCAAAATCTGGATCAGATGCTCTCTCTGAAGTTACATTGGAAAACTGTACCCAGAAATTATTTCATTTTCAGACTGTGGGAACTGTAATGAATTATGAATAACAAGCTGGTGACTCCTGTGAACAAATAAATTCTGAAAAGTCCTGTGCTGTTTATTGCAGCTTCCCACACAACGGGATGAATGAGTTTGCAGCAGGGAAAGTACAGGTCTGTGTTAAAGCATTCAATTTTGTGTTGAAAACACAAAGCTGGAAGGAACAATAGTATCCTGGTAACTTGTGATCCTAATCTTCCTTACAAGATTGTAAAACTGTTTACCCTGGCAGTACCAAGTTAATATAGCACATTCTTTCTGAATTTCTTGTTTTCCCTTTTATTACAACAATGTGTTTGCAAACTCTGATGTTATATACTGCTATTTGAAACCTTGTGATCCCATTCAGCAAAGGAAAGATGCTAATTGAAAGTATTTTTACTACTGTACCTAGTTGATTTTTTTCCTTCAGTTACTCACTTTCTTTGTTTTAACAATCCTATTAACACCTGAGAAATCTGACCTAAGCACAGTCTAATTGGGACACAATGTGAAGCCTGTGATTGTGTTTCTCTTTTCATTAGAATATTTCATTAATTGTGTTTTCATCAGTTCCTCCTGGAATCCGAGTATGTTTGCAAAATGGCTTTTCAGTAACCATGTGGATATCAAGGTGGTGACAACTTTGCTTTTCCAGAGTGTGGATATAGTTCTCAGTGCAGTCTGTGCACTACAGTCTGCATTACCATGCTGTGAAATTGTCCAACATTCAGATTATCTCACAAGCTGACAAATAGAAAAGCTCCAAGAGGAGGTTGCTGCTGCCTGCTAGAAATTTCTGTCACACAGCATCAAATCCTGACCTGAGTGTCTTGCTGGCATGAACCAAATGCATCCTTGACTTTGAATGTCTTAAGCTTTACCAGATTTTGTCATAATTTTGTGGCTGCTGAGTTTGGGAAGTGACAGAAGAATCTCTACACAACGATGTAAAAACCAAACAAGCAGAAACCCCAACAACCAAAAAACCCCAACCCACCAAGCAGATGCAGGGGTCTGTGATTACCAAAATAACTAATTGAGGTGTTTTCCCTCCCTTTTAAAAGTTTGAATAGTGAAATGAGTACAAGTCCTAGACCTAGTGAGATCAGCCAGAGTTCTTTGGTCTTACTGTGTGACAAGGATAATATCACTTTATCATCTGCAGACTCTGAGTACCTTGGGAATTGCAGATTTAGAGAGCCATTCAGGCTTGAAGGAGAGACTGCCTGAAGACCTGCTGATCTCTGTCACAGATGAACAGACCTGTCCCCTGCCCGAGGAAGCTGCTTGTTTTGCCTTTTTTGAAAAAAGCCTTGTAACATCCTGGGATGATTGTTGTACTTAACCAAATACAGCTCATCTTTCCAACAGTTGAGCCAGCCTTCCCATCGTCTTATTTTGCTCTTCTTTTGGCTCATTTCAGCTTGTCCCTTGTTCCTCAACCATGACATATTACAAGGTGTCTCCTTCCCTGAAGTGACAGATCCCATTCCCTCCAGAAAAGTCCCAGTCTATTTCTAGTTTCATCCCTCCCATTTTCTTTCATGGGCACAGAGATTAACCTCTCTGTTTGCCAGGTGCACTCTAAATATCTGCTGTTTTTCTTCTTTCCACACTAAAATGCCACCTCTTTCCTTTCTGAGGAGCAGAGCATGGATGTGGCACTGAAGCCAGTGTGGATGTGAGGTGGTTCCTGCAGCTCATGTCAATAAGCTGTTTTGAAAGAGGGGGCCTGTGTGGAGGTTGGTTATGTTTACATCTCATTTCAGGAGATAGACTGCAGCTCTCCTGCTCACTAATTAAAAGGAGGTAAACATGTTGCCTGTTCTTATGTAGGAATTTTTATATAACATTTGCTGCCTGTTGATGTAACTGCCCTAATGAATGCAGGGTGATTTGATGTATCATTAGTGATGTGGAAGGACACCATGAGATTAGAACAGAGTGTTTATTCTTTATCATCCAATACTTATTGCCTGACTGTTTGATTCCAGGAAGAGTATATAACATGGATGAAACTTTGCTGCATATTTACTTTTGTGCTACTTAATGAGGACAACTAGAATCCAGGAAATTTTTAGTCACCAAGCATCAGGAAGACTGGCAGAAAGAACTGATTAAAAGTTGCAAAGACTCCTCATTGAGGGTTAGATTTTAGGATTCCCTTGTCTCAGCTGGAGATGTTGGCAAGAGATTTTAGGATTCCCTTCTCTCAGCTGGAGATACTGGCAACTGTGTGGTAACATCAGATGAGCTCTGATGTTACCACACAGTTTGCTGAAAAGGCCTGGCTGAGGTTATGTGAGCTCTCAGTCCTGGTAGGACAGGGATGAAATCTTCCAATTCCCCTCCAGGCTCCATATGAAGTACTAGCAAAAGAACACATCTAAACAGTTTTGAATATTATTGTGGCTTTCATAATTTTTCAACTGACTTGGAAGATGTAAAGAAAAGCTGTGGTCAAGGGAAATTACTTCCATTGGGAAAAATAGATGGAGAAAGTAGATACTGGTGCCATGTGAAGAGAGACTTGTTTTTTCCCTTCAGTTCTTTGTATTAATTTTATTAGTGCTTTAAATGGGGATACATTTTGTTCTCTGAACCCTGCTCTTCTGACAGTGGTGTTTGTCATATGAGCATAGCAATGAAACAGCAACTGCTCCCTGAAGGAGCAGGAATCACTCTCTCTGCAGAACAGGCAGAGACTGTCACTGCCTGAATCTTGGGATAAAGCATCAGGGTAAGCTCCAGACAGCCAACACCAAAGCTTCCCCTGCTGCCCTGAAGCCTCCAAAATGGTGTTGAGTGATAATTCTTTGATGTCAGAATAAGGCAAAATAGCAGCAGGCAGAAAGTGCAGTTAATTCAATTGTTGTTTCATAATGTTTTGAAGCAGTTATGCTGTTGCTGGAGTCATGTCCCCTTTAGTGAAAATGTCTTTTGCTCACTGGCAGATCTAATTCTGCTCATTTATGCTTTGCTCCAAAGTTTGCTTTTGCACTTTCATTCCAGAGAAGTGATTTGGGCAGGGGTGGGACAAAATACAAGTCCTAAGAGCTCTTTCTTTATCTCTGTCACAGTAAATAACGTGTGTTGCTCCAAACATCAACTTGTTGCACCTTCTCCAGACACATCACTCGGCTGCACATGAAAGCAGAGCAGTCTGCCCAGAGGTTACTGCTTGCTAGGGAGGCTGCTTTCATTTGATAAATATTTCAGTGTGTGTTTTTCCCAGTGTAACACTACTAATTCACTCCTAAGCTGGGAAGTGTTTCCAGAAGTGCGAGGTAATGGAGTGTAGATCAGCTCCCTTTGCTGAACTGAGCCAAGGATCCAGAGAGTCTGATTTCAATTTTCTGCTGGCAGAAGGCCTGGGTGATTTAGGAAGCAGCATAATGCATGAACTTGTGCTTGCATTGTGCCTGATACTATGATTGCTTCAATTACAGATTGGTTGATAGACCTTTGCTTGCTGGGGGTAATGCTGTGCATTTTCCCTGTTTTATGAAGCTATATTAATATAAAATTGCTAGAATATAATGAAGACTGATGCCCCCATATTTTTGTTGATCTGTAAAGCATTGTACACGTTTAGTGTTCTGTACAAATATGATCTCATGCTGTCTCTGTTGCTTATAGGCTTTTTACAAGCTTTAAATAAGACAGTTTGGAGTTGTCATTAACAGCTTTTTTACAGACTCCTTTCCTTGGGCTGAGGTTTGTGTTTTGAGAAACAGATCACATGGAAAAAGCTGCGTCTTGTGTTCCTCTTATCTAGACATTTAGTCTCATTTGAGAGAAATCAGGACCCCTGCATATACAGGATTCTTTGCTGAGGTCACTGGATGCAGACAGGACCCTACAATTCTTCGGGACTTATTTTATATCAATCCCCAAATTTGGGCTGAGCTGAGTGGTCCTGTTAAGGAAAAGCAGCAGGCTGTGCTTGGGAGCCTGACCAAAGTCCCAGTGGTGTGCATGGCTGGGGACAGGTGAACCTGGAGGCATGGAGCAGCATATTGCATTTTTATAATGTCCGCCCATTTTCTCCAGCTGGGAAATCTGCAGTCATTTTCCTCTGTCTCTCTGAGAAGGTGAACATGAAGATGTGCTTCCATCAGGAAGGTTTGAGCCACTCAGGCCCTTGATGTGTCCACTGGCCAAAGGCAATTTGGGGCTTAGCGAGAGCCCCAAATTTAGCCTCCCTAGGTGGTGATGAACTGGTCAGTAAAAATAAAACAGTAAAAACAGCAAAACATCACATGTGTGTTTGCTCCTCTCTCTTTCCATATGGAAAAGAGAGGGGAGCATCACCACAAGGGTGGATGAACTTAATCAGTGCTCAAAAGAACCTCACACCTAGAAACACATCAGCTGTAAGCACTTCTGCCTCAAGGTGCTTCCTGGCTGCCTTGGGAGACACCTGCAGCTGCTGCACAACAAAATTTCTCTTTTAACATCTTATCTGTGTGGTTATAATAGAAAGCATCATGGTAAATGGTAGAAGATTATTTTCTTTGTCTTGTGCTATTACTGGGCATCATCACACATGTACTGTTGTGGCTGACAAAGCACTTCAATTCTAAGCTTCTATTTTAAGATGCTTAGGACTACTCCAAAATAGCTGCTCTTTAGCTGAAAATCTTCCTGTATATTCTTAGCAGAGATGTGGGTTTACTTGGAGAGTTTCAAATTCCATTTGATTTTTTTTTACATTTATTGTGAATTTAAACGTGTCGCCAATATATCAAATCTATTTATTACATTGCTTTTCAAAGTATTGCACATTTCTGTCAAACAAAAACACATGAGAGAGAGGAATCTGTGTTTTTGTTAATTCTAGCATTTAGAAAATGTATTTCAAACTCCACTGAAGTAAGATATGCACTTTTTTATTTACCTTCTGGTTTATGTGATTCACATTGCTCTTGGGTTTTGTTGTCTTTAAGCTTTCATTCTACCTTCTTGAGTGATAGAACCTTCTTTATGTTTTTGTTTAATGCTCACCTGAATACAGCAGTGGGTCTTTTTTCCTATTCTGGGAGGTAATAATTGAAAAATTGCCTAATCTACTCTAAATTTCCACCAAATCATGAAAAATGACACGCTAGGATTTTAAACACCTTAAAAGAATATTATATTTTCTTTTTATTGGCATGTTGTTGTTAATATAAATTAAGCTTGATTATTTTATTTTTGCCTTGCTGCTGCCCTTCAAATTAAAGCACACATTCTTGACTCATGGTTGTAATTCAATTTGGTATTTTAATCTCAAAAATATCATGGACAGCTTCCCAGAATTTCTGAGCACTTTATCTTAGAATTGACCCTCTTGACATAATATCTCTGGGGGGTTCTTGTGAAGTATGAGGCTCGGATTTAGTCTTAATCCACTCCTAAATAAGATGAAATCTTCCCTGGATAAGAAGAACCAGCCCTCGGAGGGGTGCTCCTAGCAGAGTACCAATTTTTTTTTTTTTACAGTTTGGGGTTGCAACAGGTATTGCAGCACAAAGTCCTTGATTTCCCTAAACACCGAAATAATTGCTGTGGTGGTGTTCACAGGAGTCCCAAGATGACGGAAGAGATGAGAATCTTGACTCCATGTTTCAGAAGGCTGATTTATTATTTTATGATATATGTTATATTAAAAGAAAATTATATATTAAAACTGTACTAAAAGAATAGAAGAAAGGATTTCATCAGAAGGCTAGCAAGGAAAGGAAAGGAATGGAGGTCACAGCCTCGACACAGGTGGCTGTCACTGGTCATCAAGTAAAAACAATTTCACATGCTGGGTAAACAATTCTCCAAATCACATTCCAAAGCAGCAAAACATGGAGAAGCTGAAGCAGATGTGCATGGCTGGGGACAGGTGAACCTGGAGGTCTTCTTTTCTCCTAAGAAGCTGAAGCTTCTCAGCTTCTCAGGAGAAAAGATCCTAACAAAAGGATTTTTCATAAAATATGTCTGTGACAAATTGCTTTGTAAGTGAGTTAAGGCAGGGCTTGCTTAGGGCCGGGCACACCCGTGGGTACCGCCGTGATGTCCATCTGTGGGTACCGCTGCAGGGATGTCCATCCCCGGGTACCGCCGTGCTGTCCATGCCCAGGTACCACCACAGGAATGTCCATCCCCGGATTACTGCAGCAATGTCCATCCCCAGGTACTGAGGCGGTGTCCATCCCTGGGTACTGCTGCCATGTCCATCCCCAGGTACCGCCGCAGGGATGTCCGTCCCTGGGTACCACCGCAGGAATGTCCATCCCCGGATTGCTGTGGCAATGTCCATCCCTGGGTACTGCCGCAGGGATGTCCATCCCCAGGTACTGAGGTGGTGTCCATCCCTGGGTACTGCCGCCATGTCCATCCCCAGCTACCGCCGCAGGGATGTCCATCCGTGGGTACTGCTGCCATGTCCATCCCCGACTTACTGCGGCGATGTCCATCCCCGCGGCCGGGCGGCTCCGCAGAGCCCCGACGCTGCCCCTGCCGTGCTGGTTTCCATGGCACTGCATCCAGCAGGAACGGGCTCTGGGCAGTGCCTGGGGCTCCTTGGGCTGCTGTGCTGTGGGGATTTGCTCCGTTCGCCTGCGAGCACTGGAGAGGAGGCAGCCCCACAGCACCGTGGTGCTCGTTCCCTTCACCGCTCCTTGTTCCTTCTGAGATCAGAGCCAGGCGATGGATCCAGGCAGATTTGTGTGGCGCATCGCTGCCTCCTCACAGGCTGTGCGCTTGTTCTTTTGGCAGCCGATTCTCCCTTTGTGCCACTGGCTTAGCACGGAGCTGTACCCACCTGCTGGGCCCGGGGCTGCAGCACATCAATCCCTCGCCCTGCAGGACTTGTGAGGATGTCCAGCCTGGCTCCTGCTCGGGAGTGAGTGCTGCTTCTCAAGTGCTCCAGCTGTGATTAATTTAGCAGCTTCTCAACAGCAGCTAATTAATAATGCTTATGGTGGCTAACCCTGCTCAGACAGCTGTGTGCTGTACAGCTGTTCTTAACAGAATTAAGGGATGTATGTGGGAAAACTAAAAAGATCTAGCAAAACTGGCAGTATATTCCATAATAGTAATAATAATGCATCCACTTATTCTGGGATCTCAGCCTCTTAGATGTTTTTGGTTTGGTTTTTTTTTAATAACAGTGATGGTTTTATCACTTGCCCACAGTGGATGGGCATTCAAATGTATCATATGCCTCTTGAACTTTGTTTGCTGTTTATTTGGAGCTAAAGAAATGGAATTTGAAGTAGGCAGGTGGTGTGGATGCTACAGATTTTTATCACTGCCATTTCTTTATTTTTCTGTCAAGGTAGCTGGATCAGAAAAAATCAACAATATGACACTGATCTTCATGTTAATTCTAAGAATGAAAAATAAGACACTTAAACTCTATGAGATTTAAGAAATGTGCCTAATGAACTTAATCTTTGTGTATATCTCTTTATGTGATTTCACTTTTGCAGCCACTGTCTTTTGAACACTTCAAAAGAACAACTCAGCCTACAGAATGATGAGAAGAACAGATAAGGTTCATAGGCAAGCCAGTCCTGTTCCAGTCCTCTTCACCCTCTGACAGACCAGGAAGGGCAGCTGATGTTAATCTTCACTACAATCTCAAGGCACCTGGGAAAATGGAAATAACATTTTTAACATTATAGCAGGTCCTGAGCAGTAGTGTCACTCACAGTATCTTGGCCTGATTCCAGTGTGGGAATTACATTCTGTTAAGCAAATGCACCCTGTTGCATTTTCAGTGATTCACTTTTTGTTTTATTCTCTGTGTGGAGTTGCTGAGAAGAGTTAAAAGAGTAGGGACTTCCCTACTGCCAGAAATACTTAAATGGTGGATCAGGTCAATCTACGGTAGCTTTTCCTGCTTGTCCCTAAGCTTATTTTACAGAAGTACTTTGAAAGGTAAGTGCAGTGCCTCACCTGAAGAGATACTCAGCCACTGAGTTACAGGGAACAATTTCAAAAGCCTGTGTGTTGGGCATGACCGAGGCCTTGATGACTGGTGAGCTCTTGAAGACACTGCATGCACTAAAAGTCTCTTTCCAAAAAATTTCCTCCTCTCCATTGTGAGCAGTTAGTGTGGGAATATTAGAGAGAACGGGATGGTAGAACTTTCTGTACAGGGTGAGTAAAATAGGATAGGAAAAGGGAAATTCCTACAACTGATAAGTACTGAAATGATACAAGACTGCTGGTTTTACTGCTTCTAAAGAGAAGTGAAGATAGCCATAATGGGGAAATGTTTGAAAAGCACTTAGCAAGGGTAGAGCATTTTATCAAAAAAGGCAGGGGTTTTGTGTTGGGTCTTATTCACACCAGAAATGTTTTCCTGCATGTTGCTGAAATGAAATGTCTCTCAAGGCAGCTGAATGGGTCTGAGTAAGTTCCAGTGGCTCTTGGGCAATGGGAGCACTCAATAACAAGAGAGGAAAAAAAAAAAGCCTAATATGATCTATTGAACTGGAGCATTTTGATGAGAGCTGAGTTCTGAAGGAACCAGGTGTTATTTTGCTCCTGGCAGCAATTGAATCTTCACAGGTTTTTCATGACATCACATCTTTTCCGTGTCTTAACCAGTGACTCATCCTGCTTGCCTGTTTGTTCCTATTTCTAGCTGCCAGCAGGAAATGCTAAGCTTAATGTTAACATTCTCTTATTAATGACACATTAAGTCTGCCCAAGGTCCCTCTCTCCTGTGGTATTTGGTGGGTGGGTTGTTTTTTTTCCCCTTTCCCCAGGTGACTTTTGTTTATCTGATTCTTGGTGGCTTCCACTCCAAAGTCTACTTTTGCAAAGGAGATGTGTGTGTCTGTGTGTGTGTGTAACATCCCCCTATAACAGCGGGGCTGGGAAGTGGATTATCCTGTCTCCAAGGCCGACCAAACCCCAAACCAGGTGCAAAATGCCATAGTGTTACAATGTGACATTTAACAGCAGGGGAGAAGAAGTCTTTTCTTCACCAGGTTTGAAGAAGCCCCAGATTGTGGGGGGTGATGGTTATTGGGGAGGATGTAGCCTCTGTTCTGACTCTGAGCAGCCTAAGGAAGGATCATGCCAAGTACATGCAGCTTGTAGGTGTTGCCAATAGCTGGACAATAAGCACCTCTCATCCTTGCATGAATTCTTGCATTGAATGAACTCTCATTCTTAAAAAAAAAAACCAAAAACAAAAACCATGGAAATGACACAATAATCCTTTAAAAATTTGAAATGTTTATTTCCTTAGAGGCTATTTGTCACATACACTGCTAGAAAAGTCAAGGTGCTAAGGGGATTAAATTCAGTACAGATTAGATGTTTCAGTGACATTTTATTTGGAACAAAGAATTTGTGGCTGGAAATCTTGACTAGAAGAAAGATGGTTCGGAATCGGGGATTGTGGGTTTTCAGACCTGCAGCAAAGAGCATCTGTCATTATTTAAAAACTCAGATATGTTTTCTGTGTTAGTACCTTGTCGTTTCTGCTGAGACAGCCAAGTAAATTTAAGAAAAGCTGATTGTACTCCTATTGTGAATGTTTGCGTGATGGATCTTGAGACTGGAGGGCATCTGCACACAATGCAAATGCATTTAGGTCTTTTTCTTCTCTGATAAATACTGAATTTTGATTGCTCATTAAAGCAAAACCTTCACATTTTTGTTTCAAGCTACCCACTAATGGTCCTGTGGGTGTTTTTAATTGTTTGCATAAAGCACAGGCACACATGTAAGCTGCAGAAGAGCAGAGCTGGTAGCACCCTGGTGTAAATACACCTCCCAGAGACCCTCCTGTGCCTGCTCACAGCCAAGCTCTCTGGTTCCTCCTCAGGGACAGCCCAGCAGCTTTCTGGATGCTGGGGGCTCAGGCTATTCCACCCAGGCATTTGGCTAGACTGTTAATTAGTGCTACATCACCTTTCTGCTGATCCCTGCCTGTGCCTCATGTACTTGTCTCCTAATGAGTTTGTGGTCTACCTGGAAATCTTGGAAACCACTTGGCAGGGTGGGGAGCAATTTCTGTCAGTTGTTTTTTCCTTCATTAGATAAACAACTTCAACTTAAAAACCTGAAATGACTAATTACCTGAGGCTCGTGGTGTTTTAAACTGAGAGAAGGACAACTGTTGTAATTGCTGAAGAAAGTGAGCTCAGATTTTGCAGTTTGTTTTATTTTATTTATGCTGAGGCATCTGTGTGTGGGGGTGGGGGGTTGTGCACTTGAGCTCTCATGGTGTGAGTCAAGAAAATTAAGCCAGTTTATTGCTGTCTAAGAAGCCAATGTAACCTGAGGAAAAAAGTAATTTCAGGGTGATAGTACAACAATTCAGGTGCAGTTGGAGAAATGCCACCATAAAGCTGTGAGGGGAGATGACATGCTCTGTACCTGTACACTAAAACAGAGTGAGGAAACTGTCAGTGATTCAGGAGGAGATGAGTCACATCTCTGCATTGTAGCACATGGCTAGCAGGGCAAGGGTATGAACAATCTTTATATACCATGGGATACAGGCTGCATTTCCCTCACACACAGTTCCTCTGATAATCTGAGAAGGCAGGCACACAAGTATATCCTAGTGAATATGCAACTTGTCTTTCTAATGATTTAAGTGCACTGCCACATAGGACAGGTTATGACTAAGCAGACTCATGTTATCCTTTGGGGTTCTGTACCTCCTGCAGCCCCATCTCTCACTAATGTATAAATTGGGGCTTATCCCCACTCACAGGGGGATCACAGACAGAATTCTGAAATCAGCAAATCAGGTTTGCTAAAGTCCAGAGCTTTCAGGCAGTAGAACAATTTGGCTTTTTCAGTCCAATTCCTCGCTGAGCTGAGGCACTGAGGTGGTATCAGGACAGATTTTGGGAGTCACCCTGTGTGTCCCTTGAGGCTGCTTCCCAGGACAGCCTGGATGTGTCCCCAGAGCTGAGTCCTTGCTCTGAGCCATTGTCAAATTTAATTTCTTTCCAAATTATTCTGCATGTAACTTGACAATGTGTCTTGGAGTCACTTTCTGCCCAGTCACAGCCTCATGCCCTAAGCCAGAGTGGGCACTGCTTAAACCCAGAGGAGAAAATAGGAGATGAGGTTTGGAAGGCAGATGAACCTGTGAGTGCAGGTATCAAACAATAATGCTGTGAGCATGAGATGTGGAGAAACCTGACTTCCTATGGATTTGTTTGGTTTGTTGGTTGCAGGATCTCTGAAGTTACTGATACTCATTTAGGGCCTTCTCCTAATGAGGCACAAACAAAGCCTCTCTATTGTGAATCCTTTGGTATTTGGAAAAGATAATCATTGGACTTCAGCTTTTTTCACAGCTAAGGTATGCTTAAAGTCTCTCTTCACCTTACCAACTACTTTTTGTGACATATATGAAAACATTTGAACACATTTTCCTTCAGGCAAATTTGATCAAGTGTGCCTATGTGGAGACTGACGTTTTAATAACCCTCATGTCTTTAGGAAATCAGGCTAAAATAAACTATCATCTCTCTGAACAAAAGAACAATACTATTACTGCTGAGACCTTCCTTGCTTGAAGAAATATAGTTAGGATCTAGTTGTCATTGCTGGTTTAGCTGTTCAGCACTAAGGGAGGTGTAGTGTCAGTGAATATGAGAGTGCTCTGTGATGGATTTATCACTGGCAGGAAAAGAAATGGTCACTCAGACTGCAGGGTGGAGCCCACCTCATTCTGGTATTCCCACCTCTGACCTGTTGCCAAGAGGGAACAGAACAATTTCTCGGCCAGTGTGCAATGGTTCATTGTGATCAGCCAGTGGACTACCCTGTCTTGAAATAAATGCACAAGTTTAAGGGGAAAAATCACATCTTTTCCCAGACATCTGGTGGAGAAAGAGCAAGATTCCTGCTGCACAGCCTCTCCACTGGGAAATTCACAGTATGTTACAGCCGTGGATGGTCTCACAGTAGTGCAATAGCAGAGCCTTTTAAGCAAGCTGTAGGGAGCTTATTTACAAGTGCTGTCCTGCAGAGAGGCTCTGTGATGTTCTGGTGCAGAACAACAGGCAGCCCCAGACTGGCTGCTGTGTGTTCTGCAAGGGCCAACTCTGTCTCTTGCATGCAGCAGAAACAAAGCTGCATGGATGATGGGCAGGATGATTTTAAAGCTGAGTTTTCCTCCCACGGTCTCCTGGGGCTGTGGTGATGTGCTGTGTCTGATCTCTACTCCTGCAAGAGTGCTCTATGTGGGTTTATTTTACTCTTCCAACTAGTTACATAGTTGTTAAGTCCTTTTGGGTCTTTTTCTTTAGAACTTTATTCCCATTTTAAACCAGTGGCAGCAATGCTTTCTTCAGTGTGGATTTTGGGGGGACTGAAGGATGGTTCATTTTAGAACTAACCCATCACAGTAACTATAAGTTGACACCTCATACTGAGCACACAATTTGAAGGCAAAGCCTTTTGGCTCCCTGCAGCTGTTTCACAGAGCTGCCATTTGCCCCTAGAAGGATGAAATGTATTCAAAAGATAGACACCTTCAGAGTGAGAGAGACAATCAGCACATGACTTCTCTCCTTGGTTCAGAAGGCAGGTCTGGAGGGAATGGATTGGGCTGTAGGACTGCAGTTCTGGTGTAGAAATATTCCTCAGTTTAAAAATAAGCTTGCAAAATGTATAGGAAAAGTGCTGCTGGCATCCAACAGATGGTAGTTGACATGTTTTCTAGCTGTCACAAGTCTTTCAAAATTCTTCTGTTGCATATGCCAGAGTTCACCTTTGTGCTGCCCAGCTGAACACAGAAATGACAACTGCAGGTGGAGGAATTCTGCAGGAACTCTGTGGGTAAACAGAATTAAGATGATCCAACAGAACAGGATTAATAGATCTCATATTAGTATGTGCACCTCAGACTCTGTGATTAGGGTATTCCACATTAATTTCACTTTCTTTAATAATGTTGGTTGCATCAAATCTTTAATTTTTGTGTCTAACCTGAGGCAAGAAAGGGAGTCACCCCCAGCATCTACCTCAAGGACATTTCCCTGACCGTGACACTGAATTGCAACATGTGAATGTTTTCTGCCTGGAACAGTCCTGGACTGGTTATTTTGCCTCTGCTTTGAAGTGTCAGTTTTCAGTGAACTCTGCTAACATTTTATTATTGCATTGCAGCTGAGGCAGAGAAGAGCAATTAAAGGGTTGACATCTTTGGTATTTTTTTAATAGTACATGTGTCAAAATGCATTTAACAAATCATGGTTGATGCAAAAGACTAATTAATGCTAAAATGTAAGTAGAGTTCATTTGAGTTGGGAGCAACTGAGAATTTTAAATGTAAAATAACAAAGAGTGGTTGTCTTATTTTAGATATAGGACCTAATTACAGTTTTTGCTTCTGAGAGCTGAAGTCTTAAAGCCTAAATGTTCCTTTCTGTTGCAGGATACAGCTGGACAAGAAAGGTACAGGACCATCACTACAGCCTACTACCGAGGGGCCATGGGCTTTGTCCTCATGTATGATATCACCAGTGAAGACTCCTTCAATGCTGTGCAGGACTGGTAGGAAATACTGAAATACTGTTGTTAATGTTGGGTTTGTTTGGGTTTTGGCCAATTCTCTCCCCACAATTGTTTGTTGAGAACATGAGACATCCCACCCCCCATCACCATCACCTCCATGTTCTTTCCTTTTCACCTAAATAATTTTATTTACAAACGTGCCTTAGAAAAAGTTCTACAGCTTCATTTTAATGATAAGGTTGTAATTCACATATTGTTGCATACTATAGTATTTGTTACTTTTAAAAGTTTCAATTTATTGCGAAGAAATTAATCCTTTAATGCTTTCTTTTTGGTTTATAAGATTTCTGGCTACGCTGCTAAAAATAGAGATTAAATTAACAGTGGTTGTTCAGTTCACATCTCAGGAGTTGGGGAAAGGCTGTGTTTCTCCTCAGTAGTGCCCTGTGACTCCACTGAAATGTCTTGCAATAATTTCTGCTGCTTTCCTGGTGCTCATTACTGCAGATAAGCCTGGTCATGGTGCAAAGAAGGGCAGTGCAGTGGTTAATGTGATCTCCTGAGGCAGATTGATTTGCAGTGATCTCAGTGACCCTCTGGAGCATGTGACATCCTGGCTGTGGCACTGGCTCCTAGCATCTGGCTTTCTGTTGAACACCTATTCTGTATCCCCTAAAGCAGGCTGTAACTCAAAAGCTGGTTTGTTGTTTCAGGGGATTTATCTTTCCTCCAAAGCTGCCCAGTTTTTGTTCTCTCATGGAGCTCACATGCAAGATGCAGTCTCCACTTTCACCCCTCATCCCCAGTACCACAACACCCAATGATCTGCAGCCCCATCCTGAACAGCCCTTGAGCAGCTTGTGGTTGAGGAATACATCCTTTTCTTGTCAGAAACACAAACCCAAAGGTTTTGCCAAAACCAGTTTCATCCATCAAGTTTTGCTCACCAAGCTCAGATGAAGCCTTTTCTGCAAGTGTCTGCGCAGGGATGTTTTCCATAGGAGTGCAGGCATGTGAGCTGTTCACTAAACTATAAATATTTCCAGCTTGTTTCCCTGATGAAACAAGACCCATATGACCACACAGTTCATCTACCTGTCTGTATGTTGGTTGTGGTCTAGTGAGTTTTACTTACCAGTCTTAAGTCAGGCAAAATTTACCAAATCTCCATCTCTGAGCTGCTACTATTTTAAAATTTGCACAGGTGAAGTTTAACCTGAAGCTTTATATTGGAAGTAGTCTCAGGTCTGTTCCAAAGGCACTGGTGTGAGAATAAGAACTGGGAAAGGTCAGCTTGGTCTGTCTGACTTCATGTCTTCCTGTGCCACAGGAGCTGCAGGAGAATCTTTGCTAAGAGCACCTTGTCAGCCAAAGGACAGAGGTGAACCATCAGGGTGTTTTTCCTCTGTATGTCAGGAATCTTTCCAACCAACTTTAAGGCTCTGATCCCAAAAGAGGTAGTGGGATGGATAAAAAGGACCATTTTCTTCCTTCCTGAAGCTTATCCAGTGGAGAGATGAAGACTGCAGCCAAGCCAGCATCTCTGGGCCAGCAGAGTCCTCTAGTGGCTATTGCAGCCAGTGGATGGTTCTCCCCCAGTCTGCAAAATTGCTTCCTAAACTTCCAAAGGCACAAGAAATGGAGAAAAAAGCTTTTGGCTGATGCTGGTGCTGCTCTATTGGCCATTTTCTAGCATAGCAAGTAGGATTTTTTCCCCCCACTATTCAGCATGATACAGTTATGATTAATAGTCCTTATTCCACTGGATATGATCTTCAGTCAGGAACTGTACTCTCCATAGAAAATTAAGGTGTCTACCACTTGAGCTCCTTTATCTCCATCTCTGGATCATTGCCACCATGACTGTTTTAGCAGCCTCCTGATTGGGCCTCACCTATCCACAAGGGAAATGAGAATATTCCTCCCAGTCTGCCAAATGATTTCTTCTTCCCTGGGAGACCTTTTACTGCCCTCACTCTTCCTATGGGGGATGTCCTGAAGAGAGTCCTGGTTTGCTTTGTGTCACTCAGACCTCTCCTAAACCAAGTAAAGGCACTTTCTCTCCTGAGAGCATCATGGCTGTGTATCAGTATTTAGACAAACTCTCCAAGTAGAATATGAATGCAAAGCAGAGTCTTTCCTTCATTCACATCAATCATCCCAATTAATGATGATCTTAAAACCACAGAGAAAGAGACATTATTTAAATGCATTTGGGAATACCTGGAAGATTACTTGTTTCCTTGTTCTCTGGAAAATGTACAACACATTGTATGAGAAACCTTAAAATATTAAGTCTGAATTATTTTCCTTACTGCAGTGTGGCAAGAGTTTAGTCAGGTTATTTTACAAGAAAAAAATATAAATAGGCAAACACAAATATTGGTTTTAATTGATATTAGAAAATAAGTAATTATTTTCTTTGAATATGTCTTTCCTGTAGGGTGAGTGAAAGGGTTAAATGAGCTTTCATAGCTTTCAGCTCAGTTTCTAGAATTTTTTCGTAGTCTTCTTTGGTAGCTATTATTTGATGTTGGGTTCATAGTTTTCTGTGTGGATAAATCAGTTGTTTATACCTTGTTTGAAACTGCAATAGAACTAAAATATAGTCAGTACTTGAAACTGTAAAGTAAATACAAAATATTATGGAAGCTGTGCTTTGGACAATCTAGACAATTTCATAGAAGGGAAATAAAAATTGGTAAAATTTAACTTAGATACAAGTGACATCTGGGTTCACAAATCATCAGCATTATTTATCTTTAATCCAAACTGAGTTGTTTATACCTCCGTGGAACTGTGAACCTGAGATTATTTTTCTTCTAAGAATGAAGCACAATGTTTGTGCTTTATTGTTAATTTGGGGAATTCAGCACAAACAAGGCACAGCATTTTATTGTGTCACAGAAATGTGTTTCTCCCAGTGTGTATATTAGGCTGCCCTGATGGTTGTTGAAACAACTCCATCACACAAGCCTTGTTACTATTCATTTATCTTTCCAAAAGCATCTGGAATTTTTCTGCCTTTTATTTTGTATGGACATCAGGGTTTCTTTTATTTGTTCTTCATAACTTTTTTGATTGTTTTTTATTCCTTAGAAGAATAAAGCTTGGTGTTCTGTAAGAGGTTTTCCACTAATTTGTACAAAGCAAGGAGAAGGATGCAGTTCTCTGGGAGATCCTTCATGCTGTTTGCTTCCTTTTCATTTTCTAAGTAATTCTGTGTAAATAGTTAAGATTTGGCAGGATGTCCCCATAGGATGCCAGGGGCTGAAATGAATCCAGAGGCTGAACCGTGAGTCAGAAGAGAAGCCTGCTTTTAGTTTGAAGCTGAACTTGGGGTGACTTTATTTCTCTGTATTGCTTATGGAAGGAGACTGGGGAGATTTCATCTTCTTGGGCTTCTGGCTGATTTCTGCAGTCACCCCCTTCTCTGATGAGCCTTGAGAAACCCCAGAGTCCCACAAAAACTCATCACAGATCCATATTAGCTCTCACAGGACTTGCCTATATGGAGACACTGGAGGAGTTAAAATTGGGATTGGAGTGAGATCCTCTCCAGGAGGACACTAGGGAGAGTAAGAAATTTCATTGCACATAGTCTGTTTATTTTTGCATGTTGCACTCTGGGGCTGGGTTTGGGTGAGGTTCCTGTTCTCCAGGGCACTCCAAGCAGGCAGCCTCTTCAAGGCAAGTTGCACAATGAAATGCCCCCTTTTCCCAGGTATGTGAGTAACGTAGCTGGCTGCATTCCATGGAAAAAAGCAGGTAAGCAACTCAGACTAATTAAAAATTGTCATTAGTAGATCAGAGGTGGAGGCTGCTGCTAATTCAAAAGAGAAGGAATCAAGTGCTTTATTGTTAAGGCAGTTCAAGGAAACTTACACAGAAGTAAAATTTGAGTGGACTCCTGGCTCTCCTGGGAATTGGCAGATTTGCCTGAAACTGCAGTGTCCTGCCTGGAGTGGTGGTGGGGCAAAGAGTGGGAAGGTGAGTTAGGGAGTGGAGGAGGAGGAGAGGAGAGGAATGTATGGCTTCTAGCATAGCCTTGGGGAGCAGGGAGCCTTCAAAGACAGAGCTGACTTGGTGAAGATAAAATAGGTTGTGTGGGTCTGAAAAGTTGGGTGAAAGTGAATGCTACCAAGCTAATAATGTTCTGCTGCTGGCTCTGGGACACCAAGGATGGTGGGAGGGGACTGGCCCCTCAGGATGCACAAAAAGAATATTCTCTTTTGTCATGGAAAAACTCTAAAAAGGCCAAATGTAAGGTCAGAGTCCTGGGATCCACAGTGAGCTCCACTCCAGTTTCAGCACATGAGCCACAAAAGCTTTAGAGGCTCCAAGTTCACCTGAGCGCTCCTGGCCAAGCTCCCCTGCACTGCACCCTGTGCCACTGAAATTAGTGTTGGTCTGGCATTGCAGCTGCTCTTCCCCAGCCTTAGGTGTCCTTTGGTCCTGCTGGGTTCTGTTAGCTCACAGAGTCTTGCTTTGATCTTGTGTCTTCCCAATTTGGTAAATTTCTCTTTCTCCTTTGCAGTTGTTTCTATGTGATTTCAGTCTCCGTGAAGTTTTCCTATTCAAGCAAAGACACCTTGATACTTCCAGCTGTTCTTATGGTGCTCCTAAAACTCTACAGCAAAATGTGCTGCAGAAAATGAGAGAATTATTGTTGTTCTGTCTTATATATGGAGTTGTAAATCCAGCATGAAGAGTGCATCTGCTGTATGGCTTTCTTCATGGGACAATATCCTTAAGAGCTGTAATTGATTGTTGTTCCTCTGACAGATGAGACCCAAAGGAGAATAAGCTTTACAAAAAGCCTTTTTTGTCCCTAATCTTCAAAAATCACTTGATTCAGTTTTTTAGCTAGATCTTGTGATCTTTAAAACCCTTGCAAAGTCTTAACAAGAACCTTTATTGTCACACAAAGTTAAGGAGTGGTAAAACAGAGCAGTGCTGTGAATTACACAGGCTGCATCCTTGCTTTGTGTGTAAACCAGCTCATTTGCCCTTGAACCAGCACAGCCTGGGGATGTTGATGGTGTCATTAATGGTACTTGTTTTCATATTTAATACAGGATTGTATTTTGGCACAGCTGATGGAATGTAACAATCTCTTTTGACCTCCTGTAGGGCCACACAAATCAAGACCTACTCCTGGGACAATGCACAAGTGATCCTGGTTGGAAACAAATGTGACATGGAGGATGACAGGATTGTTCCCGTGGAGAAGGGGAAACATCTGGCAGATCAGCTGGGTACATGCAAAGCTTTTCTTTCCACCTTTCTTCTTCTGCTTGTTTATACTCCGCTCCTTTCAGTTTGTACAGCAGTAATACTTCAATAATGGTCCCACAACTAAGAAATGTAGTGTATTCTAGGTTCATCTTTCACCTGTTTTTGGCTCAGTAGGCCAAGAATGCCTGGTAGAATACTTGTAGTGTTGCTGTGTTTATAAAGGTGCTGTCTAGAGGTGAAAGGAAAGTTTATCTGAAGAAAAAAGCTTTTATTAGCTTAGCAGAATGAAAAGAGAAAAAGTTTTCATAAACATAATTCTGTCTCCTGAGTCTGGTCTCTAAGTACCATGTACTCATTGCAAATCAATGCAAACATTGATTTTGTTGAAACTTTTTTTTTAACTAAACGATGAAGAAGAAAGAAGTTTATACATCAGAACTGAAGAATTGAGTAAAACATATTTTAAAAATGTTCTAGGCTTCTCTATCCAGGTAAGAAAATGACATTATGTTATTGATGTGGGGAAAAGCAAAACAGTTCCATTGAGAGGAAGCTGGGATTACAATAAAAATTTTATAATGAAGAGCCAAGTAAACTCCTACTGCTTCATAAGTTATTTATCACTTTTCATTATCTATTATAGCCTATAAGATATTTTTAATATGAAATCAGGGCTCTGTGTTAAAATTTAACTATACTGTTGTTTTCTGTTAAAGAATTCAAACAAGTAAATCCTGCTAAAATTTCATTCAGGTAACAGTGGAGACCCTTACAGTGGGCATAAATGCTTAGCTTGTAAGGGCAGAGATTCTTACCAAAAGACCCAAAAGAATCACCATCATCCTCAATTTATAAAATCCTGTGTTCAATTTTGAAACAGTACTTGGAGGGTGCATAATAAACTGTTAAACTGGGTTTACTGGAATTCCAAGACACACTGCATACACTGCTGTAGTTTAAAGTGTGGCTTTGAAAGTGTAAATTCTACATATGGTACACACAAAGGGGTCCCATTCATGGCTGGAGCCTTGAGGCACTGCCATCCTAAACAAATAACTAGCAAATATCAAATTAAACCCATTGTTATTATTGTAAGAGTAAATCTTTACATGTTGCAAAGCAAACAAAGATATGGTTAGTTTGCAAAATCAGTTATGGGCTTTTTTTTACCCATCAGAATTTAATTTGTTTTGGAAAATATGAATGTGAATAAACTTGGTTCCTGGCTTACAGACTCTCAGAAAGGATGTGCATGCATGTGTGTCCACCCATCTCACAGGAATAATTACACTGCTAGTAATTGAAATTTTGTCCAGACCAATGTAGCAGCAAATGGAGAGTTTTATTTGAACTCCCAACCCAATTTGGACTTCCAATGTTTTTTTCTCCTCCCAAAATTCACGTCCTTGTTTCAATACAAACTTGGCATCTAGAATCTGAATCCTTTACATGTGGGACACTTCAAAACGCACACACACACAGGGTTACCATAGCAACTGATTCCATCAATAGGAAACTGTTTTGCAGAAGAATCCCCAGTGCTGCCCTGACCTGGTGCTTGTCCAGCTCACCCTGGAGGAACCAGCCCAGTGCAGGGCAGCCCAACAGCCTTTGGGAAGTGCTGTCTCAGCTCTGCTCTTTTGTAACCTCCCAACTTCCAAAAGAGTCTTTTTAAAAGAGCTGGAAAATAGATCTGATTTGATCAGATCAGTTTTTCCTTATAGTAACCATGCTAATATGTACAGCATTATATGAAATTATTTTGTGAGTTACGTGGGAGGAATCTAATTGGCAATTGACTGCTTAAAGTGCTAATATTCATCATAATGATTCACATAAAGGTTATCCCTCAGCATATTTATCGAAATTTGCATAGTGACATTAACATCATTGAAATAATTCCCTAATCAGATTAAGAAATTGTTGTTAGCCTGAATGTGAACTGAACCAAAAGAGATTGGTTTAGCAGAACCTAAGCCAATGTTGGACTAACAGATACCTAAGTGCAGTTCTCTGATTTCCTGTGCTTTTTATATACATTTTTATTCATCATCAAAACAGCAAGTGTAGCAGATAGAGGCCTCATCTGATGCAGGGCAGCTCCCCCTGTTTGCTAACAGAGCAAACATCACCATCACTTCACCCCTTGTCCCATGAATCTTAAAAAGGCTCCAGATGGGATGGACACCTACTTATCCCCCACATCGAGGTGACTCAGCCTGCCAGCAGTGGCACACTAATCAGTCAAGACCAATTTTCTCTTTGTTTGTGGCAAAATCAAAGGGAAATGATGCAATGCTGAGTATCCCCAGAATGAAGCACAACAGAATGGAGCTTATTGCAAAATAAATTCTCCGTGGGGCCTCAGCTCTTGCTGCTGGCAATTTAATAACCTGACAGAAGAGAAGCAGCAGCGTGGTTGGCCCTCGAGGCCCCCGGGGTGAGGGAGATAAGGAAAAGCTTCACAGTTCAGGGCACTCCTGCTGCTGAGGCAGGGCCTGGGCTGTCTGTCACAGGCTGCTTTTCCCCCAGCCCCTGGTGGCAGCAGGAAGCAGCAGGAGGAGCTGGTGCCATCCCCTCCTTGGTGTAACTCCAGCCTTGCTGGTCTGGTTTGCTTCGATCAGAAAAGCTCAGTGTTTAAAGGGTCAAGGGGCATTTTGACAGAAATTGGTCAGCAGAAGGAAAGCAACCCCCATCTTCATTCTCTTTCTGACCTCTGCTTTTGCCAGAGGGCAGCAGGCCTTGGGGGAGCCTGGCCCTTGGCAGGGCTGAGGAGTCCAGGGGGTTCCCCACACCTTGCTGGTGTCCCCACACCCTGCTGGTCACCAGCTGCAGCCCAGGGGACCTGCACTGATGAAAGGGGCAGAACTGACTCCCTTACCCAGGGTTTACCCTTGCCTGCAGATGTACTTACCAGGGTCATGGGAAGGACTCATGTATTTTTTTCACTCTTAAAGAAGCTTGATAACTTTTAAAAGTATTTCTGCTCACTGTTCTGAGATTGTGGGAATCAACTGACTTTCAGGACTGTCTGATGTCTCGTTTTCTTCAGGTAAATCCTGAAAAAATGGTATTTTAAAACCTGTCATGACCATCTGTCTCTGTTGATAATTTTTATTCCCTTTTTCTCCCAGGTTTTGACTATTTTGAGGCCAGTGCCAAAGAAAACATCAACGTGAGGCAGGTGTTTGAGCGTCTGGTGGATATAATCTGTGAGAAGATGTCAGAGAGCATAGAATCAGACAATTCCAGGGGCACTTCTGGAAGGAGCATGAGGCTCACAGACAACCCCCCCCCTTCACAGCAGAACTGCTCGTGCTAGTGACCTTTCACACTGAGAAATGTCCTTGTCCCCTGATTAAATTTTATCTTTTCATTTGTGGTGGTGCATTATCATGTAGTCCAGAGGCAGAAGTGTCTGTTGTAGGAAACTGGTATGTTTGTTTATTGTGCTGGAGTGTTAATATTATATATTTCCTCATCCAATAATTTAATAATCTGAAAAAAAATATTGTAAGTGCACCTCGTGTGAATGTGAGTTCCACTGAAGAATAATAATTGTGTAGTGATGCAAATGTTATTTCTACAGAGAATGTTGCATTTTTAAATTCTAAATTCCTCTATTGCAGAAAGAGTGTTTTTGTCAAGAACAGCAGGAAGCACAAAAACCAATTAGAGGGGATCAGGTCTAAGAGCAGAAAGGAGAAGATCTCTTATAAAGCAAGAATATGCTTTTTTAAAAACATAAAACAAACAAACAAATCAATCTCCAGATATTTTGAGAATTGTTGCTGTCCTTCAGACATAGACCTCAGTTTTTTTGTAGCATGGAGCAGAAAGCAGAGCATTTCTGTCTGACAGTGTGAGGTCCCCCAGAGTGTGAAGAGGAAGGGGGCTGGATTTTGTGTCAAGCCTCTCAACTGAAGAACACAGGGAGGAATCAAAGCTGCCAGGCTGGGAAGGAGGAGGAGGCCTTGCAACATCCCCATATTTCCTTCCCTGTGCTTTGGCTGGTGCTGAGTGAAGGAGTAACAGCCCTTCCAGGGGCTGCCCTTGCCTCCAAACTTCTCAGCACAGCTTGCAAAGTGCTGGGGGTGTTGCTGTGTTCAGCTCATTCCTGTCCCCAGTCCTCTCCCCAGAATCTCTCTGTCCTGCAGCCCCTGTATCCTGTAGTTTTACCTCTCCAGGTCTGGACCTTCTCTCATCAGCTGCTTGCAGGATGAAAGAAAAGGGAGTTGGCTGCTGAGTGCTTAGTTGGAGGCAAAAACATAGAAGATATGGAACAGCACTGTCTCAGAGAGATAAAAATATCAGAAACCAAAATGTGAGTGTTGGCAGGTATTTGTGCCAATATTATTAGATTATCTTTCTGCCTTTTGTTGTTGATTTATTTTTTTAATCTTGTTCTAGATGGGTGTGTGGGGGGCTAGATTTTCTGGGTTCAGATTCAAGCACAAAGTATAATTTAAGAAAAGTAAGAGTGACTAATAAAACACAACTGCAAATGAAACGTGGCAAAGACATCCTGTTATTCTGTCAGCCTTTTGTGGCATCATGCTTTGAAGGAAGGCAAAATTTTTAAACTGGGTGGATATGGAGAGAAGTTGGTTGTCTTAAGAGGGAAAATTCTGGAAAGTTTTTACCTTTGGTCTGTGATCTGCTCTGACTGAGGGGACTTGCTGATGCCAGGAACAGGAGTGGAGTGCCTGCCCACTGCCCTGTCATGTGTTGGATCATGATACTGAGTGCTTTTGTAATTTCCTTCTGCTGTGTCTCAAAGTGTAGTAGCTCTAAGAAGAAAAGCACAAATTTCTGGACAAAAGTGCAACTTTTTTGGAGTGGTTTGAGCTCATTGTGCTAAAGGCTTGATCCCTCTGTCTGTTGCTTTTGGGAATCTCTACTGTGACGTGTTGGGGGTGTGTGTGATCTCATGCTGAGAGTGTGATTTGTGCAGTGCTGGGACTGTGCTTGTTGTATCTAAACTCCTGAAACTGCAAAATAAAGAGAAATGTATTCACTGGGTGTGGCCAGAGAGCTTGTGTCAGCTGCATTTATTGAGTTAGGAGTCCTATATGTGTGTGGAGAAATTTTTTAATGCTTTAAAAATCCATCAAACTACACCGATCTTTCTTTGACAGATGATGGTCTTTGAGCCCAGCAATCTGCAATCACTATGTAGGTTTAGAACAGTGAGGAGAAGAATTATTTGGCCAATAAATGCATAGTGTTGTGTTTAGGGCAACTTCTATAACTAGCAATAATTTTTTTTTTAAATCCCCATCAGATTTTGAGCTGTGTAGATATAATAGTGCAAATAATGATTTGTCACCCTGATAAAAGAAAATGGATTCAGCAGAAATGGAATTTCAATTATTTTCTTTCACTTTTTTTTTTCCTTTTTTTCCCCCTAGCAAAAAAGACCTTTCCCTTTCCTACCCAATATATAATTGTGCTCTGTTGTTCTGGTCAAGTCACATTGGATTCTTTAAAGAATACAAGTGCATTCCAGGCCCTTCAGGCTGGGAGGTGCTTCACAGGACAAACCAGCAAGTAGCTACATGGCAGTCTGAAGAAAAGAGTTGGGAATTCTGCCCTGCCTGATACTGCATATATGGAGAAGCCTAATACTTTTTGCAGAAATCCTGCAGAATTTATTTCAAATAACAAATCAAACCTTCACATGTGACTGACACACAATATGTATATTAATTCAGAGATGTATCTCATAATCTTCTGTTTGCTGTGAAGGAATACAAGGAAAGCCTTTTGCCTTAAATGGCCTGCAGCTGGTTTCAGTACCAGCAGTGAGTCGGGTAATTGTTACTGGTATTAACGTGTAAGGGGAATGGCAGAATGTGAGACGCTGATTTGTCAGGGCACGGGAAATAAACCTGCTTGCTCTGAAGGCAAACTCGAAATTTGTGCTGTGGGCTTGCAGAGAGCCTTGTGTTTGCCTGGCAGGATAGTTGTGTAAATAAAGCAGTCTAGTTACAAGATAAAAAAGGATGTGAAAAGAAAGAGGCGACAGCTCCTCACGAGCGGCTCTCCGTGGCTTGTACAAAGCAGAGCGTGCTGTCCTCAGCAAAAGCCATGGGGAAACCCTGGGCTGGGAGACGGTCTTGGCTTCCATCTGGTGGAGAACTAAAGCGCTGGAGTGTTAGGTGGGCGCCCGGGCTGAGTTACCCGGGCTGAACGATCGCCCTGTACCTCAGGCTCGGCCTCTTGGCTTTCAGCTCCTCCTCTGCGGCCAAGGCCGCCGGTTGCCGGGCACTGCGGGGAGCGGAGCGGGACGGACGGGAGCGGCGCAGAGAGGCTGCGATAAGCGCAGGATCCCGGCGGCGCCACCGGGAAGCGCCTGAGCCGAGACGCAGAGCAGCGCTCCCGCTGCCGCTCCATCGGCACTGCAGTGAGATGGGGGAAGGGATAACCACGAACCGGAGAGCGCAGAGAGCTGGCGGAGGGGCAGGCAAAGATCAAGGAGCGGTTTCTGTCGGGCAGCCGTGGGCGCAGCCTTTGCGCGCTCCGGACGCGCCGCGTTCCACCATCCCAGGACCGGCGGCCCAAGAAGCCCGCCAGGCTGCCGGCAGCCGGCCCGAGAGCTGATTGGTCCCCGCAGGCTTGAGTGACAGCCAGCTCGACCAATCGGTGAAGGAGCTGAGGGGAAGAGGCTGGCTTCCGCCAGCTTGCTGTTGGACTATTCCAAGGCGAGAGCAGGGGAGCACAACTCAGGCGGCAGGCGGTCATACTTATTGAAAGGTGGCGGCGCACAGATCAGTCCCCGAAATCTATATCCGCTCTTTCGCCTTTTTCTCACTCCTCTGATTTCTCTGCCCGCTCCGCCCGATTCTTAAAAGGGGCCATACCCACCCCTTCACTCCCTATCTATGGTTTCCCCCACCCGCTCACGCCGGCAGCCTTGTCTCCACCAATGGGAGCGCCGCGCAGCCATGCGCATGCGCAGTCTCGCGGCCGCCCTCGCTCGGAGCGGGCGGGCGGCGGCGGCCGGGGGTCCCCGCGGGCGGGCCGTGGCCGGGGGCTGGCGGCGGGGACGGGCCGTTGTCCGGCCGCTGTGGAGCGGCGGCACCACTGCCATGCCCGGCAGAAATAAGGCGACGTGCGGCTACGGCAGCCCGGAGCTTGCGGTGGGACAGCAGGCCGCGGAGGGGGGCCGCGACGCCGGGGGCCGCTCGCCTCACGGGGACGAGGAGGAAGAGCGCGGGGGGGCCGGTCCCGAACACAACCTCGGTGACCCCGACATCGTCAAGTCCCCCAGCGACCCCAAGCAGTACCGGTGAGGGCGGGTGCGGCGGGACGAGCTGCCGCCGGGGCAGCCCAGCCGGGCGGTGGGGTGGGCCGGGAACCCCGGGCATGGGAGCCGGGCTGGTCCCGGCGGCCGCGGCAGCTGCGGCCTGTCTGTGAGGAAAGGAGGCTGGCGGTCCCGCGGGTGTGTTCATCCTGAGGGGGCTGCCCGGTGTATGTGCGGGCACAAGGCTGGGACGATCGGCCCTTGTGCCAAGCTGCTCGCTGCTGGGTGTTCTGCAGGCGCAGCAATGCCCAATTCAGCGTTAGTTCGCAGCCCTCGGCCCGGCAGCTCCTCCTCTCCGAAAGCGTTCAGTGCAAAGTGCGGGTCAAGTATTTCAGAGCAGATCCCAACTTAAAAACTGCTGCTCTTCGTGTTTTAGATGAGCTTCTAAGTTTTAACGCAAATGTATCTGTGAGTTGAGGCAGAGTGCTTTTAGGCTGCCATTTTGTTTGTGTTTTTATTTCACTATTTCTGAGTAATACCCCGAAAAGTGATGAAAAAGATCAACTTCCCTGAGCACAGCTTACAGCGTCTGTGACCCAGACTCAGTGAGAGACTCGGATGAGAACTCCAGCAGAGATTGAGTTTGTTGGATGCTGTAAGGCAGTCTGTTCTTGCAAGGACACTTGGATAACTTCTTCCTGTAAGACGGAAGATTATCCAGCCCTTGTTCGGGCTACTTTTTAACATTTATCTTTAATTTTCATGATGTCTAATCTGTGCAGCTCTGCCTGAGCCTGGAACTGAAGTTTGGATTTGCAGTGCCATTGGCTGGCAGTGAGATTCCCTGCTGGCTGCCTGAAGAGGGCCCATTGGCTCAGGGAGAAACTTGCTCCCTCCCTTCTTGCCCTACTTCCTTGCTGCTTCCTCTGGATCTCTGCCTGCCTCTCCTGATGGCGTTCTTAGTCATGCTACTTTGTGGCAGGCTTGTCTTCATGCAAAGCTCACAGTGCTGATGCTGTCAGGTTAAGAAACTCCTGCCTTTGCTGCCTGAAGCAGCACACTGGTGGATGAAGCTTGGGAAATCCACTGAAGGCTGTCACTATCTAAATTGAGGCTCAGGAACCTCCTCTGCATGTGAGAATTGGAGAGAGTGTTTGCTTATAGCATAAATTAATACCAAAATCTCGCAGAAATCCCATTGTCCATTCTTAAAAAGAATTTTTCAGTTGGAAGCACAGAGTTGCATCCTTGCAGGCTGATTTCCATGTGTGTGAAGGGAGCCTGACAGAGCACAGACATTGTCCTTATGGAAGAGCAGTTCAGTGTGTCTGGAAGCAAAGCCACACTGAACCTGAGTCCAGGTGTGATGTCCCAAACCTCCTGAGGGAGTGTCCTGGCAGGTGATGTGATAGTGCTGACACATTTTCCCCTCTTCATGCTTCAGTGATGTGGGCTTAGTGTCTCTGTCTGCTGACATCAGTCTTAACTTCATGGAAAATGCCTTATTTTGCTTTCTCAAATAACATTCTCAAAACCAAAGGAGCTCTGACATAGATATCAGGATGTATTTTCATAAGTGGGACAAAATATTTGTCATGATAAAAGTTTGCTCATTAGAGTTGTAACTGTGTAGTTGTATTTACTAAAAATATATGCTTTATTTACATTCATCCATGTATGGAATTTCATGGTCCTGTATTTATTGTCGTTTGTGAAATTATAGCATTTCTCTCATGTTTACCATGCACTGATATGTATTTCAATACTAACTGCTAAACAATTGTCAAAGAAAAACTTGGTGTGACAAGAATCATGTTTAAACTTATTCAGGAGATTTAAGCAGTATTTTTAAGAATTTGAATTTTATTTTATAATTTGGCCTCACTTGCATCAATGCTGTATAGTCCTTCAAAAAAGCAATTGAACTGTGCTTGCTTCTGTTTCTACCTCATGCCATTGCATTTTTGGTACTGTATTTTGCATACTAGTGGATATTAGTTACATTTGTCCTTTTCCATTGGACTGAAACATGGAAAAAGTAAAGAACACCTGTGTCAGTGGTGCCTGTGCTCTAGATAACCTAAGCTGTTTAAATCCTGCTGGAGTGAAATCCGAGAGCCTCCAGCAGCACCAGCCTTGTCCTTGCTGCTTTCTGTCCTGGGTGCAACACCCACAGGCCTCCAGATGAGCAATGTAAAATTAGTATAATCTGCTCCCTTAGCTTAATGGGGCTCTGTGCAAAGGATCAGCAAGAGCTGCTGGATACACCTGGCTGAGCAGCTTTGTGGCACATTGTTCCTCGGGAAGAGCAGCCCTGTTCTGTTCTCTGCGCCACACCAGTGCTGGGGGTTGGGGTTCCCCAGGAGCTGTGCAAACCTGCAGGGCAGAGTTTGTGTGGAGGAGAAGGAAGTGCTGGAAGGTGCTGTCTGGGGCTTTGGCTCTCAGCTGCCCAGAGGCTGAAGCACCCACGTGTGCAGTGTGTGTTTTAGGACATCCAGGAGTGCTGCAGCTGTGCAGTGGGACACGTAGCTGGTGGGAATGGTTCATGGATGTGCTTTCAGAATGCAGGAGGATTCACTTTGTTCACAGACATTCCAGCACTCTCTGTGCCTCCTGCAGTTCATCAGAGCATCCCTGCAAGTTACACAGTGTGCGCTGTAGTTTGAATGAGTCAAAAGGCACTTTGGGTAGAGCAGATTAGTCCTGCTCAGCAGTCTTGCAGCAAGGAAACTGGGTGTGTGCATGATCACAAAACCCTGGCCCAGAGTAAGCTCTGTCACCTCCCCTTGGGTCATGAGTCATAACCTTTACACAACTATCAGACTTTTGTTCATTAGCTTTTTTCATAGTCTTGATAGTCCAGGAGCTGTGTCCACATGGCAAGGTTCTGACCTGGTACAAACTGGGGAGTTGGAGCAGATGACCTCTAAAGGCCCCTTTCAACAAAGACTGTTCTGTGATTCTGTGCTCTGTAACTCAGATTTTTCTGGGAGTGTGGGATGTGACCATGGGTTTATTTTATTCTAGCTTGCTTTTTTTTGTGTGTTTCTGCTGGATCAGACAGGACAGGTCTCTATCGCACTGGTTCATAGGGTGGATGAAGTATTTTCTGGACCAGCATTCCTTCCTTTCTGCTGCTGGTGCAAGCTCCTGGCAGGGATGCTCTGGCTAATTTGATAAATTGTGACTCTGTTCCAGATTTGATGGTAAATGAATACTGATGAGGGCTCTTGTAGTGCAGAGCATTGGTGCTTGCAGTCCTCAGAGTGAAAAGTTGGAGAAGGGTGCTGCACAGAGGGCTTGTGGGGTTTTATTTATATGTGTACACACATGTTTAAAAACTTCTGTGCTTGTATAAACACACACAGAGTTTATTGCTTCTTGACAGGAGCCCAGCCAGTTCCCTGTGACTGGTTCTGTGGAGCCTGCAGAGGAGCTCTGTCCTTTCTAACACTTGCCTGCTACATCTGCAGACCCCATTTATTAGAAACCATTGATGAAAACAAATCAAATCAAATGCTCTGGGGCCTACTTAGAAGCAAAGACTAAGATCTTCATTCTGTCACATCATACCTGTGTCCAAGAGCCTGACAAGCCTAAAAGATGATTGAAGTTTGGGTTTGCCTGTCCTGAGTGCATGAAGTGAGTGCTAATAGCTTAAATGTTTCACAAAGAGAAGAATAAAAGCCAAAATCAGTGAGCTTGACCTTATGGGTTGAAGGGCTTCTGCTATTGCTCTGAACTGCTTCTTATTCCTAGAGCTGCTGAATAGCAGAAGAATGTTTTACTTTCCTGCTATAAAACTGCTCAGTCTTGGCTACCATTAGATTTTCATTAGGAAATCACTCTCTAAGTATTACATGAAATAATTAAATTTTTACAATTCTGAAAATTCAGAATTAGGAAATGAGCATATTCATTGCACAAAATTATTCTTTCAGGTATATCAAACTGCAGAATGGCTTATGTGCACTTTTGATTTCGGATTTGAATTACTTGGATGGTGCCCCAACATCTTCAGAGGAGGAGGAGGATAATGATGATGATGATTCTGAAGAGGGCAGTGATGAATATGATGACTCTGGAGCTGAGATCGAAGATGGCAAAGAAGATGATGATGATGATGATGAGTGTGATGAGGGGGATGAGAGTGAGGACAGTGATGGAGATAATGAGGATTTCAATGATTCTGACGACAGTGAATTAGAAGAGCTGGCTGAAAAGGAAGAGACAAGAAAGAGAGGTTGTTCAGAAAAGCAGGTATGTGCTTAAAGCTGTAGGGTGCAAAATTATCTAGTGAACTTTCTTGAGGTCTGAAACTGTGTGATTAGGTGTTCAGACAAGATCTTTTTATTGTGCCTCTCCCAGTTGATTCATCTTGTACTTCTGTAATTTTCTTGACGTGTTTTCTTGAAGTGGCTTTTACTGAGAATGTTGTATTTTCTCTAGTCTGCAGCAGCCCTCTGTGTTGCTGTTGGCAGCTTCTCTGATCCTGAAGATCTGCCTGGATTAGCACACTTCCTGGAACATAGTATGTATCTGCTCCTGTTTCATCTTCTCCAGCCTCAGTGCAAAATGGGTGCTATGTAGCTCTGCATTTCTGAAGTATTTAGTATCAATTCCCAATTTGGCTATTGGAGAATTTATTTTCATGAGCTTGTGATTTTATACAAATAGTGACTTAGTAAGGAGTTCTTAATATGGGAGAAGGTGTCTCATACACTTTGCCAAGCTGTGTATTAGTTTATATCAACTTCATTTGTTAGCCATTAAATAGAGGGGAATTACGTTACATGTTGCTCTATAGACCAGGTTGGAGCTATGGACCTTTGTCTCCTGGTAAAGGATGATGAATTAGTAATTTGGACACAGAAACCACGTGAAGTTTCTGACCAGGTGTATTTCAAAATACTGTTCTTGCCTGGCTGGGGCCAGGCCTGCCTGGGAGGGCACTGTCAGAGGCAAACTACAGCAGGTACTGGGCAGATCAGCCAGGCTTCCTCTGCCTGTGAGCTGGGGGTCAGTCATAGAGGGGTTGCTCTAGCTGCAGTCAGGATTAACAGATTGATGCCATTTTGGCACTGTTGGTGATTTTTTGTTGCAGTGGTTTTTATGGGCAGTTTGAAGTACCCAGATGAGAACGGGTTCGATGCGTTCCTGAAGAAACATGGGGCGGCGACAATGCCTCGACGGACTGTGAGAGGACAGTGTTCCAGTTTGATGTGCAGAGGAAGTACTTCAAAGAAGCCCTGGATAGGTAACTTTGTGAATGGTGACTAGATGTTAATTAATGTCTGTATGTGCCTCAGGAGCTTGGGCGTAGTTGTTCTTCATTTTGGGATATCAAAGCTGTTGCTGAACTTCCATAGCTACCTGCACTACAGCAGTGATACTGAATTAGGAAAGTGCTGGTTCCCTCTGGATATGTTGCTGTTTTTTTGCTGTGGGATTATGTAGGACCCATGTTTAAGTCTTAACACATGCAGTTCTTTGATTGTTTTGGCACTCTTAAACTGGTAGCATTGATGACAGGAGAAATGTTATGCAACGTGACAACTGATCAGAGGGGAAGTGCTCGCAGAATCCCAGTGATTCATCCTTTGAAATGTCTGTTCTGGTAGAGTTACTGTTTTTCCTAAATTGTTAGTTTGTTTCAGGCAGCCTTCAAAGTTGTGGTACAATGTGTGTCTCAGAGGGAGGCATTTTACCCGGTGCAGGTTATTCACTGCTGAATGTCTCTTTTGCCAGAAAGTGCTTAACTTGCTCTTTTGTGCTTTGGGAACAACAGAGCTCCACTGGTTGGCATGGTTTCCTTTGGTGAGAGGAATTTCTCATTCATAGGGGTGTAGCTCAATATTCTTGATGCCATAAAATATCTCAGGAGCAGCACACTCCACTACAAATTTACTTTGTCACAAGAGCAACATGTTTGCACATTTTTCCAAGTATAACCTAAATTTTACTTTACTAGGCCAATTTCAGTTTCCATTTGCAGATTAATTCAGCTTTTTAAGATGTTTGGAAGTGCAAAAGAATAAAAAAAATATAATTGCAATCTGTCACAACAGCTTGCTTATTGCAGAGGAAAACAGAACTTAGGAGTTCTGTAGGACAGCTTCTCATACAAAGGAGATAAGGAGTGCTGAGGATGAATTCTGCTCATTCAAGCACTTGTGGATCTGAAGAAATGGAAAGCCATCACCTTTCAGTTGTCTTCAGTGTAATGGGTCTTCTGGCCATAGAACTCCATCACAGATATATTAGTTTTAACCTTTTATTGCTCCTAACCTTTTGCTTCAGCCAGTTCAGTTTTTCATTGAAAAACCTCAGCAATAAAACAGAACTATTAGATTCTCTGGCTGCCTTCTGCAGAGTCTCCATGCACTGCAGATCTCTCCCTTTCCAGTGCTCTTCTCTCTGAGGATACAGAAGAAATTTATTTGGATGACAACGCTGGCTTTTATAGTAGATACTAAAATTGTAATGGATATAGAAACTTATGTTTCATGGAGTTAAGAAGAAACTTCCTCTGTGGTCATATTGTTCCTGAGGAACAACTGGGATTTCCTCTGAAGCACCTGATACTGGTCCCTATCAGCTCCAGATTCCAGACTAGGTGGATCACTTGTGTGGCTCATTTTCAGGATGTAATGCAGATAGTCCTGCACCCATATCCTACTGCATCCAACCAATTCAGTCCCACTCTGGAGCTGGGAAGTTCTGCCCTTTGCTTTCTGATGGCTTTTGTCTTTAAGATGTTATAGTCAAGAATGACATAGCTCCTAGTAAGTCAAGCAACTTTGTAAACCAAAATAGTAGATGTTGGATTTAATTACTGGAGTTTTGGCCTAGTTTAATAGACACTGAAGAAAAGTATATGAATTTTTTCTGTTCCATAGGTGGGCACAATTCTTTATTCACCCATTAATGATCAGGGATGCAATAGATCGAGAAGTGGAGGCTGTAGACAGTGGTAAGTAAGAGAATCTTTTCCTGTGTGTTTAGCCCATCTTCTTAAAACAAACCCTACTTTGTGATATTGCTTATTGGTTTCTGTGTTGAACTTTCCTTCTAAGCACTTCAGTCAACCTCACATAACTTACCTGAGAGATGAAACTCTTGAATTGAAGCTTTGTGGCTGTTAGATATCAGTGGCTTTTAGAGGAAGAAAGAAAGACTGGATGTGGTGCCAGCGCTGTGAGAGTTTACCCTCACATTTTCACTAATTGGAAATTAATAATCTGAAGTGGTTTGGCAGTAACTGGCAGAGCAGTTACATGAGCATGTGGATGCTCTGCAGTGAACAAAATGCCTTTAGCTGCAGCAGAGCCCCAGAGCTCTCTCCAGTCCTGTGCAGAGTTAATACAATAAGTTGAGGTGATTTTACTTGTCTCCTTATTCTAACACCTGAATAAGTAACAAGTCACTTCCCAGAAGGAAATTAAACCAGGCACAGAAGCAAGTGGAGTGTTGATTTTCTTATATGTGATGAATACTCCCAGACTGCCTCTAAAATGTCACTGTTTTAGGAAAAAAATAGCAGATATCCCAACTGGGTCAAATATTTATTCCAAGTAATTTTCTTTATCTGTCTTCTGGCAGGGAAAGGGGGTGATTTGATCTTTGAATTTAGATAAAAGTCAGTGTAAACAAGGACCTGCCTTTGAGTTAGGGTGTGGTTCTTCAGCAGTTCCAGCCATTTTACACCTTGGTGGTGCAGAAGCAGTCCTTGCCTTGCAGTGACACCAGGGTAATGTGCTGCCCAGGAAATGGTGTCAGCTTGCTGAGCTGGCTGCAGGAGAGCCCAGCCACAGGAATTAGTTTACAGCTCTGCTGTACATGGTTGTTATTACCAGCAAAACAGGAATGGGAAAATGCAGTTCAGGAGGGTGAATTGATTTTGGCAGAGCCCCATATTTAGATTAGTATAAAGTGGTTGTAAAACTGCATTTTTAGAAACTTATCTTGTTCACCTTTCAATTTCTTATTTCATTATTAGGCTAGGGGTTGTTCTGTGTGACATATGGTAGAAACAGGTTTGTAATTGTTCTCTAGCTCTTATTGCAGGGCCTGGTCCTACATAATATTGATTAATTTTGTCCCCATTGAACTTAACATAGAGCATTCAGACAGGACAAGTTGGTGCTTTACATGCTTTTCCTTCTTGACACTTCCTTTACTTCTAACACCTTCTTTACTTCTCAGCTATATTTTTCCTCTTGTATTCATTATTACTTTCTTATTTCACTACTGCATTCATATATTAAAAGAAATTCCAGACTGCATCTGTGTGGTATGTCTCCTTTTCAGTTTGGCTGAGATTTGTGCTTTGTTTTGTGGGAACATGATGTCAAACTTTGATGCATGCCACTGCAAATTCTTATAATTAACAGAGTATCAGCTTGCAAGGCCCTCTGATGCAAACAGAAAGGAGATGTTATTTGGGAGTCTTGCCAGGCCTGGACATCCTATGAAGAAATTCTTTTGGGGTAAGTCATGTATTTCTGTTACAAAATGGTAATGATACTTAAACTTTTAACCACTTAGAAGTTTGAGTGGTTAGATGCACTAACATGAACTGTCATATCACAGCAACCATTAAACTTGTTCAGAAGAATTCAAGCAATTATCCATTTTGCAGGAAAATGGTTGGGAATAAAAGCAGCTGTCTCCTTTTTAAGATACTTTTCTTTCTGGTATTTACAGGAAAATGGTTGGGAATAAAAGCAGCTGTCTCCTTTTTAAGATACTTTTCTTTCTGGTACTGCTTTTTGCTATGTTATAACTGGGTGCCCAAGGTGTATAATTATGGAACTGTCTCTTAACACAAAGGTGGTGCTCTCTGAGTCATCTCCATCTTGCTTAAGCTTGTTTTTTTTGCTATTAGAATTTCCTGGAAAAATAAATTATTTCTTGTTGTCTGTCAGGGGAGGCTTTTCAAAGTAAATAATTCACTGTTGAATTTCTGGAAGTTAGATCTTCACAGCCATGTGGGGGGAGCAGAATGAAATTTGTCCTTCTCTTGGACAGTCCAGTCCTCTCTCCCTCACCCTGTGGTGCTGGTGAGTGTGTAAATAGCAGTGTGATTGATGGGTATTAGAGTTACCAGCTTTGAAGTGTAGCTTGTTTTTATAAATTTCTGTGGTGACATACACTGAGCTTCATATTTCCTCCTCTTTTTTCCTCTGCTGTTCTGGAAGTTCCATTGGTGAGGGAATGGCTGGCAATACACAGTGAGAGATGTGATAATGCAGGAGGACTCTGGCCTTCCTTGTTATAAAAATATCAGCTGTCCTTTGGATAAGAACCAGAAATCAGAAAATAGCCGGTTTCACTTGACACTCCTTTCACTCCAATTTTCTGTTGGGTATTTTTAATGTGCTTTACCATGATTAGACTTGGGAGGAAAGTGAATTCTCACTAGGTGTGTTCTTGCTGTGTGGGTAACTAGCCCTGCCTCCCCTGTGATGTTTGCAGGTAATGCAGATACCCTCAAGCACGAGCCCAAACTGAACAACATCGACACCTACACCAGGCTGAGGGAGTTCTGGCAGCGCCATTACTCTGCTCACTACATGACCTTGGTTGTCCAGTCTAAAGGTAACATCAGTTCTCCTTAAAAGCAGCCTCATTGCTGCCTTTGGTGCTTTTGGAGCCAGTCCAGCTGTAGCCCAAGCCAGTCTAGTGGTTTGTCCAGTCCTGCAGAGGGTATTTATATGTAGATTTTAGCCTGGTTTCCAAATGAAACAAGACCTGAGCAGTTGTGCTGTGTTATTGTCATCCTGCTGCTTCTTGAGAAACCTTTTCAATGGGTTCCATGTTAACACAGAAGGGAAAATATCAAAGATGACATTTCAGAAATAATCTTGTAGCAGTGAAGAGTCAAACCAGTTAAATGAATTAATGCTGATGATTTCTCTGCCATCAACAGTGGAACTCCTCAGCAAGTGATGGGGACACTGTGACTGAATCTCCCAATCAAATTGTCTTGTTTGTCTAGGAGGAGTAGAAGTTCTATTTTTTCCTCCATACCTTGAAAAATTCTATTAAAATGGATTATGGTTTGTGTTTAGGGAGGAGTTTTGTTGAATGCTAAAACTGATTACAATTCCCATCTCTAAAATGGAGATGATAATAATAGAGGCATTCTTTCTTTTTTTCTCCTTTGCTTTTAATTTTGGTCTAGACAGTAAACTACTTAGGGTGCTGAATGCCTCTTGAATAGTCATTTAGCCAGTGATGGATTGTAATATTTTCTGTGGTGTTTGGGAAGAATGGTGGTAGCTGGTAACCAGCCAGGTCAATTTTGTATTTCCTTCTCTGTTAAAACAAACCCAGCAGCGAATCCTCCTCCTACCTCATCCAGGCTTTTTTGCTGCTGTTGTTTACATATACAACATCACTTCTGGAGTTCAGAATGGTTGCTTAAACAAGCAAAGTTTTTATATTAAAAAAGCTTTCTGGTTTGTGACTTATTTCCCTTAGAAAAGAGGATGGGGAGAAGGAATCCTTAGGACTGCAGACTGAGTTTGAGGAGGAAAATTCCTGTGTATAATCTGGAGAGTCATGGAAAGAGTTGCAAGTCCTGGTGGTTTTGTAGATCCCTAAGACAGTAATTCCTTCTGCAGTCACTCCAGACACTGCTGAACTTTAAATCCCAGTTGTGTCAGCCTGGGATTTGAGCCCCCTACACAAACCCAGAGCTGTGGCCGCAGATACAGCTCAGCAAATGTTAAGAATTGGTTCAAACCAACAGCTTTGAAGTTTATAATTTAGAACTTTGCAGTTTTCAAATACACTGACTTGCAGCCTCTTTGAAATAACTGAACTGGTGAGATAAGGTAACTTGTCTTAGATCTTGAGGAAATTGCATTTCTGTCTTTCTTCTCTTTATTTTAGAAACACTGGATACATTGGAAAAGTGGGTGACAGAAATCTTCTCTGAGATCCCAAATAAGTAAGATTCATTTGATGCATAAAGACATTGTAGATGATAAAATTATCTCTTCTTAAAATGACATTTTAAAGAATCCCTTACTGGAGAAACAAAGGAAATCACCATTTGTTAATTAACATTCTTATCTGAGAAAAAAAAAGGCAACTTTTAAAATTAAAGACCACTGTTAATTGTTCCAGGAAGACTTTGTTTCTGCTTAACAATTATTTAGGCTGTGACCTGTGTGGTGCTAACTTGAAGCTGTGTTTGCTTAATATGTGTTGATGCCTTGACCTTATGATAAGTCATTCAAACTTAGATTATCATTTCACATTGCTTATCTTTGCTTTGTGTCAAAAATAATAAGAAGCAAAATTAATTAACATCGTATCTGGAATTTAAGTGTCATCCTTAGAGTGGCAGTGGGTTAGAAATAAATATTTTTTTTAATGGTTCACTCCAATATGCCCTCTAAAAAGGGGGTTCTTCAAAAGCTTTGCTAACTTGAAGAGCATTTTTTCCCTTTTGCAAGAGATTTGTTTCTGTGGTGCTTGGAAATGCTCTTGTGAGAGCCTAATGCCATTCAGAGACACATTTGTCTGTCCTGGCCACTTCCCTGCTCATCCCTCCTGCCCCACAGGACAATCCATCAGGATTCCTTGGGTGCAGGGTGAACTCAGGATGTTGTTTGCTGTTCTTGGCTGTACAGAAGCAGGTTTTGTGCTTCTTGTACTGAAGGAAGGGGGGTGTTGGGGTGGTATCCACATCTGGGTTAATTGCTCAGTAGTGTGGGCAGGCTGCTTCCCAGGGAACCTCCCTGGGGCTGGGGGAGTGCTGGGCTGCACCCTTAAAAAAAGGAAAAGGACCTTTTCCAGGCTCTCTGGTGTCTTCTCTGATGCCTTTGAATATCTCAGTGTAGCCTTGAACCCCTGCCAGTAACATCACACTTCCATTTTGCTTTTAAGTGGTTTACCCAAGCCCAGCTTTGGCCATCTGACTCAGCCTTTTGACACACCAGAGTTTCACAAGCTTTACAGAGGTAAGTGAAATGGATTTAAATGTTTTGAATACCTGCGTGCTGAAAGAAATATTCTCTGTGTGATCCAAATACTTTGTGGAGTAATTCTGTGTGGTTTTCAATAGCTTTTAACTATTCTTTCTGCATTATGTAAAATTGCTTATCTCTGTCTCGTCATGTATATTTATAATTAATTTATTTATTTGTGTCCAGTTGTTCCAATCAGGAAAGTTCATTCATTGACCATCACTTGGGCACTTCCACCACAAGAACAGTATTACAGGTACACTGTGCTGCATTTTACTTCTACCTTGTTTAGACTGTGAATAATTTATTGACTTTCACAACAAACCAAAGAATCTCATTTACTTGTCTGATTACTTTGGTTCAGCTAGGGGGGCATTTTAAAAATGAATTCAACTGCTGCAGATACAGTTCCTTTCCTCACTGACTCAGATCAGTCATTATGTTCTGAACTCCCACACTTTCAGCTTATTGTCTTAATTCTGCCTGAAAAGGCAAAACTTGCCCTGAAAAAAGAGACAGTGTATATTTTAGTCATTAGCCCAGTGATTTGAATTCTTTCTGTGAAATGTGTTACCTCCTGGCATCTAATCTCCTCCAAACTTTCTCTTAGGGTGAAGCCTCTTCATTATATTTCCTGGCTGGTGGGACATGAAGGCAAAGGCAGTGTTCTTTCTTTCCTTAGGAAAAAGTATGTGGTTTTTAAGCACGGTTATTAAATGCTTTGATCTCATTCAAATACAGATAAACTCTGTTTTGTGTATTTGTATTTTCTATAGATGTAAAAGCAGGCCAAGACTGCCTTTTTTATCAGTGTTTTGTAGTGATATTCTGTGAGGTGATGATAAACCCAAGTAAGAAATAAATGGGATTTTTGTCTCTGAGTAATGGATCAGCAGTATCTCTGACTGATCTTTGAGATCTCCAGAAGATTACTTAGCGTTTTCACTGTTTTTCTTTAATTCTGTGTCCTCAGGTCACATCCTTAAGCTGGAAAAGCTTTGTGTAAACTGTAAATGGTTTGAAAACCTCTGAAATAAAAATACCCTGTGATATACTGCTTCTAGCTAAGCTCAAACAAAGCTGAAAGGATTAAATAATAAATACCTTTCACTCTTCCATAGGTTTTGGGCCCTTGCATTGTATGGAGGAAATGGAGAGACAGGGTTTGAACAGAACTCCACTTACTCCATCTTCAGCATTTCTGTGACTTTGACTGATGAAGGTTACAAGCACTTCTATGAGGTATGGTGTCCTGCAGCTTGTTTTTCCTGCTGTTCCCCTAATGGCTGGAAAGATGAATGTGTTCCTTTCTGTCTGCAGGTGGCCCATGTTGTGTTTCAGTACGTGAAGATGCTGCAGAGAAGGGGGCCAGATCAAAGGCAAGTGTTTACCACTCCAGCAGATATTTGTGCTGGTGTCCTTCTCCATTATCCTGTTATTTGTAGTGTTTGCCCTTTTTGTGGAGTTCCTGGAGCATAAACAGGGAGTCGCTAGTAAAACTTGTCTGTGTGGAAAACATGTCAGTTTTAAAAAGTTCAAAAAGAAATTTTCTAAATGTTTATGCTTATTTCCTGGTGTTTTTCAGTTTCATTTACTGTGATGTGATTCCTTCAGTTTAGTAAGCTGAACTAGTGTAGAGGTCAGGTGCAGTTTTGTGTTCATTTTAAATGAATTTGTTGAGCGAGGTCTGTGGAAGTCAGGGCTGGGTGTTCTGGTGTTAGCCTAAGTTTATGTTAATTTGGTATCAGATTTTGACTCTTGTTAGTTAACTTTCTCTTTGGAAAGTGGAAGAACTTTCTGCCAGTTCTGAGAAATGCCATTTTGGGAAGTGCATTTAATGTTGGCTTCTGTGTCTTGTATCTGAATGAATCATCGATCCCACCATTGATGCCTTTCCTAGAAGGCTCCTTTTTTAAGATTCTTGGTAAATGTTGTGGAACAATGGAGAAAATCCACTTTTATTATCTTCTTCCTCCTTTGCAGAATATGGGAAGAAATACAAAAGATTGAAGCTAATGAATTTCACTACCAGGAACAGGTATTTATCCTCTGTTCTGACATAGGTAAACCATGAAAAGTAACTACTTTTTCATTTTGAAACATATTTTCAAAGTTCTATTTGAGAAGAAATGCATTGTGCACTTAATGAGGCTGTATTTGGCTGAAAGGAGATGTATTCTAGGCAGAGAAATATTGAGATTTTTCCCTAACAGAATTTAATGTTGATTTTTCATTCATTACCTCCTAGGTAGGCTCTTTCAGTTTAGATTTTCTTACTGCTACTACATTTAGTCATGTTCTCTTTCTTACTTGGTAACTTGTTTTTTTTCTTTGAATGGCACTGAAATTTCTTTTTGGGAAAACAAATCCATCCATACAAATACTCCATACAGCAGGAACAGAGATTTGTGTGTGCTTTTGTGACAGGGTTGTGAATCCCAGGGGCAGAAGAATGACTTAGTCATGGCACCCCAGTTTTCTGCTTGGTGAATGGAGCTGTGCTAAGGGCTGATGGGCTTGGCATGGGCTTGGCATGAATGATTGGGGGGTGCCTAGGGGAGGTTTAATGTTTCCTCAGGTGTTTGGTGTCTTAAGGAATCCTTGGGAATGTTTCCCACTACATTTACACAACAAAGATGTGCCAAACTCAGCTCTTTCCAGGTATCTGTGATCTCTGCCACAGGATCTGTACAGTCCTGTGCTGCCTGGTGCAAACACCCCAAAAGCACTTGGCAAGAAGCTGAGCAGCCTGGTCCTCCAGGCAGCCTTACCCTGCTAAAAGGCAACGTGTATTTCTTGTTTAAACAGGAGAACCTCCCCCTCCTCACCCTGCACATCATGGCAGGGGGCTGGGGAAAGGAGCAGAGCCAGAGCTACTCGTGCAGCAGCTGCAGTTCCTTGCCTTGTGCTTTCCAGGCCACTTTAAATCTTGAATTGATGTAGGGCTCTGCTTGTGTCCCCTGGAGGCAAGGAGTGCTTTCTGCTGGGTCTTTAACTCGATAGATTCCATGCCTGTAAACTGCATAATCAAGGTTTCTTCTACAAAGATGATGTGTCTGACATGTCAGGATTCTCAGAGGAGATTGAACATTTGATATGGTTATGAAATATATTTAATTTAATAACTGAAACGAAATGCTGTAGCAAGCACAGCATCCAACACATGCTCAACATATCTGACTAGTCAAGCTCTTCACAGAACAGAAAATTGGTATCTTGGGTTTCTAATTATGTGACAAATAGCTTTATTTCTTTGCTTGCAGACAGATCCAGTTGACTATGTGGAAAACCTTTGTGAGAACATGCAGTTGTTTCAGAAGGAAGATTTTCTGACAGGAGACCAGCTCTTGTTTGAATACAAGCCGGAGGTAAATGTTCCTTGAACTTTGATTATATGTTTTGATGTAAGGAAAACATGTGCATACTGTGTAATACAGGCATTTGTAATTAAACATAATGCAGGCACAGGTTTTGTATTAATTGAAACACTTGTATTCAGAAAGCAAATCTGTTTTGTAAGCTTGTTATGTCTTGTTCTTCCTACATTCCAACTGAGAAGTCTTTGCTGGCTCAGGCAGTCAGAGCTGCATTTGAAGTGAAATATTGTCTGGAACTTGCAGATCATTGCTGATGCCCTGAACCAGCTCAGCCCTCAGAGAGCCAACCTGGTTTTGCTGTCTGCTGCCAACGAAGGCCAGTGTCACCTCAAAGAGAAGTGGTTTGGGACTCAGTACAGCATGGAAGGTAAAACAGCAGCAGAGCTGAGAATGTCTGATTCCTGCATTGGAGGAAGTGAAAGGCTGACAACACAAAATACAAGTGGGGAAATGAATCCTCAGTGCTTTATTGAGCTCTCCATCAGTCTCTGTGCCACCCAAAGCTGCTCTTTCTTTGCTGCCAGTGGATTCCCACTCCTGCAGTTCCTTTGGGAGGCAGAGGTCCCAGTGAGCTGCACTTGCTGCCATTCAGGGAAAGAACAGCAATGGGGCACAGGGTGTGGGGGGAGCTGGGTTACCAAGGCAGACTTGATTTGCTTTTAATAGGGCTGCTTCAGTCCTGTTCCAGAAGGTTTTGTAGGAAGGGATTTAGAAAGAGTCCTGAGGAATGGAGTGATGTTAAGAAACTGCTGTGATACTGCAGATCTTTCTGGAGATTGGGAAAAATGTCTGGAAATAGGATGGCCTTCCCTTCCTGTTGAACTAATGCATTTCATGGTTTTTAACAGATATTGACAGCTACTGGAGTGATTTATGGGACAGTGACTTTGAGTTAAATCCAGATTTACACCTTCCAGAGGAGAACAAATACATAGGTAAGGCACCTGGGCATGAGTGAAATCTTCCCCAGTGATTTATTTGAGAATTTGCTGTGGTTTAGAAACAACCTAAACTGGTATCAACCGGTTTTTGCAAATTAAAAGAACATGAGCACTCTGTTCAGCTGGATTTTATTTACTCTTCTTTTATTTATAGCTTAAGAACTGAGTTATTTTAAGTTATATAAATTTACAAATGATATATCCATAACAGAGCAGGCCTCACAGTCAGTGAGAGTTAATACAGAGCTCTAAACACCTTAGAAGAGAATTTTATTTGCTTAATCCTCCTGTTTCTGAAAGCATTTAAATACCATCTGGTTTTGTTGCCAAAAGCAAATGAAATGAAAATGAGGACTTGTGTCCTGGATGGAAATGTGATGCCACCACTTCTGCTCTGCTTTGGCCACTGTTCTGGTGTGGAAGTGAAAAAGAGATATTCTTTGGGTCCAGGAAAGTACTGTCACAAATAATTTAAAAAACTGGAGGGGAAAAATGTATTTTTTGATACTTTTGAAGACTTGGATGAATTTAGCCTGATTGTGTCTGTGAAACACACTAACATGTGGTTTTGGTGTGCTTTTTCTCTTTGTTAGCCACCGACTTTGCTTTGAAAGTTTCTGACTGCCCTGAAACAGAATATCCAGTCAAAACACTCAGCACACAACAAGGCTGTCTCTGGTACAGGAAGGATGATAAATTCAAAATCCCAAAAGGTAAATGCCCGAGGGCTTTCTGAATAGCAAGACCCTGTTTTTACCAGATGGAATTAATTTGAAGGCAAATAATCCATGGTAGTGTTCACCATGTAAACTGAAGTGCTTGCTGTCAGCTCTTCCACGGTCCTTTTGATATGTTTATTAGCTACAATAAAAGAGAAGCAGGTGAGCTAAGGCAACAAAGACACCCTGCTGATACCTCAGGTTGAAAAGTGGAATCACTGAAGTTTACTGACTTCTGAACAGTCTGTCTGGGGATAGGATTGGGCAGACAGAATATGCTGCTGAGACAGGGGCTTGAGAAGGAAGGAGCACTTTAATTAGAAGGGACTTAGTCTCTTCTACAGGAAGAGAAAAATACAGCCTGGATCAGAGACAAGGGTGTAAAATATATTGCTGCTTTCAAGCAGAATGTCACAGTTTTTAGTGTCTCTTAAACAGATGTTCTGTGAAGTTTTCTTTTTCGATTTATAGTGGTCATGCCATGGGAGTGCTCTGCAAAGCACAGCTTTGTTTTCCAATATTTGGTACTTCAAAGGGAAGATTTTTGGAATAAGAAGGAGAAGACATTTAATGATAACTTAAAATAAGAAAAAAAGTGTTATAAATGAATGACCATTTTCATTAAACTCGAATTGTCACCAAAGAGCAACTTGATGGAAATATATTTGAGTTCAGAAAGTTGTCACTTTCTATTCAATTGCTCATTGAAATTTCCTTTTTCTCCCCAGGTTATGTTCGATTCCATCTGATCTCTCCATTGATACAGCAGTCTGCAGAGAAGTGAGGATTCTATTATTTATGCTTACCTTGCAGAGTAACTAAACTACCATACCTAGTGAAAAACGGGGAAGAGACTTTCATTTTAAGCGGGAATAGAATAAGGTGTCCTTTTCTCACATCCTTCCACCTTCCTTGTGGTTTTATCTGCAGTTTGATGGTGGTTCTGCAGCAGGTCCTGCCTGTAGCCAGCAGATGTGTAAGGAGTTCATGGTGTGATATTCCCCAGGGCAAGTCTGGGGAAAAGCAATGTGACAGCAGCAGTGCTCAGAGAAGGAGGTGCTCCTGAAAAGAGCAGCCCACAGTCATATCCTGAGCATGTCCCAGCACCCTGGGAGCCTGCAGGAGCAGGACAAGAGGCTGCAGCAGCCTTGGGAAACCAACTGGGGTCAGGCAGAGCTCTGGGTGCAGTTCTGGGCCTTGCCTGAGGCTGCCATTGCTGCTTGTACCCAGTGTCACAGTGCTGTGTCATAAGCCTGCCAAGACCTGCACAAATCAGGTTTTGGGAAAGCCTTTTTAAATCTGTTTTCAGGAGGTGTGTTAGTTTAGTCTTTGAATGAGAATCCAGGCAATAACAAAAACCTGAAAGCAGGGACTGCAGTTTCCAGGTTGTGTAGCCTGCTTGGCTCTAGCTTATTATTATTTTTTACCTTGGTAGATAAATAATCATCTCATTGCTCAAGAATTGAGCATAACTGAGTCTATCTGTCCCCCATACCATTACACAAAGTGAAATAATTTCATTTACTGTGATTTTTCCATCTTTTGAGCATTGTCTTGTTAAAATGTGCATTCTTACCTTGAAGAAACCTTAAATCTTGTGAAGGTGGAATTTTTCACATTTCAAGGACATCCTGACACATTGCTGGATGTCTAGATCATTTTAAAGTAGTGTCATGTGCTTTTTGCACAAAGGGAAACCTGCATTCTCTATTTCTGTTTTTTTGGGAAAATTTCTTTTTTAATCTCATTTTACACAAGTTCCATTTCTGTTGGAATTCACTGCATGTACCATCAAGCTCATCGGGCTTCACTTTGATATTTAGTCCATCCTTTTTTTTCTTTCCTTTTAACCTCCTGCCCTTCTCTCCCTCCAGCATAGTCTTGTTTGATACATTTGTAAACATCCTTTCCCACAACCTGGGGGAACCAGCTTATGAAGCAGACGTGGCTCAGCTGGAGTACAAGCTGGTGGCTGGAGAGTATGGCCTGATCATCAGAGTGAAAGGATTCAATCACAAACTACCTGTAAGCTCTGCTCCTCTCCTCACTGCTGTTATGCCTGCAGCTTTGCAGTGTGTGTGCTTTTCTGGAGCTGTGAATGGTTGGATGAGGTGTTTTAGACAGAAAAATTGGTCCCTGGCAGGGTAATGCAGCGAATGTGCTGCTTTTTCTTGTGCTTACATGTATAAAGATGGAGTTGTGTGAACTTACACCAGCTCAAATTACTGACTTCAGGCTGACTTAAATCTTCCTTTTAAGTAATAACTGTATCTCCATTAAAATGTTAACAGCTTTTTCTATAAAAAGAGCTTTGTGTCTCCCATGGCCATAAAGAGGATTGGAGCCTTTCCATCTCTAAGTTGTGCCTGTTTGCATGATGTCTGGAGAAGGGTGTCTGAAAAGAGATTTTGGTTTCAGTTTGACTTTGGAGATCCAGCTTCTGAACATGCACATTTTGGGTGCAGATTTTCTGTGTTGGCTTGCTGAGAGGATTGGGGGATCCCTGTTCCCATTCCCTAAATTTGTGTAAGGCATGGCAGGCAGAGAGAGGACACAGTGAAGAGGAGACAGCCATTAACTTCCATTGCAAGAGCTTTGCTGGAGCTTTAAGACCATTAATCACTTGTCAGACTTATTAATAGCAGTTTTAACAGAAAAAGCCAAATACACAAGCAGCAGGGTCTGAATATTCTCTTTCTAAATCCTGAATGATATCTCTGTTGTGATGTCATTTTACTGGTCAGCTGTAAAAGGAAAAAATGGAATATTGAATACAGAAATGTTGGGGGTTCCACGCTAGATTTGTGTCAATAGAATGTGGAAACTCCTATTGATTTGGGATATTGAGCTTATTCACTGTGTAAAAACACTGCCCTTCTGAAACAGTCATTTGGGATAGAATTGTTTAGTGAAGAACATCTGGCAGAATGGAGGAATGTGCTTTAGGAATGCTCCATGTCTCAATAATGATAATTTTATTAATGATAATTTTATATTATTGTACAGCATTACATTAAACCAACAAAAATCCCCAACTGAAACTCTTCTCTTTACAGCTTCTATTTCAGCTCATCATCGATTACTTGTCTGACTTCAGCTTTACTCCAGCAGTTTTTGAAATGATAACAGAGCAGCTGAAGAAAACATACTACAACATCCTCATTAAACCTGAGACTCTGGCCAAGTGAGTTCTGGGGAGGGCAGCAGTGGCTGAGGCTGAGGAGCTCAGGGATCCCAGGGCTGCTTGCAGGCTTTGCTGTAGCTTAGGGAGCCCCAGCAGTGTGACAGTGTTCACGGGGTCTTAGGATGAGGGAAGAGATGAGGATCTGACTCCATGTTTCAGAAGGCTTGATTTATTATTTTATGATATATATTATATTAAAACTATACTAAAAGAATAGAAGAAGGGATTTCATCAGAAGGCTAGCTAAGAACAGAAAATTAATCATAACAAAAGCTTGTGTCTTGGATTGAGAGTCTGACCCAGCTGACTGTGATTGGCCATTAATTAGAAACAACCACATGAGACCAATCACAGATTCACCTGTTGCATTCCACAGCAGCAGATAATAATTGTTTACCTTTTGTTTCTGAGGCCTCTTGGCTTCTCAGGAGGAAAAATCCTAAGGAAAGGATTTTTCAGACAATGTGTCTGTGACACAGCAGCCCTGCAGCAGCAGGGCAGACGCGTGGCCAGGGAGCTGCTGTCGCACAGTGACCTGGAGCCAGCAGTGGAGAGGGCACAGCCATTCACGGGCTGCTGGAGCCCTCTCCCTGTCTGCAGCCAGGAGTGGCATCTCTGGCATGCAGCAGCTCCTGATGAGCCCTGCCTGTGTTCCCTGCAGGGACGTGCGGCTGCTGATCCTGGAGCACGGCCGCTGGTCCATGATCGACAAGTACCAGACGCTGATGAAGGGGCTCTCCATCGACGCCCTCTCCGCCTTCGTCACCGCCTTCAAATCACAGCTCTTCGTGGAGGGGCTCGTGCAAGGCAACTTCACCAGCAGGGTGAGTGCAGCCCTGGCAGTGCCTGTGCTCACACTGGGATTTACCACACTGAGCTCTGATCTGGCACTCTGGAGTCTCATCACCTCTAGCACCTCAGGAGCGCTCATGGGGACAAGCCAATGGCAGTCCACAGTTGCCAGTTTGAACACAAGTTTCCAGGAATTTGGATTTAAACTGCTGATAGGAAAAAATGTAGTAGATGTCTGTAATCTATTTCTCCTGTTGCCACCATGTTTTATATTGTTTGGTGTATTGATATAGTTGATATGGAGAAATTCCCGCAGTGGTGCCACAGGAGGAGGCTTCCTTCCCTCAGAGCACATTTATCCTGGGAATTTGAGTGCCAGACACATGGAGTAAGGATAACTGGTGCTATTTCTTTGGCTCATGCCTTCTCCTTCTGGAGAAGTGCAAAAAGCAGCGTGGAGACTCTGCAGTGTGGCACAGAGGAGGCTGGATGGACTGGGGACAATGTGAGGAGGAAGGGATGTAGGAATGCAGGGATGTAGGGAGCAGGACAGCTCAGCTGCTCTTTGCTTGGGACTCACTCTCTCAAGTGCTACCCTGGTGTGTGTGGTTGTGAATTGGGGTAATAATTCTCCTCTAACTAAAACTGATGTTTGCTTTCTTCCCTAGGAAGCAAAGGATTTCCTGAATTATGTTGTTCAGTGAGTATCTCTTGACTCTTTAATTGCTTATTATGTGAAAACTATAATCAAGATAAGATTCTTTTCTGGAGGAAGGAGTTAGAGTGGGAGTTTAAGCAGACGTAGTTCTGGTTTGGGGAAGGGGAAAATGATGTCAGACCAAGTGTGTAAATGTCTGGGTGTTGCTCTGGTTTTGGCCAAGGTGTGAGCAGGTGTTTAAGTTGTGCTGTTTGTGCTCCCCCCAGAAAGCTCCACTTTGCCCCCCTGGCCCATCCCTGCCCCGTGCAGTTCCGGGTGGTGGATTTGCCAAACACCCACCTGCTGTGTAAGGTGAAAACTCTCAACAAGGGCGACGCCAACTCCGAGGTGACAGTCTACTACCAGGTACTGTGTGCTGGGCTGGGCTGGGCTGCTCCTCTGGCTCCACCCCTCCCTGAGAGCAGGCTCTGCACAGGGATGTCTCAGAGGGGACAGACACCCCTCATGTGACACAGGCCCTGTGCCCCAAGGCTGAACACAAGTGGGATTCCCTGTGGGGGGTTCCCTGAAGCCAGCACCTCCCTTCCTGTACTGGTGCTGGGAGCTGGGTTAGTGCTGTGGTGGCTTCCTGGTGTCCCCAGCTATGATCCTGGGGGCTGGGCTGGGCCTGTCCCCTCAGTGAAAACCAGAACTTCCCACCTGTCCCTGCTGTGAATTGTCCCTCAGTGCTGCAGTCCAGGCTGAGGTGTGTGCCACAAGTCACCTTGGCTTGAGCAGTCACATGAAACCCACCCCGAATTCTTCGTTCTCTTTCCAGTCAGGTGCCAGGAACCTGCGGGAATACACCCTGATGGAGCTGCTTGTGGTAAGTTTGTGTTTGTGTCTCCCCTGAGCACTGCTTGCAGCTGAGGCCATGAGGCTGACTGGCCCCAGTGTGTTCTATTGCTGCCCCTGGCTGAAATGTTTGGGTGCTGCAGTGATGGACACCACAGGAGACTGTTCTATAGCTCCCAACCCACAGGACTGAGCCCTCTTAATGCAGTGGTTGTGGCTGGCCAGGGACACTTCAGTGTCCCCCTGCTCTGTGTGGAGCCCACGAGGGGCTGCAGGGCAGTGTCACCTCTGCTGTACCTTTGTGCTGTTTCAGATGCACATGGAGGAGCCTTGCTTTGACTTCCTGAGGACCAAGCAGACCCTTGGGTGAGTTCACTGGGATTCCTCCCTGCACCTGCTCCTACACTCCTGCTTTGACTGGTCTCTGGAGGTTGTACTGTGGGAGTCCTTCCTGCACAGTGGCTAATCCTCAGTTACTGTAATGGAAACAGCAACATCAACGCTTCAAAAACAAAAGCACCCATCAATACAAGGTGCAAGCCAAGTTGCTTCTGAGTTCTGTAAGATTTGCATCTCTTACCAGTGTGTTAACTCAGAATTATTCAGCATAAAGTTGTTTCTTGCACTTCCACACTCAGCCCCCTTCCCCAGGGCTGTTTTCACAGCAGCTCTGTGGTGCTGAGCAGCCTCGCTCAGAGGCACCCTGCTACCTCAGGAAACTGGAGCAGGCTTTTCACAGCTCTGGGTCTCTCACTCTGCTTGGATGAGTTTGCAGGAACCCAAATATGAACACTCCCAAGTTTAAAAGGACTTCCTAAAGCTGAGAAAACACTGAAAAGCAGCAATGCAGAAAATAAAGAAAATAAGACTTTTGCAAATTTAAATCTCAGATTTTTCCCTCTCAAATACCAACACTATTTTAACCTGCAGCATGTCCTGTAAATGAAAAGTTAATTGTGCTTGTGTTCTTTTTTCTTTTAAGCTACCACGTGTACCCCACCTGCAGGAACACTTCTGGGATTCTTGGCTTCTCAGTCACAGTGGCAACCCAGGCTACTAAATACAAGTAAGTGCTCTGTGGGGAAAGTTCCTCACTACTCCCAGCCCTGGCTGTGGGAGTCACCTGCTCCCAGTTGAGAGTTCCCTCCTGTTTCAGGCCACAGAGGGATTTTTTAATTCAAGGGGATGTCAGAAGGGACACTGCTGACAGTCACAACATCCTGACTCAAAACCAGCACCTGAATAAAAAAGTAGCCTTAGGCTTCTTAAAACTGCAGTGGTCCTGACTTGAATAGTGAAAAGTAATCTCAAGCAAGTAAAATATCCCCCTGCCCTTTTGAAGCTGTTCTGCCAGGAGAGTTAAAATCCTGTCTAGCTGTTCTTGTGGCTCATGTTCAGTAGGCACAGCACTGTTAGGGTTTTGTTCAAACCTGGCCCTTTGAACTACAAGCATTTGGCCTGCCAGAGTTGCAGGAGTTTTTGAAAAATGTGCCATTTGTGAAAAATAACAGTGTCAGTGAAAGCTTAATTAGCACAGTGCTGCTGCCTCTAATTTTTACATTTGGACACTTCCACTACTGAGGTGTTTGTCATCAGTGAGGGTTTTAATGTGTCAGAAACCTCAGGATCCATCACATCACATTTTCTTTCAGTCCCAGTCCTATAGCCCCTAACTCTGCAGGGCTCAGGGCTGCAGCTGGGGACAGCAGAGCAGGTCCCAGCAGAGCAGGTCCCCAGCAGCTTCACAGCAGAGGCTCCTGGGGTGCCTGTGCACAGCTGAAAATGAGAGCACTGCACAAAGTGACCACCAGGTGTTCTCAGAGGAGTTTTCAGGGGATAACAGCAGTGAGCCTCTCCCTTCCTCATCATATGGGGGCTGCTATTTTACCCCTTAATATTTTGTGGATTTTTTTTTTTTGTTTGGTTTTTCCTGCCTAATTAAATTATTTGTTTCTCTTTTAGTTCTGAATTGGTTGACAGGAAAATAGAGGAGTTTCTTTCTTGCTTTGAAGAGAAAATCAAGGATTTAACTGAAGAGGCATTTAACACCCAGGTAAAATACCATCTTGAAAAGCACTTCTTTGAGCTGCATGATTCAGTTACAGCTATCTGGTGATTTTCTGAGGTTTTCTGGACAAAGGCCTCACCTTTTAAAATCTGCCTCTTGCTCTGTTCTGCTGTTCCCTAAACGTCCATTCTCTTGCCATTTACAGTCAGGCTCCAAAAGGAAGGAGCTACCTTGTTAATGTAATTCAGCTTTTCTCTCAACTGCAGTGACTGTGATGGTAAATTAAGGTAGTTTTAAACCCATTAAAGCTAATTCTCTTTTTCCCATGTAGGTAACAGCTTTGATAAAACTGAAGGAATGTGAAGACTCCCACCTTGGGGAAGAAGTGGACAGGAACTGGAATGAAGTGGTGACCCAGCAGTACCTGTTTGACAGGCTGGCACGGGAGGTGGGTGTCCTGCAGCTGTGGGACACAAAAACCACACTGCTTTTGCAGCACTTTCAAAAGCATAAGTGGGATTTATGCTACTAGTGACACACTGCCTCTAAAATTACATGTTCTTTTAAGAGGATTCTTTTATGCAGTGGAGTAGAGGTCGCAGAGGAAATATTCTTATGTTTAAAATTACTTGAATTGCCACTGTACTGCTAAAAGCTCCTTCCTGTGGGTTTCAGATTGAAGCTCTCAAGTCTATTACACAAGCAGACCTGGTCAACTGGTTCCAAGACCACAGAAGCAACCAGAGGAAAGTGCTCAGTGTACATGTGAGTGTCTGTCAGCTCCTGCTGCCACCTTCAAGAAGCAGAGTGCAGTAAGAGTGTGGGAGAGGAGATCTGTGATGTAACTTGTACTCTGGTTATCCATTTTTGTAGTGTTTTTGTTAGAATTGCATTTTAGTATCTCAAATTAATTGCTGGGTCAGAGAAACACTGAATGAAATCCCAATTCCTCTTCTGGTACCTTTTTCCAGGTGATTGGATATGGAAAGCACGAAGGGGACTCAGAGGTGACAGCTGTCTCAGGACAGAACTCTTCATCTGGTGAAATACCTCATCTTGTTTTATTGCCCCCCTCCTCTTTGATGCGTGACTTTACTTCCATCAAGGACATCAAAGCGTACACATCAACTCTGAATGTTCTCCCTTACCATAAAATATTGAAATAAAACTGATACCTTGCCCGGCCCTGCTGTGTAATACAGGTGCTTTCTGCAACATCAACATGACAAACCTATTTTTATTAAACCAGAGCTGTAGTGGTAGCTGGGATGAAGAGCCCGTTCAGACACTGAGGAAGCTTTCCTCAAGTTTCCAGCCAACCTCTGATCACCTTCCCAAGTTCATTAAGAAGAGGCACAGCCCTGACTTCCCCACGCTCTCCTCTCCAGCTGTCTGGAGCTGTGGGCTCTGCCCTCATGTCCAGCCTGGCCTGCACCATCCCTGCAGTGCTGCAGCAGCTCCTCAGCAGCAGTGACAGCTCCTCAGGAAGGACCTGCAGCACTCCTGGAGCAGTGACAGTGGGTGGGAGGGGGAGACAAGCCCGAGGCTTCCATCTCACACTGCTTTTTTAGTTTTTCTGTATGTGCAACATAGACAAAATTAAGATGAAATCAAATAAAAGCTAGACTTAACTGTGGAGAGAAAAGTAGTTTGATTGCTACATCTAGCTACTTACTCAATCATTATTAACTGTAGGAAAAGCACACAATGCAGAGGTTCCTGAAGTGCTGGCAAGGCTGGATGTAGAGTCCAGAAAACTTCTCCTGTGGACGCTGCAGATACTCATTTTACTAGTTCATGAACTAGTTTAAGAAGTAGGTTTAGCTAGCTGCAAGAATAATTCCAGTGGAAAACCAAATACCTCTAATACATTTCACATAATTAATTTATCATGACTCAACTGGAAAACAGTCTTCCTGCAAAGGTTTATTATGAAATAAATAAAAAGTCCATAAGAGAAGTTTGAAAAATCTATTTTATGAAGCTTTAAGATGCATTGGGTAGAATTATCTATGGTTACATTTCAATCTCAAAATAACAGTTATTTTGGGCAAGACACTGAAATGCCAAAAGATTTGATTATCATACAGGTGGAAGATAACATTGATGTAGCATTTTCTAACAAATTGTCCCATCAGAGGAATCCTCATATTTACACGTTGCAAACATCAGCGAGATTTAAATGACACCTTGCATTTTGTTCCTTGCTTTTTAAATATGTAGGACCCAGGATTATGATGCAACTGCTCCCAGCACCGTGGCCTTCACAGTGGTTACACAGTGTCTGTGCCCCAGGGCCTGAGCTGGGCACTGCCACCAGAGCCAGTCCCTGCCCGGAGCTGCTCAGCCTCTCGTGAATTGCTTTGTCTGTCTCAGTAAGTCCAGTATCCCTGAGAAAGGAACCGCTGCAGCTGCAGGGGGGCCGGGGCTGGGCCTGGGATCATCGCTGCAGGTGTGGCTCAGCTGCCGGCCCTGCCCTGCCCTGCCCAGGCTCGGGTGTGGGCTCAGCTGCCCTGCCCAGGCTCGGGCGTGGGCTCAGCTGCCAGCCCAGCCCTGCCCAGGCCAGGCCAGGCCAGGCCTCACCCCCTCAGTGCTTGCTGGCAGCGAGGCGCTTCAGCAGCGGCTCGTCGTACACCCAGCACTCCCCGTCCTCGTGGAATAACTGCAAAGGAATAACCACGTGTGAGCTTTTTGTGACTCCAGAAAGGAACAAAGGCTACAGGCTGAGCTTCCCCCTGTTAGAACAAAGCTCACCCTCGTTTCCCAGGAGGTCTCGTTCTCCTTCCTGGCCCTGGCCTCGGCTCTCTGCCGCTCCTCAAGCGCGTGCTTGGCCGCCGTGGCTGCGTCGATGTCTCTGATCTTCAGGTTGTAGGTGACATCCTTCCATAGGCTTCAAAGAGAAAGGGCAAGGGAGACTTTTATGGGAGACTTTTATGGGAGCAGAGTGCTACAAGTTGGAGACAGAGCAGTGAATAAAGGTAGATCTCAGGTTAGAGAAAGGGCAGAAAAGCCCTCAGGATATTTGGTATTTGTGCTGTTATGGCAGCAGGGAGGAGGCTGTGGTGGAGCTCTCCAGACCTCCCTGAACATTTGATCCCAATTAGGATGTGACTGAGAACTCCAGGTCTCCTCTTCCCCCTTAAATCCCCAGCCTGCCTGTACCTGGGCTCAGGGAGAGCAGAGCATGCAGTGCTTGGCTCAGTGCAGCTTTAGTCCCTGTACTGCAAACTGGAGTCTAACTAAAATAAAACCTTAACGTTCCCAGTAAACTGAAGTTCTTACCAGCGAGACTCAAAGTCGTCTTGGTCCTCCAATTTCCTTACCTTCTTCTTTATTGTAGGCATTTTCTTGGTATCTATAAAGACAGCATTCTCCTGGAGTGGAAGATGAAAAAGAAATAAACCTATTCAGTTCTTTAGTTAGACTTCAAATTTAATACACTCTAGTGCACTGGTTAGTAGGAAATACGTGAAACATGGTAATTCTTCAGATTCTCCTCTTGTACAGAAATCAAGCTTCCTTAAGAATAAATGAACAAGTTTTATCCCCAGTTCAGCATTCATTTGGACAGCCTCATAGGAGGTTCCAACTATTAATGTTTGTTTAAAATAAAATCCCAAGCCTACAAAACCACCCCAAACCCCCCTTTCTAAGTACAACCTTGTATTTCTGATGAAAAGAGAAAAAAGAAAGCAAGCTGTGTTACCCCTGTGGAGTACTTTGCATACATGACCCCATTCCATTCTCCTTCAATGGAGCAGAAGGGTTTCTTGTCATTTGGAGAACTAAAGAGAAACAAACAGTCATTTCTCAGCTGTGTTACAGCAACTGAAAAATCCTAAAGGATCAAAAATTGGTCTTCTGTAAAGCCTGGTTTATATCTATCTATCTATCTATCTATCTATCCTATCTATCTATCTATCTATCTATCTATCCATCTAATCTATCTATCTATCTATCACTCACATCATCACTATACTTAACATCATTACTACATATACACATTATACATACTACATCTATCAACCATCTATCCTATACTACACCATCTACAAACTATACTAAAAAAAAAACAATATACAAACTAACTATAAAAAAAATATCTATAAAAATACTATCATATCATCTACTATCACAATCTATTATATCTATCTATCTATCTATCTATCTATCTATCTATCTATCTATCTATCTATTATTATTATATAAATTATTATCATTATTATATCTATTATTATATATTATTATTTACTAATATATTATATTACTAATATTATAATATATATTAAATCTATCTATCTATTATCTATCCTATCTATCTATCTATCTATCTATCTATCTATCTATCTATCTATCTATCTATCGAGTCCCTGCCCAGCTCAGAAGAGAGGAGGGCTCTGTTCACAAGGGGGCAGTTTGGCATGAGTGAGTTACATAAACCTTAACAGGAAGCCCTGATCAGGGTAAACCAGGCCTTGCCCCAGGGCTGGATCTGCATTTAGAGTTTAGGAAAGCAGTTAAAAGCCTTCCACACAGATTTAGGGTGGTGAGTTTAAGCTTAAAAAGGTTTCCAGGCTACTGGGAAACACAAGACACCAGTTTTTAAATGGCATCTATCAATGTGTCAATGAGTTAAAACCAAGTTAGACCTCATTTTGTCAGCATCCGCTTGCTGGCACCACAGCACATCTCCAAATGCAACGGGAATCTCCACTGAAATCTCTGTGTTGGGTATGTGCACAGGGTTTAACCAAAATCCACCAAACCACAGGTCAAAATATGTGAAGTTTGCAACTGACACTATGAGCAGTATCCCAGGCTTGCTGCAGTATTTGTATTTGTAGGAAAGGTAATGATGGAGGCACTTTTGATAATCCAGGACAGCAAAGCTCCCTTTGGGAACCAGCTGAGGATGTTTTCAAGCAGCACAAAGTAGGACACAGGCCTGTGCAGCTTCCTCTCACAAACTTGGCAACAAAATTTCATGACAGGTAATGATGAGCTAAGTTCTTCTGGGTGTTGCTGCTTCAGCATTTTACACTCTTGACTGTCTTGTTAAAGCTGTTGACATTTAAGGAAGGGAAAAGTGAGATGAAGGAAGCTGCTTACAAAATTTCAGCTGTAATTCTGTGCTTCTTTCCTCCATAAAATGGTTTTGTGTGGAAGACAATGGAAGCATTGTAACCTGTCTTTGAGCAATTGATGCTGCACTCCCCCCCAAGCTCTATCCATGGCACAGTGAGAATAGACCTGCAATCAGAAACACAGAAATGCACATCATGATAAGCTCTTGACCAATAAATACTAAGCACAAAACATTACAAGGCATTAAAAATGAAAATAACAATTAGAATATTTACTTACCTTCCATAGCCATTAGGAAAAGTCAAAATATAGTGTTCATCATGATCTAGGCATGTAACACACCCTGTTAAAGAAAAATACAAATAGATTTGAAAAACATTAAGCAAAACCTCCACAGAACTCTTCATAATGATCTCATGAAATATGCCATTAAAAACAGGTGCCATGAAAAGGAAAGGTGGAGGAGCTTCATTTTTAATGGATGCTGAGAATGCCCAGCTTCTGGAGGAGGCAGGGATGACTGTATTTTTGGGAAAAACTGGGCCCTAGGTGTTTTCAGCACACAGAGAGTGTGGAAGGAAACCTCTAATTCAGATACAAGAGCTCCAGTTACATAAATTCAACCATTGCTTTCATTTAGTACCATGACTTTAAAAAATTTATGTAAATTATTCTATGAAAAATCCTAGTTGCAGAATTTAATTTCTCCTCTGCTGTTCAGTTGACACACACATACCTTGCCCTATGTTATGAACCCCAATAGACATTCCTAGGAATTTGGACTTGGTCCATATGTGAGCATTGAACTGTATCCTCTTGCTAAAACACTCTGCATAAAATGCTGAAACTGAAAAGAGAGGCAGGTATTAAAAACAGCAGCACAAGACATTGATACCTTTGTTCCCACATTCATCCTCTGGGAAATATCCCCAGGTGCCTCACACTTAATGTGTAACACTGTTTGCAATTAGTTTCTCACAAAAGCAGTCTATAATTTTTCAGTCTATATAAATATTCAGCTTTTAAATCTGGAGAGGAAGTGTAAATCCAAGATTTAAGCCAAGAGCTGAAATTTTACTGTCCCCCTCTCTCGAGGCAAAGGAGTTGTCACAACTTACTTGGAGGATGGTGAGAGACCTGCTCTGCCACAAAGGTGACGTTGCTTTTGCTGACCCAGGGGACTGGTCCTTCAGAGACTGGCTCCTGTGGGGCAGGGCAGAGCATTCCATCACTCACAGGGCCTGACAACACTGGAACCTTCCCTGAGAAGCTGCCTCCATCTTTAAAGGCTTCTAAAAATGTACTGCAGGACTCCTTAGTCCTGGAGCTATGATCCTTTCTAAAGGACTTACTCTCTTACTTTTAAGTATAAATGTCTTTGTTTTAATTGTGTCCAGAAAAAACAGTCAAACTGAAAGACTCATGCAAAAACCCAATTACAAAATAAATAATATTTAAGTGGCAGAAACAGTTTTTGCTTTTGCTTCTGAAGAAGTCTGATCTGTACATTAATAATGATCAGATTCCATGCACCACAAAACCATTAATATTTATTTCCTGTGGCAAAGAATGCAAAGTGTAGTTAATTCATGGTTGGAAGCAGTGGAAGCCCAAATACAACACTCCCTTTATGCCAGCAATCTGGAGTGCAAATATTCACCTCAGAAACAAGATTTCAGCAAGCAGGTCAGTGGGAAGGAAATGGGAAAAATGCATGGCTTATACCCAAATAATCACATTGACTTGGATGTATTACACTGGGGCTACATGAAGCACCTCACAGCAGCACTTCCCACACCACCACTGGCAACTTCCTCAGGCAAGAGGCCCAAATGAGGTGCCAAAAAAAGAAAAACAACAAAAAAACCCTCTGGGCTGCACTGGTTTAAAAATTAAAAGCAAAAAGTAAAACTTTGGGAATAAACAAATTCATTAATTTGTGCTATGAAACAGTTCAGGGAAAAAGGACACTTTCAACACATCAAGTTGTTTTTTAAAAAACAATGAATTTTGTTATGCAAGATTCTATACTTCTGTCAAAAGAAAACAAAGAAGGATGGGGAGAATTGGTTAAGAAATTGCTACCGTTTGTTGATGTGCTACTTAAGCACAGCATAATCCATTTCAGTCAGTGACTTAACAAAGCTCTGGGTTGCATCTCTGCATTGTGGGCTCCAAAAACCACCACAAGAAACTCACCATGTCATCCTCAGTGCCAGGCAACACCCAGTGGCAGCGGAAGATCTCCCCCAGAATGGGATTGTAAGGCTTCTTAGCAACTGAGCCTTTCCTTCCTGCATGGAAAGCTGAGAGGTACCACTTAACCACCTGCACCATCCTCTCCTTGGGATCCTTCTGGTCACTAATGCTACAGAGAGAGAGAAAAAAGGACAAGGCAGAGTGAGATATAAGCAGGGACCTTGGATACAGGAAACTTTTATGGGTGCTTGGTTGTTTTACAACTACAAGTTTGGCTGATTTGACTGTGTTTTGAACAGTCAAATCATTTTTCAACCAAAATCCAAGCAATATTCTTCAAAACTACCAACTTGTGGCAGCCCACAAGGGCCATAAGCAGCATGAGAAGCAGTGAATGCTCCAGTTCCAAAGTCAAATACCTGACAAACAAGTCCGGGTGTGCAAAGAAGTCAGCATACATTTCCAACAGCGACCTTCTTTCCAGGATAAACGTTGGGAGAACCACCTGAGTGAAGGAAAACAACTCATCCAGCTGAAGGTATTTGAATATCCTGTACAAAAGCCAAGTGTAAATAGCAAACAGAGCACCCACAGCATCGTGTGCTCTCAGCTGACTGTGAGCCTGAGCTCACCAATGAGTTCTGACATTTGCAGGTCAGTTGGCATCTTCTCCAAACTCTAAGGCTCAACAGGAACAGTCTCATCCTACATGGATTCTAGTCCCACTCAGAGCACATCAAAAGCTGTTCTGAATTACAGTTTCCCTGCTGATTTAATTTCATCTCTGTGAACACTGTCAATTTTCAGTTACAAACACTCACTTGCAGTCCCATCAAGTTGAAGGTTAAGCTCTTCCCTGCTACCTCCCAAAGGTCCATCCTTGTGGATCTGCTCAGTGTGATCCACCCTCAATTACTGTTGCTGACAAGGTACATGCTCATAAAGATTCCTGGCAGCCTAATTTGAGAGCAGTCATTTTCAGCTATCCCAGGAATTCACAGAACAGACACAGTTTGGATCAATTCCTATTCAGAACTGCCAGAAACCTTGAGCAGTTTGCTTGTGAGCCGCTGCCTGTTTCCCCAGAAAAGTGTTATCTTTTTATTATCTCTTGTTCATTCCAGGCTGGACAGTTCAATTCATCCACTTAAGGAAACTTAAGGATAAGGATTGATCTCTCCTGTCCTTCCTCACTCTGGAATGACTTGTTTAAATTTATCCAAGCTGCCTGGAAAGACCAACACCTTCAGGATGCTGCTCATTGTGCCTTCAGACAGACACCAGCATGAATCTCATCCATGAAGAACCCAACCCTTTCCTTGCCAGACCTAAGTAGCATTTCAAAATACACAGGCAACTTATTTCCTCATTAAGATCCCAACTAAGCCAAGCTTTTCACCAGATAGTTACTTCTCCCTTTCACTTTATGTTTTATTGAATGCCACCATACCTTGGGATCTTGTACCTCTTTGTTCTAGGAAGCCGAAGACAGGAGTAACATTTCAGCATTCTCCCTATGCCAGCTTCACAAGCACTCCAAGAATTAGGTTCAAAGAGAACAAACAACTATTTTCCATAGCAAACTTTTTTCCCAAACAGATTTTAGCATCTGGATATACTTATTCTGCAGCTACTCTTCCCCTTCCAGTAAGAACTCCAATTCAAAAACACCATGCTAAAGAGATTACAGCTTCACTAGCTCTTAGAACAAATATGTAGTTAAATTATGGAACCTTTTTTTACACAGAACTCTGGGTTTAGTGCCCCTCCCATCCCCAGGAGCCCCAGCAAGTTTACCTTGGTGAGGTCCATGCCTAATCTCACTTGTGACAAGAGATGCATGATAACACTTTTGTGCTCCTCCACCGACTCTCCTTCCCCATCATCTTCTCGATCGTCGGGAGGATCAAAGAGATCTGAAAGACCAAAGAAATGGCTTTTGTTTTCCTCTAAACCTTCAAAACCAGACTGGATTTCATTAGCATATATGTCAAAAAACACAGGTTTTAAATCCTATAATTCCGCAATCTTCCATTAGTAAAGAAACAGTAATTAAACCACTTCCCATAAGTACCTTGCCATATACACACACACACATCTATCTATATATACAAAAATCCTGCATATATTGACCCAGTTTACACACAGATTAACAATCAATAGCTCCTTACTGAAAGTCGACACAGGCCACTTACCAGCATCATTTGTGCCATTAGACATGGAAGAATTGAGGGACTCTGTGGTATCTGGACGTTTCAGGCTGCTCCCTGTGCTGCTCCGAGTCAGGACTGCAGCAGACCCTGAAGAACTACAGAAGACTAATAAATTCTCACAGCTCAAATTCAGAAATTCAGACCAAATTATTGTCATTTGATATTCACAGACAGGGATTTTAGTGATAGACATCAATAACTGTGCAGTGGCAGACATTAATACACATGCTGCATGCTAATTCACAGAGAGCTCAGAATGGATTGCAGCTGAAGGAACGGGACAGCCTGCAGCCTCAGATAACACATGAAGGCAGAAAACAGCTGACTAATCCCTCTTTGGAATGTGTAGCATCTCTTAAAATTAATTTTTCAATTAATAAAAAATGAAGAGTAAATAGAGATTTTGAGAAAAGGGTGCCAACTTCAAAGAATATAATTGGCCCCCTACCAAAGGCTGCAGCAAATACATGTGAAATGCACCATGGCCTCAGATTACAGCTCTGAGCTGGGAGCTTCCAGAGTTTGGTTTGTTAGAGTTTGTGAACATATATCTGATGGAATGGGAAGGAGGAGAGGAAGAAACTGCCTCCCTCTACCTGTCTGTGGCTGAGGGCAGGGGTAATCTCACTCTGTTACACAAAGTGGCTTTTTGACCTCCCCCACCTTTTTAAAACAATTTCTGCAAGCAGACAAGCCATGCCCTCGGGGATACAGACTGCACACACTGCAGCACACACTGCACACTGCCAGCTACTTACTCCATGCATCGCTTTGGGGAAGAACTGCTCTGGTAGAACTCATCAGCATCATAGAACTCATCCTCACTGCTTGAGTAAGAAAAATCTGGGACTGTATTTGGAGACAGGTTGACATGGCTTGGAGAGGTGAGACTGCTGCTAGGTGCTGACTGCCCACTCCCTGTGGAGTATTAAAAATTACAGAAACAATAAAAACGAATTCTTTCAAAATCTACTTAAACAAGAATTGTTCAAATCAATAAAGACTGACGCGAACTCAAAAAAGGAACTTACAAAATTAAAAGCAATAATTAGGCAGGTTCATAAAGAGCTTAACAGTTGACAAAAGGAAAGTCACAAGGAAAATGAAGAGCACAGACCACCAGTAAAGGGACATGTTTTCTCCAATTACTGCAGGACTGCAATGCTGGGGAGACAAAGGGAAGCTGGTAAAACTCGTACATATTGTGTATATATGGTGGGGAGAAAGAGCAGCATTTCTGGTTTTAACAAAACATTGAAATTGCTGTTGATGAAAAGCAAGATGCAGGCCAATAATATTGTTTTAATGACTAATTACAGGGTTTCTTGTACTTAATAAAAATTATCCAGAACTGTACCTGTACTGTTTGGTGTTGGAGTCTGGTTCCCGAGCGATGCTACCACAGGTCCCACTGGCAAAGAGGAGGGTCTCTGCTCTGACTTGCACAGCTGAGCAGGTTCTAGGGGATATTTGGACATGTTAACCCCAAAATTCAGAAGGAGATTGTACATTATTTCACCTCACCACCAAAAATTACAGAATTTTCTACAAAAGCCATACCTAGGTCCTTTTTTTATTAACCAAAGATGGCATCTAAAAAAACCCGCAGTTGTTTAGCTAGAAATCATTTGCCTTTTCTGAAAATTATAGTTTCATTTTTAAAAAGTGTGTTAGAAATGCAAGCTAGTAACTGAGAGCAAATAAACCACATCAGCTTATCCCCAGAACCAGGTTGGTGAGAATGCTCTGTGCCTCCTGCCCCTGCTCAGCCCCTCTGAGCTGAGTGTGCAGTCACTGCTCTGCTCCCAGCCTAGCTGGCAGTGTCACAGCCTGGGACCTCAGGGGGACTGTCCCCAGCCTAGCTGGCAGTGTCACAGCCTGGGAAGGGGCTGTACCTGGCAGTGTGACAGCCTGGGAGGGCATGGTGCTGATCCCTGAAGGCTCCAAGGGGCTGGGCTGATACACGGCGTCCACGGGGTTGATGGTGCTCTAGGCAAGAAAAAGAAAAGCACATTATTTTTTCCCCCCCTCAATTAAAACAAAATAAAGCATAGATAGCAAGAACATTGTGAGCATGAGAAATGCCCAAATGCAAGAGAGTGAATTCCTGAGAGAGGAAGTAAAACACAAATTGACAGTTGAGGACATGAGAAATACTTTTGAGGTGGGAATATTTTGATTCTTTACACAGACTGCACAATAAATTGGATTTGATGCAGATTTGAAGCGTCCTATAAAGAATTCTTATTTCAGGTTCTTGCTTCTGGAATGCCACCCAATGTCCATTAATTAATAATGCATGCAAAGAGTGGAAAGTTAGATGCAAATTATCTGGCCAAAATTAGGATAGGTAATCAGTATTTTCAAAAAAAAAATTTATTCTCAAAAATTCATTTTGCAGATCAACCCATAAATCAAAACAAGGATCATCAGCATGCTTAGAGCCATGAAGCAGCTTTGTTGGCAAAATTCTTCCCAAAGCAAGCTGACAGTGTTCAGTGCAGCTCAGGAGAGGACATCTCAACCTACTTCTGAGTGTGGGCACTTGGGAAATGAAGCACCACGTCCATTCAATGTTCCCAAAAGTCACTGACTTCAGTTGGTGTCCTTGGTTTTTATGCATCTAGACCCTTGGAAATCTGAACTGCCATGTCTTTTAACCCAAATTACCATCTAAGCACTGTTTGTTATTTATGTTTACACACAACCACCAGAACTTCTTGGTAGTTAGTTGAGTAAAAGGCACAAAAAACCCTTTTCCAAACATCTTGCCATTTAAATGCCTGATCTAGCAGAACTATGAAAATTTTTTCTCAGTTTGCTCAGAAATTCAGTCAGTATGTTCACCCCTATCCTCCTTTTTACACCAGTACTTAGAAGAAGTGTCTACAACTGTTCTCCTCTCCCTTTAGTCCATTAATTTCTATTTGCATTCAGACTGAGGGAAACAGGCTCATTTTAACCTTCTTCCCATTTTCCTACTAAAGGCAGATTCCTTTCCTGCCTTCTTTCCCAGTTACCTGAAATTCTGAACTTTATCCTACATTTGGATGTTTGGACAATGCTCTCAGACACATGGTGGGGTTCCTGGGGCTGTCCTGTGCAGAGCCAGGAGCTGGAGCACTATGATCCCTGGGGATCCCCTTCAACTCAGGACACTGTATGACTCTAAAAATCAGTGAAAAGTTCTATTATTTTTTTTATAGCACAGGATTTCTTTAACTAACAACAGAACAATTATTCTCTGCTTATCACTAAAAAAAAATCTCCATTAAAAACATCCACAAAAGTAGCTTTCTACAGTTTCATTGGTTTTACTACTCAGTATACAAATAATCCAGTACAGGTACTATTGCTCCACTGCATTCCAGCATAAAGGCAATGTCCCTCACCCAGTACTTCACCTCGTGTGGAATTATGTATTCAACACAGGAAGGCCCCTGTCCCACAGAGCTCACAGTTTAAAATGATGATCCCATCTTAGGAGTTAAGATTTAAAACCCAAGATGGTTCTATGATACACAGGATGCTGTTGCTACCTACATCTCCTTTTTTTTTAGGGAAACTAATATTCCACATGATACAGAACACTGGTATGATAAAGAAAGAACAAAGTAACTCTGATTTTGTGTTCAGGGTTCTAACCTCATCCTTAAACAATTCTCCATACTGAAACATGAACTGGAGCTTCATGTTGGATATTTTGAGGGATGCCTTCATGAGCTAGAAACAGCTGAAGGCAGGCCTGAAAGTCTCCTGCTCTGAGTTTAACAACAATTGAATAACAATTACACAGAAACACGACTCACCCCACCATGGCAGCAAACAATGATCACATTTCTGCCTAAGTTTAAACTGAAATCTTGACCTTTAGCCCAAGGTGATGTTGACCTCCACAGCATCACAATTTTAGACTTCACAATCACTGACCCACAGTTCATACATTCTTGCAGAAATATTTTTTCCTCCCCAGTACAGGCCAGCCCACAGATAATGAGATCAGTGGCTAATCAAATTCAGACTATATCAAGCTGCAATATTTCTATGAAATTTCTGAGTTGCAGCCCAGGTGTGCAGGTCACTGTGCCTGTGGAAGTGCCTTCCTGCACAGCTTCTCTTTTCCAGGGGACATCACAGAAGCTGTTCCCTCACACTAAGACCTGAATTATGTCCCATCTGCAGAGCACATAATAATTCATCTTATTGATGATAAGCACAAAACTGAAACATGCATGTGTATCTTCAGCCCAAGGTTCACATGAGAAAATCCAACTGCTAAATCTCTTTGTAGAGGACAGACAAGGCCTGGAAATTACTGACAGCTCTAATGAAAACACATCAGGATTTTTAGAATTTTTACTGAAACCAATCTCCTATTAAAAGTATCTGAAATGTACTCAAGTGACAAAAAAAGAACAAAGAAAGAGAAACCACGTGTGACCAAAACCAAAAATGACAGAAGTTACATTAAAAATGCAGCATTTCTATTAAAGAAGAAACATTGCTCAGACAGACATTACACAACTCTGCATCAAAGGAGCAGCACTGTAGAAAAGACAAACTACTTGAAGCACACGGAGAGCAGATCTATTTCCTACACAAAGACACTTCAGACAGAGCACAGAACTATTTCTATCCCAGTAATTTCCCTTTCATCTGTTCACAGGGCAGATTTTTATCTAAGTGTTCAGTCACAACACTGCTGCTCAAGACACTCCACACAAAAGTGACCACTCCATCTTCTAAAGACAAGGGTTAGCCAGCCTCAGGAGCTAGGGACTCAACAGGAATTTTAACAAGACACTGGAAGCAGTAAATTAGAGAAAGGAAGAAGCATGTTGCAAAGTGAGTGGAAATTCAGGTCTCTGTTCACATGTTCTGCAGAATTAAAAGGAGATAAAGATTAGATTTAAACTTACTATAAGTCCATTTGCGTGCTTCTCCTCATTATTTTGGTCCTTAAGGAAAAAATGTTAAAAATATCAACATAACAATCTTGCATGACTTATCAGTTCTGTGCTAAGCGAGAACAGCGAGTTTCCCTCAGGAATGTTCACATTTTCAGCCATAAAATGTTCCTCATCATGTGATACAGCAACTAAACTTGGAGGACACAATTCCACACAGTCACTGCGCCTCTGAAGAGCAGCATTTTCTGAGGGCCCGTCCACATGAGTGCAGACAACTTAAAAAACATCCTTTCTCTACTGCAGAGTGCAGTTCTGCTTTATAATGTGGGTGCTCCCCAAATACCTAGGAGCTCCCCAAAATATGCTCTGCAGCTCCTGTAAAAATGAAGTTCTCAGTTTCTGTAATTAACACACAAGAAAGGCAGAGGTTTAAGTTGAAAGGTTTTAACTTTTGCTTTTTGGCATCCATTATATTTTAAAATGCTTTAAGATCATTCACTATCTCAGATTTTGGGGTTTTTTGCCCAGAAGCATAAGTGAAAGGGCAGGCAATGTAAAAACCATCTGTCCTCAGGGGAGATGACACGAGCAGCAGACCAGTTAATGCCAATCTGAGCCAGCAGGGTTCTAGCACTGAACAGCACCAGTATAAATTCTACTGAACACTAAACCAGATCTCTTCCCTTCTGCTGCAAAGTTCATATTAGTCAGTACATCAGTGCCCAACTTTATCCAGTGTGAACCTCAAAACTTGTCTGCAGGGTATTCCCCTGGATTTCCAGTTACATTTGAAAGGAACAAAAAAAAAAAGAAAAAAAAAAACCATAAGAAGTTTAAAGAAAATTGGCACATATTTAGGTTTTGATACTTAATACATCCTTCCTTAGCTTATACAGGTGGCAATAAGCTGTCCAAATTTCATCTCTGCTAGTTGACATTTTTGAAGTCTGGCTTTCCATGATAAAAAGAACACCAAGGACAAAATGTTCCACTGGGTTGTAAATTTACAAAACACAGAATTTTTTTTCCCAACATAAAAAACCCCCCATGTTGTGTCCATAATCTTAAGACCTAAGAAATAACCCACAAAGATGCTGCATGAGCACTGATGCTTGCTGTCCCACCTCAGAATGCATCACTAAGGTAAGGAAGGCAGAAATTCCACAAAACTGGGCAGGCAAGACTGGCCAGAAATGGAGTGGAAAAGAGAAGGGAATGATGCAAAACTAAATATCTAAATTATAGAAGGTACTTCATAACACATAACACACATAACATATATTTCTAAGATTGAGTTTTACCTCATCACTGGCAGAACATTCAATGGATTTTACATCACACACATCAGCAGAGCTGGACATCTTCAGCTGCCACACACACAAAGGGGACAACACAGGCCAAATGCTCCAACTTTTTCATTTTGTATATTATTTTGCTCCCAATTTGTTTATTGTGACTGCTTTTTGATAAGCAATGAATGTAGCATGACATATTCCTGTTTAGCTGGTATTTAGTTCATTATTTTGGAAATGTCATGAGTCACCTCAGTATGAGTGGTGTAATTACAGACTATTTACCAGCAAGATTAATGAAAATTTAACTGTCCAAATATTAACACAGGTAAAAATCCATGAAACAGAACAACTGAACACAATTTAAAAAAGAAACAAAAGAAAACTCCAATAAACAAAAGTCCAGGTTTGCCTCAATGTTCCAAAATAATCCACATAATAAATGGCTGTGTGTTGGAAACACAGAGTTCTAAGCATGTAGGGAAGTGGTAACCCAGATTGGCAAACCTGTCTGCTAATGAGAAAGGCACTGTGGAAGTAAAAATGGGGTGCAGGGTGGTGTTAAGATGATTTATTTTCAGCAGTGTCAGTCAGCAGCCACACCTGCCCTACAGATTTGGGGAAAAAAACCTGCAGAATCTTAAAAGGTCTCAACTGGAGAGCACAAAGCCACAGTCAGGCACGTTTTTACACAGAGATTGCATCATACACAAACAACTTGCAGAACTGTGGGGGAAAAAAAACCCCAAACCCCTCTGTACTATAAATTTTCTACAGCAGGAGGAAACCAGGATACCAACACAGTTAATGGAAAAGGTGTAGGGGGAAGGAAGACAGAATTCCCTTGCAGTTAAAAAGTACAGCTGCCTGAGAGACAAAGAAGGTGAAGAGATGAAGCAGAAAAGAGGTTATTAAAGTACTGGGAAATTTTTTTTCACTATGTGTGGATCAATATCTTGCAATTAGCTGTGCATAAGGCACCCCTTTAACCCACCTTGTCTTCAACAGCTCCAAAAGAGCTTCAGATCTGGTTCAGCAAATAACCAAAACAATAAACCCCCACTCCTTAGTGGATAATCTCACCTATTTACACTGGTTAATATTTAGTGGTACTGGAAGAAGGACTTCAAGGTCTGATTTAGTACAACAAAAAGCAAGTGTTAACACCTTTGGGGACTCAAATTCCACCTGCCTTTACACTCACATGGCAGCTGGAGCAGTGAAGGACTGAACCTGATCTAAATTACTGCATCTGCCACTACCAGCTTTGTCCATTATCTGCAAACCACCTAAAGAACTTCACAATATGTTTTAGCATCAGCATAGGTGGTCACGTTTGTCTGACTCCCAATGAACTCAGAGCAGGATTTGATATTCAACAGAAGAAAGATAACTCAGTTACCAGCTCTGATCAACAGCCTGAAAAGCACATTATAACTCTGCAATTTCACATTTGCTAATTACATAGCAGAGGTTTTGAAAAAGAGTAAAATTTTATAGGAATTAAACCCCTGCGAAAATAAGAACTACTAAATACATTTATCCAGTAATGAAGAAAAAATGAGCTAGTAATTGCTTGCAGTTTCTCCAACAGCTTCCTCAATACAGCAAATCACATATAGATAAGAAAATCAGCATATTACCATCTAACCTATCTACAACTGACTCCATCACATCCCTAAAAAATGACACATTGTCTACTCACTTCACTGTACTAAAACACCTCTAAATACACCCAGGACTACATAACAGCAAATTAAATACTGAAAGGCTTTGTTTGCTGGCACTACAGTGAAGGATTGAAGTAGCCTCACTGCATGTTAAATAAAGACTGTACTAGTTCCAAATTCATGTGGCACAAAACTATTTCAATGTTTCAACCCTAGTGCTTGTAAAAAAGTTTTGGTTTTGTACAAACCTCTTAACTAACAAACAGTTTCTTCACAAATTCTTAAGTAATAGATATGAAAACTGAATTCCACAAAACATGCACTGATCCTTTCAGTGAATGACTTTTGATCCTGTAAAGAGTCTAAATACTTCAATTTGCACTGCACTCAGAAATTTGTGCAACATATCTGGCATCTAAAATGAAGACAAACAGCAGTCTTGCATTCCAAAGCCACAAAAAATAGTTGATCCAGAATTACAGAAAAAAAATAATCTAGGAGCCCACACCTATTTCTGGATAAATCAGAATGTGTTCTGAGTAGGTCAGCCTGAAATTCTGAAAATACCTTTATTTCTTTGCAAAATATCCCCTCGCTCCACTTTGGTCACAAGATACAAATCAGCAGTTCATAATTCACATATCCTAAATAAACAATGTTAAACCTGTAAGGGCAGAATCTGACAAACAGTAAATCCAAAACTCCCCAAACTGTAAAATCCAATGAAACATGTAGGTGAAAAGCATAAGTGCATTATCTATACTGCATTCTCAAATAAAACAATTTTAACTTCCAGAAGTTCCAACATCATGATAAAACTTCAGACCTGTGACAGACCTTGCCAAACTGGTTTCACTATTTCCATCATCTTTCTCCCCTTTCTATTTGTTAGCCACACTCTTAAATGAAGCAGAAAGAAGAGTTTTGTTACATTCCTGTTCTGTCAACCTGACATTTGTCTAAGCTCTTCTGTAGTCTAGTAGCAAACTCTGCAAAAGAAAGTTTATCTGAAAGAAAACTCAAACCAATGTGGCTGTTACCATGAGCATTAGCAGGACTGTCTGCTGTGGAACTCAGTATTTCAGAAACTTCATTAAAATAAAAGCAGAAATCAACTTATAATTGTTTTCTTATTCCTGGATCATATAGAAGGCACTTTTAGGTTTCAATTAGATTAATGCTGTACCACTAAAATTCAGAATAGTTTACAGTGTACTTACTTTAGCAATCTGTAGCAACACAATGCAGTGTTTTATTGATTCTACCATGCTCTAGGAAAGAAAAATATCAGAAAAAAATTACTATTTTTTTCTATTACTATTCCTTAATATTCTGTATTTATTAGTTACATAGAATATTGGGTGTGAATTAAATGGACACTCAGTTCTCTTGAACTCCTACTTTCCCTTCCCCATTTTTTTTTCCTGAGACAAAAGCACAGCAGCAGCAAACTGAAGTTTCCAAAGCCACACAGAGCATAAAGCCAGGCTGCCAGGGTGAAATGGAGGTCAGCTCCAAACCCCCAGAGTGCTGCAGGCAGGTAAATTATCACGGGAAGAGAGGCTCAGAGAGCTGGGTTTGTTGAATCTGCAGAGGAAAAGGCTCAGGGAGACCTTTTCAAGGGGGATCAATCTCTGACTGGGAAGGCAGGGGAAGCCAGGGCAAGACTTCTCAGGGGAGCCCAGTGACAGGACAAGCAACGGCCACAAACAGAAATACAGGAAAATCACCTTACACAGAAGAAAACACCTTTTATTCTTTTATGGATGATAAAAGACTGGAACAGATTGTCCAGGGAAGCTTTAAAGCCTCCAGCCTTGGAGTTACTCAAAACCCAAACTAGATTTGGTCCTGAGCAACCTGTTCCAGCTGATGGTGCTCTGAGCACAGGGCTGGACTACAGACCTGCAGAGGCCCCCTCCAACCTCAACTATTCCATGATTCCAAGGTGCTGGGCAGAAATCTGAACACAGCACCAGAACCAGGCTGCCTCTGCCATCACAATGTTGGACCTAATATAGATTCTCATTTTTCTGTAAAAAGGTTTTAAAAACTTCCCAAAGAAAATAAGGTGAATTTCAGAATCAATATATAAGAGTTACAAAAATTAAAGAAACTTACACTGGTTGTTTCTTTGAGACCTTCAATTTTCTGTAAAAGAAAAATCAAAACAGTGTGATTAAAGACAGAATTTCCAGCATCTGGTTTGACCTAAATACTGTACAAACACAACATTTTAATTTTAAATTGTGGGAGGGAAAAAAGCCCTTAACCAACATGTTAAAGACTATTTCCATATATAGACAATTTGCAAGACAAGACTGAAGTCAAACTGATAATTTAAGCTTAAGGATGACAAGGTTAAGAATTTCTTAACAGTGACATTTACCCATTAAAATCTATACTTCCTTTTTGCATAACATCAACAAAAATGAAATGCAACATGAAGATTCTAAGTTCATTTTGTATCTTTATAAAGTGCACTGGATGGTGGCACATTTCACTATTACACAAAGTGACCATCATTTAAGTACAATAAACATTTGCAGTTAAGCACAGCTTGAAACAAATCACAGAAAATAGCAGTGCACACATGTTCCTGCTCTTCCTACGCCTCCAGTAAAAGTGCATCTGGAAATGTGCCTACTGAATTTTATCTAGAAACACTGGTCCATAAAGGTTTCCTGTGTGGAACTGCACCTCAGGCATCTGCATGCCCTGTTCCACAGCAGTGTGACCTGGTGCAGCAGCAGATGCTTCCTGTTGATGTCCTTGGCTCTGTCTGCAGGAGGCAAAATCACTAAACTGGGCTCAGCACTGAACCTCCACTAATGCAATTACAGGAGCTCTTTGTTTTGATTAATTTGAGTGTCTCATGTGACTTGAGTCACAATCTTCTTGACTGCTGAATAATCCAAGTGTGTAAAGGATCCTTTCCCTGCACCAGGCATTGCAAGGAAAAGCCTAAAGCGTAAGAGAAGGACAGGCAGCTCTAAATCCACAGAAATGAACAGTCCCAATTTGTGGATTAAAAAGAAAACAAATGCAGCGACAGCCTCTCAGGCAATTCCTGGGGGGGGAAATTCTCAGTTATGCTCTAGATATATTTCTTATGCTCTAGGTATTACTCAAGGGATGCTGTACATTTTCTTCAGGATTAATTGGCAAGAGGTGGCCAAACAGAATCCAGACTCAGCCCTTCCTACTAAAAACTGGAAACCCTGGATCATGTTTATCAAGGATATACCATATGAGAGATGTTATACCATGAAGTTATGTGATATTTACTCCTGCTGCTAGCAGAGAAACATGCCAACAGCTAAGAATTCCTTGGCTTTGTTTTTGTTTGTTTTTCACGTCTCTACGAGACTTTCAGTCTAAACTTCATCAGCACATATCCAAAAAAGCATTTTAAATATGACAGCATAGAAGTTGTGAGCCTTTTAGCACCAAAATAGAATAGGCAATGCACATAGCACGCAAATCTTGTTGGATGAAAGATGATGCAGCTGAAGGAGATGATGCAGCCTCCAGTACAGCCAACTGGAGGCAGCCATCAGCAGTTTGATCATTCTTTACTCATTTTTTCCCCAACTTGTTATAGAGTATTTACACACCAAATAAACTGAGATCTCAGTCCCTTCAGTGACATCACCTTTGCTGAAAATAAGAAAGTGACCTCAGGCCATGTGATGCAATTCCATGATGTTGGTTTCTCCCCACCCATCTGTAATTTTCCGAACACTTCACTGAGACGTTGTTCTTACACAGAGGTACAGACAAAAGGGTAATTTTATCAAAGAGCACATGGAAGATTGAAAGGAAAAAATCCTCAAGACAAGCAGATTTCTAAGGCCTTTCAGCAAATCACAGAACCATAGTTTTTGCCTGTTTGAAAATGAATCCTTTGTGAACTGGCCAAATTAAGCAGTGACAGTTTGCATTGATCCAGTATTTTTTACATTTGTGCTCTATGACCACCTTGCAAGAGCACAGCACATAGAACTTTAATAATTTAGACAAAACTTTAAGGAAAACCATAAGCAAGTAGGCTGAAGATAAAACACATTACCAATAAAAAAACCCCAAAACTCCTCAAACATTTACTACTAACATTTATCACAGTTTTCTCTTTTCATCATCCCTAGTCTTTGAAAACTGACGAAGATAAAATTTTAGTAAGACAGTTCCCCTGGTTTCAGTAATGAATACACATATTGTCATCTGACACACCAATTTCCTGCAGATCTACATTTGCAGAATGCAGATTTACAACTGCAGAACACAATTTACTATATTTAATCTAATCAAACTGCAGGCTGCTGCTGAAACTACTCCCTCTACTTGCTGCTCATTGCATCTCCTTGACATCTGATTTTTAGGAAATCACTGAGAAAGCTAATTTTTCCTCATCCAACATGACTTTTGCCTCATTCAACAATCATGTGACTACAGAGGGATCAGCTCACCCAGCACAGAGGCAGCAGAGGCACGGAGTGGGAGCTGACTCATGGTTGGAATCTGTAAGGTGCAACCCAAATCTGTGTGCTCAGCCTTGGATTTACTTCACAAAAAGCACTTGTTTTGAACCAAGCAGCTTAAACAGGCTGCACTTGCCTCCCAAATCCTGTTAAGTAATGTCAGCTTTGTTCCAGCCTGCAAACATGCACCTCTTTGCTATTCTGGTGCCTTTGAGTGCTCCAGTTTTCTTCTCCCTGATGCGTGGTCAAGATAACTCCACCAAAGTGAACAGAAAAGCTGTGCTGGAGCTCCCACCAGTAATACTGGTAACACTGTAAGAAAGCAAGGTCCTGTCTTGTCTTCACCTTGAAACACCAGCACCCTCAGATCAGATCACACCCCCTCCTCCTTCCCTTGCTATGCCATCAGACACAAACATTGCACCCCACCAGGAGGTTCAGCAGAACTGGAGCACTGCTGGTTGAGCATGGATCCCCCCACACCCTGCACTTCTGCCAGAACAACAATGCAGCACAGGGAATTCATGAAAATCCCTGCATTTTCATCAGGCCTACATCTGCACTGTCTTCATCCAAATTCAAGAGATTAGCACATCTCAGAAGGAAGATATCCAGGAGATCTTGAGGTATGTCAGAACACCTAAAACCTGTGTCACCATCTTCAAAAGACCAAATATTCCGTGACTAAAAGACAGGTCATCCAATGCTCTGTGAACTTGCAAAACCAACAGCTCAGGTTTGAAATCCCTGGCCATAAAGTTATATATCAAATATCCAAAAGTTGTTTCCTTGCAGGAAAGATGGAAACACCCTGCAGATGGGTCTGATGGAAACACCCTGCAGATTACACTCAGCTCATCATCTGACAGATGAACCACACTTCCACAAACAAACAGGGAAAATGCTAAATACTGTATCAAAAAACCTCTCAGTGCAGGCAGAGACAAAAGAATGCTTTGTCAAGTGGTTTTCATTTTTAATAGAGAATAAATGGAATCTGTAGTAATAGCAATCCTCATCAAGATTTAAAACCAGAGGATGCCAACCTCTTCGAAATGAGCCTCCCCTTTCTCTATAAAGTGAATCCATCTGTGCCACAGAGACCTTGCACAGACAAATAAAGAAGTCAGCACAACATGTGGAAAGTCTCTAGGGATTAGGAGCACTGCCACAGGAAAAAAGAAAGTACTGCCTGATCTGCAAAGCAGCATCTGGAGGGAGGTCAGAATTGAAGGACAACTCTTCCCAGTAAAACCCACTGAAGGAGAAATACAAAATCCTCACACCTTCCTCTTGTGGTCAGCTGTCTACAGATTAAACACACTGACAGAAAGCTACTTCAAAGTTCTTTTAACAGCCTGTACATGAGAAAGAGCTCCCCAAGACACCACCTAACACATCAGGTGAGATGAATAACACTTGAAAGGTCACAACTATTATAAAGAAGCAAAACTAAACACAGAAAACATCAAAGAGTTTTCAAAACAGGAACCAAACACCAAGAGAACACAGCTTATTTTCCACAAGAGACACTGAGGGAGGGAACAAGGATGAAATACACCACTACTTCATCATATCAAAATTACTGCATTTGCTGAAGAGAAGCAACTGCTCTGTAACAAACCCTCCATAAGGAATTGTTAAATCCCTCCTCCACACACACAAATTAATATATGAAACCAGCATGACACTTAATGCCAAACCCACACCACTGAAGGTATGTGCCAGCCTTTCTAAAACAGTGCTTGAACTGACAGAGCTGACTTTGGCATGGAACAGGAGGGGATGCAAAGGACACAAACCTTTAATTGAATTACACCCTTGCTTAAAGATCTGTGCTCCCCATTCTACTATATTTGTACTACATTTCTGGCACCCTCACTTCAGTGAATGAACTGTGCTATTCTCTGATTTCCAATGTCTCACAGACCTACAGAGGATGCAGATTGATTATGTGAAATACATGATTAGGAGTATTTATTTTTTTGCCTTTGGAATAGCTTTGTAATTCCTACCAACATTTAACACTCAGCCTTGTTAAAGACTAAAAAATACCAAATTTAAGTTGAAGCATTTCAATGTATGGGATAGCAGAGGAGCAATTATTTCTGACAGATTGAAAACCTTTTAATATTATGACTCCCATTATTACTAATTTTTTTTTTGCAAACTTAGTCATAACACAACTGTTGTAAGTTATTCAAATTGCTTGAAGTGATTTTGACAACCCAATCAATGTGTACTTAGCATTTCTTCTACAACAAACTGATGCACAACATCACCTGAAAAACAATTTTTAAGACAAAATGTACTTGCTTTTCTCTGTTCATCATCTTTGCAGTTCTGGAGTTTTTCATCAAAGAGCTGAAAGAAAGAGATACTTGTGAAAATACTGAAAGTTTTATTTTTCCATATAAAATAAGACAGAAACACTGACATTTCAAAACCAAAAACATTTAAAAGGATAAAGTCACACAACCCTGGTATTAGGATCCAAAGCAGTTTTGGCCTGGTATTTCTTTACAGCATTTGTGATATAACAGATTCGTAACTAATTTCTCACATCATCCCATCCTGCAAGAGATCTCACAGCTAACCCTGACAATTCTACCATGATTTGAAGAAAAAGATGAGGTTAAAGAACATACCTGAACTCATCAGAACACCCCCAGCTGCCTTTCTTCTATTTCAGCAAAAACCTTTACCCAGAAGAGCTTCAACTCTCATCAACCCTTCCAGGTACCTTGATTCAGGTACATGATCCAAATCATGTAAGCACATTTTTTGGGGAAGATATGACTTCCTAGCATTAATTTAAATTTATTTTCTTAAAAGTGGGATATGAGATGCAACAAAGCAAAGTGAAACAAACCCTCACTGAAAAGCCTGCATGTGTACTTAACACAAACTGAGCTGAAACAGTTAACAGAGGCCTCTGAGGGCACTCTAAGGTGCACACACAACCATGAAGTTGCTCAAGGAAGAGAAAAGACCATGGGTAATGCTGGAAGTTCATCACATCCACCCCTGTAGCTTAGAGAAGAGGATGTAATTTTTAGGAAGTGAGCTGCAGCTCTCCACTCAACTGCCTGCCTCAAACCTACTCATGTGTTCCCTTTCCCCTGAGGGTTGATTTCTACTTCTAAAAATAGACTGTGATCTCGGTCTCTGTCCATCCTCAAACTGACTCATCTTTCATTATTAATTAATTTCTATCCCCCCTCCCCTCAGCTGGCCTGAAACAACAATTAGAATGTGTAAAGATGTAAATACCTTCTGTCAGTGAAGTGATGGCTCCAGAGTGGCAGAAAAGACAGCTCCTGATCAAGACTGTGCAGGGCAGCTCTGAATTTTGTTTGCATCTCTCCTGCCTACCTTCATTTTTGTTGCTGTGCTCATCCCCCTCTCCACCCTACCCTCCAACTGAATTTTTGCTGAATATCCCACATGCAATACTTGCACATTATATCAGGGAAAAAAATCCAACCCAGCAGAACTGAAGCAATTTAACATCCATTTTAATCAGCTGACTCATGGGAAAAAAGGTGTCCTGAGCAGCAGCAAAAAGTGTTTTTCTCAATAAGGTGAGTACTGAGAGATATGACCCCATTGTTCCTTGCAGTTCCATCTATTCTTACAATACAAAGTTTAAAAGAGCTGTATTGTACAACACTCCTACAGAATGCTTTCACTCAAGGACAGAGCATGGATTATCCAGCACCACTGCAACAAAGTCTGAAACTATCTGCAACTGTAGTTACACATCACTTGACAAAATCTTCCCAAGATACACTCTAAAATGCTATGAGAAACACAATGACTTAATTATGTTTTAGCACATTTAACCTTGCCGTTTCCATAAAAGTTTTATAGAAAACAGAGCCTTTCAGCCACTGTAAACCATTTTATTTAAATCTGCTTCTATAAAAATAGTCTATATTTATATATAAATATTCCAATTTTTAACAATCCTGAGAGAAAGGCATTTTCATCTTGACTGACTCTCTGTTGAGCTTCCTTTCAAGCTGGCCTTGAAATGCAGCCTGACAAACAGACCCCCAGCACAATAAATGCAGCATTCAGTTACCAACCTTCAACTGGTCTATCAAGATCTGTAAGTAAGCATCAGCCTCAGTAAGTTTCTTGTCAAAATCATGAACGCTGGGAACAAATCCTGAATCCACACCCTGCAAATAAACAAACAAACAAAAATAAAATATTTAATTAGTGTCTCAGAGGAGAAAAAAATACAACAGCAATATGGTTTTGCCTGCCATCTGACTGAGAAAATGCTGCCTTGCCTCTCATCCTGCCACGTGCAAACACAGGCACACAGCTGAACACATTTGGCTTCTCTCTGCAGCTAAATCAGTAGCAGTAAATTGCTCCACATTTTCAGAGGGGCTATAATCATCACACACCAGAGTATTTCATTACTTACGATTGAACAAATCCTCTTAAATTACACTGATTAAAGTTTCTTTGTAAAATATAAAGGAGAATTCACATTTTTCTGAGGACTGTCTTGTGATTCCATATCCTTACACTTCAGCTAGGGAAGCCCAAATCACACCCAGTGGGATAACTGCACTTTTCACACTTCACACAGTATTGCTCAACTCACAGCTCCCTAGCTAAGAACTGCTAAATCTTTTCTTAAATACCTTTGATCTGAAAAGTTCAAAATTATTAGTCCTGGTTGTCCTGGTTCCTTTACAGCTATAATCATTTGCATCTTTGTCACTGTATCTGAATTTTGACACTTAGTTGCACACCCAGCACCAAGGACAATGTATCAGTGCAATGAGAATGATTACTTTTATATTTTCTTGCTTGGAAACTTGTTTCTCCTAATAATACAACGCTCAGAACACACTTCTGTATATAACAAAATCCCTATCTCTAAACTGATACATCATTTAGAGTCTTTTGGAGCCATCATTTGGGTCTTTACATTTAAAGACCCAACCAAATTCCCACTGGGATACCACATCTTTAATTAGAGGAAAGAAAATAGAGGATTCTTGATCACTTCTGCCTTCATGCACATATGCTATGTAAACACATTAAAGGTTTATTTATATAATACCTCTAATGCAAATAGAACTGAGAAACAAATACTGCAGTTGGAAAAAATTGTACACTGTAGGATAAACATATATAGGAGGGAAAACCCACGAAGGATAAAGAAGCAAACATCAGTTGTAAGAGAACATAATCCTGAGAACATCACAGCAGTCACAACTTTGCTACCAGCCTCAATGTTTTCACACTGATCTCAAACAGGACAACTTCAAACTCTGCTGAAACCATCAAGTGCTGTTTGAACTGCTGAGCATCTCAAGAGTCTGAGCATGGAAAGATCAACCAGTGGGGAAAAACATTCCACAGGGAGGAAGATAGGCAATCTGTATTTGTAAAATTCCACATTAGGGTAACATTTTCTTTGGCATTGTTGGCTCTGTCAGAACAGACAACTTCTCTTATTTTTGTATGATACTGGGCCATCATATTAAGAGATTTATTGATGGCTCTCTAGAGGTGTGAGCATTTTTGGGCAGCAGTGGAATGACTTGCACAGTATCACACACAGCCTAAAACATAAACCCAGCTAGTGACTGTAGAAAATATTATTCTTTATCCATTTGCTACAGATGGGCATGCAGATTTTGACAACAGCTCTACAGGAGTACATCTATCCATACAGCTGGGTTTGTAATCAAAAAAGACACTTCACCTGTATTAGACTGCCAACACCAGCCAAATTTAGAAATAGAGTTGTGAAACAAGGAGGAGGGAGGAGAAGACAAGGGGAAAAAACCCATTTTGACTGTGACAAAAAATAAATTCAAAAAGCACTGAGTTTAACAAGTTATTGAAACAACTAATAGGCAGAAGGGAGAGTGCTCTCAACCCAGCAACTTTTGACTCTCCCTCAAACTAGTTTAAATTACACTGAAACTACATCTGAAATGATGTGAAATTAGTATTCAATTTCCTTGTTGAAAATGGAATTGTCTGTACAGCTACCAGCAAAACTCTTTAGTTCAGCAAATGATCCTGCAAGCTCAGTTAAAAATTCTGGAGGTCAGGTTTCATATACCAAACCACATACAGAAAATTTCTGCTGAAGATACTATACACAGAAATATGGTTTACTGTGCATGTTATCTGTATGCTGCATCAAAATGCTGATTTTTATTCCAGTCCTCCCTCTATGACTATGAACATGTAACTATCTGATATTTTTAGTGGTGGCTTAAAGATAAAATGTCATTCTTAAATTCCAGGCTCTTAGAACTAAGGGAAAAGCTGATCAAAACATTCAGTGGTACAACTGAGCAGACACCCACACAAAATACAGAGTGAAAATTGTAACCTAAGAAGTTCTATTAGAAAATTAAAACTTCAAACTGTAAAGAGAAAGCCATAAAACCAGGTAAAGTGTCAAGCTAAACATAACAGAGATGAAACATGAGAATAATTTTGCAAAGCACAGGTACTTAAAGCTGCAGCACGTCACTAGTTTGCTCTTGGGTAGTTAAACTGAAATTTTATAATCTTCTCAGAAAATTTATTAATCTGTCTTATATGAGATTAGGTTAATAATTTAAATTCTCACATAGTTTTAGAATTGAAAACCAAAAGATACTTGGAAAAGTTGAAAAGAGCAATACCATAGAAAAAACAGTCTGGATAAACAGCAAACAAAATCAATCAGTATTTCAAACCCAGCAGTAATTTAGAAAGAGGAGATATACAAAGTGCACATTTGCATAACAAATGCTTATTTCTTGATCTTTTGGTCTCTCAAAGGTAACATGGGGACCCTTTCTCTCCTTCCCTGCCATGAAGGAAATGAGGCTTCAAAAGGAACAGGCGAGCAGAGTCACTAGGATGGAATTTAACAGCTTGGTAAACTTGGACATCAGGAGTCTGCACATCTCAACGAGCAATCAAATTTTTATGAGGAACTTGTAAAATACACTGCTCACCTATTCACAGGCTGACAAAACAGGTTGCCTGCAGATATTGTTGAACCTCCACCCTTGGAGGGCAGAGCTCCAAACTCAACTGGATTTGACCTTTGACAACCTGATCTAAGTACAAGTTTGCCTTGCAGTAAGAAGTTGCTTGGAACAGGTGATTTCCAGAGGTCTTCTCCAGCTGAAGTCTCCTGTGACTCTAAAATAAGTATCTTCAAAGAACAGGAATCCAGACTATTTCTGATCTTCAGAAAATACACTGACTCTATCTTATTGTCAGTACCTATCTGAAGTAGTATAACTTGTTTTTCCATTGAGTAACTACATCTATTTGTAAATACACTTTATTAACCTCAAATAAAGACTCTGTGTTCATGTAAGTTTAAAAGAATTAACAGATTAAACAGCTGCAGAAAGGAGTCATTTAAAAAACTTTAGTCTGACCACCACCTTCCAAACCAAGAAGTTCGGTGTCAAAACAAGTAATTTGATGTCTGACTGCCCCCCACCAAGAGGGAACAAATATCCTGATACTCAAACCATACTGATAAAAGAGAAGAAGGTACCATAGCATTCTTTCCTTCATCCTCCCTCCCTCCCTCCCTCTAACCACTTCTGGAATGTCCCTCCCCTTCAGGCCACAGCAGAAGCTCAGGGCCCTGACTCTCCAGGGCACATCTCAGTGCCGGGGTGGGCAGAAGGAGGCAGGGCCAGCAGCACTGACCAGCCCGAGATCAGTGGCCCAGGGGGATCTCTGGGATCCCCAGTGATGTGGAGTGACCACACATGATGGTTTTCCTAGGAAAGGGTTTCCATGCTGCTCCTGAGTTGAGTAAATAATGTGCACGCTAAGAGTCCTGCAAAATTATTCCCTTCACACACAGCCCTTTATTTTGGAGGAGGTAAACAGAAGGGCAACAACAAAACATAACCTAATTAAAAATACATATTATGAGCCTTATTTTCACTACAGAACTGCCAGCACCAAGGGAATTTCATGTTGTTTCCTTGTCCTCCAAATTAGAAGTCACACATATCTCTAATGCATTTGTATTCAAAACTTGTCCATGCTGAGAAGTAATTCAGCCTAATTTAAACCAGTTCTTTCAAACTCAGATGGGATGAAAAGATTGTATCCTCCTTAGAAGAAGCATACCAGAAAAATTCAACTATATTTCTCAAATAAAAGCATTACCATAATAGCTTTCCTGGGGGTGGAAGGCAGAAAGCTGTACAGAGTGGAATTTCTTATCTTTTTGAAGACACTTCTACATTCTTCATCTAATTAGGATTCCAAATCCAACAAAAAATTCCTGTGTAAGTTAGTTTGAAGGAATTAATAAAAATGTTTTCCTTTCATCCACAATATCTCATCAGAAACATATCCCCTGCCTCCATGCTTGATTTTGATGAGTGGGACATTGCCTGTAAGGACCACTGACAAAAAATTGAAGAAAAACAAGAAATGAACTTGTAAGTCACTAAACAAGGGCACTTTTGTGGCAAAAATAACTCTATTTTTTTCCTCTGCTAGATTTTTATGCAATATTTGAATCTCAGAATGTGTTTGAAAACAAACACATATAGGGTGTGGAAAGCATATGACCCTTCCAAACAGATGACTGCAATTCTTAGAAGAATAAAAAAAAGGTGCTACTTTGCAAAACACAAAATGCTTAGCAAAGACTGTGTACCTGTAGATACTATCAGATCTTCAAGGAGAACAGAAAGTTCAGAAGACAGAAACATTTACACACTGATGTAAAATTCTCTCTTTAAAGCATAGGTTACAATTCTGAAACCTCACAAATACTAAGTATATCTTAGAGTCCCATTCCTTTGCCTTTATAATCTATAATCAGTGCAGACAACGCACATGTTCTAGGATATTCACTATCCTGATTATTTCATTAGTAAAGTGTGAAAAGGGCAGCATGGCTGCCAACCCTATGCCCTCCCACTAGTACTTGAAAAACATCTACACTGGATATACTCTTAATCTAAAAGAGCCTGGATTTACTTTTATGCAAGAATTCTTGACTCACAAAAGGAGCAGCACTGAAAAGCCAGTTAATAACAATATAATATACTTCAGAGTGTGATATAGTTAACACACAAGGAAGTTTTATTCCACCTTGTGTTCTTGCTCGCAGCTTTAGAAAGGTCAGAAAAAATCCTGGTTAATGTGGTACTAAGTGAACTGCTACTAACAACATTTCATAAACACTTTGCACCAGCATAAATGAAGGGGAAACAAATCAGTTCTCCTGCTGTTCACTTTAGCCTTCCCTCTGCTCTTTGTTTTGAGTCAGCATAAACATTTACCTTGTCACATAAACAACTCAATGTGGAAACTAATCAGGGTTAAAAATAAATGCAGAGAGAGCAGCAAGAAAAGCAATTTTAAGTTCCAAAATCCACCCTTCTTGCCACACTGCCTCTTCCCTTTTGCTAGGAGAAGTGGGACAGGACTGCTTCCAGAAGCAACACCAACTCCTACATTTTGGGGAAGCCATGGTGTCAGCCAGTCTTTAAACCATTGAATCTACTCTTCTCAACAGCCAGCACAGATTCACTTATTAGAATCAAGTTTTCTTATCATTTGCTACTTAGGAAGTAAACATCTTGTTTAAATTATGGAATTATCAACCTACAAAGCAATTAATTTTCACTTAATTCCTTTCACTTCAATGGTGGTTAGAAATGGCTCACCTTCCTTTGTCTCTACAGAGGCCACTTAGAGGCTGAAGTAAATTAGTGTAGATCAAATAAGGAAGTTACTGTGCTCCTAAAAGACACGAGCTATCCATTATAACTCACGAGACAATTCCAGAGCCAAATTCCACTGCCCAGAAGTACTTGTAGCTTTAGGGTGCTGCCAGGGTGCACCTGACAGACAGCAAGGAAAGCAGGACAATGTCCTGTCTGAATGGCACTGCTGCTTGACATAAGATGCTGCTGGGGAACTGAAGAAAATGTGAGATAACTTATCTCCCCCGACAAACATGAAACTTTAGCAACAACATGCCTTCACCCCAAGCACACCCTCTCCCTTTGGTCCTGTGGGTATGAGGCAAGTGCTGTGCTGCCACTGCAAAGCCACAGGCCTGCTAATGCCACAATAGTAACAATGTGGGGGGATAAGGGGAAAAACTCTGCGGGGTTCAGAATGGCATTTCCAGTAGTATCACACCATCTGTTCAATGACTTTTCCACAGACAAAGCTAATACTAGAACTACTATGTGTATTTTTAGCAACAGCTTTAATACAAGTGCATACGAAAACACAGCACACTTCAGTTTCAAAATTTAAACAAATCAGGCTTCAAGTGTATCTGAAACGTTTCCTCCCCATTGTTGTTCCCTGTGGATACAACATTACTAATTGTCAGCCCTCTGGATAGTTTGGGTCCCTTTATACATTCTATGTATTTATGACTCAGTTCCTTGCCTGTAGCTCATTTTAGGCTTGGGGGGGGGGGGCAGAAGAAGTGTGTTTCATTCTGTGTTTTAAAAACATTTCCATTATAAATAGTGAAGGACAGCACAGCAGAACATTTAGGCAAAAATAAAACCAGCAAGATTAATCAGACTAGAGAACACAAAGACACCACTTCACCTCTCCACCTCGCATTAACTCATAATCCTTCCTGATTTGGTTCACACAGCACACGAACCCCCTGGGGTTTGGTACAGTTCTTCACAGCTCAGATGAGTTCTTAGTACAGTGAAGTCAACTTTAAATCTGACTTTCAAACTTGAACACTCCTGTACCAGCACAGGCAGACTGAAAAACAGCATGGAAATACGAAAAAAAGACTCTGAAAATATACAACCTTTTGGGCAAAACCAGCTGCCTAAAGGTTTTAAGTGACTGTGAACCACATGTTTAGTTAGCGACAGAAACTAAGAGCCTAAGAAAATGCTTTCACAGAAAATAATCTCTGCCGCGGCACTCGGACCCCGCCATCCCGCTGAGCCAATAATCCCCCAAAGAACCCGTTCGACTGTTCTGTCCGAAGGAAAAGGAAAGCGAAACAACACCAAGCGCACGAAGCGCCGTTTGTTCAGAGGCCACTGAAGCCAAGGCGTGTCATGCATGCGGACAGAGCATCCCTGCGGGCACACGGACAGAGCATCCCCGCGGGCACACGGACAGCAGCATCCCTGCGGGCACACGGCATCGGGCGGCTCTCGCTGCCTCCGGAGCCACCCGGGCGCTCCGTGCCCGCTCCCGCTCCGTCCCCGCCGTGCCCGGGCGGGGCAGCGCCAGCGCCATTCGGCCGCCAAGGGCAGGGGCTCGCTGCCCGCCCGGGGCTGCCCCGAGGGACACCCGCAGCCCCGACCCGCGGCCCCCCGTACTCACACCGGCCATCCCGCGGTGCTCCGAGCGCGGCGGAGGAGCGGGGCTGGCCGCCCGCCCGCCGGGCCCCGGCAGCGCCGCCTCCAGCGGGGCGGGAAGGGGCGGGAAGGGAAGGGCAGGACCCCCCGGCCGCGGCCCCGCCGAGCGCGTCACCAACACGGCGGACGGAGATTGGAGCGGGGCGGGCCGGCCCCGAGAGCCGCGGCCGAGGGGGGGGAAGGCCTGGCCGGCCACGGAGGCGCGGGGATGTTCCTGCCCGGGTTCAGCCCGGCCACGGAGGCGCGGGGATGCTCCTGCCCGGGTTCAGCCCGCGCTCGGCCCTGCGAGCATCCCCCAAACTTCGGCCCCTGTTCGTGCCGCCCCCGCGTCCCACCGGCGAGGGGGAACAGAAGGAACAGCACACTCACTCCGAAGCCATGAAAGAAAGAGGTTTGGCAAGGAGTGCAGTCGTGTTTCATTCTGAAATCGGTTCAGCAGCTCCCGTGGCAAACCTTGGCAGTTCCTGAACGGGGTATAAGTGAACACTACTTAACCGACCCCAAAACAAGGGCCAGAGGGTAAAAGGTTACACGACCCGTACACTGAAGAAGGTTCTTGAAAATGAGTGGTGAGCACACAGCAGTGACCCACAAAGTATTACATTCCATGGTGAACATATTTACAAGGATGGAGGATGTGTTTCTTAGTACTCAATTCAGGTTTTTTAATTATTCCCTCAAACATTACTATATTAATTACTAACTTGGGCTTTTTTTTTTTCCCCTAAATATGCCTTACTCGTTTGAAAATCTCCAGGAACGTGAACAGTTATGTAATGGGAAATAGCTCCATCATTAGCCGCTGTAATGAAATCTATTTCCACCAATATAACTACACTCACAATTTCTAGAGAGCATGGAAGCGTACATTTTGATAAAACCAATGTATATTCTGGTGTTTCATTCCTTGACTCTCTATCTCCATGTCATAAAAAGTCTTCCAGGTGGAGAAAACAGCACAGAATCCTTTTACTTCATTTCAGACCTTAAACAGGACCACTCACATTAACATATTCACTTTCTAAACTGAGGATGGGGAAAAAGCATCCCTTGGGAGCAAGCTCAGCCCTTCCACATCCACATATTGTTCCCTAGGTAATCCCTGTCTCCTCACATCCACTGCAGAGTGGGGTTCTTCAACCCTTGGTCAGCTACAGTGTCCAGATGGAGAGATTACTTCTAACATACCCATGGCACAGTAGGAGGGGTGAATACCTGATTGTTCAATGGGAACTTTTATCCAGGGATCTGCTATTCTCTAAAAAAATTGCAGTGGTCTTTAGTAGATGAAAGAAGGTTGAAACTCACTAATAGGTAAATTGACAGAGATAGTACAATGGTCTAAAGTTCAATGGGTCAAATTCTGGCTTGCTCTAACCCTTTAGATTGGGCAAATGTCATCTAAATCAGTCTTCATAAGCTTCTCTTTAGGTGATATTAGAGATTTTGTTCTATCTTTCTTCACACTGAATCAAATATTAAGAGACCTACTTCTCATGCCATACTACAAAAGCACAACCAAAGCTTTATTTAACACAAATAATGAACACCTGCTTTAAGATTTCTACACTGACACCAGACACCTACCTACATGGTACAAAGCAAATCCCTTTCATGAGTTTGTGCTTCTCTCCAGGACAAAAACAAATGTTCAGCAAGTCTTACAGACATGTCCAGCTCTAAAGTATCACTAGAAAGTGATCTTAGATCATAGAACCACAGAGTATCCAGAGCTGGAAGTGACCCACAAGGATGACAGAGTCCAACTCCTGGAACTAGGTAACTAAAGCTAAGACCATCCTCAATCCAACCATCTGTTATTAGAACCAGGAAACCACTGATACCCAGCTTACACAGTGATAGCCAGCTTCAAACAAGCTATTTATCATTTCTGTCACCCAGAAAAAGGTTCAATGCTGCTGTCTCATTTTAATTTCCAAGTTAGGTGGCATACAAGCACATACAAGAGGCTTGATCCAAAAAGGACCCCTAGTTTTAAACAAAAAAACAAAAATCCCAACCAAAACCCAAATTAAATGTACAACAATAAATCCAGAACCTTACAATAAATACACATTATAAATAAATATGAGTTATTGATAACTATATATATTATAAATATGAGCTAATAAAGGAAAGTGTCATTCTGACTTTTCATTATGGTAGGACAAGAAAAATATGTTTTTCTTGTCAGATGTTTTACTGACAAGAAAAAACTAAACAGATGTTTTACTATATCCAATTGTATAGGCCATAGAACAGCCAGATTTTATACAGGATATGTTGGATATTAGCAGTCATGCCACTGTATTTCACTGATTGAAAAAAAAAAGTAAAACAAGAGAAAATTGAAAGTGAAACTTGCCTGAAGTTGGAGGGTATGGCGGAGGATGGTGTCCTCTAAAGCGTGGATCCACTTCTCCCTCTCATCTGCATCTCGAGCTGAAAAAGTATTCAAAAAATATTGTTCAATTACATGCAGTCTTATATACTAAAAGGCATAGGCAAACAGATCTGATGTCCACACTAAATATGGAAATTAATCACACTGTGTTAATCACCAAGCACAAAATTCCACAGTTGTCTTAATATCCTGTTTCTTCTTCTGTGGTTACAGCTCTGTCCCTTGTCCAGCTTTAGGGGAACACATGCAAACAGAGTTTGCACAGATATTCCTCAGTTAATTAAACTTTTAGATTTTCTTATTTACAAGAAAATTACCTGTAATAAGTTATCTAGTAATTCTACTTCAGTGTGGACATTGTAACTTTCAGGTATGGATTCATAATATGGGACAAACACCCCTAACAGGTCACTGGTGTGAATAATGAAGCATAAAGAATAATCTTAAATCTACAACAAACATTAAATAGAAGAAAATCCTACTCTAAAACTGCTTTCTTTCCCTCCTATCCCCAGTACAGACAAGCCACCTTTACTTCACTAGTCTGAAAGAGTTCCTTGCTGTGCCCCAGGAGTACTTAAAAAACAAAGGAGCAGAGTCAGGGGACTCCAGGTAAAGAAAGGGAAAATTCCAGAGGCATTAAACAGACTGTAAACAAACTGGTCTGTAAATGGATTGAGAACAGTTATTAACAATTGTTTCTAGGTCTTCACTCAAATGGAAGATATTAAAAGAAACAGGAAGCCTGCTAGAAGCAAGGAAAGCTTAAGTGAGCTAGCACCTATTATGAATCAGCGAACTGAGATTTCTATCTCGCTTATTTTTAAGGAGTTCAGAGGAAATATCCTTAGGCTATAGTGAAATGTACTCTCCAGCTCAAAATACTTTGTTTCAATGTTCCCTTCCTCACCCATTTGTTTCCATTGCTTTTGTTTTTTGGAATTCTGCAGCTTAAACTTATTAGTACTTAAAAATGCCCCAAGTCTCCTGAATATGTAGATTTTTCTAAACTCCCCAAACCCTACCAATTTAAAGATAAACATACTGCACTGTTTACTTCAGCACATATACACTAATTATGTCAAGTTAACAAAACCATCAGGAGAGAACTGACAATGTATGTGCTTGTGAGAAATAATTAAGAATGTATTTTTAATACATAAGCTTGCTCAGAGCCTAACTGATGAGGTGGCCTCACAAAATAGTGGGACAAAATTTTCACTACACACAAGGTAAAAGATTGAAATCTATCTACTTTTTTCCTAAAAATATACATTTTTCCAATCCACTACAAGTCAATCCTTACTCACTGTTCTTTTAAAATACTAGATTATGATCAATTGTCACAGGTATTTCAGCCACAATACCATTAACCTGAACAAACTAAAACTAGACATAAGGAAAAGTGGCTACCAAAGTGCTTTCAGATGCACAGAGAAAGAGGAAGAAGTTCAAGTAATTAAATGTTACTCAGAACAGCAGATGACTTTCCTGCAGGAAATGCAGCAAGTGTTAAAAAGCTGGATATGCCTCATTACAAACAACTTTTAACTTACAGGACTCTTCTTACTGATGATCCATATTTTAATTGAGAAGCTGAAGCAGGCACTGAGGACAAGTTTATAATTCAGTGAGACAGGATGGAGGGACAGAGGCCCTGTGAACTCTGTCTAGTGACTGCATTACACTAAATACATTTTGCAACATTCAAATTATAGTTTTTCTTTTCACATTCTGTACACACAGGCACACACAAACACTGCTCTTTTTGCACAGCATTACACCTTAACACTAATTTCAATTAATGAACTAGTCAACTAGAATAAATTTCAATGCTTCTTAGCTTCTTTGGTTCTGCTTACATAAACCAGGCTCCTTGGCCTAGTCCTGCCAGACATTTCAATCAAGTTTATTCTTCCTATACTATTATAGTTTATAGTTTATTTTTCCTATATTATTCTTCCAGTCACCACTAAACATATATAGTTACCTGTGTCATTAATCTATCAGTATTTGAAATGTATCAGTGCTTTAAACGTCCAAAGGTGTGTCCAAAACAACAGTGGTTAGCATTATTTCAGTGTGTGTAAGGTTTCTGTTTTTCTGTGGTGTTTTTTTTAATCACTATCTCCCAGTCCCAAAAATCATCTTACTGGGGAACTGGGGTACAAGTCACTGAGGAGCTATTAAGTAATTCATGGGATACAAATAGCCTATGTTGAAGGGTTTTTTCCCATGATTATTTAAACTAAAAAGGAAACAATTAAGCTGCAGACCAGTGAATTAATCCTTGTATTGCAGCAGGATTCCTGTGATCTTCCATACTGCCAGCAAAAAGAGGTCACAGTATTAGTTAAATACTGATCTTAATATCCAGTAGCCCATTAACAAAGGTTATCACATTCTGACTTGTATCTGAACCCCCACCAGAACAGAGAGGCCTTACAGCAGCAGGGAAGACCTAGAAACCAACCAATCCATCCAGTTCCAAAATGAAACTGACTTTCCTGTGCTCATTAATAAACTAAATTTTTCAAACTTCTGCTTTTCCAATGACCCCTTTACAGCTCTCTCTACCAGGGCTCAGTAGAGGGGGAAAAATCTGTTTATTTTCCCTCATATATTAGACATTGCACTCTTCTGGCATAACATGATCAATCCTTAGGGAGCACACATGAATCTCATCAATCCTGCTACTTAGAGAAAGTCTTGGGCACGATAAATCCAGGAACACTGCCATGAGAAGACTGCTTACTGCATGGAAACACAGCATTAAAACCTTTTAAGCACTCTCTGTTCAGGACACTGGTTTAATTTCAGACCATCTATCATCAACAGCAGATCCTCCTGGCTCTCCTCCATACTCTCTTAAGAAAACCACGGAGAAAACCAGCAGGATGCAGTTTTTAGTAAAGCAAGATGCAAGAAAAGTTATATTAAATCTAATCAAAATGGCTGCTGTGAGATTAGGTGCAAGTAAAAGCTCCCTAATGGTAAAAGCAATTTAGAACTGAACAGCTGCCAAAAGATCACTGATGGAAAAAAAAAATCAATGGGAACATTCAAAAAAGAGATTAGTCGACACACTCAGAAAGAATTTATGGGAAAAATCTACACACAATGGTCAGAGATCATTATCTACCTATCTGTAAAGCTAAATATCCAAGCTGTTTTTCATTTACAGAAGGCAACTTTGGTCAAAGAAAAAGCTCCAATACCTTTGCACCTAAGAAGTTTGTGATGCATACCACCTAATATCCACCCTGTATCTGCAGATGCTTTCTTCAGCAGGTAGGGACAAGAATGCCCCGCTCATTAGTCCTTGCCTCAAGTACCCTGAAATCACTCCAACTTTTCCAGTATTTGATCAGGCTCCACTTTAATCTCCTCCTCAATTCCTATGTGAAAGCTACTCCAGAATTTGTTTCTGACAAAACATTTGGGATAAGGCAATTCTTATCTAGTCCAAGGAATTACACTGGTGTGCTTGTACAAAAATACAGGAGTATTATCTGGTCCCTCCTGGCAAAAAAAACTTCTAAAAAGAGAAGGGCAAGAGAGTTAAACAAGTTGTTTTTCCCCAGGCTGATACTAGAATAACAGTATTACAAAAAAACCAAACAAGAAACACTGAAGGACACCTGGACATGAGAAATACCTGACACTTAAAAACATAAAGGTGGTTCTTAGTCTGAGGGGTTAATGCAACTGTTACCTGGTCAGCTGAAATTCAAATTGTGCTAGAGCATGTAACTACCCACAAAAATAGCCATGCTATGTCTGCAGTTGAGAGGGCACTAACAGTGCCTGTGTTTTTCTCTTATTTTAAGTCCTAGAATTTCAATTCAGTTTTTACTGCAATTTAACAGTGAGCATTTGCACGTGAAAGAAGCTAAAGCCACACAGAGCTGCATAATCACTGCTGTGTGCAAGAGACTGCAATCATTAATGGCTGAAACATTGCAATTTACTGTGATTATGTCAGTTAAGCTATTTTTACTTTTTTTTTTCCTAGTAGAATTAGTATTTATGAGCTAGATTACAGTTTGTTCCCATATGCCTAAGCCCTCACTCCTCTGTGTCTGTGGTGCATCCTTTGAAAGACACCTGTATAATTTACTGTGACATCTCAGGCATATCTAAGACAACCACAGGGTACTTAACATGATCACAGTCCTATTTATGACTACTTCAGAGAAACACACTTGAAAAGTATCTCATTTATTACAATGAGTTTTAATATGATTTTTTTAATGGGTATTTTTTGTGATCTGTCTGGTTGAGCTTATTCCTAAGATATTTTCACATCAATCTTATACTAAAAAAAAAAAATCTGAACTCTTTCCTAGAAGAGGTCCAAAGAAAGAAAAGCAATTATTTGATCAAAGAGAAAATGAAAAAAAGGACTAAACACAAGAATTACTGCTTCTACTGAAGAATTTCTGTAATTCTGAAAACTTATGGTTTAAAACTCCCTTTTGTTTTATTGTCCTTTGTCTTTGAACTTCCCAAACTGCTAAATCAGATATGTCAGGGATTTTAAAAAGTTCTGTTCTATGAGGATAAGAAGTCAAATGAAATGCAACTACATTAGATGCTCTCAGCCTCTATTAATTTTCCAAATAGAGAATAAATTTTATAATTTAGAGTTCCTATAATATTTACTTTGCTGTGGAGAGATTATATGTGTTTATATAACGTATACCAAATGTTAAAGTACAGCATAAAACAGATTACTTTTTCCAGCCTAAGCTTGATAGCATCTAAAGATTAGATATAAACAAGTTTAACAACTCTGCTCCACGATACAGCATTTACCACCAGCATTTCTAGGTCATGCACAGCAGTACTTGGAAGACAGAAAACACACAAAATATATCACCTCAGAATCTGCATACTGGTGCTTATTTTTGTGTGTGTGTGTGCATCTACATGGCCATGAGGATGAAAGAAAAACCTGAAGAATTAGTTAAAAAAAATTACTAGATTACTTATAAAAACACCATACTGTCACAAGAAGAAATGCATATTTTATTTTCATTCACTGTGACCTACTTACAGGCAGAACTCAGTAAGAAGAGTCTATTACACCCACAGAGTCAATAGAGTCAATTATGCAGCCTTTATTCTGACAGAACTTCCACTGATTTGTATGCAAAATTCCTGTATTTTCTCAGCCAAGTGCAGAACTAATGTAGTACCTTTACACACAAATCACCAGATAATAGAGACAAAATCCTGGCTACCCTGAGATCGATAGGATTTCTGCCACCAGTCTCACTGGAAAGAGATTTTATCAGCAGGGCTCAATAAGGTGGAAAAGTCATGCATCACAGGACTGCTCCATGGCTAAATAAATTGCTATTTAAAGTCACTGAGGGCCTTTCAAACCATAGAAAAAGATACAAGATGAAGCAGGGTTTCATACAAGCCTGTATGAACAGCACTGTACTTCCACTGACAAATACCCTTTAACTCATGCAGCTCCCACATCTGGCAGTAGCTTGAACATTATTTCCTTTATATCATAATTTTGGAGTTGTCACAATCATTATTCTCCGCCATCCTCCACCCACACACATAAATCAACCCTCCTTTTGCTGGTCAGGTGTCTGACCAGCCTGAGCTCCCTGTCCCTACAGGAAACTCCTGCGCAGTCACAAGACACAAAGTCATACTCAAATAAAAGGCATCAAAAGGTCTCCTGAGCACAATGTGTTTGTAAGATTCACCTGTGATCCTGAGAAATCAACTAAACTGTTCTTTTCTTGTTACCTAAGCTCAAAAGCCTTTTTAGCAAGCTTTATAATCAGCCCAGAAACACAGCTTTGGGTGGAAACTTGTGTGACAAAGGAAACGCATGATCAAGTTGCTATTAGTTCTCTCTGGAAATCCATATATAATGTGTACATAATCCATGTATAATTTTGCAGTTAAACATTTCTGAGTGTGGGACAAATCTGCCAGCATATGGTTTTTCACTAAAGAGTAATACTTAAATATTAATAACAGCAGCAGTAAACAATACTTCATATGGCATATTCTGTGGAAATGGTTTTTAGGGTATGTTTGCATTTAAAATTAATCATAGAATCACAGAATGGTTTGGTTTGGAAGAGACCTTAAAGATCATCTCATTCCAACCCCCTGCCATGGGCAAGGACACCTTCCACTATTCCAGGCTGCTCAGGTCCAACCTGACCTTGAAGACTTCCAGAGATGGGGCAGCCACAGCTTCTCTGGGCAACCTGTGCCTCAGCACCCTCACAGTAAAGGATTTTTTCCCTTGCACATCCCACTCACAAAGCTCTGAAACTACTAGTTTAAGGTAGAAACCATTTTTTGGCTAGAATTGGAAAAAAAAATCAAAATAGAAGAACAAAAATATAACCATTTTCTTAGCCAATAAAATAGTTGTCAATTTAACAGGTCAAACTCAAGGTTATTGCTATTTGGAATTCCTTGCTAAAACAGAAGGAAAAGAGTGTTGAACTACTCAGTATCTTTTCCCTCCTTATAGTGAGATCTTTTCTGGCCATTTTTTCCCTTCCAGATATTTGCCATGTACAACATATACAGTTGAGAGATTCCTATTGATGCCAAAAGTAATAATTTCTTCCAGAGGAAGAAAAAAAGAAAACAAATCAACACATCACACAGATACAGTTTCATCGTATTATTTCTTTGCTACTCTCAAGTTTAACACATATTTTGAAATCTGCAGCTTCAACCTTAAAAACAGAAAACAAGGAGGTGTTTATCTATGCCCATAACAATTGAGTACAGGAAGTCCCATTAAAAATGGCACAACCATGGCGTGATTGGAAAACAATTACAACACAGGATGCTGCTGGTGCAAGAAGGACCTGCATGAAACAGGAAAAGCACAACCCTGCACCATTCCCTGCACTCTGGTCACATGTCCCAGCCACTCAAAATACCAGTGCAATACATCAATAGCAAAAAGGAGCAGAGGGAAGAGAGGGAAGACAGAAAAATTACTGCAAAGCTAAACCCAGCTCTGGCTCACAGAGGAATTTCTGCAGTTATGCCAATCAGGGGAGGATGAGATGCAGCCCAGAACTTTGTGCAGCCCAGACCTGGTCAGGTAAAGGGAGGATGACAGGAAGCTCAGATCACAGCTTTACTCTGATCACAGCTGCTCATCCTCCTCTGCAACATAAAAGCACAGTAGAGCATAGAGCAATTCACTGTTTCAGCACCACCAGAAGCCTAAAAGACCCAGAAAAATGTTAACTGAGGACAAACAATGTTGTCACAGCACTTATAGACATCACTGAAGAAACCAGCACAGACCAAGAATTCACACCAAAATCTCTCTCTAGGCATTTTTCAATATCAAATTAAAAAAGCTCTTAAACTTTTTGTTTTTAAAGGCTGCAATTTATGAATCGCTATTTAAATCAGGTAATGTGATAGACTTAAGCGCCTCTTCCTACCACGAGAGCAGTCAACTTCCTGTCATCTATTGGGTGGACAATGTCAAAGATTTCTAGAAGACTATAAATATTGACTATAATGTTGAAACACAGGTATAAAACCAATATAATTAATTTTGATATGTAATACCAATACTTAAATTCTCACATTCTGATATTGCTCAGCACCAAGGCTTTGTGGACCCCAGTATATCCTCAACAATAATGCCCCCCACATTAACAAAAAATCCTTGCATTTATAACATTATGGCAACCTCTTGCTGGTCAAGTCTCCCTTTTTCCTCAGCTGGGATGGTGGGCAGACACAAATCAAGCTACAAATCTGGGAAAGGATGGGGAAAAAAAAGGAGAAATCTACCTTTACCAGCTGACAGCTTTCAGGTAATAGGAGAATAAGTTGCACAGCAACATTCACGCTTCATTTCTCAGATACTTTTGTGGCAGGAATAGGAAAGGAAAGACAAAAGCTAAAGCAAAATCATCTCAGATCAATGCACTGGACTGCTTCCAATCTTTCCATCCTTTATTACACAAAACCGTGGAGACAAAACTGATCTGCCTTCCAAGGAACTGTACTGCAGGCTGTAAGAATAAAAGGTGGATTTTCAGGTAGGAGTGTAATTTTAATTTTTTTTTTTATGAATTCTTTTTTTCTGCATACAATGTGCATTTAGTGAAGCGTTTCAGTCCAGGGAGAAGCTATTATTGCTTCAGGTTAGACAGAAAATCAAACATCAAGAAGAAATACAACAATACCCTTGCCAGAGTCTCTTGAACATCATGTTCCCACTCTTGAATTTAAGTCACAAGCATCACAGTGAGGAGAAAAAACAGCTAAGTAATATGAAGGATTGAAGAAGTGAATTTCCAAATGGAAAGAGCTTAAAGCTTAATGATGATATGAAGATGTTAAAAGAAAAACAAACCCAACCCCCACAGTGTCTGAAAGTTATGGAATATTTAGAACAAGGACATGTACTGCGGCAAGGAAAAATATATTACCAAGAAAAAGCTTCCTGACAGGAAGGTAAATGAAACTAGAAGTATTATCCCAAATGTCTCACAACAACTTGAATGGATTTTTGCATCTAATCTGAAAAAAGCCCACGAGGGAATACTTTAAGATCTACCTAATTCAGAAGCCTTACTAGCAAGCCATGAAACTGGATATTCAGCATGACCAAACAAGGACCAATCAGGAGGTAAAATACATTACTTTTACATCTATTTTGAAATTTCTGATGTCATTCTACCTCCCTTCCCCCTCCAATATGAACAAGCATCAATATACCTGCTCCTAACAATAAAATACAGGGAAAGAATCTGCTGGGCACTCTGGCAGAGCTAAAGTCAAGCTGACAGTAAAACCCAAACCTGCTGTTTGTTTTACTGCCAATATTTATTAAATTAACTTCTGTCCTTTATACCCAGGTATTAAGGATATGGATCCCATATCCTTACATATGGATGTACCCAGTCACCTTTCAAAACCTACAATATCTTCGCAATGAAAACTTTTTAACTTTTACTGATGTTCAATACAGGGATGGCCACTAGGAAGCATAGCTGAGAACAGAAAAGAGGGAGATTGTCACAAGCAGAAACAAAATATGAACTTTTCTTCTGAGAAAGACTCAGAAGTGCCAAAATCCAGTGACGGGCAAATCTTAGTGGGAGATGCCGGAGCTTTGGCACTTCAGAAATTCAGTTACACACACACGGAATCAACTTCCATGTGAGAAGTTGGTCAGGCAGATTTAAATTACTTACTTGCCCTTCATCTCATTACTTCCATCTCTAGAGTTAGTCAGATGTGCAATTTTGAGCCACTGACATTAAGAAATAATTAATTAACCCAGAATGAAATTCTTCTTTCATTTTTCATGAATTCAAATTCTATCACTGTCAGCAAAATTTCACTGAGGCACCAATCAGTACTTAAAGCCTGAGTGAACAGAGACCCTGCAAGAGAAACTGCAGATGGGACCCCAACTTAGGCCAGGAGATCTCTGAAAGCCTGGATTTTTAAAGTTCTGGTTTTTCACCAGCAAGAAGGCTCCAGCTTGTTTGAATCCCCGTCTGTCCTTGAGAAAGCAGGAAGGCAACAAGAATGAAGGAAGAGACTGTAAATTGCCATTCCTGCAGTATTCTCTTGTCCAAGACTTCTTTTATAAAGGGTGAATGAATTTACAGCTATGGCCATCTTGCAGAACAAAAGCTCTGTCTTAACCAGGTATTAAAAGTTAGCAAGAAATTGTTAGGAATTTTGTATGTTTTCTTGGATTATTCCCAGAATCTGCCCTACATACCCTATGTAGTCTCAGCATACATTTTGTAATATTTACATTATTAACCACTCACCATTTATAACTGAAAGTGACCTACATTTTGCATAAATTAAAACCTGTGTAATACTGAATTAATTTAATATAATGTACACAAATTTGACATAAATATGACAGAGGTTGCATGAGGTGACAATGCATTTACAGTGGCTATAAGAACTACTATACATACATAGTTCTACAGAGCATTTTTTGACACTGAAATATCACAGGACTCATATCTTACCTGTCTTTATACATGTTTGCCTTAAATCCATGTAAATTAATACTGTGCTTGTATCATTATAATTTCCTGGGTATCAGGGACATTATCTTCATAATTTGCTAATAGAAAAAGCATGATACAGAAAATAGTGTACAATATCTTAGCTGTACACTAAAGGAGGATACATAAATCCTGGCCTAATATGAAATGCAGAGAAAGGGAAATTATAAAGCACAAGATGTGACAACATTGCTGTTCAAAAATGACCAATATTACTTAGAGTACAGCATTACTTATGTCAAATACTATCAGTTTTCTTAAGACATCTGACTACCCAAAGCAGAATACAGCATATAACAAGATGTATTTAAAAAGGTCTATCTTAGTAACTAAAGATCAGAGATTTCTAGATTTACCTGTATCAAGTTCTCAAATATTCAGCAGTATTTAGCTTTGTAGTACTGAGAGACTGCCCTAGTACAGCATTCCATTACTGCATTAGCAATTAGCTTGCATTTTAACAATTATCCTTGGGAACAGGAGATTTAAGTATTACTGTGAGCTCAGCACTGTGAAGGTATACTTATAAGGCTTAATGCAGTGAAAAGCCAGAAGACAGCAGCAGCATTTATGAAAAACTACAGCACAAGGAACACAGAAGCCAGTGACAATATGGTGTGCAATTAGTATTTATCAGTAGAAATAGTCTCACAAAAGCAACAGCACTGATGACAATTCCCACTTGCAAATCAGTGATTTAAAAATGTACAGTACAATATAAGTTACAGAATTATTTCAGTTTACATAAATTAAAATGACTGCATAAATGCAAGTGTGCCTCTTGGGTATTTACATTTTCCAGCTCTATACAAAGCAATTATTTACTCACTGCATTTTAGAGGAAAAGCAAAAGGACTAACAAATGTTAACTGCAAAATATTTTCATCATACTTCCCTGGGATTTTAACATTCAGAAAAAGGAAGTTCTCTATTCAATATTAGCACAGTATTTTGTCCTACTGCTGCAGACAAAATCATTTAAGGAGTACATAGCAATGATATAGAGCCTTACCCTTTCTACCGGTGAGCCATAGCATGCAATGACGAAACATAGCAGTGGCAGATGGCATTGGTGCTAGGAAATGTGAATAAAAGGATAATAGCAGAGAAATGGTGACTGGCAGACAAGACACAGAAATGTAGATGAAATGAATGCAAGCTGGTAAATCTTGAAGCAAAGCTCCACCGTTAAGCCCAACGTTGCCTCTAGTCTCCTCATAATTGAGCATTAAGTTCTATTTGGATAAAACTGCAACCTTCAGACCAGTCTTGATTCTCTTCATAAAGAAATGCATCACTGTATCTTGATAACGAAGAGCAGAAACGTTTTGCAAGCGAAACCCATCATCAGAAGCACATTACTTTCTCCCCTTGAGTGATTTATTCTTTACATTATTCATCTCCAAATCCTGCCAGAGCTACAGTCTCTTTCTAGCACGTATGTATTCACTGCAGATGTAAATCCCTGCCTAACCTGCAGCACCCCTGGATCCAGAATGTTCTCAGTGTGCTCATTCATGCTGTTCTGTTGCCAAACATTTAAAATCATCCATCAAATACAAGTGGAATCTATTATAAGAAAAAACAATCTCTTCTTTCAGCTCACCCTGAAAATGGAAGGTTTTCTGATCAACAGTTATTGTGAAGGTGCTGTCGTCCTCATCGTCTATACCAATCACAGCTCCCTGTGAAACAAAGAACAAAATCCTGATAAGGCAAGCAGTGACATCAGCAGCACACACTCTATCACTACACCACTGGAATTTAAAAAGCTTTGACAAATTAGAAGTAAACCGAATACAGTAAAGAGCAGAAAGATTCTCTGTTCAGTCACAGGATGCAGTCAGTTCTTTAAAACAATAAATTTTTAGTTGCAGAAAAAAATAGTGAATGTTTGTAAAGCTGTTATCTGGATAATGATATGCATCTTTTATTTTTGTAATGGAGGTGGCTTTATGCTGCAGCAGTTCCCTACTACATTCCAACTTACATATTTTACATGTATTTTCTGTGTATAAAAATAATAATTCTTAAGTACTCTACAAAAAGAAGCTCTTGACCTGATTTTATCTGCCAGCCTGTAATAAAAAATAAATCATTCTAGCAGAATGAATTTGGCCCATCATGTCATGTCACTGGTACACTGCATGATCTAATTTTGAGTCCCTAAGTAAATATTAAGTAATCAGGATATATCGGAAGCAACTAGCTTTGTCTCCTAATTCTTCATGAATTATTACAAGAAAATGCAAATAAATTAAAGACCATCTGTGCTTAGCAATTTACAAATCCATCCACATTTTCATTCCTGCCCCCTCCAACACTTATAATAAATAACAGTTTCACCCAGGAGAAGACACAAAAAAAGGACAATTCCAAGTCTCTGCCAGCTTAAATAAACTGTAATATGTAGCTAAAAAATAACCAGTGGATTGACTCAGTTTCTTTTCTCCTTCTGCCCCATAACAGCAGCCCCAGGTAAGAACAGCACCAATCCTCTGTAATCCAAGGCAGTGTGGCAGGAAAGGATAGCTCCAAGCTGTTTTTTTATTTCCCTCCACTGATAAAATGTGACACTTAACTTCTCCAAGAGTATCTTCCCTATAGGCTTTTCATGGACAGCTCTGTGATCACTATAATGGAGGCACCTAAAAAGTATATCCAAGCCAGTATAATTCTGAGCATTTTTAGTGCCGGGACACAACAACCACCAGATTTCTTTTAAATATACCAGTAGATAAATATCTGGCATTTGAAGTACATATTTTGCTATGCAGTAAATCAGAAAGTCACTGCAAGTTGTACAATATTGCTCTCCTCAGCAGCTGTTCCAAGTCAGTATGGCTGGAAAGGAGCTCCAAGATTATCCAGTCCAATTGTTAACCCAGTGCCACCATGTCCAGCACTGAATTACCTCAGCAAGTGCCACATCCACACATCTTTTGAACACTTCCAGGGACAGTGACTCCACCACTTCCCTGGGCAGCCTGCTCCAGTGGCTGACCTTTCTTTCAGTGAAGAAACTTCCCCTAATATCCAATCCAAACCTCCCCTGGAGCAACTTGAGGCCATTTCCTCTCATCCTGTCACCTGAGAGAAGAGACTGACCCTCACCTCACCATGACCAAGATATTCTCCCCAGAGGATACAGGTAAAATTCACATAAACACAGACTGAGACAGCTGAGTCCTGCCCCATCCCAAGTGTGGGAGCAGGGAGAGCTCTCCTGGGCCTGTGAACTCAGCACAAACCTGTGCACAGTGCACATACTGTCACTGCCACACTGGGGCAAAGGAGCTCAGCCAGAAGCACAGCCCCTTTGCCCCATTCCTCTGTCATGCAGATAATACATATGAACAAGTAAAATTAAAAATAAGAGTGGCAAAGTTCATGGATATTCCAGAAAACTTGAGAAGGACATAAGCATAGTGCAGATGACACAGAATGCTTTATGACTACACTTTCCTAAGTACACGAAGACAATCATCAAAAGAATTTGAAGATGAAACTTCAGGCCTATGAAACGTGCATTAGGAGCAAAAAGGTGAGGAACAAGCTTTTCATAATGCATTCAAGAGAAAAGGAAGTATTTTAGCCAAATTGCTTAAGTTACATGTTTGTTTATGTTCACACCTACAGTTACAAATCAACAATTACTCTAAACAGAAAACCTCTCTGATAGAATTTCAGACTGCAAAAGCCCATCTGTTCAGCTATCAGTATCACTGTCATCTGCCAGGGGAGCTGCTTTACAAAAGCAGAAAAAAGGAAGATTCCTTCCTTCCTCACAAAAAAAAAAAACCAAACAACCCCAAACAAGCAAATCACACATATTCAGAGAAAGGCTGGGGGAGTCCATCAGTTTTTAGAAAACTCCAAAGAACAATTTGTGGTGGAAGAGTGACAGATGGGAGAAGAGAAAGTGGCTGTTTTATGTTAAATACATATAAAGATGGACCAGGCAATATTGAACAGATTGTTCACTTTTATTATTTCCTAAACTGGCAGGCTGAGGCCAACCTCCACAGTGACAGGCTCACAGCACTATTAAAGCAGGCTTGGCTTTTTGGACTGAATTTTTCTGCACAATGAAAAAACCTTCCTCATGAATCTTTGGGAATGTCTTGCTCTAGACGGAGGTTTGAGTGTACATTTCCCTTAAAGGAATTCTGAATTAAGATATCAATACATCAAGCAAGGCAAAGTGCAAAGAAGTCATCTGGAATCCAAGTTGATGAGGATTCTCCGAGTCTCAGAAGGCTACAGGTACCCAGAGAAAGACCAGAAAGGCCTAACAACAGGAGGAAGGAGTAACTGGAAAATGCACAGCTGTCCTTCAACACTCATCACATTGTTTGTAAGACCACAGATCCCCTTCTCTACACTTCTCTTACATCAACTTTCAAAATGCTCCCATTCATACCCATCATTCTCACTCCTCACTTGTTCCAGCTCTTCACAAGACTGTTGTATGCTAGAGCCAGAAATTCTATGAGAAATGGGAAAAAATATAGGAATGGGCCTTGTGCAAAAAGAAATAGCTTTGGTACAAGCATGACAGCGAGGTAGGAACTGGGCATGTACAAAGACATCAGAGCAGTCTCACCTCCCTTTAGTTATTCCATTTCCAGCTACAGCAGCAGCAGTCAGGGCTAAATGTCCCACACCAGAGAGCCTCACACAGGCAATGCTCAGCTTTCCCACTCTGCACATTCTCTTCCCCCAATTTGCACACCCCACTCCAACCATATTTCAAAAACTTTGCCAGCAGTGTTCTCCCTTCCTTTTCTAGTTCTCCTTTCACTAAGCTCAAGCCTAGGCCCAAGGAGTGTCCAAACTGGCAGGATGGAGAACACAGCAAGAAAAGGAAAACAAAGCAGGACAGAAGGAAGCAGTTTCGTGACTTCTCTAGGTACAGAACAACATATATACATATATATATATATATATATATCTGTGTATATACACATGGATCTCCACACACAGAGAAATGAGAACTGCAAACAGCAAATTTTTCATAGTGTCCTACTACTAACCCATCCTAGTCTGCCACAGAATGTCTTCTAATATATCACATAAAATGTATAATGTTTTTATACCATATATAAATTATAGGATGTAATTAGCCCAGCATGTCACTTGACCTCTAACGTTTTCTTTCTTTAAATACTTTCACCATTTCAGCATTTTGCAGAGTCAGGAATAGAGCCCAAACCTCAAAAGTCTCCTTGCAGTTCTCTCCATTAGGACATATTATACACAGTAAGTCATTAAGTACTGAATAAAACAACACTTACCCTGAGTCTAACACACCCTCGGCGTGAGCCTCTCATCATTTTGTCTTTTGACTGAAACAGAAAAAAAACAGATCAGTGGGTTAACAGATACAGTAAGAAGAAAGTTATTCAAACCAACAGAAAAAGAATAAAGCATTTTTACACCATGTTTTAGTGAATGACTAAACAAGATGCAATTTCTGTTAGAAAATTGGTGTGTTCCCACCGCCATGGTATGGAAAATGAATCCTTCAAAAGAATACAAGATCCCACTTCAAGAAGTTTCCTAAGTAACTTCAAGAAATACTTATGAAATGCAGTCCATGCCTTTACAGAAAGTAAAAGAAAAGGAAGAAGAAAGGAGTTGATAAATATTAAAAATCAGCAGTATGCTGATTCACATCTTCCTCCTTTCTCTCCTATTGTCAGGAAAGTGTCCATGAAACAAAATCTAGCTGTGCAGGCAGAATTGCACAAATGAAATTATAAATCTGGCAGAAACTTCCCCTGATTTATAACCCTTTTTGGCAGAGACAAAATTCATGTTTAGACTTGTTTGTAAATCTACTTCCTAGCTAGTACAGCCCACTGTCATTATCACAGTTTAAAAAGTTAAACTTCGTAGCCATTTAAACTGCTGGAGCCCAGATCAGAAAATAGGATTTTTATGTCCATAACCAGTGCTCAAACTTGCACATTAACCTATTTGCAAAACTACTCAATCTCTTCTTTAATACCTGTTTGAAGCACTGAAAAAAAGCTTCAACCTCCCCCCCAAGTAGGGTACTCTAAACAGTCAACTCAGCTTGAAACAGTGGCCCTTGAGCTTTCAGCTATTCCCACCAGTGTCACAGGCAAAGCTGACAGTAACCATTGCTATTGGGCAATAGTGGCAAGCCCAAGTAGCACACACAAACTATTTAAGGTGAAAAAGAAAATAGTGAGATCATCCTGAATACTCAGTTTTCTGGTAAGGGCTGTTTTTGACTACCCACACACACACTTCCTGTTTTTTAAATTATAAATTCCTTGCTATTGTAGCCTTATTTGAAAGGTAGTCCTGTCTAATAAAACCCCTTCTCTCTTGCCACCCAAATAGTCAAACCACATTCTTTCAAGTCAAGGAAACAACAATTCTCACTGGTGTCTCATGATGAGATTCTCTTGCTGTCATCTTCTGAAATACCCACTCCTTTCCAGCAGTGTATCAATAATTCCATCAAGACAATATATTGATGTTATTATCACCAGACCTATTTTCACTGAAGCAATTAGACAATAAAATCTTGCTGACATTAATGGAAAAAAAAAGACAGGACAAGAAGTATCAGTCTTAAGAGTCACTAATTATTCCTTATCTGAAACATGTTTTGGATATAGCTAGGAGGAAAGAATGAAGCAGTCCTATTCACTAATGTACAAGTACAGCACTTGGGGCTTCAAATAATGTTTTAGCTGACCTCTCATTCAATTCAGGCTCCAATTTATCAGAGCTGTCTTCTGAGTGTTAGAAGCCATCAGTATTAACCTACTTGTTTTTACATCAGCACATGTTAGCTGGTCAAAGTGAAATGGAAGTAAAGACCAGCAGTGCCTCCATAAAGTATTCTGCAGATATAATATTTCTTTTTAGACAACAAAGTACATAGGGAAGATTTTTTGGAACATTGTTTTGTTTTGGTCTCTTTTTTTAACTGCTTTGTTTTTTGGTCTTTTTTAACCTCAAACCCAAGAGAGGATCTAGTTACAAAGTTTCTCCAACAATTTCCTATGAGAAATTGTGTATATTTGAAACATAGCTCACTAGAGTACACTTTTACTTTTTTATATTCACTGCCTTGAGAGTTCTCCTAAAACGGGAGGACACTTCTGAGAGCTTATCACTCCCTCTGGTGGTTTCTGGAAGAAATATTGGCATAATCTAAGCAGGAAAGAAAATATCTAGACTGAGGCTGCAACAGTGCAGAGGCTGCAGGGACCCGACCAGTTCTGACCTGGATCCCACGAGCCAGGCAAAGCCCTCCCAGCTCCCTGTGCTGGGCACAGGCACAGAACCAGAGCAGACAAAAAGCACAGGCAAGCAGAAGAGATTGGGTTTGGAAGGGTTTATAGCTCTTACTGACATGCAGGGAATTTGAGGGCTCCTCCCAGTGCAAGGGAGAGCAGAATCCCAAGAACCCCCATTTCCACTGACCACCAACTCAGCTGCAAAAGATACAGTAAAAGCCTCCCTTTTTCTTGTCCACCATATTTTAATGGGATGGAAATTAAGTTTAAACTTTATAATGTTCTTAGTCTGCAAAAAGAATCACAAGATGAATAACAGGTCAGAGTGTGGGCCTGTACAGCCATAATTTCACCATCTTCTGACAGAGCTTTACTTGGTTAATATCAATTATAAGAAAGCACTAAATGGAATTCATCCTACCTAAGTGCAATAAAGCACTCATCATTTCAGTATCTGAATTCCCTGAGCTCCAGAGCAGGCAGCTGCCATCACACACACTGCTGGATTCTCTCACTGGCAGACAGCAAACCTTCCACTGCTGCTGCAGGACAGCACTTTAAAACAAAATTCAGCTGGCATTTTAGATTTTGTCCCCTCCCCAGCTAAGATTCTAAAAAAATACAATTCAAATACTTTCAGCTTCCCCTTATCCTTTGATTGAAATTAGGTTATCCAATATATCCTATTGAAAATAAAGCCATCCCATAACTGCTTTGAGGAATGGTTCCATTTCACTGAACAAAAACTCATACAGCAGAAAGACATCTCTAAATGGCTAATAAAACCCACCCACATTTTACTTTCCTTTTATATTTAAAATTTTAATATGCAGCTATCTTTTTCAGTGCTCAGTTTTATAACCATAAAATTACATTTTCCATAAGCTTTCAATACACACTGTACTGATTGTGATGATAAAGGACTTGAACAGGTTATAAGCAGACAGCAATATGAGATAAATTTCAGCTGAAACTCAAATAAAAATTTGTAAAAATGAATAAAGCTATAGAGTATTAGTGCAGGGAGAATTTAGGTCTCTTCCAAAAAGATGTGGCCTTTATTGGTTCCTCTTTTACATCCACATAGCAAAGTCGATCACACAGAGAACGGATCTAACATAAGGCATTTCAGGTAACCTACAACTTCTGAAGAGAAATTAAAATAATATTTTGGCCTATTTAAAGAAAACAAAACAAAATTAGAATCCTAACCCAAGCCCCAAAGACCCCCAGCCCTCCTTCATCTTTTGAAGCGCTACTCTTTCATCTGAGTTGTAGCTGTGGCGTGCAAAGTTTAAGGTTTCAAATAAAACCCAGCTGCTCTTTGCCTCCCAAAGTTCTCAGGCACGAGTTCTGCTTGCACAGAAGGGCAGAACTTGAAGAGGTGCATTTCTGACTCACTCAGTGCTGTCATGGAAATCCCTAACATAAGTACACAGATGAGCAAAACCACTTGGGACATTTATTTCCTGTTAAGGATGAAGAACCTGGAACAAGCTGTATCTATAAACAGTAATCTCTGCAATTTATCTACAAGAGAAGCTTAAATTTGGATCACTTTCCATAATAGTCATTTTTTCTCATCAAACCCTAAGGCAATGCTCATTTTTAAAGCAGAAACAGACCTCAACAATTTAAAGACTTTGCAGGCTGTTCCCAGCCCCACCATTCCTCCCCTTCCAAGGCACACCCCAGTCTCAGAGGAGAAGCTCCCTGAGCTCAGGGACAGCATCTCACAGCCCTGCTGTTTGTGCAGCCAAAGCTGGCACTTTTGTGGGTGCAGTCATAAAACAGGAGATAAAACACTGCAGCAATAGCTGAGGTGCCACTGGGGCTCATCTAACCCCAACAGATACCAGGATTATATGAAACAGGTAAGGCAACATTTTATAGGTCCTGGCAGAGAAAAGCACTACACTGCTTTAGAGAATCCTATGAGAAATTAAAACATGTGAGGCCTTAACTGGATCAAGGTGTAAAAGGTACAGCCCAGTCCTGGAACTCTCCATTCAGCCTCTTCCCCAAAAATGCACAGCTACAGACTAAACTGCCTGCAGCTGCAAGCTAACTACTACAGAGGAGTCAACTACTTCAGTTATAATCCTTTAACAGTTTATTCAGTGCATGGAAACCTGTGATACAAATTTTAAGCTATGCACAAAATTCAATTCAGTGTTGTATGACAAGCAACAATATTTTATATCCCGTGACCATAATTTCAGAATTGTTTTTATTATTACAAGTTCCCTTACAGCTTTGTCTGCTTTTAATAGACTCACTGAGTTGTTTTCAGGGCATATGACAGAGCAAGTTATTATAAGAAAAAGGTGTCATTTCATCTGAGAATAGAAAACAGAGACCTTGGAGGGAAGGTTTGTGCAAAAGCAGATGTGGTTTTTTCCTGTTTTCCTGGGATTTTTGCACGCAGCTGCTGATTGAGAAACTGTATTTGAAAGAAGCATTTAACTGAAAGTCTGTACCATGGGGCCACTGAGCCATGACTGCAGCTTCGGAGGCATCATTTGAAATCAAGTCAACAAGGTTTGTTTTCAGTTCACCACCAAAGATTCATAAAACTGCTCCAAAATTTGAGTCCCCCTCCTCAACAGCTGGGTTGTACAACCCACAAGCAGCTCTTCAATACAACCAGTATTAAAGTTGCTAACTAGCTGCAGTCTTGAAAAACATGAGGGGAGAGATAATTTCATACTGCCACAATTATTTTTCCCAACAACTGATTTCACACAGCTCTTGTTCCTGAAAGCAGTCGACCAGCAAATGTTTCAAAAGTAGTTTGATGGAATGATGAACAAAAGAACGGCAGTAAAATCCATTCTTCAGGCATTCACTGGTGCAAAAACCATTAAGATGATGGGAGGTTCCCCAGCTTGGTTTCAGGAGCACACAATATGGAGCTGTCATACACAACAATTTTTTCTGGCAGCCCTCATTCACTGTGCAAGGCAGTTCTTTAAGCCTGCAGCATTTTGAATAGTTCTCCTTTCAATATCACCAAATGTCATATATCCATGAAGTTTTAAAATACTTTAAGGAACTGACCTTCTTCTGGCACTGTTTTTAGCACTGTTTGCACAGCTATGCCAGTTCTGCTTTCAATTTATTATACAATTTAAATATTTATTTAAAGAGTACACTTAAAGCTAGAATTTAAATCAGATTTTCAAACTTGAGTGGTTCACTGGATTATTTCTACAGAATTCCCAAGGGTTATCAAGGCTATAGCTGATGTGTATTTAAGACAGCACTTCTGCCAGAAAACACAAACAAAAAGCAAATTGCATTCAACTCCCCCTTCTTGACCATTTCTTTGTCTTCATGTTCTCCTCCCAGCATAATGTCAACACACATGTTTCTACACTGACATGCACAAAACAAACAACAGAACGAATTCAGCTGAAAAAATAAACCACCACAAAGCTATTTTTCATCTGGAATCCAGCTCATGGAACAACTTTACAGCTCCTGCACCAGTAGAAGGCAGGAATGAGCCAGTTCAAGATTTGTTTGCTAAATATTTCAGTGAAGCCAACAACACAGTGAACCACCCCAATGCTTCAGTAACTTACATATATAAGTTAAGAGAAAGCATTGAAGCATGAGTAGAGTCACAAATCCAAGAATACTGAGGGGAAAAAAGAAATAATTTGTCAAGCCATTGGTCAAACTGATCCAAGATGGTAAAAATGGCACACTGTCATTTAATTCATATTTTGCTTAAAAAAAAAAGAAAAGAAAAAAAAAAGGCCATTTACTGATATCAGACAATCATTTATTTAAGCAAAACCATGTGAAAAGAATATTTGGATGACAAGTCCAAATCATACTCTGTAAATTACAGAATTTGTAAGTAACTTTACACAAAAGTAACTGTAAGCAAATTTGAGGGTGAACATTTCAATTCTGAATGAGGAAAAAAGCTCCTGGCTAACAGAGGTGGGGAAAAAGCCAACAATTTGGCAATTTGGGTAAAAGGCCTTTGTAAAACACCTTGTCAATGCACATGAGAAGGTTCACATCGACACATGCAAGTAGCACTACTATTGTTCACTGCAACACAAGTACAGAGCATGGAACACACAAATGAAAACAGAAATAAATGTGACCATTACATTTTTTCTGTTTTTCCTGACTCTGACTTGATGCAAAATCTTTTGACTTGCTCCTTTAAAGTTCTAATCATTCCAGAAATGGAATTTCATTGAATTCATTTGCTCCTGGTGTATGTATCCAAAACACACTGAGGTTAACAGCTACTCCTTCCCCCAAAAGACAAAGCATAACCTTTTATTTCCCCCCCAGAGTGCAGTGCTACTGCACACTAATTCTGTTCGAATGTTTATTTCACATTAAGGGTGTTTTTCTGCAGTCTATTTTAGGCAACTACCAAGGAGGGTTGAGTCCAGGAGTGCAAGGACACGCCTATGAAGAAGTTTGTGGCTCAGGCTCTAATGGAAACTTCAGCTGCATCAGGAGTTAGTTGCCTGCAGTTCTCCACAGCTGCCCAGCCAAAGGTTACCAGGCTGTGGGATCTGCTGGAGAAAGTGTCTCCTGTCTGCAGAACCTACTGAGGCTGGGGAGCCTGGAGAGACGATGGGCAGGCACAGGCTGATCAGCTACCTGTAATCCCCTGCACCAACAAAACTGCTTCCAGGCTGGGTGTCCAGACAGCCGGGCTGGAACCAGCCCAGCCCATCCCAGCCCTGCCTTACACTCCTGGGAGAGGCCAGATCCAGGCTCAGACAGCATGCTGTTCATTTACGAGCCTCATCAACTACCAGTTAAGAGTTACTACTCTAACACTAAAGCTGAAGCAAACAGTGCCCTATCACCTTCTCAGAGGCAGAATTGGTTCTTCAGAGCTGTGTGATCAGCTGAGACTAGGTCTGAGTTATCCTTCAAACGCTGACCCTACTGCCCTGGGAGCAGCCCTGCCAGCGCACAGGGAGAGCAGGGCGTGCCCAAGGACCAGATCTTGCGGCAGGCAGATTTCAGCAGGACACAGCCTTAGGTAAGAGAACGAATTCAGATGTCTGGAGAACAGCCTAGTGAGCACTTCAGAGACATATGTGCAGAAAGAGCTCGTGGATGGGAAAAGCATTCTGAAGGAAATGTTCACTCCAGCCACTTCTCAGTGGTAAAGGCACATAAAGCAGAGAACATGATTTTATTCCTTGAACCCAACTTGAATTTTTAAGGATAGGTAGTTAAAGAAGGGTTTTTAAATTTTTGAACTAAAAGTTGTTATATTGACAGAGAACATAATAATTTATACAAAATAAAAGTGTAATGTACATGTAGAGGTACCCAGTCGTAGGAAAAAAATTAAATAATGTAATTCTACTAAACAGCTGAAGATCATAGGATGAAAGTTAGTGCAATATCCAGAATTATAATTATACACAGTAGTCATCAGCAAACGTTTCTATTTCTGTAGCTGAGCATTAAATGACTTTGCACCTTGGACTGCTACTTAGACCACACTGACTAATTCGTCTCTGTCAAGCAGCTGACATTTGAAGAGCCACTAAATAGCAACTATAAAAGCACTTCCATTTCTCCATCCACATCCCAGGCGTGAGATTTTGAACCCACATGAACAAAATTGAGAGCATGTGACAGTTCTGTGACAAGAGCCTTACCCCTGCTTCTCCCAGTATAATGGAAATCCAGATTTAGGAAAAAAAGTTTTATATGCAATGCTTCTGCACAAACAAGGCTTCATAAACAATGTGATATGTCAAGTTTTTTGCTGTAAATCTATCATAACTTACTACAGGTTTAATTTGTATGTGTTTTATTCAGCCTGATACACTAATTGCTCCATGAGAAGAAAACTTTGGGGCATGAATGCAGTTCACCCAGTGAGCCTTCAGATTTCAGGGTGCATCCTTGGAAAAAAATATATCCTACATTAAAATAGTTGTAAGATATGTAAAAATATGAATAAGGAAGGTGAACAAGCCAGTAAGGCAGGATCTGGCAGGGGTTATAAAGAAAAGAAAAAGTTAAGAAAAGCATCACTGTTTCTTAACACACCGCAGTAAAAAAAGTTTGTGCTGGGAAGTGGGAAGTCCTGAACGGAAACGGGAAAGTCGATCCGGCTCTGGGAAGCACCTGCCGGGCGCAGCGAGCCCGCCAAACGGGGCCGTAACGCACCGAGAGGCGCGGGAACGAAGCGCGGAGCGCGGCGGGGCGCGCACGGCCCCGGGAATGCGGCACCGGCCGCGCCCGCCGCCCGGGCTGAGCCCCCAGACCGAGGCCAGCGCGAGTTCCCGCTGGACAGGGCGGGGAGCAGCGGGACCCGACAGCGCTCGGCCAGCACTGAGCAGGGCTCCGGGACAGGGGGACACGGGTCGCCCGAGGAGGGTGCGCGGCCCCGGAGCTGCCGGGAGAGCCCGCGCGGGTGCCGCGGCCGCTCCCGCCGGCGGCGCCGCCCGCCGCCAACAACAACAGCGCCCCCCGCCCCCGCCACTCCATCTCCCCGCAGCGCCGCCCCATTGGCTGATCCCACCACCTCCTCCTCCTCCATTGGTCGCTCCCGCCGCCTCCTCTTTCCCCATTGGCCGCCGGGCGCCCGCACGCCCCGAGTCCCCTCCGCGCCCCCACCCTGCGCCTGAGCCGGTCCCCGGCGCCTCCTCGCCCGCCCGGCCCGCCCGCGCCCCTCACCGTGTAGTAGGAGAGCAGCCCCGCGTTGTAGTCCAGCACGAACCAGCGGTACTGCCAGCCCTTCATCACATTGGTCCATTTGCTCAGCGGGCCCTCCATGATAGACGCCATCTTAGCACCGGACCGGCACCGCCGCGCACGCCGCGCGTTCGGTGAGGGGAGCGGGGGAGAGACTCGGCCGCCGCCGGGCGGGGAGGGGCGGGGCACGCAGCGACGGGGAGGGGCCACGGGGCCACTCTGCCCCGGGGGGCGGTGTTTGCGCGCGCAGCGGGGAGGGGCCGTGAGGGGAGCGCGGCCCGGCGGGGGCGGCCCCGGGGTCCGGAGAGAGGGAGCTCGGGGTACCGGCATTGACGGCGGTGCCTGAGGGATTCCGTCCCCGCGGCTTCTCCTCACGGCCCCGGGGGAGGCAGAGGGCGAGATGCGGGGCAGGGCTGTGAGGCGGTGCCATGAGGGCACGGCGCGCTGGCCTTGCGGAGTGTGAGGGCGGGAGGGCGTCATCCCGTCCCCTAAAGCACTTTGGGATCTTTTAATTTCTCTCTAGAACACTTGGCACCGCTTGGAAGCTTTGAGCGTCTCTCGCTGGTGTGCTTGTCCCTCTGCCTCTCTGCTTTTTTAAGTGCCTTAAGTCTAAACCAAAGTGGGCTTAACAATGGAGTCGGAGGGGGCTTCTCTTCAAAGCGCTCCACGTCCACAGTGTCTAAAACCCATTCATGACTCGAGATGACCTTTAAAAGTTAAAGCTTCAATGTGACACAGCTTTCCTATGGACTGATCCAAGAATGTGGAATGAATTCCCCAGGAGCTACGGACAATTGCAAATCTGTTGTTCAGCACAAGGCATGGTTTTGGCACTGATCTCCCCTGACATAAGTACAGAACTTGAGCTGTGCTTTAACATGAAAACTTCAAAGGACCCATAGGGATACTCATGTTCCCTGCTAGGGATCAACAATAAAGCAGCAGAAGCAGTGTTTTTACCATGAGGTTTGTGTTTATCATGTAGTCTACCGTGTTCATTAGTAACATTTTTTCCTTTCCACCTTACAGCCCTTTTTTATTCTTTGTCTATTTAAATGCCTTTACAGTTGGGCTAAAGCAGGTTTAGTGTCTCACAACACTGCAACTTTAGTACTAAGTTAAACAAAATTTCATAGAAAATCGCCCCTTTAGTGTAAAAGAATCACACAAAGGCAGTGTGTTTCATCTTAGGAAATAAGAAATATTCCAGATTTCTAATTGTCTCCCCATATCGCATGTCACATCATGTACTAGTTTGTCACCAATGGGAATTTGGAGCATTGGTACTACTTGGAGTCACCTGGTGGTGTATTTATGCGTGGAGTTACCAGTTTAGGGTACCTAATGCACAATCTGCTTTTGAAATACGTCTTGTTAATTTAGATTACTTTTTTTTTTCAAGCTGCATATGACCTTAGTAGTCTGTTTTTGTTCTTTATTTTCACTGACTAAACAAAGCGGGGCTGCCTAGAGATTATACCCAGGCAAGCAAAACAAAAAACATCAGATGGTGCCAGAACATTACTAGTGCTGCCAGTTAAAGCTGTAGCTGGACTGGAGCTTTATTATCTCAGATCACTCCTTTGGCTCTATTATGCAACAGAAGTTGAAACAATGCAAAGAACTCATGGAACAAAACCCCTCTTGGCTTAACCCTGAAAAACCTGTGTGTGGGCAGAGCATCCACAATAGGAAATTCTCCACAGAAGAGCTTTTTATTTACCTTGGTTTGCCAGAGGCTGAGTTTCCTGAATTTCAGTTTACACTGCATATCTTAGCAGTTCTTTGTTCTCTTTGACTCTTTTTTGGGGGGAAATGTGACAAAGGCTTGTATCCATCAGAAAAAGCATGTATTTTAGATATCTCGTTTTAGCCAAAAGTTTAGAGTAGGAAAAATGGTGTTAACAGGTATAAAAGGGGGAATTCAGCTCAAGGTTTCTTTTAGAAATGTAGTGTGGATAATCTCCTAAAGTAATTTGGGAGAGATCAGAGAATCATTGTTTTTCAGAAAGCCCCACACAAACTGAAATAAATACATTTGAAATGACAGTCTTTGAGCATCCAAGGTAGATCATACAGGTTTGTGCACTTTCTTGCCAGGATGTTCTGTGCCTGTCAGATAACTCCCCTATATTGAGCATGGATCATAAGGGCACTACTGAAGGGTTTAGGATGAACTACTTAGATCCTTCTGATAAAGATTCCTGGGGCCTATTAGAATTCTTTTGAAAGATCAATGCAAACATTTTAGTTCATTTAAACAAATCAATAAACTGAAATCACCAATGTGCCATAATCTTTTTTTATACACTTTTTATTTTAAATCATTAGCATCAATGATATTGAATTAAAAATGGTTTAAAATAGAAATTAGTGAGTAATTTCTTAATAGAAGAATTTGGTTTGCTTTAACCTGTTCTATCTGAATTCCATCTGGATCAGTTACAAAGAGCTGTTATTTTCTGTAATTATAGACAGTTTCATTGTGATGTTCTCCATATTTTACACAACTTAACTCAGACTGGAGTGCCACCCTCTGCACCATTTAGTACTTACTGTCACCTGAGAGAATCACGTACTACAGAGGTAACAGAACTGGGCTGAAGGCAGCAGCTGTTACCTTGTGCTGCCTTTGTTTCATGCACTGCTCCATCAGCTGAAAATCTTGTCCAGCACCATTCTCTTGCCTCCCAGAGCTCTCAATTCTATTATCCTGCCACAGTGTCCCAGCCACACACACATTTCCTGACCATGAAGCGGCCTCCAGGGTACTCAGACTGGCCCAGCAGGAATGTAGGGGGAAACCGCAGATATGCCCAGTCCTTCCTGTGTTTTCCAGGACATCCCAATTTGCACCCTACTTTTAAAAATTTCCTCTGTGTTATTTTTCTTTGTCCAAGCATGTCCAGTAGATTATATTTTTTTGCCCATTACAGTTTAAATCTTCGTGGTTTCTAAACAAAAGGAAGACACTGCTGGTCAGAGTGAATACCAGTGAAGGACCAGGCTAGACAATGGAAGCAAGAGAACACTGGAAGTCTGATCCTTTGTGAAGAAAATGCTTTTCTGTTGTAATTTTACTGAAGTTATGGCTGAACTCAGAAGAACCTCAGTGATGAAGTTGTGGCTTGTGGGTTTCCTTCAGGGTGTCTGGGAGTGTGACTGGCAGCAATGAAAGTGGCTTTTGGTTCTCCCAACAGCTGCAATTGCTTGGGGTTCTGAGGAACATAAGGAAGGCATTTGAGAAGAGAACAAATAACATTCTGTTTCAGTTTCTTTTCCAACTTCAGAAATGTGCTGGTACTTTAATTTTGTATGGCTTGTCCTGTAAGTTCACTGTGTCAACTACTGATAATGTAATCATCCTAATTAACAATTTATGTTTTAGCCTGATAGTGGATGATTCTTTTTTTGCTTGTTGATAGCAAATAATGTCTTTTATTTGTACCTTCAGGGAAACGTTCCTTCCATTTTATTTTTTACGGGTAACAAATGCAGTAATAAACTACAATCAAGTAGAAGATGGAGCATTCTGTGTCATCCTCAGTCTCCAGCTACTGGCCTTTACAGGTATTTTCTAGTCCCTCTGTGTACATCCCAACTACACTAAGAATAGGAGCACTGTCAGAGCATAAACATTTTTTATTTTATTTCTTCAGAATTATGTTCGGTTTAGGGGATTACAGAGAGAAAGATAGATGGGAGAGAATCACCTTCACCCTACAAGCAGTCATTCTTCAAAGAGGACAATTAAATCAAGTATGACAGTAAGTGCCATTGTAAGTAGATTTTCTGAATAGATTTATTATACTGTCACTGGTTTTAATACAAATGTTTATTAAAAAGTCAACAAGACAGTGGAAGGAGGACAGTAGCTGGTTTCTGAGACAAACAAATAATTCTCTTGGGCCTTTCTTGCCAATTCCTCTATGATTCTTTGAAATAAAAACCATTAGCAATACATTTTTCCAATTTTGTCCATTTTATTCTAGTTTTTCTCTGATTTTAATGAATTGTCATAAATTCATTAAATTGGTCAGGGATGAGAAACTTCATTGAGGGTTATGCAGATCTTTCTGAGTCTTCTAAATGACTCCATATTAGCATATTCTGGAAAAAAAATCAAATTATAGCAGGTTGTATGGGACAAGCCATCACATCTCAGAATCCCTGTTCTGTTTTTGCATGTTGCTTATGGCTGTGTTTGGTGGAAGTTCACAAGAGAATGAGCTTTTCTTTTTGAACATTAGATCTGCCTTCCTGCAGTTCAGAATCTCATCCTTCCATGGTGTGTTTAAAGCTGCACTGGAATATTGGAGCCAGTTCCTCAAAACCCATGGAATATGTTCAGCCAAACTGCAATACCATTTAAGACAGGGCTGAAGATCTCTCTTGCATTTAAGATAGAGATGATGCAGAAAGTCAGATTTATTCTGTGTGCAGTTATTTAATCCTCCCTGTAGTGCTGTCTGTCAGAGGGATGATGCAGCAAAGACGCAGCTGACTCACCTCACTGGCACGGACCCTTGGCGGGACAGGGAGGAGTTTGTCAGATGTTGCTCTGTGTTAAAAACAGGGAGTGGAGCTGCTTAATTAAGCAGCTCCAGTGACTCACCTAATGGCCAAATCCTGTTAAAAGGTCTACAGAGAAATGCATTTTAAGGACATTATAAATTGGAGTAGCTTTGAAACAGTAACAAAAATTTTTGGTGTGGTCGCTTAAGAGTAAATTCAGGTTTTGCATGACAGTTTGATATAACCTTATCTGGGACTTGCAGGAGTGTAGATTGACACTTCAGGACTCAACATCTCTTCAAGAAGTATATTTCTGGGCTTGTTGGGGGGCTTGGCTGTTAAGAAATGTGATAATCTTCTGCAGTCACTTTACTCAGAGGACAAAGAATTCTTCCCACATATCCTGATCACACTTGAGATCTTCAGTGTTCTGAGAAGAAGGAATTAATAGCAGCAAAAATTTAATGGGGAAAGCACCTTCTAACAGATTCTGTAACTTAAACATAGTATAAATCTAATACAAAATAATTTTTAAAATTACCTATCCTTTATACTGAAGAAATAGTTATACAGGCTATTTTCCATCTCTATGCTGGCTGAGCTCTAGTAATCTGAAAATCAATCTAGCAAGTAGAAAAATGCTGGAATGAATTTTGGTGAACAATTCATTGTCATCTTTGTATTATTTTATTATAAAACTTAAAATATCATCATTTACTCTTGAGATCAACAGGCCATGGACACTTCTAAAATTCAAGGTGCTGGGCCATATTGCCTAGTCTGTACTTTCACCAAGAAAGAATGGACCATATTATCCTTGAGGATAATATGGTAATTCCAACCTGGTATTGTGTGAGTCTGTGATTCTTTGCTGAGTACAGGAGTTCAGAATTCACAGCGTGCTGAATCCCATTTCATACTCCTAATGCATTGCTTAGATGGGTAATGTCTCATCATTTGATTTAAACATCTTATCATCCTCTGAGCAGAATGTATTTAAAATTTAATGCAGAAGTCCCTGCTATTTTCTCAACCGCAAATAAGTGATTCCTACTTTAGCCTCCACAGAGGCTTTGAAAAGATACAGAGGAATGCTGCTCAACTGGAATGTTTCCTTCATTGCAGCTGTGGAATGCAGCCCACTGCTACAAAAAGGCAAATAAGTATAATCTCTTTTCCCAAAGCTTTCTCATTACCCTTTTTCATGGTGTTTGCCCTATTAATATGTTCAAATAAGGTTACTTGCTCCTTATAGTCGGTTTAGCAAGAATGCAATCCATCCATCGTCATCTTCTCACAAAATTTAGACTTAGAGTTCGATGTGTAGCAAATTTAGCAAGTGAAAAGCTAAGAATTCAATTAGTATTTTAGAGTATTGTCACTATTCATAAGGATTATATGCTGTGTTTATTTTCAATTAAGGACTGTTTGTTTTTCTTTATACACTGTATTTATTTATTATTAATAGATACAGCAATATCAAAGGTAGTATTTAAAACTGGTGTTTATACATTTTATACATACAGATAGGTTCCAAAATATATGCATATTTTTAGGCTGTTATGAGCAGTATCCACACTCAGTGGTACAAAGTCATGGTAAAATTTGGAGGGAAAGTATCTTTTCCCCCATCTTTTTTCCCCTGATTTTTTTTTAATTTTTGTTTTGTTTTTGTTTGTTTGGGTTTTGGTTTGGTTTGGTTTGGTTTTTTGGGGTTTTTGTTTTGTTTTGGTTTTTTGTCCAGGTTAATAACAGACATCTGACTGTGGTAATTTTTAGGCTATTAAATAAGTGATGAAAGGAAGGATAAAAGTAAAATCAAGGAGACCTAGAGCTGAGCAATCCATCATAATACACAAGTACAATGTGTGCCTTTGTTGCTCTTTTAATTTCCATAACTAGAGGTATTAAAGGGGTATCTGTTAAAACTAAGTTTCCATTGTGTCAATGTAGAATGAGTTTCTGTCTCCTCTACATTTTATTCTGGAATTTAAGGTAAAATAATTTCTCTTGAGGTCTAGCATCACTCCCAGGGATTTGTGTGTAGGAGGAGTCCATGAACAGTATAAGCCCTCATTTAATACTGCCCTGATTTTGGGATGCCAGAAAGGTTTTTCTTTAGGGTTACTGTTCCTTGTGTAAGAATGAGAGACAAAACTAGCAAAGTTTATCCTACCAAAAACTGGAGAAGATTTTCTTCTTCTTATCTGAGAATGAAAAAGTCCTTTTTCATGCCTACTTAAAGGATTTGCTTTCTCCTTGTTCTGGTGAAAGCAAAAATGCAGAATTTTTTTCCATCCTACTCAATTCTCTCTCTCTCTCTCTCTTCTGAGAAAATAAAAAAGAAAGGGAAAACTAATTTAGTAGAAGAAAAAGAAGTAGTTGGCAGAATACACTCAGATTGCTCCCCTAAAGTCATGATGTGCACTTGGACCAGAATTTAGAAAGCAGATGGGTGCTTTGCCACTGTGTCAGCTCTCAGGAGCTGTCAGGAGAATATTCCACTTATGTGTGAACCCTCAGACTTGTGCAGAATGCAGCTACATCAGATCTCCAGATGAAGTGAGGCTTCAGTTCAGAGCAGCACCTCCTGCAGCTCCACCAGCTTGGAAGAAAACCCAGGTTCAAGGATCAGGGAAAGCCCTTGCACGCCCTGGTGAGGTTTCGGTCTTGGCAGGGTGAAGACAAAAAAGCCTTGGATATATTATTGGATACATTAAGCTGCTGTCCAAAGTAAAACAACCACTCACAAGAATTAAATCCAGCTCAGGTGACTTCTGAACTGTAAATCATTTGAAGTTTGGGAAGTCCACCAGAGCAGCCTCACTACATTCTCCACTCCTACCATTTTCCATAGCCATTGGCTATTGACACTGCTGGAGACAGGACATTGAACTGTTTAGACCTTTCTTCTGAGCCATTACTACTAATTTTCATTATTAATATTAATATAATTTTTTATTAATATTATTTTTTTTCTTATTTTCATTTAGGGACTTATTTTCACCCAGGGACTCTTTAACTATTATTTCAAGGAGAGTTTTGGGTTGTCAGAGGGTTTTTTTCAGTAAAAGAGTGGTATTTCTGTGGGATCTTTAATAATATTGTAGCCTAACTTTTACATTTTAGTAGTCAGACCTTACTTTGCCACTTCTCCAACATGAACAGTTTTGCTGATTTTTGCTGAAGCTGAAGTTGCTCGGAACTGTTGAAATACACCCAGATGTCATGGACTGAAACAAAGGAAATCCTACTCAGCTTGTAGGCAGCAGCACACACAAGGCAGCTCTGTTACTCACTTTGTAAGCCAAAAAAATCCAGGCCTTGTTGCATCTGTTTGCTTCCAAGTTTCAAAAGTTCAGTCTGTGAACTTCCCAATGCCCCAATAAACTATTGCAGCAGTAACTGCTATGTAACTTCTAAGAAAATCTTACAATAACATTAATATTAAAATCTCTAAGTGCTACTGGAGTTAACCAAATTCTCTGGACAATTGACAAAATTGAGAATTACATAATTTGCTTTCCATTGCCCAAGAGAATTAGTTTTTGAAAATAAACTTGTAAGGAATGTACTTACAAGGAAGTCTAACAATAAAAAAAAATCTGCAGTGTACAGTGAAACTTTAATTTGCATAGCATAAGCTGAAGCTGGTAATGTTTAGGACATGGTAGTTTCTTCCAGTGGTGTGTTTACTTGGGGTATACACAATAAATAGTTTGTTGTAGTTTACTGGTCATATGTGCAATATAGTTTGGAGATTAGCAGCCTTGAGCCTTTGGAAATAAGTTACCAGCAAAGAAAAGCACGAGTTCAGTTGGGTGTTTCCACTCCAGGCCAAACAGCCCAAACATTGTTCACACTTTTGTGTTCCTTTGGTGCTGAGGTAATTACATGCACATAATCAAGAATAAAATTTATGACACTGACTTAAGAGATTAAAGCATGTAACTACTCTGTTAAGCTCTGCTATTCATAATGCATAAGCAAAAGAGGAGGATCTGAGTGTATCATTAGCATTACACTCTCTAGTTTATGTTTCTAGTCTGACAAATAGAGGACAGATACAGCTCTTCTCAATACAGCAAAACCAGTAGCAAATGAGCTGTTGTCTTATCTGTCTTTCAGATTTTGGCTTGCATATCTGTCAATTTTAGACAAAACAAAATCCTACCCAGATCCAGCTGTCATTTATATACTGATAACATTAACCCATTTGTCTGTAAAATATTGGATCTGTTTGGGTTCACACTTTTGAATGAGAATTTATTCTGCTAAATATCAGCAGGGATATCTTACATTTAATTGCTGCAGTCCCTGCATTACATTTACTCATTGCACAGACTTTCTAAAACACAGAGACAGCAAATTTCTTTTTCTTGCAGGTAGTGGACCAATCTTACACCGTTTGTCTTGACTGTGGAGTTAACTTAAAATTTCTTTGTGTGTTTTAGCTTGAATCTTTTACATCCACAAATCCTTAACTGTAGTACTGTAGTGCTTTAAGCATTTCAGGGGAGAATCAGTGCAGTGTCAGCTGGTGCAGTGTGAAGCATAGGTAATGTTCTGCAGTGTGACTGATCTCAGTGGGGCTTGGCTGACTGAAGTGATGGCTGTCATTTCTGTTCCCAGCAGCCACACAGGCATATTCTGTACTGTGAGTGCCTAGACTGTGTAATTACATTTTGGAAATGTTCTTTTTTTTTTTCATGTACACCAGAACTCTGCAGTATGCAATCTGCCATTGTCTGGGTTTTTTGAATGTATTTAATAGGAATGTATTTAATTTATCCTGTGTCAGGATTCCTGATGTTAAGAAATTCAGACACTTAGATACGGAATCTGGGGAGATAGATTAATAGACATATATGCACATAGATATGGGTGGGTGGGTGTTTGTTTGTCTGTGTGTTTGTGTGTGTGTGCGCGCGCCCTCAGGAAAAATTCCAGGTGTCAAAAAAATTTGAAGCTACCATATGTCTTGATTTTACGAAAATCAAGACATATGGTAGCTCCAAATCAGGTTTACTTTACAGTGAAGACATTGCCCAAGGCATAATAATGCCTGCAGGAGCAATGCCCCCACTTAGGCAAGCTATGGGCGGGGAGTCCTGTGGAGAAGGTAGGAAGTATCACAAGCTGGGGAGAGCTCTCTAGTACCATGTATCAGAGTGTTTCAATGGGAAATCAATACACTTCATAGTCCATGCAATTTGAATTATTTATTTGTGCTTAAACGCTGCTAACCAAAGCATGAGTTAAAAAGGAATTCTGGGGTCTGAACAGTTCATATTTTCAACCTTTTCTCTGCAGCCTTGAAGGTCAGAAAGTTCCTGTATTTTGCTCTTTCCTTGTCAGCTTTGTTTTTTAATTTATGCTCAAATAACCCTGCAATCTCTTCACTCCGGAGTATGGAGCTTTATTAAAAAAAACCCCAACCAAGAGATTGGAACATGCTGGCAGCTGGTAAAAACTGAATTTGTTTTCTAGAGCATGCCATATTTGAAAAGAATAAGTAGACAAGCAGAAAATGAGAAAGAATCATCTTCAAAGTGGATAGGCCCTGTTTATCCAAAGTGGGACAAGAAAAACTTTTATCCCACATAACTTTTACTTTTGGATGGCATTTGAATTGGCCTTGAGTGTTTGGCAGCTCATCTGTTGAGCCATCTGTTTCAGATTATGCATGCTCGGAGGGCACATTGCACCCAGGCTTACAGCTCCCCTGAACACCAGAAATTTGAATTGGCTTTGGAGTTTAGTGATCAGTGAGCATGGATGTGCATGTACATGTGCATAACACATCTAAATAAACTCTGTTTATTTGGGACAAATTGAAGCATTCACACAGCTGGAGAAACCTGAGGGGGCTTAGAAAGGGAAAGCCTTAGGGCTTGCTTATTGTCCTGGGCCCCCTGTCAGTGCTCAGGCAAGGCAAAACAAGAGAAAAGCACCCAAGGTCCAGGAAATTTCTCTTCTAGACTGAAAAGTTCTGAATGAACTAAGAGGAAATATATAAGCCAGTTTTACAGCCCCTTTAAATAGTGTCTTAAAGGGAATGTAGGGTAGAGAAATTGCAATTTGGCTCCCTCTATTAATGAGTCATCTCCAGTCCCATCTCAGTGCCAGAGATGAACGGGGCTGGGTAGTGAATCAGAGAGCTGTAATCAACTCTGTGAGAGTCTTTGTAATGCCTAAGTACATCATGGCCAGGAAAGAGGATTTGATCCATAAACTTTAATGGTGCATTATGTGAGTCTTATATTATTTATGGCATACTAGTAGCACTTATCTTTTTCATGGTATCTGCTTTGAACATACTTTTTTTTTTTTTTGAGAATATGCTGCTTGCTTTACCCCTCCCTTTTCCTTCCTTTCCCCAGAATGCTGACTCAATTCCTTTTACTCTTTCAGTCAGCTTGCAATTTTAGGCATTTCCTTGTCCAGTTTTCAGGGGAACACTTTACTTCCCTCTCATGAGCACTGTGCAGAACTTCTCTGGCTGTTGAATCTCATGCTGGCTGGAGATGGAGGAGATTTCTTTCCAAGCACTAGAGACTGACATAAGACCATCTGCTCTTCATGAAGTTCTCTGAACCTGTGGACTTGGATAGCAATTGTGCAGTTGTGTATGAGAAGAAAATTTGGCTCACATAGTTCAGTGATGGAAAGAATGGTAAATCTAGAACTAACCAGGGGATTTGAGGGATAAATGCAGTTTTGTCACAGGTTCTCATTCTAGATAATTATATTTCTTTTTGACAGGTTTTCACATTAAGCAAACTCCCAGATTGCATTATTAGCAAAGTTTGAGTCTTCTGGTAGTGAGGATCAGACTTCAGTATAGTTTATAATAAACTGTGAACAGAACATTGACCAAATGTAGATGTATTGTTTGGGCAGATCTTATTTGATGTACATGAAGAATCTTAATTATGAGATTAGATTGAGCTTGGAAATATTTCTTCTTGGTTCAAGTAGCTCGCATAGTTCATTTAATCAAATAACTGCATATGTGCAATTAAATGTGTAACATCTAAAATTTGAGGCGTTTTACTTTTTGTGATATATTTAATCTGCTCATCTGCTAAAAAATAGATCCTTATATTACATTGCTTATTCAAGGATTAAATTCTATTACTTTTTAAATTAGTAATCCCCAAAGAGCTACAGAAATTTATGAACATTATTCCATCAATGTTAAAAAATTGAGTTACCTGAAAGAAGAAGAAGTCTAATTAAAATTTTTTCCTTCTTGAATCCTGTTAAGTGCTTTCCTCGTATGAGAAATTTGTGAAGTTATTGCAAAGCTGTAAGGGCAGGGATCAGAACTGCAGATGTATATAAAAGTCAGCTGTGTGATAATGGTAAAGAGAGACAGAGACAGATTCTGTGCTGGTTTTAGAATCTGCCAAGGACGTGGGTGCTATATTTTGGACAAGAGAACTCTTTTAGCCTAATGCCATCTGGCTGGCTTTCATCTGTGCCAGTTGTTCCACATGCCAAGCCGCCTGTCCTGCCCCTACCACACTTCTTGAAGTAGAAATTAAATTAAAAATACAATAAATTTCTAGTAGCCTGATTGGAAAAATATCCATGAAAGGATTTAGAAATCCAAGGAAGCAATCCAAGCTTCTGTGCTTCTTTCAGAGACTTTGATCAGAAGTTTTCTCATCCATGTCCTGAAGCAATCTTTGGATACTTTTCCCCTTTCAAGCCTCATTGGCAGCAAAAGTCCTGGCTGTAGGATCTGCTTCAATTTGTTGTCCAATGTACATGATAAATACAGTTAAAACACACATAAAACTTCCACCCACTCCCACCTAAGGTTTTCTGTTCCACTCTTTTAATTAGTAACTATATACCTGTATTTAGAGATACAACAATACAGGTTTTCCTCACCTTGATCTCTACAAGGTACCTGCATGGTTTGTATTTCTGGGCTGGCAGTTGTGCCATCTAGCACAACATGGAACAGTTCTGCAGTCCTCTGTAGGAGACCCACAGCTGATTTTTATCCTGGGATTTATTACCTACTTAGAAGAATTAAGGAGTTGAGCTAAATTAAGCAACTCATCTATGTATTCATTTTACAGTTAACTAAATAGCTCTACTGATGATTTTGGAGTGGTTTTTTCTCATGCTCATCTGAATATATGTAATTTACCATCATTAATGCTATCACAAGGAAAGGAGAGAGAAATTTATTAAATCATTTTGTACAGATATTTCTGTAACGAAAAACATTACTGTGAACTTAATTTCAATAGGAACAAACTCTTCACTAAACATAAAGAGACTGACAATCAAGGATGTTTCAATTTTTGGATGGAATTTGAATGTCTTTTGAATCATGGAGATTCTTTCAGGAAGGATACATCGTCTGTTTCTGCAAAACTCATCCAGGTATCTGACCTTTTCTGCTTTATATGGCTTTTGCCTGTTATATGCCTAAAACCTTGATACTTTTCTCCTTTGGACCTCAGTGTTCTTTGTGTCAGTTGATATATATTTGTCTTGTGAGCACTTTGGGGAGGGGGGGTTGTTCTTCTAGAGAAGGTCAAATTTGTTTGTCATTGAACTGATTCAACATATTAAACTGATATGGGTATCTGAAAAATCTTGGTGGTTTGATGCTTATGCATCATCATCAATAATTTTGGTAATCTGATGTAGATATTTATAAATAACATTCTTCAATTGCTTCTCATGTTTTGTGAATCACATTTAAATTAGTATTACCAATAACAGTGAGAGTTAACAGAATCTTTCAGATTCCACAGTGCATTTTTAAAACCAGAATATATTTAAATTGATTTTTTTTTTGGTAAAGAGAGGAAGTTTGATTGAAAAACTGTTGTGAAGCTACTAAATCCATGATGTATTTTTCTCGGTCACAACGATGATTACACTGGAATTTACCACAGCTGCTTTCAATGCTACTAAAAGTAATTTAAAGAAACATTTTATTATGAATGGTCACCAGATTTTCACTTTGTAGTTGTTGCATAGCTATATCTGTTTATAGCTGTATTAGCTTCACCTGTTCAATAGGTGAGATATCTTTTATTAGAGATAAAAGGACAGGAACATAAAGTGGCACAGAGGAAAGCAAGTCCTTGTCAGCTGATGGAGTTCAAAGTCCATTAATGCCCTTTGGCATCTGATCAGTCACATGCACACCTTAACAATGCCATTGAAGCTGAATCACTGCTGCATTACTTCTGCAACTTAATCTTACAAAAAAACCCAAACCAAATCAACCAACCAACCAAACCAGTAAACAAATCAGTCATTAAGCAAATAACTTGGTCATATTTAAGGATATTTCATATTTTAATTGCATTGTGTGTACAATCAAATGAGAACATATTTTGAATTGTGAACTATTTACTGATCTTGTACTTTACTTGTTCAGTCTTTAATACTTAGCAATGATATTTATTGTATGTGTTTAAAACCTTTTTCATAAATACAAATATTTTTAGTACTACCTCATCAGTCAAGTTACATTCTATTATTGATAGTACCAACCTGATGTAGAAGAATAAAAAAAAATAATTACATGTCACTTATTCAGGAGTCCAAAAAGCAAAGAGAGGTTTTAAGGGAACATTCCTTAGTCTTACATGTTGACACCAGTGGGATTACATGTGTTGCACTTAAAGGAACATTTTGCCTCCTGATGTTGTGCAATAGTTGGCCAAGTAACAGGACAGATTCCACTCCCTGCTGCAGGGCTGTAAATAAAAAAATCCCACATGGTGGTTTCTCTTTTATGGACATACAGCAGGATTGTGCTTTTGAGAAGGGAAATGCAGCTGAAAGAGCATCTGTGGAAATTCCTCCTGCCTGCAGAAAGAGCACTGCAATTTGGTATTTGATAGCTTTCACAGAGTGCAATCTGCAGGCTCCTTTACAGCTCTCAGCACTGATACAGATGTAGGAAAGTAATGCTTTGCTCTTGCGTCTCACTGTATTTGTCAATAATTTGTGAGCTTTCCCATAGCAGCAAAACCACCATTTTAAATGTCACTTGATCAAGGTTAACTAAAATGGTCGAATCATCTCTGTCCTTGTCTACTCTGAGGGCTAAATCATTAACACCTTTTCAAATCTGATTGATTTTCCACCATTGTTGAGCCTTTTGACTCATCTCACTGAACCTTTGGCACTCACTGCCATAACCCAGCTGAGATCTCTGTTCTGTCACTGCAGCTCCCATACATGAGAGACTTCATTGCTGAGAGCAAGTGCAACATGATTTACATTTAGGAGAAGTTTTAACTACCAGTGTAAAATAAAATATGAATATTGTGTTGTCCTGAATAAGGATGAATTGAAAAATGTGATTTAAATGTTGGGACCTGAATTTCTCAGCTTGAAGACTGGGTTGCTGTTATAGGTTACTGTGATTTGTGAAGGTTATTTTTTGTCTTATGACCAATGTTACTGCATTGGTGCTATTTTGTTCTAATACTTTCTGAACCATTTTGACATTGTTATGGTTGTAATTAAGACCAGATGAAAATGAAAGAAAGTGGAGAAGGTAAAAATGGATAAGAGGATGAAAATGATTGGGAGGGCAAGTAAGGAAATCTCAAGAAGATACGTTTGCTAGTATCAAGAGTTACAGTAATGCCATAAAAATGGTCTTTTACCATTAACAGTCATGAGTTTGTCTTAAAGACAAATCATTTAATGAGAAGAAAAAATACCAAATGCTGTTTTATCTAATTACTTCAGGTATCTTATAATTCTGAAATTAATAATCTTTGTGAAGGGCAGAGTAAACTAATTCTAGGTTAGGGGAAGGCTGGGAATTCAGTATGTAGATTATATTTTTTAATATTTTCTATTTTCTTAAAACATAATCTTTTAATTGTTTCAGAAAGATGAGCAATGTGGATTTATGGTATAGACAACATGCCTAAGGAAACTGGGAACAGAAGAAACTGTTGGTAAAAGCTTTTCTGCCTGCTACTTTGTAAACATATTAGTTTTCAAACCTCCTTTTGGTTTAATATACACGACACACTATGGTATCGATGTGTTTAATTTATAATGAACACTGATGCTGTTTCAGCAGTGCTGTTGCTTGTTCTATTTCAGAACATGTATTAAGCTGTTCAAGGAACAGCAAAATCTCCAACTGCTACATTAGCTGGACATGTCAAGTTAATGCCTATTGAAGATTTTTCTGGGTTTCAGATATGGTCTTGAATGAAAAATGTCATTGTGCTGTCAGTCATCCAGCTAATTATCTAGAGGTCAAGCTGACCTCTTGTGTATATCTACATTTTCTCTTCTTTTACAACATGAGGTGTAGCCCCATGAAACTGACTAATATAAATCAGTTTGAGAAAATATGCTTACAGTCTAAAAGAAAAGATAAATTGTGTATGCTTTAAAATAGCATGGATCTGTACTGCTGCATTTCAGATTTGCCAATTCTTCCATCAAATATGATTAAAGAGATTCACTCGAGCCCTATTCAGGTTATTTTCAATTTTACCATTCTCTTAATAAAAATTCAATGTTGTTCTTTCTGATTACTACAGTTCAAAAACAATTTTAGCCTTCACATTTCTGAATACTGGCAATATAGATGACATCATTTTACAAAACGAAGAGGTACAATGATCCCATACTGTACTCTGTTTCTGCCAGATGAAGGAGTTAAATTCAGATATATTCAAATACTTCTGAACATCTGAACAGGAAACACCTTAGAGATGAAGAAATATGCAGTTACCTTAATATCCTAGTTTGTGTTTCTTTAAGACTGCTACAGTTTTGTATAAATTTGATCATCCCACAACCCACTTAGAAATTCTTTCAAAGCTGCTATAACTTTGCAAGTGTGCAAACCACCTTAAGAAGCCAAGAGCGCAGCACAAGATGAATAAGCAGATAATTCCTATGCAGTTTTCATAATGATCAATGCACATGCTCTGGTAACTAGATATCCTCCTAGAAGATACACTGTAGGACTCACAGATTGCATGTTTTAGGCATAAGAAACCCAGAAATTAACAGGTCTCTACAGAAGGTCTGTTGGAGTCTGGCTAGATGATTGTAGTGTTCTCTTGTGACCTTAAAACATAGCAGCCTATCTGTAACCCTTTGTCGAGAAAACTTGCAGCTGCATAAAATGGAAAGAGCACACAAGGCTTATCCTGAGGTGGATTTCTAGATAAAAGCACACCTGCAGTGGTGACTTCCTAAACCAGCTTGTGTCACTAGTCCTGGAAAGTAGTCAGATATATCTGATAAAAGGTCCCCTCAGTCCAAAGGTTGTCAAAATTTGTGTGATGATATTCCTTATTTCTAGGAGGGATCTTTCAGTAACCTGGATGTGGGAAATGCTGTTCTGTGTCAGGAGCATGGGTGTTGCTTGGCTCTCTGTTGCCTGTGGGCAGGTTCCTTTGCATTATGGTCTTTGATCATAGAGCAGGGATTCCTTTTTCTGGCCAGGATTTTGTATTTTGATGCATATGTTTCCTTTTGTTCTGTAAAACCTAAATGGCTTAATCCTTCTTACTTTAAAATCCTTGATTCTGTATACGCAATGCTGCAGCTCTCGCTCTGCTTTGCACTGGAATTCCAGAGAGCTGGGTACCTCATTTCCTGCTCAGGAATGCAGGAGGCAGGGCTGAGTCATTCTTCTCTCAGCCTCCAGAGTGCTCATGGGCTGTAGTAACACCTTTCCTAGAACGAGCAGAGCAAGTCACACTAAATGCCGAGCAGAACAAATCACACTAAATGCCTGTGTGCTGTTATGGGCTGCCTGTGTGCTGATCCATAGGGTGAGCAAAGCTCTAAGAGAGGAAGAGGTGGACACTTGAGATGTTATTTCTGGGGAGACCAGTGGATATGATTCAAATGTTACCAGCTTTACTAACAATCATATTTGGAGATCTATAAAACAAAGGTTGTTAGTGTTTGACTCTGACTGGTGGAGAGCCTTTCTGTGCTATCTTGCACATTTTCAAATTCAGCTGTACCAGAGCAAGTCACTTTATACTCTTACACAGTGTTTCACATGGGGATTTGCACCAAAATGGTTGTGCTGCTGCTGTGCTCACTGCACTGCTGCAAGGCCCAGTCCTCACCAGCCATTTGGCTAGTTTTGATTTGTTAGCAGCCCCTTGTTTGTCCAGTGCAGACATAACCTTGTGCATTGTACTTTTAAAGAAACAGTAAAGAACATTGAGATCTCGTACCTATTTGTTAAAATGCCAGTACTTAGAATCGTAGAAAATCCTATTACACTTACAAATAAAAGCATGCTAATACTATTTTCCATGTCCTTTGGGCATAAAGTGCACTGCAATAGAGGATCTTGCAACAAAAAATCAACATACAGCAATTCTTACAGAGCTGGTTACAGATAAACATTTCCTGCAGGAGAATTCATGTTGAATGCCAAAAGATATAAAATGAAACTGTTAAGATTGTTGCAGTTCATTGATCTTTTGACTTTCTTATGTTCTTAACAAGTTTTCCTGAAAACCCAGGACAGAATCCCACCACTCCTTACACAATTCACAGAAGATATTGCAAGAGGTCAGCAAAGAGAGAGACAGAAGAATGGGGCTTCCACTGAGGAGGAAATAAGAGGAGAGGTACATTTAGAAAATCCCTCTGTTCCAGATTTCAGGAGCTCTTCCACCCTAGCCAAGCCCTGGTGAGCTGCTCATGGCTAAGCCAAGAAGGTCATTGGAGGGCATTGTTTTGCAAACCTGCCAACAGCTTTGAGTAAATTTTAGTAGCTGTGATTTTCTCTCGGCTGAAAGTAAGTATGAGGTCCGGTTTTGTGATCCAATGTCAGGTGATGACATCTCGATTCCAGCTGAGAAGCAGAGAGCTGGTTTTTCTTCTGGGAGCTGTCATTCTAGATTTGTGAAAATCTGCAGTACAATCATTCACCATCAGCAGGCTGACAAGTGCTGTTGTGATTGTTATAGAGATGTCTGAAGCTCTGAGCTGGTTGTTTTAACTCAGGTGGTTGGAGGCATCTGGGACAATTTGTCTGTGAGATGCACAGAATGATCAACAGCAGATCTACGTGACCACATTAACTCAGTGTTGATTATATGAAACTCATTATTATTTTAATTTGTAGAGGCCACAGTGGTTACCTTCAGTGATTCTTGTCCTCTGACTGTGGACACAGTGGTCATGCCTGATGACTGAGTGTGCACAGCCAGGGTGAAGGTACATAACCATGTACCTGGCACTGCCTGCTTGTTCTTGAGCTGCAGGTGCAACTTGGAGTCTGCCCCAGCAGCTTTGGAGAACACTGTGGAAAGGCTCTCTGGATGCAGACTGTGCACTTCACAGTTTGAGGGGATAAAACGGAGGGTCTGTTGTGTTTATTTTGTAACACAAAGGTTCAGGAAGGCCCTCAGGGGCAGACTGACTGGAGCAGACCTCCCTACTGGACAAGTGTTCTGCTCTGAGGGCCTTGGGGCTTTTTATTGTGCTCTGGGATGACACAGCTCTGCTGGCTGACCTGCACAAGTCCCTTGGCTCAACACCCTTATTCCAGAGCCTTGCTGCAGCTCTGGGTCTCTTCCTGGACCTGGTGGGAAATACTTGATGCAGCACCCGGGAGAGAAAGGGAACAGCAGCAAGAACACTGCTGAGCCAGATAGCCTGCCCACAAAATCCTGCTCACAGCAGCTCTCGGCACCAAGCCTCCAACTCCAGAGCCAGATCCCAGGGCCCTGTTTTGCATTTTCCTTCTCTTTACAGTGAGAACACATCAGCCTGGGTGTAACCTCTCTCCTGAGAGGCCACCAGTCCCTGCCAAGCTGCAAGACTGAGGGATGAAGGAAACAGCTGACCGAGCAAAGGGCACCCACATGAGCTCATGGCAGCTCAGAAACCCAGGCTCTCCAAATGCCTACCAAGGGGCCCCCTCCCAAAAATACTGCTCTCCTCAGGAGACACAGCTGTAGCTTTACAATCTTCTGGTTTAATTTCCAGGTATTAATAATCCTGGGATATAATTCCAATTTTAATCAAAGAAGAAAAAAATCAACCTAGAAATATAAAGTCTGTGCTGTTTTCTAGGGATTTTGCTTATGGGAGAAGTGTGAGGTGGAGTAGAGAAGTGACAGTGAGTATGTGAATGGTGTGAATATTTTTATATTTATTCTGTTTGCTTTTTATATTCTTCCCCTCCATATCTTCTTTTTCTTGATGAAAAAATGGCTGAGAATCAGGTTGGTAAAGCAGAGCTTCTCTAAAACCTTTATTAAGGAATAGGTGGGAAGGAGGGATCCCACGTTTCAGGACAGATGATGAGCACTAGGAGCTCAGGATGACTGCCAGCTGAGGAATGGCAGGATGCAGAGGTGGGGCAGGAGCACACGACTGAGCTGAGGAGCACAAAAACAATGCAGAGGGGTAGAGAATTACGAACAGATAAAGAAAACAAAGCATGTAGGGAAGGCTTTCCAGTAATCAAGTATGACTTCAGCTAATTTCCTCTTACTGGTCCAAATGCATGTTTCAAGTTTAAATGTGTGCCTAAACCATCTTGGCTTAAAGTATAAAAATAGGAACGTTTTCTCTCAGCCCTCAGTGACTGATGTATGCTGAGGTAGTGCAGAGCTCAGAGTAGGAGTGGAAATAAGCCAGTGGGAGGAGGTGAGCAGGTACAGGAGGAGCAGGAGAATGAGTGGTGACACAAGTAATGTTTTCAGCCAGTCTATACGCAATTGTTTCCCATGGGTTTGGAGAATGTGGTGCAGTTTACTCCGCACTCTAGCTTGCTCCTTTGTGTCTTGTTGCCTGTGATGTCTCATAGTTTCTCCTGCCATAAGGGTTGCTTATCCCTTTCTTCTGGTTACCCGCCCCAGAAGAGCCACTGCTGCCCTGAGTACAAGCAGAGGGACAGAAGGATGTGTACAATCATGAGTTGGAAGGACAGGCATCTGATTTCCTGTGAGTGGAGGGAAGCAGGAGGCTGAGCCCAGGGCTGCTCCTCACCACTGTGAGGATGCATCGGGTCAGGACATCCTGTTGGGCTCACGCGCTGCTTCCTCCTGGGCCTTATGCCCAATTCTGTTGCAACTGAGCCCAGACCGGGTTCACCTCCTGTTTTGGGACTTCCCCCCTTGTGTCATGACTGTACTGGAGAACTGCAACCATTCACCATGCTGGAAGCATCTCCAGCAGCAGCGGGGCCTACAGGGAAGGTGAGGGAGAGGCCAGGAGCTGGCAGGGGGGATGTCAGGCCAAGGACTCCGGCTCCGGGTTTTCGCTGCAGCTGCCTCGAGCGGGCTCCGGCTCCGGATGTCCGCGCCCGGTTTTGCGCGCGGCTCCGCTGCCGTGTGGCGGCGGGGGAGGCTCCGGCTCCGTCCGGCGGGCGGGCGCGGATCCGGTGCCGGGATTTGCCCGGGGCCGGCTGGGGAAGTTGCCGAAGTTGTGCGGCGAGTGGCGGGGCCCGGCGCGTCCTTCCTGCGGCCCGGCCGGGGGCATGGAACAGCATGGCCGCGCGCCTCTCCCTGGCACAGGTAAGGGGCTGCGCGCCCGGCCCGCCCGCGGCGCCGCCGCTGCCGCCCGCTCCCGCCGCAGGCGCGGCCGGGCGCCGCGGGGCTGCCCGGGGGCCCGCGCTTTGTGCGGACGCCGCCGCCCCGCAGCGCTGCCCCGCCGCTGTCAGGTGGCGGCGGGGCGGGGGTGTGTCCGTGGCTGCGGGAGGGAGGAAGGGAGGGAGAACGGCAGCGAGGGGAGGCGGACGGGCAGCCCCGCGCCGCGACCCGGGGGTGCCACGGGCGGGGAGCGGGTCCCGCCCGGCCGCAGGTGCCTCTGCCCGGGGCTGGGGAGACCCGGCCGGGGAGCGGCCCTGGGCGGGCGGGGCTGCGCCGGCGGCGGTCGCGGTCCGTCTTTTGTCTCCGTAGGACTCGGGGCGCCGGGCTGGAGCCCAGCGAGCCCCGTCCCGGGAACGCCGAGGGCGGGCGGGCTCGGGGAGCGTTCGCGGAGGGGCTGAAAGGCGATAGCGCCGGGTTAAGGTGTCCGTACCCGGTGCCAGCCCCGCGGGCACGCCCGGCATCGGGGGGTTCTCCGGGGCAGTGAGAGCATGGGCAGCTGACCCTGCGAAGGACCGACGAATTCCTTGTTTTAACAGAAGCCTGTCTCCGCAGATACTGCTTGCAGTATGGTTTTACCTTGGTTTTGGTGGGCCCCGTGGTGTGGGGACACTGTTGTCACGTAGTGCTCATACAGGTGCCTTAGAGTGAAGAGCTGTGCAGGTGATGGCCCTAAAAACTTGGAGACTCTGGCACTGTTTCGTGCTCCTGTCATCTCACCTCACCTCACCTCAATCCTTGTTGCTCGCATTTTTTCCTGGCGGTGATGGAATCACTTCACACAGGTTATTCTATACCGTTAGGATCGTGTCTTATTCCCTAGAGCTGCAATAGCTAACGAACGGCACTTTTTGGTACTTTTTAATTTCATTTAGCAGTGAGATTAGAAATTCCCATTCCTGCCTGACATAAGGCTGAGGTGTGCCTATTGGTTCACCCTCCTGGCTTGGGATGCTTCAGTCTGATAGCCAGTTGTGACATTTACAGAAAGCAAAGCGGGTAAATGAGCTCAATGAATTGCTTAAGCACATGGAAGTAAACTTAAAAATCTGGCAGCAAGGCTACACAAGTTTGCAATTACTTACATAGCTCACTTTTGAGATTATCAAGCATTTCAAGGAAAGATGGGGTAGTTCAGTGAAAAGGTGAGCAAATACATGGAGAAAACAAATGTGTCTTTAGGAGTCTAAAGATATAGAGTTATGAAGTATGGTACTTTCTGTGAAAGCTTGCTTTATATTAAAATGGCTAAGTTAGCATTGTCTGAGTCTCTTAATAGTCTTCAAGTAAATGAAAAAGCTTTAAACATCTGCTTACTGAAGGGAAATAAGTTTTCACGGAGCTGCTCTGTCTCTTGATTTGGGGAGAGGAGTGGGGTGTCAGCTCTGGTGTGTTCTACAGCAAGACATTATTGCTTACAGGCTGTGTAATCCTTTCATTGTAGAATTTCTTTACTTTTTTGGTCACGTGGATGGGGGACTAAATACAAATGTGATAATGTTGACAGAAGCAGAAAAATTGCCAGTATCCTTAAAACCATTGTGGCTGCAGCTTACAACAGTGGTTAAACTGAGGGAGATATTTCTGTGTGCTGACCATTTGTGCGGGGATTTCTTTTTTTGGCTTGTTTGTTTTTTCTTCTTGTGTTGCATAAGAATCATCTTAGGAAGTCAAGCAAGCCTGAAGATAATTCTTTTCAATGTAGGCTCTAACATGTGGGATTTTTGGGTTATAAAAGGTCCTCACAAGTGTTGAAGTGTCCAGAATCTGTTGAGGAGCATGAGGAAGTGAAAATGAGGGCATGGGGGTGGGGAGTGCGGTGGTGGCTGCACTGAGATCGGTTACGGACAGCAGCAGTGAAGTTGTGCACATCACTACGATCTGCTCCAGGTCACATGGAGAAAGCAGGAGGCACATGAACCTGCACTCAAACTCACTACTGGGTCCGATTTTCTGTTCCCCTTCCTGTGCTTGGTTTGACACTGCTTTAGCATGGCTGGGACGTTGGGTATTTCCAGCTGAGATGAGGATATTTTCAGGTGGCTTTGCAGCTGCAGTGTCTGAGAGGGCTGTATGTCCTTTATTTGAATATCAAAGCTGTAATTTCAGTAATTTGAAACTTTTCTGTGCTAATTGTATTCTTTTCACTGATTAGTAAAAATACTTCAGGACTGTGTAGCTGTAGTGAAATTTATTACAGCAAGTATGCTTGAACAAGGGTTGCAAACTGAAGGTGATTATCTCCTCCTCCTCTCTCCCTGTAATAGTAAATATCTGAAGTATTTTTTAATCTCCCCAGTTTGAACCCATTCTGGAACATCTTGTTGCCACTTGCGTTTGCTGAAGGCATGCACAACTGTGAATTTAATGTGGAACTTCTAAGGGAACTTCTACCACGGGAGTGTTTTGTTGTGGTTGCCTTTAGTTTGGAAACAAGCAAACAACAGCAATGAGAAGGAACTGACCGATCTCACAGATTGTCATCTGTTGTTGGAGAAGTCAAATTAAGCTATAACCAGTATAAGGGGTTGTATGTTTTGACCTTCCAAGGATGGTTGCTCAATTTCATATGGGGAATTTAGGAGAGGAAGAACAAAGAACTAAAGATGTGGAAAATGGGGCAGAGGTATTTCTTGAAAGGTGGGTTAATATGGACATTCAGTACCTTCTAGTTGCTCTTGAAAATAGAACTTGTGGTTTATTCTGAAAAACTGGCTGTGATTGAAGGGGAAGCTCGCAGCTCAGGGAAGCACTGTAAAGTACTCAGGAGGAAAAGGAAGGTAACTTTGTGTTTGTCTGCCTGATGAAATGCTTTTTGTGAGAAATGTGGTAATTGTCTTGAAACAGTTACGAGCTGCTTTGGTAAACGAGACAAAATCATGTAATATCAATTTGTATCCTAATTAGCTACAAGTCTCATTTTAGACTTGAGCATTGTGTTGCAGGGTTGAGAATGCTGTGCTGTGTTGTTGAAGGAAAACATGGAGTATTACACTGAGGCTGAGCTGGATGGATTCCTGTCTCCTGCACACATTGCCAGGATTAAGGTCTTGTTACTGGAATAAACAGGATCCACATACTTGCAGTATGAATGATGCCGTCATAGTAATGAACATATTATGTATAATCTAGAGCCAGAGATTTTGAGGTCTCTTGCAAACTTTTGGTGTTTGTTTTTGTTTTTTTAAGAAATCAGCAAAATTGTTAAATAAAGATCAGAGTTCGTAATTTTTAGTGGAATGAGGAACCTGTTGTTCCTCTTTCTGTCCTACAGATGAAGAAAGCAGACTATGCATGTGCATATTTTAACCTGCACATAGAGGGGACTGACTGCTCCTAAAGCAGATAGAACCTAATTTTTTTGGTTGGTATTGCATCCACCATGTTAGAGAGAAGCTGCCTTTTAAAAGGCAGCACAGCTACTCTTTCATTTTGCACAGGCTTTGTTACTGATTAGAAGATGGTGGAGATTTTCTGTAGCAATTTGAAAATTAAATGGAACCATTTCTAATTATGCAGTGACAGACATCTCTGCAGAGAGAAGACAGCAGTTCTTGTGCCTGCTTCAGCTGTTCAATGGGAAAGAAAGTGCTCCATTTTAAAGTACTTGGTAATAATTGTGTAGAAATTTATAGTAAATATTTTCTTTACATTTGTTATTGCTGTAGGAGATATTCCTGGTTATACAATTGAAAGTAGTAGAAAGCTTCACCCTGAAACACTTCAGCTAAGACAATAAAGCAATAGAGGAAAAAGAGAGAAGTTGATTATTGTTTTGAAATGGCATTGTAAGGAAATCAGCTTGCCTTGAGCTTACCTGCTTTTTGGCTGGCTAACTACAGGAAGAACATTTCAGGCCAGATTGTGTCTTTTGGAAACTCTTAAAATGAGTCCTAGAGCTTTGTGTTGTGATAGAATTGGTATTTTGGATTTTCATCAGGATAGAATAGCTTGTTTCTCCCCTGTTACCTCATTGGGGTTGGAAGGGGAAATTACTTTTGTTTTTCTCAATGGACAGCTTTTGTTTGTTTGTTTTTAAGCCCTTTTGGAAGGAAGGTCGTGGCTGGATGGGGTGGGCAGACTGGTAATAGTATCTTATTACACCTAAATGGGAATTTGCCAGGGGCATGAAAACATGGGGATTGACTGACAACAGAAGATGAAAAAGATGGGTGTCCCTGAAGGTGTTTGTTATTTCCTAGGTTATCATTCTAAAGTTCATAGGTTTGTATCAAAGGTTGTAATTACTACAACACACATTACCCTTATGAAGTGATCAACTTTGAAATGGAGCCATAATAATGTCTTTCTATTTTTATACACTGGAATCTGACCTTTCGTCCCTGCCTCATTTTGCATTTAAAACAAGCTGAATTTACTCTGCACATGGTTGTTACAAATCCCATAAAAAGAATTTTGCCAGGTAAATTCTAAGGTAGCATTTGGAAAGGTGTTGAACTGTAGTTTTTTGTTATCCCAGAAGAATATCCTAGATTATATTTGCATTTGTTTGTTTATTGTGGGGTAAACATTGAAGAAAGAACAAGTTTATTACTAGTAAAATAGTCTGAGAAACTTTTTTACTACTGTTTTTCCATTCACAGGAAATTCCAGTTACTGCAGTCATACTGATATTAAAATGGATATTGGAAGCACTAATGAAGTAAAGAATTATTGGCTCACACTCTTAAGTACTGTATGAAAAGATTATTTGCACTTAGTGTTTCCATTGCAGGACTTGAACATGATGTTTCCTGCCCAGGAGTGACAGTGATCAGTTTGGCTGTAATAAGGAGACATTTGGCTGAACAAAGGGTGACATTGGGCAAGAGGGATGATGCACAGGAATCCAGCTGATGCGCTGGCCAGCTCTGTTCTGCTTCTCTGCTCACAGCTTTAGTTTTATCTTGTGCCTAGACTTTTACTTTCTCATGAAGTAACATTTAGTAAGTCAAATACTTGAGTATTTGGGAGAACTGCCCCTGTAGGTTGCTGTGCAAAGTGTATCTGAATGGGTAAATAAAGCATGTGAGGTTTCGGTAAGAAAATAAAGTGTGCTGTGGAGTGCTGGAAAATGATTGAAAGGTGTTTGTTGTATTGGTGTTGTGGCAGTCTGAGGGCTGGCAAAACTTGAAAATATTGTGTCAGGCTATTTTAAGGGATGTGTAACTGCATGTTTAGTTGATGGCTGAAATAGTAAAAGTCTTTGGGTACCAGAGCAAAGTCAGAGCAAGGTTAAGCTATAAAAATGGAGGTATTGCAGTGAATACCAATGATGGTTTCCCAGCATATGTAATTTTTCATGTCTGGCTCTGGGAGAAGTTTTTCCCACCCACCTCCTAGTAATCAAATGAAACCTTTCTAGCTATGTGTCCCAGTTGTTGTCCCCTCCCACCAAACACCAAGAAACCCAAAACAAACAACAACAACAAAACCCACCAAAAAAATGCAGAATACAAAAGCCAAAAACCAACTAGAAAATCAGAAGCTGAGTGTCTGGGGCACTATACTTGCTGAACAAGCTCCGAATGGAAGCGCTCCTGTTATTTCTAGCTGTGCTCTATAATTTGTATTTAGGATGTTCTGGTGATGCTGCACACTTTTTGTAATTGCACAAGATCAAGCTAAATTAATTTCTACCCAACATCTTCTCTTAGTAATATTTTCTGATAATCAGCACCTGTGAACATGGAGTGCTCAAGCAAAAGAACAGCTGTAGGAAAATGGATGTAGTGTTATTTGACTGTCAACCATTTATACAACCTGTAGTAAAGGTTTTTTCAAAGATGTGATTGACAACATTTTTTTTTGCATTTCTAAGAATAATTTAAAAATAAAGAAAGAGCCTTTTCCAAAGAAGCTGTTTTATCCTTGTCCACTTAACTTTAGGTGAGCCCTAATGTCTGGTAGAGGGCAGTGGAATGAAGGCAGAAGTTATCCCCAACAAGGGTTCAAGTTACAAAACCCAAAGTTAGAATATTATTCTATTTTAATGTGGTACTGTTGCTGTGGGTTTGGTTTTGAATCCAGGGATTAATTTGGGTAACTGAAAATTTTACAGACTGGTAGCATATTACATAAATTCTAAAGAATTATGCAGAGGACAGTGAAATAAAATAATATTGCTTTGTACTCTAATATTAGAGAGCACTTCCTAGCCTGAGTCGTTTCAGGTTTCTGCTTTTGCCCCCAGGCAATGTTGCCTAAGAGTTCCTGTTTCACACAGCCTCACCTGGTGACCTGGCTGAGGGAAATCTGATCTGGGGTGGTGTCAATGACTGCAAAACAAGAAGTCAGTCTTGGAAAAGTTACAGCACGAGGAGCTGTCCTAGTTCATCGTCATTGTACAGAATAAATCCTTAATGCTTCTTTGAAGACCAGTGGAGTGTGTTTTATATCTTTATGTGTCCAGGGAGAGGGAAATTGAAATATGGATCTCCAGGGCTCATTTTTCCTCTGTGTCTCTTTTACAGCTATCGAGTGCAAATCCTGTGTATGAGAAATTCTATCGACAGGTATGTATATTCTGAAAGAACAGACCTCATCTGGATTTTAAAGAATTGATATTCTTTTGCTATAGACTCAGCCTGATCAACAGTGTGTAAACAATAAAAGTTCAAGAAAAATAATAGTGCTTTAAAATGTATTTTTATAGTAGCTAACATGTAGGTCTGAGCTCTGTCAGTATAAATTTAATATTTGTAAGATGACCCTTATTTTCTAGGGAACTGTCAGGTGTGTATGACGTCCATCACTTGACTGTTCTAACAGACTGTGAGGTTTTGAGGTGGAGTAAATTCTTTAAAAATGCTGTATTGATGTTCTTGGTTACTTTTTACAAGTGAAGATGAATTTCTTGCATTTGTAGCTCAGTTAGCACAATGTAAAACTTGATTCTCTCTCAGAATATCCCCGGAGTTAATCACAGGATGTTGTAAGGAGTGAAATTTGGATAGAAGGCCACTGAATGCAAAAAGAATGCCTGTATTCTTGCAGCTTCACTCGACTGATGCACATCTTTTGACTACTTGATGCAAAAATAAAAACTACATATTAATAAAATATAAGAATATAAATTTTATTTATCCCTTGTCTTCTGTATTCTGACACCAAGATGTCTTGATTCCTATAAATACAACTTTTTTTAAAAAATAGCTGTTTCACCTATTCTGTAATAACAGTATTTTCTGTCATGTACATAATGTACTTTATTGTACAAATGTATTGAAAAAATTTTCAAGGAAGTTAAACTACTTGGTATAAAACAATTTCAAGTAATTTTGTTTTGTAATACACCTGTTGAGTAATTGAAGAAAAAAACCAACCACGTTTTTTTTTCCTTTGTGCAACTAGTAATGCTCCTCTAAGACAGGTTATGGTGTATATGACCTCCTTATTTAGGAGCTTCTTCTGTGTGTCAACATCAGAATGTAAACTTATGTGCTGGGGGAGGGACAAGGCCATGATTTCTATCCATGCCCTATTTTCAGATTGTGCTTAGAAGATTAGTCCCATTATCAAGTGCAAAAAACAGCAGCTCAGGTGTATCAGCCAGTGATGCCTGAAGTCTGGGCTTGCCATTGTACTTCAGTAAGGGATTTTCTCCACTGCATGACAGTAGCAGATTTGAAATTGCTAAACAAGAAGAGAGAGTTTACCTTGATCAAAGTTCAGATGGCTCCTGGTGGCTGAAGGAGATAGTATCACCCTCAGAAAGTTTTTCTTCAGATGGACAAATCCACTGTGTGTTTGTCTCTAGGCATTGGATTAAAAACCTTAGGAGGGTCCCTTATTTTAAGATATCATTATAAGGGCACAAGAAAAGGCTGGGAACTGATTGTTCTGCACATTGTGCTTGCCAGCTCAGTCCTGACTCTGACTGTCAGGTACCACCTTTGCCTTGTTCTGTCTCTTCCTCCTGACTGCATTTGCTCAGCCACTGAAGTGTAGAGCAAAAACTCGGATAAAGGAGCTGAATTGAAGCACAAATGTGATACTGGTTGCTAAGTCAGTGTCTTCCATTTGTTGGAATACATAGCCTAGTGAAACTAGAGCACTATTTGTTGTCTAGTGGTTTCACTAGTGTACAGGAACAAGGATTCCTTAAACATGATGTTACTGTTAGTGAAGTGCTGCCAGTGGATTTGTTTCCCAGAGGATTATTTTTCTGACTTGCTCAGATGAACTCTTTGCTGGAAGGATTTTTCCTAAAGAGGAGCTTTCAAACATGTCTGAAGAATTTCAGTTCCACTCGGGAACTTTTCCCTTCCATTCCTCAGATAAGGAGATGTCAGATTTCAAAACAGAAATCCAGGGAGACATTTCCCACTTTGTCTTATGGTGCTGGTGGAGTGTGCTTTTATATGAATAAATTCATCACCTGGAACAACTCTGATGCTGAGCACACTTCCAGTTCTATCACAAACTTAAAGGAATTCATCTGGCAAAAGGCGTGTTGTGAAATGGGTGTAAATCCTGCCCTTTGTACTTAGAATGAGATTGGAACCTCAACCTTTCAGTAGGCACTCTTTTCTTTCAAATAAATATTTTTCTGTTTAACCTTTTATAGACTGACTCAAAGCAGGGTGAGGTTAAAGGATAAACTTAAATACCTGTCATAAAGCACTAGGAAATTACTTAATCACATGATGCAGTGCAGCAGGGAAGCAGTGCTGAATTCTTGATGAGTCCTGAGCTGGAGCACTTCTCACTGTAACCTTGTGCTCTAATCACATCAGATGTATGTTTGTAACTTTTGGTAATTCCTGGTGCTCCAAAACACAGGCTGTAACAAGGGGGTTGTTGGCTGATGCAGCTGTGGAAACTGCTCCTTACACATCAGGGCAAAAGCTCTGCCAAGCTGGTGTATAAGTGATAAATATCAGCAATCATCCCAGGGCAATAATCAAACATAAGTAACCCCACCCTAGCACTCAAGACTCAATAATTTGTAAAGAAATTGAAATCAGCCCTTTAAAAAATTAGTTACTAAGGTTTTGATAATTAATTGTACAAAAATAAACTAGATCAGTATTGGGTTAAGTAAGAATCCTGCTTAAATCCCTTAAAGTCACCTTCTTCTGGCTTGGACTTGGGGAACTGAAAAGTAAACACAGCTGATGCTGTGGTGTTCTCTGACTTGCTTGAAGGAGGAGTGCTAGGCTGGAGGTTTTCTGAGTGGATGCCAAGATTGTTGTGTTACATGCAAGGTCAACTCCACTATTTAAAAGGAGGTTTGATGCTCTGTCTTGGCAGCTTTGTGCCTATAGATGAACAGCTCTCCCATAACTCAGCCTAACTGCTGGACTGTAGTGTTTGCAACCTTATTGCTCTGACCAGGGCATCCTCAGTTACAGGAAAAGCTCTCTCCTAATTAAAATCATACTGGTTATGTTAAAAACAATAGTTGTTTTCACTCTCATATTAAATTACGATTTGGGGATTTCAGAGTGTTTTGTTCCCTTTCAGAGGTATCTACAGACAACTGCTGCAGCATTCCTTCCAAATGATAAATTCCCCTGAGTCTTTCAGGAGCCAGCTCTAATCCCATCTTGGGAAGCTGTTAGCTTTGAGCACCTTGTGTGTACTGCAGCTGTGAGCTTGGGCAGCTGGTCTTGTGTTCCAAACACAATATTGAATATGGCCTTTGTTTAAACACAGAGCTGTGAGACTGGAAATGGTGCAGTTGTCATCATCATCGCCCTACCTGTGGGCTGTAGTAAGGCTGACAGTCTGAATTGACTGAAGATAACCTTTAGTCCTATTTTCCATACTGTGCCCTTTTTAAGAATCCTTTTCTTTAGGCTCTCAAGGTCTCTCAGCTTTTCCTCTATTTTCCTTGCCCTTACCATCACCATGTAGGTGATGTAAGTTTTCCTTTTTCTTTCCCCACTTGAAAAGGTTTGGTTTAGATACCGTTTCCACTTAAGAACTTGAATAACTCTCTGTTTTAATGATCTCTCTATTGATCCAGGGAGAAATGCATGCTGATTGGTATGCTGCCAATATCACCAACTTCTTCACTGTGTAAATAAATTTCACTTTAGGGAGTATTTCCCTCTGCTGTGGTGGTAAAGGTATCTTCAAAGCAGAGCTTTCTTTTTCAGACCCTAACAGTAATGAATGCAGAGCTGGACAATGAAATGTAATCAAACCTTGGAATTCTCTGTTCTTAAAAATCACATGTTTTGATGGCATTGAGAAGAAAAGCCTGTGATTAGGAGGGACTAATTAGATAGGTTCAGAAGATAGTCCTCAGAATGACTGTTAACTGGAGCATTCTTCTGTAGCTTTTTGAGAGCCTGTGTAAAGAGATGGCATCAATTCAAAAGCCAGTTTGTCATGTGAGGATTTTTTTCTCCCCCAGGTTGATTCTGCTAATGCTGGAAGAGTATTAGCTTCTGATGCAGCTGTTTTCTTGAAAAAGTCTGGATTGACAGATTTGGTACTTGGAAAGGTATTTAATGGCAATTCTTTATTTAATTATTCTGTCTCCTTGCTTCAGATAGTATCCTGTTTAAATTAAAATACTTAGTAGTACTACAGGATACATGATCTTCCCTAATGTGTTTTCAGTTGTTCTATCCAATAATTCCAATAGTTTCTATCCAGTCATGGAAATTATTGCAATATTTACATTTGTCACCACAATTAAGTGCTATCATGAAAGTTAAGATGTAAACATTCCTTCAAGAGTCCATTATAAATAGAGAGAGGACTTGCCAGCTTCCTCTGAAGTGCTGTGAACTGTTTATTATTTTTATGTTTCAGATTTGGGACCTAGCTGATACTGATGGCAAAGGTATCCTGAACAAACAGGTATGATTATTTATGTGGTGCATGACTCTAACCATTACCCAGCCTTGAAACAAGATGAAAGTTGAAATTTTTGGTTCAGGAAAGCAGTTTTTCTCTAATTTTGACTGGCTAAGTAATTCCCATTTGAGTGGAAGCTACAATAAATTAAACAGCCTTCAGCTGCCTCATCAGATTTTCTCCAGGTTGTAAAATGGGCTGATGTGTAGCTGTGCAGTTTGCTGAGAAGTAATTTAAGGTTTAATGTACTGCATTTACAAAGAAGGTGACTTTTGCCACATAATCTTGTAGGACATAATGCAGAAATTAAAATTCTTGTAAAATCTTCAAAATTCATATTACTTTAATTTTGGTGGACTTGCCATTGGTAGATTCTGTTTGGAGTTGTCCTTCCCAAGCTGTGACAATGAGCAGTGTGGGGACAAAATTTTCATCACAGTGGTGCTACCACAAGTTCTAATGTGTGTTGCTGTTTGATTTGAAATATAAATAACAGTCTGTGGAGAGGGAACTGCTTCTTCCCATGGTAGGAAGAGGAGGAGGTTGTAATGTCTACAAAACAATTTTGGGGTTTTTTGGGCTTCTTTTGGTTTATTTTTCTGTTTTTTTCTGCTCCATCAACCATCTGTGGGATCAGCTCAGTTCCTCCAAGATAAACAGCTGCAATTACACTTCAAATTTTCAGTGTTCTGTTATAGAAGAACTGAGTGCTCAGAACTGACTGCACTGGCTAGGAAGTTACTAAATTATTGGAAAATTAATTGCAAACTTTTTCTTACAGAAGGAATGCAGCTTTGCTGGCTGCTGCTTTCTGTCACTTTCTGTCCCCCTTTGAAGCCATGTGCAACTTATCGTCTATATAGTGATACTAGAAAAGCTCTTAAGTCTTCTGAAATTTTACTATCTTTTAAAATTATATTTTAATATATATTTTAATATATAATATATATTTTTCTCTTTTTTTTCATATTATAAACCCTTCAAAGTTTCTTTTCTTTTCCCTGCAGGAATTTTTCGTGGCTCTGCGACTTGTAGCCTGTGCACAGAATGGATTGGATGTTTCCCTGAGTAGTCTTAACTTGCCTGTTCCTCCACCAAGATTTGTAAGATTTCATTTTTAATTGAACATATTATTAAGAACTGCTTTTAAGTGAAAAATTAGGAAGGTTTGGTGTAAATACCAAACACTTCAGAAGGTGATGTTGTAGGGCAGTGGGGCCCTACACCAGGGAAAAAAATCAAGCAGCATGGAATAAGCTGCTACATGTTCTAGTGGGGATTTGAATATAAAATTGTGTATAATTTGGAGATATGTGGTATTTGTTCTGTTAGTGTTGTCCTTAATAGAATAAACATTTTAAATTTTCTGCTCTAAATTTTGGTATGAATGACTAAAATGTAGTTCTGGCTTTGAGAAGCAGCTTCTCAAATAAGGGGGTGGTTTTGCAAAGTCAGAATCACATCTCTTTTAATGTGTCTGCTGATTTTTTGCCTTGTTTTTCTTTAGACTGATACTGGTAGTCCTTTGCTACTCAGTGGAACAGCATCAAGTGATCTACCATGGGCTGTAAAGGTAAACTAAATATTAGCTGTTACCTAGAACTGTTATCTGGTTTGCAGGAAAACCTGTCTTAGAAAAATCTAATGCTGCATTTCTAAAGTATGATAGTTACCATTCCTGTCAAATTTGTAATTGGGCTAATAGACCTAATTTAATAAGAACACTTGACTCTTGGGAAATCTCCTCATGTTTAGAAATTTAAAATAAAGAAAAAAAAAAGGTTGTTACATGAAGTCATGAAAATAATTGAAGAAGAAATCTCACAGGGTTTTGATGAGTCTTTGACTTAAAAATAGCATCTTTTTGATGTTTTCCTATAAGCATCAGGAACTGCAATGTGTCTTTATCAAAAAAAGTTCACACTTTTGAAAGAACTTCTGCCTCTTATGCTATGAATGTGACTGTTTGCATAAGTAATATTTTTCTTCTGCCCCTGCAGCTGGAAGACAAGGTCAAGTATGATTCTATTTTTGACAGCCTAAATCCAGTGAATGGCCTGTTGTCAGGGGATAAGGTGAAACCTGTGCTCCTCAACTCAAAACTGCCAGTGGATATCTTAGGACGAGTAAGAATATCTTTCTTCTTAATTGTCAGTCCACAACTAATACCTGTGCTGCACTCAGCAATAACTGTTTTTCAAATTGAAGATTTGTAGTAATGAGCCTTTTATATTAGATTTTATGGAGTGTGACTTTTGAACAGAAAAATAAAATTTCTTTTGCTATTTGGATAGATCACCTCCAGCTGCAGTTTATCAGTTATGTGTACTCTTTAACACTTGGGTCAGGCTGGGTGACTCTGTCTCCAACTTAAGAATCTCTCTGTTTTTCTGTGGTTTATGTGGATTTACATTGTTCACTGGAAACTAATGCTGTTAATAGAACTGGAGCTATGGTGGAGGGAGGCTGTTCTCATGTTTGTTTTTAATGAGGTTTTAAGTAGGAAACTGCTGCAGTTTAGTCAAAGATCCCTATATTCTGCTTTTTATTGGTAGGTGTGGGAATTGAGTGATATTGACCGTGATGGAATGTTGGATCGAGATGAATTTGCAGTTGTAAGTATCTTCTGCCTCTTGGGGTTTTGAAAGCCTGGTGGCAGGGTTTAAAATAGATGCACTGTATATTAATTTCTGACTGTGTGGTTCATGTATTATCTTTACTCAGAGTCCTTAATCAAGTTTTAGTGCTGTGTAATGTTTCTGTCTGTTGAATGTGTCTCAGTACACAGCAGTAACTTTCTTTGTGGGTTAGATGAGCCATTAAAAACTTACACCTGAGATCTGTTGTCCCATGAGACACTTGAGTGTTTGCACTGAGTTTTACCTTAACCTTCAGTATTTATAGAACTTGAATGCCTCAAGGTATCCTTGAGGAAAGTTTGTAGTAAGTTAGAATTTTAACACTGTTAAAGCCAGGACTGATGAAATAATGTAAGAAGTGTTAAATTAGAGATGGCCACAAGAAAAGAATTAAATGCTAAGTGGAGCAATTTGTGAGAAAATGGTGATAAATTAAAGTGTTTGAAGTCTTCTCTCAAATAAAATTCCACAAGTACTGGCACAAGCTTGGAAGATTATTTTAATGTTCTAAAAGATACTGAACTTCACTTGCTCAGCACTGATCCTCAAAAGAAAGTGATAGTGAAAACACAATTTAGAAGGCAATGAGCTGCATCGATTGAGAGGCTTGTGAAGGGGAAACATAATGAAAAAATACTACAAAGTTATTTTTTAATGAATTCTCCCTATATATGTATATATATTTCTAATATATTTACATCCACACACCATTTTTTTTCTTGTTCAGGCCATGTTTTTGGTATACTGTGCTTTGGAGAAAGAACCAGTGCCAATGTCCTTGCCTGCAGCTTTGGTGCCACCATCCAAGAGAAAACCTCTCAGTGTTCCAGGAGCAATGCCATTAATACCATCTTCTACCAAAGAATCTCATCAGTCCTTGCCACCTGTGGGCATTTTAGCTGCCAAAACACCATTAACACAGGTACAGTTCTGAAGTATTAGAAGGTTTCTGCTCTTAGCTCTGTGCTTCAGAGACTGCCTCTATGAAGAGACATGAACAGGTTTTTAGTTTGCTTCTTGCCCTGTTTGTTGGTTTTAGGAGGCTGATGGGAAGACCAGATGGGGAGGTGTAAAATTTACCCTGTTTTACTTTTCCTAGATGTCTTCAGATATAAATCATTGGATAAAAAAATACTGTTTAGTACAGATTTTGAAGATATTTTTAGAACAAATTATTTCAAGCTCAAAAAAAAAAAAATAGTGGTCCAGGGACACATCTGCGGAGCACAAGTTTTCTGGATGAGGACTGATTGGAATGTGGACACATTCTTAAAACAGATTGTGGCAGTCTTGTATGTGTGTGCATGGGTGCAATTTGGAGAATTAAAATGGAATAGATAAATGCAAGCAATGGAAAAAGAAAATGAAAGGTGGAGATTTGATTTTTGTTCTAAATGTGATTATTAGGCAACTTGATGCCTCTTACTGTCCCCAGATATCTTATTTACTCCTCATCATTTTAGAGTCCAGAAGTTGGGAAATGTCTTTCCAAGTAGCTTATATATAACTTGTTATATTCAAAACAAGAAAAAAGCATTGATAAGGGTATTTAAGGTAAGAATTGTGGTACTTAATGCATCAGATGCAGCTTGGACATTTGGGTACCCTTATTTGAGTAATCAGTAAGAAACTGGCATCTAAATTTTGGAGGTGCCAAGGTTTTAACCTGGAAATTATCTTGCTGTATGTATTACAAAGCAATTCTGGGCGAGTTTGTATACAGCACCATTTGGGAGTCATCTGTTAATTGTCTGTGTGCACTGAAATTAATTAGCATCCATACATGCACTTGAAGCTGTTCTCACTCAAAAAGACCCAGATATCTTTATGTTAGCTGAATGTTGTGAAAAATTGCTCAAGTAACAGAAGTGGCTCTAATTTCCATCTTTACCTTGTTCAGATGTAAGTTTTTCAGTTTAGAATGTGTCCAGCTATTAACAACCTGGGCTTGAGCAGCTCTCCAGTCCCTCCAGCTAAAGCTTCCCAGCTCTGTAAAGGAGAATAAAATTGATAGAGTCAAACAGTCAGCAGGACTGTGACTGAGCACAGGGATGAGGGAGGAGATCCAGCCTCCAAGGAATGCCTTGGTTCCATAGGCAAAGGGACAGAGCAGCACCAAGCAGCCTGGCTGCTTTCCTGAGGGAAAAGCTTCTACTTTTGCAGTTGCTTGAGGATCTCTGCATGTCTGTTTAGGAGGATAAAACTGGTTCGTGAGCTAGGCACCTGTATCACTTTTTTAAAATCTATGCTGTAGTCCTTGAATTATGTAAGTCTGAACTGGAAACAGAACTTGCCTGTATCTTAGTGTTGTGGTTTTGGTTTTTTCCCTTCCATCCTCACCCCCCTTCAGTGGGTTGTGTCGCCTGCAGACAAAATTAAGTACGATGAGATCTTTGTGAAAACTGACAAGGACATGGATGGATTTGTGTCAGGTGTGGAAGCCAGAGAACTATTCCTGAAAACAGGACTGCCTTCTGCTCTCCTTGCACATATCTGGTAGGTTTTTTCCTGTGACAGCTGTGTAGATGATGGCATAGTTCTCACTTCTTGCTATGCTGGCATTTCTGAAAGTGACATTTCTGTAAATAATAGCTTGGCCTTTGTATAACCAGTGATAACTTACTTGCTTCTGTTCTGGGACAGAAATGGGTGGAAATCAGGTTTATGCCTGAACACAGATTGTTACAAATGCTGCACTTCAGCTATCCCTGTGTATTTAAGACGTCATATCATCACAGGTATCTGATCACTGATCCTACTCATGTACTGGGAAAGGGAATTGTTTCTATAAAATTTTTAGCATACGAGATTTATGTCCCATCTCATTCTACAACATGTCTTTCCTTACAGCTATGCATTTATTTGGCATTATTCATTACAGAAATGCATTTATTTGGCATTATTCATTACAGAAATGCCTTCATTGCAGTCAATGATTTTTAATTCTTTCTGTGCCATGAGTTGTTGCTGGGCACACTGATAGGAGCAACTTTTTTTTTTCCCCAAGTTATGGTTAACACAACTGCTAATTTAGGAAAATCAGGAAAATGTAAATAAACTTGTGTTGGTTCTGAAGGTGTTGCTAGTGACCTACAGCCCTGGTTGTGCTTTTCACCAGAGCACAGCTGTGGGCCCCAACATGCAAAGTGAAAGTGGCTATGTGTGTTTGAGTGATGTTTCCTATGCCTCTAGTTTTGGTCTAGGAGAGGAGGTACACCCTAGAAATTCTCACATTTGTAAATGACAGCAACTACACTAAATAGGGCTGTACTTGGAGAAATGAAGATTTTTTTAATTTCGTGTGCATCTCTGTGCAGGGCTCTCTGTGACACCAAGGACTGCGGGAAGCTTTCAAAGGAACAGTTTGCTTTGGCTTTCCATTTAATTAATCAGAAGTTAACAAAGGGCATTGATCCTCCTCAGGCTCTGACTCCAGAGATGATTCCACCTTCAGACAGGGGTGTCAGTTTACAGAAGGTAAGGATGGGTTTGGCATTTTTGGTGTACATCTCCAACAAATAATGTTAATTTCAAAGGCTACGCAAGAAGCAACCTCGAATGCTGCATACCTTAAATTTATCACAGTATCAGGAAGTAAACAAATCTTAGGTGCAAAGAATTGACAAAAAACTTCCATCCATATTTCAAAATGAAGCTGCCATTTATTACACCTGCCAACCAAGCAGAGAGATCTTATGTTGGGAAAGCATTATTTTCGCTTCTGAAAGAATAATCCTTCTGCTCCCATTTTAAAGAAATTTGAGTTTCCATCTGAAGTGACATGCACAAGTTCACTGCTTTTCTCCTAATGTGTTCAGTTACCTTTTTGACATCAAATCTTTTTTAATAGGTTTGGAAACAATGTGAACTAAAAGTTTAGAGTAATTTAAAGTTTTAAAAGTAAATGGTCCCCCATTTTATACCTCACAAATAATTTAGATATCTCCATAGTGTGTTGGTTGCCATCTATCTTAATTCAGCAGTTAGCTATACCTCAGCAGTTCAATTTGTAGCTATCAGAATGGTAGAGGTCATCACAAACTCTTACGTGTTTTACACATCATGAAGTCTGATGTGAGTTATCTTTTCTTGGTTGTGCAATACATTGACCTAATTCTACAACTTTCTTAAACAGAATGAAAAATTCATACCTGGAAAAATGAAACTCAAAATTTGGCACTACTTTTTGAGTTTCTGTAACTGGTACCTAATTTGTTTTTGCATTCTGTTTTTAAAAAGTAATTGCTTTATTTGCAACTCTACTAATCTTTTTTGTATGTTTGCTTTCCTTTCTATGTCTCTTTTCTAGTTTGGACTGTTTTTTCCATTCTGCACCACTCTGCTTTTCATCCTTATTATTCTGTCAGTTTGTTAACTCTGCTTTCTCAAGGTTAGAGAAACTTTGCTTTTCTAATATTTACTGTCTGTTGGTTTAATAATGAGCATCCTTCTAAGACTCTCACACAGTCATGAATGAGCTCAGCACTTCTCTCAGGTGTCAAGTTCTGCTCAAGTTCTGCTGATTTCCGATGTCGTTCATCCAGAGTAACCCTGGGGTTCTCCCTTGAGCCCAGACCTCTGGGGCTGCTGCTGTGGGCTGCTTAAACTGAAAAGAGAAAATTCTGTGTTTTCCTGGTGAAATTGCAGGGGAAGTGGTGACAGAGTAGTAGCCCAATGTGGCATTTGGCATTTGTCATTAGGATTAATTCCCATGGCTTTACTGAAGATAGCACAGAAAACTGAGTGATTAGAAAGCATTAGATGTTGGTTGCTGCTGTTCTGTGGATGTAAATTGATTTTGTAAAACTCTCAAAGACATCAGTGGGATTTTTATTTCATTACTAACTTAAGTGATGAGTGAGAATATTGTGTAAGAAGGTAAGTTAGCTTTCAATTAGCTCTGTAAATCCTGAACAAGAGGATTTTTACTAAATTGAGCTGAACCTTCAGCTCATTTTGAGCTTTTTCAAAAGAGGTGTTGTCTTGTTGATATGAAAGAACTTTTTTGTCCAAGATAATTGTTCAAGATTTGAACTCAAAGGCTTGAGTCAGTAGGCAGAGATAGGCTTTTTTCTGGTTTTCTTGATGTGGTGTACATGGTAAAAAAAACCCCAAAACACCTTGTTAGGCTTCATCTTCTGAGTTGACCCATACAAAGGTGGCAGCAGAAATATCAGTAAGTAAAATGGTATTTCATTGTGGTTTAAAACCTGTTGCTGTGTTTCCTGACCCAGAACTGTTTGTAGTCACCACTTGCATGACAAGCCATAAAAATAAAAGTTTTTTTGTAAGGTCCTCTCAAAGAATTTTGATGGGAATTTCCTTTTACTACAACTTTTAAAAACTGGAGGTGCTGTTTTGCATGCATGTTGCAATGTAGTAATGGCAGGCCATGGTTCTAACTTGTCCTTGTTAACATGTGTATTGAAGCTAAAAAATGTTGGCTTTTATGTTCCTGCCCCCCACCAGTTCTCCTGAACAATTGAAAATAAGATTGAACTACATTTTCCTCAAGTTTGATGCTGGCATTAGTGTGCAGAATTTCTTTAACTGGTGAAAGAAGAAGGCCTGGAAAAAATTTTTCTTGCAGCTAATATTTCCATGTGTTCCTTCTATCCTTGTCATAGGAGAAGTAAAAACCCCCACTGGAATGCCATGATCAACTCTGCAAAACTCCTGTTAATTCCTGTAGAGCAGGATTGAACATCATAGCCAGTTTGCCCATTTGAGAAGCTGTACACTAACCAGTTTAAGAACAGCTGTATAGTTGGTTCTTTGGTTGGTTTTTTTGTGTTTTTTTTAATTCCCAGTTCATACCCTTTGTGCTAGTAAAATATACATGAATAGTCTGTAGCTCTGCTGAATAATACTCTCAGCCAGTGTGCTCACAGTGTTCATAGCTCTTGGTTTTTTTCCTCCCCAGAGTATCAGTTTGAGCAAGCACATAGTTAATAATATCTTGCTTTATCTGTAGAGAAACTTAAGCATTTAAAAACTTTTGTGTTATTCTGGGGGGTATCACTAGCCTTTTAAAATTATATGTATGCACTTGTCCTCAGAGTGTTGTGTTTGTCCTGGGTGACTTTATTCAAGACTTGAAGGAGTGGATGTATTTATAGGAGGTAGCTACAATGGCTGTTGCTTTCTAAGCGTGTTCATGTTGTGACAAGGCACAGAAGAATAATTACAGCATTTGTAATTTCTGTCTTCAGCATTTGTTCTCTATCCATTTATGTGTGCTTTTTTTTGAAACAAATAATTTGTATTAGTCATTGTCTTACAAAGACATTAAGCAAATGGGAACTCATGGGTGTAAGTTACCCTGTGACTTTGTATTATCAAAGTTTCATTGAGTACTCTGGAGGTTCCTGTTAAACAAGCTCAGTATCCCTCAAATCCTTGCAAGTCAGTGTCTACTCTGCAACATGAGGATCACCAAGGTGAAGAAATATAAAAGTAGTAAGCAAACCTCTCTCAAATGAATGCTAGGAAACCACCTAAATATTAGCTGTTACATAAGACTTATTTTAGAACAAGATTCTATGTTTTTTTTGTATGATTAGGTAGTCCTGTGCTTTTGTGGAAGATGTCTTCAAGGAGACAAACTCTCTTTGAATTGAGCTGTCTCCATGCTTTGGCTGTGTGTTGTGTTCTGCTCATACAGCATCTGTACTCTTTTGGGGTTTCTAAGATTGAAGGTTTGAAATACAATGCTACCAGCAGTTGTTACAAGAGGACAGCTCATGCTGCCACAAAAAGAAAAATGAATGTAGTAGTTGAATAGCATAAGCTCCAGACTAACAGTGTTTATTTTTTATCTTTCAGAGTACTCAAGGACCGAATTCTGTAGCAGATTTTTCTGCAATTAAAGAACTTGATACATTAAATAATGAAATTGTGGACCTGCAGAGGTATGTAAGGGAGGAATAGCTAGAATTGCCTTGGATTCAGTTGAGCTATTTACTGTTTTTTAAAGAACAATTCGGTGCAGAAGAGAAAAGCAGGTGGTAGTACTCTGCTGAGTAAAGGGTCAGCATGTCTGTGGTGCTGTGTGACATTGCTGCTCTCTGTTCACTCACATGAGTGCACTTAGTGACAGCAGGACTGGGAAGGGTCTGTCCCTTGTGCCCTCAGGTTGTGTTTCAGAGAGCTGTGGGTCTCAGCAACCTGACCTGGGAATATTCTCCATGTTCATCTTTATTGGCAGATGTGAGTGGAGCAAATCTTTAGGATGCTGGAACCATATATAAATGGTGTTAGTTACCTTTTTTTTGTAGAGGGCATTCCAAGGACTTGGTTTTGGTGGCAGTAAGGAAGTGAGATGGAAAAGATCAGTAAGTATGCAGGATAGGGAGTGGGAAGATGACTGTGCATGGACCTCTGCTAGGGTTTTGGCGGGGCTAAAGATGGGGATGCTGCTTTTGTGTAATAAAATAAACTGCTGGACTGAGAAAAATTGTTTTGATGTCTGCAGACTCTTGGATTCCATTAATTATTTCTAAGGTAATTAAGATGACTTCAAGTGACTAAGAAAATCAAATGCGTATATTTTCTATAGTCTTGGTAATGCTCTTGAGGCAGCAAGTATTTTTCTTCAGTGTTTTTCTTGTTACTATCATAAATCCACTGAAAATTCTATTAAGAACAGTAAATTTTCCTATTTTTTAAGTGCGGGTGCTTTGTCATGATGAAATTTGCCTCTCTAATTCATGTCACTTGTGGGAATGATTTAACTTGGCAGTGTGTCAGAGCACAATCTGTTTCCTAAATGCATAAATATTTTTTCATTTCACTTGCTTATTCTCTCTTATTACTCCCACTGCCTCCTTGCTTCTCTCTGCTCTGCCTCCACTGTTCTTCAGGATATATTAATTCCATTTTTGGACACTCACATTTATTAACCTGAAATAGGATTTGCAACTGTGTATATTTACTGTTGGTATCTTAGAAGGAAATAAATTGTTGGCTGGCATGAATTTTTAGAAGAAGTTGGTTTTCAGTAGGTGGGCTTGCAGCCTCACATGCAAGTCAGGCTGTTTGAGTCTGGTTTTCTTTTCTTACTGTGAGGTATGAAGGAATCTGAAAAAGACACTGCTTCCATTTCTTGATGGGCAAATATACATTGACAATTATTTTAAATTTAATGATACTAGATTGTTGAAGATAGGGTAGAGGCAACTCTTAGTGTGTGTTTTTAGAAAGGGGAAATTTACTTTGATATGATTTAGAGGTTCAGAACAGAATGGGATTAACAATGTGCTAACTTTCAATCTTTGATGAATCCACATGTTCATTACAACTGGTGAAGTACACTTTCAGACTTGATAGTTGTCATATAAAAATGTAATTTAAACGGAAGTTATTTTTGTTCATTATTAAGCAAGATAGATTGTTCAGCTGTTGGACTCAATATATAAGAAATCTGGTCTCTGATTCCATTGAAAAGTGTCCAAAAGCTGCATTTTTGAGACACAGTAATAGAATTTGAATATATTTTTGAAGTGCACTTCAAAAAAAACAAACAACCAAAAAAAAAAAAAAAAAAGGCAGGAGAGGAAATGGCCAAAAGAATGACCATGTGTGTAGAACAGCTTTTGGAGAGACTGAGCAAAGAATACCGAGGTGATGTCTTTGTGGCTCAGCAGTTTGTGTGGGAAAGAGGTCTGGTGGCCAATAGCTTTGTTAATCTTAATTTGATAAATACAGTGTCAGGAGGGTGGAGGTTGAGGATCAGATGAAGAATAAAATGCAGAACACTTATTAGGGAGTACAATACCCCTCTGGTGGGGGAATGATTTGCCTTGGGACATTGTGGACCCTGCATCATTTTGAGCCTGTTAGTACTGCTGTCTCTAAATTCTGTTTCAGTTGCACTATATTTTTAGAAAGCTATTTGAAGTTTTTCTTGATCAACATTGTGGGAGGCTGGACTATTCTTTTTCAAGCCATAAAACCTTTTTCTTCCCCAACAAACCCAGGTTTGCTTTCTTGCTTTCAAAGTTAGTGATGGCCCACAAATTCACGGAATTTCTTCAAGCTTTACTGATGCTCCATTCCTCTCTAAGCAGAGGGTTGGTTGAGCTTAACTTGAGATATCATCCTTCACATATGCTGGATAGCAGCTTTAAATTTTCTTGTAGTATAAATCAGATTAAAAGGACCATAAAGCTGGTGAGTTGGTCTCAATAGCAATGAAAGAGCAAAACATCCTCCAGAAAAACAGGACAATCTCTCCCTGCCATACACTTGCATGAAACTTTTGTTTCAAATTTCAGACATCTACATCACCTTAGCTAAGAACTTTAATGTAGGATAGATCATTTCTTCTCAGCCTCTGGTTTGGAAGAAACTGAGCTGTTGCAGCAGAAGAGGTTGTAAGTAACAAATGTTAGAAGAAGCAAGGCAAACCGTTGGCATTTTTTCCAGCATTGCCAAACTGAAGTATTACTACATTAGGAATTCCCACAACTACAGATGTATGTGAAAATAAGAAATATTGGGCAACTATGAGTGTAGATAATGCTACCAGCTCTGTGAGTAGTCATCATCTTGTTATGGGAAAGAACTATGATTTTTTTGTTTTTGTATCTAAGGTGATTCAGCCTGGCCAGGGTTGAATGTTTGGCTTGAACACCTCTGCTGACACAGGGACTTTGCAGTTCTCAGCTATGACAGATATTTGCAATGTGCTGGCTCCTATTTATAAATTACTCCATTCACAAATTAGCATTAAATTTAGGGTTTTGGTAAATCATGAAGCATCTGTATGGGAGAAACCATCTATTAGTCATTGCTTTTAGTTTATTTGATATGAGGTTCTCCCAACCTGACTGCTATTAAAATGCATAGGGAAATTGTATTGCTTTCAAAAATTGGCTTGAGTTGGTTACAAGTGTCCTTTGTTGGCAAGACCACAGTTCTTTTGGAGTTGCTTTTTGGATGTAGTAAGGGACTTTATGATCCAGGAAATCTGTCATATCCAACAAATCAATTTTGATATTTGTTTTTGGTTCTTTCAGTTGCTGAACATTCCTAAAGGGGCATAGCAGATACTTTGTAAAAGAAATGAAGGTATTCAGAAGAATTAATGAATTAAGTAGTTCTGTGTTGTCTTTGCTTTGAAACAAAGAGGCATTTCTGGGGGGAGGATGGGATGTGTTATGTGTAGACTATATGCACTCAGATTGTTTTCCTTTGCCTGAGACTGCTGCCTAAGCTTTTCTTGTTCTGCCTGACAATACTTCTTTCACTTGATTCTTTCCAATTCATTGTTTGTGCTCTGATTTGGCTCATGGAAGTGCCAGTGGGTGGGTGTTGTATCCTGTTGCTTAGTCCAGATTGCAAGGATTTAGGTACCCGGCTTGTGTTGAAATACAAAGGAAGTGATCTGCCTCTCTGACAGTCTCAGGCACATCAGTGACAGTAATGTAGAAATGCTGAATATTAACCAAACATACCTGTTTGCGGTTCTATTTCTTGCTTATTTTTCCCACCCTTGCAGGAAAAATAACAAGAATTTGTTTTCCTACTCTTTTTTATCATCAATCAGGAAGAGTATATATGAATGTTGGCTATGCTTGATGGGTGTTTGAGGGCTTGAAGGTATTTTTCAGCCTGATTTGTACATAGATCTGTAGAAGTGCTTTATTGAGACCTTTGTTCATGGGAAGTTATGGAAGCCAAAGCAACAGAGCTTGTTTCAAGCCTGTGTTGCAATGCTTTAAATACCTAAATACAAATATGCTACAGATGCTATTGAGCTAGAGGAGTGTGCTGTAGCTTTGATTGAAAAGGTAAAGATTTTTTTAGAATTTCCAGTTTCTGGTGAATGGAAAGTGAGAAACTTTATGAATTTTATGGAATTTATTTTATTAATTTTATGAAAGTGTGATCCTTTATTTTGAAGGATCACACTTAACAGAAAAAATAGCCTTGATCTTCAAAGTTCCTCTTTCCGCATCTTTCCTTTTCCTTCCATTTAAATTTCCCCTTTGGGCATAATCAGGAAGTTCCTCTTTAGTCAGATAATGAGAAAAATAATAGCAGAGTATAATCTATGGTAATTATTTGTCAGAGCAAATGTTCATTTAAGATCCAATATCTGAGTTCTTTTTATTTTCCATTCTGTGTGGTTTAGCAGTAAACTAAAACTTTCTCAGCTTGAGTAAAGAGCTTAGAGTAGACCTGCTTTACTTCAACACAGAAATGCTTTCTTCTGTATTAAATAAGAGTGAACAAATAAATAGTTTTAGATTGATTAACAATCTGCTGCTATTAAAATATGAAGTTTTGAAATGTCAGTTTATACCAGTAATACAATCTAATAGCTTTTCACTATGGTATTTCAATTAGAAATGTTAGGTTTATGGTTCAGATTCTAAATTCACTGTGTGTGTTGGTTTATTAACAGAGTCCTTATGAAAGTAAATATCTACAGAAGATTGTGCAAAAACTGTAATGCTTAATGTTTTCTTGCATCTATGGAAGGAGAAAAGATTCCATATGCTGTCTAGAGAGAAACACTCATGATTTTTTAATAACAGTAACACTTCTCAGTTGTATGGGTTTGTTCCCTTTCTTAAAGCTATTGTTGTGTCTGACTGATGAGAATTTATTGATGATAATTCCCCTGTCATCAGCAGTCACTTAAACTTGAATAAATGTCTGTAGAGGCAGCCTTGATATGACACAGCAAATCACTCCGTGTGGAGTGTCTGAGCAGATCGTGGTTCCAGCAAGCCAAGCCAACCTTCCTGCTCCTGCCTGAGCCTCCCAACAAACAGATCCAAAATCTGACAGGCCAAGGGCATTCATGGGCTCTGCTGGCCTGTGGGAGTGTTCCCTGGCTGCTGTGAGCACGGGCATGGCTGTGTTTGCAGGGGTTAATAGATGGAATCTGATGCAATCCCTCCCACTTTTCCTAGCAGTTTTCATTAGACAAGTGCTCCATAGCAACAGTGAGATCACTGGAGACAGTATTTCATTGATTTCTGCCTCCCGCCCCCTTCCATTTTTGAGCCATTCTTATCACTGGAGTGCAGTTGGTGGAAAGACAGGGGGGTTTATGCAGAACACTTCTGTGGGCTTCTGTCTTGTAAATAATTTGGAAAGCAGAAATCCCTCACATCTTTTTTGTTTCATGTTTCACTATGTATTTAAAGAGAGATACAGGCTTAGGGGGCTGGATAACTGTACCTGCTGTAGCTGATGTTCTTAAGTATTCTTGCATTGTTTGCTGGTCTTCCAGGGAAAAGAATAATGTAGAGCAAGATCTGAAGGAGAAAGAAGATGCCATCAAGCAGAGGACAAGTGAGGTCCAGGTAAATAAACCACCAAATTTTTGTTCAGACATCTGATATTGCACCATGTGCTGTTTTAATGACAGTGGGATTACTGAGTCTTTAGATCACGTCACTTATCCAGTAAAAAGAAAAAAAATCGGTAGCTAAGAAAAATAATGTACTTTGAAGTGTATTTTATATATAATTTTGGATTTGTGTAGGTGTGTATATTTATATAAATGTGCTAGCTCCTATAGGATATATAGCATGCATGGAGTTTTAAATGAAAAATATTACCAAAGACTAGATTTTTCTTTCTTTTTTTAAGCAAGATTATCTACTGTGTAATTAAAACTAAAGAGGACGCTGTAGCAGTGTAAATTATTTAATAAACTTAAGTGGCTGAATTAAAAGAGCTTGTGTATCAGGCTGCTTCTTAAGAGGCACAGTAATTACCAGCTAGGGAGAAATGTTGCCTCAAATTAATTTTGCCTAATATAAGTGAATTTTATAAAGAATCTGTTGATTTTTATTTGAAAGGATGATACTGAATTTCTTGAATATCTAAATTTACAAGTGTTTTGCAGATGTTAAAATTATGCAGTCAGCATCAGTGTTTAGAGCGCTGACAGACTAGCCAAGCTCTGAATTAAATATTGCAAAGCAATATTTCAGTTAAATTCTCAGTTGCTATTTTTAAAAAAATCTTCAATGTGATATCTGACCATTTATATTTATTTCTAAATTTATTTTAAGATTCTGTCATTTTCCATAATCTTTACTTAAGAGTAAATAACGCAAGATTTCAGCATTTCAATTTCGGTGGGGCTGAAAAGGAGCTAATGTGTTACAAGAGTTGTGAATTTTGTGCAGGGTTATTTAATATCCTTGGAGTGTGGATGATAATTAATCGTGTGACCTTTGAGGAGATAATCAGATTCTGGCCTGTTGGTCATGCTGGCAGCAGCTCCAGCAGCTGCAGGAATGCGTGTGGAAGTTGCCCATGCCTGAGCTCCACGGTCATTCTCCTCCCCACCCTGCAGATTCCCTTTCCTGCTGTTCACACAATTCTCAGGGGTATTCCTGGCTTTGCACACAGGATTATTTTGTTGGTGTCTTCTGGAATGTGTGTTGGTTCATGTGAGGGTTGAGTTTTCTGGTGCCTTTGCACAAAAGGTTTGTAAGCTTGATAAAAACCTTACCTTGAATGTTCCAGTGTCATCCATGTGCGTTTGACAGGCAGCAGCGTCACAGAATCCCCTGAGTCTCTGCATCCTGAGCAGTGCTGCTGGGAGCAGCTGTCTCAGGTCTTTAACCTGTTAGTGGTCACACAAGCAATTTCTAAATATAGTTACAGAGTTCTGTCAGTCTGCACAGAAGGAACAATCTATTATGGGCTTGTCAGAAAAAGGAGAAACCTCCAGGATCAAACAGGAAATGGCTGCAGCATTTATTTAATCTGCTGGCCCTTTATCTTTTCTTATTCCTGGCTGGTGGAGGACCTGCATGTTTCAACAAACTTTCTAGAACTTCAGAGAATAATAGAGCAGATTAAGGATCTCTTTCCCTCGTGCATTTTTCTTCTGGTTTTATTCTAATGAGGACATTTCTAAAGATGGTCTACCAAAAAACCATTTTGCTCTAACCTGCCTCATTGTTTCAAGCTGGTTTTGTGGCATGGCACTTCAGGGTTTCTGACACCAGAATTCCTTCCACAGACCTGTTTGTAATCTCAAATATAGCCATGGTCAGTGATCAGTCAAACTGATTTGTATAGCTGAAGGGAAAGAATGACAGTTTTTTCTTCAATTAAAAAAATGAAAACTGTGTAAATAGGTACTAAAAAGCAAAGGCAGGAAAAGAGTTGTAAGGAAGATGTAGCATCTAGATGGGGTTTAATGTGCTTGTTAAAATATCAGCTCTTTAGTAGCAAAGACTAAGGGGTGTCTCCTCAAAGTTACATGCACTGAGTATCCCTCAGAATTGGATTTTCTTTTTCTCCATTGCAGTGCACCAATGCCATTAGAAAGTCAGTGAAGTTTTACTTTTCTGTCCTCTTGCAGGCTTGACATTTTCTAGCGCATGAATTGTCTTGGGAAGGACAGACTGGCAAGCTATTAAATCCCTTGTCCATGGAAATATGGATTCCTAAACTTTCCTTATCCTACACTTTATTGGCATAAAGAGTTACAATGATTATAAATCTAACAGAAGGATTATTGTTACCATCAGTATGGCAGTTTGTAACACCTCAAGTATCTTAAGGGTTTTCATTTAGAATCTCATTCAGTGCTTGAACATTAAGATGCTGCTTCCATGCTGAAGGGTGTTCTTTGAAATTGAAGCTTAGTTGGAGCCTGGTTTAATTCATGAAGAGGCATCTTTGAGTATGATAGCCAGTTTTGTGTGTTGTATCTACTGCAGCCTTTAATTCTGGAGAGGTTAGGTGCATATGTGAACAAAAACCACCACAGGTTTTGCGTTCGGTTGGGCTTTTTTCTTTCTTTTCTCTTCTGGCAGCCATCAGGCTTAGTTAGGTCTCTTCAGTGCTTCTCTACTGCTGTGCCTAGGACAGACAAAAGTGGAGTTGATCTATATTTAGCTTATGTGGATGTGAATTCCTGCTTCCTCTAGGAGAAAGGAGGCTGAAGTCTCTTTAAGCTGTTACTTTTTTCCTCCACTGCTTGTGTTAACTGTCAGCTGATCCTTGCTTTTCAAAGCCATGTGAAAATGAACGGATCAAGAGTGTCCCAATTATCCAAGTCAGTAGCTGCTCTGAGAGCTTTTTGTGTGCACACTAGTTTTTCTCTCCTGGGTTAGAAATAACCAGTATTTTTCCTAGCCTGACTGCTGTATACTGACATACTCTTCACTGAAATTCAGATTTGATTTGGGGGAATTTTGTGGGGGGCTTTTTGTGATATGGTTTGGGAGATTTTTTTGCATGGTTTTGTGGTTGATTGTTAAGGTAAAACCATCTGTGATGTATCTCTGGGTAGCCCTCCAGTTGTCTTGAGGTTACCTAATTCCCCAGCATCTGACTGCTGCATCATATGCCTTTCTATTCCTATCTGTCTTTTTGTCCTCCTTATGTGGAGGTGTTAGCACACAACACATGGATAAACTGTCTCCCTCACCAAAAAGAACCCAAACAAAACACCCCTAGGAAAGGAGAGCAGGATTGTAGCTTAGAGCAGCACACAAATGTATGATCTAATCAGAATTTCATGCCTGCTTGCTTTCTTATCCTCCCTAATTTTTTTTTCTCTCTGTTCATTTTTTACTGTTGTTGATGATTCTTCCTGAAATTGCTGTATTTTCTCAGAAAGGCTGCAATCTTCTCTTTTCATCTAATACTTTTCTTTTTGGATTAATCCTTTTTGATCTCCCTGTATTATCTCTTCCTCCTGGCTTTGATGATTCTTTCTTCTTCTTAAATTCTTTCCTTGACATGTTTTTCAGTGTTGTCTCTGCAGCTTGTTGAAGGATAACCATTCCTGTTGCTCAGAAATGAAGTAATTATTTTATGATGCTACTTAATGTACTTAAAACACCAGACACATACTTGCTGCTCTTTCATAAATCAAAAGATTCCATATTATTGTGTATGAAATGTGCATTTTTTACCTGTAGTGGTACACAGAAAATAAGTTTTTGGCTGATCCTTGCAAAATTTGGGGCAGGAATGTCCTAGGAGGCAATGCATTTGGGTTAATGGTCTTTCACCATGCTCCAAAAAACAGTTCCTATTTTTGGCCATGTGTTTTTGAAGGGGGAAGGAGCAGAATAAAGGATTTCTATCATGACAAAATCCCAGAATGTTTTGGGTTGGAAGGAGCCTCAAAACCCATCTCGTTCCAGCCCCCTGCCAGGGGCAGGGTCACCTTCCACTATTCCAGGTTTCTCCAAGCCCCATCCAACCTGGCCTTGGACACTTCCAGAGATGGAGCAGGCACAGCTTCTATGGGTGGGCTGTACCAGGGCCTGCCCACCCTCACAGCAAAGGATTGCTTACTGATGTCCCATGTAAACCTGCCCTCTGCCAGTGTGAAACCATTCCCAGTGTCCTGTGACTCCATGTCCTGATAAAAAGTCCATTTCCAACTTTCATGCAAGCTCCCTTTCATTCCTGGAAGGGGCTTTAAGGTCTCCCTGGAGCCTTCACTTCTCCAGGGTGAGCAACCCCACGCTCTCTCAGCCTGTCTTGATAGCAGAGGTGCTCCTGCCCTCTGACCATCTTCATGGACTCCTCTGGGCTCCCTCCAACAGGTCCATGTTCTTGATAAGAAACTCAGTAAAACATAGTGCTAAAGCACAGGACAGAGACACTGTAGCAGCCTGAATAAAGACAACTTTGAAATTCAGAATGAAAACCTGACCTCTCTGTGAGGGATACAGTTCATCTGTATGATCTCAACACTTCAGTGAGATTTACTGAAGAAAAGCAAACAAGCTGATTATTTTTATGTCATTGAATTAGAATCTCAGAGTACTTGCTTGTCTGGTATCCATGCAGGCTTCTGGAAGATAATTTGTTGAAACTTTGAAATCTGGGTTAGCACTGCAGTTTGTACTGTGGAATTCAGTGGTTAAGGGGAGAGAGGGAACAAATGTCAAGCTGTGTGTTTTATTTCAGGATCTCCAGGATGAAGTAAAGAGGGAGAGCAGTAATCTGCAGAAGCTGCAAGCTCAGAAACAGGAAGCACAGGAAACCCTTAATGATCTTGATGAGCAGAAGGCCAAGTTGGAAGAACAACTTAATGACATCAGGCAGAAGTGTGCAGAGGAGGCCCATTTGGTAAGGTCTGGTGGCCAATGCCCTGGGGAGGCATAAATGCCTTGTCTTGAAGAACTCAGCCTTGCAGAGTTCCAGTTGTTGGGGCAGGAAAAAAGGTTTAATGAGTAAAATAGCCTGAATGTCAAGGTTTTGCGACCAACAGAGCATAGGAAATACATCACTTGCTTCAGTGTTCCTAATTTAGTGTCAGAGTGTCAACAAACATGTTGAGATTGCACACAAATAAGGTTTAAAGCAGAAATATCTGTGTTGGTCAGAAGAACAGCTAAAATACTGTGTTCTTATTGAGACCAATAGAGAATTAACTGTTTATTCAGGTATGATCTATAATCTCTGCAATAGCTATGCGATTTTTTTACTTTTTCTGCTCATGAATAATAGTATTTGGATGTGTTTGGAAGTGTTTGGGTTTTTGGGTGTGGGTTTTGGTTGTTTTTGTGGGGTTTTTTTGACTTGAAATACTGTTCATGCTTTAGATTGCCGTGCTGAAGGCTGAAATAACAAGCCAGGAATCAAAGATTTCAGCCTATGAAGATGAACTGACCAAAGCCCAAGAGGAGCTGAGTCGCCTGCAGCAAGAAACTGCAGAGCTTGAACATTGCATAGAGTCTGGGAAAGCACAGCTGGGACCTCTTCAGCAACATCTGCAGGATTCACAACAGGAAATCAATTCAGTAAGGCAGTGTGAAAGACCCACCCCCAAAAAATATTTTGAGCTGGAAACCTTTAGTGTGGTTTGCCTTAAGGGGAAGGCGTTGTTTCCTTTTTTCTTCACTGTTTGCTCATGTCTTTAGTTACTTACACATGTGTTCTGTGCTAGTAGTTGTTAGGATTTTTAGAGGCTGATTTGAGTCATTCAAAATACTTCATGGTCTTTCTTTTATTAATTAAAAGGATTAATTTATTTTAGTTCATAAATAATTTGTCATAATGTAATGAATCAAAAATGGCTGATGCAGACTTAAATTCTCTGTGTCCAGTAGTTATTGAAGTTTTCATCCTCCATAGCCTGGGGCATGCTCTCACTATTCTTTAATTGATGTGAAGTCAATATAAATTACTGATAGCATTTACTTATTGCATTGTTGAAGGGGGAAAGTGAGGTGGATGGAAAAAGAAATTGGGTTGAGATGAGACCCTGAGAGGGAGAGAGCCCTGTGCTTTGAAGTGACTGCTGTTGCACCAACACTTCCAGTTCCTCTCTGTAATCAGGAATTTGTTATAACTTTGGTGATGCCTGAACTTGCACACCCTTTCCTCACGGTTCTCCTTCCCTGTTGCCAGCTGTGTTATGTATTAGCCACTCACAGTGGTACCAAGTTGAAAAGAAAAGGCAAAGCCTCCCTTTGAACCCTAGAAATGGCTGACCTCAGGGTTGGTCATTTCACACAATTCACATCTGTAACTTGCTAACGAGTCTTACAACATTCATAATTTTAAAATATGGCTTTTAGTCTAGAAACTGAGAAGTAAACAACTGGATTTTTTCATCATTTCATCACAGGTGGAGAGAAGGTTATACCACTACAGTGTTTTTATATGGCAAGGGGTGCTTGCCATGAACAGATTTGAGGCAGATAGTATAAGTGGTTATGCTTGACTGTACTGCAGACATTTTTTTTACTGGATTTTATAATAGTACTTCTGACTTTATTGCTTTTGACTCCTAAATAAGGAACGGTAGGTGCTTTGGTGCTTTAGGCAAGATTATCTAATGGCTGGTCTGAGGTCAGTTAACTTGAAAGACACCTGGTGGTGTCTTTGCTGACACCCCAATAACTCTATTAGGTCACTGACCTGGCAGAGTTCAATAGGATTTAGGCACCCAAATATCTGGACTAGGTTTATTCTTTTGCATAACCTGCCAGATCCAGTAATTCCTTCATAACTGGAAAGTTGTTTGTAAATGTTTGCTGTAAGGCACTGCATTAAGCATATTGCTGAAATAATAAAAGATGAATATAAGTGTCTGCTTAGGAAGATATATTTGGTTTTTGTAGACTTCAGAAGTCATGTGGGAGATGATAATGAAATCATAATGTTCCTTCTTGGAAGATGAGAGTTCTGATAAAGCCTTTTTAATTTTGAGTTTAAGGAAATTGCAAATACATCATCTAGGAAAAAAACCCAGACCACACACATACCTACACACACACCCCAGTCCAAAATAAAATAAGAAAAAAAAACCTAACCAAAACTCCCCAGCAAAGCTAAACAAACAAAAGAACCCTGAAACCTTTGCAACTTTTCTGATGAGTTTGAATAGCAACAAGTCTTGGTGTTGCCAGTGACAGAGTCTTCTTCCTTGGCAAAAGGCGTGTCCTTCAACCAGTCTGCACTTCTGCTAAATAAGTTTTCTGCATTTCTCTCAAATTTCATCCTTTGATTGACAGAACAGTTTTTTATTATATTTACTTTTGAAAATAAGATTTTCAGACATATATCACCCATATTTAGTAGGGGATGGCCATTTACTGGCTTCCACGTGCTGCCATACTGATGCTAATACATTTATTTCTGTTTATAGGTGCAGACAAAGCTTCTTGAGCTGAAAGAACTGGAAAATAACCAATTTAGTTGGCACTCTCAGCCCCATAGTACACTTGTTAATGGAACTGTGGATCATTCTAGTCTTAGCAACAGCAGCAGTGAAACTGCAAACCTTAATGAGAATGCTGAGAGGGAAAGCATAGCAGAAGAGGAACAAACAAACTGTGTGTCTCCAGTGAGTAGTGTTTTGCCTGCTTGATCACGATGCATTGCAGCTGTGAAGTGGGAATAAGTTAAGAATATACCAAGATTATGTTTTTAAACATTTGCACAACTGAAATTTCAGGGTGTTTTTCTGAAGGACTGTGTTTCCACATATCTGAAAGTTCATAAGCAGAAAAGGAGGTAATTTTAGTTTGCTTGGAAAGTAGCAGTAACATTTTTTTTCTGTATTTATTTCCAAAGCAAAATATCATAAATTGAATAGCAGAATTAACACTAAAGGAGAGCAGCTGTCTCCATTTGGTGCAGTGAGAACAGAATAAGGAAAGGTATAGAAAATCTAAAACTGTCTTGCTTTAAATGTTCCTCCTTATGTCTCAGTAGATTTGTGATTGATTTATTTTTTTAAAAAACTTTTACAGGGTTTCTGAAACACTAAAGTATCTGCTATAATAAGTATGAACCTCTTGAAGTATGCTTTTGTATATTGTGTGATTCTGTTTAAAACTTAAAATTTTATCATGCAGTCTTCTATTTACTTATTTATGGTGGATTGCTTTTGCCCTTGTACAGATAAGGAATAGTCCTGAAACAGCAGTCTCTGTAGGAGAAGAGAAAGAGACCCCAGCTGCAACTGTTACCAAAAAGGTGAGTTTCTTCAGCTTTGGGGGAGGAAAAAGTAGGTTAAAAAAAAATCCTGGTTAAACTGTTTCAGGCTTGCACGATGTTCATACAACAATAGAGGAATAATTGTCACTTCCTACTGGTTTTATTTCGTGTGATGTCTTGAAAACATTTCATCTCGGGTAGCAGGAAGGTTGTTGAACAATATTTTGGATCTCCATTGAAGAATTATATAGATTTCTGGCTGCCTCTTTGCCTTAAGCTTTAAGAAACCACTGAACGGTAACAGGAGATGACATAAGTATTTTCCATCCCTGCAAGTCTTAAAAATTTAATATGTTTCTCTCTGTCTGCATTGCCCAGGAAGATCCATTTGATGCTGAGTCTCATCCGTTGCCTGATCTAGTTTCTGAAGCCAGCTTAGAGTTCTTCCAGTCTGACCCTTTTGTTGGCAGTAAGTAAACATTTCTCTCTTAAGTGCAGATTTGCAGAAAGAGATCTTGTGTGAATGCATCAGACTCATCTTCACCTTGAGACTGCTCTTTATAGGATAAATCTGAAGATGTGTGGGTGACAGGAGCGTGGAGCCAATAGCGTTACAGAAATACAAGTGATAGAAATGAGAGTTCTGGGGTGTTTCTCCTTCCTTCATCTGGACTTCCTAATGAGCTCTGAAAATTGCTCCTTTCCCTCATTGCTCCTCCTGAGGACTTCTCTTTCCCCTGCCCTGGTGGCATTTTGGCTGTAGAGGTGTGGGCAGGCTTGTGATGGGTGTGGTGTCAGTGATCTGATTGACAGCCCCAATCCACAAAGAAGTTAGCAGAGGGTTCTCTGGGCTCTGCTGTGGGGAGGGTGTGGGTGGTTCAGAATGAATGGCTGTGGCCTACTTCTGGAGAGTTTGGCTCTCAAAACAAGGTAATGTGGAGCTGCACCATCTGTTCATCTTGTGGAAGTGCTGGGCTTTATTTTAAGAACTTGCCATTGACGAATGATGTTGCTCTGCTCTTATTTTTTATGGAAGGAATGATCTGCCTATATGGAACCAGTTGGGAAAGGGGAGTTATTTTGAATTAACTGCTGAAGCAGATGTTTTCAGCCACATTAATATGATTTTACACCCTTTCAGATCAACATGGTCTGATCAATTTAGCTTGTATTGCTTTGAAAGGAAAAGAAGCTAAATTTGTTTCAGATCACTTGGCTTCTGAAAGAATGTCAGTGCAGATTGAATATTTTATTAATAAATTAAACTAATTTAAAGCAGCTTGAATGTTTCTGTGTAGATACTGCTTGATTTTTGTTTATATTGAAGTGTCTTACAGCAAGGCCTTTCTTTTAGAAGAGAAAAGGTCTGTCTAATAAGAGCCAAACTTTTAGGCTTTGAGCACTCTATATTCAGGGGTAGATACCCACAGCTGAGACAGGGCATCTGTCTCTCAGATGAACATGAGAAAGTAGAAATGAGTTGGGATCATGCATCCACTACTGAAGTGAACACTTAGGAGCTGCCATGCACAGTGTCTGTGATGATTAAACAAACCTGGGACTCCTCTCAGTAGCTGGCCTGGATTACTGCAGTGGTAACACTGCAGAATGTGGGTGTTTGTGGACAACAGCCAACGGAAATGCAGCTTGGGGATGGCTGATTCTCTGTGTGTTTCATGATGGTAATAAGCTCTTTAATGAATATTTGCTTTTCTTCTGAACAGGTGATCCCTTCAAAGATGATCCTTTTGGAAAAATTGGTAAGTAACTTTATAACTCATACTGTGTTTGTTTTTCTAAATGGTTCTTGCTAGTGTGGAAAATTGTCACCACTTTCAGAGAAAAAAAGTAGGTGGAAATGCCACAAAAAAGTCGTGATAGAATATATGTGACATTAGCACCTGGCCACTTGGTGTAAAAGCTTTTCAGAGAAGTCCATTGCCAGTGAATTTTGCTCTTGTTGGAAGTTCCTTAGCTGGGATTTAAGTATGTGAAGGTGATGAACAGAAGGCCCCAAACACTTGCTGCCTGTTTTATTTGCAAAGTAGTAGGACTGTGCTCTTTTAAAGGCTCTTAACATACCAACTGCCTTTAGAATAAAGTATTGAACAGGTGGGAAGTCTGTTTAGATCAACTGTATGGGCAATGTCATTGAGTTGCTTGGTCCTGAGTGAAGTTACTGATGGCAAAAAAGCCAAATAACCAGTGGGAAAGCAACAGTTAAATAGGGTTGAGCATCAAGTACCAAATAAGAAACATCAGTTGGGCTTGGGAAGTGCAGGAGAGGAGGGCAGGAGAGTTCTTAGGAGCATTAGGTTTTGTAAAATGCTTCATTTTTAGGGACTCGGTTAGAGAACCAATATGCTGAGATGAGTCTGGAGCTGCTGTTTCCATGATGTGCAGAAAATGTTGCCTTGTCTGATGTTTTGAACCACAGAATACAAATTATTCACAGGCGAATTTCCTACTTCAAAGGTCCTTGGGCTTAAATGTGTCACTTTGCAGCAGTATGAAAAAAAGGTGATACATTGTTTAGTTTTTAAGATATCAGCTAAGTAAAGCAAGCAGAAATATTAGGGAGATGTTTACTTTTTAGATCCCTTTGGTGGTGATCCCTTCAAAGGCTCAGACCCTTTTGCAGCTGACTCTTTCTTCAAACAATCCTCCACCGACCCTTTTGTGACTGCTGGCACTGATCCATTTAGTTCTGCAGACAACAGTAATAATACCACAGTAAGTCTGGTGTCACACTTTCTACTGCTTTCTCTGTGTGCTTTGGACAAAATAATCTGTTTTGTACACTTAGACATGCTTTAAAAAATTGATATTCAGAAATCATATAAAAGTTACCTCTTATCCCCCAGCTCTGTCTTGTCTTTTTGTGTCCTCTTTTCTATAAATACTCACAGATGAAATAGAAGTAAAAATAAAAACATTTTTAAAAAATTTAATTGTGGATCTTCATTGCTCCACAGCTAAGAGCATTTGACAGTAATGACTTAAGCTCTGTCATTATTTAGCAATGACTTAAACTCTGTTAAGCTTTAGAGCTTTCCAACAACTCTATTAGGTGGTGGAACATAATAAATGGAAAGAAAGTCAGGTTCAACCTCACCAGGTTATGCTCAGACACTTGATTTTTGCCTCCACGTGCTAAAAGATCAAGAACTATGTGCTGTATTTTATCTGAAATCTGATGTGGTGTGTAGGGTTTCCCATCAGAAAAGTCAGATTGTTCTGTAGGTATATGGTTAGGTTTTGGTGGGTTTGGTTTTTTTTAATAAGAATCACCAAAGGTCTCTTGTAATGTGGAGATGCCTACTGAATGTACCTCTTTCAGGGCTACTTCAGTCTAACTTTTAGCTCACATTATAAATGAGCAGTGACTGAACACTCTTGAGCCTTTAATAAGGTAGAGTTGGGCATAAAAGTCTCTCTGGTATAGACTAGAATTTGTTGAATATGTAATATTTAAAACTGATAGACAAACAATTTAAGCAGCTGAAATTCTTCATGCATTAGCTTTGTCTCCATTCTTTTGCCATCTCCTTTCGTTTTCAATGCTGCTTCTGTTCATGCCTCACTTCCAGCTTTGTGTAAAACATAAAACATGCATAGACATATAAAACTCAGATACATGTGGACTAAGAAGCAAGTTAAGTGGCTGTAGAGTGTGCCTGAGGTGGACCCACAGCAGTCAAGAGTGAGAAATCACTGCACCTGGCAGTGGTGGTCCTGCCCCTCCCCATGGTGTGCACATTGTGCAGATCTCAAGGTCCTGTTACACACCACAGCTTACACCTCCAGGCTTAAAAATTAGATTTCTACAATTTGTAGTACTCAGCACACTATATTTTTCAAAGTCTTGATGTTCTAATGTAATCAGCTCTTGGTCTTATTATAGTCCAAAGGAAGGAAAAAACAGGTCAGAGCTGTGGTGTGGGATTAGCAGTGGATTCTTGAGATCTGTACTTCAGAACTGAAGTTATGCATTCATCCTAAATGCTTTACCCCACCTCTCTGGAGTGTTGAAATCTTAGATCTCCTTGAAGATGGCTCTGGTTGTAGAAATCTGAGACCAAAATGAGCAGTAGATATTGTTGACTGTTGCATTAGCTGTTAGCAAGTATGTTGCCCATATTGTACCTTTTTTCTATCCTTTCAAAGTATTAATCAAAACAGAGAGGAAGAGTTTCTATTAATAGGCTTATTTACTGATGCTGATAAAAGCTATTTCCAGAATGTGTTATCTTACAACTTCTAAACTAAAATAAATGGTGACTGTATTCTTAGATTGAAGAATCTTTTAAGCTGAAAACAAATTTCCCTCCAAAGGAATTTTTTATTTTAGACAGAGATATCAAAGAAGAATGACCCTTTTGCTCCTGGTGGAACCACTGTCACTACATCAAATGATCTAGGTAAAAGTAGATTGTACATATCAAGCTTCTTGGGTTTTATTTTTGCTTTTGCTTGCTTTTGTTTCTAGTCTTTTAACTAAATTTGCAACAGAGCATTACAGGTATTTCCCACGTGTTCCAATTTTTCCCAAAAGTATGACATAAGGTGCCTGTTTTCAGGGGGCATGTTTATAACCCAAAATTGACTCTATCTGTAGTGTGTGTCACTGAACACTGATTCCACAAAAACTGTTCCTCTGCTTTACTAAAACTGGGGCAGTTCCTGATCTAAGTGTTTGGGCTGTTTGGATGGTCTGTACTGCTTCCCAGTAGGGTTGTTTTCAGAGATTTCATGTTACTGTGTAAGTAGCATCAGGAGAGTAGATGTGGAATACAGTAACTCCTCCACTGAGATTTTTTACTGCTCAATTTTGCTCCTTCCGTGACCCTCTCTCATCTGAGGGCTAAAGATATTTTAGGGAAGGCTCTCAACTCCTATTTTCCTAAACTGCACTGACAAGTGATAATCCAAAACAGGAGTCTCTGTGTGATTTTGTATTGTAAACCTGTTCATTTTAGTTGTAGGGAAAAATGGTGGTTTTTAGAGATGCAGAAGTGAGTATGGCACTTCCTGCTCTACTGTACAGTAGCGGCTTTCACATATTTTAGGCACATGAGAATGAAAAGGTACTGTTGAATTAGACTGGGATGATATGAGGTTCAGGTACTTAATTCCACTTGATTCCACAAGTGAGTCTGCAGTCAGAAAAGAACTCTGATTCATTTTCATATATATATATATATATATATACACATATAAATTTATATATATATATATATATATATGTCTGTATTTGTATGGGTGTATGCACACAAAAAACACCTCTGTGTGTATACATACATGTATCTCAGTAGAACATTTCCAGTTGCATAGTTATTTGATACTTTCAGTGGAATTTAAATTTTTTTGATGTAGGAAAACTTACCAGTATTTCTTTTGAATTACTTCCTGTTCAGGAGATTTATTGTTCTTAATTGGAAGTTGACACTTAGAGTTTTTGAAAAAGGTACTTAATAATTTGAAGTGCTCACCACATTAAACACTTCACTTGAATTACTTTAAGTTGCAAAATATGTAATAGTTGCTATATAGTAATAATAGTAGTGAGAATTTTTATTTTCAGTCTTTTATATTTAACTTTTAATTTTATTGTTGGCTTGATTTGTGTGCATTTAGCTACAGACCCCTTTGCCTCCCTGTTTGGAAGTGAATCCTTTGAAGGTGGCTTTGCTGACTTCAGCACGCTCTCCAAGGTAATGTGGTGCTGCTGCTACTCACAGAAAATGCATGAAACTGCAGTGACAAGGCAAAGCTTATTCAGTTTCATTACAGTTTTGCCACTACTAAACATTTATAATGGCTGATTTGCTTGAAAAAGAGGTCTTGATAGCAAATTGTCCTGAAATTCTGTGAAGAATGCAATGTAATCTTCTTGGCTTGATAAGTATTTTCTCTCTATTTCCAGTGATGCTATAATTTATTTATTTATTTGTAGATTTGCTGATTTTAGCAGCAAAAGTATTACTTTTGCATGTTTAACTGCTTTCTATAGTGTTGTGCACAGTAACCATTCCTGATTTTTCTTTCTGTTCAATCTTCTGGAGTATGTGGATATGTGTAAAAATAAACAAAAGTATTTTCTTTAGTCTTAGTCCAAACTTTTAGTTCTGATTTAATATTGTATTATTGAAGAGAATGTCTGGTAGCACTGCACTGAAAATGTGTGTTTTGCTATTTTGTTTTTTGAAGGCCAACAATGAGGATCCCTTTAGTTCTTCCACATCAGGCTCTGTCAGCAGTGTCACCATAACTAAAAACTTATTTGAGGAAGCACCAGCTAAAAATGAGGATGTTCCTCCTGCACTGCCCCCTAAGACAGGAACTCCCACCAGGCCCTGTCCTCCACCACCTGGTAAGAGCTGACACTGAGATGTGCTCACAGGCAGCTGCTTCTTGTTAGCAGAGGGACAGGAATCATGAGGGGAGGGTAAAGGGTCTCAATTTAAAATGAATGAGCAAGATGTGAAACAAGTCCATTCCTGATTGTTTCCTCAAAGTTTTGCATGGTGTTTGGGATTGGAGTTTGAAGAAACAAAGGATTTAAAAAACAGGAAAAAAGATTTGTTACCAGTGTGTGCAAGAACACAGCATAGCTGCAAGTTAAATGGTGGCTAATGTGCTACACTGTGAATCTTGAATTAAATTATGCTTAAAGTGAGAATTTAGTGTGCTTTATATGTTGCAAACACAGATGGGTCTAATGCAAAATGAATTAAATAGGGTTAAAGAACTGGCTTAGATTTTCAGGTTAACTTCTTCTAGGTGGCCTTGCCAGAGGTCTGTAGCAGTAACAGTAATAAAGCCAAGTTCCCTGGGCTGTTTTCTCCTCTGTGATAGAGGAGTTTCTGGGATGTTCCATGGCACAAACCACTCTGCTTTCCAGAAAAGGCAATGATTATCATGCATAGCAACACCTTCGTGTGCTTGCAACAAGGCCATGTTACAACAGGCTTCTCACTCTCAATTTGTTTTTGCAAACATAGAAAAATATATTTCTAGTATTCCTTTAAAAATTTCTGTCTTCTGTTTCATTATCTTTAAAAGCTCTACTGCATCATTTGTTTCACTGTTACACTAAGTGGATGAGTCTTAAGGTATTTTGAGAAACTGGCATGAAAGTTAAACATGCATTCATGTTTTTTTCTAAAGAAGGGGAGCACAGTAGATACAGGAGTGCTCATACTGAAGTTTAAACTCAGCTGTTTCATTTCTAATGTTGGTGTGAGATCTGGTTCATGCTAATGCCTTGCAATTTCCATTGTAAATAACATTAAAACAGCTGACATGGCAAGTGATGATAATTTGAATGTTTGATGTTGGTCCTTATTTAAACATAAAAAGGATTTCTGACTTGATTGTAAGGGAGTGGCTGTGTCGTGGTGCACTTTTGGAAGGCAAGCTTCTAGGTGGAGCAGCAGCATCCTCAATAACAGATAATTAGGAAAAAATAGGTGGTTTTGCTATGCACACTAAAAATGTGATTATCTTGATAACCATTCCCAATTAATTATTTTCATAATGGAAATAATATCTCTTTACTTAAATGTAATTATTTCTAATTACTTCCTGGGTTTGATTTGAAACAATGGAATGCTTTTTCAAAGAAGTACCTAAAAATCTTTCTTGTAGTTCTTCTCTCTACTGGAAAGTGTGTAGAAGGGCTGTTGCCTCTGAATTCTCTTGCTTCTCTAGATACTGATAAACATTCCCATTTTTTTGATTTTGGGGAAAATTTGGTGATTGTGTATTTTGTATTCTTACAATTATTAGTCCTTCCCATGCAGAAATAAAACTCCCTGATTGTCACTTGGAGATGTTTCCCCCACATTTTTCAAGAAACAGGCAGGCATTATTTGTGAATAACAGAACTTTAAAATTACAGAGTGGTTTTGGTTAGAAGAGACCTTAAAGATCATTCAGTTCCAAGCCCCTGCCAGAGGCAGGGACACCTTTCACTAGAGCAGGTGGCTCAAAGTCCCATCCAGCCTGGCCTTGAACACTTCCAGGGATGGGGCAGCACAACATCATCAGTGATATGTGAATAGAACATCATCAGTGAGAGAGATGGCAGGGTTAGCTTGGAAGTGTCTAAGTAAATCATATGTTTCCCAGGGGATGTTCTCCAAATCTCTAAATAATTGCCAGATAAGAATCTCTTTTGCTCTTATGAAGTAATTTTAGCTTTATTTTCAAAAGCCTTATGTGAAATCATAAGCACCTTTGTTCAATTCTGTAGTTTTAATCTGAAATGGAAACAGAAACAAGTTCTAAAATACAGCCACTGCAAATGTGGAACCACTTGTAGAACCTGGTGTAGAATTTAAGAAACTGCACTGAAACCTCTTGTGTAAACAGTAACATACAGAGGGAGTGGTGGGGTGAAATTCAGCTCAGCTCTTCTTGGAAGTCATTGGGTTAATGTCCTCAATGGTGTTGAAATTTGACTGGGGTTAATTTGAAAAAAACCCAACAGAGTAAGTGGGGGTTTGTCCCTGAATCTGTTTATTTGCAGCTTCTTAGGCAAGAATTAGCAAAGCAGCTCAGCCTGTGATTGCTTGTTATCATACTCCTTGTTTTAAACTGCAGAAATTCCTGGTCTTAGCATAGGGAGAGGACATAGTGTTTTCAAAATTTATAAATGTAATGTATTTCTGCTCTCTGAATAAAATTGTGCTAACTTGATCTGAAGAAATAATAATAGAGCCTTGCTGGATCGAAGACAGCTGATAACCACAAAACAATACTATGCTGACAGAATAGGTGCTCAAAACTGTTAGAAATTCTCTTTCCAAAACAGTTAATTTATATATAACTGTGTTCCTGACTCATTAACATACATGTGTTCCTTTTACCTGATTACCCTTTCAGAAAGTGTGGGCTGTACCCTCATTTTTTAAATTGGCAACCCTTCCCCTAAAACTACAGCTCCACTAGTTTGTGGGAAGAGGTTGCATTCTAAGTAGCTTTTGAATGGATTTTTTTTTTACTAGTTTTGGCATGTTATTACCTGCTATCTGAAATTAATTTTAAATTCATTTTAATCTAAGGGAAAAGACCTATCAATCAAATAGACTCTTCAGATTCCTTTAAGTCGAGCGACCCATTTCAGCCTTTCCCCACCCCAGACATTCCCAAAGAACAAGAAGCAGATCTATTCTGTGATCCATTTGCTCCCACCAGCATCAGTAAAGAGGCTGACCCCAACAATTTTGCAAACTTCAGTACTGTGAGTAAACACTTTTTACATTTGTTTCAGTATAACAGCAGCTTTGAAATGTTCACACTGAAATCTTCAGTCTAATTTAAATTATTAAAACATATCCCATGTACACAAGGGATATTGCTTACAGTTAAAACAGTGTTTACATTTAATTTACAGCTGAGGCTGTCCTAAAACAAAATGCTGCAAAATGTTGTAGTTAATGTTTAAATTGCATTGGTTTTATGCCTTTTTTCATAGAGACCTTCTAGCTTTTAGAGGAGAGGATTTCAAAAATATCTATGTTCTAGGGATTATCCATTTTATCAATGTGTACGGCAGATTTAAATTACAAATCTATAACAAGCACGCTGTTAACTACCCAATTAAAAATAAACCAAAATGTGATTTTAATTTAACTGCCACTGAACTGTTTGGTCATAATTTTAATGTACTGAAATATTGATAAACAGCCTCATAACAGTGTATGTTAATGAAATATAATTTGATGAGTTTTGAATGGTTAGTAAATTCCAGACTTATGCACAATGAAGTAAAATAGTAAGTGTCTCTTTATAACCAGAATTCATTTCATAGAAGTCGTGGTGTCCAAGCAGTAGAAGCAAATCTAAAGGTTTGTGCATGTATATATATTATTTTTTTCTTTTGAGCTTTTGCAAGTAGAAGTTTTGAAAGGCATCATCTCACTTTCAAGGCCTGTTAAATGCAATTTGCATTTACAGTATCTTGACCATACTGCTCTCTCTGTTCAGGCCTAATAAGCTACATGCTTGATTGAAGTAAACTAAGGATTGTCAGGCTCTCAAAGTAGACTTGCACTGGTTGCTGTGTCTTGGAGCATGGTAACTTCTGAAATGTGGTTATCCATCCATGGCAGTAGTTAGGGAGACTGAGAAGCCACTTTGGAGGAGTGGCAAAAATGTTTATTATCTTTGTGAAGGAAATAGTGTTATTTTCCAGCTGCAGTTACTGAAAATACTGAGTGCACCATGGAGAAAACTCAGGTGTTTCTGCTTTTATTTCCCCAAGAAGCAGCTCAAAGCAGAGAGCTGGAGTCTCTAACCTCTAACCCTTTCAGTTAATGCTGGGACATCCGTGAGGACAGGGGCTTCACCTACCTCTTAATTTTTCTGCATGATTGCTAGGAAGAAACTTTAGCATAATCTTTTGTGTTTTATTTAAGATAATACCCTTAGCTCTCTCTGATTTGTAATCATTGTACCAGAGGTATTTAGTTCACAATCAGTTCTCATCAATATACATGGAAATAATGTTCTTTTTTTCCCCTCTAATATCATGCTGACCTTTTTCTGTATTACTACCAGCTTTCTAACTCTACAGTTACCCTTATCATTTTGCTGCTTCTTGGCAGCAGTATTTGTCATCTGCACATTCAGAAACAGTCAGTCTACAGCTAAATTTTTGCAGTCATTTTCACCTGGAAAAGTCATCCTTAATGAAAGCAGGATAAATCAGGATGGCCTACAGTGTGAATAGGAGTGTGCTTTGCAAAATGTTCTCCTGATTTATTCAAAGGTTTTCTTGTATGGACTGGTATTTAACCAAATAAAACTGTCTTTAAATTGTAGCACTTTCTGCTCAGTAATGTTTTAGAAACTTAATACTGAAATTTGAAACATGGCATATTTCATTAAAATACATCCTTTTGATGGCTTCAGTGCACTTCTTAGTAGTTAAACCTTAGACTAATCCAATGTAGTCTATTACAACTACAAAACAAGTAATATTTGAAGACTAGAATATGTACAATTATTGAAAAACTAATTGTCCCTTAAACTGACTGTTTGGACAGTAATATTTATCACTGTATTATTAATCTGTCTTATTTTGTCTTTTAAACTTGCAGTATTCTACTGAGGAAGACATGATTGAATGGGCTAAGAGAGAAAGTGAGAGAGAAGAAAAAGAAAGATTGGCAAGACTAAAACAGCAAGAGCAAGAAGACTTGGAACTGGCTATTGCACTCAGTAAATCTGAAATATCAGAAGCATGAAGTTTAGAATAAGATTTATCTGACGTAAACTGTTTTGTCCCTTTACCTGAGTACCTAACCTATTTAAATGTTAATCAGAAAATGCATATATACAAGAAACTATGAAAGGTTTTAAATTTCTGAAAGTGATGTGAATGTTTCTGCTAAATTTAATCCTTTTGGTTATTGTTTGAATAATTGTTAAGTTTAGCATTCAATTTCTCTCAAGTTTTCAGGAGAGCAAAGTACTTTTCCCAGCTGAAAGCAAATCAGTTTAAAATGCAGTTAGAGAGATTGGGGTTTGACTGTAATCTATCAGCAGTTGGTAATTGAGCATAAAGTGAACACAGCAATTATTCTGTCATGGCTGACTGTCTCCCATCAAGCAGTTAGTCACTGGAAACCTTTTATTCTTCTGAAGGGGTTTTAGTAATGCCAGAGTTGGAGAGTGCTTTATTTTATATGTATGCATATAGATTCTTTTTCTCCTCATTGAAGATTTTATGTTGGATTTAACATAATCTTCATGAAGTCTCCATCAGAAAGAGTATGTCTTTCTGAGACCTTTATTGCTTTTCCTGCATGATCATAGGTTTTAAGACAGACCTGTTATTTTGTTTTATAAAGCAATTAAACTGAAAATTGATGTGCATTTGCTGTTGGCTAAGGTGACTGTCAAATTGTGAGACCCCACTGCTATTTGAGCCACATTTGCCTGTGAAATATGCAGCTGAACTGGCAAGTTAATGAGTTCCATTTGAAATAGGATTTAAAATAGAAAGAAAAAACAGGTAGTCTGATTTCTATTTTTTTTAACCACAGTTGTTTTCTGTATATGTAATTTATTGAATGCCAACTGATAGTTGCACCTTAAACTGAATGATTTCTGAATGGTCACTGAGTCAGAGTAGGATTGATAGAATGTTAATGAAAATAACTTAATGAAAATAACTTATTGTTCATTTTGAATGAATTCTATTTGGAAAATCAGTTTCATTAAAATAATTCCAAAAAACAATAATCTTTTGCCCTATCTAAGAAAAATGGATGGCAGCAGCATAAACATCTAGAAGGGTTTTTTTTCCTTGCACTTTTAACCTGTGGTATTTCTTTTGAGGAAATTGAAGTGTTTCAACACAAAGCACTGGGGCAAAGGGGGAGAACTCAGCCACACTTCAGTATATTTAAGCTCTTCCCATTACCTGTCAATGCTGCTGTTGCATGAGTTTGAGGGTTTTCAATTCTTCAAGAAAAAATGAGTAACCTGACTGGGATGGTTTTTTCTTTTGCACTGGGAGATGAGCATTTAAACACCTGCTCAAAAAAAAGTAACTTAAAATTTTGCAAGTATTAAATAGTTATAACTTATACATCTTTGTAATGAGTGTACACTAATCTTGCAAATCATATGCTTAACTGGATTACATAGTTTCTTATCTTTTGTTAAAAATGTATACTCAGTGGACCAACACAATATTATATGTATATATTATATATATATTCCTGCTTTCCTTTATGGGATTTAAAATTTTGAGTCATTTGATGTTACATTTCATGTTACTGACTCTGACTATAGGACTTTTACTCAGACTACCAACAAACCACTGCTGTGAGCTAAATGGCATTACTTTATGAAGTTTTAACTGTTTGTTTTGTTGGTTTTTTTTTTAAACAACTTGTTCAGGTGGGATTAGCCTCTATTTATAGACTTCCCTTTTGTTTAAAAATTCTAACAATAGCCTGTAATTATGAAGAAATAAAGTTTAAGTACATAAATGTGAACTGTTTGCCTGTTTTTTCAAGAGGGTGCTGTGAGATGTAAAGCCTTGTGTGAATGTAATGCAGTGTGAGGTGTCCTGACTGCAGCCTGGTGTCTGTGGCCTTTGCCACCTGACACATCTGCCATGGGTCACCTTCACAGGAACAGGATCCAGTGGCAGAATTGTGTTGTCTTGTCTTATTTCCCCAGTAACTTCTCAACAGTTTCATTTACCTACCTAAGTTTAAATTGGCTGTTTTAGAATTTGAATATTTAGTAACTTTATGACTTCGGTATTGGAGTGTTTTAGTTGTGCTTTAGCCTGAATCTTCTAAGTCATTGTGTGCAGGGATGTGCAACCTCATGGTTTTGTGTTTGCAATACTGACAGAATGGTAATTTAGATTATACCAGATTTAGATAACAGAGGGTAAGGTTGGGAAAGTAACATATTTGTTCAAAATATTGGCAACTAAAGTCCTGTTTTCTTCTTATGGAATTCTATATCATGTCAGTGAATACTCTTGAATTTAATTCTGTTGTTTACCAGAGTGAACATGAAGATTGGCTTTCAGATGCATCTATTTTTTCTTATAAGAAGGAAGAGAACAGTGGTTTTCTTTAATAAAAGATCTTTTTTGATCTTTTGTGGTAGGCAGAGTGGAGTTTAGTTGCCCATGTTAGTGTTACTGAACTCTTGAATTCTCTGCAGAATTGTGTTTGCAGGGACCTCTGAGGCTTAAATTAGAAAAGGCACAGAAGTAAAGAGGAAGGGAGGAAAGACAGCATAATGTTATCACAGAAAAGGTGGGAAGGAACTTGTAATTCCTCAGCTGACAAACCATCAGTCAGTAATATCCTGAAACAGAAGTCATTTTTATCCACAAGCTCTTTAAAGAAACAAGGAATAGCAAAACATACATAGATAACAGCAGCTGCATTCCCATTCCTTGCTCAGAATACTTCAGAATTCCTGTGGTGCCAAAATGGAGACATCTGGAGCTGCTTGGACTTCAGATTTTAACTGAAAACAAAGAGCATTCGTTTTTAGAGCAGGTGATAGAGGGGGAAAATGCTGCATTGTTTGGATGTGTGTTCAGGAGGTCAGAGTGTTGTTTCTAGTTATCTCTTGCTGATTTAATAAGTGAGTATGGACAAACCACTTAATGCGAAGCCATTTCCTGTTCTGTAAGTGATAACAGGTCTCACAGTTATTACATAACTGCTCTAATCTGGAAGCACAACCTTGTGCAGAGTAAAAGGAATTTTATCCCATTTTACTTTTGTATCCTGTAGATAGGATCAAAGTTATGAGGTGTTTTCTCTGTTGGTATAAGCAGCCAGTTGCAGTCCCACATAGGACCATACAAATAACTGGAAATAAATAAAGAATTTAACAGAAGTGCTGTTTTATACAAGTTATTTGAGGGTTTAGTTTGCTGGCAATACAGGGAGAAATTCTTGCCTTTGACTTCAGAGGTCTGTCCTGGCAAGAGATCCTGTAACACTGCAAATTGTCAGCTGTCTCAGGTTTGCATGAGCCAGACTCACTCTGATCCACACAAACTGATTTTCCTGTGTGGCCAGAATTATTGTTTATTCTCTTGAGACTATGTAGCATTGAAATGTTTGTATTCAAAGCCAGAAGGTCTTTAGCATTGTTTTCCATAGAATGCAGTCTCTCCTGAGATGCTACGTGAACAGGTGTGGTCACTTATAAAGAAAAAAGTCATTTTAAAAGACTCAGTGTGTTTTTAGGTAAAATCCTTGTAGAATTTTTTTAATACTTACTGAAGCTCTGCTAAAACCTCCTTATTTTTAAAATTAGGTCCTTGAGTTCCAAACAGTTCTGAGGATTTTGGAGTATGAATCTCATTTTGGGCCCACATTCAGTAATAATTTTTACTGAATAAATGACTCAGTTGAGGTTCAAATCACTGACCCTGAATCCTGAAAAAGGTAAAGTACTTGTTGAATGTTAAACTCATATATTTAAATTCTCTAATTTTCTGTAATATGCTATCCATTTAACTTAAAATATTTATTTTATTTTACTGTCAGATACTAAAAGCAGAGCTGTTCTCATACATACAATACTATGCTCAGGGGAGCAAATTTGTCCTTCTGTTTTAGCTTTTTCAGCTTTGTTCCTACCACATATAATTCTAAAAGTTGTAAAAAGCAATTTAGAGTATATTTTGGTGTTTTTATTAATAAAAATGTTCTTTAAGTTAGCTGTGACTGGCTACTGACAATGGGCTGAAGTGCAGAACTGCACAGGAAGTCTGGCTTCATTGTGAACGCTGTGAGCTGGAATGTATGAGCCTCACAATTCAGAAAATGGAATGTATGTAAACAGGTATTTTATGCTGGAAAACGTGTGTTTGCATTTGTACCAAAACAGCTCTTTTGGCAATGAAAGCGCAGGAAGGTGCTTGTCACAACTCTTCTTGCTATCCCTCACTGAGCTAAAATGCTTCATTTAGTGGAGACAATCATGCCTTCTGGGCTGGTGTCAGAAGAGGGAATCATCCTTCAGTCACTGGATGTCTGCCTCTCCTCTCGGAGCAGCTGCACCCCAAGCACTGGAGCGTGAGCCCGTCCTGCCACCCACCCCTTGTTCCTCACGTCACGAGCCACATTGTCGGTGTGCAGCTAATAAATTCTTTCTTTTTTTAACCTTATACACCCACTGTTCCCGTTAATGTGCCCATTGTTTCTTTATGTCAACCCAGTCCTTCTGTTTGTCCTGCCACTCCCTCGGCTGTGTATACCTTTGCCTTCCTTTGCCTTGTTCATTTCCTTGCACAGGCTCCTTTCTTTTGTTAATCTCTTCTGAACTGTTATCCCCGTAACCCTGAAGCTGCGTGATTGATACGACTATAACATAAATAATGGCCAAAGTAATGCAATTTTTTTTCAGTATTGCATATGCTATTCACAATTTCAATGGGTTTGGTTCTCTTTTATGGAAGAGGCAAGTTAAAATTGTAAACATTTATTTTATTTATGAATTTTATGTTAATGAACAAATTAAATAATTTAATTTGTTTAGGTCTAATTATTTATTTATGTTATTTGATCATAACTTGGTCCCTCTGATGTGTGAGCCCTGTAGGGTGTTACTCCTTGCTACAACTCGCTGATCCCTGTGCTGGGGGTACACGGCTGTACCCTGGCAAACCCTGCCTTGGCAGCAGGTGCAGAGTGCAGCTAATTGAAAACCTGGCGAAATATGAATTATGTTTTCCTCGCGCTTTTTCTCCAGAGGAATTAACGACTCTCAATTCCAGCACACACAAGCGATGCCCGCGTTCCTCTGGGCCGTTCCCGGTGCGGAGCGACACGCCCGGGTCCCGCCCGAGCGCTGCGGTGGGACCGGAACCCCGGGGCAGCATCGCATTCCCCCGTTCCCATCCCATTCCCATCCCCATCCCCGCCGCCGGCGGAGGGCGGGCGCTGCCGCAGTCGCTCACCTGCGGGGGCGGCCCCTCCGCCCGGCCCGGCCCGGCCCGGCCCTGCCCGAACATGCGCCGAGGCTCCGGCTGCCGCCGCTCCACACACACCATGCGAGCGGGCTGCGGCGGCCGCCGGGGAGCAGCAGCAGCAGCGCCAGCCGTGCCCGTCGCTCTCCCGCCCTCTCCTCAGCCGCTGCCCGTCGCGACGCCTCATGGACGCCCAGCCGGCCGGCAGCGCCGGTACCCGGTACGCGGCTGGGGCGGGCCGGGGGGACGGGCCGGGGGTCGCTGGGGGCAGCGCCGCCTCCCAGGGCTCTGGGGATGCTCCGTCCCGGGCGGGAGGAGCGGCCGGAGCGGAGAGTCCGGCCGCGGGACAGTGTGAGGGCGGTGGGGTTCTGGGCGCTGCAGCCGCTGAGGGCAGGTCGGGCCCCCGGGCTGACCCCGACCGCCGCTCGGGGCTGGGGCCGGAGCTGCCTGCGGCCTGTGGGCAGGGGCTGCCCGGGCCGGGACGGACCGGGCCACCCCGCGGACCGCTCCGGCCATCAGGCTGACCTCGCTGTGGGCGGGGGCTGTGTCCACCTATGCCGGCTGAGCCACTGCGCGGGCACAAACTGGTTCTTGCACTTTGAGGGGGTTTTCTTTTTTCTTAGACAAGAGCATTAGCTTGAGCTAATTACATACCTGCGCAGCAGCCCTTCAGTAGTTATATGCAAATAGCCTTTGGGCTTCAAAGGGCTGCTGAAGAGCGTGTCCTGTCTGTGGAAGACCAGGTCCTTTTGCTTGAGCTCCTGTTTGTGCAGCTTGCAACACACCTTGACAGCGAAAGGCTGATGTTCTTTACCCTGTAACTCAATACGTTCTTGCTCACCCTCAGGAGGGAACTGCAGGTGGATAACTTTCTCCATTCCAGGTGTGCACTCCCACTGCCCCTAAAATACATAAACTTCCATTGTGTGCGTGTGAGAGTTGTTCCTTCAAAGGCTGAATCAGTCTGCAAATAACATTCTTCCCCCATGATGACGGCGTGTTAAATTTTAGACATGGCTGCGTTAAAGGTCGGCTTGTGGATTCTGTATTTGACATAAGACATTTATAATCATCTGTGCGGGAGTAGAAGCTTTTAAGAGTGCAGTTGTTGGAGAAGTTTGCTGCTTAGAAGAGCGGCAATGGCTCTGTTCATGGTTCTTCATCAGGTGTTTGGAGCAATGGTGTGCTCTCTCTCTGGCTGCATTCTTTCCCTTTATCTTAAAGTTGAAAACAGCAAACATCTACCTGAGACTTTATTTCTGCTGAAGAAACCTGATGGAAAAAAACAATTCCTGAACTTTAGATTATAGAAGCTGTACAATACTGTTCTTTTTTGGTGGCATTGATATTAATGTTAGAGTTATTATAGAGATCAAAGGAGGTGGTCTAGTGGCATTTAAAGCAGCAAAGTCCTGTGAGATTTAAAAATCTAGAGTGCTAGACTTGCTAATGATCAAAAATGACCTATCTATTAGTATTTATATATATAACCCCTACCTGGAAGTACTCAGGGCCTGGTTGGATGGGGCTCTGAGCAACTTTGTGTAGTGGAAGGTGTGCCTGCTCATAGCAAAGGTTTGGAATGAAATAACGTTCAAGGTCCTTTGAATTCTACGATTCTGTGATTTTTATCAGCTTTGTATAATTTTATTGCCATGCTCTAGCTTGATAATTCTTTAATGGATGGCCCAGCAATTTAAAAAATATTTTTTAACTCCAGGCTGGAGAGGTGGGCTGTAACAATTATATTAAATTATACCATTAAATGACCTCCAGGTGCTGTGTTTGCACTGACAGTAGCAGCAGGCTGAGGGACTGCAGTTGCACTGTGTTTCAGGAAGTTCTGAGCACGGGGAGCAATGTGTGCAGAAATATTTAGAAGCAGGAGGGAGCTGGGTGAATTTTCCAGGTTGGGCAGGTTGTCCCGAAAGTCTGCGTTACTGAAGCTGCTGGAGCTCTTGTGCTGGCTCCTCATTGCCTTTCTGGAGCTCCATCTGCTGGAACCGGCTCTCCCATTCCAGGGTGAGTCTGCACTGGGATCTAAAGGGATTCAGGTGTTTCCAGTACTGTGCTACAAAGTGTTGAAAAGCATCTATCAGGATTTTGGCTACTTTGTGGGAGAAGATTACTATTTCCTTATTGTAGTTCACATTTTACTGAAATCAGTCCTTTAAAATCCCAGTGAAACTCCCAGAGAGTGTTTCCACAGATCTGAATTTGTGGTTTCTTTAGGTATCATGTATGTTTTGGGAATAGATTGAGATTATCAGATCATAGTTGTAGGAAAAATTTTCTAGTGGAATGATTTGGACTGAAAAGTAAGGTATTTGAGCAGGGGTGATGAAAAATGACCTCCCATTTTAGAGATTTTCAGCTGTTGTCTTCAACTTGATAATAAAACTTTCAGTCATCTGTTGTGAAAAGGCAATTGTCAGAAGAAAGTCTCAGTTTTAGGATGGTCATTCAAATATAATTGACTCAATGGCTGGAGCCTCAGCTGTATATCAGACAGAATGCAGTACTGAACTTGGATGTCATTTTACATTTCTTTCTAACTAAAACTGCCATCCTGAACTGATGAAATCTCACTGCACCTGCATTAAAATTTACATTTTACCAATCCTTGTTTCCTGTCAGAAAGGGAAAAATTGACGGAAAGATCCCAAACTAACTGAATCTGAGTTCAACATCAGCCTCACTTATTTTGGTTGTCTTTGTTTTTTCTCCTCAGGTAGTTTGCTTAGTTGCACTCTGAAATGGAGGGAATAATAACTATTTTCTTCTTGAAGATACTGTGCCAAAGAATAACTTCAAAAAGGCTTTGGCAATGCTGAGTGCCAAGACAACTTTCTACCGGTACTTCTTTTTCTGTTCTTGAGTATTGATTCAGTGGGCAGGTTCAAGAGAACTGTAAAGGTGTATTGAAGTGCCATGCTTGAATTTTTACTTAATTGGAGAGAAAGTGGCATTGTTAGTGATCAAGGTGCTGTGAAGTATGCTTTGCAGGTGACTTCTGAAGAATAAACTGAGGCTGTTGGAAGCTCTCAGGGAAACATAATCTGTAATGTCATGTAAAGCAATTAAAGGCAAAGCAACAATCCCCTATTTGTTCAAATATTTTGTGTCATTCCTATATCTTATTTCTATGGGAGCATAACATACTGTTCAGCAGTGGAATTATTTTAAAAAGCATGATTTTTTTTAAGTTGGAACAAAACATGCTGCAGAGTAATTTATTTTGAAAAGACTTTGCTTAGATTTAATAAAAAAAAAAAACAAACGAAGAAACCAAATCAAATGAAATAAAACCAAACAAAGAAGCATTTCATCTCACATGAAGTACTTCAGGAAAATGCTTTTTGGACCAGAATGTGTATTTCATCCCTTCTACATTGATCACCACACTGAAGTCTGAAAGAAGTGAGTGAAAGTCACCACAAACAAGTACAAACCAGACATGCCCAGGTAGCTCTCTTGTTACCTACCCAGCCTTTATCACTGCTGGGAAGTGCTGAATCCAGCCCAAAGGGGGAATTGCCTGACATCCCTCCCTAAATTCTCACCCAGTCTGATTTCAGAAGTAATACAGAGCTCTACCCTGACCTTGCAATCCTTAGGAAAAGCAAATCTCACAGATTTTGTCTGGCTTCTTACCAGGAGCATGGCAGAGTGAGTTTGCATTTTGCTTCATGCTTTATTTGTTTGTTTGCTGGGTACCTAAATGTGCTCAATACCATTGCATGGTAGCGGTCTAGTGCAGCTCTTGCTGATTTTTTTTTTCTCATTAGTTTTAGTGAGATGAGAATTAGATCTTTGAAAATTGAAAGTAACTATGTCAGAAGTGTAGGTGGACCAGAGGCAGGAAAACTGAAAAGTCAGAGGACTTGGAAAAAAGAGCAAGTGGGTATTATAAGGTTGTCTAAAAACCCTTAAAAACCCCAAAAGGAATGATATCAATCACACGTGACCTTCAAAGTGACAAAGATTGTAGATCATATGAATTTTAAAAGAAGAGCTATTAAAGCTTGCTAAATATTACTGTGGTGTGATTTATGATGAAAATTTACTCCTAATTGCAGCAATCCTGTTAATTTCTGTAATGCTGAATATATTTGTTTTATTTCAGTGTTGATCCTGTGTGAGGTAACTTTTTCTTTGTACATTCCAATAGATCAGTGCTGTTGCAGGATGTTTGGGCTTATTTTTGTAATATGCCAGACTGGATTGTGTGTCTTTTTATATATTTTCATTCTGTCTGATGCAGGCAGTTCTGCTGACTGGGAGTGCTCACCCACAATGGTGCATTTCACCCTCTGAGCAGTCATGGCAGCACAACAAGGAAAGGGAACAGTAGAAATGACACCACTACATTTTATTTGTCTGAACAAACCTATCTTAATGAATTTATTGCACTGTTTGCCCATTCAGATACAGGATGAGAACTGTGAGCCTAATGCAAACTAGATCCTGCTTGGTCCAAGTTAAACATGGTGGGACCAACGGCAGAACACGATTCTCTGCCAATTCCTTGGTCTTTGTGCTGCTCACTGGACTGCTTTGTCACAACCCTTTGATTTGTGAGCTTTTGCTGGAATGGGAGAGCTTTTTAAAAGACCTTTGACATTGCTGAGGCATCAATAACTCAGTGATTTGAGAGCTGAATTAACTTCAAAAATAAATGGTGTCATACTCCATGTACAACTTGAAATACTATGAATTCCAGAGTTGTATCACTGTTGTGTCTCTATGCAGAATATTTGGAGAGCATGAATATTGAAACCTTTCCAGTTGCTTTGTAGTTGAAGTAATGGCATTTCTGCAGCACTGAGGAGTCTTAGACATGGGCCAGAAAAGTGTTCAGGAACACAGACAGATAAATGCTGAGGTATTAACAGCTTGGCACATAGAACAGGAAGGGATATGGAAGAATTAATTTTCTTGCATTAACTTATTTGCTTTTGAATTATAAAGATATTTCTGTATTGTCTGAAAACTGAATAGTAACAGATTATTGTGAGAACTGCTTATTTGTTCTTTTCATCCAAGATTATTTCTGATCTCATGTGGGTTTGGAAATGCTTGCAGAAGAAAAGAATTCTTCCCAAGTGTTGTGCTTTTTGTTCTCTTTGAATGTTGAGATTTTTTTTCAGGCTGACAACTTGCAGTGCGCTGTTGCTCAAAGAAGTCAACTATTTAGAAAAGTAGTAGTGGATTTAGGAATGACGTGGAAAAGGCTAAAGGAAGTAACCCCAGGTGTATCCTGGCATCTCCTAATGTCCCTGTGATCATCCAGCAGTAGGAGAACAGAAAATGGTGTCATGGCAAGAATTTCCATGTTTCTACATCTTTTTGAAAAGAGGCAGTGGGAATGACATCCTGGTGTCAATGATGGTGCCATGGGATGTGAAGATGTGAACTGCTGACCCTTTGCATGAAAAAGAGCGCAGGGAAGAACACTTGGGGACACAGCAGGGCATGAAGACCCCCAGACTTTTCCCTGTTTAGACTGTGAGGGGATAATAGCCTGGGGGTTCCTTTATTCAAAGTCCCTCCTCAGAGGCACCAGCTCAAGCTGTTATTTTGTTATTGCACAAAGATGAAATAATTTTTAGGACTGGGACATCTGAGACTGTTATGGGAAACTTGAGGTGGAGCCTGTCTCACTGTGAGTGTGGGATGTGCAGCTGTGAAGGGCCTTTGGCCCCAGCTCAGGTGATGGGAATGTCACTGCCAGTGGCTCCTGGATGGTCAGACAGGGAACTTTCCTTAACACTGAAACTGAGGCCTTTGAAATGTGCTTTGGGAGGCTCCCACATCTGTGAATGACTGAAGTGTTAGCACTGGTGAAGCTTAAATGGTGTTTGATTCTTTGTATTTTATTCTCCTCCTCCAAATGAGGTTACCCATGCACGCAACCGCAGCTGACTTATGCAGATAAGGTAGTTTTGGCAGAGAAATGCATCCATATTTTAGGATATGACTGATTTAACTTGCTTTTAATGTTTCACAGTACTGAAGGAGCTCTTGAATTACTATTAAAAGCATTACTACAAAGGCATAAACCTCAGACTTACCTTTCTTTGTAAAGTTCTGATAATTACTGAGGCTGAGTATTTTAGCATTTTGCACAGTAAAAGGTTCAAGATGCTTTTTTTATTGAAGAAGTCTGTAAAACCCAGTGACAAATCACAAAGCTTATGTACTGCAAACTCATAGAAAGAAACCAGCCAGCATCATGCAGTGAAGTAAAATTATGCATAAATATGGTAACTCCCATGCTCAAAAATTGTGTGTCTCTTTCCTTTTGACAATGGAAAACTTTTTTTTTTTTTTGAAGATGCTTTACTGTTCATTAGTATTCCAGATTTTAGTTTTGCTTATTTAAGGAACTGTGTTTCCAGCTAGAGACAGTGGGGATGCAGCAGAGTAAGGAGAGCAGTTCTTGCTGCAACTCCCAGGATATGCTGTGGTTGTGATTTGTGAAGCAACCCCACTCGTGGTCCCTGGGGCAGAGAACAACGATTTCATGAATAACAAAACCACAAGAAGACCCATATGACTGTCCTTGCAAAACCTGCTGCCCAAAAGCGAGAAAGGAAAGAACCTTGTAAAACCAGCCGGGAAATGGCCTAAATGTGGAAATATTTCAGATCTGAGTTTTTTTACAGTTGTTTTCTTGACTTAAAAGAAAACATACGTATATGGGGGAAGGGGGAGGTTGCATACTGAAGGTTGTTTGAGCATACAGTTGTTTTTAGAGAAGTGGTATTCAAATAAAAACCTGCTAAATCAAGTCTTGAAGAACTTGGCAGAGACAGCCAGAGCCTTCACCACACAGGGCTTTAAAGACCTCTGGAGAATACAGTATTAATTAGAAATTGTACAAACAGCTAGTGAGAATGATGAAAAACCTTTTCAGAGTAGCCCATAATCCTGCCATGGAACCAGCCAGTTAATTTTAGGTTGTAACCAGTAGTTATTCCCTACTAGGGAAGAAAAAACCCAATAATATCTTTAATCTCCTGCTGTGTCCCAGGTACACAATGCTGTTAGGAACATGTAATGGAGTCATTATTGGGGCAGCCTGGTGATCTATTACAGTAATTTTTGTACCAAATGCAGCACAGGCTTTTCTGTACAGGATGCCATAAAACCGGCAAGAGATTTAATCACGTATGTTAATGGATTCAGAGTGTCTTCCTGGAATTGTCCTTTGCTAGTTTATCATTTTTGGGTCTTCCTTCTGCAGTGTATGTCTTCATTATTGGAACTGCTTTGGGTAATCTAGCAAACAGATAATTTCTGCCATTAGATGCTCTTGGAGAAACTAATTTATGTAAGTAGATCATGGCTGATCAACTTCCACAGTCCAGCTCTCATAATGAGTGGAAGGACTGGTAATGCTGCTTGTAGTTGTGTACAGGGCTGGTACAGCTGATGTGCCAGCAAAGCCCTTCAGGGGAATTCACTGTTGCATTTTGGGCAAAATCAGCCAGATGCACTCACTCCACTGATTAAATTGTTAGTGCCAACTCGCCTCATTTTCCATGGCATTAAAGAGAGATTGTTACAAAGAGCGTGTAAAAGTCTCAGTTCCTCCCAAAGGTACAGGAACTAATGAGAAGCAGCAGTTTGGCTGCTGGATTGGAGCCTGTTTTGTGGAGAATCCTTGCTGGGAAGAAGCACTTGCTTGTGTCTCTCTCCTGCGTGGTTCTCACATTTGCAGCAATTACTGCCTGAGTGCCGCCTGTCAGCTGCTCTCGTTTGGCTCTCCGTTCTGGTTCGCAGCTTTCTGATGTGGGCCACTGCCACATGCAGTAATTCTTGTTGTTTCGGGTCTGTAATTACAAGGGTATTTGGCTTCTGCCTGGTCTGGACAGGAGGAAAGGTGGCTGCTGCTGCTCAGTCCAGACGGGTCTGTAGATCAGAGATAGGCTGGCAGCCGCCAGCCCCTCCTACATTGGAGGTATCCAGCTGCATTTGGATGCCGTGGCACGGCCTGGTTCCGAAGCAGGGTTTGCAGGATGCGGCCGGAGGATTAGCGATGCGGCCGGAGGATTAGCGATGCTCCCGTTCCCGCGGCAGTGTCCAATCGCAGAGTGGTGCCGCAGCAGGCGCTGCCCTGCGCTCCCACCGGGGCTGTCGCTCGCAGCTGGCTCAGGAGCACCGAGTGCTGCCGGTGTTCGAGCCTAAAAGCTGAGTGGGCTTACAATGACTATGTCAGAACACGCAGGACACTCAGCAGAGAGGTGAGTAGCAGCACGCAGCATTTTGCGTTTGGCTTAGAGGCAGTTCTGATCCTGCTGTTGGAAGCAGGAGGAATCTGCAGCCCGCTGAAGCATGACTAATCAGTTTGCTAAAATGCTGAGCACCCTCGAGTTTAAAGTATTTCTGCCCTATTGTTAACAGGGACAAGTGATGGTTCGTAGCATTTATGTGAGGTGTGTATTTTACCCAGGTCTTTAGCCATTGACTTGGGAGCTGCATCCTGTGCAGGTTTCCTTGGAGTATGAGGGAAATGTGCTGCTTGTGTTTCTGCTGCTGCTGCTGTGGGTACCAGTGTGTATTGTAATTCCAGAAAAGATGCCAATAATTATAGTATCTTATTTCTGCTTTGAGCTTCAGCAGTGGTTTTATTCTTTGTCATCTTTCTGTTTCAAAGGAGCATTTTGAAAAGGTTTATTTTTATTGAATGGGGTAATTCTGCTGCATGACAAGAAACGAAAAAAAAAACCCAAAAAACTGAGGTAAAATGCTAGTAAGTCTAAATATTTTAAAACAGGTGAAGATGTGCTTTATTGTTAAATATGTTACTTAGTTCAGGGACAGAGATTTAAAACCAGGAAGGTAGGAGTTTTAATACAATAAGCAATAATTGACCAAGTTTTAATAATTAAGCAGGGCTCAGAATAGCTCAGAGTAGGCAGACATGATATTGCATTTTGTATGAGGCGGATGCCAAAACTTGGTTAATCAATGCTTGCAAAGCACTCACAGAGTGTCTTGGGTGCAAAAGGATTTGCAGTGTAGCTGAAGTTGTGATGACAAAGCCACTAGGAACAGCATCACATAGTGTTTCTCTCAAATTTAAAGTCCTGCTTTTTGTATCTATAATTAAACTCTTTATTTCTTTGCAGTCATTATTTGTGAAACCAAAATCAAACCACTGCTGCAGTGGGTGGTTATTACTGATGCTATCTGCTTGTGCTGTGCTCCCCTGCCTTTTCCTTAAGATGTTATCAGGACTTTGCTTTCTGGTTTTGCTTTCAGCATTCTGTGTTGTGCTACTTTTTAAGGAACTAACACAGTTTCTAAGTCACAAGATAGATCACATTAGTTAGAGCTGTTCAGAATCAGAAACATGGTGAGGATTTGTTTGTATTTTGTTGGAGGATGTTTTGTACATGCTTGTATACAATATATTAGTGCAGTGTAGCTCTTTGATCATTAGATACAGATGTTTCAACTGTCCTAACACTGCCTAGGTGACCTTAACTTCATTAGTGCAAGACTTTATTGTTTCTTTTGTGGATTTTTTTTTTGTCCAGCAGTTCTGGTGGTGATGAACTTGGGCCAAACTAACTCAGCTGGTCTGTATTATCCTGTTGCCAGTAACCCTAAAGACCAGCTGAGAAGCCTTGTGACAGGTCAGGCTGACATGTGAATGTTTTAAAGGAGAAAAGTACTGCCAGAGTAAGTCACTGAGAGTCTTCTGACTTTGAGATGCCACAGTACTTTATTCTGAGTGCAGTGGAGCTTCTCAGAGACAATGGTGTTCCCACAAATATGCACAATGGGAAATTTTAACCCACCTGTGAGTTTGTCGTGGTTGGTTGCTCAGGCACCACTCTGAACATGAGCTGAATGAAGGCAGATGTTCCAGCAACAGTTGATGTGATATTCTGATGCAGATTGACAATGTCTCATCCTTAAAGTGATAACATGATCATGATGTCACCAGCCAGAGTCTGGCAGCCTTACAGTGAGATGTGCATTGTCACCCAGTGATTCTGTGTTCCTGCTACCTGAACTCATCAAATTGCTGTGCTCCCACATGGTAATTCAGCATGTCCAGGTTCTTACCATAAAGTATGTGCAGTTTGTTGGTTTTTATTTTCAGAAAATGAAACACTTCAGTTTCTTTTCACATGTTACTTGGTGAAAGCATAGTTTAAAAAACCCACAAAAACCCAAATCCACAAACATAATAGCAGTCACTTTTACTTTTTGCAATCACCAAAGATAAAATACCAGGTTATGCAAGGGAATAAATCTGGAATTGAGGAAGGGAGGGATTCAAGTGCAGCAATAATGGTAGAAGGAGAACAGATGTGCTGACCTTGTTATCTCTTCTGGCAGGTCATCTACATCAGACCTCAACGTGGCACTGCGTGAATGTATGGCAGCTCTGGATTTATTTCTTAACAACAAGTTCTCAGATGCTTTGGCTTCTCTACAAGCAAAGTAAGTTGATAAGACTTCTACTTTTTCTCTGTTTATTTTAGTTTGCTTCACCATCTCTCAGGAGATTTTGACCAGACAGCTGGTTCTCTCTTAATAGTTAAGTCTGTAGGGTTTTGGTTCAGAAGGGAGGGGTAAGTTAATGTGTCAAGTTTTGGGAAAAACTGATAAGTGCTTTACACTCGTGTGAGTAGATAAAATCTTGTTGTTTACTCACGCAAGTGTAAAGCACTTATTTGTCTTCTAAAATTGATGTCCTCAGCTATAATGCAGTATGTGAGATTCTTTCTCCTGGAAGAGTAAAAACCATCATCTGTCGCATTTTATTTTTTTCTTCTTTCCCGTATTTTTCTGCACACTGTGAGAATCTGAATTATTATAGTTATGTCTCTAAATGAGCAACTGACCATCACTTGCAGGTTTGAGAAACATTAGGTGTGAACTCTTTCTTTGTTGTTGTAACCATTTGCAGAAACTTTCTCACAGCTTATTTTGCAATTCAGTGTTGTGGTCATGCACTCTGTTTCCTAATTATGTTGCAGCCCAACCTGTAATGAGTGGCCCAGCAGCAAGCAATGAGGTCATGAAATAGTTTCTAAAAATTATTGTGTCTTTACAATGTCTGTGATCTGTCATATCCTGTCCTGAAGTTACCTGTGTTCTTGGCTTGTTGAAATCTGTGGTTAATTTAAATTTCTCCCCCACCCACCCAATTTGCTCCATTTATTTTTGAGCCACCAGCAAATTGCATGATGCCTTATTTCAGGGCACTGGAATATGAAAGAAGTAAAATTCATAGTGTGTATTTGATATACACCAGGGGTAACTACAATGAATGCTACATATCTCCTTTGCTGAGGTATCAGCCTCATATTTGATGCCAGAATCTGTAGTTTAGCCATGTAAGTACACTCTGGGAAAGAGGGTAATGATAAATTGTAGCATCAGCTGTTTAAGTAATGCTGGGCTTATTCACAGCAAAGTTGTTTAGCGTTTATATATCATCAGAAGATATAATAAAAATGGTAAGAAGAATAACTGTATTTTCATTAAATCCTGACAGTAAAGCCCCTGTGCCCATCTGGGAAGGCTCACTCAGTGCTTAGCATAAAATAAAGGGATATTTTATTGCAGCAGGTTTCCAAAACACTGCAAAAGCTAGTGAGGCTGTGGGTTGTTTTTTTCTGTAAATCCATTTTTCTTCTGTTGCATATGGTTTTCATTCAGCTTTTGCTGGGCTCTGCAGAACATATTTCATGAGCTGATTCTCTTTTTGTACCTGACTGTATTCCACACTGCAAAACCATTTTGAAACTAATTTTTCATTTTAGCCCGTTGTTCTGAGGAGGCCCTTATTCCTGTTGCTTTTGGCACTGAGGGAAATAGAGACTTATGATCTTTGTGAGTGCAATGAAGAAACAGGATGCTGAATTTCCCCACAGATGAAATCCATTATGGACACACTCCCATCTCTTTAGGAATGAGAAGAGTTGTAGAGTGGGCACATGGGGTAGTCCTGAGTAATTTCTTTCAGAGCCACCAGTTCCTCACTGTTCTTTTTGGGTGTGCTGAGATTTGAAATTAGTTTTCACAGTCCATAAACATACTATCAATGTTTAGAGAAATGCTTCTCAGTTTTTACATGCTTGTGGAAAATTTAACATCTTAGATTTTTGTGGCTCTAATGCTTCTGGTGTAGGAGATACTCTGCTTGGTATGATGTTAATGCAGATTCACTAAATTACTCACATTTGGCTTCCACAATAGGAGTATTTTCAACTAATTTGTACCATGTGAAACTGACAGCAGATTTGGCACAATGTGTGGGGCTTAAAATCAGAAAAACTTTCCTAGCAGCTTAAAAATAAATATCTGAGGATGGTGTCTAGACTTGTGTTGAGGCAAAGCTCTTTTTTTCCTGTTAGAAAAGCAAATCCATCACAAAGAAAAACAAATCCATTATAAAGAAGAGATCTCATTTCATAGAAAAAATACATCTAGTGGTTTTGCCTCATGTTATGTAACTTTTCTTGTTTCCTGAACTACCTTTTAGCTTTTAGAGTCAGTTTTCATTATTATTAACAATCATTGTACAATAGTGGGTTCTGATTATGTTGTGCTTTCTGCAGGAAGTTTAATTAAATTTCTCTTTTATATGGAGTACTCACACTGCATCCAAAAACTCTTAAGAAATTCCCAAAGTTCAGTCACCAAGCACAGCAGTGATTTTCAATATGTAATGTGTTAACTGTTAACATGCATAACACTGAAACTGTCCAATCACTGGAGCAGGGGAAAAAAATCTCATCTTCCTTCTCAGCCCTGAGACATGCAGTAAATCCATTAAATGCTGACTGGATTTTAGCCCTTGTGTAATTGCAAACAGACAATAATAAATTAAGGGTTGATTCTGGTGAGATGTCCCCTTCCCTTCCCAAGACAAATGCTTAATATTTTAATAATTATCCTGAAGGAAAACATGGCATAATCACCTGATAGTTTGGTGATATCAGATCCATTAGGAGAGTGGTAAATAAAATAAATTTGGGACAGAATTATCTGGACCATTGGATGAGGAGCACCACATGTGTTTCTGCTTGCAATATTAAAGGAATAATAAGACAATGATTCGTTCCAGGCAGTTGACTTTATTCTGAAAATAGACTCCAAAAAGCACTTGGTGTTGTTTGGTGGAATATTAATTCTAGAATGACTGTGCTTTGAAAGCTTTCCCTGGGAGCTGATCTCCCAAAGATCAGGTGTGATTGTCAAACGGAGAGTGGTGAAAGAACAAGGGGAAGCACAGCCAGGTAGAGTGAAGCTCTAGACAGTGAATGGATAATTGTGTTGCTCAAAGCTTGGGTTAGCTATTTATTGTAAGGAATGTCATGAACAAGAGCAAGGTTGTTATTTCTAGGGAGTTTATCTTTTTGTACTTGAGGTCTGGAAGAACACAACTTTTATAGTCTTTGTAAATAAATTAATTGCAACCAAACCTAACTAAATTGTTGGTTTCTCCTCTTTGCTGGAAGAACTTAGCAGATTCTGAACTTTGGAAAATGACTTTGGTTAAAAAGGCTCAGGGATTCTCTTTTTGAAGCACAGTTTTTTGTCTTGGGCCATCCTGGTGGTTTGTGCTAGCAAGGGAGCTGTGGTGGTGGCTGACTGGAGAGGTCCTTGCTCGTTGTTAACTTATTGCTACTGGGGAGTCCTGCAGGAAAAGGGTTTTTATCAGAAATGTTGGTTCATCAAATGTGAGCATGTCTGTGAAAGCCTGTGCCATGGGTCTAGTGGGATGTTCACACATTAGTAGAACCTGGGATCAAAGATGAGGAGAGCCTTTGGGCCCTTGTGACTCCGTTCTCCTGATGCAGGTTTGATTTGGGCATTGATCTCTCACTCTTGAGCCCTCCTGGATGAGCAGACTCTTGACTGGTCTGTGCAGAGTCTTTCTCACTCTGTGCTGTTGGATTTGCTTTAAGTGTTGGAAGCACCTTGGTACTAAATCAACATACGGATTTGAATCTGAGGTTTCTATAACTTAGGAATGCATGTCCTGTCTGCTGGATTACTTTAAAGCATCTGCAGAAAAGATTTTGAGCGCTATTTTTCACAAAAGATTACTAGCCCTGGGTTAATTCTGAGGTCAAACCAAGGCAAACTTTTTGATTTTCATACTTCAGCTGGAAAGCTGTGACTGTTCTCACTTAAGCACTTGTTTTAGAGCAGGAATAAAAGTGCTCTCCTGCAGCTCCAAGAAAGGGCAGTGCTGCAAGATGACAATGATTGCACCATAGTTGGAGAAGAGGCATGTGGCAGAACTCCATAACTGCCTAAAGATATTGCTTATAATCCTCTTATTCAGTCATGTGATACCAACTACTGGGATAAATCATTAATCACAATATTAGTTGCATTCATGTTATACAGGCTTGTTAACTCCAACAAAGTCCTGAGGAAATTGCTGCTGAGGAATCAAAAGAAGAGAAGTAAAAAGATAACAAGTTTCATTCTGCATCCATCCCTATGGAACCCAGGCCTTAAAACTCCTGGGAATACTCCAGGATGTAGCTGGCAACTTCAATGGAATGGTTAATAGAAATAGCATAGATAAATTGCATTTCTGCCAGCATCCCCACCCCTGAAATAAAAAGAACAAATTTGAATGTTGCTAAATACCAGTTTGCTAATGATAGACATTAATTATTATCTCCTTTAAATATTAGAAGTAAAATAGATGAAACCATTGATTAGGGAAGAGGTGGTTTTGTTTCAGAAACAAATTACTGGAGAGGGAAATCCCTCTTTACCACATGTATGTGAAAAGTACCAATTTTCTCTTTAGTGCAGTGAATTTAATGTTTATCTGCTTTGCTTTAGAAAGCAAATTTCTGTAATTTTGAAAGGGTACTATTTCAGTCACTTTCCTGTGCTTTGAATTTGAGCCTCTGGAAGGGTTTTAGTTTAGTAAATACAAGATGAAATGTGTTTTTCTGTGCCCAGTGAGGCTGATGAATAATCTAATGAAAGAAACACTTCATCAGGCTGGCATTTTAGTGTGTTCATTTTTTTCTACTTTACATTATCAGTCTACTGAAAGAACCATGATTTACAAGGCCAAGAAAGAGCTGTCCTAACTCCACTGGATTTTAAAGTAATTTCTCCATTATCTATCTGTTCTTCCTAGCTTGCAAATGAGATGGATGGTAATACAGTCTGGGGCTTATAGCACTTATGGCACCAGGATATTTCCCAAAACAGCTTTTCTGCTAGATTGGTTTAGATGGTGAGGGCAAGTAGGAAGTAAGGACAGCCACAGAGCGCAGACTGCAGTGAAGTTTAAAGATGTGCACTGCAAATTCCTTCAGTGCAGCCATCCTGCTCTGTGCCCTGTGTCTCGGAAAAAGCAGCCCTTTGTCATCACTGTGAGGGTGGGGAAGCACCAGGCCCAAGTCACCACAGTGAATTATTAGATTATTGATTAATGTAGGATTATCTGAAATTATCCATTAAATTTTCTTTCAATCCAGTCCAGATACCAAAACTTAGGGAGGCAAGTGTATTTCTGGGATGAGAAATTACATCAGTTGAGGTGCCTTTAAAGTCTGGCTTTTCTCCTTAAAAAAACCCGACAGAATAAGAGGCGATGAGGTTGGAAGGCACCTAAGAAAGTCGTGTACTCAAGGAGGGCCATTTTGAATGTCTCCAAGGATACAGACTCTACAACTTTTCTGGATGGTGTGCTCCCCTGCATGGTCACCCTAATGGTAAAAAAAGTGTTTCCTGATGTTCAGCCAGAGCCCCCTGTGCTTCATGTTGTGCCCGTTGCCTCTGATCCTGTTCCTGGGCACCAGTGAAAAGAGCCTGGCTCTGTCCTCTTTGCTTCTTCCCCTCAGGTATTTGTAGATATTATAGGAGCCCCCTGAGCTTTCTCTTCTCCAGCCAGAGCAGTCCCAGGTCTCCTGGCCTTTCCTCACAGGAGAGATGTTCAAAATCTCCACCCTCACTACCCTGCTCCTGAGTGTGTCCATGCCCTGAGGAGCCCAGAGCTGGGCACAGCTCTCCAGGTGGGGCCTCACCACCAGTGCTGTGCAGAGGGAAGGAGCCCCTCTCTCATCCTGCTGGCAGCAACACTCCTCTTAATGCAGCCCTGTCTTTGTCAAGAGCACATTGTTGGCACACCACTTTCTCCTTGAAAGAAAAAGAAAATGAAGAAGCACCTGAAGTAAACACATTGAGAGCAGGTGTGCTGAGGGTGGAGATTTTGAAAGGATATCCTTGTTTGACTGCAAGTATTTTTGAATATTCCCTGCCATACAGTGCTATCTGATCTGTTCCAGAGTGCAAACAATGGAAATAGCAATTCTTGCTTCTTAACAATATTTGTCTTAAGTTGTGCTATTTGTCAGGGTGGATTAGCAAGGCCTACAGAGAGTTTCTGTGTCAGGAATTTATCTGAGCTCGCCCTTCAACATATTTCTCAAGTCGTCCTTATTAGACCTTTATGCCTGAAGTTATTTTGATTCACTTGCAGAGAATTACACCAGACACAGGTGAATGCTCTAAATGTGTGCAATATATAAACCCTCTTTCCTGTCAGAGGAAAGGTGCCAGCAATGGCTGCTCATAAGAATTAATTGTTTTCTTTGCACTGATGCCAAAGTTTTTTACTTTCTGCCAACGTGGCACTGTCTGAAACCCTAGAGAATAATATTTAAGTTGAACAGATTGAGGTGGAGGTTTGGCAGAAGGGGAGAGGAAAAAAAAGCTGTACTTTTTGATACAGACTTTAATGCTTCTGCTGAAAAGATCTTTTTCAAGGAGATTCTATTTTGGCCATGGTTATAGTATTGTGTTACTTATCTCCTTGAGCCTGTACTGAGTAACTGTCCAAATTTAGAAGAATATCACCTGGATTTGTGTCATGTGTTGTAGCATTCATTAGATAATAAAAAAACCCACCAAAATCAACCCCCCCATGATTCTATTGTTTCTGAATGATGAGCCTGTGCTTTGTATTTGTTAAATATCTCTTCTCAGCTCAGAATTGATACATTTTAGCAGATAATGGAGAACTGTAGACATGATTTCTTGTACAAATCTCAGTCTATTAGTGTTTCTTGATTATTTTGCATGTTCTTTGTGTGTGATTTCTAATTCATTTAGCCCTGTTCCCGTGAGGCTGATGCATTTCTAGAATTGGGTTTGTATTTGCTTTTAAAAAGCAATAATACAATCAAATCAGCTGTGCTTTGCATCTTTTGTTTTCTTGCAGAACTAAAGAGAGCATGTATCATGCCCTGACCTATGCCACCATACTGGAGATGCAGGCTATGATGACATTTGATCCTCAGGACATACTGAATGCAGGGAACACAATGAAGGAAGCTCAAGCCACCTGTCAAAGGTAAGACTGGAGCAATTCCCTCAGTAAATAGTTCCTTCTTGGGAAAGTTTTGAAAGACTACTGGATACAAAGGGAAATGTAATCTTACAGAAATCACAGGAAAACTGAGGTTGGAAGGGCATCAGGAGGTCATCTAGTCCAGCCCCCTGCTCTGAGGAGGATCACAGCACCCTCATAAATGAGGGTGTTCAGCAGTCTAGTATTGAAAACTTCATTTTAGCACAATATCTGATTTTCCCTGTCAATTAGGATTTGTCCTACCTGTAGTCCTGGTTCTGCAGTGTCTGGAAGTTGTTTACAGTGTTCAAACACTGCAGAATTCTCCCATGGGTGATGGTTGTACTGCAGTTGTCTGAGTCAACTGTGCTCCCACTTTTGCACCCACATTCACCCATACACAAAAAAAATAAATCAAAACACTCCCTTATCCTTCTCCTTCATGAAGATACATTTCTGTTGATGAAGGGTAAGAGACAGATCCCAGAGGACCACGTTGGCTAAGTGGTCCACCTCTGTGGACTGTGCTGAAGTTTGTGTGTGTGATGAGATAACAGGGGGCTGGTGAGCGCTGGAGGCACATTAGCGACTGTGAGGGTGGCTGGCTGAAAGATATGGTTCTCTGTTCTTGATGCTCCTTCTTCAGAATGACCAAACTGACTTTTTGCAGATTTAGGAAGAAATCTACTGTAGCTGATTCTTTCAACAACCTTGTGCATAGGCAAAGCCTTGAACACTTCACTGAAGGTAACATCTTTCACATGGGTAATGTTTTCCTTTTTTATTTATGCAGTTTGAGTCCTGTAGAATTGTTCACTCAGTATGTGCTTGCAAACTGTGAATTCACTAACAAAATCACTGATCTGGATTTGCTAGACCAATGTCAGTGTTTTGGCCGTTGCTGTGTAACCAATCCAAAATCACCAGTCTTGTTGCTTTCTGACTCAGCACTCCCAAAAATTGCTGGGTAAAGAACTATCTGGAAAGAAGTGTTGAGTAAGGAAACATCTAGAAAGAAGTATTGAAATGTCTGTAAAGGTTCTAGATCCAGGAATTTATGGGAAGCACCAGAAAAATTTCTGCAAAGTTTCTGTAACAGCGTGTAATTTCTGTTTGGAGTTAACATCAGTAGTCTAGAGCTGAAACACTACAGCAAATTTGGAAAATATTTTTCTCAGTTCGAGCTCTGTGATCTTATTTCTACATTAATGGGCTAAGTGTTTTTTAATTACTTTCTGACTGATTGATTTTTTTTCTTCTCTCTGTGTGACGTTAGAGGAAATCCATGCAGAAATTTGTTATGCTGAATGTTTACTTCAGAGAGCAGCACTCACATTCCTCCAGGTATGGATTCCTCCATGGCTCTTGGTGGGGAAAATATCATACAGGTTTATTTTCCTAAATGGACTGATAGAATACTATGGTTTGACCTAATGGATCTTTCAGCTGGATCAAGTCTGGATTTTATCTGGGTTATCTGGTGGGATATTAGAATGTTTCGTTTTCCCTCATGATTACTAAAAAATACTTAAGACACATAGTGCTGAGTGCCCTATGACACATTTCCCCACTCCCTTTTGCATGTGTGAAATGTAACTGCAGCAAGCACCAATTTTTAAATGATGTGTTCGGATATCAGATTTAAAAAAAAAGTAAAAGGTGAGATGGTCATTGCAGTTGTACTGGAATACAAGCAAGACTTTTGTTTGAGTCTGGCTGGTGTTCACTTTCCCAAGCCTGCTTTCTCACTGGTTTGTTCTTGAGCAGCAATTATGTTCTGCATAGCTATTAGGCTCCACTGTCTGGCTTTAACAAAGGGGAGCTCTGCCTCTTCTTTGGATTTTATCTGTCTGTCCTAATGAAGCTTGATTTGTTTGGTGGAGCAACATTAGCAGTACTTGCTAGGGCTCCAGCATGCAATTTTAATTGTTAGTCACAGTTGAAATACTGATTTTTTTTTTCTTGATTTGGCTGTACTTGCTGTATGAAAGTGGGCCTCTTCATCTACCGAGGGGATAATAAAAGCCACAGTCAGAAAAAGGCTGCTGCTTCTTGGCTCGAGGGTGCTGATAGGAAATGGAATGCAGGTGGTGGTTTTACAGTGTTTGGGAGTTGCCAGGTGGGCTCTGATTTATGTTGCTTACAGTTTATGAACCATGTAACCTTTTTCAGCCATCTGCTAAGTCCCTCTGCTAGAAACTATTGCTTCATAGCAACACCCATAATCAGGGGAGCTTCTAGTAGTTTCTAGAGTGCTGATGATGGACTTTGAAATGACCAAGGTGTAGCTGTCTGTTTTCATTTTCCTTTGGGGTGAGTAGCCAGTTTGGGTGAGATCTGAAACTACGGAAGAAAGACTTTGGAGAGCTTCTCTGTTATGTCTATAGGAAAGGAGCATTTTAAAGCAGTGTCTCTTGATTGTAAGCACTATTTTTCACAGATACCTGTTTGTGAAAATGTTTATAGAGACATGAGAATTAAGAGTACAAAAACAATTTCTTGTCCTCTCTTGCAAAGGTCTCTTTGCTTCCTGTTCTCTTCTGTGTTTAATTTTTCATGAACACATGAACCAGTTTGAAAAATTAAACAGAGGCGCTTGGTTCCAACAGCTAGTGAAGTGGGTTAGTTTTGATACTTAATAAAAATTTCCAAATCCAGTTGAAAACACATGAAATGTAGTCTCAGCATTTTTCAAGGGCTGAAAAATTCTCACATTGGCTATCCGTATTGTTGGTGTCATTCTGAGTGTAAACATTTTAAAACCATATTCCGTCCTTGTTCCATTTTCCATTCAAAGGAAAATATAACTGAACTTTTACACATGGCTGGGTGTGCTGCACCCCCCAATATGCTGTACTTAGTTAGTACATCTCATTAATTCATCTAAACCATGCTATTTTCTCCACAATGCCCTCTTATGATTTTTCTGTGGTGATATCTTCTGTTAAAACACACATGTAGACTCTGTCTTAAAGCAGACATCAAAACAAACCAGAATGACTGATTATATAAGTGAGGCAAGAAAGTGCCTCCAAGAAGTTATGAGATAAAGACCCTCTAACTAATGGTCCCTCCAGATACTTTGCTGTAATTTATCACTTTGTTATAGCTTATCATATAACATGTTATCTTCCTAGTAGGGATCTCATTTATATATATGAATATTCAAACCAGAAAGAGCATATCCTGCATAATTTTACTGACCCTGCTCCGCTCTTAGTACATGAAACTGTATTCTGCAGACTCTTGAGGACAGGCAGTTTACTTGGGAACATTTCCTGGCTCAACACCAGATACATCCTAACTACACTCAAGTACAAATGAGAGAAAGCTATTTTTTTGAGAGCCACAAATGCATGTACCTTAGGTGACATCTCTTAGCTGAGTCCCTGTGTTTATTAATGTAAATTCAGATGGTTCAAAGGTGACAAGGGCTAAACTGGTCACAGAAAGCATTAAAATAAAATGCCTGTGTCTAAACAGAATAAAAAGTATTTTAATATAGAAAGGAAATCCTAAATCCATGTATTATATCTTAGAGGCTTGTATTGTCTGTGTTGTGCTGGTTATGTTCCAGGTGTGTATTAATCTTCAGAAGACAAAAGGCCTTTATAATGCTTACAAATTCACAGTGATAATGTGTTTCCATTCCAACAGGATGAGAATATGGTCAGCTTCATAAAAGGAGGCATCAAAGTCCGAAACAGTTACCAAACCTACAGGTGAGTCAGAGGGATGATGTCATTAAGTGCACTCTACCAGTAAAAAGTGCTGCTGGTGAAATTATCCAGTTCACAAATTCATTACTGTTGTATTTACTGAGTCTTTATTATGGGCCTCACATCTACAGAATCTTCCTTTGCATAACAAAGGACATGAACATTATGGTTATTTGGATTGTGGAGACAGTGGACCTCTCTTAACTCCCAAGGTTTTCCTACTTCAAGTACTATATCCTTGAAATTATGTCCAAAAAAATAACTGTTCTAAATGATGTACTCTTCATTGTGTCAGCATAGCAGAATTTGCAAGTCTTGTAGGCTTTAGGCATAATGAAATGGCATTTCTTTATAGTACCAGCTGCAGCTTTTTAGAGCATTTAATGCCAGTAGCTGAAGCACAGTAAAAAGTGAAGGCTCAATATGCATCATATTTTATTTATTTTAGAATTACAAATTTTGATTCAGAGTGGGCAAAAAATGTCTTGTGTCCAGCAGATACAAAACAGCTTCAAGTCCAGGTTCTCCAGAAGGCCACTGGAAGGGAGAGAGATGACAGTGTCCATGGCTGTGTGGGTTGAAGGTGGCTCTAAATGCAGTCCAGAAGATTGCACTTATGGGGAATAGTGCTGAATCTCTTGGCAACAACCAATCAAAAACATGTGACAGCCTGAACACAAATACATGCTTCCATTTTTTCCAATGTTTTTCCTCTCCTAATTAATAAAATAAGCTAAAACAGTAATGTAAAAACCACATAGCTATAGAAAGCTTGGAGGCCAATTGATTTCAAGCAGAGCTGGATTACAAGGGAAATAAAGGACGCTACAAAGCTGAGACCTATAAAAGTTAGAAAAATGAGTGAAAGTAATTTCTGATGCACCTGCCCATTTTAGAATATTTATTACAGTTGTCTTTTCCTATATAAAACAAAATATTCTTTTTGTTATATTTGCTATGTTTGTTAATATGCACTTAATCTAGGGATTAGTGAAACTCAAGTCAAATTTGCTAATTTAAATTTAAGTCTCTTGTACTGCTCCATCATCTCATTTTGCAGTGGCAAAGTTTGGTGATGCTCCCAACAGCTATCCTTGAAACATTTTCAGGCTGAAATGTGGTTGAATATTGACTATGTCTAATTGATAGGAATTCCTCTCCAGGATTCCATGGTTTTTAATTGATAGTAGTGTGACAGAAATTATTTGTTGATAAATCCAGCAAAATGTAGATGTTGTTCACTTGAGTGAGAGGACAAATTGGCCTTTTTAAAACTACTCTGTAGTTCAAGATAATGGGGTTACTTTCTTACTGTATTATAATTAATCATGTCATTTACTGACATTGTAACAGAATATTGTGCATTTCCAGGGAGTTGGACAGTCTCATACAGTCCCCACATTATGTCAAAGGAGAGAACCATCTTCATTTTGAGGGAGGTGTAAAACTTGGAGTTGGAGCATTTAACCTGGTATGTACCAACACTCTCATCCTGAGCTGCTGCCCTGCTACCTCCTGAAAATCACCCTAACTTCAATTCCTGAGAAGTTCCACTGGTGTCATACTGATCATGTGGTTAAAATTAGGTGTGTGCTCTGACAGTGCAGCATCCCAGTGTCTGGTCTGAGCACATCAGATAATAGCACTTCAGAAATAGATTGCTGCCCACAACGTGGTGTGAGGGCCCAGAGAAGCCTTGCCCAGGAGCATCAGTTGCCTCTGCCTGTTGAATTCCACTTACTCTTTACTGACACTTGGAAAACTAGCAGGATCTAGACTGTTAGCAGAGCAGTTGGAAGGGGTGGAGTACATGAATGAAGTTTGAGGTGCTGCTCCAGCCGCTGTTGGCTGTTGTTGCTTTTGCTCTGGCCAAAAAGCAGATGAGCAAATGGTGCAGGATGGTTCCTGGGAGGGGACTGACCCAGAGATGGTGAGGGGTGATGGACTGCAGGAAGTGCCTGGAGCTTCCTTTTGCTTGCATTGCTTTGCATGAGTCTGGCACATGCCCAAATACCAGATTTACTGCACAAAGAACAAATATAGACTGTGTGGTATGAACCCAGCATTTCTGAAACATCCGAGAAGTACTGGAGTTACTAAGCATATGCTGTGTAAACATATTTCTGTGTAGGGCATCCTGGAGACATAAGGTGTCTATATTAAACATATTTCTGTTTAAATTGTATGTAAAATACAGCAGGTGTATACATTTACCCTGAAAAAATGTCATATAGAGATGATTTTAGTAATTTTATTAATTATTTCTTGTGCTTGGAAAATTTGTAGGAGGCCATTGGTAACCGAAAGGCAGAAAGTCTCTTACTGCATAACTCTTACATTTTTCTCTGTAGACATTGTCCATGTTTCCTGCACGGATTCTGAGATTACTGGAGTTTGTTGGATTTTCTGGGAATAAGGTAAATGTGAACTAAATATTATTGGTACGTTCCCCTCACTCTTAAATTAAAAAACAGAGGCAGGAGTTTCTCTCTTCTCCCTCACATGAGCTGTAACCCTCTGATATCACACATGTGCACTGTGGCACTGTTGCTTTCATGCAGCTCAGTTTTACTTTATTTTTTTTCTGAATTATTGCACTTCAAAGGTTGTAATACCATTGTTCAGTGTTGAAACAGTTGTGAAACATGGTAGAGGCAATGGCTAATACAGGGATGTCAACATATTTAGGTTTTTAGTTACTGGTCTTTTGATGTAGTCTTGTGCTCAGAAATCTGTAGCCAAAAGTGTATTCCTAGCCTTTAATATATTTATATAACTTCCTTGGTAGTTACTATCATTATGGGGTCTGAATGTTCCTGACAGGTTCTTGCGTGGCAGGGGAAAACAAAAATCTATTTTATTTCTGCTTTAATAGCAGCTGGAAATTTGAGTGTGGCACCTAAATTCTCCTACCTAAGGGAGTAAGGGCTTTTTTGCCTGTAGACCAGTCTGACTTATGTTGTTTGAGGAAGATGTTTAAGGAAGGAAGTTCAGTAATGGAGCACCAGAAAACTCACTCTTTTATAATACTTCCTATTTACAAAACAACAAGTTTTAGGGAGAAAAGTGTATTTTTTTTAATATCAGAGCTGAAGCCTTACATGGCAGGTGGATTACTGTCATCACCATTGTATTGGTTTACAGGAAGGATATTATATCTGAAAATAAAATGTCTTATTTAAAAGCAAGGAGCAGAGTGTGGATTACAATTTAGAAATTTCCAGGAGCTGACCAGGAGCTATTTCACATCAGTAAAGGCAAAAATCAAATAGTTCTACCTGTCAGTTTCAACAAGAGAACATTTAAAGCAAATATTCTCTTAGAAATGTAAAGGCAGTTCACATACCAGCAGAGTTCTGAGAATACTTTGGTGAATGCTCATCTTACTCCTGCTGATGGAAATTGTCCCTCCAGTTGAGTTTTCATTTGGCTCTGGGATTCCTTGCATGGCTGTGAGTGGGCTGATATTTGTGTTGATGAGTCAGCTCCTATTACAGTTCCTTAATAACTCACTGAAGCATGACCCAGATTACCATAAATTTGAGCAAAACCCCTGCTGTTTGCACACCATACAAAGGAGCATTTTAAACATGTTGATCAAAGTTAATTGATCAACAATGAATTTATTTGTTGAAAAATTTATTTTAACACCCTAAAAAAGTCTTTCTGCATTTAACATTCGTGAGTCAGGTGCCTAAAGCCAAAAGCAAAATTGCAATTACATGTGCTGTCCTTTCCAGTGGTGGTTTTCCAAAGTTTCCAACAAGACAGTAGGCAGGAGTCTAGAGGGTGAAAGAAACAGTGACAGAGAAGGAGAGGAAAGTTTGTTAATCTGTGCTTCCCTTGTCCAGGAGATTTTCATACACCTGTGCTTGATGCTGCAGTCTTTTCCTTTAAATGCTTACTCTGAGTATCAGATTGTGCAGCAGAGTCATGGTTTGTGCCTTGAGCTGTTTGCAGGTTACCTGAGAGAGCTGTAGTGCACTGCAGGACAGCTTGATTTTGGTGTGGGTGATGTGTTTATTAAAACTGGATATAAATTTGTATTGTGTGATCCTCCACGATACCAACCTACCTCAAAGCCAGCACATTTACCCCTGGGGACTCTACTTTATCATGTCATGGGGGACAGCAAATGAGGACATGCCCAAAGCTCCAGCACTTCCTAAGCCATTTGCAGGCACTGTGGACATCATGATCAACTTAACAGCAGTCTGGAGTCTCAAAATAGTAGGTGGGATAAGATCAAGAAAATATAAAAAGTAGCCTGAGGCCATGTTTGTTCCCTTCCAGTCCAAAATGTGCCAGCTGTGCCCTTTGCACTGTTCAAGCTCCTTTCCCTTGCATCGTTACTGAAATCATGGCCTTATTTGTGTTTGTTAGCACAAGTCCCACATTTGGGCAGTGAAGTTGGGTGCAGTTTTGCCCAGTTTTGAGAGAGGAGCCTCGGGGGCAGAGGTGAGTCAGGCCCCCTGTGCTGGGGAGCACGGCAGCCTCACTGGGCAGTAGGTGGAGCGTGTGTCCCATCTGCACTCGGGTGTTTAACGTGACGTGTGTTAGCTCGGGTGTTAGCTGTGACGTGACAGCAGGAGACTCCTTGCACTGTCTTCCTGGAAGCCTGAACCCTCCCCACAGCCTCCTCTGCCAGCTCTCAGGCTAATATTTACTCCTGTGCTTATTTTATAGGTGATTACAAATGCTGTGCTGCTAAGCTGTAGAACAGTTTGACGTGAGCCTACCATATGTTAAGTGCAATTTGTCAGGGGGGTCAGATGACAGCATGATTTCATGAGCAGGCATGAAAACTGTCAGATAGAACCAATTTCTTTCAAATTATACTTTTTTTTTTTTAATGTGGGAGGACATTTTTCCCAAAGCTGAAGAATATTCTCGGTGTGTCAATTTCTAATAAATTGAGTTCCAGTTTTTCATTAAGCATCTCTTTTGAATTGCATTTTGGTCTCTTCAAATCTTAAATGAAGCTTAAATATAATATTATTTAATGGGATACTTTCAAATGTCCTATCAGCATAATTAGTCAGCTCTTTGTAAAGGTGTTAGTAGTATCCATCCTCCTTGCTAAACCTGCAGCAATGTGATCAGGCCATGGGACATGAGCAATGACCCTGCTTTGCTTTTGTTGTCAAGATCCCTAATTAAAAGAATTATTTAAAAATAACATCCAAGAACTTTTGCTTCAGGAAAGTTGATGGGGTTTAGTCAGTAACAGCTGACATAAATATGAACCAATCTCAGTGTTGTCTGCTAATAATTTTGAGCATTGTCCTTGTTCATCCTGCAATTGCTGTGGGAATCCCCAGTGCTCACATGGGGAGTCCTGAATGAAGCATTGGACGTCTTGGGACAAGAATTGAATCAAGGAGATACTGATATAATATAATGTAGTGACAGTCTTGGGAATTAGATTGTGGGAATTTGCACAGAATGCTGAGTTACCACGCTGCATCATGTCTGCTCTGTGCTCTACCTTATATCCTTTAGAGTAGTGTGACGGTGGTCACAAGGGTTTCAGGGTGAAGGAAGAGACGAGATGGGCTCCATGATCAGAAGGCTTGATTTATTACGTTATGATATAAACATCTATTTAAACTATACTAAAAGAAAAAGAAAGGGAAAGTTTCTAGAAGCTGCTAGCTACTTAACAATAGAAAGTAAAGAATGAATAACAAACTAGCTCTCTCAGACTGTGTCCGAGAGATCTCAGTTCTGGATTGGTCACCAGCTCTAAACATCCAAACTGGGCCAATCCAGGCAGACTTGCCACATTCCACAGCAGCAGATAACTTATTGTTTATGTCTGGTTGCTGAACTTCTCAGCTTCAGCAGGAAAATCCTAAGAGAGGATTTTTCATAAAAGAAATGTCTGTGACAGAGTAGTTTATGTTTTGTGTGAAAATAAAACTGAAATGTGTTAGTGTCAATTAGGGAAATTACAAAAAGGTCTTTCTGGAAAAATTATGAACACTCACTGCCTTGACATCTGTCTTATATTGTCACCAAATGCCCTGTAATGGACTTTGTTTGCAGACTCATTCCTGGTGTTTTGGGATTGCTTCTGTCAGTTGTGACATAGGTGTGGGAGATAGTTATAGGTCTTTTATGGTTAGAAGGTGTGTCCTGGCAATTAACTATGATGTACTCACTGGTGCCAGTCCATAAGTGAGTGCAGTGTGTTTGCAGAGTTACTCCTCAGGCTCAAGTAGCTGCTTGTGATTTGGTTCCCAGATCCTCAGTCTGATCCTGGAGGGCCCCACATTGCCCAGCTCCTGGCACTCCCTTGGCTGATGGGGATTGTTGGCTAATCCCTGTAGGCTCCCTGTGCAGGAGGGTGGTGCTTGAAAAGGTGCTTCATGGGCCTGACCCAGGCTGCTGTGCCAAGCTCTTCCTTGGAGGAGCACCTCTGCCCCAGCCAGGCTCAGAGGGAGCCTCGTGAGGCCAGCTAGGGAGTGTGGGATGTAAAACATGGCTCCCAGTGACACCCTTCATATTCCTGTTTTCTGGGTATCCCATTGTAAGAGATGCAGTTTGCAAGAGGTTTTTTTGAGGAGAAGCAGCTTTGCTGCAGTGTATTCTATAAGCAAGAATTAAAATACTAATAAAAACTACTTCTAGATTTCTTTTATTTAGGCTGTGTCTTCGACTGATTGTTATTCCTTTAATACAGAAAGTTTGGGATATTCAGGTGGCAGAGTGAAAAGTAAAGAGCCTTTAATACCTCTGCTGGACTAGATAGGCTTATGGACATTCCACAGAGTGAACTAACTTGCTCAGTGAGCTCCTCATGCCTGTGTAACTACTCAGTTCAAGAATTTAGAATTAAGGGTGTCAGATTTAAAGCTGTCTTCTGTTGAATGGGCAATATTCTTAATCCAGTTACTGCAATCCAGGATGCAGTCCTGTGTAAGATGGGTGTGGGTTCATTCCTTGTCCAGTACAAATTATAACTTTGTGTTTGGCTGCACTCAAATATGCTTTTGAGACTAAAACATAATTGAGATCAACTTGACAAAGGTTTTATTATTTTATATGACAAACAAAGTCTGTTTGAATCATTCTTAGTGCTATTCACATTCATTTTATATTTCTTTTTATATAATATAGCAGATACCAAATGCTGTAAAGCCTAGTGCCAGTAAAGGCTCAGTGAAATATCAAGCCTGAAGATTTTTCATTGCAAAAAAATGTACTTTGGAAATATACTTTGGAAAATTTTTTTTGCCAAAATTCATTCCACAGAATGTTTTATTTTACTTCTACCTTGAAGTGCTACTTTTTAAAAATACAAATGTTTGTGGATTTCATCTGGGCTGTTTGAAGAAGCTGAATATATAATGTTTTGTTACTTATTTGTATCAGTCAAACTTTTCATCTCAGCAGAAAATGAAGCTGGTTTTATTTTGCTAAGTACTTGATTTCCATTAAGTCACTGATTTTCTGTAACGATTTTACTATCTTTTAATTTCTTCTGTAGTGACATGCAAGTCAGTATTTTCATTATTTTGTCCCAACTAGATGTTATAATAATTGATCTTCAAATATGAGTCATATTTTTCCTTGTAGCAGTAATTAATGTAATACATTGAGCTTTCAAAACAAAAACAAAGAGAAGCAAAATCACAAGCTCCCCTATATTTATGTGAAAAACAATTAACTGCGCTAGTTAAGTGCAAAAATAGATGTCTGAGGAAAATAAGAATATGATTACAGGCTTCAGTGTTTACACAGTAAGCAGTAAAGGCGTGGTGGTGCAACAAGGACCCACAAAAGATGTAAATCTGTGCTGGGATTGTGCTCTGAGGGCTCTCCCTGATGCCTTTCCTGGTGCCTCTGATAGACATCCCTCAGGGTTCCTATTTATAGTGTAGCTGGTTTGAAAAGGTGTCCTTGTAGCCACTCACATCATGTTCCAGCGACCTTCCAGGGCAGTGATGGAGTAACTTGGAAGCTGATTTTGTCCCAGCACACAGTGGATGTCTGTGTATACTGTGCATATTTACAAGTAGGCAGATCTCTTGTTTGATACATTTGCATATTTATATTCTTGCTGTTGATATCATGGAACTAGTCCTAGAATGGGCTGATTAATGCTCTTGCCTCAGGAACTTGAATCCCTAAAGCTGGTTATCCATCATGCTGTCATTGACTACGAACACAGTGTTATCCTTGATTGCTTTAGTTCTTCCCAAAGGGAACAGAAATTCTCTTCTTTTCATCATATTTTTCCACTGGTGGTAGTGGGCCAACATCATTGCAAAGCTCCTTTTGTTCTTGGCATACTTTAAAATGTCTTTTTGCCCTGACATATTTTCCTCAGTTCATTGCAGATTTTATTTTCTTGGTACCTTTAACTCTTCTGTGCAGTGAACCACAGCAAACAAGAATACACTGTACAATGGGGATGTGTGGGTTTTGTTTTGGTTTTTTGTTTTCAAAACCCTGTGTTTTGTTTCTGGAATGCTGTTTAGCAGCACTTGGATCACAGTGATAAGTTGTCTCTCGTTTTCTTATGTTAACCATGTAATACATCCCAAGTTGCTGCTCTGTCACCAGGTGTTTTCCAGGCTAAGCAGTAACTCCATGAAAAACTATTAGATAAATGAATAGGTATATTTTTATCTTTAATTGGTATGTAAGCAATCAGTGCCTTTTGAGGAATTTTTCAGTGCCTTTTAGGGAATTTGGTGTGTGTGCAATCTGTAGCTGACCCTGCAGAAGTTAAGCCAGCAAAACACAGCCCTGGTTCTTTGCCAACACCTTGTCCCTCTCCCTGTGTTTCACAGGAACATGGTCTGCTGCAGCTTCAAGAGGGAGCATCTTCATACAGCTTTAGGTCGGTGCTGTGTACCATGCTGTTGCTTTGCTATCATACTTTCATGACCTTTGTGTTAGGTAAGATTGTTTATAATAACTCTTGGATTTGATTAGTTCTTGTGGGACACAAAGGGGAAAAAGATGATTCCATCACCTGTTTGTTGGTGAATAGTTTGTTTGTAACCAGATTAAATGTAGGTCATTTGTGGGTCATTTTACAGTAATCATAACTGAAGAGTGTGTTTTAATTTTCAAGATGGAGGTTTTTTTAACAGGTGAGAAGAGAGATACTGGGGGTGGCCAAGAAAATTGTAAGAACTGAAATCTGTTTTAGCCAGGTGCATTGTTGGGGAGGTTAAAATAATGGCTGTAAGTGATAATTGCTTTGTTGACATTGGATTTTCTTCGGGAGGTGACAGCTTCCCTCTAATGAGTACTTCTGTGTTATCTCCTGCTAAATCATTCCACAAAATGTGTTTGTCTGTGCCTGAGTCTTCAAGTCAGGAAGCACAATGTTTTCAGGGCTTCCTGCTGCTGCCTTAGTGCAGCACCAACCTGTATTTTTGCTTTGCTTAGTGGAGAGAGGAACCAACATCTTGGCCAATTGAGGATGGAAAATCAGTACCTTGCATTCCTGTTCTCTTTTTTTGCTTTGTTTTCAAATTAATTTTATCACTTGCATTTTTACACATTCTAGGGACAGGAAAAGGAAATGTTGAGGAGGCAGAAAAACTACTTAAGCCTTACTTGGCACGCTATCCAAAGGTAAAATGAATCATAATTTATTTGGTGTGGTCATTTAATGTTTTCATGCCAAAAATCAAAGATTTAGACTGTATGGCCAGATTGAAAACTGTTATAGAATACTTGTGTTTTTTATTATTATTTATTACAGGGAGCCATATTCCTGTTTTTTGCAGGCAGGATAGAAACACTAAAGGGTAATATTGATGCGGTAAGTAATCATTTTACTCTTGAGAAAGTAAATTTCAAAAGTTTTAGAAAAATTCCTCCAGGAATGTTATTTCCTTTTTGGCTAATGCTTCTTTTGACTTTGGCCTATATGTAATTTGTAGTTTATTGAATTACAAATAGCAATTTTGTACACTATTTTGACTTGTTCCTCTACCTCATTTTGCTACCCCTCTCAATTTCTGGTGATAATGTAGTCCACCAGGATTAATGACACTGTTTTGTCATTGTCTTTCCCATCCTGCAGCAGATTGTATCTTTAATGAGATCCAGTGGTAATCCTTTGCCTTCAGTGTGAACAGAGTCAGAAAAGACTTGAAAAAATTATTAAGATGAAAAATGCATGCCCAAAACACTCTGAGACAGGGCATCAGCTGGTGTGCAGGGCAGTAGCTCCCTTGAAATCCGTGGAAGTGCAGCAGTAAATGTCAGCTGAGCATCTGTCCTCTGCCTTCAGTTTCCTAATTTCCCAAGACACAAACATTCATTTTGAGCATGCTTAGAAACATAACTTTAAGGAATGGGGAGCTCTGTGGCAGGGTAAACTTGCTAGCACCAGGATGACTGTGGAGCCAAGAATCTCTTGGGTGAAGCAAACAGATGTGGTTTTGGGAAACACTGGGCTGGCAATAATTTGGAAGCTGCAGGAGCCATGCAGGCAGATCCTGGAGCCCCAGTGTGTGTTACAGCTCCTCTGTCTGTGTATTTACACCTGACTAAGGCAGTGTTTGGCAATCTCTGTGTGCAGGCAGTCAATAGGTACGAGGAATGCTGTGAAGCTCAGCAGTACTGGAAGCAGTTTCATCACATGTGCTACTGGGAGCTGATGTGGTGCTTCACCTACAAGCGCCAGTGGAAGATGGCTTTTTTCTATGCAGACCTGCTGAGCAAAGAAAACACTTGGTCAAAGGTAAGTTCAGCAGAAAAGGAGGGCAAAAGGCCTCTATCTACTAACTTTCAAGCAAATTGAGTTGATTTTTTGTAGCTTTGAAGGTGCAAAGTGTAAAGTAAAACCTGGACAGCTGTGGCTGCTGCAGAATGATGTGAATTGCAAACATCCAAATCTGAACAGATGGTGGGCAAGCACAAATCTTTTGGGCCCAACTGGGTAGATGAAGAGCAACTTGTTAAAGATGATGTGTATTGAGTGGTTGTGTCATCAGATGTTGCAATTAATGGTGCAAGTTGCCATTTCTTTCATTATGCTGTGGGTAAAAGCTCTTCTGCTGGTGAGTGAGGTTAGCCATGGTGGTGCCTGCAGGGTAATAAATACAACTAGAAGTGGCGCCTATATGCCTGTGCATCTGCAAGGGAGGAGCTCTTCAATCCAGAATCCTGGTAGCTCTCTTCCCTCTCTCTTCCCTTTTTGCCTTTTATAAAGTATTTTCCCTATTCCAGTTAGTGGGAATTTTCCTGAGCTGGATTGACTTCACAGATATGCCAGGCAAAGGCTCAACAACGTCATTCACCACTTCCCTTGGAATCCATGAGCTTTGCCCCTTCAGATTCATGAGATAGTCTTGAACCCAAACTTCTCCTGCCCCGGGCAGTTCATCTCACATTCTCTGCCTTTGCTTTCTGTGACTTGGGCAGGGAGGCTGGGACACTTGATGGTGAGGACTGAGGAAAAAAAGTCAGAGTTCCTCAGCCTTCTCCAGATCCTGGGTAAGCTTGTCTCCTGCTTTCTTCCAGAGACGGCCCACATTTTCTCTAGTCTTCCTTTTATCACCAACATGCCTATAGAGTCTTTCCTTGATGCTCTTTCCATCCCTGGCCCATTAAGTTTTCCTAACCTAATCCCTGGCCATTTAGACAATTTCTCTGTATTCCTCCCAGGCTACCTGTCCTTCCCTTCACCCTCTGTAGGTTTTCCTTTTTGTATCTTGAGTTTGTCCAGGAGATCCTTTTTCACCCATGTGGGCCTCCAGGAGTTTTTGCCTGACTTCCTCTTTTTTGGGGATGCATTGCTCCTGGGCTTGGAGGAAGGGATCCTTGAGTATTAACCAGATTTCATGGGCCCCTCTTCCCTCCAGGGCTTTATCTAGCGGTGCTTTACCACACAGATCCCTGAAGAGGCCAAAGTCTGCTCTCCTGAACTCCAGGCAGTGACTGTTTTCTAGAACTTACTATCTGGGATATGTTACCAAGTTGTGATGGGACACAGACTGTATATTATTAGGTTTTTTCTCTGAGCGTGACCTTATCTTAGCTTTTCTAGCATGTGTTCCTAAGAGTATTAAAAACTTACTTTACTCAAGCATAAGATTTGTTCTTGGAATTTGGACACAAACTATAAGCTGATACATACTAAGCAAACACATACATGATTTAAAAACAATATTTTATACTCGCTTTCTAAAATACTTATCTCTTACTCAAATTTTTGTAAGACTGTGAGCAAAAGCAGCAACTTCTTCCCTTTATGTTGCTGTTGTGCTTTATATGAATAAAGGTGATGCTGTAAATTCATTTTTCTATATAGATATTCTTCATTGCATTTGCAGGCTACTTACATTTACATGAAAGCTGCTTATCTCAGTATGTTTGGACCAGATGACTGCAGTCCTTTTGGAGACAGCGAAGTTGAATTATTTAGGTAAAATTTGCAAACTCACAGTTACAACAATTTACTGTCTTTTCATGTCATAGTGTTGGGGGAACAGAGGCAAAATTATCATGCAAATAGCATTGGATTGGTAAGAAATTGCAGAGTTAAACATCCCTTAGACTAAAGTGGACCCTGAGTTTAGACAGCAGATTTCTCCTGGCCATACAGTGCTGCTGCTGTTCCATGTAATACATTCTTTTTCAGTTGCTTCCTTTAATCAAAATGGAATGTAAGATGTGAAAGCCTTCAATGGATTTTGCTGCAAGATGTGTTCTTCCTTAGTGGGAACATGAGCACAACTTGATTCTTGGGTTCTGAGTCTCAGAGAAGTAAGAAATAATTAAATGTGCAGGTGAATCTATGCATTATAAACACAGTGAGATAACCTCACTGTGTTAATATAATGTTTAAGTTCAAAAAGGCTTGCTGGGGCAAAGAAAATTTGGTTACTTTAGGGTTTACAATTTTTATATGAAATCTAATTTTTTAAAATGTGATTATATTACTCTTTTCAAGTTTTCTGTGTTTTTTGTAATCATTATAAACAGATTTCACTGAATTTGGAATCCATTATGAAGTGAATAGTTTTAGTCTTTGGGAGAATGGGGAGACAAAAGCTAGTTTGCCTCTTTCTTAGTCTGTGAGGAGAGATGAGCCCTTTATAAGTCAGGTGCATCATCTAATTTAATCTTTCAGTGGGGAAGAGTCCCTCTCCTCCTGCTTGATTAAAGAGGAAGCCTAGAGATAAACGTGCCCTGCATAAAGACAGCTGTTGTGAGTATGTATTGCTCAGCTTCCCCGAGGTAGCAATAGCCCAGTGTGTAACAGCTTTTTAAAGTTCTCCTTGGTTTGATATTTTTTTTGTTTTGGTTTTGAAGTTTGAATGTTTTCATCTCAGACGTTCACAGGGGGAAAATTCCTTACGTTTTCCTCTAAACTTTCAGGATTGTTCCCAGCCTGAAACTGAAAATTGCAGGGAAATCTCTGCCCACAGAAAAGTTTGCAATTCGGAAAGCACGGCGGTATCTTTCTTCAAACCCCATTCCTTTGCCTGTCCCACCTTTGGTAAGTAAGAAATATCCACACATATCCCCTCTTCAACATGTTTGTAATTTAGAGAAATAAACCAGAGATAATTGGAATAGTATCTTTCCGTGTTTCTAAGGTAAACCCTCTGCAGGAGACTGGAATGTTCCCAAAGCAAAGCCAGATGAATGCAAGGAATGCTGTAAAACTGGGGCATGCACCAGCCACAGGGAACTCAGCCAGCTGTTTGTGACACGTAAATGTGTTGCATGTGTAACTCATTATTCCAGCTATAGAGCAGCGTGCTCCCAACAGCTTTCTTTTGGTCCCCTTTGGAGGAACTTTGCCCTGGGTCTCTTCTGTGGTGTCACTTGCTAACAGAGCACTATAAGGTACAAGGAGGGGTGGTGTCAAGGAAACAATGGAAGGTTTGGGCACTGCATGTAAGGAGCTGTTTAATGTGCTCCTGAATGTTTGCAGTTTGGTGCTCTCCAGAGCAGCTCATGGGTGCTGGGATGAAACAACTGACTCCTTTGGCCACCCCTGAAAACCACTGCAATTAATTCATTTTTTCCCTGTAATGCTGGCCTGGTCCCTGTGGCCAGTTGCATGAGGCACCCATTGCACTTGCAAAAATTTGTCTGCAAAGAACATGTGAAAAAGAACATAAAAGGTTTTTGAGTCCAGGGATTTGCCAAGTGCAGTGGTGTTAACACTTGCAGCACTTTCAGCTGTTGTGTTTTTTAAGAAGGAGGTGGAGAATTGGTAAATATTCTTTAAGAAAATGCCAGAACAGGAAGAGCCTCTTGGAGACCACTCCCCAGCCCACCAGGGGTATGTGAAACTGAAATAGTTGCTACAGCAGAGCATGGGTATTCACCAGGGGCCACTTTCCACTAGTGAGACTGAAGCGAGAGAAATAATTAGGTTACTTTGATGTGCCTTTCAGGTTTCAGAGAGGAAGGAGTGCACACTGGGGTTTGGCTGGGCTGTGCTGATGGGATTTTGGCAGAGCAGGTTGCTGTAGCAGGATCTCCTCCCTGTCCTTGGCTGCCGTGCAGTTGCGTTTCCGAGGCAGCAGATGCCGCAGCTGAACAGACAAAAGCACTTTATGGGTGTGGAACTGGGGACAGAATCGCAGCTCCAGGAGTTTTCATTATCAGGAAGCTTGCTGGAAAGAGTGAGTCCTCAAGCAAGTCTTAGCTCAGAGATTTAGCTTGAATAAATATGGTTTGAATACTCCTGTTTGAAAACCATGTTAATGAATCTGCACTAGGTCCAGTAAGCTCAGCACAGGTTTTCCAATCAACAGAGACCAGATGGTGAAAGCAACAGTGACTGGGGTTAACATGCTGTTTCAGCTATTCTAGCCTGACAGCTTTTTGTGCCACAGTTCCACAATTCAGTTGTTCTGTATAGAAATTTTATCCAAATGCTTTAAATTATCACCCACAGATAAGGTCATGTAAATAAATAGAATAAATTTATCCCACACTGATCTCTTCTCTCTGGTGATCAGTGACAGGGCCTGAGGGAATGACACAAAGCTGTGTCATTTAGGTTTAGGTTTAGATTTAGGTTGGATATTAGGTAAAGGTTCAGCCATCCCAGAGGGTGGTTGGGCACTTAACAGGCTCCCCAGGGAATGGTCACAGCACCAACCTGACAGAGCTCAAGAAGATTTTAGACAACACTTTCAGACACAGGATGGGGTTCTTGGGGTGCTCTTCGGCTGGACTCAACAATCCTGGTCGGTCCTTTCCAGCTCAGGATATTCTGTGATTTTATGATTAAATAATGTCATGAAGGGCAGTTGTAACTATATAATATTTTAATCTTTCACTTTGTGATTGTTAGTAGCATTGGGCACATTGCTAAGAACCCCAATAGCAAATAGGAATTCAACCAATAGTTTTTAATAAAACTTACTCTAAGGACAGTTCAATAATAAAGAAGTTGCTTTCTTTGGGAACATCAAACAAACCTGAGGAATGTAAGAAGTTTACAGTTCAGATTTAAAATTCTGTCTGTTTGAAACTTGGCTTAAAGGTTTGAGGGTTTGGTTTTCTTTTTGGTTTGTTTTGCTGTCCTGAGATGTCATGATTTTTTCTGTGGAAGCAGTGCATTGCAGTTATGTATGGGTATTACTGCCTTTGCTAGCATAGAACTGAAAAACAGGAGGAGACCTTAATGAAGTGACAATTAGCCATGTGCCATGAATGTTTTAAGTCTGTTTTGTTGGTACTTGCCTTCTTCCATAAGTGAGAATGTGTTTGCATTCTGTTCAAGCAATTTCCTTTGTATTGTTTTCAGTAAGTGGCTCTTGAGATGTCTTCCAGGGCTAATTTGTTCTGAAAAACAGTGTAACAAGTTTTCAGTTGCAATGAAAATACATTTTGACAAACTGACTTTATTTCAGGAACCTGTAACTTTTTCATCATGCACAGATAAACTGAAGTATTTGACAACTACATTTATCCAGTGCTGTAATTAATGGTGCTGTCATTTCTCCCTGACCCCAGGAAATGATGTATATCTGGAATGGCTATGCTGTAATTGGAAAATGTCCCAACTTAACAGAAGGCATGTTAGAGACTTTAAATGAAGCAGAAGAAGCATTGGCAAGAAGTTCAGGTAACCAGTGGTAGGGTTTAAGCAGTTATTTTACACTGCAATAGCTAGAGATATTATCTGTGAATAGAGACACACTCATTAGTAAAGTTAATTGGGTCACAGGAGGAACATAGATAATGAAGCCATAAACTATTCATGCAGATAGCAATATTTTTTATTTTTAAGATAGCAACTTTTTACAATAATAGTAAGTGATTTTTCCATCCACAGATGTGTGTTAGGAGTGGTTTATGACATGTGATAAAGGTCTGTTTATTTTGTTAGATCACATCAGGATATTCATTGACTTCATTACTTGGATCCTGAAGCTCTGTTACCCTCAGATTTTGTTATCCTCAGTTTTGAAGGATAAACAGGAGACGAGTTGGTTTTTTGTTTTAAAAGTGCTGTCAGTTTGTGATGTGACCTTTGGGTTGAATGTTCTGGGGTCACCAGTGTGCTGCAGAAATCCAGGACACCAGGGATGGCCTTTCTGTCAATGAGCACAATATGGGATTGAACTTAAACAGCCTCTGCTACCACATTTTCTGTCAGTCTCTTAATTAGCAATCCATGAGAAAATTGAATTGGTGTTTATTTCTTGTCAGTCTTTCCCAGTTCCTGTGGGAGTGCAAACAGTCTGCGCAGCATTTGTCAGTTTTTCCTTGACCAATATTTGATCTTACTACTATTATATACAACCTTCCTGCAAAAGGATCAAGCCCCTGTTGACAAAGGAATATAGGCTAAACCACTGCATTGCAGTCTTTTCTAGGGCCTTGGACTTCTGTGCAGTCAGTTACACAAGATTTGAAAGGATTGCCTGAAAGACTGGCTAAAACTATCTATTTTTAATTAATTGAAAAAGAGAGTGGGAAAATATTTTCAGTGAAGGTGACATCTTAGAAAAAGGCCTTTGACCTATTCACCTTCTTTGTCACCCATTTTGTTTCATTATTTTAAATAAGTGAAGTATTTCCCTGTTCCCTTTTTTTTCTTAGTTGGCAAATTGTGGCTAAGGCTGCATTTTGCAGGGATTTGCAGCAGATTCATGTTTGTAGAACACTATGAGGACATGTAATTGAAAAGTGGAATATATTTTAAACATGCCACCAATTTAAAGTGTTGCCTGTTCAAAATATTGACTTGCTGTTTTCAGGCATATTTAATGAGTTGGAAATGAGCAACCAAGCTGAAGATTTTGCCTATAAACTTGTAAGAGTAAGCTGCTTATATGGATTGGCTATGAAAAACCCTGCAGTTTTCTTTGATATGCATTATGCAGAAATTTTCTGGTGGAGAAAGAGTGTTTGATAGTAAGGATTTTGAACTAGGTGAAGCTGGAAAGACTCCAGGCTTTCAGAAGTATAAACTCTAAAGGTATGGTAAGATGTGAGGTACACGTAGCAAAGTTTCACATATTTTTATTTAGCCAAAATGAAGGTGGAGAATTGACAGAATCCTTGCCCATGAGTAGGCCATGTGTCTACAAGTCAGGAAGCAAAAGAGCTGTACAGGGCAATAAAGGCAAAGGGTTGAGAGAATCTGAATTGGACTTTAGTATTTACAAAATACTAAAGTCTAAATACTAATACAAAATACTAAATTAAATTATTTTTTAGGTGTTAGAGCAGTAAGACTGTGGAATTGCTGTTCAGTGGGAGCAGGGAGGGAAAGAACGACCCAACAATTTTTGGTCAAAGTTCGATCAATTTATGAAAAGGTTGATGTGTGTTTGTCTCTGCATTAAATTAAATTCACCAACTAGTTCTTTCCTGTGTTTCCATAGATGGCTTGTACTCACACTTACCTTTGAAAAGTTTCCCTACAGGCAGGAAAGTCGTCTATGTTGTAGAGTTTTCTAAAATGTGCCATTTCCTTCCTCCTGCAGCTACAGAACTACTGGCAGATGACCGGTGTGTGATAAAGCTGTTAAAGGGATTATGCTTCAAGCATTTGGGCAAGATCTCAGAAGCAGAAGACCACTTTAATTACATCTATTTAAAGTAAGCTTTCATACCTGGCGTGTAGGAGAGCTCTTGAGTTTCAAGTAAGAGGAGATGCAACCATGATATGAATAGAAGTGAGAGGATTGCAGTATCTTTAGTGTTTGCTCCAAGGTATTTCAATTTTCATTTCCACTGTTACTAGCCATGTGTTGAAGAATTTCAAATCTTCAATTTTTATTTTATTTTAAAATAATTTTTAATTGAGGTATTTTCTCCTTTTTGGGGACTATAGGTGCACAAAATTTTTCAGATACCACTTAGCTTTTATTGCCCCCTTCCTTTTCCCAGTCATGAAGAAGCTGTACCCAAAAATACAAATACACTCTGCAGAGACTGGTGGGAGCATGATTACACTGGGACCTTCTGCACCTCATGTGGTGAATGGCACCTCCTTTTGTCCACTCACATGGATAGAGCTCATGATATTGTCATCTTTTCTAACATTTCCCTGATAATAAAGGCATTATTTTCTGATCCTGAGATTATACATACTGTGTAGGATGCTTATGCAAAATACGCATTTTATAACCCAGAAGGGAGCTTCGGATAGAGAACATGACAAGTGTTGTAATAGAGATTGATTGCTCCTTCTGATCTTAGCTAATCTTCTATTTATTTGTATTTGGAGCTGTTAAATGAGGGAAACAATATATCATTTCAAGGTCTCTAGGCTATTTCTTTTCCAATGCAGTGAGAAGAAGATAAAATACGACCATTACCTAATTCCAAATGCCTTGCTGGAGCTGGCAATACTGTATCTGGACCAGGATAGAAGAGAAGAAGCAATAAAACTTCTGGAAAAAGCAAAGTAAGTGAAAAGCCTGTGTTGGTGTCTGATGGATCGGTTTGGTGTTTCACTGGTTAGCAGGAAGCAGAATAACAGAATAATTTCATTAATATCATGGAAACTAATTTCATTTTTCCAATGGGAGCATGCATGCCTTAGTTTTGGTTTGGACCTTTCCAGTGGTGGGTGTTGCATTTGTTCAGTCTTGGACTTGAAAAAAGTGCCAAAAAAATTAAGTATCTTAATAGGAATGTCAAAGGCTCCATAAGAAATAATCCATGTGTAACAAAATGTAGTAATCTTTGTAGTCTATTTGCTTGTTCATATAAAAGATGTATTAAATTTAATCAAAGCTCTGTGTTATGGCTAAAATAGCATTACTTAAACTGATGGCTAGCAGTGTCTCTTACTTTCCTTGACGAAATACATTTAAGATAATGCTTCAGGTTACACTTGGTATCTTTGTATTGTTTCATCTGCATCAAGGCAACTAAACCACCTGCTTTTACTGTTTTGTGTGATTGATTTTTCTAGCAAAGTCAGTTTATGGGAAGTTGGACTTGATCATGTGTGTTCTTTATTATAGAATTAACAAAATACAGGTTTTGCCTCTGTTTGAACATTTATTTCTCTGTTGAGCCAAAATTTTGGCAGTGATGGGGAGGGAGGAAATCCAACCCAAACAACTCTCCCCCTCTTCAAGCATCTAGCAGCAGCAGGGCAGTTCACCTCTGCCTGGGTGCTGAATGAGGCCAGATGTGCAGAGTCACTGCCACAGGTGTGAGCAGCTACAAAACCAATGCCTGCCCTTGGCTCAGAGAGGTCAAATAGAGTTTTTATGTTGCTTTTTGTCCAACTCAGGCAACTCTGCAAGTCAGAGTAGCAAATCAAGTCTACCAAAGATTATGCCAAAAGCCTGTCGGCACAAAAATTAAAATATTACAGTCTTTAGTCTCCTGTGCTTCTGAGCCTGTTTCTCTGTCGACTCCTGGAAGAAATTAAGAGCAGCAAAAATGGCATTAGCAAAGTGCAGTGGAAAGTGTTTCAATTGGCTTCATATTCCTCAAAACACACCTCTCCTGTCCTCATTTCCTTTGTTCAAATCTCTCTTAACAAGAGATCTCTCTTAACAAATGAATGATTTGGAGCTGCTGATTCCAACTTCTGTCATTGCTGCTTGGCCATTGCATATTTCCCTGGTAGCTCTGAGTGTCTCAGGTCCCCTCAGGAGAAGGTGTTTGGCTTAACAGACAGCAGCTCTAAAAAATGTGCTGTGCCCAGTGTATGGAAAGCTGCTACTCAGACTTGCTGTGCTCAAAGAACTCTTGAAAACTGTAATGACTGGAAAAAAAAACCAAACCAAACAAAAAAATCCCAAAAAACCCAAACCTACCTTCATTACAAACGCCCTTGTTTCAGTCAGTCATAAATAAAGATGCAGCTCTTACATTTCCACCTGTGGCATTAAAACGCTCAGAGTTTATGAGCTTTCAGCTACCAACACTGACTGTGTCAGGAGTCAGGAGAGGGAGAGCAGAGCCTTGGTGGGGCTGGGGCTGCAGAATTCACTTTGCAGTTGGCAGGAGCGCTTGGCTGGTGCCTGACATTTGATTTGCCTGACCTAAATCCACGTCCTGCTCCTGGCTTGGATCCTCAGCTCTGGAGAAAGAGTGGGATGAGATGATAAACAGTTTTGGCTTGGTCATGCATGGAAATATTTCTATTTGTATGACTGTAAACTACAAACAAGAATATCAGTGTACTCATGAGAAATACAGGCTCAGCATGACAAAATCCATTTCATTAAAGGAAAAACTCCAAGGGGTTTCAGATCAGCACACAGCAGAACCTGGCCACCTCCTTTTCTCTCTCTTGGGTGTTGCATACATAAAATTATAAGCTGGTGTAGGATGGGCATGGAATTCCTTGTTTTCACCAAGAGACTGGCACTGCCACAGACAGGTACCACTCTGCCATGCTTGGTTTGAATTATGAATTCAGAACTGAAATGCTGTTAAGACACACAGAGTTTAATACTTAATGTTATGTTTCTGTAAAGATGACAAATATCTTCTACAAGAAAATTAGCATGGTCTAATCCTCTTTTGTATCTGGATTCTGTATCCATCCTGTAGGAGCTGACATGTTAATTCCTACTAAGTAGGATCTGCAATTTCTATGTGGTCCTGGGGCAAATTTTCCTTTTTTTATATAAGCTTTTCCATGAAAATACAGGTTCTTGAATTTTCCAGTAACTCTTTAGAGCATGACAGAACTACAGGAAACTATAGGCAGATGACAGTGTGGAGCTAGGCCCTAGATGTGTGTGGTGGAAATCCTGCCACTCTTTCCCTGGGATGGTGAATTGCTCCTCAAAAGCTGATATGGAATCTGGTGTGTGCCCACTTTCTCTTTCCAAGCTCTGGAGCAGCAAATTGTCTGCCTTCATTTCCTACACACAGAATTCACGTTGTTGGCAACCATAGGATGGAGATGGGGTGTTTCCCTCCTCTGGTTCAGCTTCCCTTCTCTCTCTCTTTTTTTTCTCCTTTTTTTTTCTCCCCTCCTCTTTACTTTCTTGAAATGAGTCTGCCTTATTCAAATGATTTTTTTAAATGCTGAAAATATTTGTATTCCAATCTGTCTGTTACACTTTGAGAGGGAGAAAAAATGTTCTAATTTCTGAATGTAAACTAAGTGGATGTTACAGATAATTAATATGGACTCAATATTTTGATTGAGTGGACCAGATTCAATTTCTTACTGAGCTATATTTTTCTGGTTATTGCCAGACAGTGGAACTACAAATAAAGAACAAAGAGCTGCATTGTTTGACCAGGAACACATGCCTTGTATTTTAGAGTAGGCAACAAAGGAGCTTGTGAAGAAAGAGTTTTTTGCTGTCTGCTGTTATTTTGCTTAAAACAGTAATAAATAGATAACTTAGAAATGTTTAAAAATATATATTAATTGGAGTGGATCTTCTTTTGTTTCAGACAAAACTACAAGAATTACTCCATGGAAACAAGGACACATTTCAGAATTCAAGCGGCCCTGCACCAAGCCAAATCCGCCCCAGAAAATGGAATGCACTGTGGAGCCTCGGCAGTGTCGTAACTTTTTCTTCTTTGATGTTCTGTTTGTTGAAAACTTTGGTGCAGAAAATTACTGACACTTCAGAATTATTTTTCCTTTTCTTTCAAGTCAGTGAAAAACCAAATAACTTAAAATTTCAAAGGTGATGCATAAAAGATTAATCTAGTGTAAAAACATGGCAAAAAATCTCTCAAACCAACCATAACCCTGAAAAATATTGTTTTTCCAACAGTGGCTTTTTGACACTTGGACACACCTCCATGTGTGTAATTAATTTTTCAATTGTGTGCCTTTTTCTTGCATTTGCAACATTATGTTGTAGCTTGCTTAGTAAAAGGGGAACATTTGAAAAAAAAAAACCAAACAGCAAAACTTTAAGATTTCCAGATTTAATCTGTTACTTGTAAATGTTTGTTTGCATCCATACTGCTAGCAGCTGAGAAGGAAGCATTGCTTTTTCCCAGTACCTGCTTAGTTGGAATGGTGGGAGAAAATCTCACAGCAGGGAGGAGCTCTGGATCCTGGGCATGTCTAGTTGTGCACAGGAAGCTTCTCTTTACCAGAAGAGAAATATTCTCTTCCCATTTTTGCTTCTGTAAGAACCCTGCTGGTGAAAAGAACGGTCTCCCTTATGCAAGTACCTTGACTTCTTCTTGAGTTTGGTTTTCCTGTCAAGTCTGCTGCTTGTAGCAGCTGAATTAATTTACTGAGGATTGCAAGGGGAAAGGTGGTGATGGCATAAAACTGCATCACTTCTTCTTTGACAATGGGAGGTTCTTAGGAAATGTCTTTTGTCAGAATGAACATGATCTGAAGCTTATGTCAAATAGAAAGCACAAGTCCTTGAAGGTCATTTAGGAGATGGCAACACTGCAGTGGCTGCTCTCAGGATTCCCAAGCTGAGATGTCCCTGTTGCACAAGGCTGATGTTCCCTGTGGGAGGAAGCCGGGGCTGGAGCAGGCTCCCTCAGCACAAAGGACAAAGCTCTTTATCTTTCTGCTCTTTATTGATCTTTTGGGAGGTTTTTTGTGTTAGGGGCTTTGAGAATAGAGCAATGAGCTGGGTCTGCTTTACAGTGCTGCCATGGAATTCCTGCTTTGTTGGAAAACTGGTAAAGTCAGTGGTACCACAACTTTGCCTCCTGCTTGCTTTCTCCAGGCTAGCTCCATGTCTGTATGCCTCTGGGGTTTTGGGGCACACTTCTACCTCCCTTTTGAAAGAGCTTCTTCCCCATGACCCATTCTGATGGGTGGAGATGGGAGGTCTTCTGACAGCCCTTTCTCTCCAATGGAGACGTTTGTCAGGAAGATTCATATCTATGTACCTCTCAGTGCATATCCTTTCTAAAGTGATTGTTCCCAGCGGAAAAGAAATTTGACAGTTTATAGCTCTGCTTTTGCCTCCTCAAAGGAAATAAAATTGTTTTGTAACTGTAGATTAATATGCAAGGAGACAGAACCACCAGTTCCTCAACATGGAGAACTTGATTATCTTAAAAATAGATGCCCTTTATAAAAGTCTTTGCAAGTTAAAAATCATAGATGAAGAATGCGTTTTTTAAAGTGACTTTCTCAGATAAATTCAGTTCTGATAAATTTCTTGATTCAGATAAAATTCAGTATAAACAGTTACGCTATTTACATGCTGCACATCAAAACTTCAGTGTAAAAATTCAGTCATTCTTTGTATAGAATAAAAAAAGTTTCTTGTTCTACTTCATGCATATAACGCCTCTTCTTCCAGTTGTGTCCTTTTAAATATTTTGGCAGCCTTAGCATCTTTTAAGCAAGTAATGCCACGTGAAAATTAGCATAAATTGTACTTTGCAGAAAGTGAACAATCCTTCTGAGTGTAGATTCATTTCCCATCTTCGAAATTTCACCCACAACTCGGTTTTGCCTGATCTTAGATCACAAAAGGATGTACTGTGTGATACTCAGCCAGCTTCCCTGATGCTTTGCAGCAATGAAAATCCCAAGATTTTCCTAAGGGTTTCATAACCTTCCTAAGATTTTCAGAGACATCTCCAAACACCGGCAGCAGTTACACTGTGGACGTGATCTCCAGCTTCAGCTGAGTTCTTTGTAGTTCACTGTGATGTTTGACTCCTTGGCTCCCAATTTGCTCCCAAGCCATAGCAAATAATCACCTTCCTTATGCAATGAGGATTTATGGGCTGTAATAATATGGATTCACTTGAGGAGAAGATGAATGGAAGGTCTGGTACATTGTCACTGTGTAAGTTTTTTGATGTGTTAACGTTTGCAATTGCCCAGCATCAATCTGCTCATCAGTTCCTTCATTTTGGTGCTTCTCTGTGGCAGGGATTCAAACTCCATGGGGTCAGTCTGGGCTGGAAGGTTGATGCTGGACTGGTTTTTCCACTGCTCCTCCAGCAGCTGTGTGTGGTGCCTGGAGCAGCTCTGCAGGACAGCAAATTGCTTCATCAGTCTGGAGTCCCAAATGCAGTGAATCAGGGGAAGCACAAAGGTGTGAGCTCTCCCCTCAGGGTACTCAGCAGAATAGAGCAGATATTGTCATTGAATTGCACAGCAGAGACTGAAGCATGGCCCAAGATTCAGGAAATGGAGATACGACTGCAGATGGATGTAGTCCACATCTCAACTGCAGAAGGAGCAGTTCCTTCTGCATTCCAGCACTGAACTGTCTGAGCAATGCTTGAGAAACCCACTCAGTGCACCAGCTTCAGCCAACAACTGCTCTTCCCCATCCTCAGCAAAGCCAGAGATGTTACCCAAAGACAAAAATTACTAACTCAGACAGCAGGAGAGTTTTCTGCACTTGGTAGGACTTTTATCATAAAACCCACAAACTTTATTTCTTCTTCTATGTCTTTTTAAACTAGGAAGTGTTTTCCTGCCAGTAACCAGGAAGGGGCAGAAACTCCTACTCAGTTTCCTGGATGTCTGCAGCAGCAGCCATGGTGGCCCATGGGACAAGTGCTGTCACCTGAAATTGGTGCTGGCAGGAAGGGCAAGGCATAAAAGGGGCACCCCTTTATCATGAGCTCTGTGATGTGGAATCCCTGTGTGCAAGGGAACTGAGGGAGGAGAGGGGCTGAAGTTGCTCAGGTCTGGTCATGTGCAACTGCATCAGCTCCCAGCTCCTGTGAGCACCACGAGATGAGATACAGACTGTTGGGTGAAGGAGCTGAACCTGGACACAGCTTTTCTGGATGGTTAGAAGAGAATGGGATGAAGTCACATCCATGAAACAGAACTGCTGTGATCTGGAAACACACATTTAAGATTGCTCAACTCCACCTGTGTCATAGGAGCCTGCTTTGCTTGCAGTTCAATTGCCATGCACAGCTCAGAGGTGCCATCAGGGAGGGGTGGTTTAGGGACTGTCCCCTTCAGACTGTGCCTGGCCTCAGGCTGTTTGCACCTCAAAGCTTCGCTTAGGAAATAGCATTTTATGAAATACAGCAGCGTAGAACAGGATCATATCAAACATTTCCTCCCATTTCACACTGGTTGTGGTATTAAATTCTGTATTGAGTGCTTTAGTATTTTTAGTTATCTGTGGCCTGGGTCCAAGACTAAAAGCTCACAGGCTGACAGCTTGTGTGTCTCTGGCCCAACAAAGGCACCAAGTAATGCTTCTCCATGTGAGACAAAGCTTCCTACAGGTCAGTCCCAGAATGCAAAAAGCACCCCCAGGAGTTTAAATACAACACTCAGCCTCCAGTTCCAGCTGCAAGATGCATTTCTTTGCCTTCTCAAGCATAAAAACACAGCAGCAAAGCAAATGTATATGAAATGACCAAAGCAATGCATTCAACACCGTTCCCCTCTGGGAGGAAGAAGAAAGATAAAGAGGTGAGTCATGTTGTTTACTGCTCTACAGGAAAATGGGTAATTGTTGGCAACATCACCGATGAATGAGACTGGGCAACCTGAACAGACTAGGAAAGAACTTGCTTCTTTTCTCATTATGTTCTGCAAATACATTTTGGTAGCAGGTGATGTGCAAAGCGTGTACCAGCAAGTGTTTAATTGAATGATTTGTCATCATAGAATATTTTTTAAAGATGCTATCTAGGTTTCCTTCAGGTGTTAAAAAAAAATAAATCCAAGTACTTTCTTTTAAGGACATGCCCAGTCAATCCCTGTCTCCAAGATTTATGAACAGCAGCAGGGTTAATAACTACCTGCATTGCACTGTGGTAAAGTTCTGCATAGTGTTTGCTCAAATTCAGTCATGGCTCTGTAGAACTGGGCTGTGCTCCATTATCTTCTGTGTTTTTTTTAAACCTCAGGACCTACTTATTTTCATTGCTGGCTAAGCATAGGCAAAATGTTTATTTAGAACTATGCATTGCAGGGAAATCTACTTGCTTTCTCTCTCCTTGGCTATTTTACAGGAAGAATACAAAGCAGAGCAGTCGTAACCCCTGCATGCTCTTTTTATGGGCTGATTCAATTTTTAAAAAGGCAAAGAAAAGTTTATCTTCTGCTAGCAAAGTACAGGAACAGCACTTCCAGGCCTGTGGCCTAAAAGTAATGTAGTGATGTGGTGGAAAGGGAAGATAGGCAGAAGCTGCAATACTCTGGACAGTTTTCCTCTTCCTATTCCTTTCATCCTGCAGTGCACTGGCTGTGAAGGTAAGAACAACATCCTTGGTGCTGGAGCTGTGTGGGATGTTTGTCTGCAGTGCTGCAGCCCCGGGGCCATGCTCGGTGTCAGCTGTGTCACAGGGGCAGTCCCAGGAGGAGCTGGAGCTCTGTGAATGTGGTGCTTTCCCTGATGCTCTGGGGAGGTGTTGCTGTGAGATGCCGGCAGCTGCCTCTGCTCTGCAGATGTGGCACAGGAACTGTATCTCAGTGGAGTTCTGTAAATCATTCTGAGGAGTGAAGCAAGGCTGTCAACTCCATAGGATCCTGGAATTACATGGCTCATGTTCAGGGTCATCTTCATCTGGTACAGTACCCAGCTCTGCTCTCACCACCACTAAGGTTGTGCAGCTGCAGAGGTTTTTAGATGCAAACATAGGGACAGTTACAGTTTTGATATTTCAGTTGATATCAGGTTGAAAGGAACCTCAAGGATCATCTGGCCCAACCTTTGTTGCCAAAAGCAGAGGCTAGGCAGGTGGCCCTGCACCCTGTCCAGCTGAATCTTAGAAGTATCCAGTGCTGGGAGAGCTAACATTGCCTGGGGAGATTATTCCAATGGCTGATGCAATTTTGTGAAAAATTTGTTTTGCCTTTCATTCTTATGGCTTGTGGATACCAAAGTCAGGTTTCCATTCTGTGATGCTGGCTGGGCTCATCACTGATGCAGACAAATGTTGGTATTTCTAAGGAACAGCAGGAATTCCGTGCATAGTGTCTTTGCTACAGCTCTGTTCACGTTTGATATGTCACACACACACATACATAAAGAAAAGCATATATAAATATACATAAAACATCTATGTATGTATGTATACTCACACACAGAGGTAACAGGTTCTGGAGCCAAAGCTTTTTGAAATGTTAACTGCTTGAACTATTTATTAAATTCAGTACTTAAAAAAGGCAAGGTACTTTAAAAAGTAAAGAAAGCTTTGGTGATGGCTGAGGAAAATGCAGAGGTTAAAGGCCTTTACTAATGGTTTGCAGTAGATCACACCACAGGACTGTGCAGTTTGCAGCCTTCTAGAAGATGAAATCCCAAGGCAAACAGGTAGTCTAGCAAAAGCCCTTCAGTGGAGTAACCTCACAAAAATGCAGTTTTATGCTCTAGATTTGAAGGCATCATTTTTCACTCTGGACTAGGAGAGCTCTGCCTCAGTGGGACAGTGCCTGGGATGGCTCTGTCCTGCCCAGAAAAGAGATCTGGAGTGATTCATCTTTTCCCCCCTTGAATTCTTGCCTTGTCTGCCTCCCTCAATCTGCTTCCCTCAGCGTGAATCCTGGATTACACAGGCAGCTCCTGCTAACGTGGCAGAAGTGTGGGCAAAAGAGGCTGAAAAGGTGAAGTTTGTCTGTCGTGGTGCAGTGAGAGCCCTGGCAAAAGAGCAGCCAGGGAGCAGAGTGAGGTGGGAAAGGGCTCAGTGTGGGCAGCCAGGGCCTATGCAGTGTGTGGGGAATCCAACGTTCACTGCTGTGTGCAGAGCTCTTGAAATGCCTTCTTGGAAAGAAAGAAGAATGTTTTGTAGGGGTTGGTGCTGAGAGCAGGTTTATTAAGTTTCTGCTGCTTGTTTTCCAGAGGACAGAGGAGGGCTGGGGGCTCTCTGTGCACGCTCTGCTCAGTGTGGCTGGGCCCCTCTTGCTGAGCAAGCAAATACCTCGGTGCTGTGGGAGCACAGAAAGGGCTCTGCACAAAGGATTTCTTCATTATAAACTCCTCTCTGCAGCTTTTACTTAGCAAAGTGTCAGAGCAGAGTGGATGTTGTAATGAATCAGTTGCTAGCGTGAAAGTACAGTTATTTCTTCTGCTTAAATCAAAAAGATGCTTTAGCAGAGTGCATTTAGACTGTTCTCTTTATCACAAAGCATTAACTTTGCATTTCATACCAAGGATTCCAAAGCCCCAAACTCTTATCCCAGAACAGGTTTAAATGCAAGATAATCTGCAAAGGATGGTTAGCATAAATTATATTCTTCAAAGTTAAATGCTATATAAAAGGAAAAGTTAATCCTTGAAGCTAATTTTTATTCTGGGTATTAAGTCAAGAAGGGTTCTTTTGAACAGATTTTATTCATGTGTTTTATAGGTTGTCAGCTAGAATGTATGTTTTTAATAAAAATGTGGTATCTGTAACAAACTGTGTTTGTAATCAGCCAGCATCCACATTTTTTCCTGAGTCCTTTTAATCCAGGATTTAACTGCTGAGAGACCCTGGATGTTTAGTTTCAGCCATATTGTTATTTATTTCACTGGCAGTCTGACTCAAAAGAATTTTCATCTTTACCACAATTGCACAAGGACAGGAAATGTCGAAGTGCTGGAACTGTGGCAACTGAAGTAAATTCAGGTATTTCACAATCAGCTCAGAAATGTACCCTTCTGCCACTGGAAAGGGAGACTGTCAGCCTTCCAAACATGGAACTGCTTTCAGCCCTGGGAAGCTGCAAGACCATAAGAGCTTTTAAACCCTTATGTGGCTCATGTTCCTGAGAAAGAAACGCTCTGGGCTGGGTTTGTTTGTTTATATATGATTCTCCCCCAGACTGACATAATGAACTGGCAACAGTAATAAGGATTACCATCCTTAGATGTAAAATTATTAAAGTGGTAATTCCTGTAGCATGCAAGAATTTTTAAGCATGAAGGTCTGTACAAAACTGAGTATTCTTTACTTGTCATTACATCTCTGGCTTCAGGTTTGTGAGAGTTTCCCTCTCATGCAGGAGACAAAATCCATTTCCTACTCTAATCTGCAAGTGGAACCCCAGCACATTCCTGCTGTGCAGGTGCTCCCTGCAGTTTCTGTGCAGGGGACAGCAGTGATGTGGTGGCACTGACCTGGGGCGTGGGGGTCTCACAGCCCCTGTCCCTTGTGCTGCTGAAATGGAGCCTGGTGATCCCTCAGCCCAGCTGGGGCTGTGCCACTTCCAGCCCGAAATTACAAATGCCATCGCTGCTCTCAGTGTTCTCATCCACTGCACAGGCCCTGTGAAAATGCTTCAAAGCAACAGCTCTTGAGGCTGTCAAGCACCTCCACATGTGGCTACCTGCACACAGTGGCTCTAAGAGGAATTTTTGTTTGTTTTTTTCCTTCAAACTGCTTTGCAGACATTTTTCTATGGGCCTGCCCAGCCTGGCATAAGAAGGACTTTGGGTGAACAGGTCCAGGTGAGTCAGAGCCAACTCCTTCCCCTCACCCAGCTGCAGGAGACTCCAGCTGGGAACAGCTGGGCTGTGCTGGACTGCCTTAATGTGTCTGAAGTGCAAGTAATTGTTGGACACATCTAAGACAGGAGGTAAATATATCTTCATCTTATAGATGGTAGAAATAAAACACAGATCTGGTTCCACAATTAGCTAGAATTCAGGTTATATATTATTTTGCATTAAATTTAGATCAATTCTTCTTTGAATTCGAAATCACCCAGAACAGTATTGTACCTAAAAACTTGAAAAATAATTCGATTTATTTGTTATATTTACACATTGGTTTTTAAGCTAAAATTTGAACTTTTTTTGGAATGGTCCTGTGTCATCAGCTCCAGTTTTAGCCCTTCACACCTTTATTCTATTTAACAAGTATTTTAATAAAAGTAATTTCTTCCCTTAGCCCAGTCAGTATCAGTGTTAAAAGTTCAGCTGCTCAGCTGTCAGCTGCCTAGGAAAGCATTCAGCTCAGTAACCCATCACTTCCTATTTCTTTTAAATCTTTCTTAATCAAGTCTTGTAATAAATAAAGATTAATACCACCATGACAACACTGTTTTTTTCAAATTGTTCATTTGCCAGTTTTAACAAGATAAAGAAATGAATACTTAATGTGGACATTGTTTTACAAAAAAAAAAAAAAGAACCCAACCCCTGAAACAAACAGACAAAAAGGAGGACACAAAGGAACACACATGGAATGATGAAAAGGAACAATGATATTGCACAACTTCAGGTCTCTCTTCCCAGATTTGGATCCATGTAATTAGGTATGTATGAATTCAGCAAAACATTGTGTCCAGATAAATGTGTGGCCATTTGAGTGAATCTAGAACTGCAGAGTTTTCAGTTCCTTTTGACTGCTCCTTGGAGCTCTTCTCTAAGGGAGCAGGGTGCTGTCAGCTGCAGGAATAACAAACAAATGTTGACTCTCCATTGTGCTGACCAGTTATCCATAACCCACAGAATTACAATTCTCCTCTACTGCAAATGCACTAAGTCCTCAAAGGACCTGGGTCTTTAAACACAACTTCTTGTATCAAGAACTCAAAGTACAACTGAAACACAATCAAAGAATATCCCCCAATTTGCTGTGGTTAACTTGAGATTGTGTTTCATTTCATGAGACCAGGGCTTCTCACTGTGTCAGGGTGGCACTGAATGCACAGAAGTGACAGGAGGTACATCAAGGGAGTGGGGGAGAAGAAAAAAGGAGAAAATCATTCTAAGTGGAAAAAGGTCTTTACAGCTACAACCGTTGCTGGAGCCTCTCTTAACAAGCACGTTCTGTTTGCTACAGAAATCAGGGAATTGTGTCATTCTGGCTATAGCAGGACTGTTTGCCCCTCCACTGCTACCCTGACATGCTGTGTTTATATAAACTTTGCATTTATGTGCAGAACAAAGTCTATTTTTCTCCTCTATTCATTCATTCCTGTTTGGTGGACTGATGTGCCAGCCAGCAGGGCTCAACAGATACATTTAATACAGGAGACTGAGATACAGTATGTTTATTCTTAACTTCTGATAACCTAAGAACTACAAGAACGAGAGATGCAGTATCCATTTGCTATTATCCAAGACAACCATTTTAGGGAGAAAAAAAATAGAATAAGTGATCAATGCTAACACTAGATTAGTTCCAAATATTTTTCTTCAGTTATGGCAGCTTAACTATTTATTGTTCATCAGGCCCACTTTTAATCTGATCAAGTTAAAGGTCACATATTAAAGTTTAAGGACTGTTATTTCATCAAAACCGAAGGAAGTTATTAAAAAACCCCCATGAAACCAGAGTTTCACTGCAGGACTTGTGTCATATCTTCATAATCTGCATCACTTGTAGAAAAGGGATAATGCATCTCAGTTTGCTTATAAGCTAGGAGATCACTTTGAAGTCTGCATATTCCTAACTGCAAACAAAATATAGCACTTTTAACAGGTTATAAATAAACTGGTTTTCAAGCATAGAGCCAGCCCAACAATAACAATACACTATTAAAAAGACCTAAGGCAATGAATTCCATCTCCAATGGAAAAAAAAAAAGAAAAAGAACTGTGCAAACAAGCTTAAAACTATTTCTTTGTGCCAGTGTTATAAAATGTAGATTTCAATAAAGCCTTGACCCAAATGCCAGGACTTGTGAAAAGAATCAGAACAAAACTGGTTACTTTATTTAGGAAAAAAATACTCTTATCTTGCTGCTAATAAAATTGGATACACGCAGTTTAAACATTTACAGTTGCTGTAACACTTTACACAATTCCTATATATGGGTGTAAGAACAAACATTAAAAGACAATGGTGGGTCAAGGCTTTACATTAAAAATAACAACCTACTTTTCTATAGTCTCTAAAATACTATGTTTTCCAATATTTGCAGCCATTCAGGAATATTTTTTTATTTATTTATTAGGAAATGTATACTTTGTGCATGATCTTAATTCCTAATTCCTGGCTCTTTGGGCTGAATGACAAAAGGATCAAACCCATTGAAGTGGATAGTCTCCTCGAAGGTTCAGTAGAGAAACCCTGGCTCAATTAGTCTCATATGATGAAAGCAGTGCTGCATCCACTGGCTCCATGCAGGATGGACAGGTAAAGGATCTCATCAACCAGTCATCTATACAGTCCAGGTGGTAAATGTGCATGCACGGCAGAAATCGGATAGGGTCCCCATAAACAAAGTCCATCATACAAATGACACATCTGGAGGGGGAAAAGAAAATATTAAACTTGCTGTTACCAACCTGGAAATTGAAAAACAGTATAATATCTATTCCTGGATGCTTTTAGTATTTGTACATACTTGTGTAAGGTAAAGAAAAGAGCCTCAGATGCACGGAGTGGTTTAGGTTAAAAGGATCTTGGAGCCCCCAGAGTTCCAACCCCCTGCCCTCAGCAGGGATGCTACTCATCCCATCAGCCTTCTGAAGGACTTATCTTTTTTTTAAAAAGCTCCATTAAATCACAGTCCCTGTAAAGAAGGCAAACCCAGGATGACAAGGTGAGATTTCCCAGGGTAGCATCCCAAACCAAGGCAGCAGCCACATCCCTTCCCTCTGTCCCAGGACTCACTCTCGGATCTTCTTCTCGGAGCCGTCCCTGCCGGGGTCGTAGACGCCCTTGGGCAGGTGCTGGATGAGGCCGATGCGCTGCGCGATCCGGATCTGCTCCTCCTCCGTCAGCTGCGTGGCCAGCCGAGTCTGGCTGGGTGTGGGGTGATACACAGGGACAGGCACCTGCTCCTGGAAGCAAAGCGTGGCCATGAAAAACCACCCCAGAGCTCTCCCAGCCTTCCACAGCGCAGCGCAATTCACAATCCTACAAATATTTGTACGAACTCCCACTCCTACTTGGCAGTTTTGGGGCTATAATTGTAATGGGAACAGGATAGAGAACTGAGGGCAGTATTTGAGCAAGGAGCTGCTCGTGGTTGTTCTCTGCAAAAGCTTTTGATCTCCAGGAATTGTTCGTACAGGAGACACATGGACAAGAAACTCCACAAGCCAGCAGGCAAATGAACCTTACAGAAACATGGTGAAGTGCTAAGGTACAGAACTGAGCACTGCAAGGGCTTAGGGAGAGCCCCCAGCATCTGCAACTGGAAGTAGAGTCTATAAATTTTATTTTCTTTTTACATTAAGGAAGAATTCTTTGGAAAGATGAGGATATTGCTTATTCTCAAAATTTTTAGAAAGGAAGGTTTTACTTCCTCTGCAATAACAAAAATTTATGTGAACTGCTTTGGGCCACACAAGCCTAAATCTAGAACTATAGATTTAATTTTCATGTGTTAAAAGAATGTTACCTGGACAGCACAAACAACAGCTTAAGTAAGTAACCAAAGTTTTATGTTTCTTCTCATACACTAATATGACTTTACAAGTTCTCCCAAGCTGGATTCAACTATGGATATGTTTGAGGTATATATTTTCAAAAGAAATACAGGAAACATATAGCCATTATGCAGTCCTTCCTCAACCACATTCTGAGAAGCTTCTTTTGAATATTAATGAACTTTAGATCAGATATTTTCACTAACACTTATATTAACATGGTATTTAATTTACTTGCTTTTAAAGCATTTTTTGGTACATAAATACCAATTTTGAGCAGGATACACTATTAGGACAGTATTGGCCAGTAGCCATAAATCTGCTATTAACAGGGAGGCAATTTCTTGCAAGAGACTCATTTTAATGGTCCTTCTTAAACAGCAGGAAAAAAATTCAACTTATAGATGTGTCTGAAAATAAACCTGCTGCATCAGACACACAATGCACAGAATCATCTGTTTGGCAAATGCCAAATCTGCTGTTTTAGAGGGCACTGGTGGAAGCTGAGCCCAGGGCAGGTGTGTGCAGCTGAGGCAGCACAGGTCACCTCCCACATGTAACACTGCATTTGTCAAACCCAGGAAAGCTCTTCTCCTTTCACTGCCAGGAATCACAGCACGTGGACAGCCAGCCAGGACTCCTGGAAGGCCGGGAGAAAGCTGTCCCAGGAGTGAGCAGCCTCTCGCTGGTGCCACCCAGCAGCAGAAGCCCTTGATGGTGAGAATGCTAATTGCAGATACAAGTCTGCCTGGCAATTCTTCACTGAACACTGCCTGCCACTGGCAATTCAGCTGTGGGGTAAAATTCACAGTCATCTCTTAATTTAGCTAGCCTAGGATCTCCCCCTCTAATTTCCTGGCAGGACTCAGAGGAATTATGAGAAGGTTCAAAAGACAGAATGCCAGGGGTTCTCCAAGTGATTAATTTCCTGACTACTCTGAACCATATTTCACAGAATCACAGAATTCTTTTGGATTAGCTGCCTTTTAGTGTTTTAAATTATCTAAAGTATTCTCTAATCATCATTTGGACAGAGAAAAGCACCAGCTGAACCTAGGGCTGGCTTGTCAGATATAACAGTATTCAGAAAGTGACTGCAACCTTTGGTGCCAGCAAAATAAAGTATTTCCCCTGACAAATGCTGCAGATCCTCTGCACTGAACACTTCAGCTCGAAGCACAGCCTGGTCCTGGTTTTATGTTTCAAGAACTTAACACCACAAACTATCAGTAACTTTTTTTTCCCCAGGGCTTTGCTGTACTTTGAACAGGTTATTGAACCAATAGCAGGACATTACTGCTACCTCCTTCACTTGTTACACAGATATAGAGAACAATCAGCACTGGAGAGGGATGTACCCTCCTTCCCATCTAGGAAAAAGAGAGGAGCAGTACAACAAACCACAGGCACAGCACAGCCTGGTCCCAACATGGGCAGGAGGAGGGGAGGGAATTGTACTTAATACAGCTCCCATGGCTGAAGCCATGGCTGCAAGTGATAATGCAGAAATTCAATGAAAGGTAAAAACAGGAGGACAAAAGATCCAAGAAATCCTCAAAATGTCTTAAAGTAGCAGTGAAAACTGATGGTGAATGTCTGTAGCAGAGGAACAGCAAACGGATGATCTCAGCAAAAATGATACAAACTACAGGTTAAGTAAGAATCTGCTGTGAGTTAGAACAGTCACATTTGGACAACTCTGAAAGTGAGCAACAGTCACACACTGCCCAGTCAACAACTGCTTTGGTTAAGTTTTGGACAGGAAATCAACACAACTTTTAAACCTGCAATAGGCCAGACAAGAACAAAACTTCATTCCCTTGTTCTGATATTCTACAGGCACTTGTGACTGACCACGGAGGGACCCTGCAGCTGGGGAAGCCACTTGTGCATTACTGCACAGGGGCTGGGGCACCCCGGCCCCCTCGGCTGCCAAGCACACAAACGCTTTCCCGACTCTGGGCTGGATGGAAACTCCTCCCTTTGGCATCCAGTCTCAGGTTCCCTCCCGGCACAGCCACCCCGATGTGTCTGACACAGCCCATTAAGGCAGGAATTTATAGTCACCAGCTGGGGGCTTCTACAATTTCACATTCTAGACAAGAACCTCTTGTCAGAGGAGTAACTGGGTGAAAATGGTGCTGTCTTTCACCACGATGTCCCCCCACTGGTGAATGCAGAGAGCTGGGGTTGGTGTGGCTGTTGTGAAAAATGCAGAACCAATTACTGTAAATAACCCACAGAGACCACTCGATACCCAGGCACTGAACACCCTGCCTGGTGGCACTTTGATCTCCCCTCCCGACTGCTGCTAAAAGCCTGGCCAAAATGAGCCCTGCACATCAATGTACCAGGGAAATGAAGAACACAGCCACACATGTTGCAGTGTCACATTATAGGGTACATCAACAGAGACCCTTTCAAACCGGCCCTATCCCCTCCAACAGCTACAAAGAAAAGGTGTGTTCATACCTGTACGATTCTAAAACTATTTGGAACTGCTTATTCATGAGAGTCTGAGAGCCCAGGCTTCTCTGAGTGCAAAGTGACATCCCCAGCTCCCTCAGGAGACCCTGCCCTGCACCCCTGAGTGGGGCTGGGCTCCTGTTCCCCTGGCAGCCCCTTGGGCACACACCCAGCTGGCCCAGCATGCAGCCACGGGGCAGCTGTAGCCCTGCACTTCTCCCCATCCCAATCTCTGCAGCGATTTTGGGAGTTGAAACACCCAACAATAACTCCAAGCTGCTGGTCCTGTGTGGGTTTATCAGCCCTCTGCAAATCCTTCACAGTTTATAAAAGCTGCTTTCACTGACCAAGGTCCTGCTTCCCCAGGGTGGGTGTTCAAGGGACTCCAGACTTCACTCAGCTCACATTTGTAGCCAGGGTCCCCTGACATGGATGTATATAAAAAATATTGTATTACCAAGTAATTATTATTTTACTCCAAAGACAAGCATGAATTTATTGCTCTGGTGTCTCACATTTCTCTTATCGACCATGGAAAATGTTTTTGCAGACAAAATTATAAAATACTGAAATTCTAGCCAAAGTCTATGTTATTTATCATTTGATAAAGATGTAAGGCACTTCAAACTAAGATGAAATTTCATGCTAACTTTATTACTTCGTGCAAAAACCCCTAGAAAAGGCCAAAACAAATAACCAAATCCACATATTACTGTCAGGCAATGAAATAAAAATCACTTTCTGGCACTTAATTTGCTTTAGTCAATTATTTTTCCCCGTAAGAATTTAGTAATGATGAAACACCTCAGATGCCCATAATCCTGGAGACACACAACTTTCCCTTTGTTCACAAAGTCAGTGGTATCAGCACAAGTCTCCCTGGCTTTCTGTGCACAGAAATCATTCACTCCCAATGTTTATTCAGCCCTTAAAAACAGCAGCATTAATTCAGACTCAAGGACTACAGCAATGTTTGTGTCTCCATCTCACCCCAGCTCCTCCTCCTTTTGGTGGGGGGGGGAATCAGAGGGCATCTGGAGGTCTGCATTTCTCACTCCTAATGAAAAAAAACATTTTCACATGTGGCCTAAAAGGTCCAGAAACTTTCTACAAAAAGATTTCCAAGCACACTTTGGATTCTTGACCAGAAACACAAGGTTTCACCAAGCATGGTTTTTAGTTTGAAGCTTCCTCATCAATGCAACTTACTTTAGTAACTTATGCTGTTGTAAATCTGCTTTCCTCTTGTTTTACAGCCTTTTTGTCTTGTTTCTGCAAGTACCATGAATTTGTAATACTCTGAAAACAGGTCAGTGGTAGATCAGAAACTCTTAATCCCTGGATAAAGATTATTTTAAGATCCCTCTACACCACGTATCAGCAATATGTTATCAGGGCTTTTGTTTGTGCAAAATTGCACCAACATGCCCAAATTATCCTTTCAGGATGGTCAAAGGTGAGATGAATAATTCCTAACACCGAATAGTTCAAGGTTAAAGCTCCCTGCTGTCCCTGAGATCCTGTGCACAGCCTCTGCTCTCCTCTCCTGATTGCTTTGCCATGTCTCCATCTCTAAATGTTCTTCCTCACCTAATCCAGTGCTCTCTGTGTGTCTCATATTAATTTGCATTTTATCACCAGATCAACGGTGTGTCTGTTAATTCAGTCTGAGAGAGGAGACAAACACCTCCCTAACTATGTTATCCTCCATCTTTTTCACACTTTTTAAACCAGCAGCTGTAGCGCTTACGCTCCTTGTGGTCGCTGCCTAATTAATGAATGCAAATATAACAGTTCCATTTGCATTTCCCCAGCTGTTCCCACAGCTCTGGTCTGAAATCCCTTCGACTTGCATATGTCCTGCCTGGAACAGGATGTCTGGAGGCAGCTGCCCTGCTTCACACACGGCAGCCCCCACCACACTGCAGCCCCAGTGCAGCACTCATCACCCCTGCACACAGCTCAGCCTGGCTGCTCCCCAGCTTTCTCACCTCTATGGAGAGCAGGGAGCCCAAATAACTCACCTAAATATGAACAACCTCAGTTTATAAATGTAAAGTCAGGAGGTGAGAAAAAAAATTGTGCTCTTCGAGGTCTGTTTCAAAAATTCCTGCTGAATTTGATGAAATTTTCTCACCACTTTATTACTCACAAAGAACTTGCTGGGATGATGGTCCAGGGACCTTTTCTGTGAATGTCATTCTGATCAGGGTGAAAAAACTCAAACTCCATCCATATGTGAATACACATTCTGAAATAATATCCTCCCCCAAGACACATTAGTGTAAAACCATGTGCCATTATAATGTGCATTATACGACAACTACAGCTTACTTTAATAATCCTTAGAATATTATGAGCAGCCTGCCAAGTATAAAAGCCTTTTTCTGCCATAAAGAAGAGAGCAGTTAATTTATAAAGGTGAATAGCAGTTGCTATAAAACATCATGTAATGAAATTGTTACCCCATTTTTTTATATTTCTGCTTACAAGTAGTCACTCAGTATGAATAACTGCAACTTAACACTGAAAAGTTCTTCTGAAAGAAAAATCCCCTCGTCTCCACTCTCCCTTTTGGAGGGGACATGTGGGACAGACATATCAGACACATGTGCACACACACTTCCCACTATGGTGCTCCTAAGGAAAGATTACTAAGAATTGTGGCATTGTAGGAATTGGGCACTGCAAATACGGTTGGTAATTAATATAACAACAGACTGAGGAACCACTCTGCACACAGGAGAGGAACCTGCAGGATCTGTGCTGTGTTTCTCCAGCTGTTGACTCCAGTTGAGAAGCAACACCCATTTTGAATCATGGATCACACTTCAGAGAGGTGTGTTTTGGTGAAAGCCACAGTGGTTCTGCAGGGATGGCACAGACTCATTCACACTATAACCAAAACTGTAAAACTGTCTTGTGCATTCTTCACAATTATTCCACTGAAATGACTGAGAAATAAATGTATCTGAAGAGTTGGAAAAGAGTAGCAACCATGAAAGAAAGTGACTACTGACTGCTGACTCTTAAAATATCACCTGTCCCCTGAGCTCAGCTTTGCTACCAAAAATAGGGCTGGGACAGAGAGAGGAGGTACAAAGTAGATGTATCCTGCCTGCTGCTTTCCTAGACAGTGACAAGGGCTGTGAGAAAAGGACTTTCAAGTTTCATCGCTGTGCTGTCACACAAACCCAAAAAGGCTATCAACTACTGCCAAGCCAAACAGTTGGCAGTGCCTGTGCAGCCTGGCCAGAGCAAACCCAGCCTCACCTGGCAGATGGAAATCACCTGCAGCTCTGCAGAGTCACCTGCTCTGAAATTTGATTAACCATCAAGGCAAACCTAAATACAAAAGACTAGCAAGAAAGAGTTGTAGGGGAAAAGCAGTAATTAAAAAGCAGTAATTACTCCCTGGAAGCACAATCTCCTGACACAGCCAGTTTTTACATTTCCAGGCTGCACAGCAGGTTTCTCTGACTCAAGGGCGTCAACACTGGGTACTGATGATTCCACTTGCTGATTTCTTGTTCACCAGCTTTGTGTCAGTTTTAGGTGTCCTTGTTCCTTTCTCCAGAGATCCCATCAAACATCAGAGCGTGAATTTTTTCAGGAAATTCTGTAACTTATACACCAACATGTCCCAGACCAGTAAATTGCTCACCAGAGAATTGATTCTTTCCCTCCAGACAACCTCAACTTACAGCATCAGGCCACAACTTCTGAGAGATAACAAAGCCCTCTTGTTACAGCTCCAAGCGTGTTTATTTTAATAGGCTTCTTTTTCTATTGAGAAGGAAAAGATTCATAAACAATTTATAAAAATTCACGCTTTTCTGTCAGGCTGCTGCAGTGAGAAAAGCCAGGAAAGAACAGTTGCACCTAAACATTAAATTAAGGACACTCGGGCACAAAATGCAGCCTCCTGAGACTGGTAAACCCCAGGGGCTACAAAGCAAAGCAGCTGGGCAGGGAGAAAATCTAGCAGGAAGGGCCAGCAATCAATTCTGCAGCTGGTGGTGGAAAAACAGCACATGAATGTGGATCATCCTACCCCATAAGCAACCCCACATCTCTGTTCTCTGCCACTTATGCCAAGTGGTTCTTTGCAGAAACCCCTCCTCAGGCCTGACAAGAGCAGACAGTTACTACAGTGCTATGGCTGCATTAAACACAGCACTTGTGGTTCAAGTGAGATGGCTGCTGGAAAACTGAGTAGTAGATTTAGCAGCAAATAAAAGCCTGAATTTTTAGGGAAAGAAAACAGTTCTGAGGTGGAAAAGGCTGAAAACAAATACCTCAGACAGTCTCCTTTGCTGAAAGGTAAAGTGAACCTACCGTGTGCCACCCCCTTCCTGCTGTGGAACTGCTGGGTAGCAGAGAGCAAAAATGAAAAAGAGCACCCCAAACAAAGGAATGGAGTTAACATGTTTTTTGGAGACTGCATTCAAGCACAAGAGATGGGGAAGCTATGATGGAAAAGCTGACAGAACATGAGCAGTCCACACAGACATCACAGAATAGTCCATGCTTCCTTTAGAGATGTTTGCTTTCTGCAAAGGGTAAATATCAGTCAGTGCAACTTGTTTACAGTATAAATCGAAGGGGTAACAGCTAAAAAATGGTAGTATTGATCATCCTGGGACACACAGAGTCTGCAGGCAACCGTGACTCTGGCTGAGCCAGGCCCTGGGTGCAGCAGCACTCAGGCTTTGCTCACAGCCTGCCCTGCTCGCTGACGTGGGACACGTGGGACCTGTCCTGGACACCCCAACCCTCCCCCAGGCTGTGGCTCAGCCCCGGGCACACAAAGCTCACTCGTGCTTCTGCCACCCGAGACGTGGCCTGGCCCAAAGCTCCCCAGCATTGCATCACTCTGACCAGTGTGTGCAAGTCCTGGGTATGGATCACTGCACAGGCACTCCCAGGGAGGAGTGCAGGGATATAAGGGACCTCAGGTGGGCAGTGTAAGGCACCAAGAGTGAACAGCAGTGCCCACTGTGCCCTGAACTGTTACTGAACCCACAGACTCAGTGCAGCTGAGTAAGCACATGCAGTCCCCTGCTTATGGTGCCATTTCAGGGAATTTGGGGATTAGGGCACAGCTGACTGCAGCTGGTCTAGAACAGCACTGCCTCAGGACTGTGGGTCCTGCCACGTCCCTTGCAATGGCTCCAAGGACACTGCTCTGACTTCCCCTGACAGAAAGCAAACAAGCCACTGCCACTGCCAGTGAGATCTCTGCAGCTGCTGGGAAAGCTGGGAACAGGCACACAAGAGGAAAATGGGAGGAGTGCCCCTGTTGGGACTCAAGCCAATTGTGAAAACCTGACTCCAAACACTTAAAAAATAGCAGTGTTAAAATATATCTTCTGGCAAGAATTAGGTCAGCTTGATGGCAATTCTAAGAACAAAACAGCCCTTCTGAGGACTTCAGGAACAAGATAGCAAAGTTATGGAAATTGGTTCTAATTAGCCAGGAGGACAGACTGGGGACAAGGGGCCAAGCCAGAGAGTAAACATGAAAATGCACATAAGCTGAAGGCACAAGCAGTCAATCCATGAGGGGAGGCACAAATACAGGCTGTACTTCAGTGTATAAACAGACATGTATATGTGTGTATTTAAGGGTGCTAGTCTGAACTAATGAGAACATCATAGCACACAGCAGAGAAATATTATGCAGAACTAGGAAAGAATTTTAGAAAAAGACTGAGTAGGATATCAAAGGATCGGAGAAATCAAGTGACAAATTATCTCATCTCTAGGCTGAGTGTTACTGTTCAACACATGACAAGCACCCTCCTTGGGCAAAGAGGACTCTCCAGAATGCAGTTTAGCAGCCTTGCCTAAAGCTCCTTTCCACAGACATCCAAAAGCATCCTGTCAAGGAGCGTAGGTCATCTTATATCAGGTTCCTATAACAGGACTTGAGCAGACACAACAGTCCCAGCCAGACTGAGAACATATAAAGACACTTCACCCTTATCTAAGGTCTGTGAGGTGTCAATTCAGCTTCAGCTAAGAGGTAACACAGGTAACACAAACAAACAGGCACAGCAGCAGCTCCCTCAGACCATCTGCCCCTCATTCATGCACTGTCCTAGCCCATGACACAAACTGCCTTTTTGTAGCCACCCAGCTGGAAGCAAGCACCAAAGAGAGGTCTGAAAGAGGACACAGCTGTTCTTTTTATAGTCTGTTACCTCACCAAAATACACAAAGAGGCAACATAGGAGAGGGCTGCTGCAAACCTTGACAGGGACCTTCCCCTTGCTGGGGCCCAGCTGATGAGGCCAAGCTGTGCCAGAGCCTGGGAAGGTGGGACAGCAATGGCTCCCCCAGCAAGGGAAGCCAAGCAGAAACCTGAGGAACATTTTTCCATCAGGACAGGCAGCAAACAGGGACTCTGCAGTGCAGGATTCTCACACACTGCAAACACACACTTCTTCTGCCACACCTGACAGAAGAATTTTCCATCAGGCCTCACAGCAAACAGGGACTCAGGAGAGTGGGAATCTCATGCAGTAAAAAGCTCTGCCACAGCATAAGGAAGGGCGAGAAAACAGATTGCCCTACTAAGGATAAACAACTTGGGGGAGAAAAGGGGCAGCAGTCCACACACCATTGAAGAAGAGCTTCAAAAAGCAGATGGGGCTGGTGATGAGCTGGGTCTGTGTAACCACAGAGCAGGAAAACCTGCAGCAGAGAGACTGCTGGTGTGGGGCACCTGCTGTGAGACTGTGGCAGTGAGGCAGCCCGTGACAGCAGGGTTTGCTCCAAAACCCAGGAATCTGTGCTATACTTCACTGCATCATAACTTTGTACTCAATTTGAAATATTTTAATTGCCTTTTTAACAAAGCCATCCTCAATTACGAATGCTTGCTCAAGCAGAGAGCTGCCACACCTTGGCAGTTTGATGGTACACTCAGCTCCACAGGCCTTTTTATTTTCTTATTGGCATCTGAATTTCTAATGGACAGTGGATACCCCTGAGATCAAGGTGTGTGAGAAGCCTCACTGAGCAGGGGACTGTACACAGGCAGCCAGGAGGCTTCCTGAGGCCAGTTAAAGGATACATCAAGGCTGCATTTTGCAACAGCATAACCACAGCTTTTTTGGGGTTTTTCTTAAGCATGTTTCTGCATCAGCCTGCTAGAAAGCCTCACACACACCTGCCATGCACTGGGGCACCTCAAGCACAGCCCAAGTCTCTGTGTGCTGCCAGCAGTGAGGGGGCTTGGGGAAGTTGTCCCTACCATCCACCCAGCCAACAGCTCCTCTCTTCCACCAGATCCTGGGAAACTGACTGGGGTTTTCTGTGATTTCAGCCACATCTTGAGGCTGGAACTGGGGTTTGAATTGGTGCCAGCAGCACCCTGAACTGCTGGGCTGTGCACAAGAGGCACAGCTCAGGGCACTCCATAGTCTGGACATCAACACTTTCCCCAGGCGCCCACTCGCTGCCATCTCCCACTTCAGGGAGAATGAGCACACACAAAAAATGTGATCTATTTGTTTAGCATCATTTGATAATGACATTAATTATTTCATCTCTGAGTTAATAAGCAGCAGCTGTAAAAAGCCAGAGGCACAGAGTCAGCCTATCAGCTCATCTCATCCAGTCATTTATTAATCTTAAAGGAACGTCCCAGGCATTAAATGAATATTTCTAAATCTCTTGGTTTGTTGGGTTTTGTTTTAAAGCAGTTCTCTATTTATAAGCAAATAATGACTGCATGAATATCAAGGCACACTAAAGCCTGACGGAGCTCCACTTCTCGATGCAGTATTAGCAGTGAACACAAGGGCAATGTTTCTATTTTTTCCAGCTAAGTCTTGTCCTCGCAAGCAATGACTCTGCGTTTTCAGCTCGCAGGGCACAAATCCAAGTGTGATCTCATGCAACTGTCAAACCTCTCCTAACAGAAAAAAAGCCTGTGCCAAGAACAGGTAGAGAAATCATAAATAGCTCTCTCAGGAGTTGGTTATACAAGTGAAATATTTCCAGAACACATTTTTCCTACTATTCTGAAGTTTTAAATGCACAGAGACAGTTCAATGGGCACCTGGTCACCCCTTTAATGTGTCACCAGACAACACAGATTCATTTCACTGCTATGTATGAAACAGCCACTTGCTGGTGCAAGCAGGACAAATTGTAAATGTTCAGCTTCACAGATAAATAAGGTACAACCTCCATCACTAACTGTACATGCAAACACCTGGGTAATCAGCCTTTACAATCTATGGCAGAGTGGGGCTTTTTACCCTCATCTTTGGATCTTGCCTGGGCTGGTTTCACACCAAAAATACCCAGGTCTGTTTCAGCACACGTGTTTTCAGAGTAGGTGGTTTGAAGGAGGAACTGAAGCAGGTCCAGGGTTTTGCAAAGGTGAGGGGGAAGATGAGGAGCACAGAGCCCAACCCAGCCTCTGCAGCTCCCATTTCATCTTCTTCAGCTGCAATGGGATGAAGAAAAACCTCTGTTTTGTCAGACCATTCCCCTGCTTACACCCACTGTCATGGAGGACAGGCTTTGTTTACATGCAACTGCCTTTCTGAAGGAAAACTTGGAGTTTCCACAATGGATTCATCCTGCTGTCTGCATGGATCAATAAAATCTACCAATGTCCCCACTACAGCCCCAGCAGCACACTTAGTAAGGATTTCAAATACTACCAGGGACATGGCACTTAAGCACCTACTTAAGTACTTGCCTGAATTATGGCTCAGGCTGCCACAAAATCTCAAAAGAACAGAAAACTGTTTGAGAGGAGGGACATGAGAACAGAGAGGTCATTTTTCCAAATACAGACTGACTGGTTGGAAGACAAAGCCCCATTTCACCCGGACACACCCACATGAGGGCAGCTGCAAAGCCTGGAGATTTCCAGCCTCAGCTCATCCATACGCAACAACCCATCGTTCACGTTGTGTGAGGAACATCAGAAACCCTGAACACAGTGATACACAGGAGGTAGTTTCACAGCTGGAGTTGAGAAAATCTCATGGAAATACAAAATGTGTCTGTGCAAATTTAAAAGCTCTAATTCACCAAGAACATTGACACACACATACAAAGACACACTTCGGGTCCTGTACTGAAGCATTGCTCCACCACTCTGGGTGAGGTTCATGCTACTTTTGTTGTCCCCCTGAGTCAGAAATGAGAGCCCAATGTCATGAACATCATGAACTACCAACACTCTCAGGCTTTATGAAAAATAAAGAAACACTCGTACTCACTGTATTCTCCTGCATTAATGTTTAGGATGGAATAACCATGTCCTGCTGCAACCTACACGCTCACTAAAATAAGGTTTGTCAGTTTATACTCACACAGACAAACTGCAGTCATGACAAAATGCCAGAATGGAGTAACACTGAGCTTTTTTGGGAGGTAAAAAAGAAAAATACACACAGCCCCAGCTATCAAGAAAACCTGTGAGTTCTTTACATTTAATTTATGACATTTAGCCTGGACATCTAGTGTTGTTACCTTGGGAGTTATTAGGGTGTGACTACAGAGGTAACTGTAATACCTAGATAAGCCCCAAGAGAAAAAGCAGCTTACTGCTCAAACTTCATAAGCAGAAATATCATGACTCAATGACTATGAAACATTTTATTTAACTTTTTAGACTTTCTAGCCCACCCTTTGATCCCTGAATGGAGACCTCTCCAAGAGGCAGAGGGTGCAGCTTGGGAAGCAGATGGCCTTTAGTGCCACTCCTGCAAGGCTACAGCACTGAACTCTGTCTCCTCATGGTCAGCTGCAGTTAAGTGAAGTCAGGGAATGTGCTTCCCTGGGAACACCAGGAGATGTACTGAACCAAACAGGCAAAGTAACAAGATGAACCTGAATTCCTGTCTTTAAATGGGATGCCACCTTTCTTATGGGTGAATCTCCACTGCAGTAAAGACGTGAGTAGAAATTACTGCAGCAAACAATTTTTTGTTCTGTCACTTGTTTTTAATTGCACAGTAGAAACAGAAACAAACTGATCCTTCTGGGAGATGGGCAGCTCTGTGTTCTTCCTTGGGGGCAGAAAATGATTGGCATGGCCTTCTCTATGAACTTTGGCAAAAAGGAGTTCAGTGTTCATCAGATGAAGTCTGCTGAACACCATAAGCAAGTACCCTGCAGAATAATTTCAGACTAGAAATCAGGTTAAAGAAAATTGCTCTGCTCAAGCTTTATACTGAAATTAGCCTTGTTCTGCTCAAGCTTTATACTGAAATTAGCCTTGAAATAACTTACAGGTCTGGTTCTAATTTTTTGTATCATTCTATGTAGTGCTGCATTCCTGGTGAGGACTTCATTCATGTTATGGAATGGTTTACCCCAGTGAGAGAGGATAACATCCAGCAGCACATGCAAAGGTGCTCAGCCCTTGGAGCTGCACATTCTGCAGATCTGGAATTCAGTATTGTCTCTCACTTCTACCATGAGTCCCCATGACAAATTCACTACAAGATGCTGAGTGGTCAGTCAATGCTCCCTCCATCACTTAACACATGCCCTATTTTAATATTTTCTTTTTTCCATTGTTGTTTTTGCTTGGTTTCACTGACTGTAGATGAGACATTTTGTTTTTCAGGAAAACCAAGTTGTTTGAATATCACATCTGCTAATAAACAAAATAAAAATAGAAGCGTTAGCCCAGAAAAACAAAGGCTGAAAGGGATATAGGATCTCTAAATAAATCAGGAGTGTAAACATCAGAGAAACAACTAAAGACCTATCTGGTAGAAGAATAACAGGTGCAAATTTACATTAATAATCTAGAATTGTGAAATAAGCTTCTTGAGCCTTAGCTCTTGGTTGATCAAAGAGGTTCCCTGTAGAGGCAACAGGGCAAAGCTTGACCAGTGTCTTTCAAAAGTATCCATGGTCTGCAGAAAGTAATTTCACTGAGTGTATGCAAAATTATCCATATATCCCCTTGTCCAAACACCAGAAACCAGTCCAATTTACAGCCTTGTTAATATGCAATTTTCAAGACTGTACTGAAAACAGTTGTTATCCAAATTAATATAATCGCTGATGCAGTGTAAAAATTAGTAATAATGCTTGTCATGTTTAACTCAAAGCTAATTTAAATAAAATACAAAAGATAGCACTCATTAAATCCAAGCCTCATTTTGTTGAAGCCAAGTCAGCAAACACTGTCATGCCCACTTGGAAGTTTAAGACACTAACAAAACAAAAGCTTTAAATGTGAGAAAATAAATTGTTGGGCAAAATAATTTTCCTTTAGAAATTCTGGTTTGATCTGAGGGAGGGTTTTGATAGCCCACTGGTGGAAGATACCTACAGTGGAGCACAAATGTTCCTGGCCAAACCCTTTCTCCTGCAGCAGAATCTACAGGCAGAAGCAGGAATGAAGGCAGGGCTGAACAAAAGACATTTATAAAGTTTTTTCTGCTGAACATATGCTAGCTGGAAGTTCCACCTGTGTTGCTTGAGTAGCACCAGGCAGCTGCACCAGTAGTGAGGATTTGGCCCATGGCAAGCAAAATGTAAGGCCATCAGTGAACAAGTGTACATGGCATTACTGCACTCTGTGTCAATCCACAGGCACTTTACTGCTGGTAACCACTCTGCAATTAGGATTTAAAATAGTATTTGTCTTGCTTTAGTTTGCTGTATTACTTAAGTCTTTCTGAGGCAGAAAGGGCACTAGCTACTGCTCTAATTTAAATAGTTATATTCTGTCCAGCTAAAATGCATAACTGTGTTCAAACTGAAACCTGGCCAGCATATTCTGTGAAATAATCCAAGGAACCTTAGTGGTCTCATTCAGAAAACAATTTCTGCAGCTTTGCAGTGCCCCACAGCCCTGGCAATGTGGAATATGACTGACAAGGAAGGGAGTCCTCTCTGCCCCAGCAGCCCCATCTCCTGTGGCTTTGAGGGTTTTTTTTGGTAGGTCTCCAAGTCAAAAACTAAGCCTAACCCAACACAGTTAATGAGATGAAAAAAACCAGTAAAGATGGTATTTACTGCTTGTGTTCAGTGTTCCTGGTTCTGAATTCAGAAAGATGAACAGAGAGGTTTGAGCAAAGGGGACTGAGCTACATAAGAGCACAGCAAGGAGAACTAGTAATGCTGCATGAGTGCATGCACGAAGAATCAGCAAGATTTGTTTCTCAAATTTATTTTCAGAAAGTGGGTTTGGTCCCTTTATTTGCCTTAAGTAAGACTGGCTTCAACAGGAAGCCAGTGGCCTCCTCTGAGCGATGCCAAACTAGAACAAGGAGAAACAACATTAAAACAGGACAGTCAAATTGAGGCAACCAGCCTAGCTCCTGCTCTTGCACGATTATATAATTTTTTAATTCTAAACATTTTCGACTACAAGGAGGTTGTTTTATTAAAAGCCACAGACACTGTCAGTCCTCACACACATATGCACAAAGGTAATCAAACTCCTAACAGCAGTGACAAAGCTTGCCAAGCAACATTCAGACTTTGGAAACCATCCATGGAATCGTAACTGGAAGGTTTGTGTGAGGAAAGAGGCAGAGCAGAAGCCTGATGCAGATCAATGATGTTACTGTGGTCAGCCGTGTCCCAAGGGACAGCACAGGCTGCTGCACAATATGAACAGGCTGCCCAAGTCTTCAGACACTCCTGCACTTACCAAGTCTACTCATGAACTGTTAGGTAACACTAATGAAACTTCTTTAACAAGAAAAATAGCAAAGAAAACAACTCAAGAATCTTTAAGGTAGTTGTGGTAGACAAACTTAGATTCTTTCTCTTATTTTTTTATGGTTTTGGAGGTTTTTTTAAGCAGAAAGATCACATTTAAGAAATAAAGAATTAAGGCTCTGTCCACATCAGACATTTGTCCTGAAGCAGTAAAATCCCTTCAACTGGAATCACTACCCTGCTGAAGTTAAAAAAGGCAACTTTACTGCATTTCATGCACAGACCATTCCCAAATGCACTCACTGCCCAAACCAGTATCAGATATTTATCCTGTGCAGCTCTGGTACACAGCTGACCACAGCCTTCATTTCAACATGGAAAAGCCAAAGCTTCTCTAATACTTAGTAGCAATAGCACACATCTAATATCTGACACCTCTAGATCTTTCCACAGATGTCACTAAGTAAAATGCAAACTACAGGTGGCAAAGAGTGCTGATAAATCAAATGTCCACCAGGAAGTCAGTTCATTTCACTAAACTGACCAGAAGAAGAAGACAACCCATTTCAGACACTTGAACGGTATGAGCTGACCCACCAAGCACCAGAGCCACCACGGAGTGACTGCAGAGAACATGGCTCCATGTGGAAAACAGGAGGGAAAAGCTAAACAATCCCTTTTTGGCAGCAGTGGATGATTAGATCAGACCTCCTTGTCCCAGAAACATCTACACACACAACACCGAGTGCAAGGCACGCCTCATTTTTGCCTGGTTTCGGCCAATGGTCTGCTGAACACCGAGACAGCCTCTGAGCCCCTCCTCAGCCTTTGGCTGTGCTCATTCCTGAGCTGGGCCTGCTGAAGTCATTATTTTTAAGTGCTGGAGCAGGATCCTGCCATCAAGTTAAACAAACACAGATGGTGCTTTCTCCACATGCCAGAGGTGTACACAGCCCACCACAGGAGCACCAATGGGTTCCACCAGCACTGGCCCTGGTGTGGGAAGGCCCCAGGAGAGGAGTGTGTGGTGTCCTTAGGCAGTGGGACTTGGTCACCTTAGAAGGGACTTGGAAAGTACCCTTCTCTCCGCAGAAAGGCTGCAGAAGTCCAAACTGCTCAAGTTGCTGATGCACTCAGATAAACTTTCCTGTACCAAAAAAAGCCTTATGCTGACAAAAGGACAGGCAGATTTCCCTCAGGCTGCAGTACACTTCACCATTGACTCATCACCCTGAGGTGGAAACACTTGCCTGATCCCTCAACACCAACAGCCTGTTTGGTAGCATCTGTTATGTAGTTGCTACTACCATTTTCCCAGTTTTTGCTTTCCAATAAAAACCCCACTGTGCCAGCAGCGCTGCTTGCAGGAGTCTCCATCTGCGCGATCTGACCGGAGCAAAGAACACAGTGACCCCAGGATATCACGTTCTGAGTCCTGGGCAGAAACTCCTCCTGGCACAGAGGCAGGATCCAATTCACTCCTTTAACAGAGGTAGTTGGTCATTTTTCAGCTGCAGCACATTGAGGAGACACAGAAACATGAAATTCAGTGTTACAGCTGGAAGTTGGGCAGTCCAGCCTTCACCTGGCTGCAATCCAGTCATGACATGTGCAGAAAATAGACCCCCTCCCCAAAAAGCAGGCATAAAACACCCTCCTTTCCTACCTCAGCCTAAAACTTCAGCTCTTTTGTCTTTCAGCTCATCAGCACAGAGTAAATGACAGATACATAAAGACACTTCAGGAGCCGCTATATATAGGGTGAAGTGAACTTTTCCCCAGGAACCTCTAGATCTAGGTCATCTTGCTTCTTCTGGGAGGCAGAAAAAACCAGGTTACTCACTGAACAAGAATACAGTTTATAAAAGAAATAAAAGATTACTTGGAGCATGAAATCTTGTGTGGATAGTATTTTTTTGTTTCCTAAAGGACTTTTAAAAACAAAACTTGCCATGAAACACTGTCTGAATACCTGACTCCATCCACTTTAAACTGAGAAACTCACTATATTTACAGAAGGAATGGGCATTCTTTAGTAAACTTACTTTCAGCAGTTTAGCCACACAGTAAAGTAAACACAACTTCAGTCTCAGAAATTTCAGGGAGTTTGTCTATATTCAGACATAATGTAAAATCCCTCCCTGCACCTCATCTGTGATTCTTACAGGAGGCTGGAATGATTACACAACCCAGGCTAGCCTTCATATTAATCTACTCCAATGGATTAAATACTACATTCCCACTTCCAGCTGAGGGCAGGTGGGAGAATAACCAAGCATCTCACTCAGGTTTGGGCCAAGGGCCACCATGTAACTCAGCCCAGCCCTGGGGTACCTGGCCAGCTCAGCCACTGCAGCACATGAAGGTGCCATTAGCTGAAGAGGTGACCAGGGCAGGAAGAGTTTCCTCAGCTCAGGACAGACCTCAGTGCAACACCACCTATGCAGTGCTCCTCGCCTGCTTCCCATCAGCAGATCCCTAAAAACTGTCAAGTACAGGTGTGGGCCTGTATTTCAGTTTAGTGACTACAGAGGGGATTTCATTAGTTCTTGTGAACACAGTCAAAATAGCCCAGACCCTTGGAGAGCCAGGAACTGAGAGGTGAAAAAGCACTAACCAAGAAAAAAATTAACAGTTAATTTAATGTTAAGTATTTGCTTGAATTTTAAAACTGATTCTCTTCCCTTCCAAGAAGAGTTATTCACTTTCAAGGACACCATTCTCCATGGGACAATCCACAACTGCCTCAAGGTCTCCAAATGTATAGATGCAACATTAAAGAACTCTGTGAAGCAGAAACTAAAGCAATGTCTTAGTCATATTTCATAAGTTAAACTGAAGATAAATGGATGCAACTGCAATCCAAATAATAATATTTAAACAGAAAACAACCAAGGGAAATCCCATAACATCAGAAACTGGCAATGGCAATTAAGCAAGTACTACTACAGAGCATAAAATAAAGTCTACAGATGTTAAAATATTAATTTCAGTGTCTTAACTAAATCTGAATTTAGAGCATTAGTTTGCTGAGCCTTTTATGTATTTTCCACTAAATACAGCAGTTCACTGCTTTTTGTTAAGCAACAGTGCAGACCAAACCAGTTTAGCAGTTTGGTATGTCTGCAGTCAAGCAATGCTTGCACTCATTTGTTCAAAACCTGAGAGCAATCTCTTCTCTTTCTGAACTTTAAATAAAATTAATGCATTCGGGCAAAATAAATACTAGTCTTAATCTATATTGCAAAATTACACAATGTCTGAATTAAAGATTTCGACAACTGTGTTAATAAAACACTGTGATTAATGTTCAGTGCACAGAACAAGCTCTGGATCTGGCTTTAATTACAGTGATGAATAAAAGTCAGACACAGGCATTGGCCCAGAGTATTCATGCATTATACTGTCCCATAGATACCAAAATAATGGAATCTGATGCACTTTGATCTCTTAGATAAGCCTCCCACAGCTCTGAAACAGAAAGGGCAAGAGCACCCAACCTCATCCAATTCTGCAATGTTCACACACTGAGTCATAAGAGATTTGTATCCCCACTACCAAGATCCATCTTATGGGAATAAATACAGAGAAATATTGCTCCATTTCCTTCTGGCTAGAGCTTGTACACAAATCATCCAGAGAGCCACACAGAGTGAAAGTGGTGAGGACTACAGGGACACTTTACAGTCTCCACAGAGCTATTTCTACTTGGACAGTAGTTATGTTATAATATATTTGTGGGATACATTCTAGTCTGATTTTCTCTTCTAATGCAGTTTTGCCATGACACAGATTAGAAACTGGCGGCATGTGGTAGATGTAATGGTTTTAATTGTGGTTGCAAGATGGTCAATTCCTTGCTTTTGTCCAAACCAGCAGAGACTGACTCATTTTTTGCTTACAACTGGACAGTCAAGCAGCTTCATTAAATTTTATTAGTCATAAACCAGGTGTTTCCTTGATGCTTCTAGGACCTCTCTTAGCAGCCCAAACTCCACAGGCATGTGGGCTAGCTATAGTCCCAAGCTCTGGGAAACTCAGCCCCGTCAGCCAGCTGAGACTTGTCTTTGACTGAGGATGAAATTGTCCCTGCACGAGCTTTTGGCCTTGGAGTGCAGGTATTACATGCAAGGACTGCTCCTGAACCTTGCCTCTAGAAATACAGATTGCTCCCTCTGAGCAGAGAGCAGATGAGAGGACAGAGAGGCCACTCCAGTGTCCAAAAATACAACCAAGAGAAACAAGTTTCAGTATTGCAAGGATAACAGTCTGCACATTCATCACTGCATGCTGGGACTAAGGGAGGAACTGAATTTCCTGAGTCACAGTTTCTCTCATCCTTCCAACAGTTTCAGTCCTCCCCTGGGACCTCAGCTCTACATCATCCCTCAACTAAACCAATGGCTAAAAACAGAGGGAGGACAAGAAGGCTCAAAAATCAGCCTGGCCTTTGACAGAGGGTGTGCAAACGTGCACAGAGCACGCGTGAGCGTTGTGGTGGATCAGCAGAAATGCCCAGCCCAGTAACCCAGCTGGTTGTGATTTGGCTGACGCAAGCGCGGTTAAAGGATGGTGCTTTTATCTCCTCCTCCAGTCGCCGCACGCATCTGCTCTTTGTCCATGTCACCGTGTGTGGATCCTGGCCCAGCAGCTTTTATGCCACCGGCATTCTGACCTTCTCCTTCACTGATGAGAAACAGAGTGGTTGGCAGATTCCTATGGAGGGGCTGGTAAATAAAATAATGGCTCTCTGTAACTGTTTGGTCTCTTGGAGATTGTTTCATTAGTTCATAGGAAAGTCACGGCTGATTTGCTTTAGTCCATTCCACAGATCATTATCTCTTCAAAACATAAAAGTGGTTTATTTTCTGTAGGTCAGAAACTGACTCCAGATGTACAGCCAGCAACAGCTGATCACAGCACTGAACCCAAGGTACATATGGGAAACAGACAGGAAGAGCTTCCTAAAGGCATGGTGGTCCTAGATTTTAGGGAGGGTGGTAGTGCATGTTTGGGTTGGCTTGTCCAAAAGAATGCATGATCTTCCAGGACACCAAAGATTCATCACCCTGATTACACAAGATTTCTTATTACCATCTCCACAGACTCTTCATCCTACTAATCAAGCATCTGGAATGCAGGCTGCCAAATAAATGCTGAACTATCAGATTCCAAAACAGATTTTAGGAGACTTATCTACTGCCTTAAACAGATCTTCTGATAAAGCTCTCTCTCTCCAGCATCAGGCTTGTCATAAATTTCCACAGAGGTTCCTTTTGTAATAGAGGAACATTATTTTATTAAAATCAAATTACCATTGAACACTTTACAAACTTGAATTAAATTACTAAGCATGCCTGCACTAAAGATAAACTTTATTACTCCTTCACTCCTCATTTTACAGTGAAGAAACTAAAGCACAGAGCAGTTAAGAGGTCTGCTGAAGTTACAGAAGAGAAGACATTAAATAAGGATGATGATGGCTTACCCTAGTGCAGCTAGAGTGGGGTTTTTGGTGGATTTTGTTTTGTTTAGTCTTGGGGCTGGGAGTTTTTTTGGTTGAAGTGCAGTTTTACCCAGCATGAAGATACACAACTCTAGCTCTGCTGGGACAGGTCACTGCTATGGCTGTCCCCCAAGAGGCAGGCAGAGCATGACAGCATCTTCTACAAAAACACATCCTACCTTCAGGGGGGAGCAAGACACATCTTTGCTTCTGAAACCTTCATAATGTCAGGGCCAATTCTTCTTGTGGTCTAAGTCAAGATCGAAGCTTGCCTTGCCTTTCAGAGTCAAGAGAATAGTGACTCTTCAGCTTTTTCCCCCAAAAAGGTTTCATTCTTACTCAACCATGACATCCCTAAAAACCTGCTCGTTTTGTAATTCTTTGGTCTCTGAGGAACTGCTTCATTATCTCATAGAAGAGTCATGGCTGATTTGCTTTAGTCTACTCCACAGACTGTTACTTCTCCAAAATACAAATATGTTTCTCTGTGCATATGGGGAGGCAGAAACAAGGACAAGCACAAGGACTGGAAGACACAAGTCTGCCACAAGCAAGAGGTGTTATTTTAGTTTCTGTGCCTTACATTCTGCGACCAGTTTGACTACAGCCATTAACAGGGTCTGCAGAAGTGCTCATCAAGCTGAGCTTCCTTCCTTTGTTGAAGTGATGAACAAGGACACAGGAAGACAGGGACAGACTCTGTGGAGCACCTTGAGCCAACTTAAGACACTTCTTGCAGAAATCCACATAAAGCAGAAAGCAATACTCTGTTAAATGTGATTATGAATATATTATCTTCTTTTCATAATGCCCCTTGAAGATCTTCTGGACAGAGTGGTTAGGAACAGATCCTTTCCAACTGCCAACTCAACAACAGTGAATCTAGAAACCAGCTCTAGTTTTATAAGAAAGATGGTAACACAGAGAACTCAAACATTAACACGCTCTTCCCACTTCCTCCAGCCATGCCTAACACATTTTTAACCAACTGTAGTTTAAAATCTATTTTAAGCAGATAAAGCATTACAATATTCAACCAATATTAATTAAAATATTCATTTAAACTATTTATGAATGGGTATTTTCAAGATTGAGGTTACCTAACTCTGTGATACCATCATACCATCTGGCATCCTTTAGTTTCAGGTCTGTTTTCCTTCCTCTCTTCTCCCTCTGCCCCACCAGCTTTTTTCACCAGCAAAATGAAATATAAAAAAAAAAAGAAATATGAAAAATGGGGTCCCCATCAGCCAGTGTGGCAGGCTATGCTAAAACCAATATGCATTGAGGCAGGAAATACAGGTGCAGCCTTTTTCTAACTCTTGTCTAAAAAGGAAGTTTAGACTTAGCACCCCCAAGAAGCTTTTCACCTAGAACTGATCATCAGCAATACAATTCTCAAGACAACTTGCTAAATTCTTTAGCTGTGGAAGAATAAGAAGCGTCATGGCATATTGTTCACTAACCAAATCATCTTAAATGCTACTATAATGACATTCATAATACGTATATTTCATTACTGTATGGAAAATGAACTGTATAGCCTTATACTGATACCAAAGAAAAGGTTTATTGCATTGCACATACAAATAATTTACCAGAACTGCTGCATAAAACATGTAACACTTACAGCTTTTCTGAATGCAGGTCTAAATTACATCATAACTATTTATCAGGAGTGACTTTATCACTTAATGCTCGGTCTTTCACAGATAAAATGTTATTCCAGAAAACTATTAAAACACTTCTTCATTTCTAAGAATGAATTACATAAGGTCTCTCAAGCAATCTCATCCTTGAGGAGAAGCACCAAACATCACTGGCTACTCTACCATTTCTTATCCACGCAGCAAACTCTCAACTTCAGCTCCTCCATCACTTTCCCTCCTCATTGCAGCTGATTTTCACCTCGGGCACTGCTGCCAGAAGGGACCAACCAGCAACAAAAACAAAGAGTCTGAAGCCCTTTGAAGTTTCCAGCAGACTCGGGAATTGCGGACTGGAGTGATATTTCAGCTCACACCCACAAGTGCAACTGTAATTCATACACATCATCACCAAGATGTGGAGGACAAGCAGAAAAAAGGGCAAGACATGCACAGGCAACTTTTAAATATGCTTTCTCTTATATGAAAGTAACCCTACTAGCTGGTTTGCTTTTTTTCACTGAGAGCTTTCTGTATGTAACATTTTCCCATTGCATCTTTCCCCCTTTTATGCTGTTCCAACATAGATCAAGAGCTCCAGATTTGCACAGCTACTCCATGGTAGATTATAACCTGTTACACTACCACAGCCTCCTTTCTTGTACAATACCAGCAGTCACAGATGATAAATCATTTCCATCAGGGCCCAAGGGAATTTTTGTTCAGCTCTTTCTATAAATAGGTGCAACTCCTAGATCATCTGGCTAGCAATTTTTAATTATATTAATTACCATGCCTTTGAAAAGACAGCATCAGTACACCAATGTAACATATTACTAAAGTCACGAGGAGAGAGTGACAAAGGCTTGGTTTCTCTCTTGAGCAGAAAATATCAAACACTCCCATCCAGAGGGCAAGGTTCACACAGAAATGCAGTGGGCTCTTTCAAGAAGAGCCTCTGACTGCTCAAACTGGGCCCTTCTTCAGCATCTCCAGGGCTGCACCTGCTGTGCTGTGCTCCTCACTGTGGCACTGCCAGGACAGGCTGATGTGCCACCTTCCTGAACTGGGAGCAGCTGGAATGAAGCACAACAAGCCACAGGGATGAGGACATGTATGCTGTGTACAGGTGACACTCAGCTCAGAGGAGGCCCAAGGAGGCTCTTGCAGCAACCTCAGCTTTAGGAGAAGCCATGAGACATCCAAAATTACACTTTCAAAACCTGCTGTCCCCAACAGCTTTTGGAGGATTATGGGAGCACAGCATTGGGTTAAGCTCCTGTTTGTGATCTCTCATCTCATTTTGTGCCTACAGCCAAATCAAATGAGTATCCAGGCCAAAAGGTTTTAAATTAATCCCTCCAAATAAAAAAAAAAAAAAATCCACTAGATCTACTGAAACATTTTATCTTGGCCTGTAAGACAACACATGGTGGTACAAAGTACCAGAGGGTGCTCTGGAGCTCCGCAGGTAAAATATTTTATCAGTCCATCTGCCACATCAACATATCAAACGAGCTCGTATGAGGTTACTATCAACACCAAGCACCAATTGTGCTTATTTCTCATGCTTTTAGCTAAGTAATTTAGCAAGTGCCATAAATCTTTTTTACAAGACTGCAGTGTATTTTGTCCACAGTAATACTTTACAGAAACTTAGGGAGAAAAGGTGCAAAGCATTTTGTACTTTACCAGGTAAAAATTCCAAAATTGAATAAAATGGCAAATTATTTCCTACAGCTATTAAGTAATTATTTAACAACAGAAATATGAGACAAGGCTTCAGAAAAGGGACACATCTGTTCTGCAAAAAAAGTCTTTGAGGAGAACTACTAGAATAAGAGAAACTGAAAAAAAGCCAGTGAACTTGTATGGAAAAACAGCAGAAGGCATATTGCCAACAGATGGTGAAGAAGTCATACACCAAAAAGGAAAAAAAAAGTTGAAAGCATACTCAATTTTGAGGACTTGAGAAAAAAAACCAAAACCAAAGCTAACTCCTTCCTAATCACAGATTCCCTGGTTAAAAATGGAGCTGCATGTTCTTAACACTTAGGAAAGCAGTTGTAATTTCTGGGTTCTAAAATGGAGGCATTCAAAATTAGCGTCTGTCTATGAAAATGTTGGTCCACTCTTGAAATCACTTCCTTCCTCCCTGCTATGAAAACACACTCTTTTTTTTGGTGTGTTTTCATTTTTTTCTTGTGTTAGTGGTTAAGCTCAATGCACTGGAAAATACCTGATGCTTTAATGGGCCACTTTCTTATTAATTCAGACACCTGTTTCAAAAGATCCTTCCTCTCTGAGGCCTTTCTGCAGCAGCTGGTACAGGAACCAAGAGACAGGTATTTACAGAGCCTCTCCATGGAAGTTATTCCCCCTTATTCTGTGTGTCCATACTGTCAATCTAATCATCAACCTGACTTTTGGAAGTAGGAATTTTACACAGCCAGTTTAATAGCACTCACTGATCAAAGGAATTTGATGTGCTATACTGCAGTTCTTACTGGGGGTACATTTTGCAGTTGGAACTCAATAGGTAAATAACCATTAAGGCATAACAACAGTCCCACATGAACACCCCGGCACAATCCTCTCAGAACACAAAAAAGTACTTTAAATGTCAAAATAATACAGAAGTCATCTACAAGCAGGCATCTTTCCCCAGCAAACCTCCTTCCCTTAGTTTGCATACCTTGCAAGAGCTATTCAGGAAGCTGACACACTGTTGCTGCAAACCAAAGAGCAACAGACACATCGGGTTTTACTCTCTTCTGAAATATGCAGCTGAAATTTCAGCAGTTGGCTTCAAAACTGTTCACCTTCCAGTTTCTCAAGGCTAGTTGCCACAAGTTTTCAAACTTGTTTTATCCCCTTCCCTGCTTTCATTCCTAATGTCTACACATTATACACTAACTCTGGTTAAGACACGGAAAGAAGTAATTACCAGGAACAAGGGCACAACTTTCCCATTTGTAACACTGACTCTGAGCAGCCACTTGAAAGTTAAAATGGGTGACTTACTTCTAGCACAAAAGTAATACTGGAGCATCAGCAATTGTTCATACTTAAGAGTTTTGTGTAGCTTGTAAACATTAACTTATTTAAAATTCTAAATCCCTTCAATCTCTTAAGTGCACAAAATGCTGCATAATATTGTAGCTAAAGCCTATCTTTTTTTTTAAGTCACAATCCACTGTGGTTCAAAACCTGTGGAAAGAGTAGCTTTGATTTTGACTATGAGACACTAAAGGCTACCCTAAGGTGAAGCTTTAGGAGCTGCCAGGATCAGTGGAGGAGTTTTCAGGACAGACAGTGATGTCTGACAGAGCCAAGTGCCTGTGGGCACATCACCTGATGCTGCACAGCTTCTTCAGCTGAGGGAAGGTTTGCTATGAATACACTTACTCGATAATAGACACCTGTGGGTTCATTTATTTCACTGTCTGCCGGATTCTCAGTCAACCATCCACACTTACAGACAAGTTTTTCTTCATCAAGAAAAAAAATGTAAAAACCTCTGACCACAGAGGAAGAGGCCTTATCTATGCCAACATCCACACTAGAAGGCCTGCATAAGGCATAAACCTGACTCGTGACTCTTACAAGAGCTAACAGGTTGCTTTCAAAGGGAAGAACAAGACAACAAAAACGTCCTCAAGTCTTCCTAGAGTCACAGATAAAAATGCAATCATTGCCCAAACAGTCAAACTTTTTATGCTGATTTGACAAAAATACAATGAACTTCTAAACCTCATGGACCAGTCAGGCTTAATTTAGAACAACACAACCTTTAAAAAACTTGATCTGCCACCAAGCACTTTCTATTTACTGGACTTCAGCAGACGTAGTTCAGAAATCAGAACACAAAAATTCCTCACATCACGGAATTTATTCTGGCATTCAGCTTTTGCACCCAAACAAAACAATCAGGCACACACTGCCAAGAAACATCAGTGCAGCTTCAGGGCACCAGCAAGGGCTGCTACGTGCAGGGCTTCTCTTCAACACTCACGGGGCTCCTACCAGGGTGGAATTCTTGAACTCGCTAAAGCATTTGTAGATTACACGCCTGTCCGGTTAAATACTTCCTGCAATTTTGTTAATTATACATCAGGGTCTGCAATTAGGGAATGACTCCCATCCTAGAAAACATACAGCTCTCAAGTCACCCCCCCAGAAAGTGTGTCTCGACTGCCGTTTCTGCAGATGCCTCTAGTATGTATGCTATTATCCCACAGGAAAATACTTTCAAAACTTGAATAGAATGTGCAGTTCTACCGCTGGATGGTTTTCCTTTTCCTTTTCGGGCGCTGCAGACCGCTTCTTTAGGTGAATACACATTTCTGTAGGTGGGGGTGGAGATCTCCGGGGGCAGACAAGTGCAACCCCAAGTTCAGGTTCCCTTTCCGCGTCCATCCCTTCCAGAGGCGGCCAAGCTCAGGCTTTCACACCAACGCCATCCCCCCTCCACATCGGCGTTATCCTCCGCTGTCAGCAAACCCACCAAAGCAAACACCGGGCCTCTTCCTTCTTTCCCCCTCGATTGGTCATCAAGATGGAAATTAACAGATTCTCTCAGAGACAAGAAAAAAAACCCAAAAAACGCACCGAACAATGGGAAACACCTCCCCGCCCGTGCCCCACAGGACGGAGGGAAACAGGATCCCCTGCGCTGGGGGAGTTACTGAGCGGGGATCAGATGCTGCTAAAAATACGGGAGCGGTGCGAGCGGGCCCGGGCAAAGCCCGGGCAGGGCCCGCGGTCCCCGTCCCGGAGCGTCCCCGCGCCAGACGGTGATGTCACCGCCGGCGGCAACAAAGGACGCGGCACCGGCCGGGCGGCCCCTGCCCTCCGCCCCCCGCCCCGCCGGCGGCACCGCGCCTCCCGCCCGCCCGGAGCGCCGGCACCGGCCGAGACAAAGCGGCTTCCCCCGCGCTACGTGCGGGCGGAAAGGGAGAGGTTCGGGCCGCCCAGCGCCGGAGCGGCGGCGGCGGGGAGGCGGCGGCCCCCGGGGCGGTGCAGGCCGGCCCCCGGGCCAGCGGCCCCGCGACCCCCGGCAGCCGCGGCGGGCCCCGCTGCCGCCCCCTCCCCTACCTGATATGGCGGCGGCGGCTCCTGATCCGGCTCAGCCCCGTCTCCGTAGCTAGCTCTGTCCGACTGGGACTCGTGGAGCAGCGAGATGTCATCCGAGGTGGGGGACTTGAGGCAGTTCCCCATCTTCCCGGGGGGGAGCGCGGCCCCCCCTCCGCCTCCTCCCGCTCCGGATCCGCGCCCTCAGCCTCCCCGCCGCAGCGCGCAGCCCGCAGCCGCCCCGCCGGGGAGGCTCATGCCAGCCCCGGCCCTAAGCGGCTTAGCAGCTGCAGCCCGGCCGCCTCCCGCTCCGCTCCGCAGCCGCCCCGACCCCCGAGCCGGGGGGGCGGCAGGACGGGCCTCCCACCCCCCGTGGGGCAGCGGGCTCCGGTGGGTCCGCCCGCCCCGCGGCTGCCCGGCGCGGTTCTGCTTCCCGGTCACCAGCTCCCTGCGCACTGGGCTTTGTCGCACGGGCCGCCCTGGCTCCTCCTCTCACCCCTCCCCGCCGGGCCCGGGGAGCAGCCGCGGGGCCTCGCTGGGCTCCGCGCCCCCCGGCCCCGCCGCGGGGACAGCCCTGCCCGCCCCCGACGGAACGAGGCGGGACGGGACGGAACGGGCTGGGGGACCCAGCCGCCTGCCGGCCTCCCCCGGTCCCAAAATGGTGGGAGCCGCTTCGCTCCGCCCCCGAGCGCGGTGTTTGTTTGTGTTCCGGGCATGGCGGAGCCGGCGGCCGCTCGGGCCCGGCGGGGCGGGATGGGGCGGGATGGCAGCGGGGACCCCGCAGCACCCGGCCCTGCCCGGCTGAGGGGCCTGTGCGGGGCCCGGGACCTTCCCAAGGGTTCCCCGCGGGCGGGTCCCCAGGCAGGGAAGGGATTCCCCAGGCAGGGAAGGGGTTCCCCGTGCTGGTCCCTGAAGGGACCCGAGGGGCACGGTCAGTGTTGGCACAGGGCAGTGAGCCCCAGAGTGGAGCAAAAGCAGCCGCAGGCACTCGGCTTTTGCGTTTCTAAAGGTTTTTCATGCAATGAGCAGGTACTCCAATAAGCCATATATTTAGCTCCTTTTTTTTTTTCCTTCATAATAATATATCCATACTTGGATATAAGTATAGCTAAGTACTGATAAATGCAAATTTGAGGACAGTGAATGCTCCTGTGTTGCTGTGTTAGTGTGCCAGCGCTAACCCACACAGAGTGGACTATACAATGGTCCTTTGGTTCCTCAAAATGCATCCTTGGCTTCAGAGTCACCCCATGGAAAATACTTTAAAATCCAATTTTTAAAGTGAAGTATTTTTTTAAGGTGAAGCAAGCGTGGTGCAGTTGAGAGCAGCTGCAAAGTCCAGTCTGTAAAGCAGTACAGCGTGGCTGCTGCTTATCACCGAGTTCTCTGCTGATACAGCTCGGGCCTGCTTTGCACCTCTTGGGTCACAGATCTCCAGACCTGTTGTTCGCAGTGACATATTTGGCTCCACAACTTTTGCTGGTGGACCTCAGTCTGGGATCGGAGTTTTTGCTGATTATTCTTATGAGCTCATTCTTGTGGATTTCATTTTATTACTGTTTAGGGTGGTTTGTTTTGCTGCTTATCAATGGGTAAGTTAAACAACCCTGGTGTAAAGCCTATGATTGCTGCCATTTATGGTGTTCTAACACGGTTTCAGGCTTTTCAAGGAAACTGAAACTGAAAATGGGGCAGGATTGCGAGTGTTGCTCAAGATAGAGAGGCTTTGCAGTGGTGCATTGTAAATAATGACTGTTGTCCATGGCTTGCTCATTTGGGTGTTTATCCTATGAGTCTGTTGGCTTAATTTAATAGAATTAGGCAAGCAATTGTTGGAGGGGATCCACTGCCTCACCCAGCCATGATTTCAAGGTTAAGGCAATGTCAGAATGTCAGAGCTGTCTGCTGTGAGAACCTGGTGATGAAACTCCACCGTTGTCACTCGTATTTTCAGTTGTGCCCTGGCACCATTGGGAAGGAGATTACAGGTAGCTAAAAGACTGAGTTATCTGCTCTCTCATCTTTTGTTTTCTCTGTGAGGCTCAGGCCTGTGTCTTGATGTAGTTCAGTGAAAACCACAGGTCACACTGTGCCGTGTGTGAGGCTGTGATCACAGTTTGATCCTCCACAGTGAGGAGCTCCTATGGAAACCTGTGGTGCCTCCCTGATGTGCCAAAATAGCCTTTCTTTGGAAACCAGAGTGCAAAGTGGTCTCATCCTGACATGCAGTCAGGACATAGGTGGGATTTCCTCTGCATCTCAGGGTAGAGATTTTGCATTTATTTACCTTGAGGCTGATCTCCAGCAGGAATAGCTGCTAATCCCAGTTACAAGTTTCCTCTTAGTAGGTACAGGGTGCTCCAAATCTGGGCATGTTTTTAAAAAATGCAGACTTGTCAAGTGTCAGAAGAGACCTGCTTTTCATTGTGGACTCACAGAGACCAAAAAGGAAGCAGAGGTTCATGTTTGGCCTTGCAACAAGACAGACTGCACCTGTGAGAGCTCTGAAGGGGGAAGAGCTACTACCAGTCATGCCTGGGTTCTTTGGAGTAGGGATGGTTGAAGGCACTGCTGTTCCCAGCCATTTACTCCTGTTTTGTCAGATAGGTCATTAATAGTGGCTTTGCACCACTGGCTCAAAAGTTGTACAAAGGTCCAGGAGATGGAAAATGGAAAAAATTTAGTGTTCACAAATGTCTTTTAATATCTCTGCATATGCTGAGGTAGAGCTGTGAGCCTGTTCGTTTTGCTACCACACTTTTTGCAGTTTGGGGACAGGGAAGCAGAGAGATGGGTCCTCAGAGGATGGGATTTATGAGTATGGTTTCTTTGTTTTAGCAGAACCATAGGGCAGTTTAGCTGCTTACTTCAGTTCTCTCTGGTTTTTACTTCCTCTACTTAGTTTGGGAAACAAGTAATAGTCAGAATGGATTTTCTAGAGCCTTAAAATGCTCCTATAGAGGAAGAAAGATTAATGTTGTGGTTTAGGGCTACACAAATACTACAGATGGAAAAGATCATGCAAATACAAAAATTTGTGTCAGACTAATGTCAATACAGAACTGGCAACACAAGTCAATGAAACTTTTTCTCACCTCTAGACGTTAAGCAGTTGGCTGTAATCTGTTGTCAGAGTGGAAATGTTTATGTTCTGAAGTTTGCCAGTGTACAGAATTCATGTTCTGGTACACCTCGGTACAACAATGTCACACATGGGTCTGTCCTCACCACCTTCTGGCAGCTACCATCTTCTGAGTGAAATCTCTCTTTCAAAACAGAATGGAAATTCAAGAAAAAGAGTTTTAAACTATGCAGACAAGTTTATGTTTTATTTTACAGTCTTTTGATATGAGAGGAAGCAAGTGACATATTGATGTATTCTTAAGGCTCATACGAGGTAGCCAGAAGTGATGAACTGTTTTACTAAAAAATCAATTTCCTTTTGAGCTAAAATTCACTGAGGACATAAAAAGTCCTTCTTGTTAGGAGTTCCTCTACAAAATTGACATCATAAATTGCCTAGTTTTTAGATGAAAGACCCTTTGATAACACCATTTTATGTGACCCATGTCCATGTTATTGTTGGACGACATTTTGGATATGTTTAATATGTCATGCTTAACAAAGGTTTTTGAAAGACCTTTTCTGTCCTCAGCATGGAAAAGTTTTTTCACTTCCTTTTCTTCCATCAAGCTTATTTTCCCAGCACTTATCATCTCTCATTAGGTCTTATCTTTCTTCTGGATAGGATTGTTTTCCCAATTCATACACAGAAGCCCAGTTGACTTCTGAGTGCAATCTTTCCATGCCATGGTACCCAGAGGTTCAGAGATAACTCTGTTTGCTTGGGTAATGTTGGTGAATAGAACACAATGCAATTTTAAAACCTTTTTCTGGAAGGCAAAAAAAAAGACCTTGTATACCTCTGGAGAATGGAAGTAAATTACATTCTTCCATTATGTATGTGAATCTGATTGTGAGGATGGTGGAATTAATTTATCTGGTTATAAAGGACATGGCATCTTCTAAAATGCACATGATTATTTTTAGTTTTGTTGATTTTAGCTGAACTGTAGACATTTCTCAGTATATGTTACAACTGCATATTGCTTTCTGAGACAGAGTGAATGCAGCACTCGAAAGCAATTATGGAACTAATATATTTCCCTGAAATGTACTTTGTGATGCAGGATTTTACTCATGTTTCTAAAAATTACTTAAACTTCTGCCTAAATTATCCTAGTATCACAAATATGCCACTTATATCAATTTATCCCAAAGATACCATCTTGGTAAGGAGAAGTATTCCATGACTAGCAAGAATAACTTGCCTTCCATAATAACAGTTCTCCCCAGGTCCAAAATGTTTTTTCAGTGAGGAGTGTGATGCCTGCCTACTCTATGCACTGGGGTACCTGCATTGTGAGCCACAAAGAACAGAAAAAACATGCATTTTGGGACTAAAACACCCAAGCAACAAAGCAGACAGTCATCATACAAAAGTAACCTCTTCAAACAAACCCTCTGTCACCCAGCTTCCTGGGGAATTTTGTGTAGGAATCAATTTTTCTTTTTCTCCTTGTACCACGTGTTGCCATAGTCTCAGCTTCAAGAATGATGATAGACCTATAAAACATGATCTGAGGGGGAAGATTGAAAGAATTGGGGTTGTTTAGTCTGAAGAAAAGGAAGGTGTTGGGAAAAATGGTAATGATCTTTCAAATATATAAAATTTTTCTCTGCAGGCAAGGAATCAGTTTTTCTTTATGTTCAGTGGGTCTAGGGCAAAAGGTGATGGACTTGGAGATTTAAAGTAGATATTAGGAAATTATTTCAAACTGAAAATGTAGTTTGGCAGTGAAAATGATTATCTGGGAATCTCATTTGCTGAAGGCTTTGAAAGGCAGATTAGGTCACATGTCTCAGGAATGGTTTTAGTTGCAGTAGATTATATGGAGATAACCCCAAAAGGTTCCTGGCTGGTTTATGATGTTTTGTTTCTCTCAGGTGATTTACAGCAGATGCTTTACTGCTGTGCTATTTTGATTCTCACTCTTCCTTACATCCTCATAAAATGGCAGGAAGAAAAGATGTCAGTAGGTAAAAAATTGGGTAAGTAGGATGGGTGGGGATGTTCCCAATAGCAGAATGCCAAGAAATCACAGTTCCTGGAGGAAAGCTGGTGCTTCAGCAGAGTGTGACATTCAGCCTGTCCTCCTGACAGGCTTTGGGACACAAGTGTTGGGCTGGCTTTCAACAAAAATTGATGATATAAATTTTAATTTTAAATTTTAACTGGAGCTTCACTTTTTACTGTGTTCAAGTATTTCCTGAATTTGCAAGGAGTGATCTCTATCCACAGTTCACCAGAAGCCAGTTTGTTAGACTTCTTGTTCCTCTGGTTCTCTGCAACAGTAAGGTAGTACCCAAAGTGCTTGTAATTCTTTGAAACAGAGTTGAGGTATTAATTGTTTTAGTTAAATATACATTTTGCTGCAAAATTTAAAACACCTCTCGTTCACCTTCTCCATACTCTTCTTTTTTTTTTCATTTTCACCATTCTTCCTGTAGCCTAAAATCTCTATTTTCTTCCTGTGGGTAACTGTAGGTCTTCTGCAATAAAATAGTGATAAAATGACACTTGAATAGATTCATGAGAGCCTAGGGAGTGTGACCTGTCAACTCTGGTTGACAACTCTGCCCAAGTCCAAGATCACCTATGTCTTTGTTATTCCTTGACAGAAAACTGTTGAAACTCTTTCTGAATACTGAATGATGGCTACAGGTACTGTGTTCTAATCCCTTACTGCTTCACAAAATTTCCTAATATTGCTGTAAGTCAAAGTGTTTATTATGTGTTCTGTTTGTGTTGTTAAAGCAATTTTATATATCTGAAAGCTCTTACAGTGCTTTGTTTCAGTTTTTCCTTATGGATCATGATTTGTAAATCTCTGAGATGTTTCACTGTCTGCAGCCTCCTTCTTTGGTCCACTTTTCCAGTAAGCATGGCACCCCAAGCTGCACAGAGTGATCCAATTAAAACCTCAGTGTTTAATAAAGGAATGTTATTTAGTGTGTACAAAAATGCCATTGATCAAATTTAGTGTCCTTCCTTTTCCTAACACACCATTGCCTGCAGTTTATAGCTCCTGTCACTCCCTGTCCTTCTCCATGTAATTCCTGCCTACTCACATTTTCTTATTTTATGCTTCTCCAGATGATTATTCTGAAGGGTACAATTCTGCACTTCTGTTGAAGCTCTGGTCTGTGACAGCTTAGCTGGCTGGATTGCAGCAGACAAGGTACTGGAGACTGAACAGAAGGAATGTGAGAAGGAACCATTGAAGATTTTGTACTAAAAGTATCAGGTGGTTGTGAATGACTGCCCTTGGGAAATTCACTTTATCCTCTGGCCAGAAATGTTTCTTCTTAACATTTAGTTTTGCTTTTTGATTAGTCTGTGTTTGTACAGCCTCCTCTTGGAGGGACAGGCTGGAAATTTGTACCAGTATTTGCTTTTGCATGCTCAAACACTACTGTGCTTCCTGAAAAAAAAAATCTAGAAAACAACTATATCATACAGAAAACAGAAGTTATCATAAATTAAACCTATGACAGTATGAAAAGGAATACAAGAAAGTGATTGTTCAATTCCTTAGTCTGTTCTGATTTTGGTTGTGTGGAGTTTTGGTTGTGAGCAAGATGAAAATCTTGCTTGTTTACTTACATGACAAAAGAGGAAAAGGCCTTTTTTTTTTTTTAGCTGAACATACTGTTTAAACAAACACCACAGTGAAACGAGACAGCTAAAGGTACTGTAAGTTTATTCTTTTTTATTTTTTATAATGTTTAGAAATTTTTGTGTCTAAGAATAAATTACTTTTCCTTTATTGTGAAGTGCATGCCTACAGTTAATTTTTGTGACAGCAAACTGTTCCCTCTTTCAGTTAAGTTCACAAAAATTGCACACTCTGTGCAGCTACTTTAACTTTTATTTGGAGGCATTATCATCTTAGCAGTGGACTTGCAGGCTGCTTCAGAAATTCTAGAGGCTGCCTATTGACTTAGAAAATGTCTCAAAAACCACAGGCACACCGTTTGGTGTTTTGGTCTGTGTGCTGTTCCACAAACACTCCTTTAGACATGGGGGACTGCACAGAATCTCTGCAAGACACAGGGTGATTGCAATGGTGCATTTTGCCTCTGGCTTACAAGCTGTACACCAGCACTGTGCAAGGGTTAAGGACAAGATAAAATCACTTGCTGCTGTTTTGATTTCCTGATGAGTTGGTGGTTTTACATGAGAAATGAGGAATGCAGTGAGGACCATTCCCATGCCAAAATTTCAAAGTATGTTTCTGTCCACTGTGGTGCCCTTCGTAGGTTTTACATCAGATTCTTAAATTTGGATATAAAGATCTCTGTTGTAGAAGCCCCATCTTGTGGACAACCAATCAATGACTACTTCAGCACAGCTGAAATTTGAAATACTGAGAAAATATGGAGATATTTTGGTAGTTTTTGCAACAAACTGGAGAGTCTTCATGTTTCTGGAAAATATGGAAACTTCATTCATGTGTAGAAATCAGCATGTGCTTTTCAAAGACTATTTCCACAGGAAGAAATTGTGAATTGCAGAGTGGTATTAACACTGGGGTGGAACCAAGGGTGGTGCCCTCAGAACCCTGTTTTAAGTCCAAATCAACTAGAACACAAGCCTGAATCCTGCCTTGAATTCCCAAAATAGTGTCCTGTAGCACTTGGATAGTACAAATGAGTCTTTTAAGTGGCAAAATCATATAAGGGGAGAAGGACATCCTTTAAAAAAATTGTTAAGAGAGAAAGAATAGCAAAGTATGCATGAAAACTGAGTCTGGAAACTTTGGAAATATCCTTAAGGAGATTGTTTCAGCACAAAGTAGTGGATGAGGTCAGCAACTCCAGACTCAGTGAGTCAACACACTTAGTAGGAAGTAAAAAGAGTGTGAAAACAAGCCTGTGATAAAAGCTAATTTCAGGTTTCAGTGTGACCTTGGTAGGATATATTAGATATATTCTATTAAATAGAATAATACATACATATAATTACAATGTCTTTTTGTTGCTCTGAAGAAATTGGGTTGCTCTATGATAGTTTTCTGTTTCTTCCATATGAAGAAAGTAGGAACCTTCGTGATAGTTTTCTGTGTAGTAATTAAGGCTGTAATGAAGGAGCCAGAAAATGTGGCGACATCTAGGGAAAGGTTGGCAGAAGTGCTTCCAGCTGAAGCTGTGGCCACTTCAGGTGTTGTATGCAGGGAAAATTCTGTTGGAGTGGTTTATTTGGAAGGTATGCCAAGCGTAAAGAAGATTCTGGCATGGGAACAGGGTGCCACTGCAGCCCCTTTGATGGGAGCAGGACAGGGGTTGCTATTCCTACACGTGGGTGTCTGACTGAGCAAGGAGATTAACAGAAGCAGAAGTTCAGAATTTGGTCATTGCAAAGCCAGGAAATAATTTCTTAGTCCTTACCAACAGTGGTCTGGATGAAATCTTTACTTCTAAGATGCAATACATTTTACTATTTCAAATTATCCTTGGAAATGAGTGTACATCTGCCATTTCACAGTTTAAGTTTAAAATAACTGTTTCTTTCATATTGAAATAATTAGATTTGCATCATTCTGTAGTCTGGGAATTGCATAAACAGCTCATTTGTAACATATATAGATCTGAAAAAATCACCTTCCTTAATAAGCTAACAGGTACAACTATAAATGCACATTATCAGTATATTACTAAAAAATTCACAGAAATATCCAACTCCTTTTGCTTCTCATATTCTTTTGGAACAGAATTCTACATTTTTGATGAAAGGCAACTTTGATGAATTGTCTGAGCCAGTGCAAAACCTTTGAGAAAGGTATTCCAAAGTCTTCTCCTTAAGTAAGATAATATTAAAACTTTAGCAATATAGAGCACTACAGTTTTTATCTGAGAGCAAATTTTGCTGGAACCAGCATGTGCAATCAAAATCTTTCTCAGTGTGAAGTGAAGCCATGACAGGATCTCTGCAGCTCCTTTCTGTGGAAGTTGTTTCTTCCAGGGGAGACAGAGAACAGCAGTTCCTGGTTGACCCCTCAAGGGAAGAGCAGGTGAAATGGGAACAGCTACTTAGAATTCCCTGCACTTAAATAATAAAGCATGAACAGTGCAGCAAGAGGAGTACAGACAGATATTAGTATGGTGGGAAATCAGAGTAGCTGCAGCCTAGGGAAAGAAAATGAAGATGTAAAGCTTGTCATGAAAGGGTTTTGGAAAGCAAGGATTTATTCCAGCAGTGTTGAGAGAAGGAATAAGGGCTGCTCAATCCCTGTTCTACCAGGTGAGTGCATTGTAGTACAGAGGAAGGACAGGTCTTGGTGTAAAGGACAGACTATTGCCTTATTCTGAGCAGAAGGCTCTAGAAAAAGTAATTATTGGTAAAAGCAAAGTCTCTGAAGGAGTAGAAGAAAAGGGTATCATTCAGTGATTGATTGGATTGAATTGTGTTACAAGTTACAGGTGTTTGTTTATGCCCATATGAGAAGGAAGAGAACTAATTACATCACGAAGAGCAATTTATTGTACCTTCCCTGCTTAGGTACAATAAAATGTTCAGTTGCTGAGGGTTCCTTGCTAAAAGTTGCAGAGTAGTATTTATCTCTCATAGATTTTTTCCAAGAAAATACAGCAGAAATGGAAACTCAAAGTTAGAATGTAAACCTGCAGTAATCCACTGTCAGAAGAATTGTGTAGGTGTATAAAATTGATTTCAAAGGGAATGAAGAGGTGTGACTTGTGAATTGCTACTTTTTAAAGATAAAAAATTAGTTCACATGTAGGTCATGTTAAAAAAAGAAAGTAATTTTTCGTCCTTATCTCTTTATTATGCACATTTTTATAGATGTTTTCTTTGGTTGCCTGTATCCTTTCCGCTATTTTAAATATGTTCAAAATTTTATTGAGATAAAAATGTTAAGAGATGTAATAGTACTGATATATCAAGTGATTTAGCATTAAAAAAGACAGATTTTCAGTGGCCATTTGAAAACAAGGCTTGATGTGTTATGTCAATACAAAACTAAATCTCTGCAGTTGAACCTTGAGCACTTGTGTCTGTAATGTATAAAATTGTTCCTTTAAAGCTGTTTCTGTCTTGTGTCCCTTCCTCTTCCAGCCCAGTCCCTTTGTCCAGAGCTGTGCTGGTGGCACATTGCTGTGACCCCATTGTCACCACCACAGGATCCCCTTCCCCAGGGATGGATCGTGGTCCCTGTGCTGTGTCAGCCAGGAGGGGAGAAGGACAGACCCCTGCTGTCACCAAGGACACCCCAAATCTCTCCTGAGCCTCATCCAACAAGGTTCTGTAATTTACAGTTCCTTATGGCAGGGCACTTCTTCTGGTGTTGTCATGAGTATTTTAAAATATTATCAGGCAGTAATTGCTATCACAACTTTTAATTCTGTGTTTCTGTTTCAAATTTTCCTCAGTTCATTCAGAACCAAAAGTTAATGCCCGTTGGCTAATTTCCAGTGCATGCCTCCACAGAACAACTGCTGCCTTTAACTGGTGGAGAGATCAAGGCTTGAACTGACAAAAGACATCTGTATTTTGGAAAACAAATTAATGTTTATGTTTTAATTTATAAGTTCCTGGCTCTTTTATGGTTCCTGTTTTTCAAGTAATGTCTCTTTGGATCCCTAGCTGATGGAGAGTCAAAATGGAAAAGGCCCATGAGAGAATTATCACAATAGAACATCTGGTCTGCATTGGAAAAAGCTAAGAAAGATATTCAACATCTCTGAGACTGAGGCAGCCATGAGGCAGTTTGAAAGTCAGTCCATGAAAAATTGTGCAGGTTGTGGCCACCTGGGCCAATCTAGTGTTGTTTTGGGAAGAGCTACTCTGCTCATGAGCATCTGAATTTTAATCTCCCTGAAGCATGGATATGTGAGAGCTGGGAGTGGTATGAAAGGTGTTTGCTTTCCATAATGTTAATCTGGGTCCCAGCATTGTCCTAATTATATTGTGGGTTCTTGCCAGTCTCCCAGACTTCTTTTGAGCATGTAGGCTGGAGTCAAAAGGCTTTCCCAGGGCTTTTGGCATAGCTTTACAGGAAAGTGGATGGAAAGGACTTTGTATATTTTTGCTAGAATATTTTGCATCCTGCTTTAAACTATTCCAGAAGGTAAAAGGACATTAGCTAGGCTGTGTGTTGGCTCATGTACTGCTATGTCACTAATGAGAAGGAGTTTTATTCCTGTTTTCTGTAGCCACAGACTGTAAGAAATGCAAAGAAATCATGGACCAAGCAGGGCAGTAAAGATACCCCTGGATTCAGAGGGAACAAACTCCTTCCACCACATGGAACTTTGGTCCTTTAAGTCATTATAGCTCATGCAGAACAGAAACAATTTGACATGTATAACAAGAAACATTGCAAATTGTTTGCCAAACAAAGACTTATACTGCAGATGGAAGAACTGATGAAAATTGTTTATAGATGGGGAACTAAATGTAGATTTTTCAAGAACAAGGTTGCTGTCTTCCTTGCCAAGACAAACAAATCTGATAGACCATCTCATTGCTTTAGGCAGCCTGAGGACCTACTGGAAAGTCTATGGACCTTTTTCCACAGAAAATTTGTGTGTTGTCAATACATAAGTGTGTTGTCCACAGTTACACTGTGGCAGCTGCAGAGGAAGTGGAAGGTTCTCAGGAATACATTAGGGAGAACTGGATTTTTGGCTTCTGAAACAGTGTGGAGTGCTTTTGGAAACTGTGGAAGTTTATAAGCTGGATATTAGTGCAACAAAAGGTTATCTGTGAGTTAAATATAATACTAATTAATCTGCTATCTTTAGATCTTAACACTAACAACACAATGAAATTGAGAATTCCTGTCTTCTAGAATTGCAGTTTCCAAGATGCCTTCATTCCTGTGAACATACCCTGGTCTGCATTTAGAGATTTTCAGAGTTACCTTTAGAAATCTGTGCACAGATGTTTTTAAAATGCACTGTGTAATCATCCCAAACAATGGTTTTAATGGGCCAGTTATTTAGGAAATCATGTAATGAGAGCATAAATACAATCCCTGATACTGACATAAAACATGTATTAGCAAAATAATATAGTTTGTATTTCCTTGATATAGAGCAGACCCTGGAAATACATAACTCATCATGTCCTTAAAATTCTGTTATATCTGTAAACATCGATATTGGCAGAGAGGCCCAGCAGCATCCTGGGCTGCATTAGGAAGAGCATTGCTAGGAAGTCAGAGGAGGTGATTATTCCCCTGTGCCCAGCACTGGTGAGGCTTCAGTGGGAGTGCTGTGCCCAGTTCTGGGCTCCCCACAGCAGGAAGGACTTGGACATGCTGGAGGGAGGGCAGGAAAGGGCCGTGAGGGTGGACAAGAGGAGCATCTGTCCTGTGCTCCCAGGGAGGTTTGAGGTTGACATCATTGAAGAAATTCCAAACTCAGCTGAGCAAGGTCCCGAGCACCCTGCCCTGGGTGATCCAGCTTGGAGCTGGGCTTGGGCTGAGTGATCTCTGGAGATGCTTCCAGAATATTTGGGAATATTTGAGGCAGTTTGCTTGTGTCTTGTCAGTGTTTTAGCTGCAACTCAACTGTGGAGGAATCCTAAGGAGAGCAAAGGCTGTGACCCCAGAAATTCATCCAGATGGCTGAGGCCCAGAAAAGGCATAATGGGAGCTGCTAAGTACTCTGAATGTCTCATCAGAGTGATATTTCACTTGAAAATACAAAATAGAAATTACTTGGGTCTTAATGACACTGAATACCCATAATGTTCTCTCACTTCAGCTGGACTGCAGATGCTAACAACCTCTCTCTATCTGAACATGTTTATTTTTGTTTAATCTTGCTCTGTACAATCTTAACATATATTTTACTCTAGAAATTAATACTTGGTGCTTTACAGTGCAGAATTTATTTGCTTGTTTGTTCCACACTTTCTTTCCTTTCTAGTACTGATATTAACAAATTACAATTTATTTTGACATATTACTTCAGTAATAAGCACATACCATGTCTCAAGGAGTTGAAAATAATAAGAAGGGAGATGAAATTCACAAAGAGCTTTCATAGTTTAAAAATATGTATGTTGAAACAAGATTTATGTTGAAAGGCAAAGATAATTGTTTTTAATCAGCTGAATAGTGGTAGGAAAATTCACCTGTGGCTTTTCTTTATGGAAATGCCAAGGAGCTAACTTGCAGAATTGAGAATTCCCAAGTCCTCCTTCTTTTGAAAATTCTTTGTCTTTCATATTGCCTTTTAAGGAAAAAGGAAAGCACACTGGAAAACAAGAAATTGAGCAACATTGCACAAGTAATTAGGAAATAAATAGATTATACAGCATTTTATTTCATTTTGGTTTTGCACTTCAGCAAGTGAAACAATAAGTAAATAACCCATTTTTTTATTATCAATATATGGAGTCACATTGGGTCTGACAGACCAAGGCATAAATGTATAAATAACACCTGTGATAATTATTACAGGACATCACATTTTGCTAGGGATGAGCCCATTTAGGAACCACAAAATTAAGACTTCAGAAGAAAATAACACATGAAGGTCAAATGTACTTAGTCATTCGTTGCTGTCTCTGCGCCACTTTTCCCTGACTTAATGCTTTTACAGCACATCTCTGATTCAGTCTCCTCTGTCCTGTGTGGGATGGGGCTTTTGGGGGCAGAGTATTACTTTAAATTGACACGTCTAGCAGTAGTTCCTACTTGTATTGGTTTCCTTTTATAAATGTGTAGCCTATTATATCTATCCAAGCTGGCTGAGCTCCAAGTCACCCATTTCTCAGTAATACAGGAAATTAAATCTAATGTCTAATAAGCATAGAGGCTTATGCAACCTTCATTCCCTGTAAAAAGTATTAAATAACATAATAATATTACCTTGTCTTTTGATTGCTAGGGAGCTGTGCACTTAGTTTTTATGTAGATCAAACTGGCTGTGGATTTGGGCTTGAAGAGTCTGGGTTTATCCATTCTTTTTTGCAGACTTACTGAATTTCACCTGGAAAATTCTCTGATTATTAAAGGACCCCCTGAAATGTTCATGTGTGGGGTTTGGTCCCTTTCTCCACTTCTCCCTTTGTTCCCACAGTGTCCCCCATGATCTCATCCTCGGGGTGCTGCTGCTTCCTCATTCATTCTCTCTCCCCCAGGATTTTCCAGCCTGAACAGATTTCTGCCTCTTCAATCCCATTTTCTGATAATACTCACCACAGCTCTGTGTCAGTTGGTGCAGCCTTTAAAAATGCAGAAAGCTGACTTTAGGCCATACAGGTTAGCAACATAATTTCAAGGCTTTGTCTCCTGCATGTACCAGTTCAATAAGTGGATTTATACTGAATAATTTTAAACTGTTACAGCCCTCTGACCATTTCTCTCTTGCTGCTGTAATACATAAAGTGGCATAAGGTCACTGATGCTGTGGAAATTGGTTTTGGAGCTGATATGCTAATTCAGCAAGAAATCAGTTCTAGCAGAAATGCAAAGAAAATTATTTTAATCTAGTGCCATGCTACTTTGTTGGCTTTTAGGAAAGAGATAACTAAAATATTCAAGGGAGTTCCAAGTCTGTGGGAAAAGTACCATTTTGGAGATTTAAGGTTATTTTTGCCTCACAGTTTCTTAGCTTCTTTTCTGAAAGCAAATAAGCTGAATGTGATGGACACAAATATGACATTTTCATGTGCCAAAAAAAAAAAAGAAAGAAGATCTTTTTTAAAACTGAGTTCTGTATAAGAATAAGCTTGGTTCAGTCTTTTCTGTGTCACTCACCCCATGTTTACAGTAACTGCTTCTGCAATTTTGTGGATGAAAACTTCCATGCAGATACATCCAGAGCCATTAATGAGGATGCATTATGCAACTAACTGCAATGGGGAACAAAATTACATTAATGGTGCCTAAGGAGGAAGAGAATCTCTGCACTCAGTGTGAGTACGGGGTAGCCAATGCCTGATTTTTTTCCAAAACAAATATTTAAGTTGAATTGAAAACAATAGTTGATCTCTGAGAATAATCATCAAGAGTTTAAAAGCTCTATATTTTTTTCAAAACATTGCACTTATACTGAGGAATTTCCAAGCACAAAAAGTAAAATAACTTTAATGCTTACTGTATGAATATGCCAAAGGAAAAAAAAATACCAGCATAAACTCTTTCATCTTTTTGAGATGAAGAACAGAGAAAATAAAAATTCATTTCTAAAAAACATTTTTAAAATATCTGAATTGTAAAAGTAGTGCTGTCATTGTCATATTTAAAAAGGTATTTTAATTTCATAATAAATAAAAAAAGATGACATTTTACTCTCTGTTCTTTCATAAAACAGGTACAATGCTGCTGTTTGCAGAGGAAGGACACCAGCTGCAACAACAGTGTCTGGTCTAGAGTGAGGGATGAGCTCCACTGGACATGAGTTGGCTTCCCTGGCTGCTGTGCTCAGTATTTCATTTTAGCAAGTCTAAGATTGCTCCAAGTGTTCATCTCCTCCTGCACTTTATGCTATTGCAAGCATCAGGTTGTGTGTTATTGAAGAGAGAGAAATAGAAAGTGCAATTCAATGTTTTATTTCATCCTGCCCAAGTTTACTCAGACAGACACACCCAGAGAGAATGTGTGCTGCTCTCAGCTTGGAGATCTTGTGTTAGAAATCCTGGCTCCCCTGTGCTTTCTTGCTTTGCCCATAGCTGATAAGAGAATTCATAACAGGAACCCCCTGTTACCTCAGCTGCAAATGGTTCTGAGAATCTAAGGGCCAAGAGAGTGGAATTTAAATTTATTTTTGTTTGGCTTGTGTTTCAGCAAGCATTTAAAAGATCCCCCAGTTTATCTTTGTCAGAGATTTTTTTCTTTTGGTTTAGCTTGGACACCAATCTCACTGTTGAGTTTACATTTATGGAGTGGGACCCAAGGTTTTCTCCAAGCATTCAGTATTGTGATTTTGACTTTGCAAGTCTTGTTGCTTGGGATAGGTGTAAAAGTCATGTCTGCATGTACAGCAAGAACAGAACTGGGGTGTGGATGATGCTACTTAGTCAATTGAGAAGGAACAAAAGTAATTCTGGAGGCTGCCTGTCCTCTTGGCTGGCAGGCAGAAGAGTTGGTAAAAGCTAAAAGACAACAGAGCACCCTAATGATGATGTTTATTTTTATATTTTATTTCGTAGGTGGATTTTGAGGAATAGTTTTTAAAATGTAGTTATTTTACTCTCCTTTAGCAAAGCATGTATGACCACAGCTGTTTTTCCAAAATGCCTGATTTGCTTGCTTTTGTTGCCACCAGTCGAGTTCTCACTCCACATAGCAATGTCCACAAGGTGGTGCCACAGCTAAGAAGTTTGCAACAAATAAGGCAAAAGTAGGTTGCTAATTCTGTCTGCTTTTTGTAACTGACTAAAGTATCTGCATCATTAAAGAATTAATAATTATTTCATAAGCCCAGTATCACAGGTTTTCATCTCTTTTTTTAAACCGCTTGTGTGAGCTAAGCTGGGTCTGTCTGCTGAGTGAGAGCAGCATCCCCACACCTGTGACTGTCCCGAATCCTGTACAAAAATGAAGAGGCAGCTCAGGGTTTAGCAGACAGGCTGATGAAGAGCTGTGTATTTCCCAGCAGAGTTACCTGTGCCAACACTGGCATGTGGCTTATGTTTGTATCTGGTCACTTCAGCAGGAATCACCTGAATCCTGACAAGCAGAATAGTTCATCCACAACTTCAGCCAAGACAGCTTCTACTTACCCTGGACTGGCTATGGCACATCAGACCCAAATTTCCTGAGTTTTTTCTAGAGCCAGGGCTAGCCAGGCTCCCTATCCTATGCTAATCTACAGCTGATTATTAATTCCAAAGGGTATGAGGTGCTTACAGAGGGACCTGCACAGATGCTCAAGTTTCTGAGCATCTTTCTATAAAAGATCAGACTAGAGAAGGTACAAGGCAGTAACAGAGAATGTAAGATGTCACGTGTCCAGTACAGAAAAGACAATAAAACTTCCAGGGAAAAGTTGTTCATAGGGATCTGGATGACTGCACTGATTTTTATGTCCCAGAAGTGCAGCAGGAGTTGGCCATGCCCCTCAGAATGCATGGGTCAGTTCTTCAGCTACCCTTGGCCACATGGTACTTCTTGCACCCCTGCCCTGCTCTCCTCAGTGGCCTCTGCAATCCAGGTATTTGTGCTAGCACAAGATATACTCCCTGTCAGCTTCTGCAGTGGATAAATGAAGTTTGAATCACTTATTCATTGCATATTTCTGTACCCAAAGCGGCAAGAAAAAGGGATACCTTAAAATATGATTCAGACAAGCAGTACATTGACCTGCCTCCAGCTAGAATCTCTCTTTGCTAGACCTGTATCAGAAAGAGAAAAATAACAGGGTTTGCATAATGTTTCCTCTGAATTGCTACATTATTATTTTAAAACATACTAAAATTCTTCTGGCTAGTAAGGAACTCAGTGGAAATTATGCATACCCAGTGGAAATTATGTATACCCAGGAAAGAACTGGGGGTGTGTCCCCCAGTTACAAAGTAGAATGAGAGCATATTGAATACAATTATAAAAGTTGTCAAATAACACAGTGGCCACCAATTTTGTTTTTAAGGATCATATCTATAAATTATATTTTAAAGTGGTTTACAGTATTTTGAAACTTTGTATTGGTTCCAATATCTGTTTGAAAAAGTCAGTATCTAACCTGAGAACTAACTAAAAATATGAAGTCATGAACAGGTCAGGTAGGTTTAATTTCTGAGTCAGTCTGCTGAGTTAGCTTGAAATAACTGAATCATGACACTGAATCATGTCAGAGTATTCCTGAAAGATTGTTCTGAGTGTATGGCTGCAATGTGTCTTGCAATTAAATTGGCATATTTCTGGTTTAGTTTGGACTTTACTTTTTCTTTGACTTTGCACAGTTCTTTCAAAAATGTTTACTTTTCAGATATTTTGCACAGAGGAAAAATGATGCTCTATTCTGAAGGGAGTGAATGACAGAGTATCTAAGATCATACATCTAAGTCTCCAGAGTGTGGAAACCCCAGGTATGCATTATTTTAGCAATTTAACAACTGAGTTGAAATCCTGAACACTCTCCCTTGCAGTATTTGCAACCATTTTCTGCTTTTATTGGAAATCCCATAAGCATTTTCAAAAGATCTGTTTTTCCCCTAAGCCGGATTTTCTGGTTTCCCATTGAAGCAATCATGACCAAAACCTGCTTCAGGTTTATGTCTGAGTCTTTCTGGGAGGAGGTGCCTTGCAGTTTTGTGAGTTAGGAGCTGGTGTGAGGCTGGCTCAGAAATCCTGCTGCAGATGCAGGGCTCAGCGGAAGCAATCGAGGATGGCAGTGGTATCCTGCAGGATGTGTGTGACTGCTCAGTGGGGGCTTGATTTACACAGGGCCACATTATAGATTATACATTCTGGTCATTGTGGTATTGTTATTGCTGGGCTGGAGCTCAGCACAGGAAGTACATATAAGCACATTTGAAGTGATAACATCCACTCCTGTTTAAAAAGCAATATTTTATTCTTGTATATAATGCAGCGTTTGCAAGGGAAAATAGATAATTTGCTAACTTAGCATGACTTGTAGGGAAAAAGCTGACTCATTATGGGAAGGCCACAACCAGCATTTACAAATAAATCCACGTAAACTTTTAATCTCTTTACATTATTTTATTTTTTCAGTATGGACTGTAATCCAAAATCAGGAAGGAGACAATGCATTGCCATCTGAAACACAGCGAAGATCAAAATAAGTTTTCAGTGTGCCACCAAAACCACAGTGCTAGGTTTCTGTTAAGGAGAATGAGTAATACCATTCTAGCTGTAAAGGTTGCTGTGAGTAAGTAATAATTCCATCTAACTGATAGGTAGATTATGTATTCTGCAAGAAAATAAATAATCCCTGGCAAAATCTTGCCCTCTTTCTTCAGCTCAATAAGAAAGCCCCCCCACCATACCCACTTAGCTGAAGCTGCTCTATGCATGCTTGTCTAACTTTAGGATTCAGGAACAGGTCTGTTCTCCATCCTACATGCCCTAACCAGCCTTGTTCAGGAACACATTGCCTCCAACCTTGGTGTGGAATGAGGAATCTGTTCCTGCTGCTGCTCCCAGGATGTGGGATGTGGGTTGACCCTCAGCTCTGCAGCTGCAGACAGTGTGTGTCGAGGCCCCTCTCAGAGCCTCTCTCCCCATTTCTCTTGAAAAGTGTAGGCTTCAGACTTTCTGTGCACCCAGGGAAAATACTGACCCAGCCAGGGCTCACCCAAGTTCCCTTCTGGAGGGGGATATGGATTTGTTCAGAAGAGGAATGCAATCACCATTTCAAATTTTGTGTGCCAGCTTGTTCTCCACAGACAGGACAAACTGACAGAACATAGGTAACATATTGTTCATGTTGTGCCTATTTCTTACTTTGTTTTGCCAGGGAAAATATATTAAAATTAGTATTAAGTTTCCTTCTTGTTCTTCCAATAATAGAAAATTACCAGGGGAGAGAAAATAAGGCAGAGATTTTCTTTAGAAAGGCCTTCCAGCTCAATGGATTTTTTTTTTAATATTATGAAACATTCTTGCCTCCCTTAACAGATGAGAAAAGTAACAGTAGAACTGTGAAACAAATTAATACATCAAAAATATTGACCCATGGACCATAGCTAAATCGATATTCGTATTTGTAATAGTGTTGCAGATCGATAATACAATACTGTACTGATGCTATATTGTATACATTGAGTTGTTGCAGTGATAGTTATGGGTGAGGTTCTGAACAGGCACTGCAACATATAATAAAGGCCTGACCTACTAACAGATCTAATAAAAACATCTAATAAGATGTGACAAGCACGTACACAAACTAATCCAAAACCTAATGATTTGTTTCATAGTTGAATGAAAAAACTTCTTATTGTATTCTCTCTTTATAACTTAACATTAAGAATATATTTTCCTTTATAAATTTTAAATGCTACTGGTCTGAAATTTTGGTGCAGACAGTCAAACAGAAGTAGTTTTTCCAGATGTCATACCTACAAAATTTTGAAATTATAATCCTGCTGATGCCTCCTGATATGAATATGCCTTTGCATTGGGGTAGCCTCGTTACAGTCTTTTTTGGAAGTGCCACCTGCTTAAGATTTGATTTACAAAGTAATGCTAAGATATGTTTAATTTTAATTAAGTTCTTCACTATTTTCCTGAATAGGAATCTCTGTCCCTAGTTTGAACTTGTTTAACTGTTTAACAAAGGAGCAGCTTCAGTCATACAGAGAGTACTTGTGCAAGTTTTCACAGCTGATTGCTGGGATGAGAGCTGTAAAAACAAAGATAAGGTGAAGATCCTTTCTTGGAATGCACTAGGATATGAGTCTCTATTTTTATTTATAGTTCATAAGCCTATTAAATAGACAATAATAACTTAAATATATTTATATTTTTGTGTGTCATTGGAGTCAAACAGCACACCTCCATGGCTGCAGCATGTGTGACTCTTCTTGCAATACATTCAGGTTTTGGCTTTCATTAGGCAGTAAGACATGTTGCCTGCAAAAACATGACATAACTTGAAAAGGAGACTCTAATTTCATATGGGAAATTTATTTCATCCCTCTTTACATGACATCAAAATCACTGTGCCTTTAATCGTGACTATGGAAATGAAAATACCAGGCCACAGGATTTGCAATTAACTTGAGGCATCCAGAGGAAATTCTGTAAATTGCTTTAGTCTCTTTATTTTGCCTTTTCTGAAATCTGTCTGATTTTTGTTGGAGTTTATAAGAGCAATTGTTAGTGGAAATGTCTGTGTTTCCATGGAAGTGCTCTAACAAGCTTTCTGGTCTCACTTGAGCAGTGTAACAGAACACCCAAAACAACTGACATGTCTTTAGCTCTTAGATATTTGGTTTAAATATTACACTAAATACTTGAAAAGGTAAGAGTTCCTTAAGCATCAGAAGACAGAGAGTTTGAAGATCAGACTGAGCCATGCCTCCTGCATTTACTTCTCCAATAAATCTGTCAGGACACTGACCAGCTGGGCTGCCAGATGTACCCCTCCACATTTTGGGTAAGTAATCACTTGGGCCAGGGATCTACTGGACAGGCTATGCCTGAAGCCATTTGCAGTTATTTTAGGTGACAGGCTAAAGTGGTCAGCATAAGCTTAAAAGACTTTATCCAGCACTTTGACAGCATGCCAGAGGAAATTCCTTGGGATTCAGAGTCTAAGATTTCATTTCAATTAATTGTCAGAATGATGAATATTATTTATTCCACTCTAAGGCTCGTTTTAATCTAAAACATGGTCAGATAGTGTCAGTGCAGGCAAAATGGCATTTCTTCCTACATAAAAGGCCATCTAGATATAATCCAGTTTGCTCTCCTGTCTCTAGATTTGGTCTGCAAGGATAACAGAAATGGAGACTGCAGCTGGCCTAGGATTCCCTGGCACTTGAATCTCATATAATTAGGCAAGTCTATTTTTCCACCAAATAAAATTATGAAAAGCAACAACATTATGAATTGAAACTCCTCAAAATTGTTAAATTCTGTCCAGTTTGGAAGAGGAGCTTTTTCAGGCATTGGAGCCCAGTGGGCAGAGTGCTGGGCAGGGATTGAGAAATCGGAATTCTCTTCCAAACTCTCCTGACTTTTAAATGACCTTGAGCTGTCACTTCTCTGTGCTGCAGTTTCACAGTCTGTATGAACAGGATAATAATCCTCCACAAAGATTTGAGAGTTGCTGAAGGAAGGATCTGTATGAACACAACATTTCTTGCACTAGCCTGAGCTAGGTGCAGCTGTGGTTAGAGGTGGCCAGGATTTGGTCAATTCCTCATCTATTCTAGAAAATCTGGGAAATTCTCATAGTTAGACTCCTTGCTTTCAGTTGCCTGTCAAAACACATTTTCATGTTAAAGGTCTTTCTTATCTTTCAGACCCTTACAAAATATCTCCAGAAAATTTCATTTTATTTAGTTATGCATAAATACTCACAGTTCATACTCCTGTTACTGGGAACTGCAAAGTGCCTCTCAGGATCATACAAATAATTACCTAACATGGATAATGTATCTTTGACCTAAAAAATAAAAGACTTTTGCAATATTACAATTAGTATATGTGGGGGGAAAATATCTGTTGGTTTATGTTGTAAGATATTTCAATTTGCCTTTTGGTTTGAAAAATTCCCCTTGAAAGGAAAAGAATTTTTTTTTCAAATTATATCTTGATTTTACACATTTTGTGTTAATAGACAACAAGCTCTGTGCACAAAAAAGAACAGTCTACTTTCAAAACTGCTGAATGGTTTGACCTCAAGGGAATAGAAACTGTTGACTCATTGTTTTTACTGCATATAATATTGGTCCTTTGTCACATCCAGGGAATGACATCATCTTCCTCATTGTTAGCAGCAGGTTTGAATAACAGAAAAAGTGCAGCATTAGTTGTCTGCTGTGTTTTTTCTTAATAAATGAATGGATATCTGGTACCAAGAATCAGATTAGGGGTTTTGAGTAACATTTAGAAGGAGTTTGTGCCCAGACCCTGCAAAGAGCTTTGCTCCTGGCCACCATCTGCAGGAGCACGGAGCCTGCAGAGGGAACATCACTGATGGTTCTGGCTGCTCCAAAGTGATAAGAGGAGGCAGGAAAGAAGAGACTAAGCACAGAATGAAACAAATCTGTTCTTCAAGGTCGGCTTAGTAAAAGGAATCCCTACACTTCTGTGAATCATACTTCTCTGGAATCTAAATTTATGAAAAGTAATTATCTGAAAAGAAGTCATCTCCAGGACACGCAAACAAAAAGGGAACTGGTTATCTTCAAAATGCAGCATTATAAGTATTCCATCCATTCCAAATTTTTATTCATGTCTATTAGTCTTCTACTCCCTATAACTGAAGCATCTATGTCCTAGTCTCAAAGAGTAATTCCTTATCAGAAGTATTTGGTTATATCTGCTTCGTGGAAGAGGGATACATCATTATAGAGAGTGACCAGGCTGGTGGAATTCATCTTTGACATGATAGATCACCTTCTTCTATGGCAAAGAAAGTTTTAAGTGTTGCTTCCTGAACAATAAATATTGCCAGTGAAACAGAGATTCCTTGAGAGTCTGACAAAGTGCCAAATCCTAATCTGCATTACCCACTGCCTCGAAGCTTTCCCAGGAAAATGTGATTATTTAACTATAAAATTATACCTTTGTGGTTCCGAAAATATTTATGCTGAAGATAAGTTCCTGTGTTGAGAGAATGAATCAAACTGTACTTTGAAAAGCTGAAATCCATACAGCTGTGAGAGAGGCACCCAGGCAGGAGGCTGGGAAAACTGGAAGCAATGGGTTAAGGAATCCAGGATAGCCTAATCATAGAGGTCCACATACCAAGGGTGGACTCAGGCAGGGGCTACACACATGGAAATACTTCTAGAATACCAGAGCTGAGAATGAAAACATAAGCCATGCTGGAAAAGATCAGATCAGACCTTGCTGACTTTGAAGCAGAAGAGACCTCAGGTATCAGCCTCTCCTCTCATACAGGTACAGAGACCTGCCTTGCATGTAAGTGGCTCAGATTGGAGCAGGTGCACCTATCCCAATTCCTGTCCCAAACTTATATCCCAATTGTCAGACTTATCTGTTAGGAGAAGTAAGAAATGCTACACTCTTTTTTCTTTATGTTTCCTATGGTTTTGCTATTTTCTGTTCCAGTCCAGAGTTCAACATTTCTGAAAGGTCTCAAGTAGCATGAATCTTGGTGAGGCCAAATCACTTGATTTTCCCTCACCCTGTTTAGAAGAGGCTTTACTTGGACCAAAGCAATAATGCCAGCCATTTCCCTTCATCCTTTAAAATTACTGGCCACCTCTAAAGAACTTGGCCTTTCTTTTGTGTCACTTTTTGACAACTCATTTGAGTTAAACAGGTTGCTGTGGCCAAATTAAATGCTTGGGAAATGGACCATACAATTAATTTGCAATAGTAAGTTGTCTCAGCATCATTTCTCTTCCTCTCGAGGGGAATGCTGGCTCAAGCAAAAGAAAAGATTAACGTAATAAAAATATTCTAAAGACATCCTGTTAATTGTCCCGAGCTCAGATGGTATTGTCTATTCTTCTGTTGTGCACAGCCAGCAAACAGTGTAAAATCCAGAATTCCTTCCCACCATGAAAGCAGAGCTTCAGTGCTACAGGATAATCCCTGCCTTTCTGGAAAGCAGATGAAAACGTGGTGTGGCAGAGCTTTGCTTTGGGTTTCAGAGGTGAACTCAAATTTGCCCCATTTATGAATATAATAAGACTTGTTAATTTAGACACATCAGCAACTTTAATTGAGAGAATAAAGTTTGTGAAAAAAGGAAAATTGCAAGCAAAATAACACAAATTTGGGGGGAAAATAACTTTTTCTCTGAATATGCAAAGAGGCCTCCCATGTTTGTTTGGAGACAGAAAACACTTGAGGTTTTAAATTCAGCCAAACCAGAAACTTTCATTTACAAATACATTTGCAGCGTGGACCTTGAATATCACATTAAGTGGCAACAAATCTCATAGAAAAATAAGTTAATATATCAAATACAACTCAGAAATATTCACAAGTGACTGAGTGAAGCCAAACTTGCAGAAGAGTTGGATTAAACAAGAGGCTGTAATTCTCTATTTGCTCTAAAATTTCCATAACAAGGGCAAAGTCTGATTTTTGCTTATATGAAAATAGTCATAAAATATGTAAGAAAACACAGACTGTTGTTTGCTTCAGTTCCTGTAAACTAATCAGGCTGGATGATGAGTCTTCCTGTAAGTGGGAGCACTGCTGAATACTATGCATGAAACCCTGTTCCTCCCCTCATAAACAGCTCGAGCTTTGCCTATGTATCAGTGCAGAAAAATAAGTATTGACTTATTCACAAATTACTTTTTGGGCACTGAATTCCCAGAAATATATTTGTATAACAGCATTTAGAAGCAAATGAATGTGTCAATAACCAGGTTTTCTTTCATTTTATGGCCTTAAAGACACTTTGATCTTATAAAATCATGTTTGTCATCTCAGCTCTGATGCTCACTTCCCTACCTCTTCTTCTAAAATGAATTTTTGATGTCAACTCAATATGCCCCTTTTTATTTTATTTCAGACTGCCAATTAAGCTATTTCTTAATATTTTATCAAGCAAACAGGTCCCCTACAAGATGCTGACTTGTTCTCGGGGTGTTTTTTATGTCTTTCCCAAATGAAGTATTTTGGATGTGGTACAGTTTGTTCACATGTCAAACATGGATATTTTAATTCTGTCATTCCCCAGAACAGTAAAGAGAGAAAATAAATCAGATGTTTTATCTGATTGTACTTTGATCAGGTTTTTCTCTGTTCTCAAAAAGAACAGCATGGAGCTTCAATTGCCCCACAAAAAGCATTTTTATCTCTGAAAATATTTTAAAGACATCTCAGGAAAGCCAGACCCAACACTTAGAGTTCTATTCATCTTAAAAAAAGACTCTCACTGTTTTACCATGGTCATAAATGACCATTTAGGATCTCTTAGTATTTAATCTCCACTACATTAACTGGGAAAAACTTATGAGTAGGAGGCAAAATTGGACAAAATTTCACTTTGCCATAATACTTCCTATCACTGTCCATCACTGACATAAGTGGGTGATGAAAAATGTCTGTAATTGTGCTTCTGGGTATATCCTGATACATGGCAATCCAGAAAATACTGACACTTTGTGTGACACAGGTGGGAGAGATGTGTGAGCTTTCCCATCAGGGAATTTTGCTGGGTTTGAAGTGTAAATTGAAACTAAAAATGTTAGTGATTAAGTTCACGGTGGCCATAGAAGGCTAGAGGCCGTGGGAGGGCTTGTGGGTTTTAACAGAAAAGGCAGAAAAGGTTATTGGCAAACAAAAAAAGAAAGTAATGCTGCCTTCCTTGTGTGATTCTCTTGCTATAGGCAGAGGATGTTGCAGATTGTTCTGAACACTGAGAAATTCAAGAAAACAATACAACTTTGAAAGCCCAAAAGTTAGATTTCAACTGTTTTCCAACTCCTTTTTTACCTTCTCAAATTATACAGCAAAGATCCAGAGCCTAGACCTAGGAAAAATCTCTAAGGAAAAGTCTGAGGAAGGCATTCTTCAAAATAATTTACAATTTAGTTTCCTCAGCACGGTAGAAACTAGATAGAGCTGTTCTGTCTCCCCTCAGTCTTTCCATTTATAGAAAGTACCCAAAAACATATAAACCTTTTTGAAATGTTTGGGAACTTCTCTGTGCTCCAAGGGAGCTGGTGTTCTCAATATTTATGATATGTACCCAAAATGATTTCTCTCTTTTAGTGTCTCCAGTGCAAAACCATTACATTGCCAGGAATAAATTAAGCCTAACTTGTGGGGGGGAAAAAATTGGATTCCATCATGTGTTTCATATTGTACCATTATGAAAATGGTATATTAAATTCAAATACTTCAATTGTACCATTAGATGTTGTCATTATGTGGCTGGCTAATTGATAGGTTATTCAAATGAACATTATAATTTTAGACTTCTTAGAAGCATCCATGTGAAGAATTTCCAAGCTTCAGAGCAGTAAACTGGGTGCTAGGAAGGAAAAACATGTACTGAGAATATTTCCTAATGCATGTCAGTGAAAAATCATTACATAACTGCCGTGTGCATTCCGGGACTTGGTGCAGTCTATTTTTAATACCCGGTATGAAAGAACTTCCTGCTACTTTTGCTCTTTGAAAGCTGCTTTGTGGATCATTAGATCATGTTGTCAGGCCAAGTTTTCTGCTATCCTTAAACCTCAATTTTCCCTGGGTTTTTTGGTTTTTGTTTTTTTTTTTTTTTTAAAAAGGGGAACTGTATCAGAAGGAAGAATGTGCTGAGCATAAGATACCTTGGAGAGTAAGTGTGTAAGTGTTGCAGTGGTCCCAGAACTGAACACTGCCAGACCAGGCCTAGTATTAAACCCAAAAGAAATCTAAACATAACAAACACATGCATATTTTAAAAGGGCAAAAGAATTTGCATGCCAAACAACAGCACCTAGCAAAAATTTTCAACTTTCTGCTTATGAAAACAGATTTTTTAAAATTAGAGTAGTTTTCATTTCATACTGACCTCCAGTGTTATCACAGATTGCCATTTTTACCATAATTTGGATAATCATGACCATTAAAATGAAGCATTTTGCTTAAATGCAATGAAAAATTTTCAAACACAGTCTGTGCAAGATATTTCAGGCTATTTTTACTGCAGAGAAAGTTTACAGCAGAGAAAGTTTACAGCATTAGTGTAATTTTGCTGTTAAAATCCCAGACAAACGGACTGATAGAGATGAGATGGCCACAGGGACCAACATTTTCACCTCCTCTGACTTCCTGTAAAACAAAGGCCACTGGACCTCCTGAATTAATTTATTTTCAAGCAAGAGCATATCTTTTAGGCAATGGTACAGTCAAGTGGCAGAGAACCCACTAAATCTGCTTAAAGTATTTAAAAGTATTAATTTTATAGCCAAAAATGTTTGTACTTGCAAATTAACAGGCAGTTAATTGTACATTGGAAAGGCCTTCTGTGACTCTCTTACTTTTGTCCCTAGCAGAGGAATGGGATGACAATTCACAATTCCTGTGCCCTGAATCGCAGCTTCCAATGTAGGGAGCAGCTCCTGAGCTGCCTCAGTGTTCACAGAAGCCAAACTCCCACAATCAGCTGTGGGAGATGTGGTGATAGTAAACTGCACTGATGAGGATATTTAGGAACCCTAAAGCTAACAAAATATTTGGACATCCCTTTCTGTTGCTTTGACATTATCCCACCAGAATCAATTCCTTTCCCCTTCACTCTGCTGTCTGTGTAAAATTTCATCTTCACAGAATACTTTTGGATCATTTATTTCTGCACTTTTGTAGATCTTTCAAGTTGGTTTTGTTGCCAAAGAGAATGGTCCAGTCCTCAACTGTACTGCTCCCGGTCTCAGTTGAGCACAGTCCCCTCTCCCTCTTCACATCAGAACACTCTGGAATTATTTTGCTTTGTTTTCATTTTTCTTTTCAGAGGAGATATCTTCACCCAAAAAGATGAAATCTGACTTAATTCTGCTTGCTTCAATAAAGTTTTTATTAAGAAACTCATTGCAGGTCACTTAAAAGTTTTCCACTGCTCTGCTTAACCTTGTCCAGTGCCTCATAATTACATCTTGTTTTCAGTTGCTTGTCACTGTTTGGACTGGTATTTTCCAAGCCAAGCATCTGCCTCAGGTTTAATTTTTTGCAGTTGCCAGCTAAACCACTGTAGTAATTTTCAAGAACAAGGTTAAAAAAATATTTTGCCCATATTAAAAAATAATAATCTGGTTGCTTCATTCAGAAGTGTTGGTATCCCCATTACAGAAGGAATTTGAAATGGAGCACCGTTACTGGTCTACTTTCATCCATGCACCTTTTAAGCAGCAACTTGGAATTTGGCAGCACTGCTGCTGTGGTTTCACAGATGTGCATCCAAATGTAAAAAAAGTTAAAAGACTCAAAAAAAGGAGAAAAATCTCAGTTTGCATGTGATTGGTTAAGAATCATTTACTTTTGTCATTTTGCTGAGTTTTCCAAAGGCCACCTGTGCTGGCGGAGCGCACTCCGCGTACGGGAGCATCAGTCTGTGCCCAAAGCAGTGCCCCATGGATGCTCCTCCCTTCCTGTGACAGCTGTGTGCCTCTCCTGCCTGCACCACCTCCCTTTCTCCTGCTGAGAAAAGGAGAATGGGCCACAAAGATGGAAGAGTCTGGGAGGAGGCCTGCAACCAGGGAACAGAAAGTGAGAGGAGGGAGGAGATGAGGACAGTAGGGTCCAAGGAGACAACTACCGCTGACCAATAATAATTCTCCTAGGACCTCATGGACAGAAATCAGTTGTGGAAGCAATTCTGCATGATTAGGGGGAAAAAGATTATACATATTTACATAAAGAGATTCTGCTATGCCATGGGAAAAGGTATGGTATATTGGGTAAGGAGATTAATAGGCATCATGGAGATAAAGATAAGGTGCCAGAGGAAACTATTAAGAAAAAATAAGAGGTTGGATGTGTGGCTGAAGGAAGGGAAGCTAGGAGATGAAAATAGAGTGTGAAGTGTGTAAGAAGGCAGGAGCCAGGGAATGGAGAGATGGAGAAGCAGTGCGGAAAAGAAAGAGCTGGGAGTTTCCTTAAAACAGCACAGAGGGGAAAGAGAAGGCAGGAACCAGGCAGAAGGAAGAGCATCAAGGGAAAGACAGGGTGTGAGTACAGACTGAACTCTGAGACTAGGCTGATCTTCTGAGTCAGACATAAATGCAAATTGTGATTTATCTGTAATGGTATAGGAACAGGAATCAGGTATGACTAACATCTATAGCCACATTTTCTTTTCTTGTTAGAGATCTTTATCACATGTTCTGGATCTCCTGAGCCAGAGCCCTGGAGTTAAGGTGACCGCATGTCATTATCTGTTTATTTTTCAGGCTTCCTCTCTCTGATTTTGTTAACAAACATTCAAGTGCCTGAAGTGCAATATACAGCTTTTTTTTTTTTTAATCACAGTAAAAAGTATTTCTGCAAAATCCATTTGAAAATGCTGCAAGTAATTTTGAAATGATAGGTAGGGCTGCCAGCAGTGTCTCTCGCTGGCAGAGCAAAGCAAGGCCCTGCATTCAGCCTGATGGCCTTTCACTGTGGATGTTTGTCCTCTAAGAGGGCTTGCACCATCCCCATTACATTGTGTGTAATTCATCACAGGGGTCAGCAGCCCTGCCTTGGCAATTTTGCCTCCCAACACGGCCTGGAGATGCAGGAGCAGAGTGGGAAAGGGCTGGGTGCTGCCCAGGGCAAAGCTGAGCAGGAGGTCACTGAGCAGCAGCCAGGGAGGGGAGTGGGAGGTGTCCTGCCACCCTTTTAAATGTTCTGTCTGCTGGAGCTGCAGAGACACCAGTTCTGCTCCTCCAGTGGCAAAACAGGGGGAAACATTGAAATTTGCCCCTAGCATCATGATTTAGCTTGCAAGAATTTGCCATTTATGTTAAATTCCAATTTTTTAATATAAATGGTAAATGCTTCCCCACAAACCGTGTGTTTGGTCTGTCACATTTTCTGCAAGCTGAAGGCAAACTTTGCAGAACTGAGCTTTACTTTCCTTTTGAGAATGAAAGCAGCACTTCTGTCAGAAGATTGAGTTGTTGGTGTATATCAGGTGATAGGAAAAATTACTCTGCATATAGTCTGACATATTTTTTATATGTACTTGAGATCTGCAGGTGTTGATTTGCTGTCTGTTTATCTGTTTGTCATACTGATAGCTTAAATCCACAAACTACACTTCTAATAACAACTCCTAGGGAGAAGGTTGCTGTTACTGCTTGGTTCCTCCTAAAGATTAAACAGAGCTAAAAGTTGGTACATTGACCTCTTGCTTCTTGAGGCAGATCTCTGTTCAGATTCTGACCCACGTCCTGGCTAAAAACGTGTTCAATCTTTTCTTAATTTGTAGTAGATACTTGTGTACATTACAAAATCCTCTCGCAATTTGGCAAATTAAGCTGTCTGTGGTTAGCTCTGGAATTGCAGAGATATTGCAGTGCATGCAGCATTGCATAATGAGGTTCCCTAGACTTTCCTTACTCGAGTGAGTAACAGCAACTCTTATCTCTAGTGAGCATCGGATTGGTCCCGTTTTTGAGAAAAGAATTAGTATCAAATATACGATGGGCATGTTATGCCTTGTGGCTGCAATGTTGTTTCAATTAACTTCCCTGAATATACCACAATGAAAAGTGTCAGCTTTTTGCCTCAGAGGCCTATAATTAGATTAAATGAATACTGTTAATTATCTACTACCTTCTTTACACAAAACAGTATGTTTCCATAAATTAAAATGCTCGTACAGGAAGGAAATTGTTGTTCTCTGTAATACATGCATACAGTGCTGGATTGTGAATACTGTGGCTGTATCAAAGTGAGCTCAGCTCTGCAGCCCTTATTTTACAGAAGCCAAAACAAATTACATCTGAAAAATCCACAGACAGCACACTATTTTAAAGCATATATGTTGGTGCAAGGAGTTGATATTACTAAATGTTACAGCTCTCCTGAAACAAATACACTTCTCTCTTTAACAGATGTTCTCTATAAAATTCTCTTAGGGAGATTAAATACAGCTTTGTTTGTGTACCTACAGTCACACCCTCAAGGACTATGTTATGTACAGAGAAAAAACCTGCTTTTTCTAGCAGAGTGTACTTCTCCTTTCAGAAAAATTTTAGAAGTCCATTCTGTAGGAAGCATTTACAATTAACAGCTTGGTTTCCAGGCCTGTGTATATTCCAGCTAGTGTGGACTGAACACCTCCTCTGCCTGTTCTCCAGCATTACTAGATGCAAGCAAAAGTTCCTGACTGATCAATTCAAGTCCCATCCTGGCATGCCTGATTTGGAAGTGCAGATTTTCAAATGGTGGTACATCACCTCTAGGGTAACAGATCTGAAGCAGAAAGTACTCTTTTTTGATTTGACAAAGTGTATCCCAATGTCCCTATTTCCATCAGAATAGATGTTAATAACTTCAGGCCTGAACATGGATCCTCCCTCACCAGAAAATTACAATTAACTTTAGCAGAAGCCCTCATTCGGGCCCGCAATATACTCTGCATATAAATGTGATCTGTACCCAGGACTGCTCTTGTGTTTCATTAAGGTCAAACCCTGAAAAGCTTTTGAATACACAGTGTTCCTACAAGGCATCGCATTTTATTGTGGTTTGTGCTGTGTATCTATTCCTTTAAATGTTCATTAGCCCCGTGTATGTAAAAGTTTTCCTTAAAATATCATTGTGTTGGTAATAATCTTAATATTGAGGAGTGAAAAGGGCTGTATTGCAGTAGAAATGCTGCCCCGTTTCCTCCTCCCAGGGTGTAACAGGAGAAAGAAAGACCATCTTGATAGGAGCTATCTGCTGAAGGAAAACTTTCAGAGGAGCTGTGAATCGACTTTAACCTTTTAGTGGCTGCACTGTGAAGAAAATGTTTCAAGCTTCCTACCCCGAATTAGGCTTCTTTAATTTAAAAGATTGATAAATGCTAGTGGCCCTTATAATTACTGCTGCAAATACCAGAAAACAGTTACAGAGGAACAAAGAAATGCAACTGGAAACATGGTTCAGTGGTCTTGTACTTCCCTGAAAAGCTGATTATACTTTTGGCTGATTCATTTTCTTTCAGAAGGAATTTACCCTTTCTGGCAGTTTGAGTCTGGTTGCACCAACGGCACAAAATGTATCGGGGGTGAGGAAATTGGCTCGGGGTCCTCTGTGTGTCAAACTGAAATTTGCCACCGAGCTCCAGATTTTGTCTTTTAGCCCCTGAGTGCCCCTTGTTTGGTCAGATTCAGAAGCCATTTTAACACTAGTTTAAAAATAGAGCCATTTCATTTGTGCTTTTGCAGGTGCCTTGCCCAATTCCATGCTTTCCCTGCATGACTTATCTTGTAGGATAAGCACTCATCAAAGGTCAAGGTTATTCTGAAGTATCCAGCATAGGAGAGTTCTCTTTCTCGTAGATCCTTAAGCTGAACTTCGCACAATTATAACTGATACTGTGCTGAGAGGTAATTCAAACAGGGGAAAAGTACAAAATGACAAGCAGGAACCTTTGGCACTGTAAAATGTCCCTGGTGATTTGTACTTAGTGCTTCTTCAAAACGCAGAAGCCATTTTACCACTCAGAGCCATGGCAGAAGTGAATTATTATTTTTTTCCAAGTGGGGCTCTGCAGATCAGGGCTCCAGAGCCAGGCTTGGCACATGTGCCTCTCAGAAATGTGCCATGTACTTTACATCCGAAGATAATTTTCTCGCCTCTGTGACACAGAAGCCAAGAAGCGTGGATTTTTCCTCCCCCCTCTCTCCCCTGTCTGATTTTAAAATCAGACACAAGGTCATGCATGAAAAGCTCCGGCTGGGAGATACACCTTGCTACCCATTTTTTTAAGGAAACCTGGAGACAAACCTGCTTGGTTTTGCCTTCTACGTGAGCTGCGGTGGGAGAAGATGCTTCTGCATCCCTGGGTGCGGGGCCGGGGGAGGAGAGCCCGGCGCAGCAGCGGGAGCCCCCGCCGCCGCCGCCGCCCGGCAGCGGCCGCAAAGATGCGTTCGAAACATCCCCCGGCGAGACGTGGCTCCCTTCTCTGTACTCACCGCGGCCGCGAAAGCACCGGAGTTTCGCTGAGGAGACTCCAGTCCGGGCTGCGGGGAGAGGGAGGAAAGGGAGGGGAAAAGAGAAAAGAGGGAAAAAAAAAAAAAAGGAAGAAGGAGAAGATAGGGAAAAAAAAAAAAAAAGAAGGGGCGCAGTGGAAGTTGCGGCGGCGGCGGGAGAGAGGCGGCGGGGGCGGCCGGGGTGCCCGAGCCCCGGGCCGCGCTGCGCTGCCCGGCCGGCGGCAGCCCCGGGCCTGGCGGCGGGGACCGGGGCGCAGCGAAGCGGCGGCGGAGCCCGCGGAGGAAACTAAATAAATAAAATCAGACTGTTATTTAAGGCGCGTAAATTTAAAATTATTTGGACAGGAAGAGCAAGGGGAGCGGAGCCGCAGGAGCCAAAGTAACGGTTTCGGAGCCGGGCGCGGCCCCCGCCCCGCGGCCCCGCGCCCCGGCGCTCCCCGGGGGCCGCCCGACCTGCCCGCACCTCGGCCGGCGCGACCCTCCCTCCTCCCCGGGGACCCCGCTGAGCCCTCCGGGAGCACCGACATTTTGAGTGCCTGTCTCGTGGGGCAGGCTGTGCTGAGAGCCGGTGAGAAATCTTTCTTTCTCTCTCTCCTTCTTTCTCCCTTTTTAAATTTTTTTTTTTATTCCCCACCCCCCCGCCTCCCCCCGCTCCATGCACAGGATAACAGTCCCCAGGGATAAATGTAAAAGCTTTCCTCCCCTCGCTTTTTCGAGGCAATTTCAGCACTTTAGTCAGGAGATAATAATGTCTGGCTGGTTCTGGCTGCCCAGTGAATTCCCAGGTACATTTGTGGAAGAAAACCTTTTCTTTCTTTTAGAAGATGAAAAGTGGTAGCTTTCTCCTGTGTTAACTCTTCCTTCATGTGAACAATGCAATGGCATTTCCTAGGGAGCTAGTATCTTACCCCACCATGGAATAAACCATTGATTCCATTCCTCTCCCTACACTGAAAGCTGGAAAGAAAGTGTTTTCCTGTACTTAAATGTGCTGTAGATTATTGCACTGGAGAGCGAGGAAAATTCACCTTCAAATACCTTCTCATTCACTCTCCCCCGGCTAAGGGCAGGGCAGTGCCAGGGTTAGCCCTGCACTTCTGCCCCTCTCTCCCAGCACCCACCCTCTCACGGTGCTGCTGCCACAGATGAAACTCTCTTCGTTCCCTGTAGGATCCCTTTAGGATCTGCCCCTTTCCAAAAGGAGCTCAGCAGCCCCCGCCGTTGTTCCGAGGATAATTTAGAAACAAAGGTCAAGTGTAACAGCTTTGCTCATCCGTGTAACTGAAATAGGGGAGAGGGCTGTTGCCCCACAGTTGTGTCCTCACACAGCCTGGTCACTGTGAATCCTGGTACAACTACATTTTATGCTCTATTTCTTCACATTTTTGTGTGCTTGCTGTATTTGTTTCTATTTATACCTCTCATCTCGGTACTGCACTCTTTGCTGCCGATTCCTGGGCTGCTGCAGGGCGATCTCTGCTCCTGCCTGGAGACTTACTTGGCAGTTGGTTTATGTCTCAATAAAAGCTCTCAAAAATCTTCAATTCAATCTCACACGCTGCAGTTTTGCATCTCTGGATAAATATGTTTGTTGACATTTTCAGGAATATGCGAGTTTTTGAAACTGGACTTTTTGATGTTGCCAAAATACTGTGGGAAAAGCGCCAAAGCAATTTCTGAAACTACATGCAATATTACAATCCTTTTTAGGTGTCAAGATTCTCTGTTAATGAGACTTGCATTATATTATTTTCTCCTCGCTCAGTAAATATAAAGACTTTTGGAGGAAAGCCATTCCCCAGCAACCGGGCACCTTTTGTCACTGGCAAACCCTGTAAGGTGCGTGTAACCCACCAGCTGACTGCTTTCTTTGGTTTTCTAGAGGCTCTTTGCAGTAACTATTAACTTCCTGGGATAATAGAGAGCAATTTTTGCTTTCCAAGTATCTAACTAGGAATTTCAATTGATCGTCCTGTTGAGGGGCTCACAGAGAAAGCGCAGCAGTGAAATCAGATAAAACACACCTTTAAACCGTGACTCAGCCGCCGAGGCTTTGGGCATGGCCGGGGGTGATTCGTCCTGGCTTTAACCCTGAACTCCTGGCACGCAATAAAAGCCGCTATTTCTGACTAGGCGGGGCATTTTTCTCGGAAGAGAAGTTGCTCTTATTAAGCCACTGCTTAAACTTCGCCATAGCGTAAATTAAATGCTGATGAAGCTCCAAACGGGTTTGGAATGAGGTTTTTTAGTAGCACGGGTTAAAAAAAAACACAAAAAACCAAACGTGAGAAAGCTGGATATTACCTTCTGGTGTAGCACGGAATTCCTCTTTGTGAGAGGAATGGAGAGGGAAAAGCTTGGACCATCCTCCAGGACACGAGGAGAGGAAGATGGAGAGCAACATAGCGATTTGGGTCACTTCACCTCGGGGACCTGCGGATTATGTTGCTCCGTTTAATATTTCAAGTGGTTTAGTGCTCTTTCTACCGGGAATTTTGGGGTTATTTCCCCAAAAGTTCTTCTGATGTGCTGTGCTGCTCCGATTAATGATCATGGCACAATTTTTCATATTTCACAGAGGTTTTTAATCAGAACACAGCAGTGTGACAGAGCTTATAGTAAATGTGACAGACAGTTTCAGTAATTTTTTTTTTACTTGAAAATGTAGTAACTGATTTTGTGGGGCTAATTAAAAAAAAAGTTAAAAACTAAACTAATGTATTCCCTCTCCTCAATTTTAAGAGCTATTTAAAGTAGTATTCATTTTGCATTGATTTAAAACCTTCTATTTTGCACGACTTAAATGTAGACTATTCAAAATGAAGCACTTTAAACTGCCCATCTGCCCAATAAGTAGATCCTGTACAAATGTTAAAAGTTTCATAATAGACTCTTCCCGACACGGTGCTGAGCATCGTTAGCTCCTGTTGGGGCTGGAGAGGCAAATGAGCTTCAGTCTGATGAATACTCTCAACTCTCTGTTGCAATGGAAAATTTCCAATGGTTAAATTTTGTTTTAGGTGCAAGCAATAAGTTAACTTCACAAATATCAAAAGTGCTGCTTCCTAAATGTCACCTTATTCAAATGTTCTTGTTTTGTGAGATGCTGTCATTAAAATAGTTTATTTCCAGACAAAACAGAGTATTGATGGAAAGCAAATATTACTTAGAGAACATCTAAACTGCAATCAGCAGATGAAGCGACCAGAAGTGCTGCATTGCAGCTTTCGTGTCCCCTTTGACAATGGTTCTCTGCTGCTTGTTTTGAAACTAGAAAAAAAAAGTCCTCTGCAGTGCACAGTAAACACGAACTACTAAACTGAGCTGTTTAAAACCTCTGGCACTCGAAGAAACACCACTTATACTGTTTCTGGTAACTAAATTCAAAACCAGATTGGTGAAAGTTTAAATACACAAAGAGGAAAAGTGTCATGTAAATTTAGAAAGTAAGTGACCTAGTTCTACAAGCTCTTGTTAGTGACAAAATACAGTTACTGCCTAAAGCATCTAAGCGCCATCCACTGTCCTCAGGCCAGGCAGCCTTTGACTTCCAGCTCTGCCTGTGCAGGGGCTGCAGGTGACCCCTTTTTAAAAGGATGTTTTTAGCTAAAACAGGACCGCAGACTCTCGAGCCTGACCGAAAGGGGTGGGGGGAGTGAGGAGAAGGGAGGGGTGCATTGAGAGGTGGGAGAAATCACAGTAAACTATTTCCTTTTCTTAAAAGCCCAGCAATATTAAGCAAGTGAATAGTAGCTCTTGTATTAATGACTTGATATGAATGACCTAAAATAAATTGTAAAAGTTGATACTGGAACACTAGATATGAGCAACCAACATACACACGGATAAGCCTGGGAGTACTTTGTAAAGTGAAAGGTATAGGAAACTGCTGGGAGCATGGATTTAAAACATTTCCATTGTCTAAAAACCCACCTCTGGAATTTCTTGAGACTTACACTACCAGCTGTTGAGAAGGAAAAAAAAAATAATAATGTGGCAACAAATGTTGTTAGAAAGGAGGGAAACACCCCAAGAAGTCTGCACACCCTCAGGTCCAAAGGAGCCCCCGTCCTGGCGGGGGTTCAGTCCATGCTGGGGGGGAAGGAGCTGGTGGCCTCCAGGAGTTCCACCACGGCTGCCCTCCGGTAGAGCTTGGCCAGGTCGTAGGCGGTGGCGCCGTGCTTGTTCTGGTGGCCCACCTTGCACTCGGAGCGCGCCAGCAGCAGCTCCACCACCCGCACGTGCCCCTCCTGCGCCGCCAGGTGCAGGGGCAGGTTGCCGTCGTTGTCCTCGATGTTAACATCGGCTTTGAACTCCAGCAGAGTCTGCAAAGTGTCCAGAAAGCCCTCCCTGGCTACATCGTGGATGACAGCGAAGCCGGTACTGTCTTTCAGGTTGGGGTTCGCCCCGTTACTGAGCAGCCGCCGGGCGATTTCGGGGTTGCCGAGTTTCATCACCTGGGAAAGAGAGAGGAGAATTGGATACCGCGGGTGGGGGTTTGCTCCAGCACTGCCTCCCGTCCTCCTTCTCATCCCTGGCTTTTGTCAGAGCCCAATTCTCATTTAAAGCAGACAGAGGAGACTCGCTATAGAGCTAATGACACACCAGAACGTCTCGTTTTTCATGTATTTGTTACTAAACTCGGTGAAATTGTGAAAGATGTTATCATTTCGGTGGTCATAGCTTTCTGCCTCGGAGAGGTTAATGCCTGAAATAGCACAGAATGGCATAAACAATTTTTTTTTTCCCTAATGAGGGTCATCTCAGTTTCTGAACATATAAAAATTATGTATAGTTCGGTTTTATTTGCTTAAGTATTGAGACACCTCTGCATTACTGTTTAATCTTGTTAAACAGCAAATATAGGGTCTCTGAGGAACAGATATTTTACCTAAGCAACAGCAAATGTAGAATGTGTTTTTACAAGCTTTCAGGTGTTTACATTGTCTATGCATTATCATAAAACAAATATTTGGACTATACCATAGCTCTATCTGTTGAGAAACATAAATGTTAAAAGAAATTCTTCTCCCCAATATTTGTGTTTCATTAGGTCACCCAAAAATGAAAAGTCAGAAGGAATGTTTCAAAATTACAGAAATTGTCTTCTAAAATCAGTATATTATATTATACTTTCACAACCTTTCTATAAGTAAACTGTGGCTATGTTCTGTCGTTAAAACATCCCTTAAAAAATAAATACAACAACAACAATAATTGGATTTTCTGACTGTTTCTCTCAGGGAAAAAAAAAAAAGCTTCTTTCAATTTTCTCAATTGCACCATAAAACTATCATAATTAGAACACAAATCTCTCTTATTTGTAACTTAACTGCTTGCCCCGATTTCCTTGTAATTCCTGATTTTTTGTTTGCACACTTTCCAAAAATGAACACTGTAATGTATGTTGTGTAATCTCTAGCCTATAGGCAGTATTTTCCTGTCCTTGTAACTAATCTCATGGTGAGTACAAAATTCGAAAAAAACGATTCTTTTGTATTTCCTCAGAGAGAGATTCACACATTGATTTGAAAATCTTGATTAATTAAAAAAAATCAGCATAAACGAGCATTACAGCGCATTAGATTTAGCTTAAGGTACAATTTCTACAGAGGTTTGCTGAAAATCTCCCCTGACAAAAAATACATATCAAGTTTTTTAAGAAAAACAAGATATAACAAATACATTTATGTACAGCATTTGAAGTGTAAAGCAGCCCAGCACATTATAACCACAGACAGGAGCAAAAGTGCAGATAAGACAGGCTGGGATTCAGGGAAAGAGATCTCTCTGTGCCCCAAGGCTTCCAGCTCCCGACTTCCAGCCAGTTCTTTCACTTCTGACAGAGATGGAAGCGATTTAAAAGAAAACAAGATCATTGTGATCTCTCTTTGTTTAGTAAAAACCGGACATTCTGATCTCTTTTTGAGAGCCCAGGCTGTATTATTTGTGAATTCAAAACATATATTTGTGTTTAGTGGGAGTTTTCAGTGTTCAGGCCAGGGGACTGAAGGCTTCAGTTAAAGATGCGAGGGGGAGAAAATCCAAAAAAAGGTGGTGCTTTTTGGCCGTGGGCTACAGCTGAACAGCAAATGCCTCCTATATTTTGCAAAATAATGTTAGGGGGGAGGGAAGCAAAGAAATAAAAAGCATTAATTTAATAAATCTGACAAAGAGCATAAGGGCAGGAGATGTATTTGAGGCCTGCATAGGTACACTTCACCAGAAATAAAAAGGACAGAGCAAGACAAGCCGAGTATTTGTTTAATTAAACATAAATGCAGAGGAAAAATATAAATTCATTGACATTAATATAGGAGCATTCTCTCCGTTGTAATTGAGAGAGAGATTACAGAGAGATTATCTCACTCTTGCAGGGTGCACTGAGAGAGAAGTCTTTCGAGCGTGGCCAGGCACCCACAGCACATTTTAGGATGATACATATTGAAAATAAGTCGGCAGATTCTCCTGTTTTGGTTTTTGTGGTGGTTCATCAGCTCGGTTGCTATAATCCCTAAGAAGTATCGTTAGGGCACAGATGCATGTTTAATGCAGCTGGGTGCTATGTAATTGTGTAAAATATACCTTAAGTCAGGATATGGACAGTTAGCTGCTTTTAGAAAAAATATCCAGCATTCCTGTAGGACAAATCGGTTTTCAGCCCCCTTGTCCCGAGGATAAATCAACTGGCTAAATGTTTCCTGCTTTCTTAAAGAATTTAGCTTGTCTGAGTTCTTAATTTAAACCCTTTCACTCTCTTAAAAGTTGCTGCAAGTGCCTGCACTGCCATGCGATGCCCTATTTAGGTGTTAACAGGACAGCGAGGAGCTCACAGATCTCCAGCTTCAGCGAAATTATCAAAAAAGGGTCATTCCTGCATTATCAGCAAGAGGTGCTTATTTTCCAGCTTTAACATTTTGATGTTAAGCCAAAAAGCTGTAAATATCTCGAGTACACTCACAGGTTCTATGCTGTCTAAAAATCCACTTTCAGAAATTATTACCATGGTTTTGGGGGAAGGGGGAAGAGGGGTTAAAAAACAATTTTACTAATGTGTGAAATGAAAAAGACCTATAGCTCCACTTCCACATTGCATTACTTATAACTTAAGTAAAAATAACCACACTAATTTTCCCTCTGGATTTATAAATCACATCTTTCACTATTTGGAAGGTATTCTAGCCTTTTTGCAATCATTATCTGATAATAATAAAAGCAAAATCTTTCATCAGCTACAATACTTAGCAGTTGGACGAGTTTCAACTCCTGCCTGCACAACTACACAGTTAAAAATTAGGACACAGCACCCTATACGATCAGAAAGGAAATAACTGGAAGCAGTGCCCTGCTAGCCGATCTGAAAAAAGCAAATATTAAAGTTTTGAATATGAATGAAAAAGCAAGTGATTCAGCTGGAACCCTGGCTCGCAGGGCTAGCTCTTAATGTACATCGGAGGTCCTCGCTTCTGAGCAGCATGATTCCCAATGAGAAAGGTCATTCCCACAAACAGAGCATAAAGGAAAAGTACCATCCACAGCAGACCTCAGAAGAGCCACACTTTAAAAGCACATTGCAGGAAAAAAAAAAAAAAAGAAAAAAGAAAAAAATATAAAAATCCTAAGCTTCAGAGAACAGAACATTTGTGTTTACAGACCTGCTATGAAATCCTGCTCACCTAAGCTGATTTCTTTTCATCTCAGCTCTCTCATTCCTTGCCTCTTCCCCACGAAGTTAGCAAATATTAGCAAATTCGTAGCCCGTTTGACATTGAAGGTGATCCCCGATTGAAAGAATGGTTTTGACCAGTTTTATTTCAAGTACGTCATTTTAGGGAGTTGGAGCCACTAAACTTATAAAATATGGCATCCAACGAGTTTGAAAAACCACTCGGATTTCATCCACCAGCCTGCTTAAAACGTCTTTTTTGGAAACCCGGGTCACGTAGGTACCAGTGATGAAATATTTTCTCCCTCTCTGGATACCAACCTGCAGCGCAGTCCTCCCAAATCCATTTTGTGCATTGACGTTTACATTCTTTTGCAACAAATTAGTAAGTTGCGCTAGGTCCCCCTTGGCAGCCGCGGACGCCAGCTCGTTCCCAGAAGGCTCGGCCATTCTTTAGGGTGACTGACGATCGGAAAAAAGATGAGATTTTTTTTTTTTTTAACCAGGCATGGCATCGGAGACTGACAGAAGGATTGGGATGGTTAATCTTCTGGAGTAAGACCTTGTAGTAAATACTCGTAAAAAACCTCCTTGCCAAGAGCCCGCCCCTAACTCACACGTGATTATTCAGCAAAACTGCAGCTCCACTTGAACGCAAGATTTCTTTGCTTCCACATATAGAGTAACTCTTATTAAAGACTTTGGCCACTTTCGCGGGGGGGGGGGGAATAGATGAACAGCTAGGCAAGATATTGTATATGTTATAGGTAACATATATACACGTACACCGGAGACTCACTCAGACATGAGATCTTGGAAGAAGAAGACAACCCACCCTGTTCACAGCCGGTTTCTGAAACTTAGCAGCAGCAGCAGCAGCTCGGAGGAAAGGTCTCCTGTAGCAGTGTGCATCCAACTCCCGCTCGGGATCCCCCCCTTCATCCCTCTCCGTCGGCTTAGTCCGGGCCCAGCAGGGAAGGGAAGGACGAGCCGCGCCCGCGGAGGGCCGGGCGCGGCGGCGGTGGCTGTGCCGGCGCCCAGCTCGCTCCCCCGGTGCTCTCGCTCCCCGCAGCAGCAGCAGCAGCAGCAGCTTCACTCCCGCGGCCCCGCGCAGCCTCCGCGCAGCGGGCGGGCGCGATCCCGGCCGGCGGCCGCCCCCGGCGGCGGCGGCTCCGGAGCATCCAGGAGGGCGGCGGGCGGCGCGGGGGGCTGCCGCGAACCGCCGCCCGCGCTCAGGGCGTGGAGGAGCCGCGGCGCGGAGCCGTCTCCGCCGTCGTTCCTCCGCCGGGGTCCCGCTGCCGCTGTCCGCGCTCCGCCGGGCGCTCCCCGGGACAGCCGCTGTTCCCGCCGCGGCCGCGGGGCGCGGGCAGAGCTCCTGGCGGGGGCAGGGGCTGCGCTGGTGCCGCCGCTGCCCCGGCCCGGCCGCACTCGCAGCCGCACTGACAGCCCCGCTCGCCTCTTCTTCCAACTTCGCGAAATAAAGCTGCACTTGCCGGTCCGCGGCCGCCGCCTCCGCCCGCGGCTTTGCGCTCCCCCTTTTTTAAGCGCAAACAATCGCTACTTCTGTTTCCTAAGGACACGAAGCCGGTTTCTCTCTCCTTTTTTTTTTCCTTTTTTTTTTTTTTTTTTTTAACCTCATCAGCTTTTTTTGAAAAGAAAAAAAATTTGAGCGCTTTTTGAGTTGAAACACCCGCCCACATTTTAACGGCAGATTTAAGGAGGCGCGGCGGAGTTCGGGCAGGAAGGCCTGCAGCGGCTCCCGCCCGCCCCTCGCCCGGCCCCGCCGCGCTCCGGCCGCCGCCGCCACCGCCGCAGCTCCGCGGCGCCCGGTGCCGTCCCCTCGCCGCGCAGCCCGGGCACGGCTCCGCCACAGCCAGCGCAGCCCGGCTGCTTTTAGCAGCAGCGCTGCTGAGGCCTAGGGGGTGAAAATGAAAGGAAAAGGAGGCTGTGGCAGCGGGAGCCGCCGCACCCCGGCGGGAGGAGCGGGATCGGGGGAGCTTGGCAGGCGGGAGGGCGGCCTCTGCCGTGGCGCTGCCCGGAGCTTCTCCCCGGCGGTCTCCACCTGCCCGCGGGGGGAGCGGAGCCGGCTCCGGTGCCGGTCCCGGCCCCTTCGCCCTGGCTGGGCGCCCCGCGGGCAGCGGCTCCGCGCTCGGGCCGCCCCGGCAGCGGCGCGGGCTCCTCTCCCATCCTGAGGACAAGGTCAAGGATGAAGGGTCAATGTCAAGTTGTCTTAGCGGTGGAAGGCGACCGTCCACGGCAGCGCTCCTTGCTTCCCGCGTTTCTGGTGTCCTTGATTGATTCGAAAGTGCCATTTTGAAGGGGAGCCGCGCCCGGGCACCAAGAAGACGCGAGGACTTCGCTTTTCCTTCCCAGGGCGAAGAAGTGAGGATGGTACAGGACGGGGATGTCACCGCCACTCTGCCTAACAGTGTTTAATGTCTTAAAGTGCTTTAATGGCTGGATTGCTTTAGGTTTCAGGGACCCTCGGAGGACTGCGTTCTGCCAAGCGAACCCTCCGAGAGGTAAGCAGCGATGTCATGGCTCCCTGATAAGCACACGTAACCCATCGCTCGCAGGGGCAATCTGCACATCTGTTTTCTGCGTGGACGCCACGGGAAAGTGATTTTTGAATGTAAACAGGCGAGACAGCTCGGGGAGGTGCGTTAGGGAGGGAACCTGCCGTGGTTGCAGCTCCTGCAGCGTGCCCTGCGGGGGGAACCCGCTGCTGGCAGCCGGGCAGGGACCCGAGGTGGCCGGGCCTGAGTCGGGGCCGTCACCGTCAAACACAGCCGGTTCTACAGCCGTGGATCTGCAGCTGAACGAAGCCAGGCTTCTGTATCTGGCTTTCCTCTCAGCTTCGGTTGCGTTTTGCTTTTTAGTTGTATTTTCCTGTACTGATTCTCCCATCCACGCTTGTTTGCGAGTATTACAAAGGTGACAAGTGTGAGCTGCCTACACACGAAGCAGGGAAAACAGCTTTGTTCAGTTTATCAACTGACCCTCCACTCCCATTCCCACTAAAGGAGAGAAAAAACAAGTGCATTTTTAAGGGCCTCATTGTGGTAATTCCCGTCCAGAAGCAATAGTGCTTTCCCCCCTCCTTTTTTACCATTTTTAAAAGCGAAAATATAAATTATAACTTCCCTCAAAGTTTGCTCTAGAAAAGTAAGTATGCAAGTAGCGTCTGTTTATTCAAATACAGTCGCTTTTCTGCATAAAGAGGGAATTTATATGTAAACCTTGGATTATTCAGTCAGATGGCTTATAAATTACTTATTTTGTGACTAATTACTGCCTAAAATCCACAGGCTTTGGTGGTGTTACCTGTTGCTAACTTAGTGCAAAATTAGACCTGCAAATATTACAACAGTCTCACACTATTTTTTTGTTGGTTTACGGTTCAGAATAAAGCTTCCATCTTCTGTAAATCATACAAAGCAAAATAATTAAGTAAAGTGTAGCTGGAGTGCTGCAGGCCTCCTGCAAGTAAAGCTGCCTAGCCAGAAAATGCCACCAAACTTCCTCGGCCGTGCAGGTCTGTCAAAAGTCTTTGCAGAAAGCAGTTCGTTAATCCTGATCATTGCCTCTCACGAGTGATAAAGATACTCCACCTAAACCAGAGAGATTTGTCCCGATCGGCTCCAGAATCAGCAGAAAAAACCAAGGAAACCAGCAACAAACAGCTTCTGGAGGGAGATATTATCACCGGGCAGTATAAGGAGTAAAATAATCGGCTCCCTAATTTGTCTCTCACTCGTTGGAGGATAAAACCCACCTCGAATGGCTCAGAGAGGCTGTGAGAAGGCAAACAGAAACTTTAGCTGTGACTTGAATGTGAACTTCCTGAGATGTGGGGCACGTGCAGCTTTTCACCTTTTCTTCATGTTCTGGATCAGATCCTTCCTGTTTTGATCTCATATAGATATCATTATTTAAAATATGACTGTAATAGACGTGAACGCCGTGGAACTAATCTTGACAACATACCTATAGCTTCAGTTTGTGCCAGGAATGAATTGGCTTTAATCCAATTGCTAAAACTCGCTTTTCAGCCTTTATTATAGTTACTCTCTAGTAATGTGTGGGTGGATTTGTTTGTAATTTAGCATAGGCTGTCCCTGGCATTGCACCATACCTTCTACTTAGTACAGAACTTCTGTAACATCAAACTGGGGGGTTAAAAAAAAAGGTGCAGGTGTGAGGGCAATTAATTTATCGTCCCTTCGGTCGGTGGTGGGGAGCTTGCATTGTTAAGATTACGTCAGCGGGCAATAAAAACCTTTTGGCGAGCCCTGCCAACACAAACTAGAGCAGGAACACGGTAAAACGTAAAAACCCAGCTTCTCTGGCACTGTGGCTTCGCATCCTAAGTGGCGTTTCCGTGCGGCCTCAGCCCGCCCGAAGCGCCGCCGCCGCCGCCAGACACCCAGCCCAGGCAGCAGCGTCCGCAGCAGGCTCTAAACCATCCCCAGGGCTCTCTGGGCATCACGGAGCCTCCCGAAGGTACAGCCGAGCTTCCCCTGCGCCCCTCTCCGCTTGTCCGCGGTGGCGCCGGGCTCCCCCCGCAGCTCGCCCCTGGAGCTGGCAGAGTCCGTGGAACCCCCTGTGACCCCGCGGATGGACCAGAGAAACAATAAAGAACGCTGCTTCCTACGCCCGGCAGAGTATCTTGAGTCAAAGGTATCATAATGTAGCGTTGTTAGCTGTCAGAAAGCTGCTCGGTGCGTCCGTGACCTCAGCTACGACACGCACAGGACACTTAAAGAAGCAGAGCAAAACATAATTGTCAAATTGGTGTCCAAATGTGTGTTTTGTGTCGGCGCTAAGGGGCTACACGAACATCAGGTTGTAGGAGGCAGACTTAGAAAGCATCAGTTAGATTTGCATTACTTAAAGCAGGTTTATTTGCGGTATATAATAGAATTGCATCTTACAGTGCTGCTGGAGTGCTAAGCCTGAGCGAGGGCCTCTGTGCAGATCACGGTGTGCTGGCTCAGAAAAACCTGTGGAAAATGCATTTCCTTCTTTTGAGCCAAGTCGGAAGCCGGGGGAAGTGTCGCCGCTCCCCCGAGCGCCGGGCGGTGCGGGCCCTGCCGGGGCTGCGGGGCACCGGGCGGGCACCGTGTCCCGGGGGAGCCGAGGGGACGAGAACCGCTGCATCCAGCGAAACCAGGGCGGTCACGGGGCGCGGATGGAGGGAAAGGGGCAAGGATGTGTGGATGGATGGATGGATGGATGGATGGATGGATGGATGGATGGATGGATGGATGGATGGATGGATGGATGGATGATGGACGGATGCCCCGCTCCCGCAGAGAGGCAGGGCCGCGCTCCCCCCGGCAGCTGCAGCGGCCCGCGTTTCTCCGCGCCGCCCGGGGACGGCTGCAGCCAGCTCCCCTCAGAGCCGTTAGGCCGCAGCCGGCGGCGGAGCCCAGCCCGGACACCTCGCGCCGCGGCCGGGCCCGGGGAGCCGCCAAGCCCCGGCACGGGACGTGAGGCTGTGTCCGCCCCGCTGCGGCAGCTCCGGCCGAGCCCGGGCTCCCCGCTCCGCTCCGGTGCCGCCGGGTCCCGGTCCCGGTCCCGGCTCGGTCCCGCCCCCGGCTCCGGGAGCGCTTGACAGGCGGGCAGTCACGTGGCGGCCGCAAAGCGCCTCTTTGCGACCTCAATGACAGGCAAAATGTGCGACACAGGCGCTGTGGAGGCAGGCGGGGAGCGGCGCTGCCTCCTCCTCCTCCTCCTCCTCCTTCTTCTCCTCCTCCTCCTCCTTCCCGGGCCAGCGGCTGAGGCAGCGCTGCCCGCTCCCGGCCCCGCGCCCGGCCCGCCGCTCTCCTGCCTGCTCCCCTGCTTGGCCCCGGCAGGGGCAGCCCGGGGGCGCCGCGGGAGCCCGAGCGCAGCGCGGCGCCTCCATGAGCTCCTGAGCTCCCACCCTGCCCCGTCCTCCCCGCGGCAGCGGCTCCAGGTGCGCGGGTCCGAGCAGAGCCGGGACGCAGCTGGCTGCAATGGCGTCCAACATGGACCGAGAAATGATATTGGCTGATTTCCAGGTAAATTTCAAGCCGCCGCCACACAACCGTGGCCTCTCGCTGCTTTTCTCTTTCTCCTCGTTGCTGTGCTGCTTGTTCTTTGTGGGGAGGTCCGGGCTGGTGGGTGTGAAGCCCACCCTCTGAAGCCTCCGCTCTCGCTTTCCTTCTTTTTTGTTTGTCAGAGAGAGAGCGTGTGCCCTCTTCTCTCAAGGTGCGTGAACAAAATGTCTTCTTTAACTTAGAGAGTTTCAGTTTTTAATTAATAAAATAAAGCTTTTTCATCCACTTCGCTCGTTCCTACCCTCTGCAACCACCCAGGCCCTGGGACAGCTGTGAGGCAGCTCACTTGGAAGAGGCAAATGCCAAGGGAGGATACAAAACTCACCAGTCCACATGATTTGTCACAGTGTTTGTAGTGAATCACTTGCTGGTACTACAGATTAGTGCTGAACAGAGGTGTTTCCATTCCAGCATCAACACTAAACTCCATGGTTGCCTCAGCCTATGACTGTTGTGATGACGGTAAAACTCTTCCCACCCCATTCCAAACAGCAGCGTGTTTGTGTAGAAGGGAAGAATATCCTCTTCCAAGTTGTTTGTTACCTTTCCTTCTCTCTACAAAAGGGTTGTAATTTAATTTCAGATTTCTATATCTTATCCCCAGAATAAAGTCCTTCTGTAAGTGAAAGCAATGTGTTTAGGAGTGTATATTGCTTCCTAATGTTGCTTGTTTTATATTGTTTTCCTAAGACCAAGTAAAAAAGTGGAGGATTCCTGCATTTGAAATAATGGAGGGGGGGGAGCCAAACACATCTGGGAAGGGAATCAGATAATATTTGAATATATTTTTTTAATATTTGCTTTTTAATCCATCTGGGTTTTTTTAAGCTCTGTCCATTTGCAGTGGTTGCTCTTACATGGGTAGGCACCTGGATATCCTTGGATTGATTTGTAAAACTGCCATCTATATGTTCAGCTTCTTAAAATACTGTTAGCTGTGAAACGATTTCATTTAGTTGAAAAGAAAAAAAAATAAGTAATCCCACCAATTCACTCTGTGTGTGTGTTTCTTTGGAGCTACAGGTAGGGTGACTGTAGTGTGCCCAGTAATTCCTGTGTATTATGTAATTAAGTAATTCCTCTGTTGCAAAAGGTACCGGTATCTCACTGATGTAACTCATGGAGTTCCCAGCTGGCAACAGGGGACTGTCATCCCCTCCTGTACCCCATATCTTACACCTGTATTCATTAAAATGCTTACCAAATGGTACTATATTGACACTACTTTGGTGTACTTGGTGGTACTTTTGTGTATGTAAGGGATGACATCCCAGTTTTAGGGCTGGGATTTCACAAAGGAGTTTTTCCAGGAACAACACACTGTGTGAAAGGAATCTGGGACCCCAATTCTGCATTCATACCTGTGGGAACAGATTCTTATGGCATCCCACATTATTACCTGAACTTGCAGTCAGGAATCCCAGAAGATGAGATTAGTGGCTGGTGAACATAAGAGTATTTGTTTAACAGAATTTTCAATACAGATTTACACTTTCCAGGTGTTTTTTTGCTATTTTGCAGTATTGTTGTGCTTGGATTTTGAAACCATTAATAAAACTGTAAGAGCAACTGCAGTGTTTGGTACCATGAAGACAAGTAAGTATCATTGCAAACTTACAGATGGGTGGTGGAGTCACAGAAGCCAGTTTTAGATCAAGGGTGGATGACATAATGTGTCTGAACCTAGGACACAGGAAATATTTTATCATACACCAATCCTTGCTTAAAAAGAACCCAAACATTTTCCTCTTGTATTTCAGCAGACAGCTTTGTTTTCCTGTATCATTGTATTTCTTCTTAAGATTATATCAAGTGTCTCCCTAATTTTGAAGTACTGAACTGTTAATTGTCATGCTGTTAAAGATTCAGATTAGTAAAGGACAATGTTAGTTGTTATTAGGCCTTGTATCAGACTGTTACAAAATAGTAAAGGTTTTTGGGTCTTTTAAATACTTGGTGGAATTTGCAACTCATTCACTAAGAATTTAAAATGGAGAATAAAACATGATGTGCAAAGTAATTCTGCATTATTTTCATTTTCCCTTTTATATTTTCTGTACCTTTTAATTAATAAATATATTTGTCAGAGTTCTGCTGCCATCTTCTATGTTTATGTGAGGTGTCTTGGTGAAGAATGGTGCACACAGTGAAAATTTCAAAAGCAAATCTTTGTAGTTTAGTTCAGCTAATCTTTGGTGAATTAAATTGGGAGGGAAACTTGCATCACCATTTCACCCTTACTTTTCCCAAGTTTTGTTTAAGGGGGATAGAGTAGTGGTCTTTAAACTTCTTGAAAGGGTTTTATCTCCCCATAAAAAAAAAAAAAGAAATGAAATCATAATTGTACTGATGCTTGATGCTTTTGTGAAGCTTTCATGGATTTATTTAGTATCTTCCAGAGTTATTAGGGATTTTGCCTTGGGTTTCAGCTAGAGCAGGAACTTGTGTTGCATTGTGTTTTTTTCTTTTTAGCTCTGATTGTAGTAACAGGTTACTTCTGCATTTGGAGATACTAAAGAGAATTACTTCTTTTTAAAAAGTACTTTGCATATATATTTTTTAAAATTTATATTATATATATATATATATACATATACCCATGGTATTTTATGAAATATTTTAAGTATAGAGTAAGGCGCAGTGAGTGATCTACAAAAATATTTTTGCCTAATGTCTCAAAACAATTTAAGCCTGTTCTGTGTGGTTTATAATTATTTTCTTTTCCTCTCCTTTTTAATGAGGCTACTGTGTGCTACCCAGGGAGCACAAAATACGTATTCATGCGTGTGGGCTGTATAAGCAACCTGCCTAACTTTTCCTTCTTAGGCCCACACTTAGGAAAGATTATGCAGAAGCTTTGCTTTGTACATGAGTAGCCTGATTGTTTTCAGTGGAAGTAGCTGATGTGGAGTCCAGTGCACAAACAAGTTTTAGCTTTTTTTACTAAATGCAATTCAGAACTTCTCCACAAAGTGTCATTGGCATAAAGGAAAAACTCCATAGGAAAAAGCACAACAGCTTGTTTTAGTAGCATAAATTCCTCAAAAAGGTAGCTGCATGTGAATTGGTAAGTGATGCTGTAACACACTTCACATACTGGGGGAAATAAGGGCATTTAATTTCTACCAGCTTTTTAACAACTGTTGTGTTGTTTGTTGTGTTTAACTGCAAAGTGTGCTTCCATCTTCAGTGGGATACCCAGCTGCTCACATGGTACAAATACACTCATGATCTCTTGCAGTTTGGGGTCTGCTTTTCACTATAAAGAAGACAGATTTTTTTTTATTTTTAAATTGTAAAATTTAGTTACACAGAGCTTCATTTAATTGACATAGATTGGTCTTCATTCCCAAAGTTTAACTTTGAGTATTGGCAGAAGTGTCAGATATTGATGTTTTTGTACACTAGCGCTTTTGCTTTTGTTTTTACAGCTTCACTTAGGATTGGAACTAAAATTAGCAAGAACATCTTTCTGATGCAAGAACATAAATTATGTCCACCTATAGGACCACTTTATTCATGCTGTGTGCTTGTCCTCACAACAATCCTAAATGTGGAGTGGGCCTAAGGGTTGCAGTGTTGTGGGGTTGCCAGCTCCTGTGTGTCCATGTATTACAAGAATATCTGGCACTCTGGAGCTTCAGGAGGAAATTTTTCAAAGAATTCACATTTTTCATTGACCAAATAATGGTCAGGATTTGGTCAGGGTGGGAGGATTTCAGAGTGAAATGACAGAACTCAAAATCCTTGCTTTCATTGAGACAATGGATTTCTAGTAGTGTTCTTCCCTCTTTCATCTCTGTTCATTGTGAAACCAAGGTATGTGCTTTATTTTTTCCTTTTCCAATTTTTTTTAAACTGGATAGTACACTACTGTTGTATGATTCACACACTTATGTATAAAATATCTTTTTTTTCCAAACTTCAACTTTGTGTCGATCTCTTTCATAAAAACAGGTTTGTGGGAGGAGCAAGGGGGAATTGGGGAGGAAGAGCCTCATTGCGATCAGTTGCAGCGAAGTGAGAAAGCATGCTAAATGATTGTGTTTTAAATTATAAAATTGACCATGACAGTGATACATCAGTTTATTACTTTTTGCTTTGCCTTTTTTTTGAAGATTTAATTGTAATTCAATCTACTTGTTTCCTTCTGGAATGGCAAAAATTAAAGAAACTGGAGAATCTTTTCACCTGGAGTTTAACACAGTGCTGTTAAATAACTGACAAGATAAAGTGTTTGGTTTGGTTTGGTTTTTTTTTGTTCCTGTCTGCTTCAACCCTGTAGAAGATTATCTCAGTTGTGAACAGTTTTCACTGTCCAACAGTCTGTGTGTATGTGTAGAATTGACATTTTAAGGGTGCTAAGAGCTTTGCTTTCCTCTGTGCTTGTTGGCATGGTGGCTCAGGATTTCTGTCATTTTAATTTATTGCCCATATAAAGACTTGATGGAAAAGGTGGGCAGATACAGGCATTGCTTTAAGTCACTACCCTTGATTCTGGCCCTTAACTGTGACTTAGGGTGGGGACTGGAAAGTGTTTCAAGCATTTCTGTAAGAATAAACCATTCACTGTGGGTTCTGAACAAATCTCAAAGTGGATGTCCTTAATATTGATTTCTGAAAGAAAAAGACATGTTTTGTCATTAACGTGCTGGGGCAGAAAGGGCTGTTCTTGCTTTCTTTGCAGGATTTTAGTGGAGTGTTGGGGAATTTGGAACAAGGTCCTCAACAATAGCTTGTTGCTGAAGAGAGTTCCAGTCAAAGTTCAAACATAAGCTGGAAGATTCTTTCCAAAGATTAAGTTCTTGGAGGCCTACATTTTCATCAGAAGGTCTCCCTATATACCTGGGTGTACATCTGTTCAGATCTGTCTGAGCTTAAACCTCAGTCTTACTCAAACCAAAACCTCTCTGTAGTGTGGCCTCTCAGTAGAATGTGGAGTGCAGTGGGTGCTGAACTGAGCTCTGCAGATCTCTCCACAGTAGCTGGAAGGAAATCCAGAACTCTAGAGGTTGGAAATCAGGGTTTGGGATAGACAGGTTTGTTTAACCATACCGCCTGCTGGGTGTCTTTAGTTAAAAGTGGGCTCTGCTGGGTTTCTCATAGTCAGGTGCCCAGATGCTCTGCACTGCTCCCCTGACCTGTTTTAATGTATATAGGTTACTGTATCTTTAGTTAAATTTTAAAATAGATAAGAGGACTGTTTTGTAGTGTAAAAAAAGAAGCCTTTAGGACACTGTAGGATGTTGAAGTTCATACTTGTGAGGCCTCTTAATTTGCATTTTGATTAGAATTCCTTTTAATCCTTGTTGGATTTTATCACATTATAATTTTATATTACCCAGTCAGTTACACCTTTGGAACTGGTAGCTGGACCTCTTGGTTTGGAATACAATTGGTTTTGTTTGCTGTAAATGGCCCTAGGGCCAAGAGACAAGATAAAAACATACTGCATGCTTAGTGTGTTCTAGCTTGGTTATTGCCATTTTCACTGTCTGCTACCACTCACTTCTGCCATCACTTCTATTAATTTATTCCTTGTGGGTTTTGGAGTTTCATTTCTCTAGATATGTTTAGGCTCAGTTGTCATCCCAAAGTTCAGGTTCATCAGAACAAGACTAATGGATTTACTGGCCTTTAAACTGAAGGTGAAGTGGGTTCCAGAATCCCAAATAAGAAGTTGGAGTAAGAATGGTGTCCTTTTAGAAACATAACTTGGATATTCTCAATGATAGCTCTTCACAGAAAAGCCAGTTAATTTCTCTGATGGAAGGACAGATAGTTAATTAGAAATACTAACTGACATTTATAGAAAAGAAAGAGGCTACTTTGACTGATTTGTGTGCATTACACCCCTGCTGTAGGAAGCTGAATAATTTACCACTGGAGCACCAGTTTGTCTTTAGAAAGAGGTTTATTCTGGTTTTTTCATTCAATTACCTTGAAAAGACTCTTGACATCATAGTAATCATGTCACCATTTCCATCAGCCCATTCATATAGGTATTTGGGTTAGTAGGTCACTGAAACAGATTGAGAGGTGGTAGCTGTAGGATCCTTTTTCAAATGCCATGACAACCAGTACTAATTATAATATTGAAATTAATAATTATATGTACTCCCAGTGGCTAGGAATGGGCTTTCATTGAAAGATACTGTGAAAATTATTTGTCATATTGAAAATACCACATGGCTAATATATCTTGGTAAGCACGGATCAATTACAGTAAACTTTACACTCACTGAGTTCATATTTCTGTGTGGAAGGAGGTGTGGGAGAGGATGAGCATTTGAGCCATTTCTTACTTGTCTTAAGGGGCCTTGAGAATTTCCCCTCTTGGGAATATTGTGTTGGAGCTGGAAAGCCTGAAAGGGTAGAGTTTTCCTCTGTATTTGGGCAGTTCTTATGATTCAGTTACCATTGCAAGCCTAGTTTTCACATACTTCCATACTAGAAGCAGAAGGTAGCTTTTTAGAGGAACTACCTGGCTTTGATAGGATCTCATATTTTTCTAGTCATTGAATAAATTTGTGCATATGTGGGGCAGCCATTAGATGAGTCCTTTCCTTTAACTACTGTAGGAACTAGAATAAAAGGCCTGGGGAAGTACCTAACATTTTACTCGTCCCTCATTATTTGGATGAAAGGAAATGACATGCTTACTGGCTGGATTGATACCTGCTAATTAAGCCAATTTTTTAGAGTTGACTAGTTAATGTGCAATTGTAAAAAGAAACTGCTCAAAGAGGAAATCAAAGCCCTCATGTATGCATGACATGTTGTTTGGTCTATTGAAATAGTCATCTACTGGTCCTCTATGTCTGACTGGTTGAGCAGGTCTTTGTTCCACAGCAGTAGTTAATGCTTTCAAAAGATAATTCATTAAAGCTGAAGTTCTTAAGAGACATTTTGAAACTAGAACAGAATATGTTAGCCCTTGGGTTATTTTATATAAGTTTCATTTTTAACTATTGCAGAAAACAATTTGTAAAGACAAGAACACTGAAACTGAGTCACATCTATAATTTTTTTTTATTTTCTAAAGGTCAGGTTGTTTGTGCGAGCAAATACCAAAGGTGCCATATCAGCTCAGATCGAAGACCCGGATGACCTAATGTCTTTCCTACAGCAGTGGCTGGTCCTTAGGAAAGAGCTGAAAGAAACAGGATGTGAGTGGATTTACCTCATCCTAGTTTCTGGAAGTCAGCATTTTGAAAGCTTGATGATGGGGTTTGTTGTTAAACTTGAGAAATAAACTGTGCCATCTTGAGTTAGTCTTGTGTTCTTCAGCTGGCTGAGTTCTTGAGAGACATTTGAGTAGTTTTGTGATATGTGAGTTTGCTCTATAGAAGCTGTGTTCACTTTTCCTCAATGTGTCATATACATGGACATACTAAGCCTATTCTATGTAGTTTATTGGAATTTCTGCTGTTCTTATTAGTACAGAAGTCAAAACTAAACTGTAGAAATACTAACCCCTTCTGGTTTGCACCACAACACTGTGGGAATGTGGTGTTGATTTCACCTTTAATCAAACTGATTTAAAGAGGAGTCTGCTGTGAAAAACTTATATTTAAGTTCCTTTAGAGTTCTGGGGACTCTCACAAATCTAGTGGTTTGCTCTGTGTCTCTGCTGACATTTTAGGATGAGATTGTTTTCTGTACAGATCGGCTGTGTTACAGATGGTCTCAAAGTTCCTCAGTAGTGGGTATCAGTGCACACATTTCATGTAACTTTTCTGATATGCCCTTACCTTCTTTGAATACTTCTTTACTGTTTTCTTTCTTTGGTCCCACTGACTTCCTGTTAGGCTTTCTTGCCTGATGCTTTTAAAAGCTTATATAATATTTATGTCTTTAGAAAGCTGTTTCTTGTTTTTTTTTTTTTTTTTCTTTTCAACCCTTGTTGGCCTGTGCTATTGGTATGACCTGTGGTTGGAGTTTGAATGTGCTGCTGTTTCCCTGCTTTGGATGCCTGTTGGTTGTGGCTGGGGTAGAGTTAATTTTCTTCCCAGTGGCTGTTATGGGGCTCTGCTTTGGATTTGTGCTGAACACGGAGTTGATAATAAGGAGATGTTTTTGTTATTGCTGAGCAGAGTTTGCTCAGAGCCAAGGCTTTTTCTGCTTCTTGTTCTGCTACACTGGGAACGGGGCTGAGGGTGCACAGGAAGTTGGGAGGAGACACTTCTGGGACAGGGGACCCAAACTGACCAAAGGGATTTTCCAGACCATATGACATCATGACATCATGCTTGATGTATCAAGTGTGGGGAAGAAAGAGGAAGAGAGGATCTTCAGAGTGTTCGTGTTTGTCTTCCCAAGTAACCACTACACGTGGTGGGACCCCGTTGTCCTGGAGGTAGCTGAACACCTGCCTGCCCATGGGAAGCAGGGAATTACTTCTTTGTGTTGCTTTGCTTGTGTGGGTGGCTTTTGCTTTCCCTATTAAACTGTCTTTATCTCAAACTGTGAATTTTCCAGCTTTTACCCTTCTGATTCTCTACCTGGTCCCACTGCTGGGGCAGTGAGTGAGCAGTTCCATGGGGCTTGACTGCTGGCTGGAGTTAAACCATGCCAGTGCCTTTTCCAGGTTTTGAAGAATATGTCTGTTCCTTGCTGTCCTGTTCTTCACAAAAATTAAAGAGTGTTTGTGAAATGCTGACTAAAATATTCTTTTGTATGGATCAGTACTCTTCCTTTGTGTGCTTATCTAGAAAGTGGCTTTTATTTATTGTTGAGTTGTTTTTAAAATTCTGCTGCTTTTGAGATAATGAGGAGAAAGGAGATGAGTGCAAATGTGCAGCAAGCATTTGTTTGATCCATGCAATTATTTTCTTTTTTCCATCAGTTTTTCTTATGCGATACTGTAAGGGCAAAATGATTCAGGAAACCTTGGGGTTTTGCTTTCACTGACATACTTAATAAAAGTATTAAACAAACACTGAAACTTTGGGATAATCCTAACTAAAACGTGTTTGTAGTTGTTGGGTAAGGGCTGTCTTCAGTCCTCAGGAAAGACAAATGGGTTTGGTAGCGTAGGGTACTAATTAATGGGTACTGGCTTTTGGTTTGTGTTTTAATTCAGTTTGACCACTGCTCTTTGTATGTAACGTGTGTGGCTTAAACACTGGAGTGTTAGCATGGGGCTTGGGAGGCTTGAGTTCATGTCTTGGCTCAGCTCATGGACTTCCTAGGGATCTGCCTTCGTGGTGTTCTGGAATCAGAATTTGCTCCAGAGTCTTGGGAGAGTTCACAGTCTGCTGGAATCCATTTGAACGTGGTTAGTGTGGTGCTGGGTTAGTTAGTTCTGCTGAGAAGTGGTTAGAGCTTCATGCTACCGGTTTAGACTTTGTCCCCAGCTTGCTTTGTTTGGAAGGCTTGCAGTCATCTCAGAGTGTGGGCAAAGTTCACTCCTGTCTGCTTGGTAGCTACAGGTTGAAATGTCTTCTGTGACCTTCATAAATATTATTTTTCCTTCTCCCCTCTTCCCTCCCCACCTCGCTTTGCTTAAGGGGATGCTCAAATAGGAGAATGATGAAATTTGTAAATAGTTGGGTGTGGGAGTTGAAATGCATTGGGCAAACTTTATTCTGGCATATTTGCCTAAAACCCTTTCTTGATTTCTGATGCTGGAAAGTAAATTAGCTTGTTTTTGCTAAATGAACAGCTGGTGAATCTGCTTAATTTTTACCAGATGGTCTTCTGAGTTATGAAAAAAACCAGCGAAGCATTCTTATCTTTTCAGTTAGATGCTTGCAGTAGGTGACCTTTCAGTCTGTGTCTTGGTCGATATGCCTGGATGTTGTTTTTTAAGTGTTTGTCTGAAACAGAAGTAAAAGTTAATTTAATAACCACGGATGACTCATATTAAGAACAGTCTCGATACATTGCTAGGGTTGTTGCAGGGTTAGAATGAGCAGGGATGCCACAGAGGGGTGGAGCTGATGAAGTCTGTGGAGGTGATCCTGGTACTGGTGGGACTCTGGGATGAGAAGAACTCAGGTACCAAAAAATCCAAGTTGAGAGTGTCTGAATGTGCTGCATCTCTTGATAGCCCACAAGGGAGTCCCAAAGGCATCTTAAATTTGATATTATTGTACTAAAGCCTTTACTTGCTTGGCTAGGCATATTGGCTTAACTTACCTGTTTTAAGGGAAGAAGTGTTACACTTTGTTCCAGTAGCTTTGAAGTAATCACCATTGCAACAGTGTATGTTTGAATTTAAATAAAATTTTTTGACTTATTAACATGTCAGGGGTGAATTAGTGTCCTAAATCTGGGTTTGAGTGGATTTCTAGCTGATAGAATCTGGAGCTAGCCTTGGTTCTTTACAGACTTGATAATTGTCCTTGATTACTGAGCCATTCTTCTCATAATGGATGGGAAAAAGAAGTGAAGTCCTGTGCTTGACTCTAGAAAGAGGAAACTCAGGATTGGATTGTTTAAAAATCTTGCATCCAGAAACCTGATTTTTGTTAGAAGTGCTTAAGGATTTGTTAGGAATGCTTAAGGATTCTTCTAGAAGCAGTAGTAGCCACTGAGTGGGCTGTACAAGTGTTCCAGGAGCCTGAGGGAGGCCATTCTTTCCCATTGTTCAGGGGAGACCACTGATGCCAGGAGTACAGGGTTCACTCTCAGTCACTGCACTGACAAAGCAGAGCAAGTCCAGTGAAGGGTTACCTAGGGAGGGAGGAGGCTGGAGCATTTTTGTGTGAAAGGTGATGTTAAGGGAGCTGGCTTTGTGTAGCCTGGGAGAGGAGGCTGCAGGAGGATCTAGTTCCTGTCTCAGTTGTACAGTGGGTGATAACAGACAATACAGAATCAAATTTCTCTTGCAGTTGGAGTCTGAGGGTGAGAGGCAGTGGATATAGGTTACAGCTTGGGAAATTATAATTAAATATAAGGAGAAACAATTCTCAGTGAAGGTGGTAAAGCACTGGAACAAAATGCCCAGAGAGGCTGTAGACTCCCTGTCTTTGGAGATATGCAAAACCTGGCATAGGGAGTTGAAGTGTGTCTGTGAACTGTCTGGTTGTAATTGGAGAGGTGAATAAAACAGCAAGGTAAATCTTTTACACAGGACATATGCAAGGAGATAGGTAATATCCTTTGCTATAGCTCAAATGCTACTCAGAACAGCTCTGAGTGGTTTGTTGTTTTTAAGCTGCTGATCTGCGTAATTCAGCTGTCCTGAGCAGGTTTGTGGCCTGGACTCATAGAGTTTCCCATGCTCTTAGTCTCTCTCAATTTTTGAAGAGTAAGTTACCCAAGGGATAGTGAATTGATTTTTGACGATTTATGTTCTTTGGCAGCATTTCTTATGTCTCTTGAAACCCTCATATATCTTTATGGAATAGAGTTAACTCTAGTTACCCTGCTCTATCTAGTGATAAAAATTTATTTGGTGCTTTCAAAAGTAAGCACTTCCTAGGGTGTTGTCTGTGCACTTGCAGGTGTGTTAATGCTGACTTCCTGAGCTTTTGTAGGAGATCCCAGAGGGTGAAAGCTTTTCTTCCTAAGCAATCCTGTTGAATCTTTTGGTGCCTTCATGCAGTTGTTTCTTTGGGCATTGTAGCATTTGGCTAAACATTGAAATAATGGACTGAGCTACAGATTATTTTATTTTTCATCTGTTACAGGAGTAAGTGGTACCCAATGTAATTCACAGCTGTCTGTGAATTACAGCCCTGGTTTTAATGGGCCTGAACCTGTTGTACAAAATGTTCTAGGCCTAGTTTGGGTTAGATGGTCCCTTTTTGGAGAAAATGCAGCTACTGTTAGTATCCAAAGGAAGTATGGAATTGTTCAAAAGGAACATTGAGACTTAGTCCTCCATATCCAGCTATTGCTGTGGCCTTTTGGATACTTTGCCTGCTGCATTTTGCCTTGGCCAGGAGGGGAATGGTGTCACAGGGGAGAGACATCCTGCCTTGCTGCCCAATGCCTTGTGCTGCCAGCTCCTGTGCAGGGGGGCAGCATGTGAGGCTGTGTTTGTCAGCAGCCCTGCAGGAGCAGCCCTGCTGCAGGAACAGCCCAGCTCTGTGCTGGCAGCAGCAGTTGGCTCTTGCAGCTCTGCCATGGATCCTGCATCCCTGCAGCAGGTGCTGAGGGGCAGCTGCTGCCAGATGGGGAAGGCAGCTGCTCCCTGGGCTGTGGAGGTGGGCTGGAGCCTGGGCTGTTGGTGTCTCAAACCTCACATCCAGCTGTTACAGCTGCTGGGGTCAGACCACCCTGCAAGGGATTTAGAAGAGCCAGTCTGCATCCTGCATTACAGCTTTCTGGAAGCAGCTCCTAGCTTTGTCTCAAATGCCTTGGAGTCTGTCTGCCCTCACAACTTCTTTCCTTATTGAATTGTTTCCTCACTAACTACTTTGCTTTTTTATTAAGTTTAATGTTACTGTACAAGGATAGGACCCTAATGTTTACCTGTGAAACTTTCCAAGGGTAGGGTCTTCATTGCTGTGGGGATATGAAGGTACCTGGAAAAAAATTTGGAGAACACTCTATAATTTTATGATGTGAAGATTTTAATCTGCCTGGTGGAAACACTTACCTGACCTGGAAAGGCAGGATGCTAAAAAAGTTGTTTTAACATTCAGTAACTTTATCTTCAGAATCTGATTATGTATTCAGCACACAACAATAGTTTTCTCATCTTCGCATTCATTTTCCTCTTGTGTGGTCTGGAAAAGCACAGAAGTGATTGCAGAGTCTCTGGAGCTGCTGTGAAGGCTGAAAGTGATATCCTAGATCTACAGGAAATGCAGGGAGGAGGAGGAACTTGTTCTACCTTTTCTTCTCCTTTGTCCTCAAAAAAAAAAATTATTTGGTTTCTTTCTGATGTGTAAAGGTTTACAAATCAGTGAGCCTTCAAGGTTTTACCTTTTCTGTGGTGGTTTGTTCCTTTTATCTTTTGATGACTTAGAGGATGTGCTAGTTGTTCACTGAAACAAGATTTAGTAGTATTCAGGTAGGAATTTTCTTTTAAAATATTTAATGCCTTCTGTTAAGCAGGTCTCTCATGAAAATAAAGCTGAATAAAAATCCACGAATAATAAAAAAAGTCTCCTCAGCCCCTCTCTTTACTTGCTCAAAGATGCATTTTTGCATCTTTAGGGTTCATCTGCTGTGCTGTGTTTTTAAGGTTTTTTTCACTTCTGTTTCTGAACAAATTTAACTTTCTTTTTCCCATTAAATTTTTGTTTGTTTCTTTCTTGCTTGGGTAGCATAAAAGGAATTAACATGAGGAAAAAATCTTTATGTATTGTAAATAATTAAACCCTGTGAATGCTAGATAAGTGAGGCATAGAGCCCTAAGGTGCCAGGTGTCCCTTGGACTTGTACTAATGAAACTATTCAAAATATAATGAAAATACAGCCAGGTAATATGGGAAGTAGTCCATTAGAAGAAGGTCTTATAAATATTCCAGCCATAGGAAAAGCTGAAATCAGCCCTTGCAATTAAGGATGAGAGGCAAACCCATGAGGAACTAGACTCTGTTAATTCTGTTGCTCACAGAACCTGCTGGTTTCCTGTGTGCTTTCCCTGAAGAAAACAAAGGCAGGAGCAGCCAGGTTGTTCTGGGACTGATCTGTCACCACAGAGCCTTTGACATCACGTCAGGCTTGCCATTGAGGGACTGCCTGTCTTGTGTGCTTAATTTCTTAGGGAAAATCAAAGACATGCAAACCAGCTGATTTTCTTTAGTTTAGCCTGCATGACATGATGCAGGTACAAGGAAGCAGCTTTAGTTTTTGGTTGCTGTGGATTTTGATCTCACTGATGGCTTTTGACTTGATACAAGGATTTGTATGTTGTGGTATGTAGTGTTTGAATGTTGAAATAGTGCAATACAGTAAGATTCTAAATAATCTTAATTTGCTGCTACTCTGACATTAACAGTGTGTTGAAGATCTGGGAGTGTCTCTTTTATGGTTACATTGATAAGTAGCACTCATTCTTTCCTGGTGCAATTCTGAAATGTTAGTTTTCTGTTTCATTGACAGCTAGCAAAAATGATCCATCTGGAAAGTGAAATCTTTGTTTAAGAACTCCTCAAAATCAAATATTACAAAGGAGTGTAAGAATGGTGCAAAGATTTTAACCAAAAGTGCTTGTCTTTGCTGTTAAGAATTCTGATGATCTTTATTTTCAGCTGGTGTTTACACCTGTCTGTTCTTGTTACCCAGTGACTGCGCATTGCTGAGTGACCAAGAGCAGGCTTCTGTTTTACATTGTAAATCACCAGAAAGATGATTCAGGAAGGATGCAGACACCAGGTGAATTAGCTGTTTAATTACTCTGCCCTCCCTGGCATGAGTTAACTCCTTTCACTGTGTGCTCTGGCAGAAGGATAAGCTGATTTTGTTTAGTTTATCTCAAAATGAGAGTACTCCAAAGTCAGCTGAATTGATTTGCAGTTACTGTGGGCTAAGAGAGGACAGTGGCAAGTCAGCAGAGCTGCAGGAATGATAAAAAGAGGGGACAACTAAAACCAGTGTTAAATCCTGTGTTGTAGGTACCATCTCCTCAGCTTCATCTGCACAGCCCAGGGTGAGAACAACACATTGTTGGTCAAGTTCTTATTGTAGGTTGGAACACAAGGTAGTTCTTAAAAAAGTCATGCAGATTTTGCAGGGCTGACTAATGAGAAATAGTAACTATTTCTGTAATGACCAGATTAGGTGTATTTCACTGGGATGTAAACAGAATCTCAGACTTCTGCAGAGCTTTTTCTCAAAGCAGGATTTTTTGCAGCAGATCTGTTGACATCAGTTCCAGTGGCAGGTTGATGGGAGTATGAACCATCCTGTGATTTCAGAAATGGCAAGCTCAAGCCCTGTACTCTGCAAATCTACCCGGCTTAAGTGTATATAAATGTATAAGCATTTGTTGGGGATTGTGTTGAAACATTGTTCCATTTTTAACTTCAGAAATAACTGCAAGAAATAATGGAAAAGAAGGCAAAATTATGCTTCTGAGGAGCAAAATGGTATTTTTTTAGCACTCTCAATGTGAAGTGGGTGAAATTCAGCATTAACACAGCATGCTCTGAAGTGGAAGAAATTTTGTTTTGTTGCAGAGAGGATCGATGTGGTGGTGAGAGCACTGTGCAACAGTAAAATTTCTGCCTCCCCTCTGCAGGCAAAATTCCCCATAATTTCATCTTGTGGTCCTTCAGACTGGTCCATTTTGTGTTGACATACTGCATGTAGTGCTTTGTAAGTGTGGAATTTTTCAGGGTTGAATTTAGGAAGAGAGAATTTGCCTTGAATTTCTTCGTGATTTCTTCTTTTTAGGTTTTCATGGTTGTAAATTGGAAAAAAAGAACATGGGAAATCTATGACCTGATGGCTCTTTATGTCTTGGTAGGAAAAAAGTGTCTGCTTAGCCTCCTTCTTCTCTTACAACATAAAGGGAATCAGGAAAACTGATTGTTTGCTGCTGCTATCTAGCTCTGTGTTATTATTGTTAAAAAGTTTGGTTTTTTATTTTTTTGGATGCAGTTTTATATACCACAGTTTTATGTAACTGTGTGGTAGAGCAGAAGGAATACAATCATGTTTCAGATCTTGTAAAATTCTGAACTGCTCTTGTGTTTGAATACAGTTAGGATGAAAGATAAATTCCAGAAAGAGACTTAGCTGTTTCCTTTTTTCTCTTTTGGTAAAATAGATCTGATATGCTTCAATGTGAATGGTGGCAAATATGTGGCAGAATGAACAGCAATGCTCTGCCTGCTGAAGTTGAGTAGTTGAAAAGGTTTGGGTATCAAAAAAGGCAGCAGGTCACTGCATCTCAGTTTTTGCTGAGTAGAGGTGCTCTTGTGTTTGGAATTAAGCTCAGTTCAAAATACAGTTTTATGAGGGTTAACCTTAAAAATGCTATTGTGTTAGATTTCTTGAATTAGGTAAAGCCAGAGTACAGGGATAGAACTTTAAGGTTTTTTTCCCTTTTAAAGTTAGTATGAGTGCTTCACGGTTTTGAAGGTAAAACACCTTTATGGGACAGCACTGTTGTCCTAATTTTACAAATAACTACTTGGTCTTGCTTCCCTAGGTGGCTTGCTCAAGGTTACACAAGAGTCCTCTGATGGAACAGGGAGTTATATCTAAATGTTTGATGTTTAAACCTTGAAGTCTGATTTCTGTATTACCCTTTTGTAACAGAAAGGGAAAACCTATACTTTTCCAGTAATCCTGCTGAAATTAACTGAATTATAAGTCTTAATACCCTGATTTTGATCAATGCTTTTAATTCTCTTTACTGCTTTTTTTTTATTTTTAGGCATGTACTGGTATTGAAAATATTGATGAAGCTATAACGTTGCTTGAACAAAATAACTGGGATTTAGTGGTAAGTATTCTAAGAAAATGACTTCATAGATCAACTCCACATAACAGTGACATGGCATCTTGCTAAGACAGCTGGTAGCCTTATTTCAAATTTGGGGGTGTCTTGTGGCTGGGACAAACAGGCTGCTATGTGCAGGCTGTTTCTGGTCTGTTACAGCCTCATCTCCAAGTAAAGGTGATCCTGAGTTGAACAAACCCTGCTCTGCTGTGATTGTTTTCAGGATTTTTTCATTTCTTTCTTGTCCTCTAAAGCCATGTTTCATATTGTCTTTAGTTTCCTCTTGGCTTCATTGTGTAAGCAGTGTTATGAAGGGTAGTGTTTTTAGAAGACCTGTGTGTACACACATAGGTTTTGAGGATTTAGGTTCCTGTGGAAGAAAGGGAAGATAAAACAACTTTTTCAAATTTTCATGTGTTTTTAATTTAAAATAGGATTGTTGCTCTTCTATTGTTGGTGGTTGTGCAGGATTGAGTCAGATGATTAAAGCCATAACTTTATTTAGATTTGGTGCTATCCAGAGACCATTAAGTACAAACAAAATATCCAGCAAACACGCATCCTGAAAAATCCTCTCATCTATTTTGCCACAAGGTTCAATGTGCATACAAGTAGGAGGAAACCAATGAAACCAAGCAAAATAGTCTTAGGTGTTTTAAGACTCTTCACAGGATTAGTAAAGAAAGAAACTATTAATCCAATTTCTTAAGGTTTAGAAGTGTAAACTACAGCAAATTAAAAAGCGAGTGGTCTTCTGTTAAACTGTAAAACATTTGACTTCTTCCTTTTCTTTTTCATTTTTTCCGAATGAGTGACCTTTGGACCAGTCCAAAATATCAGAAAGTTATTATGAAAAAAATTAGATTTCCAAAATTGGCTAGGGATGTAGTTTGAACTGTGACCTATTGTAAAAAACGAGTACAAACTCTCAACACTTGAAACTACGTGTTAAAATGAACGCGGTCTTTATTTTGCAACATGTCAAGGTATGAGCAGGAGTGAGACGCCAGTGAGCAGAAGGGAGTGTCTGTCATCAGTGGCTTCAAACAGAAAAACCCAGATGTGTGTTGAGTGTTGGAATTAAAACGCCTTTTGTCATGGTAGTTTGTAGTGACGTGGCATGAGCTCTTTTGAAAATTCAAGTGTTTACTGGAAGGTGAGGAGTGGCCTTGTGCATTCTGTTCAGGTTGTGAAGTTTCCCATACAATCCATTAGATCTGTTGGATGTGGTTTTGGGGGATTTGTAATTTGTGTGCATTACAATAAACGGCCAACAGGTTGGGTTGAATGAGAGAAGTGCCATGAAAAATGGTCAGAACAAATAAGTCTCTTCTGAGACTCCAGAATGACCAGAAAGCAGAATGAAGTTTTTAAAGCTATGAGAACACCTTTAAATACCTAATTTTTTTAGTGATTATTAGATGATCTAGAAGTAGAATATAGAGAGGAAAGAAGTAACGACCCAAATGTGCAAGCTTAAAAAAGGTATAGGGAAAGTAAGAAAGGATAGAAAATTAGGAATGCAAGAGGTACTTGAGGAAGATACATAGTTTTTGAAACTAGGCAGAAGATGGATGAGAGGATGTCTATGAAAAGGAAATGGTAAGTTGTAGAAGAAAAAAATAATGTCGAGGAGACTGTAAGTGAAGGAGATGCCCTAAGGGTCTGTCATTAACAGGACACTGGCTCATTTTTATTCAAAGCAGTCCTTGAATAAAAAAGGGAGTGGGAGTGAAAGTCAAATCCTGCTAATCTAACAAGGAGGTAGAAACAAAAGAATGAAGGAAGAGAAGAGTGAAAAAAGGAGTTCCTGGGGTGTGAGAGAATCAACTATCTGTTAGGCAAGGGTTTTTAGCATTTCAGAAGAACTTGGGGAAAGGCTCATGACTTAAGAGAAATGTAGCATTTTTGATCCATGTGTGGTGGTGTTTTTTTTCTTTTTTTTTTTCCTTTTTTTTTCCTTTGGTTGGATTTTTTAATACCTTAAATTCAGTAGTCAAGTACAGATTCATTGCCTAGGAATTGGGGAGGGTTTGTTTTAATTCAACCAAAAGGTCTTCGGTTTTTTTAGCTGAGATGAAAAACTAAAGAAATCCTTTAGTTTGGCACTAAATATGTCGTTCAACTCAGAGCAAAACTTTTTCTTGATTTCTAAGGAAAACCAAACTTGAAGAACTTGATTCACAGTTCATGAGGACAGTAGTGAAGTAGTGATGATTTTGGTAAGAGCTCTTCTGCCATCCTTTGGGCCCCACTGTTAGGTAAACGGGAAGAATACAATTTCTGTTTTCTCTAATTTCACTTCGTTTTCTGCATCTGATTCAGAGGCTTTTAAATGTTGATTCCTTTACTTCTATGATGTTGGAAGTAAAATTAGAAGTCAGTATTTGATGAGGCAATCTTCTGTGAGACACCCAGGCTACTAAGTAGAAAGCTAAGCAATTCCCATTTGAATGTCATCAACCAAAGTTCAGGGGCACTCCTGCAGCAAAAGGGGGAAAAACCAAAAACATAAGGAAGTTCTTGTCTCAAAGAGATTGTTTACTCTTGCTTTTCACTCAGCCTGTCTGTATCTCAATTCCATGTTCCTGTTTGGGGAAAAAAAGTCATGCATTATCAGAGGCTGTGCTAAAGACCCAGGTTGAAGATTCCCTTGGGCACCTGTTGCTTCTTGAACTCTCTGACACTCAGCTCAAGGGCGTTGTTATTTCTCTGGGACTTCAGCCAAAACAACCAAAAGAAGGAGCCCTGGTGAGCTGGAAAGCAGAAGGATCCCAAACAGAAACAGAGAAGTAGGCACTGACATGGGCTGACAGAGAAGTACATCAGAATGCACAGACAGCAGAGGTTATTAGGTTCACAAAACAAGTTCCTTACATTGTGCTACAAGTACTGTGTGTTTGTGTAAGCTTTTCTGAGGATTACTTTGTTTGCACTGAAGAAGTATTCCTGCTGCTGACTTTGTCCCTGCATTTTTTCCCCTGGTCTTGCTAGAATTTAGTATTAAGGGTTAAAATGTCACCAGTATCTTTCCTATTACTGTTACTATGTTCTGTATCTTTTGGACATTTGGTTTTACCTTTAAACAAAGCTAAACCTGGGTTAAGTGTAAGGCTCTCCTTTCTGGGTTTAGTTTTTCTAATAGTCACTTTTGTTTTTAATTAAGAATTAAAAAGAATTCATTTTTCTTTTCAGTTTAGAACTGAAACGTCAGCTTCCTATTTTTGACCTTTAAAAGATTACTTACCCTCAGTTAGAAGTCTTCATCTCTAATCCTCTCTATGGGATACCCTAAGACAATATAAACTGCCTCTAATTTATCTTGAGTTGGGTACTAAATAAACTGGATTTAAATGTCTCGGAGCTGTATATGTTTTATAGTGCTCAAAGCAGTTGTATATGTTTTGCAGTAGCTGCTTGAAGCAGTATGGGAAGCTGTCTTTCATAAATGTTTGGTTGCTTGGCTTTGTTCAAGTGCTCAAAATAAAATTGGTCACAAGAGTGCTGCAGAGGAATTCATATGCAGCAACAGTGTAAAAACTGCTTGGTGGGATCATGAAGCCTAATTTTGCCAATAATTAGTTCCCCTCTGCTGCATATGACTTGGCCTTTGTGGTGGTCTGCTGCATATAGAGCAGCTTGGGGTTTTTCTGTGTTAGAACACTGTAGCCTAATTACAGGGCTTATTATAGGCTGGGCGACAAAATGTTTCAGATGTTCTGTGAGATACAGAAGATCAACATAGATAATATAATGATCTCTTCAGGCATTCTGCTATAAATGGATGCAGCTCTCTTAAGCCTCCCAGGGTTGCTGGTATGTTATTTCGTGAGTGTCATTTCTTTCAGCTCTATTAATTTACAGTAATTTTTACCATCTGAGGAAGCAGAAGTTAGGAATTTCTGTCCAATGTAAAGTCTGGTGGTTTCATAGCTTGCCCATTTAGACTCTGACCTTCTCTTTTGGCATGTGAAGGTAAGAATGACAGATAAAGACATTTTAAACTTTGTGTATAAACAATAAAATAAAAGCATGAAAAATCCCAACTCTGTGTCTGTTGACATGTTTTTGATGATGGTTCATATTTAAAGGAAAATCACCCATTAGTGACTTGACCTTATGCTCTATGGACCTTTATATAGGTGAGGTTATTGCACAGGTGAGAACTCCTTGCTCTCTTGAGATCCAGTGCTTGAATCTGTGCATGAAAGTAAGTGAAGTGATCTGCTCTGCCTTTCACAGATTTAATGAAAAATTCAAGTCCTTCATATGCAGCATGACTTCATATTCTGTACTGGTAATCAGAACAGGATTTTTGAATGAAAAGCAGAATTCACCACACTTAATTTTCTGCTTTTTCCAGGATGGCCATTTCTGTTTTTACTCCTGTTCCCCAGTTTAAAATTGTTTTTATTTCATATCTTTTCTAAGAAACATTGTAATATAGGTACTTTTTAGTATTGCTTTAAGAAGAAAATAAATTTCATCAAAATAATGGGGGTAGGGGGGCATTTATTTTCCAATATTCAGTTTCCTTGCAAATATGTGTATAATGATTGTACATATATAACCCCATCCCATTTTTTATTTTCAAAATTACCTTTGTGCCTTCCTCCTGTACTTGGCTTGATTATTCTATATTCTGGTGGAGGATCAAAGCACAGTATAACTTCTGTGTTTCCAGTAAAACCAGCAGTTTAGTGTACCTGGAGATGGGATGACTTGCAGTTCCTGTCATACTCAGGTTCCAAGAATCTCCTGACAAGAAGCAATTCTCTGTCTTGGAAAGAGAAATTATATATTTTGAACATTTGGTTTTATAAAGCTTCAGCTCTCAACTAGAACTTTTAATTTTAAATGGATAACTTAGGCAGATGGAGGTTTTTTTGCATCTTGCTTATAAACTTATTGGAAAAGAATATTTCTCAGACAGGATTTTTTTTTACTCTAAGTACCAATTTTGTATATGTGTATTTACATCTATGTAATGTCTTTTGGAACAAAGTAACTGAACAGACAAAAAAATTGAACTGAGAAAAATCAGGTAGGACTTGGAAATTTTTTATTTCTCTTGGAGGTGCCCATTTAGGTGGGAATGGCAAAGAATGGGCTCTTGACAGTTATCAGCAATCTGTTATTTGTATCTTCCAATGCTCTAACCAGTAACAATCCTTTTGTTATAAGGTGTAGCAAAATTCAGTAGGAGCTGGTAAAACTGATACACTTAGATTGTCTTTTGTTTCTCTTGCTCTGGTTTGGCCTGCTACAGCTTTGATGTGGTCTCTCTCTGTATGGTATTTTGATTGATTTGAATTAATCTGCCTCCAGAAACAAGGTGATTAATCTGAGTTTGGCACACAGCCCTTTCTTTTCCTTAAATGTGGGGCAGTGTTCAGTGTATGTTTATGCCCGGTGTTCAGCAGCTGTACTGTTGCATTGCAAGGCTGTGTTTCAGTGGCTGGGAACCAGGGCTGCACTTTATGGTGATGGTGTTCATCACACTGACCCTTTTATTTTGTATTGCTGACCTGCTATTTTCTTTACTTCAGAATTGCATACTGAATATGGCACAGATTTGACAGCACTCACTGTGGGAGCAGTGAGAAGTTCAGGCTATATTCCTCTCATTAGGACTAAGTCTGAGGGATTTTCACTGTTGGGAACATGAGCTTGTCTGTGTATTAATAACATTCTTCCTGTGGTCAGATGAACAGTCACATCTGCCTACTGGAAGCAGAGGTTTGTATATAGATTTTTTTAAGGAGCAGTTAAAGTTTTGTTTTAGACAGGTGTTCTCCTGTGGATCTGGGTGTCCTGTGGAACATGTTCTTGTCAGCTCAGCAGGTTTATTCTCACTGTTACTGCAGTGAGGAGCCTGTCCAGCATTCACAACCCTCTGCCAGCAGAGGGAAGGAAGAAGGAAGCCCTGGGTTGGATCCCAAGGAGTGTTGGTGGATGGGCATCCCACTGGTGCAGGCATCCCATGGGCATGGTGCCTGTTCTCCAGCAAATTCAGGAGTTGCAGGGCTTTTTGTATGTTCAATTGCAGCATTAATCTCTCCTAGCAGGACACAATTGTATGTGAACTTGTCTTTTACAAAGGACTATAGAAATCCCCTTTGGAAGTCTTTAATGTATTTTTTGTTAAATTAGGGATCCCTGCTTGCAAAAATTGTTGTATTTTTCATTCTCTGTATTTCCAGCGTTTTCAGGCTTTCAAAGTGACATTTGTGTGTCTTTGAGTAAGCTCAGATGGATGCTGTGTATTTTATGCAGCTGGGTGGTAGCACAGAAGACTTGTTGATTCTTAAAAACAGTATTAAATGAATTGTTTTTACTTTCTTTCAAATGCCTTAATCTTTGGTAGAACATATTTCCTTTTCATGTATTTTTTTTCATGGAAGATTATATGAAATGCGTGGGTCTGTAGGCAGTTGTAATCATGGTATGGCTTTCCACATAGTTGTATGCACATTCATCCATTAAAAAAAAAAAACCCTCAAAACAACCCCCCAAAACCTGCTTTATTCACGTAAGGGTAACAAAGGGGTTGTGATTATGTATTTTATGGCTGTATTTTGTTGCTGTGATGATGTATATGAAATTTTATTTTTCTTTCTGCCCAGAAAGGGAGTGGAGAATATTTTTAAGTAAAGCTTTGCTGGCAATATTGTAAAGTAAAACATAACTTCTGCCTCTCCTTTTCAAATAACAGATGAAATTTAGTTGCTTAAGTAATTTACGGTTTTAGTTACTTAAGTAATTTAGGTTTTTAGTTACTTAAGTAATTTTGTTAAGAAATAAACTCAAGTTCTTCTTGTTTAGTGATCAAACAAGCAATGGGACTAATATATTTAGATTTCTTTTCATGGTGAAAGACTCTTGTTTCTTTTAACAGAGACTTTTGTGTTCTGAGAATAAACAAAAAGCAGCACCTGAGATCCCAGTACTGCCCTGTAGTACTGCTGGAGCTCTGTGAATGCATCACCCACCTACCTTAGTTTTTACAAATACTTTTTTTAGAGCTGCTACATCTTATTTGTAGTTTCTACAAAGATTGCTTATCATTCATTTTTCCTGAGACATTCAAATTTCAGAACAAATTTCTAGAATATACTAATAGTGAATTGCCTGGTGTGAGTTATCTGTAGTTTATTACTCTGTGACTGTGACCTATTTAGTTGAACTAAAAATTGCACACATCTTATAAACATGTGTTTGACAAGTGTTTAGTCTGTCATTCTCCTACTGTGTGAGTAGGAGAAAAACTAAGTAAATTATTTAAGAATAGCATCTGTGCCAGTGCTGTGGCTATTTTGGAAATGAACGTTACTTGTGAAAATTTTTACCACAAAAGCTAGGAGCCATCTAGAGCCATCAGACTTTAGAAGCAGAGTATCTTAAAAATGGATTTACTTAAAATACTGTTGAATATCTGAACAGTTTCTAGTTTTATTTCAATAAACTCTCCTTAGCCTGTCCTGGGTTGGTGCCCCCCAGCAGAACTGCACAGGCTGTTGGAGAAACTACTGAGACAGCTTGCAGGTTACTTACATCATTTTGGGATTTTCTGCTTTTCAAATTTTTAAGCTAAGTCTTGCATAACTATTTTTTTTTGTTATGGATTAGTGATTAGGCAGATGGTTGACTACAGCTGGGGTCATTGGAGCACTGTTGATATTTCATGTTATTATGGCTTTTCAGTGAAGGGGCCTTAGGCTTTTGGCAGTACTTCTGTGACTTTTTGTGTACTGAGTTCTTGTGTCCTGAAATTTCTTCCCTGGTAGTACTTTCTAAGAGCTAGTATGTTACAATGAATGACTAAAAAAACCCCACTTTTTAAAAATAAGACTGAACAAAAAAATATATTGTCATGACGTAGCTTATTCCTAAACTTTCCATTTTAGCATTGCCATTCAAATTTATATAAAATTACTGGGAGAGGGGTGAAAATATGGGAGTTCAGAACATTTTCCAGTATTCATATCAAGGCATAGCCTTTGGTTTATCTGACTCTCCTGCTTTCTATTTATTTATGTTTTAAGGAGTAATAAAATATATTTTAGTATTAAGCATAAGCATTCCTTTCTTTTGGAAGGTGAAGCAGCATTAGTGTCAAAGTTGTGACATTCATGACTAAGACCAAGGTGCTTGTATGTGTGTCAAAGCAGAGACACCTCATGGGCTACTTTCCCTTTCTATGTGAATGAGTTTTGAGTGGGTTGTTGAGAGTAGATTGTTTTCCTTTATTCCTGCTGAGCTAGAGTCAGCTCAGGTACCTGCTGATCCTTAAGCTTCTTAGAAATCTGTACAGGTTCTTTACTTTCACTGTGCCAGGAAAACACATTCAGTTATGAATTTTTTATTTCCGTTTCACTTTGTTTGGGGAATTAGGCAGTGACAACATAGAATTAAGGAACTCTTCAAAATGTAGTGGGTTTTCCTTCCCTCAGAATTTTAGAAGTATATCTAACTGTTGAAAGGCTTCCTAGTGCATTTAGGCATGTTGTAGGAGTGACAGGAAAAAATTTGCTGAAGCCACCAAAGATGTAGGGAGAAATGGGAAACCACATCTAGAGTGCTAATTGTAAACTATTTCAACGCGTGCCCTCTTGCTGATGAAGTGAATCATCTGTATGAATGTATTCATGTGGCATTTTTTGATGAAATGTTAATTTTTTGCTTTATTAGCAATCCTATTGTTTTGCAGCTTTTCATGAAGTATATTTGTTGTAAAGAAAGCAAGCTGAAATAAAGCAGAATGCATAGAAGACATTTCATTGTAGTTCAATTACGGTTTTTGGTTAAATTTTAACCACGATGGGGACAAATGTTGTCATTCTGTATAAACTTTGTGGGTGTAACTTCACGTCTAGCACTTGGAAATACTTTTGAGACTTGCAAAGCTGGGGAGATGCCAGCAAATATAACATAAGCTACAGGAAAAAGCTGACTCATTCCTTTGCCTTGAAAAGCCTGCCAAAAATAACACAGGTAGAGATTGCTTCTCCTACTACTGAGGCACAATTAGTAATTTTGTTATTTAAATATTACTGAATTAATGAAAAAACCCAAACTGAATGATATTGTTTTATTACTTAACCTCATAGCAGTCAATTTTTGTAACCTCTGAAAGTAATGGTTTCAAAGTAGCTGTGTAGTAAGGTGATCTTGTTTGTAATAAGGCTTTTTTCTGGTTAAAGTGATTGGTATTTCTGCTGAAGGTTTCATGGAATTTCTTGTTTAGAATATGCATCTCAGACTTGCTTGGAACAGGTGAGAGATTTGGTAGTTGCATAAAGCTGTTCAGAAGGCACATTGCTCTGCTTGGGAATCTCAGGGTCCAATCTGCATGTCTTGGGGCAGAAAGAAACATTGGTGATTAATACAGCTGCTTTCAGTAAACCTTTGTTGTATTATGCAGGATTTGACTAATACTTACAGGATGATTTTGTCAGCACCAGTTACTAAAACTTCTGCTGTTTTATTCTGGAATGTTCTATTTTTTTATTGTTGTAAACTGATTGCAAGAGAAGTCTGTGGGTGGTGTTACTTTTTATCCAGATTCCCAAAATCACAGTATGAGGGTCAGAGCAAATGTTTTGATGTGTCTGCGCCTGCCAGTACCCATTATTACCAGTTCTGTTGAAAATTAGCCCAAATCAGTATTTGCAAAAAAGAAAGTTATTAAAGGAGCATGATTTCAAACATTTACTGTTATTTCTGGGATATACTCATTCAGCAGAGCCATGAGTTAGTTTCATTTTAAGAAATACTTCAATGCTCAAAAGGAACTAATAAATCTGTACACTTCTCCTGTTTTGCTTTACTGTTGCATGTGAAAATATGTTCCTCTGTCACTTAGATTTATGGTTTGGAAGCGCTTTGAAGTTCACTTTTGCTTTTTCAGTCCTTTCATGGATGCTTTGTCTCACTAATGTTTTCCTTTATCGTTCAGTTATTTGCTTTTCCTCTTTCTGGATAATATTTGTTTAGTTTTGGGGTTTGTTTCCTTTCTTTTAAAAAACCCCTTCTCTCCATTGTAGAAAGCATTTGGAGTTCTATTGACCATTTATTTGTTTCAACTTCAAATAAAAAATGGATTTTAAAACTTTAGGATAAAAAGTTTATAATATGAAATCAGAAAATTAGAGTAAGGGTATTGTGTATCAGGGAGAATATCACATTTAGCCCAAATTAGGAGTACAATGATTTGCAGTGGACTGACAATTGTAAACAGAGTGTTTTTAGTGACCCATTTTTGCTGTGGAAATATATAACAAAATATAAAAGACAAATTTAAAAATTTATTATGAATTCTTAATGAGGGCTTTTTAGTGTATTTTGTTACACTTCTTTACATTCAGCAAATTATGAGTGATCCTCAAGCACAGATGAATACAGGCTAACATTTCCAAAATAAAACAACTAGAGTTTTTTTTATTCTGCAGAACTCAAAACCACAGTATGTTTGTCTTGTGTGTCGTCTCACCCTCTGTAGTGAGGTCTTGTATCTAAGTTTTGGTATTATATTCACTTAATCAGAAAAATAAATCTTAGATTAAATGCTGAAAGAGTCAAAGATTAGAACAAGTTTTTCTTTGTTCTGAGTATGAAACATCAAAATGCCTGTTTTTTTGGTTATAATTTTAAATTCTGTCCTACAAGTGGCTAACACCTCTTCCTATCTTTGCCTCTGTTAATGTAGAAAGCAGCATGGGGTAAACTTTCTGCATTTGTGATGTGAGAGAAATTGTTTTTATATTGAGAAGATACTAAGTGCATAATAGGCAGGAGAGGGAAAATGAATACTAAAGAGACAAAATGCAGAACTTTGGTTTCTTAGCTTGCCAGACGTGTTAAACTGAAAATAAAATCTGAGTTTGTAGCATCTGGAGGAGACTACAGATTTTTGGAAGTCATAATAAGTGAATCCTCTCATCAAAAAAGCTTTTACTCAGTTTCATAGAAATAATTAAATATGTGGTTTATGAGGCTATTGCCTCAAGTTGAATACATGACAAATTTGCTAACACTGTAAATCTGACTGTGTCAGAAAATTGGGGGGTTGGAAGAAAATGCTCCATGAGCAAGTACTCCATTATAATTCCCTGTGACTTTCTGTAGCACTTGATGCCATTTGGTTGGCCACCTTTGGGTTTTTGATCATTTACTGTGGCAGTTCCTATTACCATATCTCGAGGTCTCATTTGTGTACTGTGTTTGTTTAATGTAAACCTCCTCAGCTTTTACCTAAATGAATGTAAAGCTCTGTGAGGGCTTTGCAAAGTAGGCTCAAGTGGTGTCACTTGCTGAGTGCAGTCAAACCTAAATAAGGCTTTTGGAATTCTCTGGGAGCAGCTTGTGCTGGTTGTGTTGAGCTGGTTTGGTTATTTATCCCAGTGAAACTCATGCAGCTCTCAGGTGTGCAGGTTATTTACATCTCTCCAGCCTCCTCCTCTGAAAGGATTGTTCTTCCAGCACTGTGCTGCTCCAACTTGCTTTCTCCTTCTGCTTATGGATGTGTTTTCTAGTGCCCTGTTTTGGAGAGTTGATCTTGCTTTGTGCTTTGTGAAACCTTTTGCTCTGCACTCTTGTGGAGCTTCCAAAGGAGAGATTTTCAGGGGTTTGTATCTGTCAGCCAAAACCACGGTGTGCTGTGGAGTTTGGGAAGGAAAGGGGAGGAACACGAGATGGCCACTGAGGAGAAGCTCCCTCCTCACCCATTGCAAGAGCCTTTAACTGCTCTTTTGCCTGGGACTGCCTTTAACTCTTAATTCATTTAAATATCTCTTTTGAATTCTGCAAATTCTGGAAATTTAAAAATTACCTCCCATCTGTAGCTTGTGAAGTGGAACAAACCCCTTGCCTCGTTTGAATATTCAATCAGTGTATGTAGACTTCTGCTTTGAAATAATATGATTGGTAAATCCAATCCATCTTCAAACTTTGTGAAAACCACTGAGTATTTACAACTTGTGAGTTGAATGTTTGTGCTATCTATAAACCCACATTATTCATGGGACCCTGGGATGAGAGTCACTCTTAAGATGTGCTCCATTGCTTTTCAATGGTTAGCACTGGAATTGTGTATTTTGAAGGAAGTCATTGATGTTGTTTCCATAGGTAATTAAGGAATGGTGGTATTGGTTTTCTTTCTAACACTGTTTTGTACTGATTAAAGATAGTCACAATTAATCAGAACTGACAATCTGGTTAAGTTAATATTCCCTTAAGGAAAAGTTTTCTAAATTTCAGTCTGTTTTGCAGTGTTCTTCAGGTACCTAAATAATTTCAGAATGCCATGGATTTTTTATGTTGCCCAAACTTTTAATGAATTTGGTAACATTTCATTAACCCTGTTGCTTTATTGTTCCCTATGTTTTTGGGAAACAAAAAAATTGGATTGAATATATTTCGATACTGTAACTTGGAAGCGTGCTGCTGAAAAAAACACGCCAAAAATATTGTTACTTTGAACCTTTTAATGGGCACTTGTCAGTCCAGTCTTACGTCACATTCTTGACATCCTTTTCATTTAAGAAACCCCCAGTATGTTTATCAAGATAACTGTGCTATTGGATGGTGGAATCACAGGTGCTTGAGACTGGAAGTTGTTTCTGGATGTCTCTTTGACCCAAAGCAGGTCCAATTAGGTCAGGTTATGCAGTACTTAATGAATTTTTAAATAAGCTGTTCCAATTCCTGGCTATATGATTGATATCTCTAAACAAAATGTATAAATCAAGAAGAGCTACATTCAGTTTATAATTTAATGAAATAAATTGTGGGCCTGGTCGTTGTTTGAAGGTTGTCATCAAAACAGGAATGATTCTGTTCTAGGATGGGACAGTGTTATGGCAGAATTAGTGTATGGATAGCACTGAGACACACCTAGGATTCTTGGCTTTGGGAAAAATCTTCTGAAGCCCCAGTAATTTTCCATTTAAGATGAACTTCGCTGTTTAAATAGTGATAGCATTAGCAAGCTGTGGTACCCTGGATCCAGCAGGGGCACTCGTGGATATGCAGTGTGAGAGCACAGAGTGCTGCTCCCCTGGCATCACTCTCAGCAGCAGGTTATTGGGAGCTGAAAGAGCTTTCTGATCCAGACATGGTTTCTTTATATCAGTAACCCATAAATAGATTTGGTTATTAAAATTGTTTAGAGGGTAGCACACATTTTTAATGACTATAAATTAGCTATACAGGGTGGTTTTGGTAATCAAAGATCCCTGTTTGGAGAGACAAAAAAATGGAGACAAAAAAATGAAATGTTTGCATAACCATAGAGATGTGAGCCTCTTTCAAAGGGGGCTGACACTGGGGAGGAACAGCCTGGAGCAGATCTTGCCTTAGTAACGTGTTCTTGTTTTAATTTTTTTTTTTATAGTCACAACCTTCTCCCAATGAAATTCTAAAGCAGATGGTTGTTCCTTTTTCTTTTTTTCTTTGCAGGGTCTACTTATAGCTGTCTTGTTAGAACATGGATATTTAATATTTATGCAGTATGTACATGTGCACTGCTACCATTTGCTGTCTACATTATTTTAGTCTTCCATCTTGCTTAACAAACACTGTCTGGACTCTTCAGTTTTACAGTGTGGTTAATAGAGGTCTTTCCATCAAAAAAGCACATAATGCTTCTGCTGTTTTTTCTTACTCCTGTGCCCCTTAAATGTCATCAAGTTTACAAAACTGGGGATATATGAACAAGTGAGTTATTCGGTTTAAAAGAAAATAGCTTGAAGCCTCTATTGTATTTAACCCCTCTAACTAGGCTCAGAAGAAGTTTGAGCTGATTTAATCCTCTGAGACAGAGTTTTGACAGAAGTGTGAAAATTCCACATTGCTGTATTTCTTCACAACTGAAGCAGCTTCTTTTCCCCAAGTAAAGAGAATTTTGTTGCACCAGCAGATCATTATTAGTGTAGGTTCTGTGGTACAAGCCCTGTGTTTGCTCTCTGTATCTTACAAATGCAAAATAAAGGATAATTTTGTCTCTCAGCCAGCTTTATCTGTTGACTGACATGAATTAAATGTATATTGCTGAAGAGTATGGGAGGGAGAAGCCAATCCAGAAAAACCCAAATAAACCAAAACCTCCTACTCTTTCCTGGAGGTTTATTAGATGAACACCATCAAGGGCTGTGTATGACTGCAAAAACCACAAGGATGATAAACGAGACACGTTGTTAGAAAGAAACCACTGATTATTACCATGCACAGTGGATAAACTGATTTAAAACCTGATCTGGTAGGGAACTTTGTTTTCGCTGTAATTTGATACAGCCTCATGGCTTGTAGCTGTAGCTTATGGGTACCTCTGACCTTTTCCTTCTCTGCTTTTTTAATAATTATTAATGCAATATTTGTTTCTAAATGCAAGATAAATCTTATTGCAGTATCACAGTAACTTAGCTGAGTTCAGCAATAAAACGTTCTGACTTCATGTAGCCTTAACTATTAATGGAAATTCTTAAAAAGTCATGTTTATCTAGTCAGAGAAAAAGAAACCATAGCATTTAAATCTTGATTACATCTATTTTTGTGCTTATTAAGCACTTACTTAAGCTACAGTTTTTTTAATGTCCGTTTGTACAAACGGTGTTGATAGATGACGATGTCAGTAGTTCAGTCACAGGGTGTGACTTTGTCCTGGAGTACCAGGGAATCTGTGAACTGCTAAACATCAGTGTCCCCTTCTTCTCTGGGCACCAGACACTCATCACTCATTCACCCACTGTTCTGGCCAGCAGGTCGGGTATATCTGACATGTGAGGATGGATATTAGAAGTGGGTATGGTTCACATGGTTCACATGGGTATGGTTTTTATTTTATATATTATTTATTTATGTATTTATGTATTATGTATTATGGTTCACGTGAGTATGGTTTTTATTTTATGTAGATCTCATAATGATAATGTTGTTCACCAAGAATATTCACTAAATAGAGAGCATTTTAGGGCATGTTTAGAAACAAGCTGATCACTCTTCAAAACATATTATAAAAGTTCTGATGTATTTTTGTTCTGCATGCTTGACTCAAAATTTGTTTTCTCTTTTCAGGCAGCTATAAATGGTGTTATACCACAAGAAAATGGCATTCTACAAAGGTAAGCACAGAGGACTGGAGTAGTACATGCAGAGAATGATGCTGGGTAACAGTTACTTTTTTTTTCCTTCCTGATTCCTAAGAAGATGACATAATTCTTCTTTTAAAGCTGTTTCTGGAGCCACAAATTCTATTCCTGGCAAAGCTGATTTAACATTCATTTTTTCCCATACTGATAGAGGACTAGCTCAAACATCTGTTCAAAATAGTTAACTTTCATTTTATTTTCACTGGTGGTTGGGTCATTCTTTGCAGGGTTGTTTCTTCACAAAGACTGTGTGTTGGTATGCTTCTGGCTAAGTACTTCTTTTTCTTTATGCATTTGTAAAGGTATTGATATTCCATGCTTCCCTATTTCTGGCCAAAACCATTTGTACGTGGTTTTTTTTTGTTTTTTAAATTGAATTACAGGGAGCAGAAAATGTGATAGATAAAGTAAGGTTGTTCCTGTCTAAAAGTAGTTTTACTGATTTTCTTTCAGCTTCTGAATTAAATTTTGGCTTGCTGATGCTTGGATATCTTGAACTCACTGAAATTTGATCTTCTAAGTGCTGATGAGGCAATTGAAAACAGCAGATCAGGAATTAAGCTACCTGAGTGAGACAGTAAAACAGTGTTCAAAAGTTTGTTCAGAAAAATACTTAATGTACTATTTCAAAATGTCAGTGATGAAATAAGATACATAATATAGGTAAAGTGGTGTTTGACATCTTTGTCAATACTTACTAGGTTTTGATTGAGGATAAAAGTTACTAAATATATATTTACTGTAAGGCCTGTTTAGTCCATGTGAGATCAAGTCTTTGTTGTGGAGCATCTTTCTGCATATAAGTTGTGACCTCCAGGCATTTCTATCCAAAATCCCAGAATGTTTGATTGGATAAAAGAAGCTGGGGAATAGAGTAGTTAATGCCTGTCTTCAATCACAGGGTGGTCCAGTGCTCACTTACATTTTCTTTCACAGTAATTTATTAATTTTTAGAAATTATTAGATAGTCAAATGTGTTTCAAATAGGTAGTTTTGTTACTTTGTTTTTGTCTTGTTTTGTATTCTTCCAGTGGAAGTGGTTTAAAGGGAGGTTCAGAAGATTTAGAAACCTGCTTTCCAATGGTTTTCAGATAAAGCTTATTTTACTGATGTGGGGCTTTTTATGTTCTATTAGAGGTTGCTAGTCAGATATGTAGGATGCCTTTTGTGGTGGAATCAAATAGAATTAATGCAACTGGACTTGAAGCAAGTTAATTTATTGAAGAGAAAAAAGTACCCTTCGTTGTGTAATTCAGTTGCTCATTTTGTAATCCAGTCCTGAGAACTGAGATATTCATTGCTTCTTGGGTCTACTAACAGAATTGTTACTTAATTTCATATTCATATTCAAATAACATATCACTTGGTATTTATACTTTTTTAAATACTGAAAATTAGACTGTTTCCTGTGCTTCTTAGGGCTCTGACGTGGGCCTTTGACTTTTGAGCCATAGGTCTGAGAGTGTGGGTCTTTGTAGCTGGGCATTCATCCTTCTGAGCATGCTGATGTGAGAAGTGAAGGAGCCCCTTGTTTTACAAGCATAACATGTTTTTCTGTTTCAAATGTGAAAGGCACAATGATGGGATTTGCAATAGCTGGGTACTGTTGCACTTCTGTGACATGCATGCCATCCACATTTGCACTTTCTAAAGTTCAGACCTCCTCTAGATGACAGATTTGACCTGCTCTATGAAGCATTTCCACTGAGAATCTCATGGTATCTTAGAGAACAGAAGGAATTTTTCAAATAAGTTCTGATAAAGAATGGAAATGAGACAAGTTATGTTGCAGCATTTCTGAAATCCACCATGAGATTCTGTAACTGCCCAGCATCTTCCTAGTAAGAACATCTGAAGGGCAACACCCCAGGCTTACCTGATGAAGTTCCTTGCATTCCAAATTTGATTTCTGTAAATCATAGGGGTTTTTTTTTTGGTTGGGTTTTTTTTTTTTTTTTTTTTTGCCTGGAGTGATATTCCTGAAATGTCATGTTTTGTTACACTTTTTTCCAGTCCCAGTTATGTGCTCCCTGTGGAGAGGCTCACTGGGGAAGATGAAGTGCTTCTGGGTAGTGAGGATATTCCAATTTATTCTAACCTGTAATGCTGTGGGTATCCTTAAATCAGGTATAAAGACATCATTATATGAATCTCCAGGAGCCTTGCAGGTTTTTGAACTTGAAGGCAAACTAGAATTCAGCATTGCATTGCTGTTGTACTTCTAGGTGTTTTCTTTTAAAACACATGCTTAATTATCTTATTTATTTACCTTAAATGTGTATCTATTTTCATATCTGACTTGTTTTTCACTAATTTGGTGTGAGAAAATACCTATCTGCATGCAGAATTTTGAGCTGTATTTCTTATTCTCATTTCCACTGGATACTAGCCCAATGATGTAGAAAGCTGGTTGTTGCCATGGTGCCAATTTTTATATGGCCACAACACTCCTGGAACAGGAAACAATCCCTCTCCTCAAGATAATTCTGGTATTAGTTACATAGTGGATTTAAAATGTTTGTTTGTCACCAATGCTGATCTCCTACAGCACTCCTGAGCCCTGAAAGGTTAAAATTGCTAATACAGAATTTATTTTTTCATTTTTAAGAAGCATTTTTCTCAGATACAGCAGCAATAATTCGAGGTGTGTGCTGGACTATAGTAAGTGAATAATACTGTCATTTTGCTTTCCTAACTTCTGGCTAGACATGCCAAGCTGTTCTGTTGAGATCATTTTATCTGCCTGTCTTTCAGTGGGTACGGTGTAGAGACCTTGCACGGACCAGCATATGGCCCCAGCAGTCACTCTGCTGCAGCTTCCTCAGCTCCTTCCTCCTCCTCAGCATTTCGCCATGTAGTGCCATCTAGACAAATAGTGGAAAGACAACCTCGAATGCTGGACTTCAGGGTTGAGTACAGAGACAGAAATGTGGATGTAGTACTTGAAGACAGCTCTACAGTTGGTAAGGATTTATTAAAATGAAAATGAAAGCTGCTGTCGTGAAACTGTTAAAAAGACAAACTTAAAAGATTCAACCCCAAAAATCCAAGTCCTAAAGGAAAGTAGAACAAAACCCCTCAAAAAGAAAAAAAGAAAGATCCCCCAAAAATGCAGCCTCCACAGCTACTAACCATTCTCAAATCTCTTTACAGCTTTAAAAAAGCAAAATTTCACTAATCCATGGTAAAGGTTAGTGATCTATCAAATATTTATTTTGAAATCTAGTTTTCTTATGAACTTGCTTCAGAAACAAAATGGAGATTAATGATTAAGTTGAGGCATGAAAATGTAATTTGGGATAGGATTAGTGTAGATGCAAGCTTTTAATAAGTGGATGATCTTGGCATTTTCTCTTTGAATCTGTATGGCAACTCTTTCTACACAGGATTAGTGACAAGATTAGAGGAATTCTTCCTGGTGTGAGGAACATCATTGCGTTCTTTTTAGTTCAATTTTTATTTGACTCTTTCATTCAAATTAAGATTAATTCTATCAATCTTATTTTCTTTACCCTAAAATTGATGCATTTTGAAGCAGGTTGTTAGAAGTATGCTATTGCTAGTGTTTCAGAGCATGTAATTTTTTACATTCCCCAAAATGGGAATTAATTTACTTCTGCTAAGGAAGAAAAGTATTTTAATTTTTTTATTTTTAGTGAAGAGCTTATACAGATCCAAATAAGGAGCTACATGAAGGAATAGTTGAAGAAAGCAATTTTCCGTGCTGCAGCCTTCTGTCTGGGATGAAATTTGGAAACTTTTGATCCTCACTTGTCCTTTCAGCAATGGATTTGGTGTTGGGTGGCGCCACCTAGCGGTGATCGGTTTGAATTATCGATGGGTGTTCTCTGTTTTCCTTTGTGCAGAGTTACACCCGTGGAAATTGGACATCAGAATCTCATCAGATCAGAATTTTTCAGCTGTACTGCTTTGATTTTTCTTTTCTTATTGACTTTTTAATAGTTGGTTTTTACCTGAAAGCTGTAGGGCAGAAGACACTTTGCGTAGAACTTGTGTATTTTGGGATATAAAGATGGAGGGAAGCCTTGTGTTTAAAGCCCTTGGAGAAGTGAGCAAGGCAAATTTTAGAACTTCAGCTCTGAACTTGAGGGAAGAATAGTTTTGGCTTTTTTGGGGATCTGCTTGCCCATGAGAGGCTGCCCAGGAAGGCACAGGGACCCAAGAGAGCTGGTTGATCTTCAAGGACAACCTCTTCAAAGCATAGGAGCAGTTCTTTCCAACGTGCAAGAGGAGCAAGCATGGCAAAAGGCCAGCACAGAAGAAAAAAGCATTTCTGGCTGAGCTAAATTCAAAAACAAAGTAGCCAGAGCTGGAAGGTAGTGGTGGGCTGCCCAGCAGGAGCACAGAGATGTGCAGGTTTGGAGTTAGCAAGAACAAAGCTCAGCTGAAGGTGAAACCGCTGAGGGGTTAGAAGGGTTTCTGTAAGTATATCAGCAGAAGAAAGGCTAAGGCAAATGTGAACCTGTGTTCAGTGGTGAGTGCTGAGCTTGGTCTGTGGGAAGATTATGGAGTAAATCTTTCTGGAAGCACTTTTTGAGCATGAGAGAGAAAAGAAGGGGATTTGGAACACCCAGCATGGATTTACTAATGGCAAATTGTACCTAATCAGTCAGCATTATTTGCCTTTTGCAATTTGATGACTGGCTCAGTTGATAAGGGGAGAGATTGTCACTGTGGCTTTAGTAAGGCATTTGATGTACTCTGCTGTTGTATTTTTCCAGTCATAATGTCAAAATAAAAAACTGATCAAAATAAATCTTAATTTGCTCAGAGAAGGTGGCTGATATTCTGGAGGGCAGGGCTGCTGTTTAGTGGGTCCTGGACAGCCTGGAGAAATGGGCTGACAGGAGCCTCCTGAAGTTCCAAGAAAATAAAGCTGAAGTCGTGTATCTGGCATAGGATAACTCCATGTTATCCCCACCTGATACCTGGCTGAAGGCTGATGGGCTAGAAAACAATTTAAGAAAAGGGATCTTGGATGCTTCAGCCATAAACTCTTGCAGTGAAGAAGACCTGCCATGTCCCAGGCTTTGTTGGCAAGAGTGTAGCAGGTGGATCTCAGGAAATCCTTATTTCCCTCTATCCAGCACTTGCCAGACTGCATTTGGAGCAGTGTGTGGGGTTTTGAGGTGCTCACTAGAAGAAAGATGATGGCATCCTTCAGTGAGTCTGGTCAGGGCTCTGGAGCTCCTGGCTAACAGGAGGAGAGGCTCAGAGGAGGGGATTTGTCCAGCCTGGGGAGGAAAGGAAAAGTACAGAGCTGACCTCTGTCTGCAGCTGCCTGCTGGAGGCCATGGAGAAGATGGAGCCAGACTTGTCTTGGAGGTGCATGAGAATGGGAGGCAATAGACACATCAAAAATTCACATTTAAATAAAAATATTTTTTTTTTAATTGTGAGGGTGGTGAAGTACTGAAACTGGTTGGCCAGAAAAGTTGTCAGACTTCCATCCTGACATGTTCAAGAGCCAGCTGAACAAGTCATTGACTAAATTAGTTTAATTAGACCTTTGAGTTAGGTTTGGGTCACATGAGCTCCAGAGGTACCTTCCAGCCTGAGTTACTTTGTAACTGTAATAACTACAGGGGCAGAAGAGCAACAAAATGTGCAAAACATTGGAAAAGCTGTCAGAGCAGTCAGTTGTATGAACATTCCAGTTCCTTAGGTCTGGACTAATGCTAATGAAATTTGGTATCAGAAATATGCACTTTTAAGTCTGGTCCTCCAGATAGCACACAGCTATCTGTGTGTCTAATAAATATGGAATATAGAATTACCAATAGATATGTCCATATCATCAAATTCTTGTGTGATTCTCCAATCATTCATGGTTTGTGATTATTTTTTTAAGCTTCATTTGTCCTTTACTGTTTGAAGAGTGTGTTACAAGGGTAACTAGACTGAAAATCCTTCTCTTAGTAAATTTTTCCTTGCTCTTGTTTTCTAAGTACAACTCACTGTTGTTTGAAATAAAGCAATAAATGTGTATATTTTATATATTTCCTTTGTTTTTCTCTCTAGGAGATATCAAACATATTCTAGAAAATGAACTTCAGATTCCTGCATCCAAAATGCTGTTAAAAGGGTGGAAGACTGGAGATGTAGATGATAGTGTAAGTTTTCAACTGTGTTTTCAGTTAACTGAATTCAGTTTCAAACTGAGCATCTGTGGGTGGGGATTACAATGCAAGAATTGTTAGTTTCAAACAGTGTCAGATGTCTTGGGTGGCACACAAAGAACTCTTAATCTAAAACATTGCAAAATAAAATCAGGACAAATCACTTTGTGTTTGGTTTGTATAGAATGTGGCCCACCTACAAAAATGATGTTTTGAAGTAACAAGAATTGTATCTTGAAACAAAATATTTGCTGATACTGTAAATACATACCTATGATTAAAAAAAACCAAACAAGTCAGAATTGGTGAATGTTTTATACTTACTATGATTTTTCTCCCCTCAGACTGTTTTAAAAAGTCTACACTTGCCAAAAAATAATAGTCTTTATGTTCTAACACCTGACCTGCCTCCTCCTTCTTCAAGTCATTCTGGGTAAGTCTTTTGGCCATAAATTCTATTTGTATGGGTTTGGTTTTGTTTGTTTGTTGTTTTATGGGGGCTTTTATGTTTTTTTATGAAGCCATGTGTATATTTGTAGGAATCTGCAGTCAGTAAATACTAAGTGTTTTCACTGCACTAGTGGCTGCTGGGATGAAAAGAAGCTTGGGGTTTTTAAAACTTTGGTGGGGTACATGAACCTCTTAGGTACATCCAGAATTTTACATCTGAATTTTACAGATGTGATGACTTTCATTTAACAGAAATCTACTCCCTGTGAAAACGAGAGCTGACCTTGCATAAGTTGCTGCTTTATGTTGATCCATTTAATGTATCTTATAAATCTGTATAAATAATTCCCATCTGATGAAAATTTTCTTTATGAAATGTTTGTTACATTATTTTATCTTGTACTTTTAAAATGTATGTAGATGGGCTGAATAATTAATAAATATAGATTATTTAATAATTAATTAGAATTTATTTCCTTGAATTGAGAAGGATATATTTTATTACTGATTTGAACACTCAAGAAGTAAGCAGTGAGTGTTCACATGTCACAGAATCATCAAAGCTGGAAGAGACCTTCAAGATTATCTAGTTCAACCCACCATGGCCACCTCTGTAACATATCCCAGGTGCCACATCCAGACATCTCTTGGACACTTCCTGACTCCACCACATCCCTGAGCAGCTTAATCCTGTGCTTAACCACTCTTTCAGAGAAAGATGTTTTTCTAATACCTAATCTGAACTTGTGGTGCAATTTAAGGCCTTTTCCTCTCATCCTTCCACTAGGGACATGGCAGTGGAGACAGACTTATTTTTTTGAGGAGTTTGAGAGTGAGAAGGTGAGCTGAAGAGTTTCTCCAGGAACATCCTGGGCTCCCCCAGTCACCTCAGGCTTTCCTCCCCAGCTCCATTCCCATCTCTGGCCCTGCTCCTGCCCTTCCATGTCCTTCCAGAGCTGAGGGACCCAGAGCTGGGCACAGCCCCTGAGGTGTGGCCTCAGCAGCACAGGGGACAGTCACTGCCCTGGTCCTGCTCTGCTCCTGCTGAAATCCAGGTGCCACTGGCCCTCCTGCTAAAACCCAGGTGCCTCTGGCCCTCCTGCTAGAATCCAGGTGCCACTGGCCCTCCTGCTGAAATAAAATCCAGATGCCTCTGGCCCTCCTGCTGAAATCCAGGTGCCCCTGGCCCTCCTGCTGAAATAAAATCGAGGTGCCCCTGGCCCTCCTGCTGAAATACAATCCAGATGCCCCTGGCCCTCCTGGCCACCTGGGCACACCTGGCTCGTGTTCAGCCCCTGGCCAGCAGCCCCCCCAGGTCTCTTTCTGCTGTCAGGAAATATTGCGAAGGTTTGGAAATGAAATGATGTTATATGGAAAATACTCTTTTAAATTAGCAATTTTCTTCCGTGCGCTTCCCTTTCCCGACGGCGGCCCTGTTTCCCAGGAAAATGGGAATTTTCCTCGGTAGCCACCAGAGGGTGCGCGGGAATTGAGCCTGCCAAGGGAGCTGCTCCGGAGCGGCGGGCACAGGGATGCCTTTGGAATGGGGCAAAATGCACGGATTTCAGCTGGTCCGGAGAGGGAGTTGGCTTTCTGCCCTTGTAGTGATAGGAGAATATTCTGCTGGTGAGAGGAATTCTTGGAGAGTCAATAGAAATTTGTAGCTGCCTTCCTAAGGACTGAAAGTACTTTGTATATTACGAAAAGGTACTTGTGCACATTAACATGTAGTCTGTAGAAGAATTAAGAATGCTGATATGAATTATAAGAATAATAATTATAAGAAAAGGAGCATTAAGAGAGGGAAGAGTGGCACTGGAACAGAGGGTGGTGTACGTGAACTGTCTGTGCAAACAGGAGCTGTATTTGTGTGTGAGGACGATAACCCGTTGTACCTTAGCAGCTATTTGAAGAACAGTGAAAAGACACCACAGCTGCTAATTTTTTCATTTCCAATTTCAAAATTTTCTACCCAGGTATTGCTGTATATTGTAGTTTGAATGTTTTAATTCTGGAGAGAAAACTGGAGTCTGAAGAGAGTTGTTTATTGCAACTGCAGTAAAGTATATAACAACAAACTGTTTAAAAACAGTTCTTAGCTTTTTTTATTGGATTAATGCTTTTAAAGAACTTCACTTGACAGTAAAATCAAAGTAGTTGTTACCTTTTATAGTTTATATTTGTTTCATAGTGGAGATTAGTTCTGGATATTTTTAAGATAAAAGTTGGTAGCTTTGGGACAGCAAATGGTGCCTAATTAGTGGCTATTTAAACACGGATAATTTGAAGGCTAGATCATCTTCCTGAAGTCATAAATTCTAGATGAAAGGGGAGGCTTGCCTCCAATTAAAGCATCAATGCAGATCAAAACACATCTAATTGAAGCAATGTACCAAACCCAGTTACACTGTTTACTGCCTACTGTTAGGTCAGTTATTATTCAGATTAGTTTGTTACCCACAATTTTTAAAAGCGTCATGCTCACATCTATTATTAATGGATGTTGAGGAACTTTGCCTCTTGCTCTGGGAGTTCATCTGTTGTTTTCTTCAAATGCCTTCTGTTTTGCACTAGAGATAAATAGTCGTGATTTGAATATCTCCAGAAAGTGATATTTGAAAAGCCTGAGATTCCAGTATGTGATATGTTATCTATATGCCCTTCTTAAAAGGAACAGTCTGGCCTCAGCTCTGTAAGATCCAGTTTTTGTCTGTTCTTAATAGTGGGGCAGAACAGTGTCTGAAACATCCTATTCCAACATATTGGTATGAAGGCATTGAAGTTTATTGTGACAGACTGAATGGACTTAACCCAGAACTGACTGAAAACCAGCATCTAAATGTAATGGCAAAGTGATCCTGCCTTTTAAACAAACAAAAATCTCCGGAGGTATCTTTGTTCATCAGTGGCCTACCTTAAGCTTTTATAGGTAATAGAAACCCAGTGAGTTACTACTGCATGCTAGTAAATTGAGGTGGAAAGATTAAATTTAAATGTCAAATACCGCATGTATTGTTCCACCCTGCTACCACAATTTCAGCTGGCAAAGCCATGCTTATCCATGCACGATATCCAGAACAATAACCATGTGTTCTGTGAGCTGTGGACATAATGAAATCTGATTTCTAGTGAATTCCTGCCCCATCCCAGCAGCTGCAGTAGATCAGCCTTCTCCTTCCATGCTTCCCATCATCTCACCTGCCTCTGATGCTGCCTCCAGTTGTGTATTTTGTAGCACCTGTGTAATATTTTGTAGCATTTGTGTAATATTTTTCCCCTTGTACAGAGTATCAGCCTGCCCTGCATCTGTTCTCCAGCTCACAGTCAGGTAGTATCAAAGGAAAGGAGAAATCATGTCCTGTGGGTAGTTCTGAGATCACTGGCCAGGGCTCACCTGTATGAGTATAAAATACTGAACTTTTAATGCAGCCTTTTACTGAGGTGGGTGATAATTTGGGTCCCCTTCCTCTTCCTGGCTGTTGATTTACACCTGGTATTTGAGACCTTTCTACCACTATGAGACCTCCTTAAAACCAGTGACTATGTTCAAAAGTTACCAGGTGGGAGCAGAAGTTACCAGGTGAGTGGAGAAAAGCATGATTTCCCTTGGAAATCAATCCTGAAAAGAAAGATGCCAAAGAATCCATCATTCAACATTCATGGGGTAGATCCCTTGCACCAGCTTTGTCAGATTAGATTAATCCCTTCCTCAGCAATTCCTTCCCTTTGTTGCCTTGGATGCTTCTTGAAGGCTGACAATACTCAGTTGAGGAAATAGGTTTAGGAGGATGCAAGAGGGAAGCATGAAAAGTGTGAGCATGGGAGTCTGGCCATGGAGCTGGGTCATCCAGATCATCTCTCCTTTCTATCCTGTGTGTTCTGGGAGATATTTTTAATCATTTTTTTGTTGCTGTTGTCATTATAATGGATATAATGTATTTTATACTTCTTTTGCCAAATAGCTGAAAGTCAAAGGTACTTTATTATACTTGAAGAATCACTGAAACGTTGAAAAGCATTAAAACCCCAGGTGCATACCATGGAGATTATTAGAAATAATGCAATTTTGCTAAGTGATTGTAACTTGTTTAACAAGTGTAATCGTCTGTGTGGAAAAGAAAAAACCCACAGATGCCTTTTTTCAAGCAATAGGTCCATATATTGCTGCATGCCTCTGCTTTAGATGATTGCAGAGCAGTGGTGGTGATGTGGTGTCTTGTTGTACGTTATCAACTGTAGCAGAGTGTTAATTAAGAACGATGTAACCTGCAACTCCAATTATTAGTCCTGTCTGTTTAGCTGGACAGGAGCAGTGCCTTGCTTTAGTTACTTTGAAAGCTTCCATAAGAATGGTAAGATTAATGTTTTATTTTCCCATCTGTTCATGAGACAGTTTAAAAATCCTGAAGTTTAAAATGCAATAGAATGTAAACAAAAGGGCTTCTGCTCATTTACATGTTAGCCAGATTTGCTAACTGATTGCTGTTTGAACCTAATCTACCACCTCCTGCTGCATTAGCTACAACAAACATTACATTTACATACTGATTTCTTATTTTGTTTTAATGTAAATAATCTGTAATTACAGTAAATTTGGACTTCTGTTGACATGAGCTTATATAAATCTGTAAGTTTAAAATGGAAATGTTAATTACCTTGTGTCATACCTGTTTATATAAAAATCAGAGGTTTGGGGGGAAATCTCTTGTGTGACTGAGAAAGATATTGCCTAGTGGGAAATACTGAGTGTATTCCATAAAAACTGGAATGAAAAGGAGCATTTACAAATTGCTGATTAAGGATTTACTTATAGTGTCAAATTCTAAAATATTACTAAAATTTCAAAGAAAAATGCTCTTGAGAAGCAAAGTATCATATAAAAAATCAGAGCATTAATGCCATCACTTAACAACAGATAGAATCAATCAGTTTGTTATATCCAAGTCTCTTGCTAGAGCTGGTCAGAGCAATGACTGTGCTCTGATCTGTTTTCTTTTGTGTGTTCTTGGACTTCTTTTTTGGGTGTAGGCAGGGTACCTCAATTGGAGGATTGGTGCCCAAAAATACAGATTCCCTTGGCTCTTGTGCTGCATAGTGAGTGCAGAATCATTCAGGTGAGGTAAAAAGGTTGTAATGGTGTAGATCACCTATCAGCAAATGCTTTTGAAGGCTTGGGTTTGCACTAGGGGAAAAATTTTCTAGTAACAGTGGCCTACTTTAGTCCTCTTTTCAGAATTTAGTTTTCTTTTCCCACTAATTAACTCTCAGATTATTTGTATTCTCTTAGCGCTGGTGGCAACAAAGAAAAAGAAGGAAAAAAAATTCTGTCTTGTCTTTAATGGGATCTACAGTTTGACCCTGATTTTTTTCCACCTTTTAATATAGTTATTTTATTTAGAAAATTGTAGTGAACTATAACATTTATAAGAAAATTAAACAGCTGCAGACACGGAGGCCAAAATTTTAGAGATGTGCCTTGTATTCAAAGTCAGTCTTCTCAATATGCTTATGTGGACCTAAAGAGAAATAGAAATAAGCTTCATCTTACTGCCAGTGAGAAGTTTCCTACAAATACTTTCACCTTGTAAAACTTATCATTACCTTAATGGCTGAAATACAATTTTTGGGCAAGATGTATTTTGGCCCAAGTAATTTGGGGTAATCTGCATCCCCCTTTGCTGGAGGAAATGATTTTGGGAGGGACAGACATCTCTGGCTGTGTGTTCACATCAACCCCATCCCACACAGGAGGGTGGGCAGTGCTGGCATCAGTGACCCATCAGGTGTGCCATCCATTCCTCCTCCCTCTTTCTAGTGGACACTGTCCAAGCTTTACAGCTATCAGACCATGTGGGATTTTGATGTAGGAGCTCCAAGGACTGGAGTTGACCAGTGCATTTCTGTGTAAGCAGAAGTAATGTTCCTCAGTTTGTTATTTTTCTGAAGAAAAAGTGAACAATTAACCATGCATTGCATTTGCTAACACTTTCAAACCCAGTTTCTTCTCAATTTCTTTTTTTTTTTTTAGCCAGCTTAATTTTCAGCCTCTTTTTCACCCTGTTTGTCAATGAATATGTGCTGAGAATTTGCTTGTTAACAACATTCAGCTTGTGTTGCTTAGAAATCCCAAAAGTAGAGGTGTCAAAATTGTTAGTTCAAAAATTAAAGCTTTTAATTTTTAGGGGCTTCATTTAAATTTGTTTGAAGAGTATTTTTTCCTTTCCAAAATACTTCCTGCTCTCACAAGTGGAAAACTTTTCCTATGAGTGGATGCTTTTTATTAGCAAGCTGTATTTTGAGTTGTACTGAAGTGTGGGGATCATGCATAACTGGAGAGCCTGAGGGTTTGATCAGACTGGCCTGTTTATTCTATGTTTACATCAATTACAGAATGAAAACATGAGTCATATTATCAGTTAGGATCTACAGATTTTCAGATAGAGTCAAAATTAGCTATAACAGAACCTTGTGTGAGTCTGTATGGAATCCAGAGCCATTCACATATGCAGTAATTAATGTTTTCAGAGCAATTAAATATGCCATTTTCCTCTGGTATTTGCTGAAAACAAATAAAAAAATCAAAATGTGAAAAAGCACAGCAGGATATTTTAGTTGCTACTGAACATTTGCCAATAGAAAATATGGTTATAGGGATGCAAAACTTACTAACAATCAAATTAGAATTATCTTTGAAAATAGGCATACAACTTTTCAGGACTCCTCTTTTTATTTTTCCCCCCTCTTTTGAGGGACTGTTAGGTATTTAAAGAATTGTTAGGCCTTTTGCTGAAAATCTTGTGAAAGTACAGAAAGCTATGTGTTCAGCATCAATGGCTGCAGTTACATTTGTAGTGTCTCTCATGCACATGATCATAGTTAGCATTGGCAATGAGTTATATTTCTTTTCCATATTGGAAAACCATTAAATACAAGAAATAGCACTTCATGATTTTGTTTTGTAGTATGTGATTATTGAGATGTGACTGGAGCCAAATTAGGTTTCCCAGTGAAGATATTTTTGTAAGCTAAATATCCCTGAGATGTTCAAGCAAATTGTGTATCTCTTGCTAAAGCATCCAGTGAGTATTGTATGAGTTCCTTCCGTACTGATCAGCAAACCAGCAGATCAGTAATTCCAGAAGGAGTTAAAACTGACAAATCAGGTCTGAAATGATGCAGGAGTCTTTCTTGTCTTCTTGCATCATACGACACAGCTGTGCTGGTCTGTGTTCAGAATTTGTCCTTTAGTGCTAAGAGGAATGGCTTGTTGAGGTGTCATGGAATAGTGAATATGTGAAGGAAAAAACCACAGTCTGTCATTCTTTTATGTGTATGTGATAAGAAAAAAAAGAATTTTAATAGGCCCAATTAAATTTCATATGCCACTGAATAAGTCAAGTCTGCATAAATATTGTTTAGAAATCCAAGGTGTGGTGCAGTATTGCTGCAGTTTTGGAGCATGTGTAAGATTGCACACAGTCATAATTGCCATCTGTAACAGAAGTCCTACCTTCTGCTTTGAAAAGTAGATATATAGCTGCATCTTTTTGTACCTAATTAAGCAATTAGAACACCTTTTTCATATCCAGAAGTTTTACTACCAGGAAAATCAGAAAAAAACCCCAAGTTTATTACAACATGAAGATATGGTTGCCCTGTTTAAACTGTATCTTAAGATTTTTTTAAAATTTAATTTTTATTTATGTTTTTATTTTTATTAAAACTCTCTGTGAATGTACACTTAAAACAATGTGAGCGTTTTCTAAGTGTGCAATACCTACACGAGAAATTTTGCTGTGGTTACTTTTCCAGTTCTAATTATCTGGGTTTATGTGTTTTAAATGAATCTAAGCAGAAGAATTGCCATTTGGTTTCTGCTTCAGGTAACCCTTGAGAAGCAAGAGCATGCTTTGCCTTGTTCTATTTATCATCAGTTCTTAATGTGCATCATAGCTTGATATTTGGTCTGGCCATCAATATGCTGACAAGCCTATTATTAATGGCATTAGGAGTGCTAAATACACCCGATGTTTGTGAAGATAATGGGACTCTCTCCATTTTGAAAATACTTAACATTAGATGAGCTTTAAAGCCTGCAGTCACCTTATTAAGGAAGGAGTTCAGGAATGGCCTTTGGTCATTCTCAGCATGCTTCCTTGCATTTAAGAGTGAAAAGAGAGATGATAATGTTGTGCCTGGACTTGTCCATGCAGAGTTTAGGGTACCCTGGGGTTTCTGCATCTAACTGTAAAACAAGCTATAACATGCTTATCCCTGATTTTCCTGTTTTTCTTTCAACTATTTCAGGGCCCTGCAGGAGTCATTAAATCAAAACTTCATGCTGATTGTCACCCATCGAGAAGTCCAGCGGGAGTACAACCTCAACTTCTCAGGAAGCAGTACCATTCAGGAGGTGAGTGCTGTTTCACAGCTGAAGAATAAATGTAGCTCATTATAGCTAATGCCAGCTCTCTTAAAGGGGGTTTGCATAGTCCTGATGGATATTCCTGTATTTTATTAGTTTTTTTATTTTCATCAACTGGATCATCAAGATTTGATTAAAGAATTCAGTTATAAAAAGGTATTCTATTAAATTATACAGAAAGAATGTTTCTTTTTGTATTGTAGTAGCAAAATAGACAAACAGTTGTGTATACACCAACAGTTTATTGAGTTATTCAAATTTCATTTTACTTGAAACCCCTTGAAGCTGTCTCTGTCTTCCCTTCTTTTAACCAGCTCCATCTCCATTTTGTGGGCACCTCAGGCCCTGTGCTGGTTGCTGTTGGGGTGCTGAAATTCCTACTGCCCTTGTAGCCAAATGGTTTTGTGTGCAATGGACGTTGCTGCCGTTCTGTGGAACGGCCAGCAAGGGGTGATGTTGGAGAGAACTTCGGCAGAATTAAGTCCTAAAGGAACAAATAAGTCTGATGTGACTCTGGACTCTCTGAATTCACAATAAGCAGTCCCCTGCATATTTTTAAAACTCCTTTCCAAGCCTAAAGATTGTTGTCTAGAGCTCCATGGTGTATCTAATGCCAGATGTTGTGGATGTTATTTTCCATATAACCCACTGCCTTCTGGAAACCTGACAAACAACCTAGAAATGTGAATCTTCAGAATTCACATTACAAAATATTAAGATTAGATGTTTGCTTTTCAAATTAAATGTATGTTTGCTATTATTGGTCTGACACTTCTCTCAGTCTTTTAGGGTTGAACAGATTTTATTGAAGTTTTTCGTGTTGCGTGCTGACATGGTAGACAGAATTAATTTAAGTTCTATAATATTAAGTATGGGAATAGTAGCTCATACAACAATGAAAAATGATCACTAACTGTTTTCATTGTGAATCCTGTTATTCTTAAGATCTAGATTCTGATCTTTCCCCCATGTGAAAGCCTATTTTCTATTTCTTATGTTTAGGTCTACAATAGTAAGTTCTATTTTGCTTTTTGTGGTAATACAAATAAATACACATACTTGCATCAGTTTGACTTTTGAAGGCCTGAGCTTTGACTCTCTATAATTATAAAGAATTTGAATGTTAATGGAAATAAATCATCCAAATATGTGGTTTTAATTTTAAAATGTTGAGATTCTAAAACAAAACACATACATATATATTGTCTGTTTGGTTTTTATCAATGCTGTATCATTTACTTTGCTGGTGGGTCTTACCTGGCTTAAAGGAACCAGAAAGCAGTGACAGGGGGATCAAAGCTGCCTTTCCATGCACTGAAGTTTTCTTGTTTCTTGGTAATGGCAGGTTATGGTCATCAGGTTGCCATATGAAATCAACATAATTTAAAAGTTCATTATGATTTTTCCCTTAAACAACCAAAATAAAAACTCTGTCACCACGTAACCAGCATGAGCAGAAAACCTTTCTTTGCCTTTCTTGTACTGAGTGTCACACCCAATAGAGTGTATAAAATTGTGAAGGGGCTAGCTGATGCTGAACAGGTGAATGTGTCTGTCTGTGCAAAGGCTCCTGGAAATCCCTGGGGATTTTGCTGAGGTAAAAGGGTTGCTGAACATTTGTCTAATTATAGAAAACAAGCACTGTTTTGAATGATAACTCCCTAATGGCTTCTTAATTTAATTTTTTTTTCTTTTAGCATAGAGTAATCATTGTAACAAATCTAGGCAGTCCTTGTGGTTTGGAGGAATCAGTGGTATCATTCCTCATCTCCTTTGTCTCTGTCCTCTCCAGAGACTGTTAGATTTTTTTTTTCCTCTTCACTCTCTTGTTCACACTTTAACAAATTAATAGTTTACTTTCCTCCTGGTGTATTTTTGTAACGGTGGAGAAGCTCGGTGATGCAGTTGCCAACCACAAGAGGGCAGGAAGGACTATTCAATTATTACCTAAAAATGCTGCTCAGTGTTTTCAAATTAGCTTCTGGTATATTAACAAAAAGGACTATAATGGCCAAGTTATTGTTTGATTTACAGATAATTGGCATATTGCAGGGAGGAGACTTAATTTCACCCTTTTAAATTAAACAGGGAGATTTAAAAAGACATAAAATATTCATTAATGTTCAGTGATTATAAAGCAGTGGCATATATTTATTCTACCTTTATTACTGTTTCGATGGGAAAATACAGCAAATATTTCAGAAATCGACTTGGCCATACTGACAAGTTGAAATGTTTAAGCAGTGTTAATGCAATCTACTCACACGCCATATCCTATGCAGAAAGATTCAAAATGACTACATCAATTATTAAAAGAAATATTTAAGATTCTAGAAATGTTCTACTTCTTGCCACAGTTGGGTGCAACTGTCTCTCAAGGGCTACTGGTGCAGTGTGTTGTTGTTATTAGTACTGTGAATTTTAAGGAATAGGTATTTTTTCCAAGGGTCTCAAGAACCCCCCAAACTCACACCAAAAACTCAACCCCGCCACCCTTTCAGAAGGCAGAAATGTTTTGCAGTGCATTAAATGCAAAACCCAGTGAGCTCACAACTGTGCTTTCCTAAACTATTATTTCTGCAGTTCTCTGGTTTTTTATTGTTTAGGATGCATGTTTAATAGTAAATGATATTTGGATGAATTGTTTTCTCAAAGAAATTGTGGTGTTTAATGGGGAAACCATGTGACAAAAAATTATCTGAGAGAAGCCTGATGCCGTAGTGCTCATGTCTGCTTCCAAAATTGATTGCATATTACTTTAATAGTTGGATTTTGGAGGGTACTTGAAAATGCCTTTGTTTTATTTTTTTAACATTCCTTTACCAAAATATCTAACTCTTTACGTATTAAGATCTGTTTTCTTGTCTTAAAAAATATAAGTTACATTCAGTTATATTGTTTTGTGATCATGAACTTATATAGAATCTTTGGAAATGAAATAAAAAAATAAATGGAACTTCTCAAAAATTCTGTATATTTTATTTAATTTTTTTTTTGAGTTGGGCAGGGGAGTAGTTAACTTGGAAAGTTAATAATAACGTGATGGCCTAAATTGCAAGTTAATCTGTGTCACAGGTTTCTGACACCCATTTGTTCTTGTAAAATTGCAGTATTAAATTAATTCTGGGCAGATACTATTCTGGGAAATATCATGGTTACTTTTTTCCATGATCTGCATTTTAAATTGGAAATTGGTAGGTTTTGTGCCAGTTAGGAGACTGTTAATGAATACATTTCCAGTGTATTACATGGTTGTATAAAGACAATTTGACAAATTGAACTCCTAATACAAGACTAAAAGGAGTTTTCTGTCTGAAGGCTTGTTCTTTATTCTGCTACAATAATTTCTAGAGGCTGTTTGAAATTGGAGAGATTTTTTAACTTCAGGCTTGAGAAGCTCTGTGCTAAATTATTACAGGGCATTGCCACATTAAAGATAATTTCTTTTCTATCTATACTTACCAACTTGTTCTCCTTTAGAAATGAACATTTCTACAATTTTTCATTTTTGCAAATTGTAGTTTTATTATTTTACAGAAATGAAGGAGAGTCTTCTTCAGAAAGGGGAATATTTAAAAGTGTGTTAAAAGCAAGTTTGTGTTCTGATCCTGGAGCAGACAAACTAATTTGTGAAAAACTTAATGGGCTTGAGTTCTTGTCACAATAATGTGCTCTACACTTTTTGTTTTAATCAGTGACACAGAAAAAAAAATCAAACATTTTTAACAAACTGGATTGCTCCATTAAAAACAAGGACTTCACATTTGTCTATTTTGCTCATTTGATACAGATTTTGAAGCCTTTTTGTGATTCCTACGTGCAGGATTGCAAAAATATCCAGTGTACACAAGCTGTGGCTGCTAAAGGGTGGATGAGTTAAATATGCAGAACCCTCAGTCCCCTCACAGATTGGTGATCTTATTTTGTAACTGCTGGAAATTCCAGCTGAGAATACTATGTAAAGCAAGTAGTGGCCACTAGAATTCTTCGTAAAACATAAAATCTGTGCAAACAATGCAGAGAAGATGGGTTTTTAAATACTGGCTGTCTCTGCATAACTGCCTCTGCTTTTTATTCCCTTCCTTTAGCCAGTAACTTAAGCAGGGGCTGCCTGCTCAGCATCCCTGTCACCTGTGCTAGGTGATATATTTGTTCTCTGTTCCCCACAGACTCACTGGCTAGGGTGGAATATGGAAAGCAATGTATCCAATAGCCCTCCAGGCAGGAGGAGAAACTATTTGTGCACACAACTGCCTGGGCTGAGATAAACTGTAAATTCTGTGTTGACACACCCTAATCAGATCCTTTGTGATGAATTTCTTTAAACTTTTTCGTGAGTGGATGAATGTTAAGCAAGATGCAAAATCACCATTAAAAACATGCAGGCAGAAGCGTCATTTAAAAGGCCTTAGTAAATGTAATATATAAATATAGGTAAGCTGAGAATTACCTGCAGCGGGCAGAGCAATAGTCTGGCTGAAGAAGGTCTTGTACCTTTTTCAGATCTGTTTTTTGGTGTCTGAACAAAATATTTTCAAGACAGTTGTTGCTGAGTGAGATCATTCAAAGTAAACGTCAGACACTGGCATGGAGACATGAAATGCATGGATAAATAATGTTACTCTTTTTAATGCTGTAGCTAAATAATTGCAATAAAACACATTTACCAGAAATAGACATACCCAAATATGATACATATATTAATAATTTCAGAAGTAGTTGTTGTGTGTTTTGACATTTTGTACTTGCTTTAAAATTGTTGAAAACTACTGTTGTAGTAAAAATCAGTAACTAGCACTTTTTGGATTTAATAGGAGTTGCACAAACGTTCTATTGTTCAAATACTCCTAGTATCAGAGAAGCTATTAAAATACATTGCTACACTCATTGTACTCAACACCTGTATGTTTTTGTGAAATGTGAACATTTAGTTTGTTTTTTAGAGAAATCTGTCATCTTAAAATTATACTCAATTTATAGCAAGTTGTGACAGCATTATACATAATTTAAATGTGACTGTGATAGCCTCAGTGTTCTGCAGTGGTAAATGAGGATGTGCTAGCCAGCCAGGCTTTGACTTTTTCAGTGAAGAGAGAAAGATTTTTAAAAAGCTAAATCAACTTCTCCGTTTGTTTTTTGCCTTTGTATTATAGAAAACCAGCACATTCTGAAGGCAAAATGTATTTTAGAACCTGAAAGAAATCCTGATAAACTTTCTGTAAGTGGCCATGTGTTGGGAATTAGATGAAGTTCCTTGGGAAATAAAGAGGAAATACCGTTTAGGTACCTGTTCAACGGTGATAACTTTATAAGGCGCTTAAAATATCTTAATGCCTGACTGAAGAGATCTGTTTTGAAGATATCCCATTGAAAAAGATATATAACTACTTTTCTCTTTCTGCAACAGAAACAGCGATAAGAGATAAAGAAAGGGCACTACTTCTCACTTAATTATGAAACCTAATATATTCCTGACAGAATATGTTTCATAACCTGTAATTTGATTTTGGTGGGATCTGGACGTGCATATCATTAAAGAAACGATCTTCAGTTATTAAAAACTAGTAAACATGGACATTTTTATATGCAAGAAAAGGCAGAGAGTAAATAATTGCACTGGTGACCAATACTGTAATAATCCTGTTTTACAATATGCACTTGACAGGTTGTAATAGTGCTAATTGAAGAGACTAATTCACACTTGCTTCATTCTATTCAAAGGCAAAATCAGCAGCTTGTTTTGCTTTTGACCAGATGGTCCTGATGAACACCTACTGTGCACTTTAAGTGCTTTACTAGAATTACAAAGGCTGGGGGCTGCATCCGACTCAAAATGATTTGAGAAGAGAAAAAAACCTCACTGCTCAATGGATTTGGTGCAACTAAATTAATTCTAGTGGACCCATTACACATTGAGCCCCCTTTTCAAAGTGCTGAGCCTCCTCGTTTGTTCTGTAGCAATGAGAAAGTGAAAGGCAGATTACTGCAAACAGAAATAAAAAAAAAGTGCTGTGAAAAGGAGAAAAGAGGCCTTGAAGCCTTTTCATATCATTTGGGTTTTTCAAGTGCGTTATTTTTGGGGAGGGTGGATGTATGAAAAGCCAATTGGAGTTTTTTTTGTTTTAAAGTGCGCTATTTAAGTACTATGAATATAAAAGCAAGAGCAACAGTTGACTGAGTTTACTGTGGTAAAGCTTTGTGTCCAAGGATGAATCAAATTCATTATAGTCAATGCTTTGTATTTTCATATGAATGTAGGGTTAGTTTCACAAGACTGTGTCTGTTTAGGATAATTATAATTTAATATTTTCCTTTCATAAAGTTATCACTGTAGTTTATCTAAAATTTGCTGAAAGCAAGGTTTTTTTCCTTGCATAAATTTAGAAGCACCCAGAGAGTTTTAAACTCCAAAGTAGGCTGTTTGATTTGCAAGGGAAGGCGAGGCAGGTTCCAATAGCACAGATTATTATAACTAATTAGAAGTCACACATCTGTTAACGTTCAGTTTGTCAGCACTCAGTTTAGTGTGTGTGTGTTTATATCTCTTCTTCCTTTCTCTCCTTCTCTGTCTCTATTCCCCTCCATCCCTAAGTGTAAGTTGGGTTGGAGAGAAACTCTCAAGGGATAAGGATCAATTTATTTGAATTTGAAAATAATGAGGAGTCATTGTTATAATTTTGGTTATGGGTTTGGCTCTGTAAATGCTCAGTCATGTGAGTTGTCCTTATTTTAGAAGTAATCATGTTGAATTGAAAGGCTTTGCTCATGTAATTTAAGGATGCTAAGGATTTTGGGGATCAAGACCTAATTTAAAACCTTGAATTTTTTAAAAACTGCAATTAAAACCTTTGCTTGCTATTCTGATTTTGAATATTTGCTGTGTTTTACTTTTGGGTTGGTGAATTTTTATGCAAGGCTTCTATCATAATGCTAGCTATTAAAAAGGTGTTAGCGTGAAATGACAAGAAAACCTAAGCAGCTTTATGAACATATTAAACAGCTCTGTCCCCAGCTCTTGTGCTATTTAGAGTGGGAAAGCAGCACTCTGTAGCTAAGTAGCTCAGTGCTGTGTTATCTGTGTGAATTATATTTAGTTGAATAACAAATGAAAAATTCAAGTTAACTTTTTTTTTTGCAATTAAAAAAAATTAATTTACAGCTTGTAAATTAAAGTGGTTTAGAACGTGGTTTAACCTTTCTATCCTGTGTTAACTATAATATGATCACTTCTATTATTGCATGATATACACTTATATTAAAAAAACACATTCGTTGAATTGCTGATTTGTTTTCAAACAATGAAATTTGTATTTGTGCAAATTATAGTAGGCACAGTGTTCTCTCATGTTTTCTCATCAAACAACCCAATTATACTTATAAATAGTGAGGTGCTAATGAACTGTTGTTCGGGAAAAGTTGATTTTTTTTTTTTAACTTCAGTAAGAAAGGAAACACTTCACAATTTTAGAGTGCTTGCTTGGTGAGAAAATATTTGAAAATATTTTACTTATGTAAATCATGTTGGTGCTATCACTTTTAAATACACAACAGAAGCTAATCTAAAATCCCCATCAGTTCATATGGAGCGTAACTACATGCTTGACATTGTAAATTGCTCACTTAATTGGGAACTGAGGATTTACTTATATTCATTAAGTTACAGAAGTTGTTTCCTAAGAGCTGCTATTTCAGCTTGAAGTTTATCTCTGCATTCACTGAATAGAAGGAGGTAATTTTTTGGATAGTTGTGGGGATAAGGATATTTAAAGTAGTGGTTGTAGAGTTACAACACCAAAGTGGTCAAAAGTATCTTGATTGCAGTGTAATGATGGTGCTGCACTGCATTGCTTTGTAATTACTATGCAAAGGAAACACAGTTGCTGCTCCAACTGTGAATTAATAATGTTTGTCCCATCCATGACATCTTAGTGACACGGGCACCATCTCTGTAGTAAACCTGTTCCTTAGGGTTTTTCAGTTCTGTTCCTGTGTCTGTGTAAAACATGAATTTGAAAAGTTATCCTTTTGGTTTTGTACCAGGAATCGTGGGCATAAATTGGAGAGCCTTGCACTCATTTAAAGGATAAAATGGCCTCATAATCACCCGCAAGAAATCCCTGTTACTGTTTTTAAAAAGGGTTATAGCAGCCCTCAGCAAATATTTGCAATAAGTGGCAAAATTTATGCCTTGCTTTGTGGTAGTTGCGTGACCAGACAGTGGGGCATAGGATTGTTTTAAGGTTTTTACAGCTGCAGGGAAAAAGCATCTGTTCCTAGAAAAGCCTTCATTGTTTAATTTTGACACTGACTTTTCCATGCTGCTTGTACCAGTCTCTGGATTAGGTGGCACTAGGATAAAATTTGTTTTAAGTTGCTCCCAAATGCAGCTGTCACTATACACAGCCTTGTAGCTTAGGCAAAGGAGACGTAATCAAAACAAGCATTTTTGTACAAGGTCATTTGGCAGACTGGGAGAGCTCAGAGCAGGAATTTTGACAATATTGTATCTTGTGGGTAGCTTGGCTATTAGCTTTTGTGTTTGTTTAATAATTCCAATGATCACTAATGTGTATGACTGTCTCAGAAATAATGAAAGGATTTTTTAAAGTGCACTGCTTTTAATATAAATTTATTTTGATTGAGCACTTTCTGTGGTATTCAGTTACATACATCCCATGTATGTTTATTTGTATCTCTGTATCTCTACAGTGGAATGGAATGATTTACAAAAAGCAGGGAAAACTGACATTTTTGAAAGGGCTTCCATTTCTTTCCTTCAAAGTTTCCAGTGAATTGAAAATGAAAGAGCACTTCATTTTATGTATCCCAGAGTTGTGTTAATTTCTACCCAGCTGGTCTCAACTGATTGATACAAAGCCAAATTTGTGACTGCCTGCATTACAAAGTCCGTAATTTGCTAATGAATTATGATAATAATCTTTCATCACACATGAAAGATTTAGACAAACAATTTATTAACTATATAGTTTGATCACATTTTTTGGGTTTGTACCAAGCCTCAAATCTACTTTTATTTTTCCCTGCCTAGATTAGCAGACCAAAGTGAACTTACTCTTACCTTGTTTCGAAAGCAATGATGCTGGAAGTTACATGAGGATGATGGTGGACAGCAGAAATGATACAAATCTGTAATGTAAATATCCATATTTAATGTATAGGCAAATCAAACTGCCCAGTTTCCAACTAGAGGAGCATCACAGTAGGCATGGCACAAGAAATTATTTGAGACTGCATCCACTGTTGTGGGCACATGGAAATAAATAAAAATAGGGTGCAGATGTTCCTCAAGCTCAACCTGCTCTGGATATGGTGGAGGCAAACTAATTAAAACACAGCCAGACAAAGCCATAAGGGCAAACTGGGCTCAAAAAGAATGAAAAGGAAGACCAGGTCTTCCAGAAGAGGAGCAGCTGCCACAAGATCTGTCAGCTTGAGTGAAGTTTGGGGTTACCTGCATGTCAGATCAGCAGAGTTGACTTTGGACACTCTAAAGACCCTCTGAGGACAATGTTCTCTGGACATGAGCTCACCATAAGTGTCTTCCTCTGTGAAATTTGCCCATTTTTGATCAGATCATCCATCTTCTGACCAAAGATTAATTCCCAGTTCTGCAGAACTTGCTCCTGTACACAGGAAGAAGGAGAGGAGCTTTGTGTTCAGTGCCCTCTTCTGTTTCTCAAGATCAACAGACCTTGTATTAAAAAAAAAAAAAATAAATTGATAATTTTTCTGCTTCTTTTGCGCTCAGTAGGTTGGGTTTAAGTAGGCAATGTTTTGATGTCCACCCTGGGAAAACAATTAGCCAAACAAAAAACCCCATAAGGCCCAGTATGTGTGTCCAGTGTTGCCATTTTTATGTGGATGAAACCACTGGCTTCAGTGGTTTCTGCTTGATGTGCATCTCCTCAGACCACGAGTGACCCAAACCAGCTGGTTTCTCACCCAAAACCACACGTGTATGACTGCCCCAAACAAAATCACACTGAGATTCCTGTTGCTACTGTTACATAAAGTATTGTTTGATTGGTAAAATGATTTAAAAACCAAAGAAACGGATAGTAAAGTAGGACAACCAGCAGTGTCAAGACAATGCCATGCAGAGCAGGGCCTCATTATGTGGCCCTGTGAAAAGATGAGGAAAAGAACTTTGGGATGGGTGCTGCCTGGAAAGGGGGTTGAGCTATGACCAAAGGCTTTTTGTTGTTGCTTTATTATGTTGTTTGTTCTTATCATATTTAGGGAACTAGAACTTTGTGAATAACCAGGAACATGTTCATTAATCACATCAGGTTAAAAAGAAAAAGGCTTAGGGATGGTTAGAAGGCAGAATTTTTTTGGTCAAACTGATTAATGGGAAGTGCAGAAAAGTGGGGAGGGAGGTGTAAACAACAGAGATCTGGTGAACCAAGACCTTAACTGTCACACTCCTTCATCCCCAGGAAGGTGAGATTCTATCTAGTAGCTGCTATCTGGTATGCCTAATGCCCAGTAGGTCTCTTGGAAATTATGATGTAATTTGGAAGTACAAACTAACTGAGGATCTTTACAATATTGGAAACGAATAACCAATCCAAGAAAAAAAGGGAAAGAGGAGTAAAAAGAACAAGGAGGTTTTGCTATTTTTCTACAATTTCTATATAAGAAAGAGAGATCTTCTTACAAATGTGTACTAACAAAATAGCAGTACGTCTGTCTGTCTGGTATCACATGGCAGCTGTGCATATCCTACTCCAACCCCAACAACCCAAGGACTGACTTCAGTTATTTTGTTCACAGCATCGGGGCACCCCAAATATCTCTGCAATTTCTTTTAGGAGAAACAGAAAGGTTTTATATTGGTCTTATTTCACTCATTTTTGGTGACAAGCTACCTTTTACTGAACTCGGCAGCTGCAACACAGTGACTCTTAAATAAGAAACATTGTGAGCTGTGTTTGTGTCCTGTTGTTAATGTCTCTGTAACTGTAAGCTGAATTTCAGTTCAACATCTCCCCTCTGTGTCTTGCATGAACTTCTGTTTGCACTTACTCACAAAGTTCCTCTTTTAAGGCAAGAAGGACTTATTCCTGAATAATTCAAAAGTGGGGAGTGTAAGAAGTGCTTAGATTAATCTGCAGAAGGTTTTGTGTGTTGACAATTTCACCTATAACTAACAGTCTCTTTCACCCACTCTGCTTAAAAGGTCTTGGCTCTTTTTTATTCTTTGCATTGACCTTGGGCTGGCAGAGAAAAGACCAGACTGCAGCTGAGAGCTCTGACCACAGGGCAGCCTAAGCCAGGACTAAGGCAAACAAAATGGAGAAGCTCTGATATTCACAAAAAGCAACAACAGAAGAGTGGAAGAGGACACTTTTTTTGATAGTACAAAGCAATACAGTGAAACTTCTCACCCTGACACAGGAAGTAAACTGCCAAGTCAGGCAGGTCCGCATTAATTTTTCAAGAATGGCTCTTGTGAGGCCAGTGGAAAATACATAAATTCTCTAGATCATTCTTTGAGGTTTGGAGTGAGCTGAAAGTTTCTTTTTTGTTGAGCTGAGAGCAATATTCTGAGATGAAACTCCTCCTTAAATCTCCCCACAGACCAAGTTGCAGTTCACAGCTGTGGCTGCATTAGCACAGAGGACAGTGCAATAAGAGGTCTGCAGAGAAAACCTATTTATGGGAAAGATCTCTGATAGTTATCTATTTTGGCATTTTAACAGTGTCCATTTCTAGCTGGTCCTGTGGATTGACTGTTTCTTATTAATTGAAATCTCAAAATTGTGTATGTTCTCTTTTACTTTGCTCTTAATACTAATTGTTTTGCCTGCTCAGACGGTTTCATCCTCCAGGCTGAAGTGTGCAGTAAGTTGGGCAGTGGGAGGTTTAAGATTAGGAGTGTGTGTTTGAAGTGAAACACCAATGCAATTCCATTTCATAAGGGCTGGATCTACATCAGTCGCTTGGTGCAAATCAGTATTTTCAAATCCTGCAGCATTGGGAAGCCTCCATTGTAGCAGAAACAGTGTCATTTAAAAAATGATTTTGTAGGCAGAATTCTTCTTGAATAGGAGCAAATAAATGAAAGATTGAGTGGAAAATGCATGTGGGTGTTTTCAACTCACTGCAGAGTAGGCCTGCCAAGAATCACCATAAGCAGTAAGACAAGCTTTTTATATACCCAAAAAAGAAACAGTTTTCCCCTTAGAGAACTACATTAGCATTGTGTCTTGTTAATTTTCTTTCTTAAGATCAGTTTGAAGTGAGGAACAATAAAACTTGGAGATTAAATGTTTGTTCTGCAGCCTAAGTGCAAACTGTTTGAAGTAGAGGATAATTTTAGCATAGTCTGAAATAAGCATCTGTTGTCTCACAACATTGGTATCAGATGAGAACTGAAAATCAATTTCAGTTCTCGTTTTGTGTCTTTTGCCTTGTGTCAGTTTTTAGGTCAGATCTAGGATCACTCAGACATGGCTTACAAAATCTACAGTCACCCAACTGAATTTTTAACTCTATAGGTCCTTTTGCTTGTTTAGTAAACAGTGTCTTTTTCTCTTCTTATTTTTCATCTTCTTTTTCAGTTTTTTTTCCTTCTGTTTCTTTAATTTTTTTGCTTGCTCACATACATGTTTCTTTTGTACTGCTTTCTGATTTCTGCCTTTCATCCTCTGCTTTATTGAATTTTGTAGGTTTTAATGAAAACAGCTTTTATGAATTTCTTAATTTCTACTTGTTTAAATGAAATATCTATATCTGGCCTAACTTTTTTAAGTACTATTTTGTCCTAACAATGCAATACAGAAAAAATATACTGTGAGTCGGAAACTTTTAAAGTACCGTTCTTTTTATGCTGTTTTTGCAGAATGTTTGTGTGTTGAATTATACTTGAAAGCTATGCTTGTGTGTCAGTATAGTGCATGTTAATATTTCAGAGACTGCATTTTCACTAATTATTATGTGACTATGTAATGGAAATTCTTTCTATCAACTAATTCTTTATTGCAGGTGTTAATTGTCATAGTTAAAAATATTACACATTCTTAGGAATTAGACAGGAATTATTTTTACATTTTTGATGTCATTTTGTTGGTATACATTTTATACACTGAATTTGCATAACTGAGAGTATGCTTGTGGTTGAGAGGAGAAGCTGTTAGTATGGATCTGTTTTATTAATTTATTCTCAAGGAAAAACCAGAGAGAGTAGCTGAATATGTAAATGAGCAGCTTGTGATGCTCTAACTTGTCAAACAACCATTGATGCAGTATAGCTGAGCAAACTGTTTCAGTGTGTGCATATACAGTAGGTATTTCTCTCCAAATTAATATTTGCATTTGAAATATGAGTGTAGTGCAAATACATGAGAAGTATATAACAATTAATAAACTTTTGTGCTTGGTGTTTACATATTATGTGCTCTGTATTTTAATTGAGTGTTATCTGTTTCTTAAGTAATTTTGAATTAGTCTTCCAAATATATTGATTTAAAGGGATTTATTACTTAATTATTAAGGTTTGATAGGCATTTATGTCCTTGAATCTAGTTGGGTTTGGTCAGTAGTTATTTGGCCTTTCTTGAGGTTGCCATTTTGATTCCATAGTCTTTATTGATTTCTTGCAGCAAATTGTTATCTTTATTACATTAGTAGGTAAAAAAAGCTGTTCTTCAAGGTTTTAGTGTCCCCTCAGGGATTTCTTTCCATGATGACTTTCTTCTTCAACCAAAAGGACTTTGGATCCGTCCTTTGTCCTTGGATGGTTCCACAGACAAAAAAAGAAAAAGAAAAAAAAAAAAACCCCACCAAAAAAAAAAAAAGCTTCTCAGGCTTTTTAAAATCTGTTTCTTAATTCCTTGCATGCTTTTGTTCTCCCATATGTGAATCATCGCCAGCTTACTGTAATGCAGTTGGAATAGGATAAAAAAAAGTCTGTTTTGCACGTTCTTCTTTGACTGCTTGGCAATTTAAGTGTAGTATTAGGAATTGCTAGAAAGTAATACCTTGATATATTAGAAATTACTAGAAAGTTTAATATTCATATCATAAATAGCAACATGCTGACACTATTAATTTCTCTACCCATGATATCCATGTTCTTCCACTGTTAAAATTATGACTTGTTGGGGTTTTCTTTTAGTTCTTTTTCCAGTGTAGTGATAAATGTCACTGTTCTGGAAAAGATCTAAGAGTACTGTATCATGAGGTTCATGGTATTTTGGAGAAGTTCAGTGTTGCAATAGTGGTTCTGTGCTCTCAGGCAGTGGAATGAGGGATTTGGGGCAGTGTTGATGCAAAACAAATGTAGCTTTATTCCCAAAAATGCACCATTTTGGTCATATTATAAAAAATGAAGACCTTGTAGCATCATAATTCTAAGGCAAATCCTGCCTCAGAAATAGGAGGTGGTTCCCACAAAACTGTTGCTGTTCTCTGGAACTCATTCATGTCCTGCCCTCCTAGAAGTGTTCCTAGAGCTTGAGGCTGGGAGAGGGAGGAGGAGAGGATGAGCTGTTCTCAGCAGCCCTTTGCTCTTAGACTTCTGTTTTGGATCCTAGCTGGGAGTCAATGTCATTTGACAGCTGCTTTTACCTCCCTGCCATCCTGCTCCCCTCTCCCTCCCCTCGTGCTGCTTTGAAGGCAGCCCCTGGGGTCAGTGCCAGCCTGGCTTGTGCAGGAGCTGAGCCACTGCTGAGAGGGAGCCTGGGAAGCAGTGCAGAAGCAGGAGCCAGGCAGACCTGTCAATGGCTTTTTTTTTTCCCCTCCCTGAGTGTTAATTGTGGTCACAAGAGTTAAGTGTTGCTGTAAAATTAACATCTTGGTATTATGTATTTATTTTCCACCATGGAGCTTCAATGTCAAGTTTACCCAGCAGACAAGTCAAAACAAGATCATTTTTTTTCTAACTGCTGCTGTGGCAAGTCTCAGCCTGGGATCTCAGAAAATCACTGTGTTCCTTCTAGTTAGCAGCTAATAGGAAACAATAAAGATTTAAGGTTCAGAATTTAATTGGCACTGATGCTGATGCAGGAAGAGCAAACTGCACATGATTTACTCTTCTGAAGCTTTATTGATTCTTTTTTGAAAGGAAAGCTCTGATGAAAGTAAAAAGAGGCATTTAATTTGCAAGTATTTCTACACAGTTTTTATTCTGAAATGTGCATTTCTGTCCTCCTCTATCCCTGCTTGGTAAAAATGCCTTAAGATCTTCTGAATCAGAGGCAGATACTGAAAAACAAAAGGGTAAAGTTGTAATTTCTACTGTTCATCTTGTTTACTTGGGTGGCATTGCAGCTTTCTTACAGAGTAATTTTACATCTTTCCCAAGGCTAATGTCTCTCATGCAATTGTGAGCATTTTAAAGATAATGTGACATTAGCATATCCTCAAAATCTCAATCCCAGATTCTAGTCTTTTAATGACCTATTTCCACGGATCAGATCTGGGATGTCAGTCTCAAAGAGGTGATGATAAAACCAGAAACTTCCTGTTTTTCTGACATTGCCTGTATACCAAAATCTAGAAACAGGATTTTTTTTTCATCACTTACATAACTGAACTTTTGAATTTCAGTGGGTGACTGAGGGTTTTTCTTCAGGCATAGGTTGATTCCATGATTGCAGAGTCTACAACAAGGTCAGAGATGTGTGGCAGAACTAACTGCAGATGTCTTTGAATGACTTCCAGCTTCCACAACTTCCTTGCAAATCATGGTAGAGTCCTTGGGTTATCGTCACTGCCAAAGCCACCATAGTTGAACTTCCATTTAGTAGCTGATCTCTCAGTCCATACTTTCAAGCAGTTTTGAAAATTTTGGAAAGAGATGACTTAATTCCCTTCCAATCTCATCTCTCCATTTTCTGCGTAGCTTTGGTGACAGATTCCAGCAATTTCTCCTGCTCTGGAATTACAATTTAAAATGCCTGTTGCTGTGACACCATGACCAGCAGCTCTTTAGCTTTTTGTTGGCTTTGTGCCATCCCTGCCATGTGTTTTCCTGTTGCTTTTCAGGAATTTGTTTTCATGACACATCTGCAGGCAAACCTTTTCTGGGACTTCTGATCCATTGGGCTTTAGTAATGGCCTCTTATTTGAAGGGAAAAGGAATTTACAGGAACTGTTTGAAATATGCAAAATAGATGATGATACTTATCTTTAAAAGTGTCAAAAAAAAGTGTCTTAAAAAGTATCTAAAAATTTCCAAAAAGCCTTTATTTTTGCATTCATGTGGAGAGTTTTAATGTTACTGAGCTGGTTTTGCTGCTGAAGGAGGTCATTCTGTGCCAGATTCCTGTCTGTGTGCACTGTAACTCAACGTTTTTGGTTCTTACTGAGTCAGGACTGCTGTTCTTGCATGTGTTGCTTAAAAACACAAGTCTGCAACTTAAATTCCCCAAATTTATTGTCATCAGTCTTGCCTTCCATGTGACTGGATAGATCCATAGCTTTCTGACCCTTTTCTGGTGATTGGTGAGTAAGTGCCAGCTCACTGGCAGGATCACAAGCTCTTTATGAAATATTTTTCAGCTGCTATTGGTAAGTGATAATTGATATTGGTATTTGTGTGCTTAAGCCTCACACACCACAGTGTCATGGTGGTGATCACACTTTAATAAATGATCAGACTCCTGACTTCTCTCTTTCTTTGGCCTGTCAGGAAACGCCAATTTCCCTTCTTCTGCATCTGTGTGATTGCCTAAGGGTCGTGGGTCCCACTGATTTGGAAAATTTCTAAGGAGCAGGCTGGGAGGATATCTTCAAAACTGTCCAGGTTGTAGTTACTCAAGGCTGATCTATTCCCACATACACCAAAAAAAATGCTGATGAATCTATTCAAGCCCTTAAGTCTCTTTAGCCTGCTTGTTATATAGATTGATCTGTTGGATGTGCCTCTAATTAATTTTCTTCTAAGCATTCTCATGTAGAGCATGAGAGAAGTGATTATGATTTCATGGTCCTGTTTGAAACACTTTATGTCCAGGGCATAGTCTCTGTGCAGGTGAGTAACCAGTGAAATCTCAGTTCTTTCCTCAAGTTTCCAGCTTGTTATTGCTGGACTTTAACAGATTTTTCTTCCCCATCTCAAATCCATGGTCCCATTGATGAATGTGGATGATTTCAGGGCCAGAGGATGCTTGCTTGTCTCCAGCAGGGGATGTTCGTCCTGAAAGAGAGTAGTAGTCCTGGAAACTGCAGGATACAGCTGAATGACCTGGTTTTTGGTAGAAGTCTAGATCCTTGTCTATTGTGGAAACTTGTTTCCAAGGTATATTGGATTGTTGTCTGGATATTAGTGCAGAGCTCTCAGATATCACTTAGTTACCCAGTAAATCTGTCATCTCACCCTGTTAGCCATTAGTAGAAACAAAGACATTTGCTGCTTCAAGCAGCACCTCCCTGGTGCTGATAAATAACTGTTCTTCCTGGTCTGCTTCCTTTGTCATTGTTGCAGTGAGACAAAAAAATACCTGGGACTATGTGAAAGATAAAGACTCAGTGTAACTCTCTTGTTGCTATAACAGAATAATAAAAAGACTGTGTGGGAGCAATTCATTACTCTTTTCCTTTCAAGCACTTAAAAGAAAAACAGAGCTGAAAATATTTCTTTGGGAGATACTGAAATACCTCATTAGTTCTTTCTTTTTATTGGCTATTGAGGTGACAATTCTGTAACAGGAATGAAAGTGAGGATGAATTTTGCTTTGATTTTTAGGAATGTGTTAATTTGAGCCGAATAGATCTTTTCAGATCTTAATATTTGTTGTCTGCAAATCTTGTTTTGTAATACATAGTTTCTAGTTTTAGTTAAAGGAGTTCTGATGAAGACTATGTTTTTTCTGTGCCATATTGGAGATGTTTTGGGGAAATGAGTTACTGAGATTCACAGATCTGTAATTTAACGTTTTTTTTTTCATTAAATGGAATAGTATTTACTGCATATTTAGTAGATATAGAATTGCATGTCAAGGTTATTTACTGCTTATTTAATAGATATAGAATTGCATGTCAAGGTAAGACAGAAAAGTGTGGAGAAAATAATACATATGTTTAATTAATTAAGTTGACCTTTATTCAAATCTTTCCATTTCAGTGAGATGACAAGTTTGCACAATTGAATAGTGAAAATCGTCAGAATAGCTTTATATTAGCCCATTTTCTGAAGTGATCATTAAGTTTTCTGTTGTTCTGCATCAAATGAATTGTGAGCTTTGTGAGTGGAATCTGCAGAAGAGGTAACTCCTGTAGTGTTTTGGTCAAACACTAATGAAATTGCATTTGGTAGTATATTCAAGAAATAATGACTCTTCCATCATTTTTTGGAAGAGCTTAGTGTGCTTCTGGGTTGCTCAGACCAGACTATTCATGAGGGTGGCTGCTGTTGAAGATACAGTAAATGAACTCGTTGCATTGAGAGAGACTGAGGTGTGCACTTCTCTTAGAGGGACAAGATAATGTAGTTTTCTTCTAATATTTTGGAATTCTAAAGGAAAATGTGATTTCAATATTGTAGACTTCAATATTGTAAACTGCTTGTATTTTTGATTTAGGCAGTCCAGGTCTGAAAGCCAGTCCAGTTCAGGAAAAATGCCTGAACCAGAGGTTGCAGGACTGGGGCCTTAGCAGCACTTCTTTTCTTCATGAAAGTCCTGCTGTTTGTAAAAAGAAGTTCTTCACTTGAGAGGCTTCCAGATAATTTTCGTCTTCAAACTGATCCATAGAGTTCACAGTTACTGTTTATTTTCATTCTCCAGTAACACTTTCCCTTCATCTTCCCATGTCTGCACCTGTGTAGAACTTAGATTTCAGGTTTTCTAGTGTTGCTCTTGGCTTGGTGTGTTTATTTTAACTGTTCCTAATATTTTTCTGTTATCTGATAACATGACAATTTGAACCTTACTAATTTGCTTTTCCCATCACCTTTTTGTATTCTACAAGTACATACGACTCATACATAATTGTTCAAGTACTGACTTGTTTGGGGAAAAGACTTAAAGGAAAGAAAAAAGAGCCAGAGAGAATGCAATTTGGGCTATTTGGCCAGGCTGCAGCTGCTTTTTTCAACTTAATTCTATTTTCTGAGGAAATGTGGTTAAACATTTTTAAATACACTAAAAGTAGTACTACTCAGGCAACCAAAACAAATTTGTATGGCTTCTTTTGGTAGACATAAAAATCTGTATTGGATTGTACCTTTGCCTGACTTATTTTGTCAACTCAATGGAATTTCATCTCTGATTCACTCACAGTCTTAGTATCTTTAATTTTTTAAAATTGTGGTGCAGATTAATGTTCACCTTTTTGTGGAAGAGGAAGGCAGGGCTACAGTTGGCAAATACTATAGATGGCAACAGTAAAGATTCTTGTCCCTCACTCAGAAAACTCATGGTATGTTTTCACCTGTACTGCCATTACTGTTACACTGAAACCTGTCAGTTAAAAGAGAGAGGTCGAGATTTTAATATTTTTGTATGGTTTTGGTTCCTATGTTAAAAAACAAAAGCAAGTCAAATATCTGGTATTTGGTCATCCTCTTGCTTTATTTTTTAAAAAAATTGTTTATTAGAAACCTGTTTCATATTGATTTTGGATACAAATAAAGATCTAGCTTTTCTACAATGTAACAATAAATTTTGAAAGCTTTAAAATTGTTTTCAATGCAATTATATTTGGGACACAAGTTCAGGGAAGCAGTGCTTTAAAATAATATACTTTACAACTTTTATTCTACATCATAGAGAAGAAAATATATCATTTTTAAACATGTTAAATATGTTCTACATGAAAGATTTTCCTCTATCTTATTAAGTAAAGGAGGGGATTTTTTGGGTGGAAGATTCCATAGTTAAAGATGTAAACCAGCAATTTCTTGCTTCTATAGCACAACATAGTTCAGAGCTGAGATTAGAGAAACCCTGTAGAGTGGCTAATACTTGAGGGCATCCCCAACTAGAAAAGTATGTGAATTTAGGCATGGGAGGAAGGAAGGATCTGCTTTAAATTTAGTGTAGGGTCACTGAGTCTTAATGATAGATTAAACAAGGGAGGTGGAATAATGAATAGGGGTATGCAATGTGTAGCACTAATACCAGAAGTCCATGGTTTTCACTGGTTATTTAATGTCTTTTCCCATATGTTTCTGAATAGAGCAGGTTATGGCAGGGATGAGCTAAGGAATAGCTTTGTTAGTGAATTGCTAAATAGACTGAATTCTCTTTCTAAAATTGTATGTGTATATAGGAGAGCTGCTAATAGTATAATCTGCACCTTACATGCATATATCTTAAATGTAGCAATATTAGTAACTGTATTTGTAATTGATGTGTGTTGGTTAATATTCTTAAAACCCACTGTGAAGGTTTGTCAGCAATTCTTTTCCACTGTTAAAGCAGAAATCAATTTCAATTTACTTCTGAATATTGTCAGTATAAGAACCCCTAAAGAAGTTTTGATTTGGTAGACACAAGGATGAAATGGAGGAAGCACCCAGAAATGTTTTTGTTAGTAGAAATTTGACTGACAGCTCAATGAACATTGTTTTATAGTTTAACTTGAATTCAGAATAACATTAATAGAATACCTATTCAAATACAACCACATCAAAGAATTTATTAAATTCATAGTTACAGTGACTGAGAAAAGATGTCACAGTTTACTTTAAGCTGACATCCTACAGAGCTTTCACTGTCAAATACCTGATACCAACAACTGAAGTGAACCAAGGAAGTCAGCACTTGAATTACTGATGGGTTTCTGGATGACCCATCTTCTTTTTTTGGTGCTAATACCAGAGAATCTTCAGAGAAAATGCACCTTGCACAGAATTTTTGCTTTGGAAAATCGATGTAATGCACAAGACATTTTATATCTGTGGCTCATCTTCCTTTCTAGATGCACCTTGTGTGCTGTTCCTAGGAATAAAAGGGCTGCAGGGTGAGTCTGCCCATCTCTCCTTACTGAGCAGCAGGTTTGCTGTGACCTTTAAGTGTAAAAGTGGAGGGAAGAGAGAAGTAAAACACTGAAGGGAGAGGTATTGGAGAATTTCTGTATGTGAAAGTGCTTCCCAACTCTCTGCATGACTGTGGTACTTAGCTTCTCAAAGTTGATAGATTAAACTATTTTTCATATAATGTGTACATTTGTGAATACTTTATAATTATTGACCATTTACAAAAATTTGGAATAGATTTTATGTTGTCTCTAGGAGAAAGAAAATATGTCCTCTCCCAAAGGTTTATTTTATTGATTGTCTAGAAAACAAGTAAAAGCAGATGAGAAAATACTGATTTTGTGATGTTCTCTTTCTTACACCAAAATGGATAGGCTTATCACTTAAAATAAGGCTTGCTCTGAAGCAAATGTGGTTTATGCATTTTTTAAGACTGAAACTGAATCAGTTTCTATATTGAAATGTAGTTGGGTAGGAGTGGAGGATACTGTTAATCAGTGAAATGTGTTCAGGAGAGTATTTCTTGGAGTCATAATCTGAGATTTGGGGGAGGTGATAGGATTCCTTCTCTCATTGAACCAAAGTGAAAAGAAACTTGTAAGTGGGAGTTTTTTGATTAAGTTTTGGTTTTTTCCCTCTTTCCCCCTATATGTATCTATGATTAAACAGTAAGAATTGGATCTTTAACTTCCATTCTTCTCCTTACTAGTTCCTAAAATGACCATTTGTTCTACCATTCATTGGATTGAGTGATTACTTTTGAAACCCCTGAATATTCCCAAGTAGGGAAGTGACCAAAGACCAATTTATGGATTTATTACACTTGGGCTGTTGCAGACCAGTTACTTTTTAAATGAAGATGTGGATGTTTGACTAGAAATACATCTGCCTACATTTTTTTTGTTCATTTGAACATGACAGCTGTGAAAAGGTGACAGATCTTTCCACTGCAAGAGTCACATTGACTCTCTCTTTTATTTCTAGTGATGATTCAGACCTTAGAAACAATCTTTAATGTCCTTTTGAGTGGGAGCCTGACTATATCCACGAGAATCACTGTGCTGTAACTGAAAATATGCACAAGTGATGTGGACAGGGTGGGACCAGGCCCCACCAGACGTGGAGATTTTGTCTTACTTCCCAGCTTTAGTTCATATTTTACCATTACCCAGTGGAGTAGAGATGTTAGGATGGACAGAATTTATATTTAATAGTTGAAATTGTGTTTTCATACCAATTTTGAATAGCTTGGATCAAAGTTAATGCTCTTGGCACATACTTAACTTCATGATCAATAAGCGTCAAAGTGTTTGGCAATCTCAGGACATTTCAGGACATAAAATCAACTGGAATTGGGACCTTGGGGGTAAAAATATTAGAAACTGCATTTACCCTTCATATTGCAACTGAATGTTTTGCCTGTTGATGGTGATGTGGTAATGGATGCCTGAGGAGCAGTTGCCTTTTGTCTTTCATCATGTGCATAGAGGTCAGGTAAAAGTTGGGTCATTTAGGAAGCTAATAAGTGGTATTTTCTCAAATGACCATTCCTTCTGAATGGAAAAACAAGCTAGGACTTCAAAATATGTCTTTTCTGTGTCAGTGCATTTCAAACAATCAAACAAGCAAATAAACAAACTTGAGGTATTATCAGTAGTTTTGTTTTGTTAGTAGAAGTGTTAGTAAGGCGTTTTCAAATACATTTGTAAAATTGTTTTGGCAGTAAGTCTTTGTTGTTTGATCTCTTTTAACCCTAATCACATCTTCCTTTCAATCTCTAATGTCACAGCTAGCTCACACTCTTAATTCTTTCATACCCCATTTCAAACTCATGCTTGTGTGCTGCTAAAATGATTTTTTAAAAATACTCATGTCTCTTGCCCCAATTTCTTAAGAATGTGTTTTCCCTTCTCCTTCTATAGGAATTTGTTTCTTCTTTTAACCTTCTATTAAAAAAATCAAAGGGTCATGCAGTTTAAAGTTCAGAGGGGATTATCACAATTAGGTCTCCTAGGCACTACAAGCAATGAATAATGATAATTATGTGAGCTGAACCTTTGCACAGTGCAGGCCATATAGCAGCACCCTGGAACTTCAGCATCAAGTTCAGAAGATTGTACCTTGCATTTAGCAGTAATGCTGCTCTAGAAGGATAGCTGATTTTAGGGATTTAAAGGTGGAGATCAGCAAAGGGGTTTCTTTGTTTTACAGAATTAAAGCATGCATGTGTGCTGTCAGAAAACAGGCATTGAGAACTAAACTTATATTTTAAAGACAATCAGCTGTGTATAGAATTTTAATATAGTGTATAATATAACATGGTAAATGTACTTAACATTTGCCACCTTAACATCAGCCCATGAAAAGGCTGATCCAAAGCAGTGGCAAAAAGTAGCATCTGGTAGCTTGAAGAGAGCTCAGATTAATTCTCAAAATTGTCTGGATAGGAAGCTGAGGTTGGGAAAGTATCTTGCTAAGCATTTGAGGGAACATCTCGTGCTTGGGGCACTCGTGTTCAGATTGTGTTGTAAGTATGTGTATATATTTATATATTTAAACACACACACACACACATATATATATATATATATGTATTGCATGAGGCAATCAGAAGTTCACACATCAGAAGATTCAGTAAAATTTAGCTGTAACCTTACTTCTATTTTCTGTTTCAAAATTTGCAGGTTTTAACCAAAATTATGCTAGTATTGCCTAATAAGCCATTTTATTGTAGGCTGTAATGTGAGATGCACTCTTGGCACAGATCCATTAAAAAAGGTCAAATTACATCCAAGAATGGTTGGTTTGAAAGAGGTTTAAAATAGGAGCTCAAATTAATGAAATAGGAGATAATGAAGTATGAATAATTGTGAAATCTATGAAAATAATTTATTCACAATATTACTTCTATTGCTGAAAGGTAACTGCCAAACACTTCTTTACAAAAGCTTATAAAGTGTAGTGAATCTTAGGTGTTATTATACTTCATGAATTTTTAAATAACCTGGTCATTCCCAAACTGGATGAAGTTCTGATAACTCCTGGTTGACAAAAATTTCAAAAATTATCAGAATGAGTGTTACAGCTCAGAAATGCAGTTGCTCAGTGAGGCTGTGAAGTGAGTAGATGGTGTCATGGAAGGTGTGTCACCATGGAAGCTGTAGGACAAGAGGACAGGGCACAGCCAGCTAGCTAAGGAAAAACTAGTTTATTTTCTGCATTTAGAACATTTAAAGTCTGCCAGTAGTATTTCACAGAAGTTATTTGGAGTAGCTGTAGTCATCAAGAATTTATATAAATGAAATAGAATTAATAGGGGTTTTTTGGATTTAGTTTGATGACACATTATGATGGATGTGAATCTGGGGGAGTGAGGCTACAAGTGCTTGGCTGGGGAGTAGAGAATCCACATCCCTTTCTGGAAGTGATGCTAATACCTCATATTTAGTGCCTTGTTTTCCTAAATGAGATGTTTTTACTAAACTGCTTTGGTGAGTCATCTCTCTACTAAGGTTACTGTCTGCTTACAGATTCTTTCTCCTGAAAGTTTTCCTCCCTCTCCCATTTTAAAATACATAATAGCCAAGTACTACATTAACTTTGCATTTACCTTGATCTGTCAAAGTAGTTACCAGTTTCTCCTTGTCTCATCTCTCAAAACTGAACGTGGTGTTTACATTAAAATATTCATTTAATCTCTAGGTACATGAAGTTCTTACTCCACCTTTTCAACCACAACAGGCAAGATTCATGCACTTCAAACTGTCTTCTAAATTAGAATTGGAAACATCAGAAAATACATTTGCTCCCTGATTAATATTATATAATCTTCTCTTTTTTGAACTCTTATCAGCAAAATGTCACCAAAAAATTGCACATTATTTTCCACATCTGAGTTAATTGGAACAATTTCACTGAGCTTTTTAATGACCCAGTATTTATTGAATGCTACAGTACAATGCAACCCATTTTTGACATAGTTTAAATTGGATTTATTTGGGTTCAAACACTGTTCCATACACTTTAAAGTTGGATGCATTAGTGGCATTTATGTTGAATTCTGCTTTGTCCTGATCTACAAAGGACATTCAGATTCTCTTAGGGCCCTTTGGGAAGGCCTGAAATTGCATATTGCTTTTAATTTGAAAAGGAAACAGTCCTGAGAGGGAGGAGAACCCTACTTTCATGAGCTATGTATGTTTTGGTACTTTAATTTGTTTCTGTTTTACTTGTCATAATAGAATAAGCAAGTAATGTCATTTGGACATTGAATTAAAATCAATTATGTTAGAATAGAATGCATTTCTATTCTGCATTAAGCAAGAAACAAGGTTTCTAAGCTTTAGCCTACTAAGTGGGAAAACTTAATAAATGCTGACGAATTTTTTCAGAGATATTAAAAGCAAAAATAGTAATTTAAAGGAAGATACATGGAATAAAAAATTAATTAGAAAATGTATTTTAATAAAACACACAGTGGAGTTCCTGTGCATTTTAGAAAAGTGCTGAATCATGGCTGACTTTTGGCTGATAGACTTGGGCAGGTGAGGTTTTTTGTTTGCATTCAGTATAGATTTTAAACATTTACATTGGAAGTGTATTTTTTTTCCTTTAGATTACAACAGAGTGAATTGAATATGTGTAAGTGTAAATAGCATAGTGAGCCTTCCTTAGAGACCTTCAGTGGTATAAAATCTGCGAGAAGCAGATGCTGTTATTTAAAAATAGCCCAATCCTGACATCTTAATTCATTAACTGGAAGCATTCTGTAATTTAAACTTCTAGCAGTCAGCTGCTAGAAGGAGATGCAGGTTATAATTTGATGTCTTTAGAATTGCACTATTACTTCTAAAGTAAGACTTAAACTAAAATTAAAATTTGATGATTTAAATAGCCTTTGGTTTTTTATGTTATAGTGTAGTTTATTGCATTATGTATTGGAAATATAAGGACACAAGCAAAATTGTGAGTGCAGCTGACTTAGAACCTTTCCCTTGAATGAGTCTTGGGTAAAGTAACCTGAGAGTTGTGGTTTGGGTGTTAGTAGTGGCTCACACAGTGCACTGCTTTAGTATATGTGAATATGTCCCACCTGTGGGGAGCTGGCTAAAAATTACTTTTAAATAAAGTAATTAAGAAATTTGGTTTCTCCTTTGGCTGGTGATATCCTCTTCCTGATAAAATGCAAATCCTTTTTCTCTGCTATAAGAACACTTTAAATATGGATTACTTGTTTTGGTTTGTCATTTTCCTTCCTAATTCTCCAGTTTGTGTGTTGTGTCTTCTGTTACTGTGGACCAAATCTATTGCAATAGGTTGTGGCAGAGGTGCTGATTCAGAAATTCCTTCTGTCTAGTTTTGCATCTCTATATTTTCAATAATTCTTGTTGGTCCACAGTTAACTGAAATCACCCTTTTATCTAACCAATTTTTGCTCATAGCTGTTGATAACATCATTATCTTTTCAAATTCACCATAGTATTACCTTTGATGCTTCTCCACACTTAGAAACTTGGTTGATTCTGCCCCTGCTTCCCATCCATTCCTGCCAGATTCCCAGTGCCCTTTTCTATCTGTTGGAATTTTGCCTGGCAGAGATGTTAAAGGCTTTAATTTATAATCTTTAAGCCTGTCATTTCAGCTAGATTTCCCTCCTTTCTTTCCATCTTTGTTCACCAAAATGCTTTTGCTTACTTTGGAGTTCTCCCTGGCACTGCCCCATCCATATCATTGCTGTCCCCTAAAAATTTTGGTTAAATTTGGTTCTTCTTCTCTGTTCCAATGTCAAAGTCAAGATTTCTGCTGTACCATCAGTGCCCCATGCAACCTTGGACTGTCTGCATCTGATCTCATTTCGCTGCGTCCCCCAACTCACATTCCACATTCCTCACAGTCCTCTGACTTTATTGCTCCTTTTGTCTGCCTTTCATGCACTCATTTTTGCACTGTCTTTCATGCTGCCTATGTGCCTGGAACAGTCTTTAGCATCTCAGCCAATTTACAGCTTTGCATAAATTATATTTAATAATAAGACTAACAAAAGTTCATTATGTACATTATTTCACTTAACTTTGTACCTGCATAAGCTGAAAACAGCCTGAGGGAAACTACTGTTAAACTTTGTTGTGATTTGTTGTGATTCAAAGATACAGATTCAGGCATGAGAGTTCTTCAATGATTCAGCATAAATTTAATTTTTGAAATTATTTAGTAAGTGTTAGGTCTTTGTTTCTTGAGAGCAGGTTTCAGATTTTTCTAATTCAGAGATGAGAAAATAGCTACTTATTCCTGCTCAGTGCAATCACCAGAAGGTTGTTGTCATCACAGTACCTGGTATAGACTTTTTGCCCTTTGGTACATTTTGCTTCACTTTATCCTTACTAATATGAATGTGGCAGGACTTTGAATGTTGGATTAGCTTCATATCTGCAAACAAAGTGTATCTTTTGTGTTTAACCTTTCTTTCAAAGCAACATGTTCATCTGTTTAAAGAAACCAGTGAAAGATAGGAAGGTAACACTCTGCCTCTGTCTGGGAAGTTTTCTGAGTGTGTTGGCTACTTTGACATATGGGTTTTCTTAAAATGTTAGAAGTTGTTTAATATTTTAACTCCCTTCTAAAACTAGTGAAAATGAGCTGAAGGTAAAACTTCACATGGTTTTCCAGCATCAATGTAAAACTGCAAGGCAGGGCATTATGCAGGAATTATACATGATTTTCCAAGTAAGACTGCATCTGAAATATATGGGTTATTTTATTCTTTTTTTTATTTAAATGGTTGTATTGATACTGTTTACAGTTGAGTAGTGAAACCAAATAGATATGCCTTTGATTTGTTTTTAAATGATCTCTTATATTCTGGAGATGATAATCTGAAGGGTGGCTGCCATAGTAATGTGCCAGTCACCATGGCATCTGAACATTATGAAAAGACATTCTGAGCTGCACAAAGACAATGCCACCAATTTGTATTTCAAACTGATCAAAAGTGCAGGACCAAAAAGTTTGCCAATAAATGTAGCTCAGTGGATGGCACTGCAATTTAGAGTTTGCTTTACACCATAAAGATTTCGGTCCTCCTCTCAATGCCAAGTGAATTTATAAGTAAAATCCTTAACACAGACTTTGTCCATTTACTGGGCTGTTTTCAGTTGTGTGAAGAGTGTGGCTGTAGATTTTTATTGGCCCAGTGAAGGAGTAGTTCACAGTTCTGCTTTATAGAAATCTTTAGAACTTTTTCCTCCTCATGGAATTTTTTCAGTTAAAACTGAAATTAGGTCAGTTAATGAAGAAAAGGGGTTTTCTGTACTCAATTGGTAGATATTCTAATCTCTTAAACATTTTACAGTCTGCTTTCATAAATTAGGTCAGTTAATGAAGAAAAACGGTTTTCAGTACTCAATTGGTAAATATTCTAATCTCTAAAACATTTTACAGCCTGCTTTCGTAACAGTGTTCTAATTATCAAAGAAACCAAAAATTAAATCATTATTTAAAAGCAAGCTTATTTTATCTTAAATAATTGATTGTGGCTTGTTGTTTGAAAGAGGACTACTTTGGCATGAATTCCAAATCCAGTTATGATCTTAACTCAAGCAGTTTGTTTAATCAAACATTACTATAATCAGTCTTACATGGTCCCCTACCCAGCCAGGCCTGCCTAGAACAACTGGTTTATTCTGCGACGAGTTGCTCAACAGATGTCATTCTGCTAGAATAATGCAGCAGAATACTTGTGCCTTGGCTAAAATTACTTCAACTTTGATCACTTTTGTCCAGCACATCAGTCTGGCATTGTGCTTTATACCAACATAACACTTTACCCCGAGCATGCCTTTCAAGCTTAGAATAGCAGAGGAATGTTATTGAATTCAGTGCAGTTACAGATGAGTTAATGAAAGAAGGGAAATACTGTTTTTTTCATAATGCCTTTCTGTTGTGCTTTGGAATTAAAAGGGAATTTGAGGAATGTGACTTCCGAGTTATTTATTTTTACTTCTGAAGGCTTTTTGAAAACAATATTATGTAGTCCTATTGATCTCATGTTTCTGTAAATAAGTTTCACTTGTTATTTAAAAACAGTGCACTTTAGAGTTTTATATTGTGAACATAATACTATTTATGGTGTGTAGCTAAAAAATAAATATTTCACAGGGACAGTTTGTCCTGGTTTTTAATGCAAGAAAACGAAACCAGCAAGAACTGTGTCCTTGTGATCACACAGGTCAGGATTGTTACATTTTGGGTTTTTGTGGGGTCAGTATGAAGCAACATTTCTTTACAAAGACATCAAGGACGCTGTGAGGAAGCACTAAAATGAAGTCCACTTGAGTTGCTAATAGATATTCAGTATCCTGTGTCTTAAAGACTTGGTGTTCTTGTTTCAATTTTTTTAGTTAAAATATAGTTGTAATTTTTTTTTAATTGAAGCGTAGTTCCCAGGTCAGTCTCCCTGCAAAAACTCCTGAACAAAACTAATATTAGCATAAAGGTTATCATGTGTACATGTAATTTACCAGTTTTAGGAAAAACTTGAGAGATATCTTAATGATTCTAAAACACCAACCTGTGCGGAATATTTATATTCAGAAAGCTTTAAACTGATGGTATTGAAATTTTTATCTGCATAGTCCATGCATTAAATCTATCAATGAAATTACAATAACCAGAAAAAATAAAAAGCCTTGTGCTGTGGTGAAAACAGTGCCCTTTGGCTGCCTTTTTTGGAGCAAGTTCTGATTTATTTTATTTTTTTTCCAGGTGAAGAGGAATGTGTATGACCTGACCAGTATCCCTGTCCGTCACCAGCTGTGGGAGGGTTGGCCTTCTTCTGCCACAGATGACTCTGTGAGTTCCTTGGCTTCTCATCTAATTCCTGCCTAGAAAAGGCTGATTTTACATGGATTTTTGATTGGAATCACTCTGTAGCATTTACTTAACATCACACACATTCAGTGTTTTGGTGTGGAAGATACAAATGCTCAAGATTTGGGTGTCTGCAGCTCAGGGAAATGATTCCTGTGTATCAGATTCAGTGCATGTTTCATATTTCATTTCAGCCATTCTAGACTGAAGCAAGGCTGCACAGCATTTTGGAAGTTGAAATCTATTGAGTGGTTGAACTCCAGGCAAAAAGCCCTGATTTTTATGTATGCTTTGAGTGCACATCTAGATATTTTTCACTGCACATTAGCTCACTCAGTTCGTGCTCAAGCCTCTACCTGGCTTCAGAGCAGGAGTTGTTCCTGCTGAAATCAGTGAGGGGTCACCACCAGGGACAGAATCCACTGACTCAGAATTGCCCACAAATTCATGAAATCGTGGGACTTACCTGCAGTATCCCATTAAATATTAGTCTTGCTTCCTTGCATGGTCATCCTTACAGTGTGTTTTACAGCATGTCTTTCAGTTTCCTTCTGCTAGTATGTTCCCAGTGCCAGCTAGTGAGGTCTGCCTTTCTTTAGAAAAAAACCCAGCCAATCCACTAAAAAATGACTAAATGGGTGAAATAATTATGTAGTTAGGTTGTATGTAGATTTTGTGACCCGAGAAAAATGTAGAAAAATTAAGTTTTTATTGAACCTGATCATTCTATAAAGTGCAAATGGATTTGGAGTTTGCTTTCTTACATGTTGCCATTATCTGCCATTCCTGTCCATTTCTGCTCTCCTTGTAAAGGGAGAATTGCTCTTTGAATATCACTGCTCCTTTTTTTGCTCTGAGTCAAGGATTTATGGTAATTAAAAATAACCCTAAAAGGCAAAAGCTGTCTGAATTTCCAGTGTACTTGTAAAGTATAGCTGTGGTGGTGTTTGCAGAAACAGTATTTAAGTTTGAGAAAGGTGGATAAATCTCAGTCCATGTATTCAAGGGCATATCTGAGCTGATAGACATAAGGTCTGAAATAACAGAATGGTGTCATGTGGTAATTACAGGCTTTGAAATGTGGATCCATTTTAACATTTTATTAGTTTACATTAGCCCAAAAAAGAATTGGAAACTCAACACTTCTAATCTGTTTTCCCACAGCTGTTAGGTTTTCATGTAGTTTTCCCCTCCTTTTCTTCTGAATAGGATACCTCACATATGTAAAACTCATGAATCTGCTTTAAGTCTTTTTTTACAAGTGACATTGTTGCAGGTGAATTTTTCCCCTTTTCATCTTTAATGAAATTGGTGAATGTTGAGTCATCTGCTCTGAAGCAGACGAGTCCTCAAAGCTCACTGCTCGAGTCGGGTGGCGCTGGAGCTTGTCAGCTGTGTAAACAGATTGGAGCGTGTTGCCAACAAAAATACAATTAATTTCTGTCTAAAATTAGAGGCTGTAGCTTACTATTTATAAAGATTTAATGATAGCAATGACTATCTATGCTTCTGTGATCTGAACTTTTTTTCCCCCAAATTAGAAATATTTGGTAATAATTACTTGAGTTCAGTGACAAATTTTTAAGATCACTTTTTCCATCATGAGTTTTTAATTTGCTGTCTTGTAGGGTACCCCATTGCAATTAAGGAGTTAAAGAAGGACTTGATTAAAATACTTTTTCATTTGCATGTTATGCAGCATAAGAAATACTTTGTAATACCACAGGAGGTTTTTTCAGTGCAGTTCTCGTTAACCTTTGGCTTAGCAAACAGGACAACTAAATAGACTTGGCATAATTGGATTCCTGTATCATCTTGAGTCTCTTATGAACCTGCCAGACTACAGTCTTCTGACATTATCAGGAAATTTAGTGGAGTCAATAGTAATTTAAAACATTGTTGCTTCATCTCCCTTCAGAGTTAAGATATGTTCTCTGCTTGTACTACTAATGGAATATGGGATACTGTATGAATTGTCAATAACTCTTTCAGATCTTGCTCACACTTTCACCAGGGAAATGGGTATCAAAACCTCCCCATGCAGGAGAATGTTTTTGTGCTGTGACAGTTTGATTGTGGGAAACAAGGCGTACACAGGCCGTGCAAATCTCATTTCACCATTCAGCAAGGACAAGTTTTAGCTTTTATTGAGCCTGAATAACTTTAATGCCACAAATTATATCTGTTCTGCTCATTAAAGTTCAAGGTAAATGGATGAGTTTTAACTCATTCTCTTTTTTTTAAATGCGTTTACGTAAGTAAAACTTAAATATATTCAAAATGTTAACTTATCTATTTTTGCACATATAGCATCAAGTGATACAGTGAAGCCTTGAAAATAATCCTAGAAAATAAAAAGCCATAATTTTAATTTACTTTAAATACATTCACAGTATGTTCTCAATTTTTATTTTGGCTTTTGTAATAATCTTAGCATTGCAGAATTTAAAAGATGAGAGGATGCTAGAATAATTTAGTAACATTTCTGAAATTTATTCAATTTTTTTTTTTGCTCTCTTGGCCGAACTTCTAGACTCCACTGGTAATTACCACTAGAGTCAAGTGGAATGAGCAATTTTCAAATATGTGATCACTGTAAAAAAAAGATCTCAGATCACCTGTAGGTGATATTTTAGTTACAGGTTTTACATGGAAACATTGTGATTTTATTAATATGTATGGATGACTTTTTGGGTGTTAGTTTTACATATTAGCAGTAAAACTCCTTTTTCCCCATGAGGTCAGGGTTTTGATTTATTTCAGTAGGATGATTTGTTGTCTGTGATGTTTCAGTGGTTTTTTGGTAGCATAGAACAACACCCAGTAGAGGAAGAAAGGAGGGAGGTTGCTTTCTTACTGCTTTTTTTTCTTGTTATTTAAGCTACAGGTTTTTTTTTCAATTAGTTTATTGTTTTTAGTCATTTCAGCACTGCAGTGAGAAATCTGCTTTGTTGTGAGTAATGACGGTGACCTTGTCAAAATGGAATGCATTTCTGCATCAAAAAGATGTAAAAGTTCCTAGGGTGAGGTTTGAGGAGGGGAAAGGGGAGAGAGGCAAAGCCAGAAGATGAAGTGCCTGGTGTTGTAACTGTGCCCAGGCACAGGGATCACATCCAGGGGAGCTCAGCATCCCACCTCCCCCTGCTGCCGGGAGCGCTCTGTTCCCACAGTGCTGCGCTTGGTCAGACCTTCAGTCCTCATTTCACATCAGCTAACTCCACTGCTCTGTGGTGTAGGTGAGCCACTGGATGCTTGTTTGGGCAGCAGTAGGTGCACACTGACAAGTTTCTCTGCTGTGGGGCTGAACAGTCACATTTCAGGCAGGACAAATGTGTTGCCGCTGGCACGTTGAGGGTCTGCATCATCCCTTTATCCCCTGTGAACAGG